>NC_089707.1:4039500-5386000 GCF_031753505.1 Anomalospiza imberbis
CTGGGCAGGGGCTGTGTGGCTCACAGCTGTCACAGCCCTGCCCTCTGCCCATGCCGCTCTCCTTGTCCCACAGACCCCACCTGGCTGTGCCAAGGCCACCTGCCCAATCCCTGGCTGTTGACACTTCACATGGCTCCTGCAGCACATCCAGGTGATACCAGCAGGGGTTAAAAACAGGCACACTGGGGAGGAAGGCTGGAGAAATGCTGTTAGACCTCAGGGCAGGGGTTGGCATCTCAGAGAGAAGGGGATGGCATCCAGGGAAAGCTGGAGAAGGAAAGAGCAATTTGCTGATAGTCAGCATGTCTGGGAAGCTGGGAACATATTGCACTAAACGGATAATAACACCTTGAACAGCAGGGTGGTCATTTCCATCTGGCCTCGTGCTGGGCTCAGGCTCTCTCATTCCTTCCCCCCTGCAGCCAGGGAATCTGAGGCACTGGGATGGCACAGGTCACCCAGCCAGGCTGCAGCTGGAAAGAGGAGAGCTGCCACAATCTCTTGGCTCTCCTTTTGCCCTAGCTCCATCCTCCTTCAGCTGGGGAGCGGGAAGGCACTGGAGCTCTTCGCTTAATTAGAAGTAACAGCTGAAGCACTTGAGAAACAAAAGCTCCTTTCTATCTCTGCCCCACTTTTACTTGGGAGCCAGGGGTGGGGAGCAAATTGCTTAGAAGCCAGAAAGCACCCTGGATCTTGTCACCATGGCTGCACAGGCACAGCCTCCTGTTATCTCCAGAGGAACAAAACCCTCCTCCCACCCTCCCTTGTCTCAGCTGGAGCTGATAAAAGGAGAAGAAATAAACAAAACAAATAATAGTAGTAATAAGAATAGAAAAGTACCCCAGCCCAAACCAGCAAATAAATATTCAGAGAATGAACCAATCTTCTGCAGAACATATTATTTTCTGCAGCGGATTTTGGGTTGTTGGAGAGCTGAAGGACTCCAATGAGTATTTCAGGTTATAGAGGCCATCTCAGAAATACACAGTCACAACTCAGGAGCATCCCAGATGATGCTATTTGCTGGAGAATAACAATCTCTACCTATATCCACTTAATTGTATCATTCTGATTAATTTTTATGTATGTCTGTCTAATAACACGATCAGATATAACTTTTATGTCTTCTTGTTTGGAGCCCAGAATGATCACTCCCCTAAGCTGTCAACAAGAGCTGGACTCCTGCCTCTTCTGCTTCTGGGTTACCCCACGTGCAGGGACAGAGAGTGTTGCCCAGATGCTCCTGGAGCTCTGGCAGCCTTGGGGCTGTCACCATTCCCTGGGGAGCCTGGTCAGTGCCCACCACCCTCTGGGGGAAGAACTTTTTCCTAATATTCCACCTAACCTTCCCCTGAGAGACAACACATTTTTGTGCTACCACAGTTAAACAGCTTTTGGTACCTGGGCACCTCCAGTCTCCGCTGCAGTGTGGGCTTTAGAAAGTAAATCATAATGCAAACCAAAACGGGCTGTTGCTGTTTTGGTTGTGTTCCCACAACTAAACAGCTAAATATACACCAAATAGTATAGCTGTAAAGCAGTGAAAACTAGCAACTATATATTTGTATTTTGAGAGAAATTAGGGCTATTATGGTTGCTCCAGACGGGCTTCCTACAGGAACTGGGTGGATAATTTCACTGGGTGCTTCATGTACCAGAGCTCTGACCATCTGCTGAAGGGAACATACCTTTTAACAACATGTCTCGTTTTGGCTCCGTGCCTTCAGGGCCACCTCCCTACAACAGGCACTATTTCAGTGCTTAATTACATTTACTGTTAAAAAGGACAACTTATTTTTAGTGCCTGTCTTTCCAATATCAGCTGGTGGCCACCAAATACTCCACTGCCTGTGTGTTGAAATCAGCCTGGGAATTATGTAGGCCACTGAAGCTGATGGCCCAGGGTAGCTCTAAGCTGTCTTGTATTAAAAAAAAAAAAAAAAAAAAGTATTCATGTGTGAACAAACAAATGAAGGGGAATAGGAACAACTGATACTTCAGCTTAACCTAGTTTCCTCCTTTTGGCACTGGCTGGCACACTCAGTGCTTTGGCTCACCTACTTTTTTACTATCAGTAGTAGAAATGATAACACTTGCAATTTTAGCATGCAAGTTAGGACTTTGTAATACAGTGAACATTTTTCTTAAGTATTGTTTTCTGTTTGCAGCTTTTTCTTGCAACTGCAAAAGAATATCAGGCTGTCCTTCCAAAAAGACTGAATTAAGTGGCTGATTACATCTTTCCACTTTTCTACACCCACAACTTCCCCCACTAGATTCTGGCCCAACTGTAGCAAAGTGGCACCTGTAAAACTCCAGTCTGGGGCCCAAAAGACCATTCATTTATTCCTGGGAGACTTGAAGGGGTGAACTCTTATTTTAAACTTACCTGCCCTTCCTTTGCATATGGATTTATCTGGATAAATTCATTTCAACCATAACAACAGCTTGCTGAAAAGATCGGGCTCTTGCTGATAGCTCTGAGCACGCTGCTCTCATGTCCTCCCATGGCCAGATAAACATGAACATCTGCATTGCCATTGTAAAAACAGCAATAAGGATATTAATGAAACTGGGGGGAGAACTGGGATGAGGCCCCAGTGCTCACATGCTCCTGGAAAACGCTCCTCAGGACCTCTCTCTGAAGGCAGACACTCGGCTTTGAGAGCCTGAGTTGAGATAATTTTAAGGGAATTGCTGGTATTTCCCCAAACACGCCCATCTGTAAAGAAGCCAGTGTAGGGTTTCACAGCACACCAGGTGTTCAGGCCAGGTATGGACTTTTGGGGAACTTATGAGGGGAAAGAAATTGGGCAATGCTGAGAATTGCAACTCAGGTCATAGAATCATGGAATACCCTGAGTTGGAAGGGTCCCCCAAGGATCATCAGTCCAACTCCAGGCCCTGCACAGGACACCCCAACAATCAGGAAGGTCTCCCTGAGCCTCCTTTACTCCAGGCTGAGCCCTCTCAGCTCCCTCAGTTGCTCCTGGTGCTCCAGACCCTTCCCCAGCTCTGCTCCCTTCCCTGGACACACTCCAGCCCCTCAATATCCTTCTTGTCCTGAGGGATCCAAAATTTGTCACCCCTTTGTCTCATAACCAGTGATGGTTAAAGATTCCCAGGGGCACGTGGCTGTGGTGTGGCAGAGCTTGTTTCTGCCCACCAGAAACAAGCTCCCTGTCCCCTGCTGACCATGCCGCCCCTTTTATGCCTCAGCATCACGTGCTGGGTGAGTGCCGGCCCCTCCACTATCCCCACGCACGCACCCCCCGATGTCCCAGCACCCACCAACTCCCAGCATCTGTGCCACTTGCCTGGCCTCTTTTCCTTTATGCTGCTCCCCTCCACCGTCGTGTGACAGCTATTGTGTGGTCCCTGCCACACAAAAGCCAGCCTGACCTAATTTAAATCAGTGCTATTGAAGCCGTTCTTGTTTTATCTCCCAGCACAAGGGCTGTGCTCCCCGTTTCAGAGGCAGAAGAAATGAATGGCTAATTGCGGGGGGTATTGTGCATGGCAGCAGCGTTGTCTCCCGGCCCTGATTGTCAGCTCTCCTGCTCCACGATGCTTCCAGCTCCCCTCTTGGAGCAGCCACGCAGGCTTTGGAAGTGGAGGGAGGAAAAGGGGAGAATGGGACTGTGCAGCCAGCGCAGCGTGTCAGGGAAACAAAGCCGAGCACGGCCGCCGGTGAGAGTTGGGGGAGGGATCCTCGCTCAGAAAGGGCAGATGCTGGTGATAATAGGAGAGAATATGCAGCCTTCACCTCCAAATGAGCCCCCGGGTTATTTTTTTTTCCCTGCCACAGTCCTTTCTCGTGCTCTGGGGATCGTCCGCGGGGAGCGGGTGAGGCACTGAGTGCTCCCACGCCCAGCAGTGCCACCCGGGTGGGAAGTGCCGGGAGCGGAAGAAGTGGGATAGGTCAGGGACTGGAAGGGAGAATGCTGAAGGATCTTTGTCCTGCGGGCAAAGTTTGAGCCGTCCCTGACAATGGATCTTTGTCAGAAAAGCCAGAACCTCCCCGGGAGCCATTCCATCAAGCAGGAACCAGCGGGAAGAGGAGGCTTTGTCCGGGCCCCCAAAGCCAGCGCTGCCCACTCGAGGAGCATCCAGAGCCCAGGACTCGGTGTGGCGCTGCCAGAACCAGGCACCACCGCGGGATCCGGGTGGGTTTGGGAGTTCACACCGACAGCACGACGTCTTCACGGAATTCCTGCCTCTGCCTCCCGCGGGTTCCTTCCAAGAGCTTCCTCCCTGGCGCTGTCTGTTCTGCGGCTCCTCTCTCCACCCATCGCCAGGCTGAAAGAGGGCTGCAGAAGAAAACAAAACCCAAAGCATTTGAATCTTCCCATGGATGGTCTTGGGTCACCCACAGATCCACTTCCCCCTGCTCGAGGGAGGGGACCTTGCCCCCAGCTATTGATCAGCTCTGCCCCAGCACGCTCAGCTGATGCTCAGTGCAAAGGTTGAAACCGGTCCTCTCTGCAGCTCTGCCAGCTGCAGGCAAAAAGGATTTCATTCCAGGATGTTTAACAACAACACGAAGCAAACAAGTCCCGAGACATCGGGTTTGTCACGGGCTTGTAACATTATACTACTTATCATAAATCAGATCAGAATAAAGCACTGGCAAGCCCTGAGGTTGAAGGACAAGTGACAACCTCTTCTCTACCCCTTCTGGCCCCAAATCAAAAGATCAGCTACAAAATTGTAAAATGAAATTGTAAAATTAGAAGTAGATTTTATTAAGAGAAAGTGTTATTAAAAGTGAGGTTCTTTTTGCTTTCATCTGAGTTTATGATTCATTTCTCCGTTCTAAGCTTTTCTCTGCAGCCAGCAGAGCATAAAATACACTTCAGCAAATAAAACAAAACAGGAAAACATAATTCTCATGTTACCACCTGATTCCGAGGGCTGAGGTTTTACCAAAAAGAGAAGGATTGCCATTATGTAATTTGTTAACTGCAGTAGGGTAAGAGGAACAAACTTAGAGCTATCTGGGATTGTCAGCTCTCGCCTGAGGGTGGTGGGGCCCTGGAATGGAATTGCCCCTGGATCCCTGGAAGTGTCCGAGGCCAGGCTGGACGGGATTTGGAGCATCCTGGGACAGTGGAAGGTGTCCCTGCTCATGACCAGGGGTGGAATGAGATGAGATTTAAAGTTCTTCCCATTCAAACCAGTCTGGCATCCTGTGAATCTGTGATTGTCAACAGGTCTGTCCTTGGGGGCCGTTCCTCTTCCAGCCCCGGTCCCCTGGGCCAGGCGGGTCCTGTCCCTCCCGGGTGGCTCTCCAGGGAGCTCCACTCCCTGTCGCCACTATTCTACCGACATCTGGTGGCAGCTGCCTTAGGGAAAAGAGACATTTCCTCAGCAGCGCCCTGCGCCCCCTCAGCGGGAACCTCCCTGTGGGGCTGTGCCGTCTCTGAGGGGACCCCCGAAACACTGCCCGGGACACGCACCTCAGTCCTCTCCTGAGACCAGCGGGTCTCTGGGAACTCCAATTAGTCATTGATGACAATCACTGGGGGTCCCACGCGGCGCTTCCAGGGGTTTGCGGGAGGTTTGTTTGGAGGTTGCCGTGAGGAGAACCCGCACCCCCTCAGCCGCCATGGTAAGAACATGACTCATCGCCGGGCAGCGGCCCTACAGCGGGTTTCCGTAGTGTAGCGGTTATCACGTTCGCCTCACACGCGAAAGGTCCCCGGTTCGATCCCGGGCGGAAACACCTGTTTTTCTTCTTTGCCTCAGGGTGGTTTTTTGTGGCTGTTGATTTCTTTGTTGTTTTGGTTTGGAGGGGCTTACGGTTTTGGTGGGTTTTTTTTAAAATTCGAACTTCATGATTTATTTATTTCCCAGCCGTCTCCAGACGACTCGGGGTCTCCACCGCGAGTTGGGAAGAGAAGCAACCGGCACCACTCGGCTCGTCGCTGACCAGCGCCCGCCGAGGCTCAAGTGGGCAAAGCGCGGCCCGGCGGGCGCTGCGCGTGCCGGTGCATCTCAATTCGGTTCGGATCGGCGAGAAACGGAGGGCAAAAAAAAGATAATATGAGGAAGAAAACGAATGTGCGTTGGCCGGGAATCGAACCCGGGTCAACTGCTTGGAAGGCAGCTATGCTAACCACTATACCACCAACGCTTGTTGGGAGTTTTGTCTCCAGCTTTCCTCAGGAACATCAACCAGCGGGACCCGACCATTCTCCTGACGTATGGGGTAAGGCACAACGAAAGATGAGAATGGCTCCACAGCCGCCCCACGATGGCAATAAATGCTGTGTTTGGGACCCTTCTCTGAGGGAGAGGAAGAATCTTCTCTCCGTGCTTTTTTGACCCTGTATCAGCCTCAATCCTCTCTGTGCCCACCCTCTCCAAGAAGACATTGCCACGGACTGCCCAGGGAGGCGGCGGACTCACCGTCCCTGGAGGTGTTTAAGGACAGACCTAGCTCCATGGTCTACATGACAAGGTGACTACGGCTCACAGGTTGCACTCCGTGACCTCAGAGGCCTTTTCCAACCCCTAATCTATTCTATGGCATTTTCTAATAGCTCCGTACTCCCGCAGCCATCTCCATATCTCCATCTCTCTCTCTCCCCCCCCCCCCCCGCTAGAGGCAGTGGTTCCTCCCGGGCCGCCCGGGCGCGCTCCCGCCACTTCCGCCGCCGGGTGAGAGGTCGCGCCGTGGCCGCCGCCGCCCCCGCGCCCCCGTTTCCGGGGCTGCCCCGCGCCCGGGACATGGAGCGGCACTGACGGAGCCGCCGCCGCCCCCTCCCTCCCCCGCCCTCCCTCCCGCGCAGGAGCCGCCCCCACCCCCGCCCGGCACGGGGAGGTCGCCGCGCCCCGCGGTGAGTGAGGAGGGGAGGGGGGAATGGCGGGGACGGAGGGTCCCGCCCCGGCACGGGCACGGCTGGGTGGGGCCCGCGCCTGTGAGGGGCGGCTGAGCCGGGCGGGGAGCGCTTGCCCGCTCCGTGGGCCGCATCCCCGCTGCCCTGGGCTGGGGGTGCCCGGGGGGTGCGGTGTTTGCCCCTTCCGTGGGCTCTATCCCCTCTCGGCATGGCGGCGGCCTCTCCTTGCCCCGGGGGGCGTTTGCTCGCCCGGGTTGGCCCCAGGCCTGGCCCTCAGGGGGTCGTTTGCAGCTCGCTCCCCACATAGGCTGCCCATGGATGGGGTGATGGGGGGCCCTCTGCCCTTGGAGGGGGGTCCCGTGTGCCCCCCAGCAGCCCCGGCTGGGCGCAGGCGGGTGAGGGGCTGCTCGCTCCCCTTCCACGGGAAAGAGCCGTGAGGGTGATGGGGGCACAGGAGGCTCCATCCCCTGCGATTCCCCCTCTCCTGCTGTCCCGAATCCCGGCCTTTCCTCTGCACCAAGGGCAGAGCTCCCGGTGGGAGCTGCAGAGGGACAAGGGCTGCTGGCAGCCTTTGCCACAGCTCATCCCTCTCTGGAGAAATCTCCACCGGTTTATCCCACCCTCGGTTGCTTTAATTTTTGGAGATCTTAAAGCTCCCGGCCCCGACAGGGACACGTTGTGAGGGCTCCTGTAGGTGACTCTTTTCCTGTGTTCCATCGGCTCTTCCCGAATGATTCACACTGGTTCCTGATCTCTTTTGTGTATTTTGGTCAGTTTATTTTTTCCCCCCCCTGGTTTAAGATTTTACTGTTCCTTCCCTGTGTGAAATGTGTGATCTGGGCTGGGTGCAATGAGAGCTAAGATGTTTCTCAGCATCATTAAAATCACACAACAGCCAAGGGAAGGACCTCGGGAAGTCTCTGGTCCAGCCTCTGCTCAAGGCAGGGTCAGCTGGGAGATCAGACCAGGTTACTCAGCATTCCTGAGCATCACTCCTGCTGCCCTTCATGCCTGCATCAAAAACTGCCCTTAAACTGCTGAATGCTGCTGCTTCCTCCCTCTCTGCTCTCCTCTGCAGCGGAGGAGTTTTCTTTGTGAGGCTTTGTCTCTCCTGGTCCCCTGTGAGCGCGCTTTTGGTGGAGAAATGGCTGTTTGGGGAGAGCAGGAGCCTCGACAAAAGGCAGTGGTGGGTCTTGAGTGTGTCTGTGACTCAGAGCTTAAAGACCTTTGTACTTGGGGAGACGAAGCACCCTCCTGTGCTCCTGGAGAGCAGATTGGTGTGGGGAGCCAGGGTTCCTGTGGCAGCAGGCTGAGGCACAGGGAAGCAGCATTCAGGCTTTGAAGATAAATGTGGGTTTTATGTCCCAGGTGGGACTGTGACCCTCTGGCTGGCTCCTTATGGTGTGTCCTTTGTTTGACTCTTCCCTCTAAGTGTATGGACCAGACCTCTGTTTTGTCAGTTTTTAGTACCTGATACTTGCAAGAATTCCAGTACTTTGGGAAGGGGATGACAGAAAGGTTCAGTACTCGAGATTCTCAGATTTTAAGAAGAATTTTCTGGGAGGGAACGAGGCACAGCACAGGGCTCACTGAGCCTCGTTGTTCAGATGAAGTCTCTCAGATTTATCAGGGCTGTTCAAACCCAGGCTGTGCTGACAGAACAGATTTGAACCAAGGAATGAAACCCAAGGATTTATTGGTGCCTCCCCACTCAGCTGGAAATGTGACCTATGGAAGATGCTTTTACCCAGCAGTTGTATGAAATCTCCTTTCTCCCCTCTTCCTCCCCAGTTTCCTGTCCTGCCCAGCTTTCTGAGTAGTTAATGCAGAAGATAAAGAGGGTTCGTCTGGAAAACGAGACTGCAGGAAGTTGGAGAAGGTATGTCCAGGCCCCTGTGTGGCCTCTGTGTGCTGTGGGACAGAGCAGCAATCACCTCTGCACTGAGAGAGGGTTCTGAGAAATCCCATCTGTGCAGTCCTAGCCAGGGAGCTCTGTGTCAGGATCTGTGAGTCAGGAAGTGACTCAGGACAATAACTTGTTTCACTCACTTCCAATATCGAGCTTTACAGTTTTTTCCGGGTTCTGATTTCCCACCTGTGCTTGTTGTCCCCTCCAGACTCACACCTTCCCCCATAGGAGGGTTGGGTGGTTCACCCACCTCACCTGACAGGGCACAAATGGCATTAAAAGACCCCCAAGGGGCAGCTCCATGTTTTTGGGAGTGGAGAGAGCAGTGTTCCTGCAACAGCTCTGAGTCATCTCAGTCCCTGCCTCAGCGTGGGGCAGAAGGGACAGGGCTTCTCCAGCAAGGTGGAAATCTTCAATGTGCTATTGCTGCCTGTCTTAAGATGGTTAATAACTGGTGTCTTGATCCAGCTCACGTTTGAGTAATGTAATCCCAACTGAGATAAGTTACTCCGTGTACTTATTTACTTACGTACACGGTATTGCCAGATACCGACTACGACTTTTTCCAGAGGTGGCTGTAGTGACAGAGGCAGAAATCTGAGTTTCCTTTTACTCTGTATCATGCCAGGACCTAAGTTTTAGGAGTTTTTTTTTTTCCGTTCTAGTGGGAGGTATCCCTGCCCATGGCAGAGGTTTGGAATTAGATGATCATTAAGGTTGCTTCCAGTTCAAACCATTCTGTGATTTTGTGAGAGTCTTCCAAGCTCCAGCAGTGCCAGTGGTAATTCCCAACACTCTCACCTCAGTTTGTGTGGTGGCTGCTTTCCTTATATCACTTCCCCACTCCATTCTAGTGCTGAAATCACCAGAATGAGAGCAGTGCCAAGCTTAGAGCTGTGCTGTTCACATGATAAAATCATGCCCCTATATTTTGGAAGGGGCTCCAGGCTCCAGTTCAGCTGGGGACAGGTACCAGTATCACATTTGTGGACTGGTTTTAAAGGTTAAACTTTCACTTGTGAGGAGCCAGCCTGGCTGAGTGAGATGGATTCATCAAGTGGGTGAGAGTTACCCAAGGGCCAGGCTTTGTGAGCTAAAGCCAGAGTATTTAACTGGCTGAGTTGACCTGCAGTAGGAGGGGGTTGGGAGAATTGCACTCAGTTTATGGATTTTCATGGTCTTTCTGTCATGTGTTTCTGACGGGCAGCACTTCTGCCTTCAGCTGTGATTTTAGCTGCTGCAGTGGAGAGCCTGGATACAGGCAGAGGCCACAGACACAGTCTTAAAACATCCCACATCTCTTCTGTGGTTTCACTTGGGCTTCCTGCCTGCCTTTGATTGGAAAATACTCCTCTTTATCCATTTTCAAGCTGTGGATTTACTGCTGGGCAGTAGGTACCAGGAGTACCTACAGAATTATTTTGGGAGCTTGTTCTTGTGTTACTTTTGGCACATTTTGTACAATTTTGGGACTTAGGAGTCTGAGGAGATGTTACATTTTCAGCCCTTCCACAAGGCTGATTCTGTCTCCTTGGAGCAAAATTATCCAAGCTAATTTTGTCCAGTAAACTGAAGTTCTTCTGCAATTCCCTGTAACATTCTTTCAGGTACCTCCAAGACCCCTCAAATGTCCTCTTGGAGGAACATCCTGCTTCTCAAGCGGGGTGTCAGAAACAGGTTTCCCTAGTCCTCAGTTCATTCCTGCTTTGCAGTGGATGACATCACTGACCTTGGGCAAGTCTGTGAGTCCACCTCACCTCAAATTAACATTTGTGTTAATGTGGAGGCGGTTCTTGTCCTCTCCTTCCACACCTGCTCACTTGGAAATCTCTGAGGAATGTGTGCCACGTTTGTCAGGATACTACCAGGGTCTGCTCCTGCTGCCTTCTCTCTCTCTTAGCAAAGCAGTTGCACTTTTTTTTCCTGTTTTCCCATCTCTCTTACTTCATTCCTGGCCTCAGTATCTCCTCAGGTAAGTGAATTGCTGTGCTTGGGCCTGAACCTCTCTCCCCAAGCAATGGGCAGGTTTTCCTTTGGGATAGGAAGGGGATTCCACTTCTGTGGTCTCATAGGGCAGGAGTTTATGTGCCTTTATGATAGGGCATAGCTTTGATGACATATCCATCCGAATTCCTGGAGTGGTTTTCCTTTGAGTCAAGCTGCTTGTTGTCTGCACCAGAATCTGCTGCTTGAGCTTCCTTTGACAGCTTATTCCTGGAGCCAGCCCTGCGAGAGGGAGTTTTTTGAGGTCAATATCTTAATTTTCAGGATTTCATAAGGGATGGGAGATGGACTTTTCCTTTCAATGTGTTTAAAATCCTTGAGTGCAGAGAATGCCAGGATCTGTAGTTTAAGGAGCACCTGCTTGATTTTAAGGCTTAATTCTCTCCCTCTACTCCTCCCTCAGTTTTTTGCCCAGTTCTGAAGGGGAAGCGAGGATGACTGCAGTGGACACGCTCTCAGACAGCTCCGAAGTGGTCGAGATGGAGGATGTGCCTTCCCAATTCCAGGTGCAAAAGCATTCTTGGGATGGGCTGCGTGACATTATTCACAGCAGCAGGAAGTACTCGGGCATGATAGTGAACAAAGCTCCCCATGATTTCCAGTTTGTCCGGAAAACAGAGGAGTCCAGCCCGCACTCTCACCGCCTCTATTACCTGGGTAAGCCTCCTGCCAGCGTCCAGGGGAATGTGGGGCTCTTCCAAACTCAGCAGGCAAGGGAAGGGAAGGGATGGGATGGGAGGGATCTCCCTTCGTGAGATTTGGGAACTGAGACTGCTCAAGGCCTGCAGGATCTTCCGCAAAGCCTGGGACTGAGCAGGGACTGCCCAGTCCCAGACAAGCCTCAAACACAGGGATCAGCTGTGACAAGGGGAAGTGTTGGCCAGCCAGCCAACATCCTTTCTCACACAGGGGACGGGGCAAGAGAAGGGACTATCTCGTGCCTCTGTAGCTTGGGAGAAATGGGATTTACTTGCTTCATTAACCAGACTGACTTTCCAAGAAATTCGCTGTCAGTAATGACTAATTACATGTTGCAACATATTAATGACGGGGTGGTGGTGTCTCCTGCTTTATTAGGTATCATGAAGGTAGGATGCTTTCAAGAGCAGGGAAGAAAATTGAGGTGGGAATGAGCTGTTCCTGGCATTTGCAGGGAAATATCCCTTTCCTTCAGTGGGACTGAAAGCAGAATTCCGTGTTGTACAGGTCCCTTGTTACAGATGGAGCCACGATGTAATTAGTGGCAGAGTTGTTGGATTTTAGTAACTGGATAATTTTGTGGCTGGTAACATGGGAAGCTTTATAGACTATAAAGAATTTGTTGTGCTTTGGGGCATGAGCTGATCATTACTGGGCCAGTACAAAAATTGCCAGATGCGCAACTCTGTGCAGTTACTGCTGCCCTGAAGTGACCTTGCTGTTCTTCCTTCTTTTTCCAGGTTTTGAGTGTAGGTCACTGTAGGATGCTGGATTTGAGGGACTGATTTGTGTTGTCACTAAGCAGCTCCTGTGTGCCAGTGACTTGATTTGTGTAGTTCTCATTAATTTTTGGGACACAAGTGCTGCTCTGAAGGGCAGGATCCAGAGCTGGCATATTTTTCTTGTCAAGTCTGAGCAGTGAGGCTTGATTTAAAGCTGAATGTATTTCCAGTTCACTTTGATACTGGTTTTGATCTAGATGATTAAAGAACTAAGTGGCTAATTTAAAATTTTTTTTTAATGTTCTGTTGTATGAAATGGCAACCAAATCAGCTACTGGGTGGTTGGTGTTCTGCCAGGGTGTGACTGTTCCAGGAGGCAGAACCAGGAATGAGGATACATGAGTGCCTTTTCAGTGTTTCCTTCCTTAAGGAATTGTACAGGGCTTAGAGCAGATTAATCCCTCAGTTAAGATCAGCATCAGCCAGGTAATCCCAGGGCACCTCTTCTCAGATGTCCCTAATAAGGGGTAAATGCTGATTTAAATGCTGATTCTTTTGCCATATTAATGGACACTCCTAGGGATGGGGCAGCCACAGCTTCCTCTGGGGAGCCTGTAAGTTCACAAGTGTTTAACTCAGTGTGCTGCTACTGCCCCAGCATGAAATAACATTTTAAAGGGTTTAAATGAAACTGAGGAGCAGATGTCCCTAATAAGGGGTAAATGCTGATTTAAATGCTGATTCTTTTGCCATAATAATGGACACTCCCAGGGATGGGGCAGCCACAGCTTCCTCTGGGCAGCCTGTAAGTTCACAAGTGTTTAACTCAGTGTGCTGCTACTGCCCCAGCGTGAAATAACATTTTAAAGGGTTTAAATGAAACTGAGGAGCGGATGGAGACTCCTGATGAACTTTGCTGTCGGGTTGAATATTTCACTTGGAAGCAAAGTAAACTGTCTTTTGGGGAGGAAGGCAATATTTTCCTTGTAAATGTCAATTGATTGTAGTCAGCCTGAGGTCATTGGAGAAAGTTCTAACATAAGGGGAAGGGAAGTCCAGATCACAGTTGCCTGAGTGTCAGATATGTGTGTCCAGAGTCATTTGTTCCTCTCTGCAGTTTTTCCTGTATGGACATCCTCAATCATTCCTGGGCCATCCCCACAGGGTTTTATGTTGTATCGTGGCAGATGCTGCTTATGTTAAACACCACATGCTCAGCACTTTGGTGTTCCTGCATCTCTGAGGATTAGATCCTCACATATTGCTCTGCTTCCTGAGCACTTATTAATATTTCAGTTTTAATTTGAAGTAACTACTGCTGGGTCAGCCAGCTCAGAAATCTCTCTGTTCTGCCCAGAACATGTGCAGAGCAGGCAGTATCGGGGCACGTATCCCTGTGTGAATTTCTGATCCAGGGAGTCTCTGCAGCATAAGTAGAGGGCAAGTTCATGGTCTTTGTTTTTGTGGAAACCATCAGAATCACGTGTCAAGATATTTGATGGTTGTTTTGGAAGTTGGATGAAGGCCAGGAGCTCATTTGATAACCACAGTCAAAAGCTTATGTAAAATGACAAGGTCTTTTGACTCTGTAGGATACTGTTTCACATTTGAATGGGCTCTCTGGAGCTTCCAAGCTTTTCCTTCCCCCTTGCAAGCTGCTGCCTTGGCCTGAATCAGGTCCCTGTAGCAAATTTCTATAAGAGAAATGTGGAGAGTAATGTTGAGTCACCCGTTGAGAGAGTGGTGCTCTTAGAGTGCATCTGGGGCACAGAGGGGAAAATTGGGCCTAAAACATTCTGGAGAGGTGGGGTAGTGTTAAATCTTACTTAGGAAAATTCCAAACAAATCAATATCTAAATGGTTTAGATGTTATTCTGGGGTTGATCTGGGAGCTGCTTGGGAAGGAATGTGGGTAAAGGTCTCTGGGTAGTCCCACCCCCTGTTTCCAGACTTCTGTTTGAATTTGCATGTGGGCCTCTTTGTCCTGGCTAATTCATCTTAAGTAGGATGATGCTTTTGTCCTCCTAATAGGAATGCCATATGGTAGCAGAGAGAATTCCCTTCTTTACTCAGAGATTCCCAAAAAGGTACGGAAGGAGGCTTTGCTGCTCTTGTCCTGGAAACAGATGCTGGATCACTTTCAGGTAAGCCAGAGTGGGAAGAGCCTGGGTTGTCAGTGCCTGGGGAAACTGGGTGATGCTGTGGTGGGGACATCTGTGTGCTGTCTGTCATCCTTCCTGCTTTTAAAAAATTGGGAAAGTTGAGTTTAAATTGCTGCTTCTGCCTTACACTGTTGTGAGTGCACCAGAAAGGGAAGGAATTTCCCCCTCCCTGGTTTCAGTATCTTCATGTCCTTTGTCACTGACAGCATTGGAGGGTGTTGGTCTTTTGAGCCCTACTTAAAAAGTTCCTGGTGGAACAGAATTTATCTGTCTTGACCCCATTTGGGCTGTGAGTTCTCTCCAGAGTAATTCAAGATCCTGGAAGAACTTTTGTTTGCAGTGTCTGACATGGAAACTGTTTGTGAAGGCTGCAGATAACGTCATTAAGTTAATTGGTTACATCTGATTTGCATAAGCAGAGCAAGCGCAGCTGTTCTCACTTCATGCTGAAGTGACAACTGTAGAACTGAGAGATTCACAGCTCAGCCCTCCTGTGGAGGGAGATTTGGGGGGTATGGGGGGTTTAGGCCTCCTGGACTCCACAGCTGTAACCTGGAGTACTGGAATTGGGAACCTGTACCCTGACACTGCTGCCTGTTTGAGCTGGGGTGTTGTGACAGGCTCAGAGCACTCCTGTGAACATTCCTCTCCTTGCAAATCCTTTCAGATATTCCTTTCCTTCAATTCTAGGCAACCCCTCACCACGGGATGTATTCCAGAGAGGAGGAGCTCTTGAGGGAACGCAAGAGACTGGGTGTTTTTGGGATAACATCTTATGATTTCCACAGTGAGAGTGGCCTGTTCCTCTTCCAGGCCAGCAACAGCCTCTTCCATTGTCGAGATGGGGGCAAGAATGGGTTCATGGTGAGTCTGCCAGGCATTTCATGGACTCACCTCAAAGGGGCTTGATGGTTTGGATTGGAGATGGCTGCATGTGGAATCCCAGGCTCGATTGGGGTGGAAGGGACCTTAAAGCCCATCCCAGTGTCACCCTGTGCCATGAGCAGGGACACCTTCCACTATCCCAGGGTGCTCCAAGCTCCATTCAGCCTGGCCTTGGACACTTCCAGGGATCCAGGGGCAGCCACAGCTGCTCTGGGCACCCTGTGCCAGGGCCTCCCCACCCTCACAGGAGGTTCTCCTGGAGCCCCTTCATGCACTGCAAGGGGCTATGAAGTCTTCTCCAGTGAACATTCCCAGCTCTCCCAACCTGGCTCTAGAGTGGCTCCAGCCCATGAAGCATCTCTGTGGCTCTTTTGGACCTGCTCTAGCAGGTCCACATCTTCCACATCTTCATCTGTTTGGTTATGGTGGTTGCTCTTGTGTCCTGTCAGGGCCACGTTTGCCACCATAGGCTGTGCTCTGTCTCTGATTTAGGCTTTTTCTCTGCAGAGCTGGGAGCTGATGTGGCACCCAGCTCTGTGTGTGTGTCTCTTGCCATAGGTGTCTCCAATGAAGCCTCTGGAGATCAAGACTCAGTGCTCAGGGCCACGGATGGATCCCAAAATCTGCCCTGCTGACCCAGCCTTCTTCTCCTTCATTAACAACAACGACCTGTGGGTGGCAAACATCGAGACAGGCGAGGAGAGGCGGATGACGTACTGCCACAAAGGTATGGGACTTCCTCCCCCCCAAAGGGAATTCCTGCTGAGGAATCTGGCCTGCAATACCCACATTCCTGGCTTATTTCTTACAAGTGCATTTGTCTTTTGGGTCAGCATTTTCCAAGGACATGTAAATGCAAATGCTGTCTCATCTTTGTTCCTGTCCAGGCTTATCCAATGTTCTGGATGACCCCAAGTCTGCTGGTGTAGCCACTTTTGTCATTCAGGAGGAGTTTGATCGGTTCACGGGCTATTGGTGGTGTCCCACAGCTTCCACAGAAGGTCAGTCACTGTTCTGCTCATCAAATCCTGGTGATGTGACTGCTACCTCCAGCTAGGAATGAGGTTCTGAGCATGATTTTCCTTTGGGCCGTTCCTGGGGAGATCATCTGAAGGAACAAAGCACTGAGGGGATTATAATTGTGGAGTGTTTGCAGGTGGTCACTAAGAGCTGGGGCTGTACAGGTGTTCCCTCTGCACCAGTGCTCCAGGCAAGCCAGAAACAGCAGGAAATGCTGTTGTAAACATTCCTGCTCTCTGTCCCAGGTTCAGAGGATGTGAAAACACTGCGGATCTTGTATGAGGAAGTGGATGAGTCAGAGGTGGAGATAATTCATGTTCCTTCACCTGCCTTGGAGGAGAGAAAAACAGATTCCTACCGGTACCCCAGGACAGGTGGGTGAAACACGTGGGGCTGCTGAGGCAGATCTGGACTCCTGCTGGAATCAGCAGTGGAATTGGGGCTATAAACTTTGCATCATTAATCTGGGCACTTACTGGGATGTAGAAACTGGTTGTAAAAGTTGAGACCTAATTGAGTCTCTGATCCCAAAATCTGCTGCAAGAAAGGCTGAACTTTAAATCCCAGCCCTAAATGAAAGGATTGCTGAGGAAGTGGAATATATCCGGTGGCATATTGTGGAATACATTCTGAATCCCATCTTTCCTCTCCCTCCTGGGAACATGCACAGCCAGCTAGGGAAGGCAAAGCAAACTGTTCCCATTCCCTAAATGACTCTGGTGTTTGCTCACATACATATTTGATATTTGTAAATTCACACAGAGCCATTTTAGTAGGACCTGGGGCAGTTCTCCTTTAGAAGCTGTATTTTGTATAACCACAGAACATTCAACTTGATCATCTTGGTGTTTTTTCACTTCTTCTCTGCAGGCAGCAAAAACCCCAAGATTACATTGAAACTGGCAGAATTTAAAACAGACAGCAAGGGTAAGGTAAGTGATAATTCAGAAAGGGACATTGCACAGGAGTGTTTTTGAAGCTCCCTAGAATTAAAACAAGGTCACAAATAAATCCTAAATAGTGTTAGTCTGGGTTTTTTATTCTCTTGCAATAGCTGGATCTCTAATGTGTTTATCAAAGAAACAGAAAGGTTTGAAAATGCTGACAAGAATCATTCTGGGGGAGATTCAGCTGGGAATGTGGAGGGAAGGGAGAAGTGGGGCTTGCTTGGTGCACCACAGCAGAGAGAGGAGGGCTGGAACCAGGTGTAACTGGGGGCTTCAGTCCCTGCCTGTGCCCTTTCCTGTGGCTGAATGCCAAAACCATTTTGCTTTGAAGCCTGTTTTTCCCTTCTCTTCCTGCTCTTTGTAGCAAGGCTTGCTTCTCCTGGCCTGACCCTTGCTGATGCCAGTAGCTAAACTTCCTTGTTCTGCCATCTCCCTGAGCTTCCCTGGGAGAAGGTGATGAACTCTGGTGCTTTGATTTGATGTTGGGCCTTGGTTTTGCTGCAGATTGTGTGTGCTCAGGACAAAGAGCTGGTGCAACCCTTTGCTGCCTTGTTTCCCACTGTGGAGTACATTGCCCGTGCTGGATGGACCCGGGATGGCAAATAGTAAGTCCATTTTCCTCCCAAAATAACTCTCCCAAGGGCTCCTCTGGTTGCAGACCCTTGACATGTTTCTGCTGTGTTCATGACCTGATTTTAAAGCCCTGAGTGCCAGAAATGGCACATGAATATTTGGCTTCTTCCGTGCTGTGACAGCCTAAAAGTACGAACGAAGCAGAGCTGTGGTGTTTGTCACAACCAGAGTTAAATGACATTGATACAGTAAGTGGGCAGTCCTGGGGAATTCTTTGGAGCTGAAGGTGTTTAACACAGGTAAAATGTGTTAAACAACGTGTTAAACATTGTTAATAACGTGTTAAACATTTCCTGCTGAAAACGAGGGTGTTCTGTGGGCAGTTTTGTCTTTGTTTGTTGGCACAGTTTGTCATCAAAGCCTGAATCACAGGACAGGGGCAGGGTCTGTGGTGCCACGTCCTTCATGCAGTGTGTCCAAAGGGAAGGATTGTTCTGGGGCTGGCTATTGCTCCAAATGGGATACACGGTCTTGCCTGAAGAGTTACAGAATTCACCCCAATCTGATTGAAATTTTAAAGTTCTTCATTTTTCTCCCTCCCAAGCTTGGCTGTTAACTGGTGTGTGTGCAGATTAAGTTAAGGTGACTTGGCTGTCTTTGAAGGTGGCATTCTGTAACTCAGCATTAATTTTCTGCTCTGGAAAGGAAATTTAGAGAGCTTTCCAGCAGGTAATCCCAGAGGTGATTGTGATGTTCTTCACCAGAGCTTATCTAAATGTGCTGAATATCTCAGTTCCTGAAATCCTGCGGTGCTGGGGGAGAATTGGCTCTTTTCAAATCTGCCTTTCATGATGAAGCTCCCCTGGATGCACTCACAGGCCTTGGGGTGGCTGTGCTTTGCCATCTGTCATGCTGAGAGCCTGCACTGCAGCACCACTTCCAGGGACTCTCCTTGGAGGGGAGCAGGGCTGGGACTGAAGCAACTCCTTCCCCTGGCACTCGTGTTGGGTCTGTGCCTCTCCCTGCCAGAGCGCGAGGAGGAGGCTGTGGTCGGAGCTCCTGGAGGGTGATCACTTGAGCTGGAGGAGAGCTGGAGCACAAACAGTGCTTCCTGATGGAGGGGTGTCCAAGGAGGAGTTCCATTCTGGAGACAGGGCTGTGTTAGCAGTGCTCCCTTGGAACAGGCACTGGCAAATCTGTCAGACATCTCGTCTGAGCGATACCCCTGTGAAATACCAGAGCTGTCTGGCAGTGCGTGTGTGTTGGCACAGCTTCCAGGGGATTAGAAAGCAGCAGTGATGAGAAAAGCTTTGCATTCAGATGCCCAAATCCTTTCTGGCAGCGGGGGAAAGAAAGGGATGCATGTTCTGAGTGTTGGAAAGGGACCTCTATTCTTTGGTACTGACATTCACCTCTGACTTCTTTCCCCAGTGCCTGGGCTATGTTCCTAGACAGACCTCAGCAGAGGCTTCAGCTAGTCCTCCTGCCTCCAGCACTCTTTATTCCAGTCCCAGAAAATGAGGAGCAGCGTGCTGAATTTGCCAAAACTGTGCCAGAAAATGTCCAGCCATTTGTGATCTATGAAGAAACCACTGATGTGTGGATAAATGTAAGAGGTTCGGGGTTGGGAGGAGAATACAGGCTGCCCCTTCCTCCCCTCAGTTAACCATTCTCATGTTGATTGGATGTCCAGTTAAGTCCTTGCTATGGCAGCTTTGCTACTCAGTCCCAAATTTGATGTTGAATCAGGGGTTTGATAAAGCAAATCACTCACAGGTTTCTCATCTTGTGTGGCAGGTTCATGACATCTTCTATCCTTTCATCCAGCCGGAGGGGGAGGAGGAAGAGCTCTGCTTTATCCGAGCCAACGAGTGCAAAACGGGGTTCTGTCACCTGTACAGGGTGACAGCAATCCTGAAGCCAGGCAGCCACGACTGGGTGCAGCCCTGTGTCCACAGTGAGGGTAAGGGCTGCAGCCCTGGGAGCTCCCCCTCCTGTTGGCCTGTGTTGTCCTTTGGGGAGGGCAGTAATTTATGCTCATGGTCTCTCTTGTAGATGATTTCAAATGTCCCATCAAGGAGGAGATTGCCCTGACTGGTGGGGAATGGGAGGTGCTGGCGAGGCACGGATCCAAGGTAGGGGTTATTTTTATTCTTTTGCAGTGCTCAGCTCTGCATTGTCTGCCCCCAGTCCTGGCCTGAGTCCTCCCTTACACTTGGGACCTGCAAGAACTGCTTAAGCTTCATTTTGTTGCTGTTTTTATTGCTGCCTCTGCTTTCCCCAGAAGTGCTGTAGGCTAGTGCACATGGATCTGATTGCCTTCTTAATCAGACTTCAGATTGCTCCTTAGGTATATCCCAGGAGTGGGTCAGGCCATAAAAAAGGACACAAGTCTGAGGTTTAAGAGCAACAAAGAACCATTTTGTGGAGAAGCTGGGGATTGCTGCCTTTGCTGAGGCATTTTAACTCCAATGAGTTCTTGCAACGTGGAAATGTGTCCTGGCACTCAGAGTGAACTCTTGGTCTCCAGCTGATCCCTCAACAGAGCCTTTAGGAACAAGGCAGCTGGGGAATATAAAGCAATTTAGAATATGGAGAAGCTGTATCTGTTGTTGTTTGCAGAACAGCCAGAAATGAATTTTTATTAATCTTGTAGAAACCTAGTTTCATTTTTGCTTCAAGAATTAACTCCGAGTCTGATCTTTAACACTCCCAGGTGATTCTGTCAAAATAAAGACCTTGTCTGTTCATTTCCAATTAATCTGGATTTTCACTTCTCGCTTTTTAAAAGACCAACAGCTCCAAGCTTTTGGTTTCTGCTGCTTTTCCTCAATCTGCAATTAACCTGCTGTCCCTCCCCATGTGGATTCTCACTGTTCATGCTGTTGATTTTGGCCACAGCTCTTCCCTGCATGTGTTATGGCTAAAATTGTGTTAGCAGCAATTATTTTGATGCATTTGTTGCTCCACAGGGCTCTGCCTAGTTTTCCTGGCCAATTGAGTTGGATGTTTTTCCCTTTGCTGTTCACAGGGGTCTTCAAACTGTGGGTTAGCCAGAAATAGCATTTGGAAACTGTAAGGTGGAAAAACAGTTCAGTTACTGTTGCTAGATCAATGCAGGATTTAAAAGCTGTCGCCTCTGTTCCTGCCTGACTGGGTGGTTTTTAGAAACAGCTTTATCTGGACAGTAAAACCTATTTTAATGTGTCTCAAAGTTTGGTGCTGAGAGCTGTTAGACTGGTCCTCCCACGAATGGGAATTCATTACCATGATGGCTGGAAAAAAGGTAGCTGTACCTTTATAATCCAGCCATGCTGGCTGTGGCCAGGTGAGGGTTGGGCTCTTCTCCCAGGTAACAAGGGACAGGAGCAGAGAAAACAGCCTCACGTTGCTCCAGGGGGATTTAGGTTGGAGATGGGGGAAATGGCTGCACTGGAAAGGTGATCAGGCACTTGGGCAGGCTGTCCAGGGCAGTGGGGAGTCACCACCCCTGGAAGTGTTAAATGGGATGTGGATGTGGCACATGGGGATGTGGGTTAGTGATGACCACAGTGTTTCTGGGTTCATGGTTGGTCTTGGAGGGGTTTTTCCATTTTCTAAATTATTCCATGGTTCTGTAAGATGTCATAAAAGCACAGAATGTTCCTTGTTAAGAGGATGGCTTCCTATTAACCTGCAGGGAGCAAAGCCCAGCTTTTTATGCCCATTAATAAGCAAATGTTTTGAGTCTTTAACAAAAGGGCTGAGAGACTGCTCTCTGTCACTGCATTGTGTTGTCTGCAGTTCTCCCAAGTGCTGTGTGTGTTCTCTGGCCCCTCAACTCCCTGCCCTGAGCAGCCCTGTCATGGTCTGTGTGTGTTCTGGGCTGGCAGAGGAGCAGAGCTTGTCCCTGCCTGTCCCTGAGCCCTCTCTCCTGGCACAGATCTGGGTCAATGAGGCCACCAAGCTGGTGTATTTCCAAGGCACGAAGGACACCCCGCTGGAGCACCACCTCTACGTGGTCAGCTACGAGTCTCCCGGGGAGATCATGCGCCTCACCACTCCAGGCTTCTCCCACAGCTGCTCCATGAGCCAGGTTTGTTGTTCCTTGGATTCCCATCTCCTGACTGACAGGGATCTTTACTGGGAATGGCAATGACTCGTGGCCAGTAAAGAGTCCTGAGCGCTGCTCAAGACGTGGGCAGTGCAGGACCTCATTCCCTAACTCTCTTGTGTTCCCTGGCAGAACTTTGACATGTTCATCAGCCACTACAGCAGTGTGAGCACTCCTCCCTGTGTGCACATCTACAAGCTCAGCGGCTCTGAAGACGACCCACTCCACAAGCAGCCCAAGTTTTGGGCCAGCATGATGGAGGCAGCCAGTAAGTCCTGGAGAATGTGCCCATGGGGCCTTTCAGTGAGAAAGTAGCCAAGAGTGATGGGGAAGGAGGGGGTCTGAGGGAAGGTGAATCATGTTATCTCGTGGGGAAGATATTTCTCACTTGCCCAGGAAATGTTCTGTGGGCTTTTGATGTGTTTCACACATGGAGCAAAAGTCCTGCTCTGGGATGTACAGAGTTGACACACACACGAGGATGTGGTTTTACTGTGGAATCGCTGAAAGGTTTTAAGTGAGAATGGACATTAAAGCCCATCCTGTTCTCATGCCCTGCCATGGACAGGGACATCTTTCACTAGTCCAGGTTGCTCCAAGCCCTGTTCAACCTGGCCTTGAACACTTCAAGGTGCTTTTTTATTTGTGATTTGTCTGAAGAGGGAAAGGACAAGTATCTGGGATACAGTGGCTGCTCCATTCTGCACTGCAGTTATTAAAGGTTTTGGTACAGCTCACAGCAGCACCTGAACCCCTACTGCAAACACTTTGCCCCATGCCTGTTGTGGCACAGTTGGAGAATTCACAGCCAGTGAGATTTTCCTTCCCTGTGCAGGCAGGTGGAAGCTGTTCTTCCCAGGGAGGGGCTTTGCTATGCCTTGGTGTGGTTTGGTGTTGATGGAGCTCTGCTCAGGGTCAGCTTTGGACAGAGCTGGTTCAGGGGGTGGGAGCAGAGCCTGCTCAGTCCCTCAGCACTGTGTGTGACCGTGTGACCCTCCTGCTGCAGGCTGTCCCCCAGACTACATCCCCCCAGAGATCTTCCACTTCCGCACGCAGTCGGACGTGGAGCTCTACGGAATGGTCTACAAACCCCACGATGTCCAGCCTGGCAAGAAGCATCCCACAGTGCTCTTTGTGTATGGAGGCCCTCAGGTAAAAACGCAGGGGAACTGCTGGGGTCAGGGCTGGGGCTGCTGCCCGGGGCAGAGCTCTGTCAGTCATGCATCAAGACTTTGGGTAGCAATGAACACTGTCATGGAATCATGGAATGGTTTGGGTTGGAGTGAGCTTAAAGCCCATCCAGTCCCATTCCTGCCATGGGCAGGGACACCTTCCACTGTCCTAGGTTGTTCAGAGATCCAGCCTGGCCTTGAACACAGCCAGGGATGGGGCAGCCACAGCTTCTCTGGGCACCCTGTGCCAGGGCTTCACCACCATTATAGCAAAAAACTTCCTCCTAATATCTAATCTAAACCTACTCTTTTTGTCCCTGTGTTTGACCTCTGCTTCAAACCTCAGATGACTTTTCCAGCATGTGGTTTGATTTCCATGGTCTGATAGCTCGATCAGTGGCTGCTGTCCAGCTCAGGATGCTCCACTGACACAGGAAGGCACTGGAAGGCAGCTGCTCGGCTCTGAAACTCTTCCTCCCTCCTTGTGCAGGTGCAGCTGGTGAACAACTCTTTCAAAGGCATCAAGTACCTGCGGCTGAACACGTTGGCATCCCTGGGCTATGCTGTGGTGGTGATTGATGGAAGGGGATCATGCCAGCGAGGCCTCAAATTTGAAGGGGCCCTGAAAAACCAAATGGTAACGTCCTCCTTGTGCTGGGGAATCTCCCATCATTTGTCCTTCCTAAGGGTGGTGGCAGCTCATTTCCTGTGTGAGTGTTTCTGTCTCAGGTTTCTAAATTTATCAAGTCCACTAACATGAGCCTC
Organism: Anomalospiza imberbis; assembly: GCF_031753505.1. NCBI lineage: Eukaryota > Metazoa > Chordata > Aves > Passeriformes > Viduidae > Anomalospiza > Anomalospiza imberbis. The sequence continues at coordinate 4,063,294 of NC_089707.1, forward strand.
CATTTTGCCTTTTAGGGTCAGGTGGAGATAGAGGACCAGGTGGAAGGTTTACATTATGTAGCAGAAAAATACGGGTTCATCGACTTGAGCCGGGTCGCCATCCATGGCTGGTCCTATGGGGGCTTTCTGTCCCTCATGGGGCTCATCTGTAAACCCAACGTCTTCAAGGTGAGCCTGCACGTGGGGCTGGCACCTTTGGGATACTTGGCTCTCACACTTCTATCCCTCTTGGCAGCTGGAATTGGCATTTTGGCTTGTTTGTGGTGGACAGGTGGAAATGTCCCCCTGTCCTGCCTGCCTGGAGCTCACGACTCCCATCCTGTGTCCTGCTGCAGCTCATCCCTGGCTGGGATGGCTCTGGGATGGGCTTGATCTGCCATGCAGGGACATACGGATGTGCTATTCCCCATCCCAAGTCCCCAGCACAGTTTCTGGATCAATCACAACTCCTCCTTGTAGAGGGGAGGCCTTTAGTGCTGATGTGCAGGAATTTTTCCCACTGTGACCACAAGAGAAACAGCAGGAGGAGGGATCTGGGTTGTGTGTGGGATTGCTGAAGGAGAATCCTGATCTGAGCGACAGAACAGCCCAGAGCCTTTCTCCTGCCTCTCCAGGAAAGCAGGGAGCACTTGGGCTGTTGAGCAGGCGATAATGGAGGCTGTGTGGTGGCACCTCTCTGTTTGACAGATTGCTATAGCAGGTGCCCCTGTCACCGTGTGGATGGCCTACGACACCGGCTACACCGAGCGCTACATGGACGTCCCCGAGAACAACCAGCAGGGCTACGAGGCTGGCTCGGTGGCACTGCACGTGGAAAAGCTTCCCAACGAGTGAGTACGCACCCCACACCTGCTCCTGGACCTCTGCTCAATCCCAGAGGAGTGGAGGGGTTCTGATCTGCTTTATCTCGGCAGCCACTGGGCCATAGCACCCCCAGCCCCCCTGCTAGGGAGGGCTTGAGGCCAGTGGCCACGGCCTGGCACTGCTCTTGCTTGGGTTTGGCTTGTCCAGCTGGAAGTTCTTTGTTCAAACCCTCTGCAGAGCTTTTATCTGGTGCCTCATTGTGTTTTCCACCTGGTTTTTTATCCTGATTCTTTCCTTATCTCTCACCCCATGTCCAGGCCAAATCGTTTGCTGATCCTCCATGGCTTTTTGGATGAAAATGTGCACTTTTTTCACACCAACTTCCTGGTATCGCAGCTAATCCGGGCTGGAAAACCTTACCAGCTGCAGGTAGGAGGGACAGGAGTGGGGAGGGATGGTCCCATAAATCCGGAGAAAGTTCCCTGCTGTGTGTTCGGGGACGGGAGGGGACGGAGGCAGATCCCCCACATGCTGCTGTGATGCTGGTGACAGTGAGCACCTCGCTGGACTCGAGAGGAGGCCGGGAGGTGGCACTGTGGCTGTTCCACGCTGGCAGATGTGGCATGTGCAGGCAGGGCTGCTGCCCTGCGGCCTGGAACTTTCCTCCTCCAGGAGCTGTTCTGTCCCACTTGGCAGGGGTGGCTGCAGTGAGGGAGGGGGTGCTCCAGACTTTCCCTGCCACTTCTTTGTCCTGATGGAGACTGGATGGAGGGAGCAGGGCTGAGGGGAGGGAGTTCTGTCCTTGCTGAATGACCAATGCCCCATGTCTGCCCTGGCACAGATCTACCCCAACGAGAGACACAGTATTCGGTGCCCTGAGTCAGGAGAGCACTACGAAATCACGCTGCTGCACTTTCTACAAGAATACCTCTGAGAGCACGAGCCTCTGCAAACTGGACACTGACAGCTCACCTGCCCCGTGCCCTCCTGCTCCCCGGCAGCGTCCAACCCAGAGCACAAGGGGCTGAGTGCCCACATCGGGCTGGGGGTACCCCCAGGCCATGGGGAAAAGCTGGAGGGCACCTTCCCTTTGGACAGTGCCACCTTCTCTCACTTTCCAAGCTGGAGGTCTGCCCCTGCTCGGCTGCTCGTCCTCCTCCTCTCCTCCAGCCTGGCTGTTCAATGCTTTTTTTGCTGCTACTCCCTCTCTCCTGGGAATCAATGGACAGTGGTCTGTGTCCCGAGGCTGAGGTTTGTGTCCATCTCTCTTTTCCCCAATCCTTTTCCTCTTCCGCTGCACCTGTGCAGTTCCCAAACCCTTACCTGCAAGAACTCAGTGCCTGTGTTGGAAACGGAAGAGCCGAATCAAAAGCTGCCTTAAGCCAGGAGCGCGAGGGAAGAGAGAACTACCTACTGCTCACCTGGGGATCTGGCCCTGCTGCCACACTGGAGCCCTGGGAGGTGAAGAGAGGTCTACAGAAGCATGCAACACTAGTCTTTTGGGTTTTTTTGTTTTGTTTTTTTTTATATATATATATCTATTTTCAAGTTTAAATTTGCAGAGCAGATGGAGGAAGTGGCCAGGGCCGGTAACGGCGTCCTCTGAGCCTTCCTCTCATGGCCGCTCTCACACAGAGTTGTGCCAACAGGTAGCACTGGCAGCTGGCTACAGCCAGAGCCTCTCTCCAGAGCTCACAGCAGCATTTGGGTTTTTGCAACACAAGATGGATGATATTTATGCAAATCCTCCCTCCCTCTGTTCTCTGTGCCGCCTCCCGACCCCCCTTGTCCTTCCCTGAGCTTTCCAATGTGCACTGAAATTGGCTGTGCTTCAGTTCTCTGCGGGTCAGTGACTGGTCCCCTTGCCCGTCTACTCAGCAATGCTCTCTCCTGGTTTTTATTTACCTGGGCAACAGGAACTGCAGTTCTGGGGAGGGGGATTGAGCAATCACACCTCAGGGGAGCACATCCCCCCCTCAAGCCAAGGGTTCTGCCAGGGGCAAAACAAAAACACAAACAAAACCCACCCAAATGAACCACGTTGACTTGCCCTGGAGTATTTTAAGTGCGTATTATGAAAAGAAAATATTTTTATGGATTCTTATTCTTTTATAATTATGAGTGTAAGATGTAGCGACTCATTAAAATATTGGACAGAGACGTGGTGGCTGCTTTGGGGGGCAGGAGGAAGCAGCAGCTGCTGCCAGAGCCAGAGCAGCTCTGCTGAAAGCCAAGTAAGTGCTCTGTTCTTTCTGTGCCGAGCAGTGGAGAGAATATTAAATCCCTGATGTTCCTCTGGGGAAGCACGATCCAAGCAGTTGAGGGTTGGGAATCCTGGACTGTGTGCTTGGCTCAGCGTGACCTTGAGCGAGTCAGCAGCAGCCTGGGGTGGGCACCTCCCTCCCTCCGATGGGATTGGGGGTGCAGCTGCTCTGCTCCCACTCTGGGACACACAGAGCTGCTTGTGCAGAGCTGGGCCTGCCTCTGCTCGCCCTCCCAGCTCAAAGCTCCCAAACCTGGCCTTGCTTTGCCTTCCTCCGTGGGAGCCGGTGTTAATTAACCCGGCTGTTAATGCCCTGAGGGTGCTGCTGGAGGCTTGTTCTAAATGCAGAGCTTCTTCCAGTTGGAGCATTTGGGTTCCTGGGGGTGGCTGGGAGCAGAGTTTCCCCCCTCTGCTTGTCCCTGTGCCCAAATAATTGTCCCAATATTGCAGTCGTGGTTTAGCTGCTACAAAGCACCTCAGGTGTGAGTTTTGAGGTTAGAGGGGTGAAAGCAGGGACTGGGGTGGAGGAAGTTGCACCTCTGAGATGTGTCTATAAGAGCACCCTGCAGCCAGCAAAGCTGCACCCTCTGTTCCTCACAGCTGGGTGGGTGCTGCTGGATGGTAAGAAGCTTTATTTTGGCAGAGTTTGTTTCTGTGCTTCCCTAATTTAATTTTTAGGCTTAATTTAAACTGCTTGTTCCTGTCCCCAAAAAGCTGAGTGTTTCTTAAAATGTCTTAAGACTCTCTTGTCTAGAAGAGTTTGCAGATCTGTTGGCTCCTCTGATCCCCCAGCTTGCTGCAGGATTTTTTGGCAGCCTAGAAAGGGGTTGGTCGCCTTCTTTTGGGGATTGAGAATCCCGAGAGGAATTAGCTGGGAAATCTCCTCCCGGGAACCGGAGCTGTTCCATATGGAACAGGCTCTGTCGGGGATTGAAACACAAATTATGTGGGTGGACCCACCCTGCTGTCCCGCTGGAAGGGTGATGGGAGCAGGGTGGCTCTGGGTGGAGGAGTTGCAGCTGGAGGATGAAGCTGAGTTAATTTCTTGAGTGGTAATGACAGAGGAACCAGCAGGTGCTGGGGAAACCAGGCAAAAACCACTCTTCCTCAAGATTTTGGGACTTGAGAGTGGCTTGGGAGGCATTTCTCTCCCAAAACCCACCCTGTGGGGCTTTATTTTTAGGTGGATGGTGTGGAGGGAGAACAGATGTTCTTGAGGACTTATTTTTAAAACAAAATCACTCCTCAAGCTACAAAATTAGCTCAGAAAAGTCACTCCTTGCCCTGAAAGATGCTCGAATGGAAAACTTCCTGGCATCTCCATTCCCAAAGTGGGTGGGATAAAGGTGCAATGACAGCTCTGGATCTGGGAAAGCCACGTCAGTGGAAACTCTGGCTGCTTGAGGGTCTCAGGCATTTGATCTCTGTCCTGGGCCATGCTGTCTGCACCCCCAGAACAAGTGGAGCGGCTCAGAAATCCCAGAGTCCCCCAAAGGAGGACTGGGGTGTCCAAGGAAGGCGCTGGGCTGGGCTCTGGGTGTGTCTGTGCTGGCCACACGACAGGGTGTAAATTGATCTTGGAGAATCCTCTCGGAGGGGTTTTGGTGAAATCACAGGCATCCCAGCTCCGTGCTGGAACACAAGGAAGGCTTCAGGCATGGCCTCTGCAGAGAAACCTCCTGGCCCTGATTCTCCCTCCAGCCCCTCTCGGAGCTGGCACAGATTTCTGTGCCTCCCCCTCTGCTCTAATCCAGGGTTTTCCTGCTCCCAGCCCCTGGCTGCAGCCGGGGGGCTCAGCCCAGGGCCCCCTGACCCACTCGTGCCATCCCCAGCCCTGTGCCATGGCTCTGACCCTGGGGCTGCTGCTGGCCCTGCTGGGCTGTGCCACAGCACCGGATCCTGCCCTGGAGGAGGCCTGGGAAGGGTGGAAGAGTCTCTATGCCAAGGAATATCCGGGGGTAGGTCCTGCTCCCCACAACCCTCCCAGCATGGCTGGGTCCTGCCCGGGGGGTCTTGTCCACATGCACCCACCCTGCCCTGTGCCCCCTTGATCCAGGGGCCATTCCTGATCCTTCTGAACCTCTGGCAGGAGGCCGAGGCCCTCCGCAGGGAGATCTGGGAGCAGAACCTGCGCCACATCCAGCAGCACAACCGGGAGGAGTCGCAGGGGAAGCACAGCTACCGCCTGGCCATGAACCACTTCGGGGACCTGGTACCTGCTGCCACCTTCCCTGGGCACTCCTCAGAGCACCCAGAGCTCGATCCAGGGGGTCAGGGAAGGGATGCTCGCAGGGTTTGATCCAGGGCGTGCCAACTCCCAGCTCACTCCCGGGCGGGAGTGGGGCACCCTTGGCATCACACGAGTTTTCCCTTGGTGACCTGCAGACGAACCAGGAGTTCAATGAGCTCATGAACGGCTACACCCCGATGCCGAGGGAGGAGCCAGCTCCGCTATTCCAAACCTCGGCAGCCCTGAAAGCCCCGATGAAGGTGGACTGGAGGGCCAAGGGCTACGTGACACCTGTAAAATCCCAGGTGGGCGCGGGCTGGGAGCCCAGCCAGGGATCTGGGCAGCAGAACTGAGCAGCAGCAGCTCTGCGCTGCTCCGGAGCTCTGGCCCCTGAGAGCAGCACCGGGGGCTCAGAGCATCCCTCTGGGGGGCTTGGGGGTGAGGCCGTGACCCCTGCTGTCCCCACCTCCCCCAGGGGGACTGCGGGTCCTGCTGGGCGTTCAGTGCCACGGGGGCCCTGGAGGGGCTCATGTTCAGGCGGACGGGGAAGTTGGTGGCGCTGAGCGAGCAGAACCTCATCGACTGCACCCAGAAGCTGGGCAACATGGGCTGCAGAGGGGGCTACGCGCAACGGGCCTTCCAGTACGTGCGTGACAACGGCGGCCTCAGCTCCGAGCGTGCCTACCCCTACACGGGCACGGTAAGGGACAGCAGGTGACCCCGGGATGTGGCAGAGCACTGCTGGTGGCACAGCCCCGGTGACACTCTCCCTCTCTCAGGACAACTCCAACTGCCGATACAACCCCCGGTACAAGGCCGCCACCTGCTCCGGCTTCTGGATGGTGCCCCGGGGCAATGAGGTGGCCCTGACGCAGGCGGTGGCAGCCGTGGGCCCAGTGTCTGTGGCAGTGGATGCCAGCAGCCACAATTTCCAATTCTATGGCTCAGGTACTGTCTCCTCTTCAAGGGTAAACTGAGGCAGGGCTACCTCTCTGCAGGCCTGGGCTGCTGAGCCCTTGTTGAGCCCCTTGCCCAGGGCCCCCAGCCCCAGGGAAGCGATGCCACCACCTGGAAATGGGACCAGGGCTGGCCCCAGCTCACCCCAGCCCTGCTCCCCACAGGCATCTTCACTTGCCCATACGGCCAGCAGCAGCTGAACCACGCCATGCTGCTCGTGGGCTACAACACTGCCCAGATACGCAACTGCAGCATGAGCTACTGGATCCTAAAGAACAGGTGAGGGCTGGGGGGTGCCCCGAACCTGCTGCCCCCCAGCTCCCCATCCTGATGGATGTGCTGCTCCTGTCTCTGCCTGCAGCTGGTCGGAGGGCTGGGGTGAGAAGGGCTACATGTTCCTGCTGAAGGACGCCGGCAACCAGTGCGGGGTGGCCAGTGATGTCAGCTACCCACTAGCCTGAGCCAGGACAGCTCTCCCTCCTTCCCACCCTGCCTGCGAGCCCACAGCTGGTTCCTTTTGGAATAGGGCTTTTGTTCCTCTGCAGCAAGAAGCAATTAAAAGTGCCGTGCTTAAGTGGCTGATGCAGCCAGGTCCTCGTGAGGCAACGCTGGCACCACGGATGGCTCGGGTCGGGTGGCAATTGAAGCCCATCTTCTTCCCGGACACCTTCCAGGTTGCTCCAAGCCCCCTCCAACGGGGATGCTCCCTCTCACCATGCTCAGCATTCTGCAGGCCTTCCCTCCCAGCCCGGCCATCCCGCTGTCCTTTGTCCCCATGGACGCTTGTCCCAATGCCACCTTATCCTCGTGCTCCCTTTGTCCCCTGACCACAGGGCCTCTTGTCCCGTGACCACCGTGCCCTCGTCCCTCTGTCCGGCTGTCCCTTGTCCTTGCTGTCCCCACGTCCTGCTGTCCCTCCGCGGTCTCCGCCGCTTGGGCCCGCCCGGGCTCCTGCCCACACCCAACATGGCCGCCGTGCCGCCGCGCTGACCCCTGCCGGCCGCCATAGCCCGCGCTTCCTCTCCAAGATGGCGGCGCCCAGCGGGAGGAGCGGCTGGCGCGCGTGGGCCGTGCTGCTGCCCGCGGCCCTGCTGTGCCTGGCGGCCCGCGCGGCCGCGGAACCGGGCACGGCCCCGGGCGCTGCCCCGAGCACGGCCGAGTTCGACGTGCGGCCCGGTGGGGAGGTTCACTCCTTCTCCCGGAGCCTGGTGAGCGGCCCGGAGGGAGGGAGCGGGAGCGGAGAGGGTACGCGCCCCTCGCTGATTGGCTGCGCCACACGTCACTCAAGTCGCCTGCTGCGGGGATTGGCTGGACGCGAGGGAGGGCGGGGCGACCGGGTGGGGGGGGGTCCCCAGGGATAGAGGGGTCCCCAAAGGAGGCTACAAGGGCAGGGACCCCAGGAAGAACGGGGGTCTGCGAGGGAAAAGGGGTCCCCAAAGGGGGTACAAGGGCAGGGGACCCCAGGGAGAGCGGGGGTCTGCCAGGGAAAAGGGGTCCCCAAAGGGGGTACAAGGGCAGGGGACCCCAGGGAGAGCGGGGGTCTGCGAGGGAAAAGGGGTCCCCAAAGGGGGCTACAAGGGTAGGGGACCCCAGGGAGAGCAGGGGTCTGCAAGGGAAAGGGGTCCCCAAAGGGGGCTACAAGGGCAGGGGACCCCAGGGAGAGCAGGGGTGCTCAAGGAAGGAGGGAGCCTCCACAGAGAAGGGGGTCCTCGAGGGGAAGGAGTCCCCAGGTGGGGTTCTCCAGCAGAAGGGGTTCCCCAAGGTGGGACAGTTTCTGTAGTGAGGAGACCCCCAGGGATGGGGACCTGCCGGGGATAACGGCCCCCCAGGAGGAGGGGGGTACCCCAAGGGCAGGGAGAGGGGAAGGGGGTCTCAAAGAAAGAAGGGTCCTCATGGGAGGGGGCTCAGCAAGGGAAGGGCCCCAGTGTGGAAGGGGCTGGGGGTCCCTGGGCACCCCAGAACACGAATCCTCACCCCAGCACTCCAGGCAGGGGTGTGGGACCCCCAGCACCTCCTGCCCAATATCCAGGCAGGGGGAAATGGCCTCAGGTGAGGTTTAGGCTGGATATTGGGAAATATTCTTCATGGAAAGGGAGGCCGGGCACTGGCACAGTGGCACTGGTGGAGTCCCCGTCCCTGGAGGGATTTAAAGCCGTGTGGCTGTGGCACTTGGGGACAGGGGCCGGCGTGGCCTTGGCACTGCTGGGGCACTGCTGGGTGGGTGGGGTGGCTTTTCCAAGCTCAGCAGTTCCTGGGTTCTGTGGGGGAAAAGCTCGTGCTGAAGCGAGGCTGCTCCTGTTCCTCTCTCTGGCAGGGGGATTACGGCTGCACCTTCACCTACTCGGCCCAGGGCGGCACAAACGAGGTGAGCTGGGCAAGCCCCGGGCACGTCCTGCTGCAGTCAGCTCCTTTTTCTCATCCTAAAAGGAAAAGGGACCGGGAGCTGTTTGTGCGAGGGCACAATCCCAGCTGCGGGGAGCAGGAGGGGCCCCCAGCGAGTGCTGGGGGTGGTGGTGGGTTATTTGGGAGCTCCTGCTGCAGCTGGAGGGGAGGGCTTGGCCTCGGAGGGTTTTCCCCGCGTTGATTCCGGATCTTCCCTGTGCAGCAATGGCAGATGACCGTGGGAGTGAGCGAGGACAACGGGCTCTTCTCCTGCTCCATCTGGAGGTGTGTCCTGAGCAGAGCCACCACAGGGGTGGCTGTGGGGCAGGGACAAGGACCCGGCTTCCCTGCTGGACTTGCACCTGGTCAGGGAGGCTTTTCCTCTCCCGGGGATGCTGTGGCTCCGGGGGCTTTTCGTGCAGCTGTTTGGTTTATAAATTCTCTGTTCCCCTCTCCCCTGCTCTGCACAAAAGCTGCAAGAGATCCAGAGGTGGCTGTGGCGGGGAGGGAGGGAGCCAGGAATCCTTCACTCCTCTGCTCCTCCTCCTCTGCACCTCTGTGCCAGATGACAAAGGCTCTGCTTTCTTCTTGCAGGCCCCAAGGGAAGTCTTATCTCTTCTTTACCCAGTTTAAAGCTGAAGTGAAAGGAGCCAAGATAGAGTATGCCATGGCTTATGTAAGTCCCAGCTGATCCCGGGGAAGCAGGAGTGTGGGAGGCTGCTATAAAACATGAATTAGACATGGAAAACATTTATTAGACATCTGTGCCATAAAATGTGCTCCATCACGTCCCTAATTAGGGACTGGTGGCAGGCAGGAGAGGGGCTGCAGGTGGGCAGCCTGCTCCATTGTGTTCCTGCCCTCTCAGTCACAGGGATTTGCTGGGAGGGGGCTCCGAAGGCACCAGGGCACAAAGGGAGTCTTGGATTGCCTCAGCAAATTGCATGTGACAAAGCAAATCAAACCTCTGCTGGTGTTTTTGTCTGGTTCATTCTTCCATTTCCCAGTTTCCAGGGGCGAGGCTTTCACTCACCCTAAGGACACGAGTCTGTGGTTTAATAGGAAATAGAAAAACAGACAGAGATTTTCCTTCAGATTTCCTTTGTGCACTTAATTCTTTCACTGCAAATCTCAAACCCGTTCATTTTCAGTGGGCTGTTGGTTGGTTTGAATACTGTGACCTGTTGGATTGCCTCAGCCTCTTACACCTCCTTCCTTCCTGTTTCAGTCTCAGGCTGCTGCGGGTGCCCTGAGCGACATCCCCTTAAAACAGGAAGAGTTTGAAATCACTGAAACAACAGGTGTGTGCCTGAGGGGGCTGTGAGAGAGGGGCTGGGCTGGGGGACAGGCCAGGTGTCGGGATCTGTGATATTTAGATGATCCAGAGATTGTAGAAAGTCTCTGTCTTTCAGCCCCGCTGCCAAAGAAGGAGTCGTAATTTGTCAGTGCTGGTTTTCAAGGTTGTTTATTTCTCCTTATCTAAAATATTTTCTCTCTGGCCTGCAGCAGGTCTGTCCTGCAGGACAGCGTGCGGGGCTTTGCCCCTCAGTGGGAATTACAAACATTATATACCAAAAACTACGTGTGCTATATTTACAATAACGTGCCAGTACCTATCACCCATGTTGAACAGTGTGCCCAGCCCAAACCAACAGAAAAATGCCAACACCACAGTGAAACGTGGAGGGCGTGAAGAAGAAGAAAAAGGACAAGGCACGCCCAGTTTCCTCCATCTTGCCCCCTTTGAACCCCTTATCTAGAATCCCAAAATTCTACTTTTGCACCCGTGCCACGCTAATTACTACTTATATCAAACACTCAGAGCTTGTAATTCATCCTGAAAGACTGAAAACCTTTCCATGGACAGAGATCAGAGACAGTGTCTCTCGGGGCTCTGTACAGGGGGGCTCCTGACCCCCTGCCAGGGTCCCAGACCTTCCAGGGCAGCCAGAGGGATGCCCTGGATTCCCACAGCCAGGGACCAGTTTAAGCTCAATTCCTGGTGACAGTGCCATGGAGCCAGGGGTACAGTGCCTTCAATCCACCACTGACAGCTGGATTTTGTGGGTGTTAAATTCCCTGGCTAGGGAGGGGTTTCTCCCCCAGCCTGGCACGTGCAGGAGTGTGAAGAGCAGTGCCCAACACGCTGGGAAGGGCCCAGTGGGGCTGTTTTGTTCCTGCTTTTCCATCTGCTGATCCTGGGCTTCTCTCTTTCTCTCTCTCTCTCTCTGCAGTGTCTCACAGGGAAGGCAAGTTCCGTTTCGAGCTGTCCAAACTCATGATTGTAGCAAAAACCCCCCGTGACGAGCTGTGACCCCAGGCCAGCCCCAGGCAGGGGGCATGGCCAGACCAGCATGGCAGTGAAGAGATTTCCTGGTTACCTGCAGGGTTTTTCTTTTGGTTGGCCAAACCTTTTATGTTTTCCATACTGAAATGTGCTGGGGACCGACACGAGTGGGGCTTGGAGGTGTGGGGACAGATTTGTTCTGCCTTGTGTCAGAGTAACACCGTGCTTTTGCAGCTGGAAAGCCCCCGGGAGGCTCCTGATCCTCCTGTGCCCCTTCCTGCTTGGCTGAGCTGCTGAGCAGGGCAGAGCTCCCTGGAAAGGGGCTCCTTATCTGCCTGCCTGGGAAGAGCAGTGCAGGGAGATAAGTGGCTGGACTTAAGCAGGCCTTGCTAAAGGGAAGTTGTTAACTCTCTAGTCTCTGGAGGGGAGATGGGATTTTTCTCTCCACCAGCGTGACAGGAGGAAATAATTAATTTGGGGGGAGGGAGGGAATTGGCCAAAGCTCTGATTGCATGGTTGAGTGTGGGGCTGGGGGAAGGCAGAGCAGCTTATTCTGACACAATCAGGAATCAATCCAGGCAACACTTCCACGTTCAGCACAACCACGGGACTATTTTATACCTACAGAAAAGTGGTTTTTTTTCTTATCTAGAGTAATAACAGGGAATGTGCAATTCCTTTCCTGTGTAAATACAGCACAAATAAAGAAATAAAGCATCGTGCTCTGGCCTGAAGCTGCTCTACTCTGTCCCTCTTCCCTTCTCCAGCTGCGTGGACCTTTGTTGCTGCTTGGCCAGGAGGAGCTGAGGTGTCCCAGGGGCATTTGGGGGCTGCAGAGGGTTTAGGGGGATCTTGCAGCTGACACAGACACACACCTTGGGAGCAGCAAAGAATTTCTGGCTGGGCATCCCTCGGCCCCATTCCACCACACCCGCCTGGCATTCCCAGCTTTGGTTGCGGTCCAGCACACTCCTGACAGGGACACACCAGCCCAGGGGGGGACAGGAGTTGTTCCCAAAGGCCACTGCCCTCCTGAGGGACCAGCACCTCGTGGGCTCCTGGTGTTCTCCACACCCCCTCGTGAATGGGCTTTGCCCCCACCCCAAGCTGTGTCACACAATGACCAGTGACAGCTGCAGCCAGGCCTGTGAAATGACAGCGACGGGGCCTTTGTGTCTTTTATTTAATCTTCTAAGGCTGAGAGTTATCAGTGCCAGTGGTGGGAAGGGAGCAGGAGCAGGAGCCGGCAGCCGCCCGTGCCTGGAGACATCCAGGGAGCAGAAGGCACCAGAAGGTCATGGAGATAAGGCCAGTGGAGATGGTGTGGTGTCTTGGGTGCTAAAAGGGCAATTTCCAGTGCTCAGAGCCGAGCTCAGCGTGCTGGGAGCGACCTGAGCATCCCTGCTGCTCCAGGAGCCACCCCTGCTCCCTGCTGCCAGGGCTCCCCTGCTGCCAGGGCTCCCCTGCTGCCAGGGCTCCCCTGCTGCCAGGGCTCTGCTTTTGGGCCCCTCCTGGGCCCTCAGGGGATGTGGGGGTGCAGAGGAGCACGTGTGGGTGTCTTCTGGAAGCAGGATCTCGCCAAATCATGGAATGGTTGGGGTTTGGAGAGGCCTTAAAGCTCATCCAGTGCCACCCTTGCCATGGGCAGGGACGCCTTCCACTGTCCCAAATTGCTCCGAGCCCTGTCCAGCCTGGATTTGGACACTTCCAGGCATGGGGCACCCTGTGCCAGGGCCTCCCCACCCTCACAGGTGGATTCCTTCCCAGTATCCCATCTAACCCTGCCCTCTGGCAGTGGGAAGCCATTCCCATTTGTCCATGCAAATCCAGGAGCTGCTGGGCCACTGAGCAGGGACAGCACAACCAGCAGCAATGCCAGGGGAGAGAGGGCACAAACCTCAGGTCACAGAGAGCCGCCACCACCTGGGGCCAAAGCCAGCTGTCCCCAGGGCTCATTCTGTCACTGTCACCACTGCTAGAACAACCTCACAGAGCTCCCAGGCCACACAGGTGAGTTTATTTAAACAACTCATCAGGGCTACAGAGTTTGCTAAAAACGAACATCACTCAGTCAAGGGCATGGAAAAGGGATGAAATCCCAGGGGAGCTTTGGATGACCACCAAGGACAGCGTTGGAGCTGCCAGGTGGCACCACCACAGGAGCCTGGTGGGCAGTGGGGTGTTGGGTGGTTCCAGGGATCCAGGGATGGAGCAGCTCCCCCCAGCTCCCTCCCAGCTCTCCCCCAGGTGAGGAGGGATCCTCCTGGTCTCAGGGACTTGTCTTTGAGGACACCTAAGCTCAGGCAGGAGCACCTTCCTGCCTGAGGCAGCACAAGTCTGGACCATGATTTTCTCCCACCACATTGTGGAGCTGCTGGAAGGAAACCAGAGAGTTCCACAACCCTCCAGTTACGGGGTCTCCGAACTGTTCACCCCAACAACGTCCCACCTGCTCAGAGACACCTCAGAGGTGCTTCACACCACGAGTCTTTGGTTCAGTTTCCCCACAGAGGGATACAACAGAGTTCAAGGCAAAGAGTCCAGATCCTTGGACTCTGAGCTAAAGGCACTTGGTGACAAAGGAAATCAAACTGTACAGCAGGGGCCCAAAATGCCAGGATCCCCTGGAGAGGGCTCAGCCCAGCGCAGGGAGGGGTTTGCAGACCCTGGGCAAGGGGGAGACAAAGTCAAGAGGTTCAGTCTCTTGGAGAAACGAGGAGAACACAAGTGAGCACTGCAGGGGAGGAGGAGGGGATGGCGAGCCCCGTGACGATCAAAGCAGACATCACATCTTCGGCCTCGCGGGAGGCAGAGTCCGGCTGCCAGGAGCCCACCCTCAGATGTTGTCCTCCTCCAGCATCTTGTTGACCCCTTCGCAGATCCTCTTGAGGTGGGTGCGGTAGGGCTCGGCCGGGCCGTACAGAGCCGACAGGAACTCGTAGTCCGCAAAGTGGTTGAAGACGTGGTTGATGCGCGAGTGGGACTTGGCCGTCAGGTGCCCGTTGACCGCCTGGTGCAGCAGGTCCCGGCACTCAGTGAGGACGCTGGACATGACCCTGCGGTCGAAGGTGAAGTCTATCTGGTGGAAGCTGACGGCCGTCATGGCCAAGGTGTGGACCTTCTTGCGGAAGCGCTCCATGAGCAGCAGCTCCTCGGGGCTGAACTGCCCGTTGCGGTAGAGAACCCCCAGCTTCATCACGATCTTGATGAGGTTTTTGATGATCTTCTGAGCCTCTTTGCGGTTGTGGGTGTACTCCTTGGTGGCCCGGTACAGCTCATCCAGGATCTCGCTGCTGGTGTCGTCGATGAAGGCGTTGGCGATGGTCTTGGTGGCCATTTTGCTCAGGAGCTTCTTCTGGGCCTGCAGGGCCAAGTTCTTGGTGCTGAAGGTGTCCATCTCTGCGGGGGAAGAGGCACACACGGATCAGTCCCTGCTCTGCATCCATCCCCATCTCACCTGGGCTGGTGGAGTGTCCCAGTCCACAGCAGGGGGTGGAGCTGGATGAGCTTTGAAATCCCTTCCCACCCAAACCATTCCATGGTGCTGTGATTCCTCACCTCCCCACGCAGATTTTTGGCAGGAGAAAGAGCATCTCCATGCAATGGCGAGACTGAGGGAGCTCCTGGGTGCCAGGGCAGGTGAGAGCTGAGCCCACCCCTCAGGTTTGCTTGGTGGGATCAGTTACAGGGTGTTCTCACCTTCCTTTTCCCAAATTCTGTGGAGAGGCTGCAGCGAGCGAGGTGTCCCTACCTGAGCACCGCCCGTGATCCTCCATCCCGGTGTCCCTCCTGCGACCAACACCTCCCTCCTCCCGCTGCAGGAAGGACTCTTGCCCCATCATTTTAACATTCTTCCTTCCTTAAAACCTGACTCATTTCCTGCAGGGTGAACTGGGGACAGCCCAGGTGGCAGCTGAGTCACCCCCCGATGCCATGTGCCACATCCACCCCGGTGCTGGCCGCGGCCGGAGCGGCACAGCCGGTTTGCAGCACGCAGCAACGGCGTGGGAGCCCTTTTCCCTGGCACTGCTCGCCCTGGAACACCCACACAAGCTCGGACTTGTTCTGCTGCTGCCCCAGCCTCCTCCGGAGCCGGCACTGCACAGCGGTGAATAATTCACCCAGACAGGAACCTCACCTCCAGCCCAACTCCCACATCCCGGCGGGACCAAATCCATCACCTCGGGCAGAGCACGGCTTTAAACTCTGCTGCGAACGATTAAAACGCCGCCGACCCTGGAGATGCATCTTGGCCTGGGAAACCGCAGAGCTACAAATCACAGGGAGGGGAGAACAGCAGGAAAACAACCGGGATGGATGGGCAGAGCTGGGAGCTGCTTATGCAAGAGCCTGCACATGGCATGGACAGCCTGGCAGAGCAGGAGGGGATGGGATCAGCCTATAAATACATCCCCAGGGAGGGGAGCGGAGATATTTCAGCTGAAGGGTGCTGCTGGTGTGAGGATGGATGAGGATAAATTGCTCATGGATAGGGAGCAGGTTTAGATTTGATGTTAGGAAGGAATTCTTCCCTGAGAGGGAGCTGAGGCCCTGGTACAGGGTGCCCAGAAAAGCTGTGGCTGTCCCTGGATCCCTGGAAGTGTCCAAGGCCAGGTTAGATGGGGCTTGGAGCAGCCTGGAGTAGTGGAAAGTGTCTCTGCCATGGCAGGGGTGGGATGAGATGAGCTTTTGGTCTTTTTCCAACCCAAACCATTCCACAGCTCCGGGATTCTGTCACAGAACCGAGTCTGTCCCCTCACAGGCAGCTCTGCCATTCCCCCTTGGCCCAGCTGAAAGTCCTAAACCCCTCTGGGGACCCCCAGTCCTGCTCCTACCACTCTGGAGCACACACCAGGCTCTCAGCTCCTCAGGGATCCCCTGCTGTGGCCAAGGCTCCCCAGCCTGTCATGCCAGGATGATGGTGCTGAGCCCTGGCTCCCTGAGCATCTCCCAACCATCAGCTCCCAAACCTGAGGGCAGCCAAGGCTCCGTGGGGATGAGAATTCCGGGAGCAGTGACAGAGACATCGCCTGCAGGGTAATTTACAGCCCTCAGGAAAAACACGGAGGTTTGGAAGTGTTTCCTACGGTGGGAAAACATTGATTTTTGTCAGCCTGAGCCTCGAGCTGAGGCTCTCACACTTAATGAGACAAAAATGACAGCGCAGAGCCTGGTGACAGCAGCTCCTGGGACAGACTCGTGGAATTCCAATGGCTGCATCCAGGAGGTGCTGCCTGAGCCGAGCCTGGAGGGAGGGATGGGCAGGATGGGCAGAGGCAGCTCCATCTCCTCTGCCCTGGCTGTGAGGGAACTCAATTCACCCATGCCAGGCATCCTGTCCGCAAGGAGCAGGGCTTTGCTGTGGTGTTGACAGCCTGGAATTTCCCTCCCCAGGCTTGTGGGGTGCTCTGGGAACAGTGCCTGGATAAATAGAAATTCCCACACCCGAGCTCTCCCTCGGGTGACCACAGACATAAAGCGAGTGCAAACTCCACCTCCAGAACACATGAAAAATAGGAAGTGCCAAGTCCTGCGAGCTGCCCACGGCTCCCAAATGCCAGCTGGAATAATGGATCAACCCTCTGCTCCCTGCACCCAATAACAGCCGGCTGCTCACAGCCCTCCCCTGCTCCGGGACCAGCAGCATCGCTCATGGGGGGAAACTGAGGCACGAAGCATTATTGGGGGGGGGGTGGGAGGGGGTGTCTAGGGACCCCAAAAGTGGTATAGGCAGGTATGGGGATCCCAAAAATGCAACCAGCTCCCTCTCCAGTGCCCAGGGATGGTTTTATAGGCTGCTTCCTGCAAAACCCAAGGAAACCCAGGCTCACCTCCTGCTGGCTCCCGCTGCACCGGGATGGTTCCCCCGGCACTCGGCCCACCAGGACCTGCTGACTCAGCACCAGCAGGAGATTTCACCGGAATGAGCCATTTTCCTGCCGGGAAGGGCCCCACGACCCCATTGTTCACGAGGGGCTGCTATCAGCGCACGGAAGAGTCGAGCCTTGCCCCGAGCAGCCAACTGGAGCCTGAAATAACCCACTTCACTTCCTTCCTGTCGCTGAAGTTTCCAGCCCGGCTCAGGGCTTGGGCTCCCCACCCCACCCCCTTCTTCTTTTTAATGAAAACGCCCTAAAAAACAGCTTCTTCTTCTTCCGAAATGGAGCAGCAGAGTGCTGCTGTCACCGAGTTCCTCCCTGCTCCGGAAGAGTGCGGCAGGGCTGTGGTCCCAACGGTGGCTTTGGGGACAGGTACAGCCCTTTCTTGGAGGGTTTCCACCCATTTTGGAGGTTTTTGGGGGAGTCTTGCAGCCCTGAGCGGTGGTGTGAGGGTTGAGGTGTCCTGGGTGAGGACACAGAGGGGTGGCCCTGTCACAGGATGGATGTGGTCCCCTGGGGACAGACACGTGCCCTGCCCATCTCTGGTTTGGCATTCACCCCACTGGGCTTGCACCTCACTCAACAGCCGGCTGTGACCTGATTTCCCAAAAAAACCTCTCCCACACCACTGAGGGCACAAGCATCAATCATCAATCATCATCAGAAAGCTCCTGTCTGAGGGGGGAGCACAAGACCCTGTCACCCTGTGGTCACCTGGCGCTGGTGGCACCACAGCAGAGCTGCCAAGTGAGTGCCATCCAACCCAGCAGTGATATCATCCCAATTATCATTTTTACCTGCTCCAAAGATCCCTGTCCCTGCCTGTCTCTTTCACCTGGCTCCCACCAGCAGCTCCACGGACTTGATCCCCCGAGCCCCCCCAGTTCCCTTGGCAGCGGGTGAATATTTCATGCAGGAAAGGAAAAGCACTTAATTAATTCATGGAGCAGCACAGAGGGGGAGGCTCCACAAAGCTCCAGCTCAGAGCAGAGACACCTCTGCCTCGTCTTCCTCCTCCTCTCCCTCCTCCACCTTCCCACCGCGGCCATAGTAACTTGGATTGTCTTGCTGCAAGTTTCCTCCAGCATGGAAACGTCGTTTCCCAACAGGATAAACATTGAATAGTGGTGATCTCCCTGGATTTCCCTCCATCCCACAGGCTGCTCCCTCCCACTGCTTTGGGAAGCACCCCTGCTCTGCTCCCCAGCATTCCCAGTCCCCTTAAATCCGTGGCTAAATGCCAAGTGGGTGGATGTGATCCCACTGCTCTGCTCTCCATCCCCCGGCATCGCTTTCCCCCGTGCTCCAACCCCTATTAATTAATTAAACCCTCCTGCATTACAGGAGCACCGGGCAGTAACCTGAGAGCCCCAGCAGCGTCTCCAGCCTGTCCCCCATCATCCGTGACCCCCGCAGCTCCCAGGCCCTCGTTACCAGCGCCGGGAGAGCCGAGGAAGAGGAGCGGGAGGAAGGACGAAGGACGCGCGCAGGTTGCCATGGGTGCAAAGAGCAGCCGGAGACGCTGCCCGGGCGCGTGTGTGCCGAGCGGGGTGAGGCCAGGAGGAAGCCGCTGAGCAAACACCTCGCCCGAGGAAAAGCTCGTTTCTTGGCACGGCCGGAGTGAATCCGCGGCTGGAGCGGGGACCGGGAATGCTGCGCGGCACCGCCGCACCCGGTGCTTCCACCTTGCCCTGCCCGCTGCCGGTGCTCGTGCCAGCGCTGGTGCCAAGCGCTTGGCATGTCCCCATCACCGTCCCCTCCGCCTGTGGCACCGGGATCTGACCTCCTCCGTCCCAAAATCTCCTTCCCGCAGGTGCCCTCGCTGCGGCTGCAGCCATGGGAAGGAGACGGGTTTGGGTTTTGCCTGGGAATGCTGATCCGCCCTGGCAGCCCCAACGTGTCTGTGCAAGGAGCTGAGCGGCCCATCCGAGGGGGCTCTGGCGGTGCCAACCCCGGGCACGGCTGGGGAATCCAGTGCTTCCCGTGGCAATGGGATCCTGGGATCCACATGCAGGGGTGCTCACCCCCGCACAGGGCAGGGGCTCATCCTGGGGGCTGATTTGAGGAGCTGCTGTGGCATCAAGGAATTCTCCCTGGGATTACTGTGCCCCGGGGGGGAGGCAGCTGCCAAATTAGAGAGGAGGAGGAGGAGGAGGAATGGAGGTTATTTTAAGGAGAGAAGGAGGAGGAGGAGGAGGAGGAAGGGCGGTTATTTTATGGTGGGGAGGAGGAAGAGGAGGAAGAAAGGGGGATTGTATGGAGAAAAGGCAGAGGAAGAGGAGGAGGAAGGGGTTCTTTTCCAGCGAGGAGGAAGGGGGGTTTATTTTGGAGCATCTGTCTCGCCTTCCATTTCCTCCTTTTCTTTCTCCAGCTGCCATCAAGCTGCTCTCTCTGGCAGCAACTTCCTTTCTCCTCCGTTTGGAGCAGACGGAGACTTATGGGGAAGTAGAAAACAGAGGCTGGGAGGGGGGAAACTGAGGCCAAACCACCATCCGTCCGTCTGTCCGGCTGCGGTGGGGGCCAGGGCACATCACATGCTTCCTGCCCCGAGATCAGGAGGACAAAGTCGCTCTGGGAGGGAGGAAAACTCCATGGGACAATTCGGATCCAATGCTGGGCTCGGGGTCAGTAAAGAACGGCCCAAATCCTTCCCTGCTCCAGGGAAGATTAGTCAGAGTTGGGAGCTTTTACACCCAGCTCTAGCCCCGGGAGGGATCCGGCATCTCCAAAGGGATTAGTCTTTCCAGGAATCGAGGAATTTCATCCTCTGGAGCACGGAGGGGGAGGAGGGACAGGCGATGCTCGGAGCCAAGTGCTGCCATGGGGCACCCGGCCCTGCCTTGGCACGTGGGGCCGTGACAGCCCCACGGGGGTGGCTCCGGTGCCTCCTCCCAGCTCCCGTTATCCAGCACCCACCGGACCCAGCGCTCTTTCCAGCCCCGTCGCGTTTCCCTTGAATCTGGGGGGAAATCGCCCTTTCCCCGTGGTTTATCCACCTGGGAAAGCTGAGGCACATCCAGGGGCTGCCGGGAGCAGCTCCGAGCCCTGCCCGCCCCGCAGCTCCCCAAAACCTCCTTTCCCCCCGAGCTCCCGAGGGCTGGGCGCGGCCGTCGGTGCCCGGTGACACCGGGGGGAGGGGGGGGACACACACGGATGATTCCCGGGATGGAGGGCGAGAGGTTTCGCCCCGCAGCGCAAGAACGAAACAGGCCGGTACCGAGCGCCCCCGCCCACACGGACCGGGGAAGATGGGAGGAACCGGGGGAACCGGGAGGAACTGGGAGGTACCGGGAGGTACCGGGAAACCGGCCCTTACCTACAGCCTGACTCGGGGAGAGAGGCGCCAGGACCGGGACCGGGGCTTCTCCGGGACCGGGGCTTCTCCGGTGCCCCCGGCGGGACGGGACGGGGCGGGACGGGGCTGGACGGGGCGGGGCCAGGCGGAGGGTCCCGCTTCCCCCGGCGCCTCTCCCTTCCCGGCGGGCTCCCGCAGGCGCTACCAGTGCCCGGTCCCCTATGCCGATGCCCGGTGACGACGTCCCAGTGTCCGATGTCTGGTTCCCTTTTCCCGCTGCCGGTTCCCGGTGTCCAGTGTCCGATGTCCGGTGCCCGGTGCCGGTTCCCAGTATCTGTTTCCCGATTCCCGATGCCGGTTCCCGGTGTCCGGTGCCTGGTGCCGGTTCCCGGTGTCTGATTCTCGGCGTCTGGCTCCAGGTACCCGGTGCCCAGTGTCTGGTTCCCGGTCCCCGGTGCCCGGCTGTCAGTGTCCGGTTCCCGGTGTCGGTTCCCGGTTCTCAATGTCCGGCTGGCGGTGCCGGTTCCCGGCTCTCAGTGTCGGGTTCCCGGTGCCGGTTCCAGCTCTCAGTGCCCGGTTCCCGGTGCCGGTTCCCGGCGGGTCGGGGCCTCCCGCCCGCGGTCGCTGCCAAGTCCCGCGCGGGGCCGGGAGAGGCGGGGGCGGGGCCGGGGGCGTGTCCTTCGGGCGGCGCCAGCCAATGGCGGCGCGGGGCTTGCTACGAAGCAGCCAATAGAAGCGCGCGGACGGGGCGTGGGCGGGGCCGGGGCGGGCGCGTCCCCGTGGGTCCCGCGCGCGTGGGCCGGTCCCGGTAGCGCGCGTGGGGCGGGAACGGGACCCCCCCCATCCTGCACGGGGGTGACGGGGACACGGGTGGGTGACGGGGACATCGGTGGGCGGCGGGGGCACGCTGGGTGAGAGGATCACGCGTGGGACGCCGGGCGGGCGCCGCGGCGCTGATGATCCGGAGCTGAGGAGGGCGCTGCTGGACTGGGCTGAGCGTGGGCAGCGCCGCGGGGTCCTGCAAAGCTCCCCTTCCTCTGCACACATCGGCCCCACGAGGGGATGTGACACCCGTGGGAAGAGGGGAAGGCGTGGGGGCTGCCGTGCTGCCGGCCGAGAGCAGCGTGCGCCGGAATGTTTAGGCCCGGGGGTCGTGGCTGTCACTTCATCCCGGTGCTGGGGACCCCCCGACACCCCAGAGATTCTGAGCTCCCCAGCATCGGGAGTGTCAGAGCCTCCTTCCTCTTCCTCCTCCCAGCTCAGTGGGTAGGAGCCGCGGCACGGGATCCTAATTCCCAGAGGCGGCATTAAACAGAATAAAGGTGGGATTTAGAGCGGATTAAAGTCTGGATTAACAGGAGCCTTGACTTGAGCCTTGGTCTCATGCAGCGTCTGGGAAGCGAACCCCAAATCCTCGCCAACCCCCCCGGCCCTGATGCCCTCCGCCCCACGGCAGTGCCTGGCACCTCCGGGGCATCGCCGCCACTCCCAATATCCCCGAGGATTTCCGCTGGTCCCAGGTCGTGCCGGAGCAGCCGGAGCAGCTGTTGCCGCACTTCCGAACAGTTGTGGCACCAACCTGCCCTGCATAAGTCACCCTCCGGGCTCGTCCGGTCCCGGTGGCTACCAGGAGCCTGGTCCTGTGTCCCCATCACTGCCCTGTTCTGCATTCCCACCCCTGTCCTGCCCCACGTCCCCATTGCTGCCCCGTCCTGTGTCGGCACCATTTCCCTATCCCATGTACCCTTCCTGCTCCATCCCATGTCCCATTCCTGCCCCATCCCATGTCCCATTGCTGCCCTATCCCATGTCCCCATTGCTGCTCCATCCCATGTACCCTTCCTGCTCCATCCCATGTCCCCATTGCTGCTCCATCCCATGTACCCTTCCTGCTCCATCCCATGTCCCATTCCTGCCCCATCCCATGTACCCATTGCTGCCCCATCCCATGTCCCCATTCCTGCCCCATCCCATGTCCCCATTCCTGCTCCATCCCTTGTCCCCATTCTTGCTCCATCCCGTGTCCCATTACTGCTCCATCCCATGTACCCATTGCTGCCCCATCCCATGTCCCCATTGCTGCTCCATCCCATGTCCCATTCCTGCCCCATCCCGTGTCCCATTGCTGCCCCATCCCATGTCCCCATTGCTGCCCCATTCCATGTCCCATTGCTGCCCTATCCCATGTCCCATTCCTGCTCCATCCCTTGTCCCCATTCCTGCTCCATCCCATGTCCCCATTGCTGCCCCATCCCGTGTCCCATTCCTGCTCCATCCCATGTCCCATTGCTGCCCCATCCCATGTCCCATTCCTGCCCCATCCCATGTCCCCATTCCTGCTCCATCCCATGTCCCATTGCTGCCCCATCCCTTGTCCCCATTGCTGCCCTATCCCATGTCCCCATTCCTGCTCCATCCCGTGTCCCATTCCTGCCCCATCCCGTGTCCCATTCCTGCCCCATCCCGTGTCCCATTCCTGCCCCATCCCGTGTCCCCATTGCTGGCCTGTCCTGCAGCCCCACCGCTGTCCCATCCCACATTCCCATCGCTGGGACACCCCCGCAGTTTTTCACCTCGCTCAGGCTGTCGCTGAAGGTGTTTTGGAGGGTGATGGGATGGGGTGGGCGTGTGGGGAGCACCCCCCTGTGCACTCCGGTGTGCCCAACACGCAGATCCCACAATTCCCAGCTCGGGAAGAATCTCAGGAATGTCCCCACGTCTTGCAGAGCTCTGCACTTCACTCCAGCCCTGGAGCAGCGGCTGGGGGATGCTTTGCTGGGGTCACACGGGGGGAGCCCCCACAAATCCATGTCACTGCCCGGAGGGCGCTGCCGGCTGGATGGAGCAGCCACTGCGGATCAGCGGGGACGGGAGCTGGCTCCGCATGAAAACAGGGAATAAAATAGAGAGGCAGCAGGGCCTGGGCCAGCTCCGAGCAGCCTCTCCCCCCCGTCCCTCCTCTCCTTTCAGGAAAATGAAATGGGGCTTTGCAGCCGCTGCTCTCCTGCCCGCCGAGCGTCGCCCGTCCTCGGGGAAGGCGGCACGGCTCATCCCCCTCCCTCTGCCGCTGCACATCCCACCCGGACACCCACCACAGCTCCGGGAACTCCAGTCCCGGCTGCTCCCCTCCGGCCGGGAGCGGGGGCTCCGCTGCGGGCAGGGGGGAGCATCCCCAGGGATGCAGGGCTTGAATAATTCAGGAGAGCTCAGCGAGCGAAACAGAATCCGCTGCCCGCCGGGCCCGGAGGGCTGCTGGGGAGGGCACGGAGCCGCTCTCTGTCCTCCCCTTGGCCCCGGTGTCACTGTGCCAGGACACCTCAGGGCCCGGGTCCATCAGCCCCCAGAGCAGGCTGCTGCTGGCGCATCCCGGCTCCAAGAGGATCCAACAGCTCGTTTGGCTGAGCCGGTGCCTGTGCAGAGGGGCAGGATGGGGACAGGGTGTCCCCAACATCCACCTGTCCCCATGATGGCACATGCTAGACCCCGGCAGCTCCTGGGACAGGGGATGGTGGCACTCCCCATAAAGCCTCTATTGTCACCGGGGCACGTGCGGGGTGGGGGAACCCCCGTCGCGGGGTGCTGGATCCCGCAAGCCCTTCCCTCTCCAGCACTTTGCATTCCCACTGCTCCCTGCCTGCGCCGCACAGCTGTGCCTGGCCACAATGGCCCCTTCTTGCCGCGTCACCGGCGCCGGCTGCGCTCCCTCGGCCCCTTCCCCGGGGCCGAGCCACCCCGCTGGCAGCCGAGGCGGAAAAATTCATCCCAGTTAAAAAAAAAAAAAAAAAAAAAAATCCATCCTGGCAGGCACCAGCTCCGGCAGGGCACGCTCTCCTGACCAGTTATCCTGGTGACGCTCCAGGATTTATAGCTGGAGTTGGATGGAAGGAAAGGGACGATGGAGGTGTCAGTTAGGGGTGCTGGCAGTACCCAAAGCGACCGTGGGACTGTCCTCGAGCCGTGGGGACAGGCTGTGACTCCGGAGTCCCGGGCTTGTATCCGAGCTGTGCTGCTGGTCCTCCCTCGGGGCAAAGGGGTCTCGTGGGTCCCCAGCGCCACATTCCTGAGCAGAGCAGTCCCCTGCCACTCCCACCCTCCCCGCTGCACATCTGGCCTGGTGTCACCGCTGCATCGGGCCCCTTCTCTCTCCGTGTGTTTATTCACAGAGCGGGGAGCGCCGAGCCTCGTTAGTTAATTAAAGCTCGATCGAAGCTGTCAGGCGGTGCCGCTCCTCCAGAGGCTGCGAGCGCTGCCGTCCTCCCGGGAAGGGATGGAGGAGGATGCTCCAGAGGAGAGATGCACCCTAGGGAAGAGGTTTCTGTGATTTCCCTCCCTGGGAGGACACGAACCTCCATCCCTGTCTTGGGGACACTGCTGTGTGGCCCGCCTGAGTGTGACCCACTTACCCAGGCTCAGCTGAGCCCTGGCTGCTTCATTTGGGGCCGGGGGCTGCTGGGAGGGACCCTGACATCTGAGCCGAGCCCAGCGCAGAGCCCCGGGCGCGCTCGGGCTGCGCCGGCCGGGACAAAAGCAAATGTAGGTTAAGCACAAAGTGCTGCGGCTGCGGCGCTCCGAGCCCGCTCGGCCGCACGGGGGGGCCGGGGCAGGCGCCCACCGCTGCAATTAGCTAATTGCTCCTCTTACTGCTCCCTGCTTCACTCTCCATCTGATAAAACTGCCCTGGGGGACACCGTGCCCCCCGCCTGCCCCCCTGTGCTCTGCTCAGAGCTAGGGGGGTTCAGGATGGAGGGAAGGAGAGCCCCCCCCCCCAAACCTGCTGTTCCCAGCCCCGCTGGATGTGACATCCCTGGTGTCACCTGCTGGGGACAGTGGGGACGATGCCCTTAACACCAGGGATGGATCTGGCTTTCCCCCACATTTTGAGGGTGTCCTGATGCACCCCAAGGCTTCAGGATCCCTCGTGGCCAAATTCCATCCAAGCTGTTGAGTGGGAATCTGGGGTGGGTGTGGGAGGCTGTGACACCACCAGGAGCCTGAGTGACAAGTGACATCATCAGAAGGGGTCCTTGTGTCAGCTTGTGGGACAAACGGACCCCCAGCCTGTTGGGTGATGGCAGCACGGATGGGCGAGGGGACAGACAGGATGCTGATGACATCATCAGGATGATCAGTGACATCATCAGGTGGCAATTAATAGGGGGCAGAGAGAGGGGCCCGAGCAGGCTGGGCTGGGTCTGCTGGATGTGGAGGAAGAGGAACAGGAGCAAGAGCAGGGGCAGGGTGGCGGCCCCATGGAGAGATGTCCCCAGCTCATGGTCGCTGAGCCTGTCCTTGTGCTGGTGACATATTGACTGACAATTCTTAATCAAGTGGATTATTAATTAGCAGCAGAGCTGGCTGGTTAATCCTCAGCCGGGCTGGGAGCTGGTGGTTTGTGCTGACACAGCCGGATATGGTGACAGTGCCACCATGCTGGGTACCCGCCGTGCCAGAACACCCACGCTGGCCCAGGGCATCCCGCTGCCGCTGGGAAGGGATGGATGCCACCCCCCGGGGGCTCGGGTGGTGGTTTCACCACTGTGCACACTGGCGATCCAAATCCTGCAAGGTTTCACCCCAGAACTGGTGGGTGGCACCCCAGGATTCGCCCTGGCACAGCAGGACCTGTGGCTGGTGGGTGGGCACCCATCTGTGGCGTGCCTCTGTGCCATCTGAGCCGCGCGGGGGGAGGTGACATGCATGTCACTAGTGCCACACGTGTCCTCAGCCCTTGCCGTGGAGGGTGCGGGGGACCAGCCCTGCACGGTGCATCCCTGCCCGTGGGGACGGTACCCTCCGGGAGAGCAGCTCAGGCCGCATGTGTGACCTTGTCCCCACTGTCCCCACCAGTGCAGGGGTCCCAGCGGGCCCTGCCGGCTGGGGACAGGCGGAGGGGGCTGGGGAGCGGCTCCTCCATCCCCATCTGAGCCGACTGCAGAGCTGTTCTCGCCGCAGCTGCTGCCGGGGCCGGCTCCATCCCGCATTTCCCCGCGTGTCTCAGCCATCTGCCGAGATCCCGGCGGGCAGGGCTGCAGGGCTGCTCCCCGCATCCCCACCCCACTGCCGGCACCACCGGGAGCTGCGCTCGGAGCGTTTTGCTCCCCGTTTCGGTGCAGACCATTTAATTTCGACCCTAATCCGTGCCGGGTTCGCTTCCCCGCGCGGCTGTCGGCGGCGATTTCCCAGCCCTAATTAAAGCTCGGAGCGTGTGACGGCGGATCCCTGGGGATGCTTCCCTTGCTTCCCAGTTTCCGTCAAGATCAAGGGGATAAACCAATGTTGCCGGCAAAGTTAACGCCGGCGGCAGCTCAGGGAAGCGGTGACGAGCCCGGAGCTGGCGGCAGCCGCGGACCCGGAGGCGAATCCACCGCGGAGCGCTGCCTCGGGCTCTGCGGGTGGAGGAGGGCTCGGGGCTGCTGGGATGAGCCCTCAGGTCGCAGCCCTGCTCTGAGCCCCCATCTGTGGCAGCTCGCTGTGTGCTGACACCAAACAGCCGCGTCCCCTGGCCAAGTGCTCCCAGGTCTGGCGCAGGGGAGGTTTTGGGGTGTCACAGCCACCTGCCAGCGTGTCGCTGTCACCCACCCACCACTCGCACCCTGCAATGACCCCTCATGGCCCAGAGCAGCCTGCTGACCCCCGGGGAGGGACAGCTGGGCTGGCACTCCCCTGGCAAGCCGGGAGAGCTGGGAGAGGCGAGAGAGCAGAGCTGCCTCCTTCCAGGCACCTGCCAAGCAACCACAGCCCGGACATCTGTGCCTGCTCCCAGCTGCCAGCCAGCTGCCCTGGGCACCCAAAAACCCACCCGCAGCCCCACCGGGTGGATTCCCAGGCCTGCCAGGGGGACGGCTGCTGCAGGCAGGGATGCTCCTGCTGCCTGGCACGGCTGCTGCCTGCTTAATTGCGCTGAAAGCACAACAGATGGCAGAAGGGCTTCAAGATGTTCTTTTCCAACATTTTGGGCTCCTTTGCTTGCCTTCCTCCAAAACAGCTCCAAGGAGGGAGGCTGGGAAGAGCCCTGTGAGCATGGGGAGTGTTGATGACCCTGGGGACAAGACCAGGGCCACGGTGCAGCCGGGGAATTAAAGGGAATTAAAACATTTGCTGGGCTCACACTGCACCGCTTTCTTCCCGCTGTAATCCCTGCGCCTGCTGCCCTTCCTGCCCGCACCTCCAGCACCTGCCCGCTGCTCCCGGGGGACAAAAGCCCCTTTGCCACGTCCCCGGGGCAGCTGGTGGCAGCAGCTGGGTGCTGGGGGGTCACCTCTGGGCCGTGGGGGGCTGCGAAGGGACCTTGTGGCCTCTTCCCAGAGATGGGGGTCCTGCCATGCTCCAGGCCCAGCCCTGGCTGTGCTGGGCTGTCCCACCACGGCACTGAGAGTGGCACTGGGCCCAGCACCCAGCAAGCACCCTGGGACGCTGTGTCACCCCCACCCTGAGCCTTGCTGGGGCTGGGCACCGTCCTGTGACCTGTGCAAGGCTGGCACCCAGCATGGCTGAGCTGGACCAGGAGCCAGCACCTACCCCTGTCCCCAACACCCATCCCAGCCCCCAGCACCCATTGCTGTCACCAGCATCCATCCCTGTCCCCAGCACCCATCCCTGTCCCCAGCACCCACTCCTGTCCCCAACACCCATCCCCAGCACCCATCCCTGTCCCCAGCACCCATCCCTGTCCCCAACACCCATCCCCAGCACCCATCCCTGTCCCCAGCACCCATCCCTGTCCCCAGCACCCAGCCCCAACATCTATCTCCTGTCCCCAGCACCCACCCCTGTCCCCAACACCCACCACTGATCCCAGCACCCATCCCCAGTTGCCTATCCCTGTCCCCAACACCCATCCCTATCCCCAGAACCCACCCCTGTCCCCAACACCCATTCCTGCCCCCAACACCCACCCGTGTCCCCAGCACCCACCCGTGTCCCCAGCACCCATCCCTGTCCCCAGCACCCATCACTAGCACCCATCCCTGTCCCCAGCACCCATCACTAGCACCCATCCCTGTCCCCATCACCCACCCGTGTCCCCAGCACCCATCCCTGTCCCCAACACCCATCCCCATCCTCAACACCCATCACTAGCACCCATCCCTGTCCCCATCACCCACCCGTGTCCCCAGCACCCATCCCGGCCCCGCCGCTCCCCCGCCTGCCCCCGCGGCTCTCGGGGCCGAGGTGTGTTACCACGCGCCTTTGATGAATTATTTATGAGGCAGGTGACCTCATTCATTCAGATTGATTTTCCTCCGTGTCACTCCAATTCCATCATGCTCCTGGAACCGGCGGGCGGCACGTCAGGTGCTGTGCTGCGGGGACGGACGGGGGCACGAGGCAAAAGCCCTTTGACAGCCCGGGAATAATTAGCGTGAATAATAATATTATTAATGGTATTAGTATTTCCATTGTCGGCATTGTTATTATTAAAATTAAGATTTTAAAATATTTGTTGTTATTATTATTGTTGCTGTTATCATCATTATTCGTAGTATTATTATTATCATTATTGATAATACTGGCATTATTATAGTTGTTACCACCCTCCTGTCACCCCCAGGACCCTTGGCTGTGCCCTCCCTGCCTTGCCCAGTGCAGACAGACCCACATCTGCCAGTGGCTGGGTGGCCCAGGGCCAGCAAGGGCCGTGTTGTCACCTCTGCAGGTGTCCCCAAGCAGGAGAGTGGGAGGTGGCAGCCTGGGCGCTCTCCCAGTGTTTTAAAGATGTGTTTACAAACACACCATTGGATTAAAACTGGAGATATTTGAGGCTATATTTAATTTTAAGTGTTCTCTGTGTTCAACCAGTTGCTTGAGCTTATTAAAAAGATATATTAAAAAATAATGTGCATTTATTTGTGTACACACACGGCTGCAGGTCCTGCAGCCTCTTCCCAGCACTCACTGCCTGTCTGAGCTCTCTGTGCCTCAGTTTCCCTCCCGGCTGGGCAGGAGGAGCACCCCCGGGGCTGCGGGAGGAAGGCTCAGGGAGGACTCGCTGCCTCTGGGGAACTGACGGTGGGGAAAGGCTGAGCCCAGGGCTGTGACAGATCCGCACGGGAGGGGACGGAGCAGGGCTGGCGGAGCCCTGCTGGCCTTGTGACACGGTGGCACTGCGGGACAGCGCCAGCGCCGTGAACTTTCACCCTCCCAACACCCCCTGAATCCAGCCGAGCATCCCGTGGCACAGCATTCCCTGGATAAGCATCCCCCTCGGCAGGCATCCCTCAGCCAGAGCATCCCTCCGGCCGGGTACCCAGCACTGCCTCTCGGCCAATTCCCATCAGGAGCTGCCGACAGCCCAAATTCCCCCCACGCCGCTCCTGCGAGCGGCTCGGTGGCAGCTGCCCATCCCTATTGTCACCCGACAATGGGAAGCGCCCAGTCCTGCTCCCCGGGAATGCTATTAGCCCAAATATTTGCTTCCCGTCTCCAGGGTGACAGGGTTGCCAGCGCTCACCCACATCCCTCCTTTGATCATTTTCCTCTTGATCTTCCGCCGGTTCCCGGCGCTCCTCCCCGGCGCCCTCGCCTCGTGGGGATGCGGGAGCTGGTGGCCTCCACGCGGTCCGGGAGTGGTGGTGGAGGGGCTGGGGGAGATGGAGAAGAGGGATGGGGGAGAGGAAAGCAGGACTGGGAGGGATGGAGATGAAGAGTGGAGGGTGAAGGCAGAGCTGGGGGGGATGGAGCTAGGGGTAAGGGAGATGTTGTCATGGAGAGATGGTTGTGACCTTGGGGAAATGGATGTGGCCTTGGGGTTTGTATCAGGTGCTTGTATCTGCAACCACCATCCCTCCATGGCCACAGCCACCATCCCACCATGGCCACCATTCCCCCATGGCCACCACCATCTCCTCCCCATGGCCACAGCCACCATCCCCCCATGGCCACCACCACCATCCCCCCATGGCCACAACCATCTCCTCCCCATGGCCACCATCCCCCCATGGCCACAACCATCTCCTCCCCATGGCCAAAGCCATCTCCTTCCCATGGCCACCACCATCTCCTCCCCATGGCCACCACCATCTCCTCCCCATGGCCACAGCCACCATCCCCCCATGGCCACCACCATCTCCCCTGGTTCAAGCAGGACACTTCAATGACCAGGGATGGGAGAACAGAGACTCTTTGGTGGGACCACACTCCCTACACCATGCTGGGACAGCAGGACCTGCTTCAGCAGAAGCCCTGGGCAGGACTGCTCCAGCTGCTCCCACTCCTTCCCCCTGCTCCTACACACTCTTCCTGGAACAAGTCTTTCCCAGCCCAGGCAGCCAAGCAGACCCACCAGCAGCCCAAGCTTGTTTCTATCTTTCCCAAAGCTCACCCAGGTTCAACACTGGCTCTTAGGGCGGGGGATGGAGCTGAGAAAATTCTCCCAGAATAAGTGGAATTTTGGAGCCAGGTGGGATCAGCTCCAAAATCTCTGGAATTTGGCGGTGGCAGGAGAGGGACCGACAGCGCTGAGCCATTTCTAAGCAGCGTTTTTAAAAAACAAAGCGAAATCTTCGCCAGAAAATGTTATTTCGATCCCTTTGGCAACCACGAGTCGTTTCAAAGCGACGCTTTGTGTTCAGAATGGGACCCAAATCTAAAGGAGCTGGGAATGGAGCCTCTGGGAAAGCTGCTGGGAGCTGGGATGGAGCCACAGCGAGGGCTGGTGGGGTTTGGCAGCCGGTGGGGCTGGATCCACACCCCCACGATATACCTGCACTGTGGGACCTCAGGGCGTGCTCAGGGGGTGTCACCACCTCTGGTGACAAGCAGTGTCCTGTATCCCTGTGCCTGGGGTGGTCCGAGGAGCCGTGGCCCTGTGGCCTTTCCCTCGCAGACCCAAACCCCTTTGCTTTGCCATGTCCCGGCCCCACACTCCAAATCCCCTGGGAAAAGGGCAGAATCCAGCCTCCCTTGCCTGGGGGATCCCATCATGGACCAGGAGGGACCAGGAGGGATGTCATTGTGGGACCAGGAGGGAGGACATGGGACATCAGAGGGGACATCATTGCTTGGGGCAAGGAGGGACATGGCTGGAGAACCAGGAGGTCTGGAGGAACCAAAGGACCAGGAGAGCTTGGAGGAGAACCATTAGGGACCAATCTTCAGGCCCAGGGGCCATGCTGTCACACGGAGCCAGCAGGGGCATCAGCAGAGGACACCAGGAAGGACACTGTCACCAGGTGGGAGCACCCGAGGACACCGGGAGCCCCCGGGAAGCAGCCGCGCGGGGGGTGGGAATGGCCGGGGGAGACGTGCTCGCCCGCACTTTGCTGCATGACGGTGATTAAGTTGCTTCCCTTCGTTATGGTCCCTCGGGGAGGTGTTAACCAGCTGCTAATAAAGACGGATGGTTCTGAAGTGGCGTCTCCGGAGCTTTTGTATCCGTGGAATTTCGGGAAAAGCCACCGGGGTGCCCGGAGCCACCGGGCAGACCCGCGGCATCCTCGCGCCGGGGGCAGCGCCGCGAACACCGGGCACCGGTGGGGACAAATCTGCTCTGTGGCGGTGACAAGGGGGACACTGGGGAGGATTTCGGGGGGCTCGGAGGATGCTGAGAGCCGGAGCAGCCCCGGGGAGGAAAAGGGCGACCCGAAGGGCTGCGGGGGGCGGGAAAGCAGCGGGAAGAGGAGAAATCCAGCAGCAACTGCCCATTAAAATTCATGAAAGCTGTTAAAAAGCAGAGCGCAGCGCGAGCTCCCGGCTGCTGCTGCTGACAAAGCCGGCGAGGGAGGCGGTGGTGCCAGCTCCGTGCAGTGGCAAATTCGGGGTTCAGCCCCTCGCTTCCCAAACCGATTTTCGGCTGGGTGACACCACAACGGACACGGCTCCCTCAGCACCCACCCGCTGCCGGGCGGAGGGGGTGGATGGAGGCACCAAACCACATCCCCCACCACGGCCACCCCTTCCCTCACAGGGGACCCCGAAGTCTGTCCGCTGCCCGGGGGAAGATTTGCATCTTAGAGCTCATTTAGTTTCCTTTTTCCCATATATTTTTAGCCCCCCCCCTCCCCGCCACTCACAACCCCCCTCCCAGCTGCCTGCGAACAAGCCCCGGCGCGATTCCCTCGCCGTAATTAGCAACGTTTCTGCAGGCAAATGGCAGTCGGGAGTGGAGGTGGCATTTCCTTAATTAAAACAATTAATTAGGGTGGGGTGAGAGGGAAGATAAAACATCTTCCCCATAGAAAAGCCTCTTGGAGCTGCCGGTCCCTCGCAGTGGTGCCAGGGATGTGGTTTCCCCAGGGTGACCGTGCCACACGTGTCCCTGTGGGTGCCCACCCTTGGGTGCTGCCCCGTCACTGAGTACCCCGGGGTGGCCCTCGGACCCTCATCCCAGCTCCTTGGCCTGCAAGGCCTGGCTGCTTGTCCCAACATGTCACGGCCGGTCCCAGCCGGAGCATCCCGGCGATGCCGATGCCGGCATCGTGCCGGCCCCGGTTCTGTGCCGGGGTATAAATATCCGTGTGTTACTTAGCGACTAATTGCACGGAGCGCAACAGCGGGGGGTGCCAGCCCCTAATGAGGATCTGGAATCAAAGCTGCTAATTACCCCTGTGCCGAGCTGCCGCATCGCTCCTGCTGGGCTCTGCCTGTCCGGCCACGCCACGCGGCTCCCACCGCACCCCGATGGCATCCCTGGCACAGCCGGCCCCAGACCCCCGTGCCAAGGGGTTTTGGGCAGGTAAGAGGCCAAATCCAACGATCTTCCCATTCGGATGGCCTCTCCGAGGCAGGTGCCACCCCGCACTCTGGTCACGTCGCTTTGGGTGACCTGGCACAGCCGGTGCCAAGGACCGAGGGCTGCCGTGGGTGGCCGGGTGAATAGCTGGGCACGTCCAGGGGTGTCTGTGTGTCCGTGGGGGGTGTGCGAGGCCAGCTTGGGACAGGGGTGTTTGAAATCCAAACCTTTCCACGTGCTGGGGGAACGCCCTGGGCCAGGTTGGTGGAACCCCCAGCAACACCAACCCACCAGCAACTTGGTGGTGTTGGCCCACATTGCCGAGCTCATCCAACCCCTGAGCTGACCAGGACCTCTCACTTCGTCCCAGAAGCTCCAACACCCACAGGACGAGGCTCTGGCATTCCTGGCACAGCCAATTGCAGCACTGGGAGAGCCTCCGGCTGGGCCACCGCACCACCCTGGTGCCCAGTGCACCCCTGGCGCCGGGGTTACCCTTGCCCAGGGCACAGAATTTGGGGTACTCAGGAATATCCCTCCGGGCTCATCATCTTCCCGTGGCTGGGGGATTTTTTTCCTCGGCTCTGCACACCACGTGGATGGTGGGAAGCAGGTCCCGGGTAAATATCTCCCGGCGGGTGCGTGCGGGGATGCTGCCTTCACAGGATTTACATCTTCAAAGCCTCGGCCTCAAAGCCTGCAGATATCTTTTCATCATTTCAGCCGCGGTCTAATTACCCCGCTGGCCGCCGGCGCTGCCCGGCGCTCCCAGGTACAGCCTCTCTTAATAGCTGGGATTTATTATTTAAATGTCGTTTTTCAGCTCCTCGCTCCCGTTCCGGCTCCGAGGGCGCCTGTGCTCCCCCTGCACCCCAAAACCTGGGCGCCCTGATCCGCCAGCACCCGGCGTTCACGCTCTCCGCCTGCTCTGAGCCGTGACGAGTTATTAATTAACGGCGAGGTATCGTTCCCTGCTTCATCTTCGCTGTAATTAGATGGTGGGGATGCCGGGAAGCTGAGCTGGTTAACGCTTGCCGGAGGGGGATGAAGGGAACCGGAGTCCTCCCGACCCAGCCGGCGCATCCCGGTGCTGCCGGATGCTCCCGAGCTGCCGAAACCGGGGGGTTTGCGCCCCGCCAAGGGCCCCTCCCGCTGAACGGGAGCTCTGGCGCAGAGCCCCGGTGCCGGTGATTTACGGCGGGGCCGTGATGGATGCGGGGCCGCGTGCCGTGATGGATGCGGGGAGCAGCCCCGGCCGCGGCGCCTGTTAATTAGTCGCTTTGGATTGATGAGAAATTGCAGCTCCCGCTAACGATGGCAGCGGCTGAGGCGCGGCGGCAGGGCCGGGGTCGATGCCGGCGGTGCCGCTTCCCCGGCTCTCCGAGGGGCTGCCCGTCCCCGCAGCCGGCACAGCCGGAGGATAATTTATGGTTTCGTATCAGTGCCGCTGATCTTGGAGCTTTTCCAGCTTCCTCTTCCCTCTCCCCACATTGCTTTTCCTCGAAAGCCGACTGCCCAGGATGGGACCCAGCTCCTCGCTGGGATATCGCTGTCCCCAGCACCCCTGGCCGTGTCACCCCTCGGGGACCCGGGTGCCCCCTGGGATGAGCTCATGCGTGTGCTGAGCTGTGACAGTGCTCTGCCGTGGCCGGGCTGCTTCCTCCTCCCGCTGAAGGATGCTCCCTCCGCTGCTCCAGGCCCACGGGCAGGGCGGGATAACGGCATTCCCACGGCCCGGGAGCCGCTGAGGACACGCACCCACCCGGGAGCAGCGTGAGCAGCCCCGCACACGCTTGCAGAGTGTCATTTTAAGGTGTCAAATTGCCTTTTAGTGATTAAATCGCTCTGTGGAAGTGGAGCGTGGGGATCTGGCAGGGCATCTGGGAAGGGATCTGCAAAAGGGTCTGGCAGGGCAGGGAGAGGATTTGGAAAGGGATCCGGGAAGGGGAAGCTCAGCAACGGGCTGTGGTGTCCCCCCAGTCAGGGAATTCACCCCAGTGCCACCAGCTGGTCCGGTTTTGGGGAGATTTTAGTGGATTTTGGTGTTTTCTCGGTGGCTGTGGGAGCTCTTTGCGGCTGGAGGAAGGGCAGATGCAGGCAGAGCCCTGGGGACGGTGGTGACCAGAGCCCCGGTGATGGGCACAGGCGGGTGGCACTGCCCGGGAGCCTGGTGACACCACGGCATGGGCAGGGTTGAGGTGAGCGCTGCAGGCAGAGCTCTGCCAGGGGGATTATCCACGGCCCTCAGTGCAGGCAATTCCCTGCCTTGTCCATCGATCCCTGCGAGGTGTTAAGAGAGGCTGGAGCATCGATTGGAGCAAATCCCAGGCTCAACGAGGCCGAAGGCTTCCCCAGCAAGGGGTGCAAGGCCCTGCCTCGGGGTCTGGAGGCCAGAGGAGGCACAGAAACCTCCGTGGGGACAAAGGATGGTGGGGTGGGGACGTGCTGGGCCATGGGAAACGCCGCTGAACCCTCGCCGCGCCTGCCAGGCGCCCGCGGCGTGCCGGCTTGGCACTTGATCGCCACAAACCGCTCTCTGGATCGTGTCCCGGGCTCTCGCCGTGACAGACGGGGACGTTAAACAAGCCACGGGCGGGTGCCCAAAGCAGCCGGGCCCGCCGCTCCCGCGGCACCTGGAGCGGGAGGGAACCCAGCCCGGGATGCGGCGGGAGCATCAGCAGCTCGTGGCATCGGGCACCAGTGTACAAACAACACCGGCACAAAAATCGGATTCCATTTTCCTGAGGAGAAAGGAAGGGCTAAAGACAAAAGAGGCCGTTTACCAAGCGGCTGGCAGCCCAGGGGAAATTGCTATCCAGATAAAAAATCACAGATTAAGGAAGGAAAGAGCTGACCTTAACTCCAGTCCTTAGGCAGGGAGGAAGGGCAAGATTTTCACCATTTAATTGGGGTTTTTTAACCATTTCGGGCGGTTTGTTTGCTCTACTTCAAAGCCAGGAGTGTATCATTTTTACTCTGTGGCTGTAATAATGGCATAAATAAAGAGTTGGGGTTTTTTAAAGCGGCTTTTTTTGACTCTGGTTGTCCTTGAATTAATGAATCTTTTTGAGGAGCAGAGCCCCACTTCCTGGGGGTTTTTCCTCGTGCAGAGACGACATCAGAACTATAGGACTGGGCTGAAAGCTGGAAAATAGCTGATGGAAAGGGCAAAAAAATCCCAGTAAATGGCAGGATGGGTTCAGCAGCCTGCTCCCAGTTTACACCGTTATTTTGGGTGAAACCCTTGTGATGGCTTTGCTGGCTGTGGGAGGGGACCCCCCCCCATCCCCAGGTTTGTCCCTGCAGGGGGTGTTGCCAGAGCTCCCCCGGGGGGTGGAAAATGCTTTGGCTTGGGCTGCGGGGCCGGCGTTAGCCACGCTTGAGGGGAAAATCACAATCGCTGCCGGGGCCCCAAGCCAGGAGCCGGCCCCAGACTTTCCCCGGGAAGAGCCGCTCTGCTAGGGGGGATCTACATGGGGGGCCGCTGGGAGCTGGCAGGGTCACTTTGTGGGGGCTGAGGGTTGGGTTTGGGGGGGTCTGTTGGTGCATTGGGTCACTGGGGAAACTGAGGCACGAGCTGAGAGGGAGGGGCTCAGGAAAAGGGTTGGGGGGGATATGGGGTTGGAGGGGACATGAGGCATCCCCCCACTGCCACACCAGGGTCCAGGGGAGGGAAAAAAACCCTGCTCACCCAAAAGCCTTGACTTTGCTCCTCCTCCTCCTCCTCGGTAGGATACAGAAATCTTGAGGATTTTATCCTCGTGAGGAGAAAGGAGAAAAGCTGAGGAGGGAGCAGGGATGGGGGCAACTCCTCCGTGTGGCAAAGTCCCTCTTCAGGGATTTGGGGACACGGGCACCTCTGTGGACCCCCCTCCCCCCGACGCTGGTTCATTGCCAGAGGGAGGGAGAAGTGAAAGTCTGGGCTTGGAATAAAGGAGGTTGTGAAAGTCACTGACTCCGGATGGAACCGGAGCAGGAGAGAGCTGAAAGGAGGATAAAAATAGCCCCGGCTCGGTGGGAGACTGGGGGGGCACGGGGGTGGGGTGGGGTGTGGGGGGACGGGCCATGGACTGGGGGGGAACAGCTGGGCTGGGACAGACCGGGCTCCTGGGAGCACATCTGGGTGGGGAAACAGTGGGAACAGCTGTTTTGGGAGCATGGGGGCAACAGCTGGATGGATGGCCCTAGGGTGACAGCGGGAACAGCTGGAGTGGGGTCATGGGGGGCACATCTGGATGGCAGAGCCGTGGGGTCCCGAGGACAGCGGCCAGGGGGGCTGTGCAGGGCTGGAAACAGCTGCATTTGGCCTTGGGGTACCTCTGGACGGGAGAGGCTGGTGAAGGTGACACTGATGGGGACAAGGGGCTGTCCCAGCCGGCACCGGGCCAAGCCGGGTCCCTCTGGGGCTCGGGGAGCTCAGTTCCTTCCCAAACCCACCCCCCCCCCACCCCAAGAGCAGCCACGGAGGGTCCTTCTCAATCCGGATGAACTCGATGAAGTCACCAGTCGCCTCCCGGAGCAGGGAGATGGCAGCGGGGTGGCAGGAACAAGGTCATTAAAGCAGAAAGAAAAATACATTAGAAATGTTCAACTGCTCAGTCTTGCCTGAAATGTGCTTAAATCAGCCCCGAGTAAACAATGAGACGGGATTAATGGCAATTAGTTTTCATTAGAAAGGTGGCATCACCCTCCCCTGCTCCCCAGGGGCCGCTCCCTGCCTTGCTGGAGACTGGGGGAGCTCCCGGGCGGATCCAGCCCCGGGAAGGAGGGTGACCGCGTCCTTCCGAGCCCCGGGCTGCGGGGAACCCTTATCTCCGCCGAGACAGAGGCAGCCGAAGCTTCAAAGGGAACCCACAAATCCGGCACATGCAAAGCCCCAGCTGGTCCTGCAGATAAACAGCGACCCGCCTGGGGTGGCCTCAGCCAGCCCCGGCAGCTGCGCCACTCGCTCCGGGGGGGCTTGGCTTTGGGGGAGTTGGCTTCGGGGTGATGTTTGGCCCTGGGGTGCTGCTGGGCCCCGGGGAACTGCTCAGCCTTGGGGCGATGCTCGACTTGGAGGTGATGCTCAGCCTGGAGGGATGCTCAGCCCCCGGGAATGCTCAGCCTCAGGGCAGTATTTGGGGTGATGCTCAGCCTCAGGGCAGTATTTGGGGTGTTGCTCATCCTCAAGGCAGTATTTGGGGTGTTGCTCATCCTCAGAGCAGTATTTGGGGTGATGCTCAGCCTCAGGGCAGTATTTGGGGTGATGCTCAGCCTCAGGGCAGTATTTGGGGCCATGCTGAGCCTCAGGGCAGTATTTGGGGTGATGCTCAGCCTCAGGGCAGTATTTGGGGTGATGCTCATCCTCAGGGCAGTATTTGGGGTGATGCTCAGCCTCAAGGCAGTATTTGGGGTGTTGCTCAGTCTCAGGGCAGTATTTGGGGTGATGGTCATCCTCAGGGCAGTATTTCGGGTGTTGCTCAGCCTCAGGGCAGTATTTCGGGTGTTGCTCAGCCTGGGCACAGTCCCAGTTTTTGCGGCCCCCCCATCCTCAGGCAGGACCTTGGGGATGGGGGTGATGCAGCAGAGCTTGCAGGGATGCACAGGGAAGGGGGAGAGGACGCTGTGTCCGTGTCTCCTGCATTTTGGGGTGCTTATGGTTGGTGCTGGGTGCTGCCACCAATGCCATCGGTGACCCCGCAGGGTGGGCACGCTCCCGTGGCCACCACATCCCCCTCAGCTGACGCGTCTCCAGTTCTCAGCTCACCACCATCATCCCAAAACACTTCCTGGGCAGGAGGAGTGGAAAGAAGCCACACCGCCTCCAGAATGGGGCAAATGCCATCATTTTTGGGGCTGGCCCAAGCGTACACCGGCCTCACCGGGCGGGACACACCCATTCCCGGTGGTGGCCGATCCCCGGTGCCTCTACACCCCGGGGGGGGTCCCCGTCCCCCAGCCCGGGGCACGGCCCCCGTCATTAGCACCCAGAAAATGTTGGGTTTCTGCCTGGGAAAACACAGCAGATATGTACATTAAACATCAAATTATAAAATTAACAGATTCCAACTGCGGATGATTTGCATGTGCAAATTAACTTAATTACCACTCTTCCTCCCCGAGCGCCCGCGTGCCGGGAAGGGCCGGCCCCGGCACGGCCGGCGGCAGGTGCGGGGACCGGCAGCGACCGGCGGCGACCGGCGGGGACCGGCGGCTGCGGCAGCTGCGGGGGCCGGCGGTGGCCGGGGTGCTCCCGGGAACGGGGACACGCGTGTGCAAAGACACACGCGTGTGCACAGCCGTGTAGGGACACGGGGGCTCTGCGGTGGCCCTGGATGTGGCTGGGAGAGGGGACGTGGATGGACACATGGGTGGGCGCACGGATGGACACACATGGATGGATGGACACATGGATGGATGGACACGCGGATGGATGGACACGCGGATGGATGGACACACACACGGATGGACAAACATGGATGGATGGACACGTGGGTGGATGGACACACACACATGGATGGACACACATGGATGGACACATACAGATGAACACACAAGGGTGGACACATGGATGGACACACGGATGGATGGACACATGGATGGACACATGGATGGATGGACACACGGACACATGGGTGGATGGACACATGGATGGATGGACACACAGATGGACACATGGGTGGATGGACACATGGGTGGACACACATGGATGGACACACGGATGGATGGACACACGGATGGACACGT
This sequence comes from Anomalospiza imberbis, assembly GCF_031753505.1. NCBI lineage: Eukaryota > Metazoa > Chordata > Aves > Passeriformes > Viduidae > Anomalospiza > Anomalospiza imberbis. The sequence goes on from NC_089707.1 coordinate 4,102,787, forward strand.
GGGTGGATGGACATCCATCATCCACATGTATGGATGGACACACACATGAATGGACACACAGATGTACACACGGATGGACACACAGACGGATGAACACACGGATGGACACATGGATGGACACGTGGATGGGCACACATGGATGGGCACACATGAATGGACACAAGGATGGACACACAGATGGACACATGGATGGATGGACACGTGGATGGACACACATGGATGGACACACGGATGGACACATGGATGGATACACAGATGGACACATGGATGGATGGACACATGGATGGACACACGGATGGACACATGGATGGACACATGGATGGGCACATGGATGGGCACACATGGATGGGCACACATGAATGGATACACATGATTGGACACGTGGATGGATGGACACATGGATGGACACACGGATGGACACACAGATGGACACATGGATGGATGGACACGTGGATGGATGGACACATGGATGGACACATGGATGGACACACAGATGGACACATGGATGGATACACAGATGGACACATGGATGGATGGACACATGGATGGACACACATGGATGGACACACAGATGGATGGACACATGGATGGATACACAGATGGACACACGGATGGACAGACAGATGGACACACAGACGGATGGACGCACACGTGTACGTGGGTGCAAACACAGGGACACACCTGTGCGCACAGCCACACACACACACGCAGGGAGGGGCACGCCCAGGGGTCCTGATCCAGGGGTTCTGCCCGGGAGGATGGGGCAGCCGTGCCAGGATCCCCCAGGACTGGGGCTCCTGCCGCCCCTGAGGGTGGAGGGGCCCAGGGCTGCCGGGGTCCATCGCTGGCTGGGTGGGGGATCTGCCAGTGCCCACGGGGGGCTGTGAAGGCTCCGCTCCCCAAAACCCCTGCCTGGGCCCCAGCAGGGAGCGGGGGGGCCGGGGGTGGCATTGGGATCTCGTGCCGTGCCGAGGCGTGCCGGGACAGGCCGGGGGTCGCGGCTGCCACCCCGCGTGCTCGGGATGCACGAGGCCGGCGGGGCACAGCCGGGGGGGGGTGGGCTGACACACCCCTGACCCCCCTCATCCCACCGCACCCCGCTGTGAGACCGGCCCTGCTCATCGCACGTGTGGCCGCGGGACTCAGCCGAGCCCATGGACTCCTCCACGGCGGCGAGAGCTCTTCCCTTAAAGGTCACACAAATCCCCAAATCCGGGAATAAATCCCGATCTGGAGGCTGCGGATGGGAAGAGCCCTCCCAGGGCCGTTGTTTTCCAAACTGTCAGCCAAAATTCCTGCACGGGAGGAGTCCTGGGACCGCCATGGCCAGGAGATATCGGGGTCACAGGGGATAACTGGGACATTAGGGTGCAGTGGGATATTAAGGTGTCATGGGACATGGTGGGATGGCAGGGTACCGGGGATTTTAGGGTGCCATGGGATATCCATGGGATATCGGGGTGCCCCAGGATGGAGCTGATGTTCAGCAAAACGCGTCTGGAAGGTGCTTGCAGGAATTGTGAAGGAATTAATTCTGAGAAGGGTTGATTAATTAGTCATAATGAGCCCGAGCTGGGGGAGCAGAGGGCCAGGGCTGTGTGAACAGGTCAAGGGGCTCGCGGGGTCCCCTCGTTGTCCCCCTGGGGACAGTGATTCAGGCGCTGAATCATGGCTGTGTTTCCTTCCCCTGGCGACCCCCCTTCCGTCAGTGTCCCCCCTCCGGGGCTGGCCGTCCCCCTCCCTGCCCTGGGAACCGGGAGGGACCGGAGGGATGCAGGAAGAGGTGAATCACATTCCGAACCTCCTGCTCGCCGGGGCGGGCTGAGCCCTGGGCACAGCTCGGGGCACCCCTGACACCCGGTCAGGGTTTCACCCTGGTTTGGGGTTTTTCAGGCTAAAACAACCGGGACAAAGCAACAAAGCGACCAAAAGAATGCCGTGCTAGGCCCCTACCCTGCGTGTCACCCCCAGACCCCCGGCTGCCCCCCCGGGGCCCATCCTGGCATCCCCTGCAGCCCAGGGTGGGCAGGGTTGGGTGGGCAGCAGCCAAGGGGCACAGAGCATCTCCTGGGGGCGAGGGGAAACTGAGGCAGGGAATGGGGGGCTCATATCGAGGGAGGGGGCTCAGCCTGGGGACAGGGACATGTTCGACAGCAAAGGAGGGGAATCGCCTACGAGGCTGTGGGGGAATGGGGTCCCAGCCCCTCACCGGGATGGGAATGATGGGAAACTGAGGCAAGGGGCGGAGGCGATCGGCCTCAGCCCCTCTTCGTGCCAGGGGAGGGGGAAACGGAGGGAGAGGATGGGGAGGGCTCGGTCTGAACCCCTCTTCGTGCCAAGGATGGAGGGAAACCCGGGCAGGAGATGGAGGAATTAATCCCAGCCCCTCCCGGCACCCGGGATGGGCGAAACTGATCGAGGGGACGAGGGGGGGCCGGTCCCACCCCTCCCTGTGCCCGGGAATGCGGGGGGAGTGCTGCCTCTTTTCGGGTGGGGTGGGGGGGGCCGAGGCAGGCGGGGCCGGCTCCCCCCCGCGCTCCCCCCTCCCCTCCGGGGGCGGGGGGCCGGGGCCGGGCCGGGCCGAGCCGCCTCCCCGGGGCGGGGGCAGGGCGGGGGGCGCAGCCGCTCCGGGAGCGCCGGCGGCGGCGGCTCCTCCATCGCCGCTGCTGCCGGAGCGGCCCCCGTGCCGCCGCAGCCACCGGGCGGGCCCGGCCCCGGCCCCCCCGCCCCCCACCCCGGCCCCGCCCCGCCCGGCCTCGGTACCGGCGCTCCCGCCGCGGCGGAGCGGAGCCGAGCGGGGCCGGGCCGAGCCGCTGCCGGTGGGCGCAGGTGCGCGGTGCCCCGAGCCCCCCCGGACACCCCCGGGACGGAGAGGTAAGAGAGCGACCGGTGCCCCCCCGCCCGCCCCCCTCCCGATGCGGGTCCCGTCCCGGTTTATCCTCCTCCTTCTCCATCCGTTGCCCCTCCTGGGGTGGGGGGGAAGGGAGAAAAGGGGGGTGCCCCCCCCCCCCCCAGCCCTCCCCCCTCCCGCCGGCGCCGCTGCTGCATTGGGAAGCTGCGCTTTTGTTAGCGGAGAGGGCGGAACCTTGAAGGGTCACGGGCTGGAGGGGCCCCCCCGCGCCCCCCAACCCGCACCCCTCTGTCCCCCCTCCATGCAGCCTGAGCCCCCCTGCACCGCCGCCCCCCCAGCACCTCCATCCCGCATCGCCATCCCCACCCCGCCACTCCTGGGGGTCCCACCCGCACCCCAATTCTTCCCCCCCCCCAGCCCCGTCCCGTACCCCCCCACCTCCAGCCCGCAACCCCCAGCCCTCCCCGGCACCCCGCGAGCATCCCGGTACCCTCATCCCGCACCCCCAGCCCCCCCCCCCGGCACCCCGGAGACCCTCCCCGCACCCTGATCCCGCAACCTCATGCCCCCACCCCCAGCACCCCTGCTCCCCCCAGCACCCTGATGTGCCTGCCCCTGCACCCTGGTGCTCCCCACGTCCTCACCCCACACCCCCAGCGCCCCGATCCCGCACCCCTCTCCCCAGCCCAGCACCCCGACAGCCCCCCCCGCACCCTTGAGCCCCCCCATCCCCTCCACCCAGCACCCTGTCCCAACCCCCCTCCTCTCCCACGCCCCCCTCCCACCCATCAGCCCCCCGGACCGGCACCCCGACCCTCCCCCAGCCCCGGGACGCGGCGATGGGCGCGGGATCCGGAGCCCCCCCCGCCCCGAGCTGGGAGGATGAGGATGAGGATGGGGATGGGGATGGGGATGAGGATGGGGATGAGGATGAGGATGGGGATGGGGATGAGGATGGGGATGAGGATGAGGATGAGGATGGGGATGGGGATGAGGATGGGGATGAGGATGGGGATGGGGATGGGGGGGTGTCTCTGCCTCGTCGGGCTCCGTTTTGCCTCCGCTGCTTCTTTGGGAAGCAGTCAGGGCTTGTTGTTTTTTTGGGGGTTTTTTGGGGGGGTGAAAAGGAGGGGCTGGTCTGTGCCCCCCACTCAGCTGGGCTGGGGGGGGCAGAGAGACTGAACTGGGGGGGTCCGGCCAATGCAGCCCCTAAAAGGGCAGCGGGGAGCAGCGAGGCTCAGTCTGGGGGGTTTGGGGGTTGTGCCCCCCCCGAAATAATCCCGCAGGGCTGGGTGGGGGGCAGAGAAATGCCCACGAATCCAGAGGGTGCCTGGCTCTGTCTCGGGGCTGTAACTTGGTGGGAACAAGACTTGGGGGGTCAGCCGGCAGAAGTGGGGGACCCGCCGTGCACGGGGGGGGTCTGACACCCCCCCGGTGTCAGGGCAGGGCCGGGGGGGCCGTGCAGGCAGCGTCCGCCAGGCTGGGGGGGCTCTGTCCCCCGTTTTGGGGCTCAGCACCACTGCACCGTCGGCAGATTTGGCGAGGGGGGACCCTAAAATAACATGGCTGGGGATGTTTTGTCTGACCCCAGTCCTGCCCTGCCACCCTCACTTGGGGTGCCCCGGGCACCCCCAGACCCAGCAAACCTCCCTGCCCCCCCCAGCCTGACCTCCATCGTCCCACATCACCCAGAGCAGTCGGGGGGCTGGGGCACCCCGAGAACACCCCTAACCCCTCCAGCCCCCCCTCCATGGGGCAGAGGGGAGTGGGAAGCCCCTTCCCTGTGCAGGGGCTTTGGGGAGGGGGCCCAGCACCCCCCGTTAGAGGGGGGGGGGGCGATGCCCACGGGGCTGTGCCATCAGCACGGGGTGACCTTGGGTGAGCTCTGCTTCCTGCTGTGCCTCAGTTTCCCTCTGCCAAACCAGGTCATGAGCTGTGGGGAGTAGCAGAGGGGACCCCCAATCCATCCCCCAACCCTGGGGTGCGGAGGGGGGGGTGTCAGGTACCTGCTATGGGTGACCCCCCCCACGGGGGCCCTGCTTGCCTGGGAGAGGTGGGGGGTGATGATGGCACATGTGGCACCGCCATGTCCCCCCCAGGTGCCCCTTCGGTCTCTTTGGGTCCAGCAGGGCCGGATCCTGCCCCGGGGATGTGCTGGGAGGGGGTGCAGGGGGACGGCTGAGCTCCCTGCCCAACAGACACAGCCTGGGGGAAAGGTTGGATTGGTCTGGGGGGTCCCTCTGTGTGCCCCCCCGGCAGTTTACCCCACAGAATGATGCTGAGAGCGGCTCTGGGGTCCGTCCCGGGGGTGCCAGGTTCGGGCCGTGCCATGTGTCCCCCTGTCACACCCCGCCGGGTGCTGGGGTGACATGCCGGCGGGTCCTGGGGTGCCAGCGCGGCTCCGCAGCCCCTTTGCAGCGTCCCCGGGGTGACACGGGAACTGGGTCACCGCTGTCACCGGGCCACGTGGCTGCGCTGGGGACGTTCTGTGCATGGGGGGACAGGCGGTGGCCCCGGGGGTCGGGTTCAGCTTTGGGGGTGCCGGGGGCAGCTCGGCCCCCACCAGCAGCGCCGGTGTGTCAGTGTTGGGGGGACGCACTCATCCCCCCCTCCCAGGAGCCCCGCGATGGTTTTGGTGCCGTTCCCACGGACAAAGGGGAATGGCCCAGTTCGGCCGGGTGCCCCCGCACACCAGCACAGGGGTGCACACGTGTGCTCCCCGCGGCAGAGCTGTCCCCTCTGGGGGGGCTGCAGGGACCCCCCGTGCTCCCCAAGACCCGGGCTCTGCTGGCTCTGTGTCCCTTCCAGCCCCACCAGGAGCCCCAAGTCATGGGACAGGACGGTGACACCGGGCTGGGTGTCCCTGTCCCCTCAGCCCTGGCAGCAGCGCCAGGCGATGGTTTGGCTCCCAGTTAAACCAGTAACTCCTGCGCTGCCACCAGCACTCCCACGGCGGTGCTGGGGCACAGCCCGGCCGCGAGGCCCTGCTCGCCAGGCACTGGAGCTGGATGCAGATCCCTGCTGCAGTGCCGGATGCGGTTTGTATCCCTAGACAAGCTGGAATATTTTTAATTAAACCTGCCAGTTTGGATGCGATTTCATTTTTCAGTGGGCTGAGCTGCGCCGGGCCCTTGGAGCATCTCCCGTGCTGGGGCCGGATTCCAGCTCGTGTCCGGGGGGGTTGTCACCAGGCAGGGACACCACGCTGTCCAGGGTGGCTTTTCCTGGCCGGTGTCTCCCGCTGTGCCAGGCCGGCGGGGCCGGCCGCGGTGTTTTCCCCGTGGTGCCGCTGTGGTGGCATCCGATGCGTTTCGGCGACATAAACAGTAGTAAAGCAAAGCAGGAGCAATCCCGGCTCCGTGCGGGAGCTGTGCCTGCCTAACCTGTTGGTGCCCATCGCCGCTGGCATCGCCGGATCGCCGCCGGCGCCTCGGGAGCCGCATCCCGGGGAGCTCCCGGGCTCTGCCTCCCGTGCCCCGGGTGGTGCTGGAGGTGGAGCCGGAGCCTGGCACCCAAAGGAGGCTCTGCACCCTCGGCAGTGCCCGGCCCAACGGGACACGACGGCCTTGGGGCCATCCAGCCGGGCCTCGGGGACCTCCAGGCTTTGGTGGCGTCCCCCAAAAGGGGATGAGGGGTTGGATTCCCTGAGTGAAGCAGGGGGAGAGGAAGAGCAGTGGGCTGGCACAGAGATCCCAGAGGTCTGCCGTGTGCTACCGGGATTTTACTCCCTATTTAATTACAATTTTGTCAAATTAAAAAAAAAAAAAAAAAAAAAAAAAGTGGGGGGATAAAGAGATCTCTCTTGTCTCTTTGTGCCGGTTCCCAGCAGCCGGTTAATTAAACAGCGGCTGCACCGGTCCCGGAGGACCCCAGCGCTGGGGCTTGGCGTCACACCTGGGCTCCAGTTGCTCCCAGTTCAGCCCAGTTCGGGCCGCTGGCGGCGTGGCTGTGGCTGTGGCAGTGTCGTGCCGATGCGCCGTGGCTAATCCTCACTCTTCCCCGTGTAATCCCGCCCGCCGGGATAATCCCATCAAACCCGGCAGCGCCGCGGCGAGCTCAGCGCCGGGTTTGGCGCCGGGGGGATCTGGGAGGGACACGCGGGGGGGACACGGTGGCCCCGGGGGAGCGGCGGCTGCAGGAGGGACCGTGGGGGCTGCGGGAGCCTGCGGGGGGCTCGGGTGGGGAAACTGAGGCACGGAGCAGGGACCAGGACTGGAGTGGTGCTGGGAACAGCCCCAGGGTGATGGAAGAGAGTGGAATGGGACAAGCCAGCGGTGGTCACCCCGAGGGATGGATCCGGCTCTGTCTGGCATGTCTGGCACCGCGGGCATTTCTGACCGCCCCATCCATCGCCTCCTGCCAGGAAGGCTGAGACACAGCGCCGGGAAATCGGGAAGTGTCAGGGTGGAGGTTTGGGAGGTGGGAGCTGGGATCCATCCTTGCCCAAAATAACCCGTCCCTGCTGTGCTCTGTCCCTCGTGCCAGCCCTGGTCACACGTGTGCCAGCACATGCCTCACACGTGGGACACCCATGGACACACTGGCACACGTGTGACATGTGACACCCATGAGCACACCTGCACACGTGTGACACCCCCTGCACACCTGCACACGTGTGACACCCATGAGCACACCTGCACACGTGTGACACCCATGAACACACCTGCACACGTGTGACACCCATGAGCACACCTGCACACGTGTGACACCCCCTGCACACCTGCACACGTGTGACACCCATGAGCACACCTGCACACGTGTGACACCCATGAGCACACCTGCACACGTGTGACACCCATGAACACACCTGCACACGTGTGACACCCCCTGCACACCTGCACACATGTGACACCCATGAACACACCTGCACACGTGTGACACCCCCTGCACACCTGCACACGTGTGACACCCATGAGCACACCTGCACACGTGTGACACCCATGAGCACACCTGCACACGTGTGACATGAGGCACCCCATTCACCCGTGTGACACCCCACAGGTGCACAGACACACAGGTGCCACCGGATGCACACACAGGTGCCACCCGGGTGCCCACACACCGTCACACACGGGTGCCAGCTGGTGCCCGCGTTCCTGCACATGTGTGTCACCCGGTGCCTTCTGCCAGCCCCTGCACACGCACACGACACCTGGGGCACACACACTGACTGTGAGTGACATGTGACACGTGTGACACCGGCACACACACACACACACACGGTGACACCCCCCCGCACACACGTCACACCTCCTGCACACCCCCCCACGCACAGATGGCACCTGGCACACCTGGCAGGGCCACGCAGGGGACAGGGACACCATCCTGCCCTGAGGCTTTTGGCGCCGGTGCCTGAGAAGCTGCGCCGGTGGTGGTGGTGGCAGAGGGGGTGACAGTGACAGTGGCGGTGGCAGCGGTGGCCTGGTGGGTGCCACGGGCTGTGCCGGGAGAGCAAGGAGCAGCTCCGAGGGCGGTGAGGCCGCTCGGACCTTCCGGCGAGGCTGCAGCGCGGAGGCGGCGCTGGGAACAATGGCCCTTTGTTCTGCGAGCCGCTGGCATCCCACAGCCCGGCCTGCATCCCATATCCCTTCCTGCATCCCATATCCCTTCCTGCATCCCACAGCCTGGCCTGCATCCCATCCTGCATCCCATATCAGATCCTACATCCCATATCAGATCCTACATCCCATATCAGATCCTGCATCCCATATCCCATCCTGCATCCCACAGCCCGGCCTGCATCCCACAGCCTGGCCTGCATCCCATCCTGCATCCCATATCAGATCCTACATCCCATATCAGATCCTACATCCCATATCAGATCCTACATCCCATATCAGATCCTGCATCCCATATCCCATCCTGCATCCCATATCTCATCCTGCATCCCATATCTCATCCTGCATCCCATATCTCATCCTGCATCCCATATCCCTTCCTGCATCCCATATCCCTTCCTGCATCCCACAGCCCGGCCTGCATCCCATCCTGCATCCCATATCCGATCCTGCATCCCATATCCCATCCTGCATCCCATATCCCATCCTGCATCCCACAGCCTGGCCTGCATCCCATCCTGCATCCCATATCAGATCCTGCATCCCATATCCCATCCTGCATCCCATATCAGATCCTGCATCCCACAGCCCGGCCTGCATCCCATCCTGCATCCCATATCAGATCCTGCATCCCATATCTCATCCTACATCCCATATCCCATCCTGCATCCCATATCTCATCCTGCATCCCATAGCCCAGCCTGCATCCCATATCCCTTCCTGCATCCCATATCCCATCCTGCATCCCACATCCCATCCTGCATCCTATATCCTGGCCTGCATCCCATATCCCGGCCTGCATCCCATATCCCATCCTGCATCCCACAGCCCAGCCTGCATCCCACAGCCCGGCCTGCATCCCATATCCCTTCCTGCATCCCATATCCCGGCCTGCATCCCGCAGCCCATCCTGCATCCTATATCCCATCCTGCATCCCGCAGCCCATCCTGCATCCCACATCCCATCCTGCATCCCGCAGCCCATCCTGCATCCCACATCCCATCCTGCACCCCATATCCCATCCTGCATCCCACATCCCATCCCACATCCCATTCTGCACCCTCTATCCCGACCTCCATCCCATTCCATATCTTGGCCTGCATGCCAGCCTGCATCCCACCCCACATCCCACCCCGTGTCCCCTAACCCAGCCTGCATCCTCCATCCCATCCTCCATCCTCCATCCCATCCTCCACCCTGCATCCCAGCCCACATCCCACTCCACATCCCACATCCCATACTCCATCTGCACATCCCACTGCACATCCTGCATCCCTCTCCTCATCCCACATCCCACATCCCACGCTCCACCCCATCCCCCGGCACTCCCAGCGCCCATCCCGGCTCCGTGGGGCTCCGAGCCGGGTGCTGGTGGCTCACGGGGGTGGGGGGGGGGGGCGTTGGGTGTCACCCCACAAAGCTCCCACCTGTCCCCAGCCATGACAGAGGACACTTCCAAAACAGAGAGCGGGATGGAGAGGATGGGAAGGAGGAGGAGGAGGCAGCAGGATGAAGGCTCACGTGCTCTCACCCACACCTTGGCACCGGAAGCCACTTGTCACTTTGTCACCCTCTGGGCACACCGGTGTGGCAGGAGGAGATTTGCTGGGGGTGGCCCTGTCTCCTGTCCCCTCTGGTGTCCCCAGCCCCGGGTGTCCCTGGGAGATGGGCGGCTCCAGGAGGGAGGGTGGGCACCCTGAGTGCCACCTCCAGGGGACAGCAGGGGACAGCAGGATGCTGGGGATGGGGGTGACACTGCTGTGACACTGAGGTGACACTGAGGTCACCTGCCACCCCCAGCCCCTCTCTGCCCATTGAACCCAGCAGGTAATATTTATATTTAACCTTATTTAAACACAAGTAGGAGTTTCAAGATAATCCTAGTGGGAAGTGCTGGCTCTGGGCCTGGAGAGTGGAACAGCCCCGTTGTCCCGACCAGAGCAGCGCAGCTGACACGGGGAGGGGGGACCTGAATGCCAGCAAACCCCCAAAACCAACAACCCGACTTTATTAGGGCTTAAAATCTGACCTGGCTGTGGGGCTGACCCTTGATCCCAACCTCCCAGAGCCTCGTCCAGCTCGTCTGGCTCTGGGATCGGTGGGTTGTGATTGTAGGGCTGCTGTCAGGATTGGAGTTGTTTTGGGGTGGTTTTGGGGATCAGTCTGGCTCTGGGATCGGTGGGTTGTGATTGTAGGGCTGCTGTCAGGATTGGAGTTGTTTTGGGATGGGTTTGGGGATCGGTCTGGCTCTGGGATCTGTGGGCTGTGATTGTAGGGCTGCTGTCAGGATTGGAGTTGTTTTGGGATGGGTTTGGGGATCAGTCTGGCTCTGGGATTAGTGGGCTGTGATTGTAGGGCTGCTGTCAGGATTGGAGTTGTTTTGGGATGGGTTTGGGGATCGGTCTGGCTCTGGGATCTGTGGGCTGTGATTGTAGGGCTGCTGTCAGGATTGGAGTTGTTTTGGGATGGGTTTGGGGATCAGTATGGCTCTGGGATCGGTGGGTTGTGATTGTGGGGCTGCTGTCAGGATTGGAGTTGTTTTGGGGTGGTTTTGGGGATCAGTCTGGCTCTGGGATCGGTGGGTTGTGATTGTAGGGCTGCTGTCAGGATTGGGGTGGTTTTGGGGTGGGTTTGGGGATCGGTCTGGCTCTGGGATCGGTGGGTTTTGATTGTGGGGCTGCTGTCAGGATTGGAGTTGTTTTGGGGTGGTTTTGGGGATCAGTCTGGCTCTGGGATTGATGGGTTGTGACTGTGGGGCTGCTGTCAGGATTGGGGTGGTTTTGGGGTGGTTTGGGGTGCCTGTGGGTGGTGCGGGTGTGTTCAGCAGCCTCCCATCCTGGGAATGCTGGGGCTCCGTGTCCTGGGGTGTAATTGCAGGGTTCCCGCCTGGAGCCAGATGTAAACACTGCAGGTTGTTATTGTAGGGTCTCCCATGGGTCCGAGCCAGGAGCTGGTGTCCCTCTGCCTGCTCGGGGACAGGGATCCATGGGGACAGGGACACTCTGGGGAAGGGGCTCCTTGGGAGTGGGACACCCTGGGGACAGGGGCTGCATAAGGAGGAGGCGCCATGGTGACAGGAAACCCTGGGGACAAGGATGGGACAGCCGGGGTGCACGGGGGAGGTGCCATCCTGGGACTGGCAGGGCTTTGGGTGGGGGTTCCCAGGGCGGTGCCCAGGCTCGGGGCAGGAACAGGGGGTTCCCTCTTCCCTTCCTGAAGGGGAACTGAGGCACGAGACCGGAGGAGGTGACGCGGAGCAGCCGGGTCTGCTCCTGTCACCGCCCTGGTGCCATGCGGGTGCCAAAGAGGGGTGACAGGGTGAGATCGAGGGGACCCCGCCAGGGCACAGAGCCCCTGCGGTGGCACAGGACGAGGAGGGTGAGTGCCTTTGGGGACAGAGGGACGTGTGGGGCTTTGGGGACAAGGGGGATGAGAGGAATGGATGTTTTGGAGGGGCAGGAGGGGCACGTATGTGCCTACCCCTTTGGGGACAAGGAGGGGTGACAGTCTTTGGGGGGACAGGAGGGACATAGAGGGATGTCTGCCAGTAGGGACAAGTGGCTTGGGGAGACCAGCAGGACGGGAGGCTCCTGTCCCGTAGAACTGGGGGGGGGACAAGGGGACAAAGGCTGTGAACTGGGGGGACAAGAGGAGACAAGGGCTGTGAATTGGGGGAGGGGGACACACAACACTCCGTCTGCCACCCCCTCTGTCCCCCCCCCCCGGGGTTTATTTCGGCGTTACGCGTGATCCTCCTCGCTAGGAAACCGTTCTTAATATGCAGATGAGCCTGGATTTAATATGCAAATCACCATGCGGCTCTGGCCGGCCACCAGCACCGGCGGCGTGCTGGAAGGGACGTGTCGGGGCACCCGTGGGTGGCACCCGGGGGGTATCGAGGGGGCCCCCAGCAACTGGGGCCACCTCTGGGCACCCACGGTGGGTGACAAAGCCACCCAAGGTGACCGCGGGGACCCCACCATCCCTGGTGCCCGTGTCGGGAGCCGGATGCCCTTGGTCCCTTGTGGTGCGCTGGGGGGCTCGGACGCCTGTGTCCCCACCCGGTGGGCGATGGGGAGGGGACAGGGACAAGGGACAAGGGACAGGGACCGGGGCTATAAACGGCAGCTGTAAGCGGAGCCGGTAACCGGAGCGGGAGGCCCTGGCGGACATTTGAGCCGTCGGCGGGGCCGTGGAAGCGCCAAGGTAAATGGTGGGTGCTGTGTCCCCCCCCTGCCACGCCGGTGACCCCCCCCCCCATCCCTGTCACCACGCGGGGACCCCTCCGGTGCTGGTGTTTCCCCGTCCTCCTGGCACCTCCGCAGCTCTGGGGGTGCTGCCTGTGCCCCCCTGGGAGGTGCCGCTCGGAAAGGGGGGGGACCCACGGCAGGAGACAGGGACAGGGACAAGGCCAGCGCGCGGTGCCAGGTGGCCGGGGTGACATTTGCTCCGGCCCTGCCGTGGGGACAGCTGCTTCCTGGCTCTGCCATCTGAACCGGGCCCGGAACGGAAACCCGGGGGGGGCTCAGCCCCCCAGCCCCGGCGGCAGCAGCAGCTGGGATTAGGGGGGGGGCCATGGCAGCTGGGGGGGCACTGCTGGTGACCCCCAAACCCTTCTGTGGCAATGGGGGTGGCACTGTGTGACCCCACTGAGCAAGGGATGCTCTGGGCACTGGGGGCCACATTTTGGGGGGTTGGAGCATGTGCGTGGGGGGGGGGGGGTGTAAATGCCTCATTAGCATATCTAATTACTGATTTCTAATTGGCGTTGGGCGCCTTCTGAAGGAAATAACCCCAATATCCGGCATTAGACCGATGGAGAGGGATGTGGATATCGAGATTATTCCAGGGAGGGGATTCCCAAAAAGTTGCATTTTCAGGGATTTCATTGTTGGTGCCCTCTGCCTTTCCCACCCCCCATTCCTCAGTGTCTCCCCCTTTTCCCAGATTCTCCCCTTCCCAGTGTCCCCTCCATTCTCCAGTGCTCCCCCCCCTTCAGTGTCCCCTCTTTCCCACTGTCCCCCCTTTCCCACTGTCCCCCGTATTTCCCAGTATGTGTCCCCTTTTCCTGGTGTCCCTCCCTTCTTGGTGTCACCCCCATACCTGGGGTGTCCCCCCCCTTTTCCCATTGCCCTTCTAAGGGGTTTATGAGGATGGAGGACCCGGGAGGGGACGACCCCGCTGTCCCTTTGTCCCCGCTCTGTGCCCGGGGGGGGGGTCTCACCGGTGGCTCCGTGCCGGTGCTTTCCCGTGGAGACGCCGCGGTGCCACTCGGGGGTCCCATGGGTGCCCCCCCCGGGTCCCCGGCTGCGGTGACAGCTGCCGGGGTGGGGGGGTGGTGGGGGGAGGGTGGCTCCGGTTACGGTGACATCAGCCCTACCTTCCCACCTGGCGCGGGCGGGGGGCACGGGCCCCCCTCCCCCGGGGGTCGCGGGGGGTTGACGTGACAGCTGAGCGGCTCTCGGGACGCCGGAGCCCCCAGCGCCGCCGGGGCGTCCTGGAGCCGGGGGGTGCCACCCCCAGCCATGGGACCGGCGCCTGCGGGACCCCCCTGCCAGCGGAGGGGACAGTGGTGACATAGGGCAGCGGCGGAGGCGGCCGGAGCGGCTCAGGTGGGCAGAGCGCCGCGCTGGGGGGGGGGGGGGGCAGATGGCACGGGGAAAGGCTCCCATCCCCCCCCCCCCCGGGAAGGGACGGGAAGGGGGTGCAGAGTGCCCCCCCCCCGACAGGGACACCCCCTCCGTGGGATCAGAGAGATCCCGCTGTGCTCAGAGCCGCTGGGATTGCAGCGAGAGGGGGAACACTGGGGCTGCCCCCCCTTCCTGCCCCATGCCCCAGTGCCGGGGGTCGCGGATATGCTGGGGAGGGGCGGGGGTGGGACAGGTCAAACAGCTCCCCCCGCCCCCCAAAACTTTGGATATGCGGGGTGAGGGCTGAGCGTGCTCTGCGATGGGGAAACTGAGGCACGGAGCAGGTACAGGCATCAGGGACATGTCCGAGGCTGTTCACCCGCTCCGTGTCCGAGATATCCAAGTGGAGACCCCCCCTCATCCTCGACACATCCCCTCGTCCCCCCGCCCCGCTGCCTCAGTTTCCCCACAGCCCCGCTGGGGACACGCACGGTGACCGTCCCCCTGCTCCGCCGCCGCCGTGAATGGGTCCCTGTTTGTCACCCCCCTGCTGCCGTGTCCCCCTCCCCGCCGTGCCCCCTCCTCCCCGTGCCCCCCTCTTCCCGCTGCCTTTTCTTTTCCCGCACAATCGCTGGCATTTATGGCGCCGGAGGCTCCGGTTACCCTGCGCCCGCTCGCTGTCACCACACAGGCTGGGGACAGTGACACCGGACCCCCCGCTCGGGGTTCCATGCAGCGACACGGCCCCCCACGGCCCCCGAGCCCCCCCCGGCGCGGCTGGATTCTCAGGTGGCCGATGGACACCGAGCCCTTCCCTGGGGTGATTTTTTGGGGTCCCCCTTTCCTCCCTCCGGCTCTTGGTGCCTTTCGGGTGCTGCTGTGTGACAAACCGGGCAGAAACAGCTCATCTCCTGCTTGCTGGGGACACCGTGGGGACAAAGCTGGGCGTCACCGGGAGCTGTGGCACTGTGGGGACAGGTTTGGATGTCCCTGAGACAGTGGGGACATGGTTGGGTGTCCCTGGGGTGGTGACACCCTGAGGATGGGGTCAGCTGTCCCCAGGGGCTGTGACACCAGGGTCAGGTCCCACTGGGGTCACCTCCTGCCCGGGGGCTGTGACACAGCAGGGTCGGGGTCAGATGTCCCCGGGGGCTGTGGCACCGCAGAGGGGACCGGCTTGGGGACAGGCCGGTGACACCACGGAGGGGCTGGGGACGCGTCCTGGGACGTGCAGGGCCCGTGACCCCCAGCCCCGCACAATGTCACCCGTCCCCGGTCCCTGCGGGGGAGGAGGGCGCCGCTTCGATCGCTCCCGCTCCCGGCTCCCAGGGAATTAATGATCAATTAATTCCCTGCCCGGCTGCTAATTACGCAGCCCGGCCCCCTCAGGGACGAGCGACAGGGTGGGGATGGTGGCCCAGCGTGTTGAGGGGACAGTGGCGGTGGCACTGGGGCTGTCTGGATGGGGGGTGCTGTGACACCCTGAAGCATCCCTGGAGATTTTCCAAGACATCCCGGTGGCGTTTTGGGAGGGGGAAGAGCCTCTCTGGCTTCCCTCGTGTCCCCACGTCCCCGTGTCTCTCTGTCCATGTGTCCTCATCCTCCTGTCCCCATGTCCCCAGCCCTGCCATGTCACCAGCAGTGCCTTCCCCACGTGCTGCTGGTGACAAACCACCGGTCTGGCCCCAATCCCCCTGAGGGTTTGGGGTGCTCCGGGGGGGTACCCGCTGAGTGCTGCCCCTCCCAGCCCTGCCCGTGCCCGCAGGTGCGGTGGGTGCCCACCCAGGGCGGGGGCCACCATGGCACCCCCACCCCGCGTCCCCCTGGTGCTGCTGCTGCTGCTGGCGGCCGAGAGGATGGCGAGGGGCACCTTCCCCGAGGAGCCCGGCCCCATCGCCGTGGCCGCCCCGGACTGTGAGTGCCCACCCGGGGATGGGCAGGGGGTCGGGGTGCTGCACTGGGGCACGGGGGGGGCACGGCTTGGCATGGAAAGGGAGGGGGCTTTGGGGTGATTTGGGGTGAAGGTAGAAGGGGGCACCCAAGGGAGGGTTTTGGAATAGGATAGGATGGGACCACAGGTGGGCAGGGCTGGGCTTTGGGTTACTTTTGGGGGTACCTATGGAAAGGGTTTGGGGTTTTGGGGTGCTTTGGGGTGAAGGCAGGCGGGGGGCACCCATGGGGTGGGATTTTGGGCTGAAGGCAGGAGGGAGACGCCTCCCTGGGCAGGGCTGGGTGTGGGTGGTCACCTGGGCTGTGTGGGGGTGCCCGGCTCCGTGTGACCCCCGTGCCCCCCCCAGATGTGAAGCACTACCCCGTGTTCGTGGGCCACGGCACCGCCCGCCCGGGGGGCCCCGAGGGGGGCGGCACCCAGCGCCTCAACATCCAGCGCATCCTCAAGGTCAACCGGACCCTCTTCATCGGGGACAGGTCTGGACCCCAGCACCCCAAAGCCTCCCCTCCCCACACCCCACACCCACCCCACTCCCCTTTGCTGGAGAGGACCCCACTACCTGCCCAGGGCACCCCAAATCTGCCATGAGGCACTGGGGGGGGGGTCACTGGCACTGACACTGCCCTGGTGATGTTCATTGTCCACCCCAGCACCCCAAATCTTCCCGGGGGGGTTGGGGTGGATCCTGTATCCCCAGTGCTGGGGGGCACATCCCAGCTGGGGGGTGGTGACACCTGTGTGCCCCCTCCCCAGGGACAATGTCTATCGGGTCAGCCTGGAGCCCAGCGGGGCCGCTGAGATGCGTTACCACCGGGTAAGTGCTGGGGCTCCCAGGGGGTGCTGGGGGGGTCTCAGGGGGTGCTGGGGGTCTCAGAGAGCTCTGGGGGGGGCACCAGGGGGGTCTCAAGGGGGTGCTGTTGGCTTGTCCCCATCCCCACACTGGTTTTCCCCACCCAGAAACTGACGTGGCGCTCGAACCAGCACGACATCAGCATCTGCCGGATGAAGGGCAAGCACGAGGTACAGCCTGGGGGATCTGCACCCCATGGGGACCCCCGGGTGGGGACTGAGCACCCTATGTGACCGTGTCACACCCTGTCCCATCCCCTGTGTCACCGCTCCATTCCCTCCCAGCGGCTGGATCACTGATTTATTGGTCACTTGGCTAAATTGATTTGTAATTAATTATTGGGGGCCAGAAATCTCATTCCCAGCTTCCCATAAATGCAGTTCTGGGGTGAGAACAGCCCCCCCAAGCCATCCTCTGGCAGTGATGAGGGCCTGTGTGGGGTGGGATGAGGTGAGAGGGGTTTTGGGGTGCTGAGGGTGACAGTCCCCTCTCCCGGCGCAGGCAGAGTGCCGAAATTTCGTCAAGGTGCTGCTGGTGAGGAACGAGAGCCTCCTCTTCGTCTGTGGCACCAACGCCTTCAACCCCGTCTGCGCCAACTACAGCGTGAGCCCCCGGGACAGATCCCAGTGTGGGAGGGGGGCTTGGGGTCAGGAAAGGAGGGGACACCCAGGGGAAGGGTTTTGGGGTGAAGGCAGGAGGGGGCACCCATGGGAAGGGTCTGCAGCATCAACACCTTCGACTCTGTCTGTGCCAACCACAGCCAGAGCCCCCCTCAGGATGGGGATCTCAGGTCCCCCCGTGCCCGGGTGTGTCCTCACGTCCCCCTGTCACCTGCTCTAGATGGACACGCTGGAGCCCGTCGGGGACAACATCAGCGGCATGGCCCGGTGTCCCTACGATCCCAAGCACGCCAACGTGGCCCTGTTCACAGGTCAGTGGTGGCACTGCCAGTGTCCCAGCGGGCACTGTGTCCCCCAGCCCTGCTGACACCTTGTCCCGTGCAGGGGGGATGCTCTTCACCGCCACGGTGACGGATTTCCTGGCCATCGACGCCGTCATCTACCGCAGCCTCGGGGACAGCCCGACCCTGCGCACCGTCAAACACGACTCCAAGTGGTTCAAAGGTGTGTCCCCACCCTGGGCTGTGCCAGGACATGGCACGTGTCCCCTGTGACCCCACCCTGGGCCATCCCCTGACCCCGCTGTCCCCGCAGAGCCCTACTTCGTGCACGCTGTGGAATGGAGGAGCCACGTCTACTTCTTCTTCCGGGAGATCGCCATGGAGTTCAACTACCTGGAGAAGGTGGGACACGTCCCACTGGGAAGTAGATTCACAGAACTCACAGAATCACCAGGTTGGAAGAGACCTTAAAGATCATCGAGTCCAACCCAGCCCCAGCACCTCAACTGAACCCCGGCACCCAGTGCCACATCCAGGCTTTGTTTAAACACATCCAGGGGTGGTGACTCCACCACCTCCCTGGGCAGCCATTCCAGAACTTTATCACTCTTTCCATGAAAAACTTTTTCCCAATATCCAACCTAAATTTCCCTTGACACTAGATGATCCCATAGCTCCCTTCCAACCTAAACCATTCTGGGATGCCCACAGGGACACCCAGGGTGGGGACAGGGACACAGGGATGGTCGTTGGGGTCGGGTGGTGATAGGTGTCCTCCCTGCAGGTGGTGGTGTCACGGGTGGCCCGGGTGTGCAAGAATGACATGGGGGGCTCACAGCGGGTGCTGGAGAAGCAGTGGACGTCCTTCCTCAAGGCCCGGCTCAACTGCTCCGTGCCGGGCGATTCCCACTTCTACTTCAACGTCATCCAAGCCGTGACGGACATCCTGGAGCTGGACGGGCGCCCCGTGGTCCTGGCCGTGTTCTCCACGCCCACCAACAGGTCAGAGCCTCTCGTGCCCTGCCCAGACTGCCCAGGCTCAGTGGGTTCTGAGCTGGGTGCCAGCTGGGATCTGGGTGGAATCCAGGCTGGATCCTGATTGGGATCTGGGATGAGGTCTGGGATGGGTCCAGCTGGGTCCTGGACAGGAAATGGATTCATTTCCATTTGGGATCTGCAGGGCCCCTCGCGCTCCCTGGGGCCTCCCCGTGTTCACCCCACAGCCGTGTCCCCACAGCATTCCCGGCTCCGCCGTCTGCGCCTTCGACATGACCCAAGTGGCCGCCGTCTTCGAGGGACGGTTCCGGGAGCAGAAGTCACCCGAGTCCATCTGGACACCTGTGCCGGAGGACATGGTGCCAAAGCCACGGTGAGGGACCGGGATGGGGACAGAGTTGGCAAGGACTGCTACTGGCAGGGACAGTGGTGGGACTGGGGAAAGGAACAGGGCTGGGGACAGGGACAGTGGCAGCCATCCCGCTGGGATGGGGACAGGGGTGATGATAACCACGGCCAGTTCCAGCGGGGCTGGGGACAGGCTGGGGACAGCGCCACTGAGCCGTGCCGTGGCCGCAGGCCCGGGTGCTGCGCGTCCCCGGGGATGCGCTACAACTCCTCCAGCGCCTTCCCCGATGAGATCCTCAACTTCGTCAAGACGCACCCACTGATGGACGAGGCGGTGCCGGCCCTGGGCAACGCCCCCTGGATCCTCCGCACCATGACCCGGTGGGTGCCCGGGGGGCTTGGGGACACTGGGGAACACTGGGGGGCACTGGGAGGGCTGGAAGGGGCTGGGAGGTGCTGGCCAAAGCCTCCTGTGCTGCCTTTCCACACTGGTGCCAGTACTGGGAGTGCTGGGAGAGCTGATAAATCTCATACACTTTGCAGTCAAGATTGTCTCGTCCTAATTAAATCTGCCTTAATTGCTGCTTGATGGGGAATTAATCAAGCCGCACTCTTGGGCCACAGCCTCCTGCTGGCAGGGCAGCCAGGGCGTGAGCGGGGATGGGGACAGGGACATGGAATGGAATGGCGACAGGGACAGGAATGGGGACAGGGACATGGAATGGGGACAGGGACCTGGGGATGAGGGAGTGGAAATGGGGACAGGGATGTGGGGCTGTAGCTGGGGACATAGGGCTGGGGATGGGGACATGGAGATGGGGATGGGGACACGGAGCTGGGGATGGGGACATGGAGATGGGCGTGTGGGGCTCACCCTCGCCCCCTCCCTGGGGACCCCCACACCCCAACACTGATCCCTCCTCCACGCAGGTACCAGCTCCGTAAGATCGTGGTGGACAACGCAGCGGGGCCGTGGGGCAACCACACCGTGGTGTTCCTGGGCTCCAGCACCGGCACCGTGCTCAAGTTCCTCATCCTGCCCAACGCCACCAGCAGCCCCGCGCCCGCCGCCCCCGGCAGCCAGAGCATCTTCCTGGAGGAGTTTGAGACCTACCAGCCCGGGAGGTGAGTGCCAGGCTGAGAGAGGAAGGAGAGGGGGCAATTAAAGGGGTGGGTAGGGTGCATGGATGGATGGATGGATGGATGGATGGAGAGGATGGGTCAGAGGGAAGCAAGATAGTGGGGAATGGATGAGAAAATCTCCTCTGGACTGGGACAGGCTCTGTGGAGGGCCCTGTAGTCCAGGGCTGGGGCTATGATGAGCTCTGCCCTGTCCCCAGGTGTGGCCGGGACACGGAGGATGAGCGGCGGCTCCTGGGGCTGGAGCTGGACAAGGCTGCGGGGTCCCTGCTGCTGGCCTTCCCCCCGTGTGTGGCCAGGGTGCCCGTGGCTCGCTGCCAGCAGCACTCGGGCTGCATGAAGTGAGTGCCTCGGGCTGGGCAGGGCTCTCCGGTGGGGGCTGTGCAAGGAGTGGGGGGCTCACATCACCTCACATCCCAGGAATTCACCCTGTGCTGGACAGGGCTCAGCATGGCTGGGGAAACTGAGGCACAGCACAGGGCAGGGACAGAGTCCCTTGCTGGGGCTGGGGTGTTGTGTCCCCCTGTCAGGGCTGACCCTGACATCTCTGCTCCCTGCCAGGAACTGCCTCGGGAGCTGGGATCCCTACTGCGGCTGGACACCCGAGGGCTCCTGCATCTTCCTGGAGCCCAGCCCCAGGTAACGCTGCCAGGCCTGGGGACATGCCAGGGGGACAGTGGTGTCCCCAGAGAGCACCGGCTCCTGCAGCCCCCAGTTGTTGAGCCCCAACAAATTAATTGCTCGCTGAAAGGAGCTGGGAGACTCTGCCAGGCCATTTGGGACCCACTGACCCCCCACAATTTGCATCCCCAGGGTGGCCTTTGAGCAGGACATTGCCGGCAGCAGCACGTCCCACCTGGGCGAGTGCGAGGGTGAGTGTAGGGCCGGGACCAGGCTCGGGGACGTGGTGGCGGCATCTGCAGGTCCCCTGACGTGTCCCCAACCCCAGGGCTGGTGACGGAGAGCTTCGTGGACGAGCCGGACGGGCTGGTGTCGGTGAACCTCCTGGTGATCTCCTCCGTCGCCGCCTTCGTCATCGGCGCCGTCATCTCCGGCTTCAGCGTGTGCTGGTTCATCGGGCACCGGGACCGCAAGGAGCTGGCACGGCGCAAGGACAAGGAGACGATCCTGGCGCACAGTGAGTCGGTGGTGAGCGTCAGCCACCTGGGCGAGCGGCGGGCGCGCGGCGCCTTGCTGGCCCCGCTCATGCCCAACGGGTGGCCCAAGGAGCTGGGCAAGGTCACCCAACACGACCTGGACTCGGGGGTGCTGCCCACGCCGGAGCAGACCCCGCTGCAGCAGAAACGCTGCCCCGGCGCCCTCCAAAACTGCACCTGGGAGCAGAGTCACAACATCATCAACGCGGCTTTGCGGGACCCTGGAGGCTCCGGCCCCGCGGGCGCCGGGCGGGGGCACGGCGGCTCCGGCCGCCCGCCGCGGGGCATCCCCCTCTCCTGCCACGCCATCCTGGTGGACCAGGAGCTGGAGGCCGAACTCAGCGACTCCTCAGGTGACGGGCATTGGGGTCGAGACCCTCAGGAGGGTCCCCGCACCCGGCAGCACCCCCCCGCCGGCGCCCGCCGCCCGCCCCGCAGCTCCTACGGCGACTTCGGCGGGACGCCGCACCCCAGCCCCGAGCGCCGGCGGGTGGTCTCGGCACCCAGCGGGGAGGGGGGAGACTTTACCGAGGGGCCGCCCTGGCACCCGGAGCAGCTGAACTTCAACGCCAACAACGGCACGGGCCGCCCCGGCGCCCACCTCAAGAGGAACCACACGTTCAACAGCGGCGAGGCGGCGGCGGGAGGCTACGGGCGGCACGGGACGGCAGCCCGGGCAGCCCGGGCACCGGGCACCCCGCGGCCGCTGACGGACCTGCACCACCTCCTGCGCTACAGCGTGGAGCGGACTCCCTCGGGAAAATAGGGTCCCACCCTGTGTGCGTCCCCCTCGCCAGGACACTGATGGGGGCCCCGGCTCCCTGGGGACAGGGAGGGGTGGCCGGGCAGGCGCTGCGGGCATGGGGTGAGGTGCTACATGGGTGAGGGGGGGACAGGCACCCCCTGGGTGCCCCCGGATAGGGTTTGGGGGTGTGCCCGGCTGGCGTGGGGCAGTGCCCTGCGCTCCGGCTGCGTTGTCCCATATGCCGGGGTGGAGCGTCCACCGTGTCCCCTCCCCAGGCTGGACCCAGGGCTCGCAGCGCCCTGGCAGGGGCATCCCTGGGGGGTAACAGGATGGACACACGGACACGGGCACTGGGCTGTGCCCCCCAGCCCGCAGCCCCACAGTGGCATCCGGGTGGCTTTTTGGGTGCTGCCAGCCCCCTGGGGACACCCGGCCGGGGATACATTGGTTGTGGTGATGGAACCTGGTGAACATTTTGGGTGCGGGGGGCTGGGGGCCCCCCGAATGTGGTGTTATCTGGGGATGGGGCACACTCCCACCCCCAGTCTGGGGTCAGCCCTTTCCCAGTGCCAGCCTGGGGGTTGCCCATCCTTCCCCTCCCGGCACCCCCTCCTGGAAAGCACAGCCGGGGTCGGGGGGCACCGCCGGGGGGTCCCCACTGAACCCACTCTCTGCTGGCAAAGGGTGCCCTTTCGGTGCCACCCCTGCCCGGCACCCACCCGGGGTGGCGTGTCGCGGGGGGAGTGGCAGATCCCCGGGGGATGGCAGGTCCCCAGGGGGTGGCAGGCTGTAAATAGGGCAGGGGGCGGCGGGAGCCCCCCCCCCCCCCAGCGGCCATGCATGCGGCCGCCCGCGGGCTGTACCCCGCGGCCCCAATAAACACCCGGTTACCGGAGGCGACTCCCCCGCCGCCGCCTCGGCACCTTCTTAAACCCCCCGGCAGCGGGACCGGCCGGGGGAGGGGGGCACAGGGCTGGGGGGGCACAGGGTGGCACCCCCTCCGTGGGCACCCGCACTGCCCAGCACACACACACGCACCCACCCGCGCTCAGCCCGTCCCCGCGCACCCGCCCTCTGTCCCGGCCCCACGAAGGTCCCCATCCCACTTTCCCCACGAATTCCCCTGGGATAAGGCAGTGCTGGCGACGTGTCTCTGCCCGTGCCACCCCACACCCGCCGTGTCCCCTGCCTGTCCCCTTTCCCGGCTGTCTCTCGTCCCACGAGGCCACCCACGGGGGTCACCCACTTCCCTCTGCCCCCCGTACAGGCACTGCTGTCCCCTGGCCTGGGCACCCGCAGGGGCTGGGGGACACCTGGCACCCTGAGGGGCTCTGGTGGCACGGGAACACCTGGGGTGGGGGCATCTGGCGAAGGGATACTTGGCGTGGGCACACCTGGCTTTGGGTTCCTTGGGGTTGGGGACGCCAATCTTTGGGTGCCTTGGCGTGGGGACACCAGGGGTGGGGACATCTGCCGTGGGGACGCTTGGGCTGGCGGCTATCGGGTCTCCTGCAGTTGGGGACAATTGGAGCCGGTGGGGACAGCGGCCATTGAGTCCCTTGACGGGGGGAACAAGTGGCAAGGGCACACGTGGCAAGGGGACACCCGCGATGGCGACACCAGGGGTGGGGACAACGGGGGTGGAGACACCTGGAGCGGGGGTGGAACACCGGCCACGGGGTCCCTCGGCGCGGGGACACGTGCGAGGTGACCGGGGGCTGGGCTGTCCCCGCCGCTGTCCCCGCCGCTGTCCCCGCCGCTGTCCCCGCCGCTGTCCCCGCCGCTGTCCCCGCCGCTGTCCCCGCCGCTGTCCCCGGACCCGCGGCGAGCGCGCCCCAGCCCCAAGCCACGCCCCCCCCCCGGTCACGCCCATCTCTCCTCATTGGTGGAGACCCGGCCCCGCCCCTTCGCTGATTGGCTCCCGCCGCTCCCCGCGGGTCCGGGCTGGGCGGGGCCCGGGGTCGCGATCTCGCCCGGGGGTCGCGACAGAACCCCACCCCCACCCCCGTGAGTACCGTGCCCGGGGCTTGGCGGGAGCGGTAGGGCGCGAAATGGGGCCGGGGGCGTCCCGGGAGGCTCCGGAAAGGCTCCGGGGGGGGATCCAGGTGGTCCCGGGGGGAGTCCGGAGGTCCCCGGGGGCCTCCGGGGGGTGCGGGGGAGGTCAGGAGTCCCGAGGTCCCCGGAACACCCCAGGGACACCAGAGGGGCACCCCTGGAAACTCAAGGGAACAAACCCAGGGTCCCTCCCAAGGGGACTTGTCCCCCGCAGGAACCTGCCTGAAGCTCCCCGAATCCCCTCAGAACTCGTCCCCCGGAGAGCACAGGGCCAGGCCGGGGTGCCACGGGAGACCCCAAAGGGCAGAGGGGCTGCCGGGGGGCCAGGGGGCCTGCCGGGGGGCCAGGGGGGCTGCCGGGGTCCAGGAGGGGCTGCCGCGGCTCGGCTCCCTGCGGCGGGCCGGGGGCTGCCCCGGCCGAGGCGGCGGTGTCGGGCGGCACGTCCCCAGCGCAGGATTGCGACAGACGAGTCCAGTCTGGCTTCAGCTGAATCACCCAAAAACCCCTCCCTGGCCCCAAAAGGGGGCGTGGGGATCCCGGAGTGGGTAGAGGGGTCCCAGAGGAGTTGAGGGGACCCAGTCCCCCCGTTTCCTGGCAGGGAAGAAGGACACCCCCCTCCCAAAACCCCTTCCAGACCCCTCATAACACCCCCGAGAGCCCCTCAGAACCCGCCAGCCACTCCCACTCGGGTCATGAGCTGGTGGCTCTCAGCCCTCATGGAGCAGGGGCTGGGGGAAGCCGTGGGTGTCATCCTCCGGGGGGTCCCGACCACTCTCACCCACCCCTGGCACCCCAAAATCTCCCTCTTCCCGCTGCAGCCGCTGCTGCCATGTCGGCCGAAAACGCGGCGGTGCCGGCTGAGACCGGGCCGGAGACGAAGGTAGGGGTGCATGGAAGGTTTGGGGGGGCTGCGGGTGGCTCTGGGGACCCCATCTTATTGTCCCCACCCTCAGAGCGTGGTGAGCCGCGTGGCCAACCTGACCCTGGTGAGCTGTGCCTGCGGAGCCGTGGCCTCGGCGTACGGGCGCACCAAGGAGAGCCACCCGTGCGTGCGCTCCGTCTGCGAAGCTGCCGAGAAGGGCGTGAAGACGCTGACAGCGGCAGCAGCGAGCGGGGCCCAGCCCTTCCTCACCCGGCTGGAGCCCCAGAGTGAGTGCAAGGGGGGGAACAGCACCCCACGGGGCTGGGCGACCCCAAAACTGGCTCTCGCTGAGCTCTCGTGAGGAGCCAGGAGAGGGATGATCTGGTTTTGTGTCTCTGGTTTGTATGGCCGAGGAATAAACGGCTGGAGGAGCTGGAGGGTTGGAGGGGAAACACTCCAGAAGTTTTGGGGTAGCCCAAAACCCTGCCCTAGCAGAGCTCCTGCATGCAGCAGGGTGCTAAACCCACCTATTTTCACATCTCCAGTTTCCACCGCCAATGAATTGGCCTGCAAAGGGCTGGACAAGCTGGAGGAGAAGCTGCCCATCCTGCAGCAGCCCCCCGAGAGGGTAACGTCACCCTGGGGACACGGGCAGGGCTCCAGCGCTGGGCGAGGAGCGGGGACAAGCTGTCCTTGCGCTGTGCCCTGCCAGGTGGTGGCCGGGACCAGGGAGCTGGTGTCGTGCACGGTGAGCGGGGTGGTGGCGAGGACGCGCTCGGCGCTCGGGGCCGTGGTGGGCACCCGCGTGGGGCGGCTGCTGGCCACGGGCGTGGACGCCGTGCTGGGCAAATCAGAGGAGCTGCTGGATCGGTACCTCCCCGGGACAGGCGAGGAGCTGGGTGAGTGCCCACCATCTCCCAAGTCTCGGGGTGCCAAGCCCGCCCGGGACCCTCACCCTGTTGCTCAGTCTTGGCATTGGCTATACATGGTGGCCCCACAATGGTGCCAGAGCACTGAGGCCACCATGACCCCACGCAGGGGACAGTCCGTGTCTGAAGGACACGGGATGGCACTGGGTGAACTCTCACCTGGAAAGCCAAAAGCAAATATAGTCCCGTGTGCCCGCCTGGGTATTTATAGCTTGGCACTGGGTGACATTAGGCAGAGCTGGCCCCATGTCACAGCTGAGGTGACGGTAGAGGCCACCTGGCCACATGACCTGGTGCCCAAGCATCCTGTGGGTGCTCACGCTGGGCTCCAGTGCCCAGCACAGGATGGCCCAGCTATGCTGCCCTCACCCCGGTCCCACAGCGGCGACAACAGGCACAGAAGTGGCCACAGGCACGGAGGTGACCACAGGCACAGAGGTGACCGGGGGCACGGAGGTGACCAGGGACACAGAGGTGACCGGGGGCACGGAGGTGACCACAGGCACAGAGGTGACCGGGGGCACGGAGGTGACCAAGGGCACGGAGGTGACCAGGGGCACGGAGGTGGCCACGCAGGAGCGGCAGAGGCGGTGGCAGAGCTACTTTGTCCGCGTGGGCTCCCTGTCAGCCCGGCTGCCACACCGGGCCCTGCGGCGCTCGCTGGGGGACCTGCAGCGGGCACGGCTCCGTGCCCAGCGGCTCCTGGCCCAGCTCCACCACGTCATCCAGCTGGTAAGGATGGGGCAGGGACCGTGCCAGCCCCGTGGTGGCCCCAGGCACCCCCAGGTGGGCTCCCACCTGGCTGAACCTCCCCCCAGATCGAGGAGGGGCAGCAGGGCACGGACGGGCCCTGGCACAGCACCCGGGAGCACCTGCACCACCTGTGGCTGGAGTGGAGCCAGCAGGATGCGGTGCCCATGGAGGACAACGAGGTACAGGGTGGAGGGACCGTGGGGGACAGATGGCTCCATCTGGAGAGGGTGGGGACAGCAGCCATCGAGTCTCTTGAGGTGGGGACACGTGGCAAGGGGACACCTGGGGTGGTGACACCTGGAGCAGGGGTGGAACAGCAGCCACAGAGTCCAGCTGTGGGTCCATCCAGGCGGGGGTGGGGTCCATCACCCCCAGCGCCCGCTGCCCGCTGCCCACCCCGCAGGTGGAGGCTCGGACTCTGGCCATGCTCCACGGACTCCTGCACCAGCTCCACGCCGCCTGCTCCCACCTGGCCACCGGTGCCCGGGCATTCCCCAGCAGCGTGCAGGAGACGGCGGGACACGTCTGGCACGGCGTGGAGGGCGTCCAGGCTTCCCTGTCCAGCGCCCACTCCTTCCAGGACCTGTCGGGCCTGGTGCTGGCACAGAGCCGGGACGCCGTGGCGCGGGCACAGCTGAGCCTCGAGGGGCTGCTGGAGCACGTGGGGCAGCACACGCCCCTGCCCTGGCTCGTGGGACCTTTTGCCCCCGCGCTCGTGGAGTACCCGGAGGATGTCCCGGTGGATATGTCCAAGTGGGAGGGCTGTGTCACCGTTGGGGGGACGCACCAGGTGCCCGCTGCCCCCCAGGTCTGCAGCCAGCACTGAGTCACTGGTGCCACTGAGCTGGGAGAGCAGCCACCCAGAGCTACGAACCCCAATCCCACCGGGAATGAGGGCACGATGGACGTGGTGACCCGGCGTGGAACCCCAGTGTCACGGCCGGGGACTCCTGTGGGGATGGTGGCACGTGGAGGACGCTGTGTGAGTCTGTCTGGGATCCAGGGCTGCCCTAAGCCCCAGGAATACTGCAATTTCATGTCTTAACAGCTTCAAACCAGTTTAAAGAGGAAGAAAACAACTTTTTTGGCCTTAAAATGACTCAGAGCCTGCAGTGCTGTGGCAGAGCCACCGCGCCAGGCTCACCGGGGGGCTCTGCACGGGCGGCAGAGCCGGGGGCACCCCCGAGGGGGGCTCAATAAGGGGGTGCCAGTGGCACACAGTGGGATGGGATTCCATGGGGTACTGGGAGAAAGGGTGCCACAAGGTGCCAGGACACCTGGACTGTGACCCCCAGCCGTGTGGCACTGAACTTTGTCCCAGTTGTCACCGTGGAGGGGCTGGGCCCGCCCCCGGGTATCCCCGACGTCACAAGCACCCGGTGGGGCGACACCGGGCACCCCAGGACTGTCCATCCTCCCGCCGCCGGAACCCCCTGGGACCGCTTTGACCAGCTCCACCGGGCCAGGTGTGGGCGAGCACCGGGACCCCCGTGCTTGGGAGCCGCACGAGGGGAGGGGACGCCTGGGAGGGTCAGGGCGGGGTCTCTCCCGGGGGATCGGTGCCAGGGAAGGTCGGGGGGGGGGGGGGGTCTCTAGTTCCGGGCTCGGGGTGTCACTGCACCCCGATCCCGCGTACTCGCGTCGGTGTAGAACGGTCCCGGGGGTGTCCGGTCCCCAAGGGGTGTCAGTGCAGCCCAGTCCCGGGGGATCCGGTACCGGGGTGGGGGGGGGATCAGTGCAGCACCGACCGAGGAATGGGGTCCCGGGGGGCTCAGTGCAGCCCAGTCCCGGGGGATCCGGTGCTGGGCGGGGGCTCGGTGCAGGCCGTTCCCAGGGGTTCTCTGCCCTCCCGGCTCCGGGGGTTCGCTGTCCTCCCGGCTCCGCGCTCCCCGGCGGTCGCTGCTCCCGGTCCGCCCCGGGCCGGCCCCGCTGGGCGGCTCCGGTCACATGCGCTCGGGGCGGGCTCCGGGGTATAAAGGGCGGCGGGGAGGAGCGGGGCGAGCCCGGAGCCGAACCGAGCGGAGCCGAACCGACCCCAGCCGCCAGCGGTGAGCACGATCCGGGGCCGGTCCGCGATCCTGGTTCCGGTTCCGATCCCGTTTGCGATCCCGGTTCCGATCGCAGTCTCGGTCCTGTTCCCGATCGCGATCCCGGTCCTGTTCCCAATGGCAATCCCGGTCCCGGTCGCAATCCTAGTCCCGATCGCGATCCCGGTCCCGATCCCGCCTGTGATCCCGATCGTGGTCCCGGTCCCAGGGACCCCCCTGTCCCGGGTTTTTCCAACCGCGTGGGAGCTGCCCCGTTCTGGGAGGGGTAACCTGGGGTTCTCCCTTCGAGAGGCAGGAGGGGGGCGTTGGGGGGGGCCTGACTCCACTCACGGTCCCGACCTGTGTCCCCCAGCCCCACCATGGCCACCAGCGAGCCCACGCCGGCGCAGCCCAAGGCAGAGGAGCAGCAGGTCAGTGCGGGCAAGGCGGGGAATTTGGGGGCGATCCACGGGGTCCCTGCTTGGAGACGGGGATCGGGGTTATCCCACCCTCTGATGGGCTTGGAGAGCCATGGGAGCACCCCAAAACCATCCCCTGTGTGGGATGGTGTGTGGGAACACACAGTACACTCAGTTCCCTGTGAGATTTGGGAGTCACTCAGTCCCACGCTCACCCTGAGCCCTTCTGGCCCCCAGAACATCGGGACACGCGTGGCCAACCTGCCCCTGGTGAGCTCTGCCTACGACATGGTGTCCTCCGCCTACACCTGCACCAAGGAGAGCCACCCCTACGTGCGCTCCGTCTGCGAAGCTGCCGAGAAGGGCGTGAAGACGCTGACAGCGGCAGCAGCGAGCGGGGCCCAGCCCTTCCTCACCCGGCTGGAGCCCCAGAGTGAGTGCAGGGGGTGGGAACAGCACCCCACGGGGCTGGGGGACCCCAAAACTGGCTCTCGCCGAGCTCTCGTGAGGAGCCAGGAGAGGGATGATCTGGTTTTGTGTCTCTGGTTTGTATGGCCGAGGAATAAACGGCTGGAGAAGCTGGAAGATGTGGGGGCAGCACCCCCTGAATTTTGGGGTGATGGAAAATCGGCCCTAGCAGAGCTCCTGCAAGGCAGCAGGGTGCTAAACCCGCCTATTTTTTCATCTCCAGTTTCCACCGCCAATGAATTGGCCTGCAAAGGGCTGGACAAGCTGGAGGAGAAGCTGCCCATCCTGCAGCAGCCCCCCCAGAAGGTACCGGGGTGGGCTGGGCTGGCGTGGGGTGGGGTGGGCAGCACACTCAGGGCCCCCCCAGTGCTTGACAGAGGTTTGTGTGTCCACCAGATCATCTCGGACACCAAACTGCTGGTGACCTCCACGGTGACAGGGGCCAGGGATGTGCTGACCAGCACCGTGGCCGGGGCTAAGGATGCAGTGTCCAGCACCATGGCTGGGGCTAAGGATGCAGTGTCCAGCACGGTGGCCGGAGCCAAAGATGCCATGTCCAGCACGGTGGCCGGGGCCAAGGATGCAGTGTCCAGCACCATGGCTGGGGCCAAGGACGCGGTGACCAGCCGAGTGACCGGTGTGATGGACATGACCAAAGGGGCAGTGCAGGGTGGTGTGGAGCTGACCAGGTCTGCAGTCAGCAGCGGCGTTAGCACCGTGGGCCAGATGGTGGCCAGCGGGGTGGGCTCCGTGCTGGGCAAGTCCGAGGAGCTGGTGGACCATTACCTGCCCATGACGGATGAAGAACTGGGTGAGCAGCTGATCCCAACCCTCCAGAGAGGGTGGGCAGAGCCTGGGCAGAGCAGGGGGGGCTCTGTGGGGTGGTGATGGTGGTGCTGGGACCCCCTGAGCAGCTCCTGTCCTACAGCCAAGCTGGCCACAGCCGTGGAGGGCTTCGAGCCGGAGCAGCAGAGGCAGCAGCAGAGCTACTTCGTGCGCCTGGGCTCCCTCTCCACCAAGGTGCGGCACCGAGCACTCCAGCACTCCCTGGCCAAACTGCAGAGCGCCCGCCAGAGCAGCCAGGACCTGCTGGCCCAGCTCCAGCGCACCCTCGACCTGGTAGGACCCAGCTCCACACCCCCTCTGCCTCCCCGGGGTGTCCCCCGGTGGCCCCCCCACCCAGCCAGGCTGTGCCCCTCTCCCAGGTGGAGCACCTGAGGCAGGGTGTGGACCAGAGGCTGCAGGGAGGGCAGGAGAAGCTGCAGCAGCTGTGGCTGGAGTGGAACAAGAAGCAGCCGGGCGGTGGCAAGGACCAGGTGCCACCGGAGGTAGGAGCAGGGCAGGGGGTCCCCAGGGTGTCAGGGACACCGGGGTGTCCCCCAGCCCTCACCCACCGTGTCCCCCTGCAGGCGGTGGAGTCGGGCACGCTGACCATGCTGCAGGGCTTGAGCCAGCAGCTGCAGAGCTCCTGCCAGCCCTTG
Organism: Anomalospiza imberbis; assembly: GCF_031753505.1. Classification (NCBI taxonomy): domain Eukaryota; kingdom Metazoa; phylum Chordata; class Aves; order Passeriformes; family Viduidae; genus Anomalospiza; species Anomalospiza imberbis. The sequence continues at coordinate 4,133,909 of NC_089707.1, forward strand.
GTGTCCAGCCTGCAGGGCCTCCCCGCCACCGTCCAGGACACGGCGGGGCAGGTCCGGCACAACGTGGAGGAGCTGCGGGCAGCGCTGGCCTCTGTCACCTCCCTGCAGGACGTGACTGGGCCCGTGCTGGCCCGGGCCCGCACCCACGCTGCCAAAGCCCGGCAGCTGATGGACGAGCTGGTGGAACATGTGGCCTTCAACACCCCCCTGACGTGGCTGGTGGGACCCTTCGCCCCCTCGGGCAAGCGCCCGGTGGAGCTGGAGATGGAGTAGGAATTCTGGGCTGCTTCCCCCCGCCGCAAAAAAGCCTCGTTAGGAGCCTTTGCTAAACTCCCCCAGCCCCCCTCGCCTCTAACCTTGTGCCTGCCTCTGTGGGGACCCTCCTGCCTGCCCCAGCTCTGTCCCTTGTCCCCTTGCTGGGGACCTGCAGTTATGTGCCTTGGCTGTCCCAAGTGCCTGTTGGGGGTCCCCCATGTCCTCGGTGCCTTCAAACCCCCATCTTTGTAGGGCCAAAACAGCACAAGAAACAATAAACTCTGGTTAGTTTTGCACTAGACTGAGGTTTCTTTGGGGGTGTGGGAGGGAGGAATTGGGCTCTGGAGGAACAACTCCCTCCCCAAGACTGGGGACGCCCATGTCCTGAGCCCCCGTTCCCCAGACAGCGCCCTCAGCCTGTCCCTGCCCCCGTGGGAGGAGAGGACCTGGCAGTGGGATCAGGAGTGGAGTCCTGGAGGGGACCTCCCACTTCCCTGCAGTTGGGCAAGAGGCACTCAGGGTGTTTTGGGCTTTATTTGGGTCTTGTTTACAGAGTGAGTGTGAAACCAGTCCTGGAAAAAGAAAAAGTAAAGTGTCCCCAGGGCAGAGTTACTGCAGCCTGCCGGGGGGGGGTTCGGGGCATCCTCCCCCGGGGGTCGGGTACAAAGAGCAGGCGGCGCCGGGTGGAGCCGGGAGTTCTTTATTGGACACGGACAAAAGCTCTGGAGCGTTGCAACAGAGCAAAGAGACCAACACTGAGCTGCTGCCCAGCGCGGGCAGGATGGTGCCAGGGTCACTCCTGGCACAGTCAGGAGAGAACACACCCTTTTTACCCTTATTTTACCCCAAGAAGTTGGTGCTCAGCCCTGCTGCCCCCTCTGGGACAGAGGGATCCGGCTCCAGGAGCTGCCTCTGGATGGAGAGAGGATCGTGATGGTGGGGAAAGGGGCTTGGAGCAGCCACTGAGTGTGTGGTCTTGGTCAGAGGGAATTTGGGGACCCATGGGGTGTTTTCCAACCCTGACCCTGGGCAGGGGGTTAAGGTCCTCCCCTCGTCCCTGACAGAGATGCCTCAAGAAAGAGACACAGGGGTTCCTTCTGTTTTTCATTAGAAAACCCTTTATATTCATTTCATGTCGGTTGAAATCACAAGAAATTAGGTAGGAGGGAAAAAAACCAAAACAAAACAAAAATTAAAAACGGGGGGTGGGTGGGGGGACAGGGGGACAAATACAGACACCAGCACAGCCCCCCCACGGGTGGTGCCTCCGCAGGGACCGGGCACGGGACAAGACCAAGGACATTGGCTACGGTGGGACTTAGTGAAGTGACTCGGGCAGGGGACAAGGCAGAGGCTGCTCTCCCTTCACAACCTCTCCTCCTCCTCCTCCTCCAGGTGGGAGCTGCTTCCTCAGCTCTCCTCCTCCTCCTCCTCCTCCTCCTCATCCGCAGCCTCCGACTCCCCGCGAGCTCGCTCCGGCCCGGCCTTGGGATAGTCCTGGACATTGCTGAGGGAGAGCAGGGGCAGGGAGAGCTCAGCCCCCCACCCCTCTGCCTTTCCTGGCCCCTCTCCCCCATCCCAGTTCCTTCCCAAGCTGGGAAAACCCTTTCACAACCCACAGGATGTCTCCAAATCATCCCTGCAGGGCCCAGCAATCCCAGCCTTGCCCCCCACACTCACTTGTTGTGGGGCTCCTCTGTGGATGCCTCCAGCTCCCCAGCTCCTGGCCCTTGGCTCTTGTCCTTCTCCTCTGTGCCCTCTGACTTTTGGGACAGGGATTCACCATTCACAGGACCTGACAGGTCTGAAGGGAAGAGAGAGAGGCTCAGGCTCCTGGCCCCCCTCATCCATCCCCACCTTCGTGGACTGAGGATCCATGGGCATAGACATGCAGCCGAGCCTGAGGGGACCCCCGTATTGGCCTGACCCCCACAGCTGCAAGAAGGGCCCCAAAACCTCCACCCCCAAGCCCAGAAACACCATCAGGGTGGATTTTCCCTGTCAGTTCCTCTGGGAAGGCTCTTGCAGCATCACCAGGACGGCCCCAGGCAGAGACCTGGCTCCGAGGGTGGAAGATCCCAGTCACCACTCCCTGTGCAAGAGCCTTAGCCAGTGTCCAAGGACATCTCCACATTCCTTCATGCCTGGACCAGAGGTCAGGCTGGCAGGGAGGAGCTGTCCTGAGCCAAAAACCAGCACGGAGGCCCCCAGAGCCCGGGTGCGGGGCTCGAGGTTTGCCCTCTGCCCTCACTGCATTCCCCATCCAGCCCTTTCCCACTCCTGGCACTCCAGCAAAGCAGAGCCTGGAGGTGCTGATCCCTCCCCCACAAGGCCAACAGCCACCTTCCCATGTCCCGTGTCCCCAGCAGCACGGGGCATGCCTCAAGGAGGGGACTGTGATCTGCCCAGACAGGGCAGGGAATGGTCCCGGGACATTCAGGGATGCTCAGCAATGTTACCAGCATTTGTCTCCTCTTCCCCCTTCTCATTCCGTGTCTCTGCTCCCGACAGCTTCTCCTGGCTCTTCTCTGCCTCCCCCTTGTCCTTCTCAGGCCCAGCTTTGTTGGCTTTCTGGATGGATTCCATCTTTGGTCCCAGCACACGTGACTTCAACCGGGTGTAGACTTCGGCCGCTTTTTCCATCACGTCCTTGTTGGCTTTGTAGCGACGGATCTGCCCCGGGGAGCAGGAGGAGGGACCCCCTTAGAGCTGGAGCCAGGCAAGCTCCCTGCTCGCCCCAGGGAGGGCTCAGCCCTCTGCTCTACCTTCTTGAGCGTAGCCACCACATCCGTGTGCTTCTGGAGGATGTGGGAAGTGACCTGGAGCGTGCCCAGCTCCTCGAGTGCGTTCAGACACCGCTTGATGTCCTGCACGGATGGCAGCAGGATCAGGAGCTGCCCTGAGGGCACCTTGGGCCTCCCAGCACCCCCAAAGGGAGGAGAAGGAGCATTCCCAGGTATCACAGCAGGGCAAGGATGAGCAGGGATGTCCCAGGCCAGGCCACACCATCGGCACTCACCGGGTTATCCACCTTCAGCGCAAACTTGATCTCACTGTGAAGTTTCTGGAGTTTCTCTTCCACTGTGGGCTCTGGAGCAGAGAGAGAGACACAGGCCGAGATGTCAGGGCACCAGCAGAGCCCACGGCCCTGCCCAGAGCCCAGGATCTGCCCTGGGGCCTGGAATCACTCCCAGGCAGGGGTTTGTGTCCTCCTGCACTTCCAAAGCTGAGCACAATCCCAGGAATGTCTCTGGAGAGGATGGGTCGGGGTGTGCCAAGATAAGGAAGGGATGCCAGGGAAGTGATCCTGGGATCACAGCAGTGCTGGGAAAACCCCTGGCACAACCTCACTAATCTCTCCCTGTCCCAGGGATGGGGGAACCAACCCTAGAGCCCTCCCCTCTCTCTCCTCCCCTCTGTGATGGGAAGCAGTGGCTCTCTCACCCTTTTTCTTCTCCATCCTCCTTTCGGGGATCGGGTCAGATTTCTTCCGGCCTCGTTCCACTTTCAGAGGTCTGCGTGAAGGGAAGGAAAAAGGGAAGATGGTTGTAATGAACCCCCTGCTCACCACTGGGCTAACAAGGGGGATGGCACTGGCTGGAGCATCCAAGACCCCTCCACCCTGGTCACAGCTCCCCTGCGCCCCAGCTTCCCAGGAATGCAGAAAGGAAAAGCCTCGTGAGGAAGAAAACACCACGGAATATCATCCTGGTAATCCCCAACAGCTCCTCCAGCCCCTTCAGCTCAGGAGAGGGGAGGAACAGGCCCAGCCCCTCTGCAGGTGCTGCAGCCCCATGAGCCCCATCCCCACCCCGGGGTGCCGGGGCTGGAGCCGTGCAGGAACAGCCCCATTCCCAGGAGGAAAGGGGAGGGAGGGAGATGTGCAGATGCTGACTTGCTCCGTGGCTTCTCCTCTGCTCGGCCCTTCTTCTCCTTCTGATTTGGTTTCCTTGACAACTCCGAGGGCTGTTTCTTCGCCGGCTTCTTTACCTTAGAGGAGAGAACAATGCAGGGAGAGTGGCAGAGCCCTCCCTGCTGCGGCGCAGACGGGGCCATGGCCACGCCACAACCCTTCCCAGCAGCATGCAGGCAGCTACAGGCTAACCCAAGACCATGAGGGCAGGTCCCTGCCACTCCTGGAGGTCCCTGGTGGCCTGACAGGGAGGTGACAGGTTGTTCATCCCCCCCCAGGCCCCCACAGCTCCACACTCACCTCCTTCTCCTGCTCCAGCTCAGAATCCGAGGAGGACGGAGCCTTGGCCCGGCCTCTCCGGCCCTTTTTGGCCATTTCATCCTCGGCGCTGCTGTCCGAGTCCGAGTGCACCTCCTCGCCCTTCTCTGCCTTCTCCTTCCTTTTCTCCTTCTCCTCCTTCTCCTGCTCCCGGAGCCGACGGATCTCCTCCTCCTGCTCCCTCTTCCTCTTCTCCTCCAGCTCCCGCCGGCGCTCCTCGTCCCGCCTCTTCCACTCGCTGATGCGATCCACGTCGCTGTCGCTGTCACTGCCAGGACAGGGCAGGCTCGGACCCCTGCGTGACCCCTCGGCCCAGCCCAAGGGTGACAGCGTCCCAGCTGAGCTCACCTGTCACTGCTGGAGCTGCTGGGGACACGCTCTGGCTTCGGTTTCCTGCCCCGGGGCTTGGGAGGGGGTTTCTCAGCTGCAAGACAACAGGGACATGTTCAGCAGGAGTCCTGCAGGTCCCTCTGTTAAAACAGCTCTGAGTTGCAGAGGCAGAGTGGTTCTAGAATGTGCCCACAATTTGGGATGGGACCCTAGAGCCTTGGGAATGCCTGAGCTCCCACACTCCTGTCCCAAGGTGGTGACAGGAGCAGGGGCAGGAGCAGGAGCATCCCCAGGGTACCTGGCTTGCGGCCCCGTGGTGCCTTTTTCACTGACACATCTGAGTCCGAGTCCGAGTCCGACTTGGTCATGTCCACGGTGGCATTGCCCATCTCCAGATCCGAGTCCACTTTGGAGTCGGAGTCGGAGCCAGACTCCACTTTCTGCAGGCAGAGAGCAGGGCTGGGATGGAAGGTGGCAGTGGGGTGGCACTGCCCCAGTCCCAGCAATACCCCCAATCCCAGCTCTGAATCCCAGCACCCAGAGCCCCAGCAGGTCACCAAGAGATCAGTGAGGTCCCTCCAGGTGCTTCCAGCCCAGGGCACAGCCATGTCACCCCCAGCTCCCCCCTCCCCACAGTGCAGACCCTGACTCCTCTCCAGCCTCCCTCAATTAGGGATCCTTTACCTTCTTCTTCCTCCCTGCTGCCGGCATCCTCCGTGGAGCCCGGGCCACTGGCTTCTTTTCGGGAGTGAAATCCTGCAGGAAAACAGAAATATGAGGAAATGTGGAACAGTGTCACCATGGAATCAAGCTAGTCAGGTTCCCTTTGGCCTCTGCCCCATTCCCACAGGGATGTTCTCCCCATCACCCTGCCAGTGTATCCCAAAATCCTCTCACCTGGTCACTGTTTTTTTCCGACTCAGAAGACGTTTCTGAGTTCTCCTCTTCTGTGACAGAGGGGCTGCCCTGATCCAAGTCACTGGAGGATTTCCGAGGCCGTTTTGTCACAGGCATCTGGCAAAGGAGAGGTGACAAGATGAGAGAAGCCCATTCCTTCTCCATCCACCATGGAAAGCAAATACTTCCTGGGAAGGCCTTTCTCCAACTCTTCCCAATGGGCCCTGCAAGAGCTGCACTCAGATCTGCAGCTCTGGATCCTCCTCCAGGCTGCAAACCCCGCCAGGATTGGCCACCCCACCATCCCACAGGCATCACAAGACAGCTGTGAGACGCCCCAAAACCACGCTGAGCCCCACTTCCCACTGGAGAATCCAGAGGGAGTTGGCTTCCCCACCACCTTCTGCTGAGGTAGGTTCAAGGAGAGCTCCACGATGGAGCCACACTGTCCCCTGGCTGGGCCACCCTCCTGTCCCCAGCTCATACTCACTTTCATGGCCAAGGATTTCCTCTTGAGCCCACTGTGGTCGCTGCCTCGATCAGAATCCTCATCGCTGTCCACCTTCTCCATGGGGACCGTGGCCATGGCAGAGTCGTCCTCGTCGTCCCCGGCGTCGCTCCCCGCCATGGGGTCGTTCTCGGGGACATCGCTGTCGGAGGAGCTCGCGGGCTAAAGGCAGCGGGAGGACAGCAGGGTTAGGGGGGCCTGTGGGGCATCTGTGGGGGACAGGAGAGGACGGAGAGGGGGCACCAAGGGTGGGCAGTGAAGGAGGGCAGAGCTGGGTGTGCAGAGCAGTGCAGGGCAGCCTCCCCTCCCAGCACGGATCCCTCCGGAGCAGCTCCAGGCAACGCCACCAGCCCTGCCTGGGGAACGCTGCACCCATTCCCAAAGCCCCACACACCACTCCAAGAACACATTGCCAGGATGCTGCTGCCTCGCTGCCCTCCACCCCCCATCCTCACACCCTGCCAAAATCCCTGGAGCAGCCTGGAGCTGGGAGCAGAGCCCAGCCCTCCTCTGCCCTGACGGCGCCAGACAAGCCGAGGTGGCCGGGTTCAGCCTCTCCTTCTGCCTCCACTTGGATCAGGCCTCCTCCTGTCCTCTTCGCACACTTTCCCCACGGGAAAGGTCCACACAAGGAGTCCAGGTGGCCACTGTGCTCTTCCCAGGTGGGCTCTCCTGTGTCCTGCTCCCTGAAGGTCTCCTTGTGTCTCCAACCCATCGGGAGGTTCCTCGCACAGGACATCACACCCCAACTTCATCTTCTGGGCTGCTCCTCTGTGTGTGGCAGCACTGACACTCCTAGAGCCAGGGTTCTTCCAGCTGCTGGAAAGCCTCTCCTCACCCTTGGCTGTTCCTGGCACCTCGCTTCACTCAGATCTCAAAGCCAAGGAAACTTCAGTGTCTTCTCCTGCTCCTTTCGCCCACAGGACACAGTGGGTGTTGGTGACCCCTCAGCCTCGCTGGGTCCCTCATCCCTGATGGGAGTTCCCAGTGATTCCTGGCCATGGCAGGTGCTGCTTCTCTCACGACCACCAATCTCCAGGTTTTCAAGCACCTCCACAGCCTCGCCTTACCCTACACCCACTGTTTTGGGTGGACCATTTCCCAGTCCCTGCCCCTCAAACCACATCCTCACTCCTGTCCTGCCATGGCATGGCCCGGGGGGCTCATTCCCTGCACCTGCTGACCTCCAGGGACCACCTCGACCTTGCTGCCCACCCTATAAACCTTCCTCTGCCTCTTCAGCCCCACTGCCTACAAAGCCGACGCCTCCTGTGATGATCTTTATGGAATAAATTGGATCCCAATTTATGGTCATGAGATGCCCCCACAAGAAGTTGACAAAGAGCTGTTCCCCAGCCCGCTCCAAATCCTGCTGGAGGGCTCAGGAACCTCGGCAATGGATGGAGGAGGGAAATTCCCAACAGTCCACAAGCAGATCCAGGAGCCAGGGATGAGCAAGCCTCAAGTTCTTGCTCTGACAACAAAATCTCCATGATTTTGGGCAAGCAGCACAAAGCACAACCCCGGTTCCACCGTGACAACGGGGAAGAAGCACCTTCCTCCAGAGCGAGTGGGAACTTCCAGCGCTCCTGGAAGCCCAAGGGAAACCACTCCATGGAGGAGGATGAGGAGAGCAGACTCCCTGAGGAAGGGAGAGGGCAGGGAAGGAGAGGGGATCTAATTCCACCCCAAGGAAGCCAAGCTGGAAGCTGGAAGCAATCGGCACAGCAGCGAGGAGAAGCAGAGACAGGAGGAGTGACTTGGGGGGGATGGAGGGGCTGCAGCCCCATCCCCTGCCCAGCCCACACTCACCGCAGGGGCACTGTAACTGGCGTGGGGGTTGTTCTGGATTTCCCACAAGCCCTCGTTGAAGCCTTTTCTCTTGTTTGGCTTCCCATATTTGTCTTTATATTTTTCGTAAGGGAACAGATCTTTAGGGCCCAAGAAGGCGCTGGAGAGAGACAAAGCAGAGGTGAGGCCGGAGCGGAGGCAGAGCCCGGCGGGGGGAGCGAGGCAGCGCTTACGTCTCGTGGGTGCCGAAGAAGAAGATGGGGTACTTGTTCGGGGGGGGTTTCACAGCGCCGTCCGCGATGTCATCGATCTGAAAGGAAACCCAAAGCACGAGGAGGTCAGAGACAGCGGTGACACATCCTCTGCCCCGGCAAGCGGCGTCGGGTCCGGCACCCGCTTGGAGCCAAGCGCGGCAGGAAAGCACCCGGACGGGGCCCTGGCTACGGATCCGAGTCCCTGCGGGATCTCTACCAGAGAAACGGGAAGGATCCGGCACCGAGGTCTTGTGGGCAACGTGGGCCTTGAGCTACTCCCCCAGGATCCATGGCCGGGACCCGGCAGTGTGGGCAGGGGCGATGGACGAGTGGCCGCAGGGTCCGTCCTGGCTGGAGCCCGGCCGCAGGAAAAGCCCCGCTGCCGGCCGGACACCCCATCTTCTGTGCTCCGGGCGGTCTGGGCCGTGGGCAGGGAGAGCCTCGGGGTGCGCAGGGGGTGCTGGGGAGGTCTTCGGGGCGGGGGGACCCCTCCCCAAAAAGCAAGCGAGCTAAAGCAGAGGGGCTGTCCTGGCAGGAGCGGCAGTCCCGGGTCTCACGGCGAGGTGCAGCCAAGCGGTGTCAGCTCCGGCCCCCTGAGCTCCCCGATCCCGCACGGTTCCACCTGCCAGTCTCTTCCCATCCGAGGGCAGTGCATGAAGCTGCCACGCCCTCGGCTGCTCCCGGGGACCCCGCAGAGCCCCCAAGCATCCCCCAGCTGAGCACATCCCAAAGCAGCTCCTGCTCTCCGGGAGCACTGCGGCACGACGCTGTCACCCGGCCAGTGGCACCAGCTGTCCCCCTCCCCAAACGCTCCAGCATCCCAAATAACCCCCCCAAAGCGCAGCAGCACCTGCTGATCCCGCACCGGGAGCGCTCGCAGCAGCCCCCCACCCATGTCACACGCAGAGTGTCCCCTCACTGTCCCCAGCAAGGGACAGAAGCCCCACAGTGCAGGACCCATCTCGGTACTGAGCAGAACCCATCTCGGTACATCCCAGATCTCTGAGTCAGTGCTGGACCCTCATCCCAGCACAGCTGCTCATATGGGGTCCCCCATTCCGGCACGGGACACCCCATTCCTGTACTGGGCCCCCATCCCAGTAGAGGTGCTGGAATGGGACCTCCCATCCCAGAATGGGACACCCCGCACCGGTACTGGGCCCCATCCCAGGACGGGGCAGTCCAATCCAGTACGGGTGCTGGGATGTGAGCCCAGATCCCACTCTGTGCGCTGGGACAGGTCCCTCACGCCACCACCGGCTCACATTCCATGACAGATACCGACATGGGTCCCCCATCCTGAACGGGACACCCATCCGTACCGGGTCCCCACCCGGTACAGACCCTCCTATCCCGGTACAGGTACCGTTACAGCATGTCCACCCCGGTACCAGCGCCCCGTCCCGGTACAGGGCGTCCCGTTCCGGTACAGGTCCCGTTACGGCATCTCCATCCCGGTACGTGATCCCAAGCCGGTACCGTGCCCCTATCCCGGTACGGGATCCCCATCCCGGTACAGGTACCGTTATGGCATCTCCATCCCGGCAGGGGCCTCCGCTCCGCGGACAAGGGTCGGTACGCGTCCCCATCCCATCTCGTGTCCCCCCCTTCCCGATCCCGCCCCCATCCCGGTCCGGGACCCCCGCCCCGCTCCCGCTCCGTCCCCCCGCGGCGCGGCCCCGCGGTCTCACCCGGGCCGGCCAGTGCGGGTAGCCCTTCATCTTGGCGAAGACGAGGTCCCCGGGTTTGAAGCTGTGTGGCATGGCGGCACCGGGGGGCGCGGCGGGCGCGGGGGGCACCGGGCGCGGGCAGGCCCAGCCCAGGCCGCGGCAGCACCGGGCAGGCGGCGGGGGCGGCCCGCACCGCACGGCACGCAGGATGTCCCGCCCCCGGTCGCGACCGCGCCGCCCATTGGCTCCGCTGCACGTCGCTCAGCCTATCCGACCAATAGGAGCGAGGCGGTGGCGCGGCGGGATAACGGGATTGGGCCGCGCCGCCGGAGGCGCCGAAGCGGGGGGCGCTGAGGGGCGGGGCCTGAGGGGCGGGGGGGGACGGGAATGGGGACAAGGCCTGAGGGGGGACGGGGATGGGGACAAGGATTGGGAATTGGGACCTGAGAGGGGACGGGGATGGGGACAAGGATTGGGAATTGGGACATGAGAGGGGACGGGGATGGGGAATTGGGACCTGAGCAGGGACAGGGATGGGGACAAGGATTGGGAATTGGGACATGAGAGGGGACGGGGATGGGGACAAGGCCTGAGGGGGGACGGGGATGGGGACAAGGATTGGGAATTGGGACCTGAGAGGGGACGGGGATGGGGACAAGGATTGGGAATTGGGACCTGAGAGGGGACGGGGATGGGGACAAGGCCTGAGGGGGGACGGGGATGGGGACAAGGATTGGGAACTGGGACATGAGAGGGGACGGGGATGGGGACAAGGATTGGGAATTGGGACATGAGAGGGGACGGGGATGGGGACAAGGATTGGGAACTGGGACATGAGAGGGGACGGGGATGGGGACAAGGACTGGGAATTGGGACATGAGAGGGGACGGGGATGGGGACAAGGATTGGGAATTGGGACCTGAGAGGGGACGGGGATGGGGACAAGGACTGGGAATTGGGACATGAGAGGGGACGGGGATGGGGAATTGGGACCTGAGCAGGGACAGGGATGGGGACAAGGATTGGGAATTGGGACATGAGAGGGGATGGGGATGGGGACAAGGATTGGGAATTGGGACATGAGAGGGGACGGGGATGGGGACAAGGATTGGGAATTGGGACCTGGGGGGGGATGGGGATGGGGACAAGGACTGGGAATTGGGACCTGGGGGGGTCGGGGATGGGGACAAGGATTGGGAATTGGGACCTGAGAGGGGACAGGGATGGGGACAAGGATTGGGAACTGGGACATGAGAGGGAACGGGGATGGGGAACTGGGACCTGAGGGGGGACAGGGATAGGGACAAGGACTGGGAATTGGGACATGAGAGGGGACAGGGATGGGGACAAGGACTGGGAATTGGGACCTGAGCAGGGACAGAGCTATGGTGGGGCTGGAGACTTTGGGGTGGTGTCAGGGCTGTGGGGGACAAGGGTGTGGGGAGAGGGTCAGGGCTGTGGGTGGGACAAACGCTGATCCTGCCCCATCCACTGCCCCCAGCTCAGCCCCCCAGCCTGGGGATGCGGCTCCCAGCTGAATTCCTTCCCTGGGGCCATCCCGGGGCTCCAAACTCCTTCTGGACTGGGCAGGGTGGTGGGTAGCCATGTCCCTGGCCCAGGACAGGGCCACCGGGAGAGTCACTGGGGCCACACGGGGGGAATCCGACCCAACGGGTTCCAAACGTAGGCTGAGCCTGGCTAAGCTGGAGCAAACGCTGTGCAGCTGGCCTGGGAGCTGGTTTTAACCCAAACTGGCTTCTCTGCAAGGTCACGGAAAGGAAAACAGTCCCTGCCCACACCGGGCTGCTCCCAGTGCCCGGCAAGAGCCAGGCGGGAGCAGAACCCAAACCACAACCCTCGTTCTGGGGAGAAACTCTTCATTCCCAGGGCTCTGGGGGAAGGTGTGTGAGGAGGGGAAATCCCGCTGCAGGGCATTCGTGAAGGTGGTGTTGGGAGTGCTCCCTGTCACACTGTGAGTGCGGCCTTGCTCCTGCTGTGCCACATCCCTGCTGTGCCATATCCCTGCTGTGCCATATCCCTGGTGTGCCACATCCCTGGTGTGCCACATCCCTGGTGTGCCATATCCCTGCTGTGCCACATCCCTGCTGTGCCACGTCCCTGCTGTGCCATATCCCTGGTGTGCCACATCCCTGGTGTGCCATATCCCTGGTGTGCCACATCCCTGCTGTGCCACGTCCCTGGTGTGCCATATCCCTGGTGTGCAACATCCCTGCTGTGCCACATCCCTGGTGTGCCACATCCCTGGTGTCCCATATCCCTGCTGTGCCACATCCCTAGTGTGCCACGTCCCTGCTGTGCCACGTCCCTGGTGTGCCACATCCCTGCTGTGCCATGTCCCTGCTCTGCCATATCCTTGCTGTGCCACATCCCTGCTGAGCCATGTCCTTGCTGTGCCACATCCCTGGTGTGCCATATCCCTGCTGTGCCACGTCCCTGGTGTGCCACATCCCTGCTGTGCCACGTTCCTGCTCTGCCACATCCCTGCTGTGCCACGTCCCTGCTGTGCCACATCCCTGCTGAGCCACTTCCGTAGTGTGCCATGTCCCTGCTGTGCCACATCCCTGCTGTGCCATATCCCTGCTGTGCCACGTCCCTGCTGTGCCACGTCCCTGGTGTGCCACATCCCTGCTGTGCCACATCCCTGCTGTGCCACATGCTTGCTGTGCCACATCCTGGCCTTGCCATATCCCATCCATGCTGCATCCTGACCGTGCCATATCCAGTCTGTGCCATATTCTGGCCTTGCCGCATCCCAGGCTTTGCCGTGTCCCAGCTGTGCAGTATTTCGGGCTGTGCCACATCCTGGCCATGCTGTATCCCAGCTCTGCCACATCCCACAGCTTCGGGGCTCGGTGCACTCTCCTCAGCCTGTCCTGTGCCGTGGCGGTGTCGCTGGAGGGCAGATCCGTGTCTCAGCCCGTGATTCCCACTGGCGATGCCGGTGTGTGTCCAGCCTTCATCCAGGTGCTCCTGGCTCTCGGTGCCACCGCGGTGTCCCCGGCGTGCCACCGGAGGGGCAGTGCCAGGTGCCGCTGCCCAGGTGAACGCACAGCCCCCGTTCGGGGTGGGGTCCGCCTGATGCCGAGAGTCGCAGCCCCTTCCTCGGCTGCGACTGTCCCGTGTCCCACGAGGAGAGGGAGCAGGAGCTGTGCCGTGGAAATAACCCCCGTGAAACCGCAGCACACGCGGGGATGTTCATTGTGTCCGTCCTCAGGTTTGGAGCCCTCGGCCGATCTCCCAGGGATGGGGCGGACACGAGGCTCCTTGTCCGTGTGCTTTAGACGCCCCCAGCCCCGGCTGTGTCCCAGCTCCACGCGAGCTCCTCTCCGGAGCTGCCCAGGGCTCCTTCCAGCCTGCTTTGCTCACACCGGGGCTGCTCCCGGGGCACCGGGAGCCGGGGATGTTCCGTGGGGGCTGCGGGTGCAGGTTTGGGGGGGGTCTGGGGCGCTCTGGGGGTGCAGGTCTGGGGGCGCTCTGGGCTCCGTGGGTACCGCCGGGGGTCCATGGATGCAACCGGGGCTCTGTGGAGGTCCGTAGGTCCCGCTCTGGGGTCCGCGGGTGCCGGTCACGGGTCCGCGGGTGCCGCCAGCCCCCGGTGATCCCGGTGCCGGTATCCCTCGCCCCCCCGCCGCCCCATCCCCGCCGCCCGAGCGGGGCCGGTCCCGCCCCGTTCCGGTGACGGCGCGGGCGGGCCGGAAGCGCGGGGGGGACGCGGCGGCCCCGCTCCCGTCCCGGTGCTCCCGTCCCGGTGTTCCCGTCCCGGTGTTCCCGTCCCGGTGCTCCCGTCCCGGTGCTCCCGTCCCGGCACCGCCATGCGCAAGTTCTTCCAGGAGATCAAGGCCGACCTGAAGTTCAAGACGGCGGGGCCCGGGCAGAAGCTCTCGGAGCCGTCCCGGTACGGGCTGGGGGGGACCCTCTGGTAACGCCACCACCGGTAACGCCACCCGCGGGCACCACCGGCCCCTCCGCGACCGGTACCCCCCGCCCCGGACCCGGTACCTGCCCGGGGCACGAGGGGGACACGGGGCCGGGACCGGCGACATCGCCGGGCCCGAGCGCCCCTTCCCGCGGGGCCGCGTCCCCGGGCTGTCAGCGGCGGTCACCGAGCCCCGCGTCCTCCGTCCCAGGGCCCCCAGGGAGAAGCCGAAAGCCGAGGTGGCCCCGAAGCCCCGTCAGGCCCCGACGGATGAGGCGCAGAGGGCGGCGGCCGCGGCGCTGGCCCGGCTGGAGCTGAAGCCCAAGGGAAAGGCACCGTCCGCCTCCCAGGAGGCCATCAAGAGCCAGGGTAGGAGCGGGCCGGGGGAATCGCGGCTCCGCTGGAGCCCGGGGACAGCGGTCCCGGCTGGAAAAGCACCCGGATAGGGCTCTCGAGGGTGTTTTGGGGCAGCTGTCGTGGAAATGGGGTCATGGGCAGCCCTGGGCTAGGACGCCACACCTGGGCAGGTGTTTGCTTCTCAGGGCAGCGCTGAGCTGTCCAAAAGCCTCTGGAATGTGCTGAGCCTCCACTCCAGCTGGGGTTTGTCTGTTGTAGTGAGAAAAGAGCTGATGGCCGAGGCAGCTGCCAGCGAGAAGGGGCTCTCCATGGAGGAAAAGGTGAGGGAGATGCTGCCATTCCCTGCTCAGCACCTCTCGGGGCTGCTCTCCCTGTTCTGAGGGTATTTATAAACAGAGCCCTCCCAAAAGTTCTCCGTGCTCAGTTTGGTGCCTGCTTTTATCTCCTTCAGCAGCAGGAGGAAGAAGGGGCAGCTGCTCCCTCTGTCTCGGGGGTTTATTTCATTTGCCCCTTGACTGGTGCCATTGTGAGGAAAGACCAGAAGGAAAAGCAGCTCCGAGAAGCCATCCAGGCAGTGAGTGCTTCCCTTCAAACTCCTTCCCTCCCCTCTTCAAACTCCTTTTGTGCTGTGGGTCCCTTCCAGCAGTGACCAGCCAACCCTCCACTTCCTTCGTGTAAAGTCTCCCCCAGGACAATTTCACTTTACCTGTTCAGTCATCTCTAGCCCAGCAAATGAGGAGCAATTGAGCTGAGCCGGGGTCAGCTCCTCCCTGAGCAGCTTCTCTCCCTCTCCCCCAGTATTTCTCCGTGGACCCGGTGGCTGCTTCCATCATGGAGATCCACACCTTCAACAAGGACCGGGAGAAGGTCCGGGTGTGCGTGGAGACCATGGCCAAGTGAGTGTGACTGAGGGCATGGGCAGCTCATCCCTTCCCTGGTGGGTTTTCTTGCTCTTCTTCTAGCAAAATCTTTCTTTTGGAAGAAAATTGAACTCTTGAACCACCCAATTTGTCAGTTGAGCTGATGTCAGCATCCTGGAGGAGTTGGTCCCACTAATCCAAGAGGTCCCACTAATCCAAGAGGCCCCAAAACATTGATGTATTTTATTTTCCTGGGTTTCTCAGCTTTTTTTTCTCTGTGAGGTCTGTGTTTTCTCTCTGACCTCAGAGTGTCCTGCTTTGATCCTCTTGCTGCAGGTACCTGGATAACATCTATCTCCATCCAGAGGAGGAGAAATACCAGAAAATCAAACTGCAGAACAAGGTGTTTCAGGTGAGCTCAGACTCCGCAGCTGCTCAGCCTTGGAAAGCCCTTGCTTGGAGCAAACTCCATCTAAATTCTGTCCTTTCCTTCCAGGAAAGGATAAGCTGCTTGGAAGGGACACACAAATTTTTCCAGGCTGTCGGGTTTGAGACAAAAACACTGCCTGTTCCAGGACAAGGCAAGAACTCGTGGTGTTAATGTGGAGTCAGGGCTTTGTGGGGTGCTGGGATGCTGAAGGCAGCTCCACAGAGGTCATTACTCCAAGGCTCTGAGCCTGCACATTCCTTGTCCTGATGTGACATTTCCCCAGAGATCCTTGTCCCTGTGTCACTGCCCTAGAGACCAAGAGCCTCACGCCATCCTTGCGGTTTTGCAGAGACCACGGAGGAGTTCTATGTGCTGAAGGAGGAGGTGCTGAGCAGGCTGGAAGAGCTGAAGGAGCGCAAGGAGCAGCTGCTGAGCTCGGAGCCCGTGCGGGCGCAGCTGCACCGGCAGCTCGCGCTGTTCCAGCCGTCGCCCGCGGCCGCGCGCTTCGAGCTGCCCCACGACTTCTTCAACCTCACTGCAGAGGAGCTCCGGAGGGAGCAGCGGCTCCGGTGAGGGGCTGCAGGAGCAGCAGGGCCAGGGGACACCAGCCAGGAGCTCGCGGCTCTCCTCGGGGCCTACAAGGGTCTCTCCCCCCAGGACAGAGGCGGTGGAGAAGGCGTCGATGCTGAGGACCAGAGCCATGCGCGAGAAGGACGAGCAGAGGGAGATGAGGAAGTACAACTACACCCTGCTGCGGGTGCGCTTCCCCGATGGATACATCCTCCAAGGTAAGAGGGACTCCTCACCCTTCCTTCGGGCACCTCCAGAAGCTTCTGAGGGTACCTGGAGTGTAAGGAGCTGGATAACAGGCGGTGCTGAGTTCAGCTGGTGGAATAAACCACCCCAAACCACAGTGGGGTAACGTTTCTCCACAAACTTCCCATCTCCAAACCCTCCCCCTGGCTCAGGGTTGGGATTTTAAGCCAGGATTGAACAGAGAGGGAAGAATCTCAAGGCATCATTAATTAAAGTCTGCTCTTCCCAGGCCTCTGGAAACAAGCTGGACTCATTAGATCAGTGTGTGACAGCAGCCAGCGTGAGGCTGCCTGTGTGATGTCAGACTGTACAACAGCATAAATCCTCTTCAAATTTTCCAGTAGAACTCCGGAAATCATTTCAGGCTTTCCCAGCTCTTTGTTACAGGCTGGCAGGGGCTCCCAACAATTGACTATTTTTCTTTGGGGATTCTGCTTTTATAGTTTTCAGTTAAATCAGGCTGGCTGCGTGTCAGGGAAGTCGTTGATCAAGTCAGCATCAGTAGGTGAAGCCCCACGGAACCGACCACAAAAGGTTAGATTTTGGTAAATGCCAGACTCTCTCGCCTTGTTTTCTCATGGCAGGGACTTTTTATGCCAGAGAATCAGTATCTGTGCTCTACAACTTTGTGAGAGAAGCACTCAGAGATGACTGGCTGCCCTTTGAGCTCCTGGGTCCTGGAGGTCTCAAACTGACTGATGAGAACTTGGCCTTCAATGAATGTGGGTTGGTGAGTGAAAAAAATGGTTGTTGGTACCTTCCAGAGCATCTTGAGGCTGTCAGAGTCTTCTGCTGCTCAGAGGTGGCAGGGGAGAAGTTTGTGTTCTTTCAGAGCCCCATGTTGTGCTCTGTCCCCTCATTTTAAGCACAAAGAAAGCAGTAACTGCTTGGGGGCTTCCAGGTGTGGAGGGAAGTGCAGGGTCCTCCCTCCTGGAGCACAGAGCAGCTGTCAGGGGAAGAGGGAAGGCAGTGATGGTGGGGGTGGGTATGAACAGAAAGCCCAAAGTAGCATCCCCTAAGAGGAGCTGCTGGCAGAATCCAGCCTTGTCCTTTTCAGTTTGAGCAGTCCCAGGTCTGTGAATGCACACAGGGTGTTGTACAAAGGGAACAGAGCAGCTGTGGGAGTGCCCAAGGCCAGGATGCAGCAACCTGGGACAGAGGGAGGTGTCACTGCCCAGGGCAGGGGTGGGACTGGCTGGGCTTTAGGATTGCTGGCATCCCACGCCCTTCCCTGGCTGTGCTCAGTGACCTGTCCTGCCCAGGTGCCCTCGGCCCTGCTGAGCCTGGCCTGGGACGCCGCGGTCATGGCAGACGTGGAGGCGGCGGCGGCGGAGGAGCAGCGCAGCCCCCTCAGGCCCGAGCTGCTCGCCAGGGCCCAGACCCTGTCCTGAAATAAAGGGCAGTGCCTCCAGTGCTGCTGGCTTTAGACTCGTCCCTCCTTTTCCCAGGACTGCTGGAGCGACGTGAGCTCACAGGTGGCTTTGGTTTAGCTCTGCAGAGGGGCTGGACCCTGCTGTCCCCTCCCAGCTCCAGACTCACAGGTGGCCTCTCCCAGTGGCTCCTCCGAGGGGCTTTCAACACCAAACTGGAGCAGGGACTGCCTGAGGTGTCCCCAAGGCAGTGGTGGAGCAGGGATTAGGGGCTGTTAGGCTGGATTACCAACCTGAGCCTAGGTAGGGGGCTGGGTTTAGAACTCAGCTTCCCGTTCTGCTTCTGTGTGCACTGTAACTCCTACTGGAGAGAAGCTGTTTGGATAAAGTTACACTTAGTCTGATTAAATGCAATTATTTAAAGACTCAGTTCTGATCCCAGTTGCTTGAGTTGCATTGTTGTCGTAGGTTTGAGATGCCAAACCAGTCTGTGCTGGGGCTGGCACTGGTGTTGCTGGGGCAGCATCACTTCCCTTGTCCCTTCAGAGAGCAGAGAGTGACAGCAGGGAACAGCTACTGGTGGTGCCCAGTAGATTAAATAAACCTCAAATTACAGACAATCTTTTAAAGAAGTAATTAATAATTCACCAGTCATATAAAGCTGGAAACACCAGCAAGTTTGTTCTGTGTCTCATCAAATTTGATGCCAGCTTAGTCCTTTAATACCTCAACCAGAGGTATTAACTCCCACAGAGTTTTTCTGTGGGACAGAGCCCAGCTCTGATGTAGACAAGAGACTGAGAATCTAGCCCTGACCTGTCCAGCCTGTCCCAAAATAAGAGAAACAATGCATTTTTCCTTTTCCAGGGGTAAAGCCCTGCTGCTGTTATCTGGAGCAATTAAGACCACAAACAGGATGGTACAAGAGCATAAATTCATATATAATTGTACATAATTTATACCCAAGGCCACGCTGTACAACATTATGAACAGTCATTCCCCAGTGGCATCACAATAAGCTTATTCCAAAATCCCTCAGCTACTTTTAGAGATAACTTAGATACCTTCCATTACAAAGAAGTATCAAAATTTCAATAATGCTTTATTAAGGACAGATTAATATGCAGTATTAAAAAAAAAAAAAAGCTAAAAAGCTAAATCTAAAAATTTAAGCTTCCATCTGGTCTGAAGCAGAACAAAGTGCTGTCTTCTCTTTACAAGAAATGTGGAATACTTTCAAGTATCTTGGTCAAAGATACACGAGGTTTAAAACTTTCTAGCTCATTCTACATACATACAGAGGAGTTAGTAGGCATTTAAGTCTCAAATTGTATTAGATGGGCTGACCATGCTGCTGTCCTGGTGAGCAGCTCTTGTGCCACTGGATTCTGAAGCTGTGGAACCTGCAAAGGAGAGAATGTGTTTGGTTTGTTTTGTTTTTAGAAATATCCTCGTTAATCCAGTAAAATTTGACTACTTCATGTTTTATCTGTCTTAGCTTCCTGCATCTGTTGTGAGTCTCCTTTTCAACACTATTTAAAAACTGGTTTTAATACTGGCTTTGTATTTAATATCACCAATCCAGAATAAAAAAAAAAAATCACTTGAACCATAAAAAGGATTTTCATAATCTTTTCAGTGCTTTAGAGTCAGGCAGAGCCAAACAAATAGAGCTGCATGTGTGCCAGCAGAGCCTGAGGGAGGGAAGCTGCTCAATGGCATCCTCAGAACAAGAGGGGACAAACCTGAGGTGAGATTTTCATCTCAGAGCCTGGTAATAAGCAAAAGCAGCTTAAGATTAAAGCCAGGCTTCTTGTCAAGCAGTCCCACTGTCTGTTTTGGGAGGTGAGAGGAGCTCAGAGAGGAAGGAGAGCCAAGATAATGCCTGGAATGGGTCAAACACTACAGAATTTCTGTGCACCAGTCCTTATCTACCAGAGGAGCTGCCCAACACAAACCCACTTTCCTTAGAGCAGGTTGGGAGAGCTCTATTGTGAGCAGGAAGAAAGAGCCCAGAGCTTTGGAAATCACAGCACGTGCTTGGAGTCAGCTCATTGATCTGTGTGATCATGTCCAAAAGCTCCTGGAGATGAAAGGAGCTGCTCCACATCCTCATCCTAGCATGGCCTGAGAGGAGAGGCTGCAGCAGAGGGGCTTTGATCCATTTTCCAAGGGATAACTGGGACACAAACACAAGCAAGTGCTCGGATTGTGGAGCAAAGCAGCAGCCAGGCTGCTCCCTGATGTGACTTCCTTCAGACAATTTTCACCTTTGAGGAGGCACCAGAGGGGTGATAACCCAGCCCTTGGCAGGCCTGGAAGGGCTCTGCAGGCCCCAGAGAGCAGCAATATTCTCCATAATTTACCAGTGGATCTGCTGGCACTGCCCTAGTGCTCACCTGTGCTCCCAGAAACAAGCAGGTAACGCTGGCAGCCAAGTGCTGCTCACAAGGGCTTTGTGCCACTGAGGCAGAAGTGGAGGAGGAGGGCAGAAGAGGCAAGAGCAGCTTAGAGAAGGCCATAAATATTAAAGCAGCATCTTTAAAAAAGCAGGAGTATCTGGAATAAGATATCTATAGAGAGAAAAGCTCAAGGAATGGTGAGAAAGGGCAGGAAATCCAAAGTTTGGCTCACACAGTTCCTGCTCCCTTGGGGGAGTGTCTGCCAAGAGCCTGGTACCCATTTCCCTTCCCACCTTTTCCTGGCTGTACATCCACAATCATGCAGTCATCATCTTCCTCATCTTCCTCAGTGTCTGCCTGAAATCCATCCATCTCTGCAGCCTGGAGGGAAAGAACAGGTACCAGGTGTGAGTCAGGAGAGTGAGGGTGCCACGGGCCAGGCCTGGCACAGGCGGTGCTGGGCATCGTCTGAGCAGGTGGGCACATCTGGAGGGAAGGAAATCTGCAATTCCCAGCTCCACGAGCTGAGACTTGTGACAAAAGGCCTCATCTGCAGTGGCACACACAGTGGGAAGGAGGCCAAGCTCCTGCTCCAGGATCCTTCCCTCTTACACAACGTGCTGAGCAGCCCCCGCAGCGCAGGCAGCTCAGGCTTCATGGAAATCTGACTCTTGCTGCATTTTTGGAAGGGAAATCTCTCCCCCCCCTCTGTTTATTATTTTCATGGAATCACAGACTCATAAAGGTCAGCGAGTCCAACCGTTCCCCAGCACTGACCATGTCCCCAAGTGCCACATCCCCACAGATTTTAAATCCCTGCAGGGATGGGGACTCCAGCCATGCCCTGGGCAGCTGTGCCAGGGCTGGGCAATCCTTTGGGTGAAGAAATGTTCCCTAAATCTCCAACCTAACCCCCTCTGGTGCAATGTGAGGCTGTTCCCTCTTGTCCTGTTGTCCCCTGGGAGCACAGCCCGACCCCCCCTGGCTGTCCCCTCCTGTCAGGGAGTTGTGCAGAGCCAGAAGGGCCCCCCTGAGCCTCCTTTGCTCCAGGCTGAGCCCCTCTGGATGTTCTCTCCCTTCTGAAGATGGAAAATTACTGTTGCTTGTCAAGTTTGGACCTTGTTCTCTCCTGACTCCTCCTCATCTTTGCCAATCAGCTTTTATTCAGGGAGTGGTGCCAGTTCTTCCCTTGCTGCCCAGGTTTCCTGCCATGGGAAAAGCCCAAATTCCCTATTTTGAATCGAGAACACAGAACCCAAGGAGTGACACAAACCAAAGTTGCCCAGCTGTGAGGGTCTGTTGAGTTTTTTTTTTCCCCTTCAGCTGGAACTGGAATGAAAATCCTGGTCCCCATCCCCTAAAAACTATTCCAAGCCAAGAAATTTTCAATTTACATCTTTCAATAAAGTCCCAGTTCTCAGATTAAATCCCTCCTACACGTGGGCAGGTACTGCCCACTTCAGCACCAAATTTTTCTCTCCACAGCTTATGTAAGAGCACCTTGACTCACACAAGCCCTGGTGTGAGCTTCCCAGCAGAGAAACACGTGCCAGGGTGGGAATCTGGCAGCTGTGCCCTCCCAGCCATTCCCTGGCTTTCCCCATGCTCCAGCCT
The DNA here is from genome assembly GCF_031753505.1 of Anomalospiza imberbis. Classification (NCBI taxonomy): domain Eukaryota; kingdom Metazoa; phylum Chordata; class Aves; order Passeriformes; family Viduidae; genus Anomalospiza; species Anomalospiza imberbis. The sequence goes on from NC_089707.1 coordinate 4,155,631, forward strand.
GGCTCCACAGGTGGGGTGGGATCTTAAGTCCTGATTGAGACATCAGGAATGATGATGATGAAAGGCTTCTGGGGCTGTGACACCTCTGCTCGGAGCTGCACTTCACCAGCACAGCTCTGAGAAGCTTTGAAGCATTCAGGCTGGTGATGTAATTCTCCTAAAAGCCTTTGTTTTGCTATTTCTGCTCCCTTATAAGCTGAATTTCCAGTGGGTGCCAAGCAGAGACTTTTATCTCTGCCTTTATTTAGTGTACAAGAAAAAACCCAAGCAGATGGAGTTTGGGGGCTGAACAGCTTCTCACAAGTCTCTGATCTCTATCAATACCTGAATGCTGAGCTTTTTCAGTAGAAAAGCCAAAAAAACCAAGAATAAATTGGGAAGGCAAAGCATAAAAAGCATCAAAAGCCTCATCTGTGATCCATGGGAGGGGGGTGGAACGAGATCAGCTTTAAGATCCCTCCCAACCCAAACCATTCTGGGGCTCTTTCCTAACTTGGTACACAGGGAAGGAGGAATAATTCCACTGGCAGGGATTTCAAACCCTGCCCTGCCTGTGGGATTGGAAGCCAAAGGTTGATAACCCCAAGTTCCAGCACTTAAAGCCTCAACAGAGCACCCCAAGCTTTGTGGGGATCCAACTGTCCATGTTTCCCAAGAGGAAACATGGAGAGAAAATTTGGACAAGGGATGGAGGGACAGGACACAGGCAATGGCTTCCCACTGCCAGGGGTTAGGGTTGGATGGGATTTTGGGAAGGAATTCCTCCCTGTGAGGGTGGGGAGGGGCTGGGATGGAATTCCCAGAGAAGCTGTGGCTGCCCCTGGATCCCTGGCAGTGCCCAAGGCCAGGCTGGAGCAGCCTGGGACAGTGGGAGGTGTCCCTGCCATGGCAGGGGTGGCACTGGGTGGGATTTAAGGTCCCTTCCAAGCCAAACCATTCTGGAATTCCCATTTTTCAGTCATGATTAGGCTCCAGCACTACCTGTGGTTGCCCTGAAAAGCAGAAGCAACAACAGGAAAACCACAACACAGCCCCCAAGCAGCAACCACTGCAATTCCATCTCATTTTGTCCCTATGAATTACTGTATTTTTAAACCAGCTCTTGAAATTCAGCTTTATGTGTGTCAGGATGAGCTGGAGCCTTTACAGACTGCTCTGGGCTGAGTTGCAGCACTTGGGAACCACATTTAATCTGTTCACATGCAACTGCTGTAAGTCATCAGCTCGGGCTGTACATCTGGCAGCCACAGGCACACATAAAACCTGCACACAAATTACACACAGCTGTAAAACCAAGGCCAAGCAGACTTTCAAACTATTCACAGCTTGGATGCAATAGCTGCCAAATAGCAGAGAATGGAAGAACAGCAGGAGAGCAACGTTTCAAATGGAACAGAGAGTCCCAAGCTGCAGACACACAAAAGAAACCCATCTCTTTAGTCCCATCATTTCACTTCTTCCCCCATAAAAAGGGTCTTGTGGTGTGCAGGACAGTGGCTGGAGGTAACAGGCTGAGCAGGGGGGTGCAAACACCCCCAGCCCCATTCCCAGCACTCCTTACTGGGCCACAACAGGAACTCACCTGCTCAGCACCCCGAGGTCTCTTCATGAACTTGGTGATGGACATGCTTCCCATGGCCTTCCTCTTGGCTGCCAGGGGGGTGGGCTGGGGGACAGCCACTCCAGGCACGCTGCCCCCCTCATCCTTGCCCGTGCAGGGCACCTGGGTGACGTAGTTCCACTGGCAGGGCACGGGGAGCTGCTCCTGCCCGAAGCTGCGCAGCACCTCGGCGTGCACGTACCAGCACATCCTGAACTCGGGCCTCTTCTCGTACACGGAGCTCTCAGAAATGATCCTCTTGAGCCTGGCCTTGGAGGGGACCCCGTTGTCCTCCCCTCCTGGGGGCTGTGGGGGGCTGCTGTTGCTGCCCTCGGGCACGTCGCTGAAGCGTCCCTGGCGGCAGCACTCCTGGAACTCCTGGATGATCACCCTGCTCCCGTGCACGTTCCCGTGCAGCAGCGGCAGGAGCTGGCCCAGGACTGTGATGGGGGGGAGGAAAAGGTGGCACAGAATGGGTTAAAGGTTGGGAAAGCCAGGGGGATATAAATCAGCAAGGGCACTCCAGAGGGGGGGGAAATACCAGGATTGATTTTAAGAGATGGGATTGCCCAGAAAAGTTGGGGGTGCCCCATGTCTGGTCAGGTTGGATGGGGTTTGGAGCAAGGGGAAGGTGTCCCTGCCCATGGCAGAAACTGGATGGTCTTTAAGGTGTCTCCCAACCCAAACTGGGATTCCATGATTGTAACAGCAGCCAGATTTGATGTAGAAAACCCACCCCCAATAACAACAACACCCTGGAGTGAAATCCCCACCCTCTGCTTGGCCTTAATGTGAGTTATTCACAGCCTGGTGTTAATCAGGTGCAGGAAAAGCTCATGACAGGAACCCAACACAGAAACCAAACCCTTTCCCCCAAACAATAAGCAGGCTCAAGCCCATCCTAAATTTGAGTTTGCTCAAGTCTGGTTGGCTTTATTTCCTAGATTTATTTCCTAGATTGCCCAGAGCAAGACTTTTTGGAGAGGCGCTGCCAGAAAACTCCTTTCCAAGAGCTCTCAGAGATTCCTTGGATTCCAGACTTGTCAGAAGCAGGTCATTCTGAATGCAACACTCAGTAATCCCCCTACTCCCTCCAAAGCAGAGTACAACAGTGTGGAAGTACTGTTTAGCCCTTCAGGTCTTACTTTGCTGATCTTTTGCTCTTTTTTTGCTACATTTCTGTGTCTGCTGCTCTTCCTCTGGCACAGATGGATCCAGGACACAGGCTGTGAACTGCTGGAGCACCTTCAGGTCTGGGTTGGTGCTGTTGTCCTTTGCTGCCCTTTCCCAGACACAGCCAATCTTCACAGGCTGTAGGACATGGAACCTCTTCCCCTTGGCTATCAGCTCATCCCATTCCTTTGCTTTCAGTTTCTGACGAACCTTCTGGTTCTCTGGGTCACACTCCTGCAGCCACAGGGGACAAAAGACTCGTTACACCCACACTAGGAAAAAAAAAAAAAAAAAAAAAAAAAAAAAGCTTTTTAAACCCAGCTTTGCCTCGTGTTCCCTGAGCCACACAGTGCTCCTGAACCGTGCAGGCCTGAGGGAGCCCAGCCCTGCCAGGACCCTGCTCTCCTCCCCTGCCAATATTGACATGACACAGTTCACTGGAAACTCAGGGACACCCAGCTCCCTTACCTCTGTCACACCTTCATCTTCAGATAGGTACCCATGGGGTACAAAAAACCCATCGTCCTCATCTTCATCCTCTCCCTCCTCTTCATCATCCTACAAATAAATGGATTAGAAGTTACACTGCCAAGTGCAAGTGGTTCCTGATTTTTTTTTTTTCAGCATGCAGGATCCTCACCTCTTCACTATGGGAGAGACTTTCCCCTGGCTCCTCCTCTTCCCACTCTTCATCACTGTCTACTTCATAGTCCAGCAGTTTCTGCAAGAAATGCCAACATTTCTGTCCATCACTGGAGAGCACAGCACCAAACCCAGTCTGGGGTTTCAAAGCTGAGGGAACAAAGTGGCTCAGAAATCCCAGGGAAGCAGAGGACTTGGCCAAGCACATTCACTTCTAGAGCATAAAGAATCCAGCAGGCTGAGGTGCTTACAGTGTCCTTGGACCATGGATTCCTGGCACGGATCAGGGAGGTTCTCTTGTTCCAGGTGCCCCAGTAGGCAGGGCGGTGATTCTCACTGAACTGCAGGAGCTTCATCCTGCCAAACTTCTCCCTCTCAGGAACAGCATCTGTCTGGCAGTTATCCACCACCACCACGTCACTGGGAACACAGGGGAAGGTGGCTCAGCCCCACAGAACAGCTCCAGCCTTCCCTCCTCTCCAACATCAATCCTCAAATCCCCTCGGCAGTTCATTTTGTAAAACAGAAGCAAAGCAAGCCCCCGAGTGCAGACTGACCTGTTGACACTGTCACTGCTGTCACTGACCAAAGTGGGCCCAGTTTTTCGTGGTTTACGACATTTTAGATCCTTCAAGAAAGAATCTTCACCATTCTGGGCATGCAGGAGCTTATCCAGCTGTTCCAGGTAGTCTGGATCCAGGGCAACACGGCTGAGGGGGGCTAAGACCATGTTCTCCTTAATTTCAAAAGGAGCAAACTTCCCACAGGAGCCAGCAAGGGTCTGAAACATCAAGTGAGGAATGTCAGGGTTTGGACACCGAGAAGCTGCAGCACCAACACATGCTAGAAACACCTGCTGTTGAGGTGTTGTCTGAGGTGAAGATTTAGGTTAAGTGAAGATTTAGGTTAAGCCCTTCCTGTCCAAGACTCCAGTAGATCTTCCAGGCAGCAAAGAAGAGCTGAGATTCACTAAACCAACCACAAATGTCTTCTGTAGTCTCTGCTCTGGCCTTTTTCTTAAAATCCTTTATGCTTTTGAGACCAGGAAATTAAGAAAAAACAATGTTTTGACCACGTAATAAGCTGTAAGGGGCAGCAGAGAAGGAAATCAGGGTATTTGTTAGGAACAACTGTGAGAGACCAACACACAGGCACAGCAATCCCTCACCTTGGGGGCTTGTGGAGTCTTTGGTTTCTGGAAGAACCTGGTGATCTCTGCTTTCTGTGCATTGATGCGCTGAAATGAGAACCCAAATGCAAATTTGAGATAGGACAAAGCTTTGGAAGTCCAGGTGAGCTCATGCATGACTCAACTTCAAATGCAACGAGGCACAAAGCAAAGTTCAGGCAGTCCCCAGCTCCTGTGACTCAACAGGAACACTCATGGTCCTCCCTGCCACAAGCAGGGCTCCAGTGTCATATTGCCAGGGGAGAGTTCACTTGTGGGCATTCAGCAACACACAGAGAAAACACTTGAGAGGGGAAAAGCAAAGCAACCAACAGGTGTGAAAGTAACAGGTAAAATCTGCATGGAGCAGCCTCAGCAGGTCAGGAAGGACAGGCTGCACCCAAAGGGACCTGCTCCACCAACAGCATTTCACCCCAGAAAGAATTTAGAGACAAGCCAGAGAAAGCACTTTTACCTTTTCTTCCTCCTTTAACCGTTTCTCCTCTTCTTTCTTTCTCTTCTCCTCAAGTTTTGCCCTTGAAAACAAAGATCACGTGAATTGTCACCCACCAGGAAGGGTTTATTTGCACTGAGGTGGGAAGCCCCAGACCCCACCACAAGGATCATCTGTCAATCCAGCCAAGAACCACGCTTGGTTAAGTGTAGAGAAGACTTTGTTCATTCCTTCTAGAGCAAATATTGACCCATTTCAAGTTAATAGGCTGCCTCAAGTTTCTCTTGATGCCAGGACATTTCAGGGATTACCAAATCACAGGTAACTTCCTCAACAAACAGCCCAAGTGAGCCAGGTGAGGAGGGGAAGCTCAGGGCACCAGGACAGCAGGAGGCACTGCTGGGACAGGGCCACAGAGTCCCTCAAGCATTTCAGAGCCACCCCCTGACCCCAGGCCCGTGCTGCTGGAGCAGGAGGGCAGGGAAAGTGGGGATGGAAATCAGCAGAGGGACCCCCAGGAGCTGCACAAGCCCAGGCACTCACTCCAAAGCCTCCTGCCTCTCCTTGCGCTTCTCCTCCTTCACTCGCAGCTTCTCAGCTTTCTCCTTCTCTTCCTTTTCTTTCTTTTCCCTCCTTTCTTTCTCTTTCAACTCTTTCTCTTCCTCTTTCCTCTTCTTTGCCTCCTCCTTGGCTCGTTCTTTCGCAGCTTTTGCCTCTTCCTTCAGCCTCCCCTTCTCCTCCCTCTCTGCCTGCAGCTTCTGGAGCTTGTCCGCACGCTCCTGGTCCTGGGGCACAAAGGGGACACTCAGGGAACTGCAGCTTTGTGGTCCCAAAGCCCTGGTGAAAATCAGCATTTCATGGCTCAAAGAGGAAGCTGGACCCACCCAGTGCTTGACCTGCAGCATCACAAAATATCCTGGAATGGGAGGGACCCTCATCCTTCCCAGGAAAGCAGGTGGGAGCACATCCACAGCCCCCTGGTGCCTCAGCAGCCAGCTGAGTTTCCTTGTGCTGCCTCTCTGAAAGCTTTAATTATTCTTTTCCCTTAACCAAAAAAAAAAAAAAAAAAAAAAAAAGTATTTTCATTTCTCTAAGCATCAAAGAAAGCTTTGTATTGAGTCATCTTCATTACCACTGTAACATTATGGAAAATTAGATGGGAATTAAAAAATCGTAATTATTCCCTTATTTAATAGGAGATTTCAGATTCTTTCCAAAATATTTCCTCCTGAGCAAAGCTTTTCATGCTTTGGTGTCACCATAGGGCTACAGTGGTGTCACTTCTCCAAGTGAATTTGAGCTGATTTGACACCATAAACCCACAAGGATTTTCTGATGGTTTCCACAATCACAGAAATCACTTTGATGGTCCTCGTGGGTCCCCCCCAAGCTGGGATATTCCATGATCTCAGGGAATAAAGTGAGTCTCCAAACCCCAGACTGTGGAGTTTATCTCTTGTTTTCTTCCATTTTAGATCATCAGACATCACCAGTGCCCTGATTTTGTTCAAGGAGCACTCTGGGATCAGTGGGGGAAGATTTTATTGGAAGTGTTGCCTTTTATGGAGTTTCCTCCCAAAACAAATGCAATTCCTACCATGGCTCTGCTGACACAAAGGAGGAAAATGTCAAATTAAAGAGAAAAAGCTTTTCTGTGCTGCAGGCACTTGGTGATGTCACCAGGAAAGGAGGATCTGCCTGTGCCCAGGCACTCCAACTCCTCCCTGGGTATTTTCAGTTTTCTTTTATTGATTTCACATCTCTCCTTGTCAACATCAAGGCTTCCTGAGCAGTGTCACAACACAAATAACTGCAGAAAGCCACCAACAGCCAAATGGTGCCAACGGCAAGGAAACAACACTGTCAGCCTGAGTCATGGAATGTGCTGGGAAGCTGGTGTGAAGCTGACAGCTCACTGGTGGGTCTGGTTCATCCCCAGCATCATTTTTAGCTTCCATTCTCCTCTCTCCCTCCCATCCCTGCTATTTTTAACACAGCTATAGAAGGGAAGAAAACAACAGATTGGAATTCTATATGGGGCACTGGGAAAAGCTGAAAAGCTTTACAGCTACAACTTACATAAAACACACAAGTTTATAAACAAGCCCCTGAGAGACACAGAATTCCTGAGCACAAACCTTCGCAGGGGCAGATAAAACAACCCAAAAAAAAAACCCCATTTGTGCAGCACTGACTGCTGGAAACTCCAGTGACCCTTCAGCCTCCTCTCCATCCAGCATTCCATGACTGGCAGCAGAATGAGGGAGCAGAGTTTGCTGAGGAGCTGCATCCAAGCAAGCAGAACCTGGAGCTTGAGCAATCCCAGTGGTGGCATCCAGTGGTGACATTCTCTGGGAAGCCACAGACACAGTGCCCCACTTGCCTCATGTATTCATAAAAACAGAACCTAAATTTTGGGGCTTCAGTGTTTCTGATTTCTGCCCAAAGAGCCCCAGATGCAGCCAGGGCTCCACTCAGGAGCTTTGGAAAGAGCCAAGCACTTTAACTGCCTGCATTAAAGGTTCTTTCACGCTCCTCAGGGCGAGGCAAAATGGCAAAAGAGATGTTCCAGCCGGGCTGAGATAAAAGGCAAAGGCTCCTCAGGGGAGGTTTGGGTGTCAGGGAAATGCCTTACTCTTTGCAATCTCAGCTTCTCCTTCTCTGCTGAACTTCTGTGGAATTTCTGAGGTACCTGGAATTACAAAATGCAAGTTTTAGAGGAGATCCTGGTCCTGGCTTTCCAGCCTGAATAACATCAGGCTGCTCCTGCCGATCACATCCAGTCACTCCAAATTCACCCAGAGCAGGGAATGAGAACACAGCTCAGGAATTTCCAATCTCCCCATTCCCATCCCAGCCTGGATCCACCCCAGGGCTCCTGCTCCCAGGAACAAACCCCTCAGCAAGGGAACACCACGTGCACAGCACCCAGGGGAGCTGCTCTGAACCACAGGGGACATTTCAATATAGCAAACTCACTTCCTTCCAGCCAAACTTGGGTTTGTTTGGTTGTTATTTTTTTTTTTTTGGCCTCCACCTATCTTGCTGTGATATTTAGCTGTAACTTTATGAATACAAGGACTGTTTTCCACATTTTAATGCTGTTTCTTCTTGTCATCACAATCCACTTGATCTTCCACCAGTAACAGCTCACTGACCCTAAATTCCAAACAGGGCACACTTCTCATTTTTCTTTTATTTATGGGGGGAAGAAAAAGGTGGTTTATGCATAAGATCATTGTTCATAGACTGGTTAAAGACTGTCAATATTTCAGCACACTGGGACTTGATTGACTGGATCCCCCCTCCTCCTGCTGCCATTCACAGCACCACATTTAAATTGTGATTAACAGGCTAACACAGCCCAACTGCTTTATTTTCTATATTTAGCTGACATAAAACAAGAGTTCTGTCAAGTGAGGGCTTCAGCTCCTCAGAGCTGTTTCCTCCCAGGAAAACAAACCTGCCAGGACTCCCAGCTGCACAGCTTGGGGTGCAAGACCCTCATTTTGGGGAGCAGCACACGAGCAAATCCAGCCCCACAGGCAGTACTGGATTACACCAGGAGTGCTTTCTGTTGTTCTGCTACACTGGAAATACTTCATGCCTGCTTGAGTGTGTCTGCTTACTTTAGAGATGGAAGATTGAGAGTTTTCAGAGAGGAAGAATTGATCACTTGACTTGATAAATACAACAAAAGGACTGGGAGAACCATCCCCATGGTGCTGCTGCCCTTGGAAGCTTCTCTGTCCAAACTGCCCCAAAAATCAGAGTGTTTGGGGACCTCTGGCTGAAGCAGAGCTGCTAAACTGAAACTCAGGTGACCAAAAACCCCTCATCCAGAGGTTTTTCATGGAATTCCAGAATGCTTTGGGATGGGAGGGACCTTAGAGCCCATCCAGTGCCACCCCTGCCATGGGGCACGTTCCACTGTGCCAGGCTGCTCCAATGCCCAGCCAGCCTGGCCTTGGGCACTGCCAGGGATGAGGCAGGACAGCTGCTCTGGGAAATCTGTGCCAGGGCTTTCCCATGGCAGCTGCAGAAAATTCAGAGCTGGAAAAGCATCTGCACTGGCTGTGCTGGGGGAACATCCTCACAGGAATCCCAGCAGCTTGGAGGAGGATAAAACAGAGCTTGGGAAAAACCACCTAAAGCACAAAACTGCTCTGGGCTGCTGTTCCCAAAACACCAAGCCCCAAGTGGGCATTTCATTAAAGAAATGTAAATACAGCAGCAGCCAGAACCAGGGAGGATCAAATCTTTGAGCTGCAGGATTTAAAGACTCCAAAGGGCAACAATTCACTAATTCACCACCACCACCTTTCCTGCACTCCTCACTGCCCCACTCGCCCTCTTCCCCACAATCCCAGGAACCCAAACACTGCACCACAGCGACCTCCACCCCAAAGCAGAGCAGACCAACCTTCCTGGCAGGTGTGGAGGCAGCCAGAGGGCTGGTGCTGCCCTTGGTCTGTGCCAGGAGCTCGGGTGAGCTCCCGGAGCTCAGGGAGGAGTTGGTCAGTCCCGAGTCTCCCTCGTGGGACGACTCCAGAGCCTCGCTCTCCGACGCGGTGCTGCCGTCCAGAGAGGCCACCCTGGGGGATTTCAGGGTCATGATGTCCTCCAGCAGCACCACGGGCACCTTCCCCTCAAAGAGCACATCCTTCAGTTCGCCCTGAGTGCCCTTCCTGCCTGCCACGTCCTTGCAGGCTGTGAGGCCGGAGCGTGGCTGGCTCCCAGCTCCTGAATCCTGCTCTGCCTTGGCTGCAGCTGCACAGGGCCCCTCAGTCTCCATGGAGTCACCTGCTGGGCTGCTCTGCGAGGAGCTCAGGCAGCTCAGCTGGCTCAGCTCCTTTCCTATGGTGCCGTTGCTCACAGCAGCTCTAGAATCCACATCCTCCTGCCCCGTGCCATCCCCGAGTCCGTGGCCAGAGCCCTTGGAGGGGTCAGGAACATCCCCAGGGTCACTCGTGTCACCTCCTGGGTTTTTCTGGATAAAATGGTCCAATGGACCCTTTCCGTTCATGAGTTTTGGAGGCAAATTCCCGTCTGAGCCCAGCTGGCAGTCATTCTCCACATCGTCCAGGGAGGCACCTGAGGCATCCAGGGAGGGATCCTTGCTTGGAACAAAAGCACTCGGGGAGCTCTTGACTTTTTTGACTTCTGGATTCACATCGAGTTTTTCCTTTGGCACAGGATTGAGGCGCTTGAAGGGCAGCCGAGCTGCAACAACACCACCAGGTTAGAGGCAGGAAATGTCAAAGGGTTTTATTCATTTTTAAGAATGAGATAAGCCACTTAGAGATGGTTTCATCACAGCCAAGCCAAAATATTTCACAAAATCAGGCCTGAGATGTTCTTAATGTGCTAAAACCGTGCTGGATGAGAGACACTCCCTTACCTTGGACGAGCTTCCGTGGAGGAACAGCAGCTTTGTCTCTGCACTCCATGGCTACGGGAGAAAACAGCAAATCAGCACCAGTGGTTGCTCCCAGCGAGCTGCTGCTTCTCTGAAACAGCTGAGGCAGAGCCCAACAGCTCTCCCAGGGCCGGTGAGGGAGGACAAAGGGGTCCCACTGTCACCCCCAAGCCAAAGGAGCCCCCGACCCACCAGGTCCCAGCAGCCGCAGTGTCCCCCTCGCTGGGCTGAGCAGGAACATCCCCAGGAGCCTGTGCCTGCACCCAAGGAGATATGAGGAGGAAATTCCTCCCTGGGAGGGTGGGCAGGCCCTGGCACAGGGTGCCCAGAGCAGCTGGGGCTGCCCCTGGATCCCTGGCAGCGCCCAAGGCCAGGCTGCAGCACCCCGGGACAGGGGAAGGTGTCCCTGCCCACGGCCGGGGTGGGATGGGATGGGCTTTCAGATCCCTCCCCACCCAAACCGGTCTGCGACTCCATGAGTGAGGCAGCAGGGCGGGCCCGGGCCCAGCCCCGGGGCGCGGCGGCAGCTCCGGCACCTCCTTTGTTACCCCGGGCAGGCCCCGCGCACCCCGCGGCCCAACCGCCGCCGGAAACACCTCGCGCCCCGGCCGCACCGCACCCCCGGCTCGGCCCTACCTGTGCCGGCGGCCAGCACGGCTCGCGGCAGTGCCGGGTCGGCGGCGGCCGACCCTGAGGCGGCCCGGCCCGCGCAGCCCCCGCCGCTCCGGGCCCGGTCCCGCCCGGCCCGTCCCGCTCGTACTTGGCGGGAGCCGGGGCGACCCCGCGTCCCGCGGCGCTGATTGGCGGAGCGCGCCCCACGTGACCCGCCCATCCACACTCCCCGCTGCGTCTCGCCTTTCGATTGGCTGCCGCCGCGAGCGCCGCTGATTGGCGGAAGGGGCTGCCAGTCTGGCGCGCTGCGGGCGCTGATTGGGTGGTTTTGTAGAGGGCCGGCGGGGTGCCGCTGGGTCCCTGCGCCTGGGCCCGAGGCCTGTCCGCTCACCGGGCGGGAACGGGGCTGCGGCGGGCCGGTCCCGGGGCCGGTGCCGCGGCGGGCCGGAGGGGCCTGTCCGCAGCACCGGGCGGAGGGGGCGGAGCCAGCACTGCCGCGCCTCGCGCCACGACGGGCATCGAGCCAACGCGCGAAATGGCGGCGGGGCCGGCGGCCAATTAGCGCGCCGCTGCGAGACGCAGGCGCAGCTGCTTTCGCGAGGGATGCTGGGAGTCGTGGTTTTCCAGTTGGAGTGTCTGTAGCCCCATTTTCCCCCCAGGCCTATAGCGGGGGTCCCGGCACGGTTGTCGCCGTGTCGCACCCGCGGTCCGCTCCCCGCGGGCGGTGCGGGGTCCCTCAGGAGAAAGACACTGCTGCGCCACCGTCATGTCCCGACACGACCGCCCGTCCCGCGTGTCGCGACAGAACGACTCTATTCGCCGCTCAGTCGCCGCCCGCGGGCGGCTCCGCCCGGCCGGCAGGGGGCGCGCCGGCACCGCGCGGCGCTCCGGCCGGGCCGCTCGGTGGTGGCGGCCGGGGGCGGGGCCGGGCGGCGGCGGAAGCGGCGGCGGGGACGGGCCGGGCCGGGCTGGGACGGGCGGAGCGTCCTGAGGCTCCCGAGGCTCCCGCCGCCCCCGCAGCAGGTCCCGCCGCCACCGGGCCAGGTACCGGCACCGGCACCATGTCGGTGGCGGGGCTGAAGAAGCAGTTCTACAAAGCGACGCAGGTGAGACACCGGCACCCCGCGCCCGTTCCCGCCGCCGCTGGGCTCCGGGGAGGCCGCTCTTCCCTTACCGGTTCGGAGAACCCGTCCCGGCCGCTGCTGCCCCGGCGGTGCCCGATCCCCGCCGTTATCCCCTCCCGGCGTCCCGGTGCTGGACCCGCCGGGCATCCCCCGGTACCCCCCGGTGTCCAGCCTGGCACCCTCCGGTATCCCGGGCTCGTACCTCCCGGTTCTCAGTGTGATCCCGGAGCTCGGTGCGGGCCGTGAGCGGAGCTGGGAGCCCCGGGCAGCCGGGGGGGGGGGTTCCCGGTTTGGGGGAGCCGCTCTCCCGGTGGCACCGCGGAGGGGACACGGGCAGGGAAACTCCTCCGGCGGGGAGCGGAGGGTGCGGGGCGGGCGACACCATGGGGGTCACGGGGGGTGCTTCCCCCTTCCCGGACAACCGGGACGGATCCGGCCCTAAAGCGGCCGGGAGAGGCGGAGCGGGAGCGCAGGAGGAAGCCCCGGGAGCACCGGCCCCGGTAACCCCGGCGGCAGCTGCAGCCCGGCCTCGGGCAGCTCCCGCTTCCTGCAAAGCGGCTGGAACGGGGGAAAAGGCTGGGGGGGAGTCGGGAAAAGCGTCAGAGGTTCGGGAATGGCGGCAGGATCGAGGAGTTGGTGTGGTGTCCTTGGAGCTCTTGTCCCGAATTGCCGGGCTTGGAGCAGCCGGGCCGGTGGAACGGGATGTTCCGTGAGCCCTTCCACGATTCCGCCTGGGATTTGGCCTCAGGGAGGCTCAGAAACGCCTTTTCCCTCTCCCTCAAATGAGAGCTGGCCATTCCCGACCCCTGCCCGAGCAGAATTCTCCTTCCCACCGCTTCCCGTTCGCAGTTTTGTTAATGCGTTTTGGGAACGGTTCAGGAATCGCAAATCCCCCTCTGCTGCTGCTTTCGTGCCCCTGGTTTAAATTCCAGATAAATTTGGCACGGATCGTGTTTTCCATCACTGAGTTTAAACCCTTTCAGCTCATCCCACCCCTGTGTGCGACGTGTGTCGCCTTCTTCCTTGGCTCTGTTTCCCCAAATCCACTTTATTTACACAGCAAAGCAAAAGAACAAATTCCTGAAGTCATCCTCCACCCCCTTTCCCACTAAACCCATCGTGGGGTGGTTTTTATGGTGTTTTTTCACAACTTCCATGGGGAAAGGTCGTGCTGGGGACTCGGAGTGGGAGGATTTTGCTGGCCTGGATGTGCTGTGGTGCTGTCAGGAGGTGAAAACCCCTCAGTGACTCAGGGCTAACACATTCCTGAGCCCAAAAATATCATTTTAAACCCCAGATGAAACCACTTTTTGGAGGAATTACAAGTTCTTCCAGAGGTGCTGCCACCCCCTGCAGTGCTCCAGGGACAGAGGTGTCCATGACTTAGAGATGCTCTGACTGGAAACTGGGAGTCACTGGTTCCAGTTTGGCCATTTTTTTGTCTCTTCCTCCCTTCCTTCCCTTTCCACCCTTTCTCCCCTCTGGTCCCACTCAGCCCTTGGCTGAAGGAGGGGAGGATTAGTTATTTTTTGGCTCCCTTCAAACCGTCAGACGCTGCCAAAGTCCAACATGTGGAAGATCTTTCCTAAAATGTTACGTTTTGTTCCACGTCTGTCCTTCATTGAAGGCAAACAGAGCCAGGAGCGGGGTCTGCAGGGACCCCAAAGGGTTTGGGATCCCTCTCCAGGATCCAGAGGGAGCAGGGCTTGGCTCGTGGGCCTCATCCATGTGATTCCTCCAAGCCCACGTCTCCCCTGGGTGAGGCAGCCGGGCGCCCACACGCAGGAGAGAGCCTGGAGTATCCTGGAAAAAAAAAAAAAAAAAAATCTGAGTCGTGCTGGCAAATGCTGCAGATGGGGAACAGCTCCGAGTGTGTCCAGAACAGGTTCTGCCTGTTCACAGCAAACTGTTCCCTAAAAAAATAAAGAAAGCTGGAGAAAACATCCTGGGGAAGGGGGAGAAACAGCAGCAGCTTGGAGCTGGGAACAGGGTGGGAAGTCCCTGCCTGCCTGGTCCAAGGTTTCATCCAGCCTGGAATTCACAAGGACCTTCTGGTGTGGAAACAGCTTTGTTTGCACCGTTTGGGTTTTGTACAAACTGATGGAAATCCTAAAATCCTGCAGATCTTCCCAGGCAGTGGGCAGGACTGGCTGCTGTTCTGGGGGGATGCTGAGGGTGTCAGCAGGGATGGGGAGCAGCACCAGGGCTGGAGGGATCCCGGGAGTCCTGCCCGGGACACGCTCAGCTGGCAGCAGGAGCAGTCCAGGAGCTCTCTGGGGACAGGGGAATGCAGGGATGGGTTTGTGCTGCCCTTCCCAGAGCCCAGGCGTGGCTGGGAGCACTGGGATTCCCAGCACAGCTGCTGGGGGTGCTGCCCGTGGGGCACAGCAGGGTTTGGGATGGAGGAGACCTCGGAGCTCATCTCCTTCCACCCCCTGGCAGTGCCCAAGGCCAGGTGGGACAGGGCTTGGAGCAGCCTGGGACGGTGGCAGGTGTCCCTGCCATGGCAGGGCTGGGACAGGATGGGATTAAAGTCCCTTCCAACCCCAGCCAGGCTGGGGTTCAGCCCTGGGTGCTGCTGCCCTTCCAAACTGGATTAACGTGCTCCCAGTGCCTGTGTGAGCTGAGCCTGAGCCCTGCCAGGCCTGCCTGGGCTCAGGAGCTCGTGCTGGCCCAAGCCACAGCCCAGCCACCTCCTCCTCCACATCCAGAGCCATTTTCCAGAAGGAGAAGAGGCAAGTGCTGATTAAATCTCAGCAGCCCTTGACACACACACACATCTCCCTGAGTTTGATGACAGCTCCCAAGGCTTCCAGAGGTATTTTGGACCATAAATAGCCCCTTGCTCCCTGCCTGGCCTGGGATGTGCTCCAGAGCCTGGGACTGACAGCTCAGCCCAGCAGGACCTGCCCTTGCCAAGCTCCCTGGGCCAGCAGGGAAAGCTTTCCCTGCCCTGGGAGCTTCCTCCAGGTGCTGCTCCGAGCTGAGGCACGGAATGTGCTCCCAGAGCGTGTGTGACACTGAGGGGACAGGGTGCAGCTGGCAGGGAGGGCATTTCCCCTTTTTTTTTTTGGTCTTTGTGGTCATTGCTCTTGGTGCTGCTGAGCTGGGATTTCCTTCACTTCTCCCTGGGTTTCCTTTCTTCCCTCCTCAGCTGAGGTTCTCTCTGCGGTGATTTTGTGCTCCGCTTTCACATGTGGGATTTTCCTTCCCTTTCCCAGATGAACCTTTCAAAAGCTCCTTTTTTTTTTGTTCTTTGTTCATTTTGGGTTGGTTTTTTTTTTTTTAATATTAACTCAGCCCTGCTCCCACTGGCCTCTCCAGGCTTTCTCTTGGAGGCAGGAGGTGTCTTTGGGATGGTTGGGGTTGGAAGGGACCTTAATCTCATCCCATTCCCTGGGCAGGGACACCTTCCACTATCTCAGACTGCTCCAAGCCTTGGACACTTCCAGGGATGGGGCAGCCACAGCGTCTTTGGGGAGCTGTGCCAGGGCCTCAGCACCCTGTGAGCAAAGAGGGGAGCAGGGAATTCCTGTGGGAGGGATTTGGCAGCATCAGGCTCTAAGCTCCTTATCTGTACATGGGAATTTAGACTGGGAAGTCGAGGGATTTTGCTGATTCCTGCCAGCCTGGAGCCTCCTGCCAACCTCTGTCCCACAGCACCTGATGTTTCTGTATTAATATTAACCTGGGCTGGATTCTCCTGCAGCTCCTGGGTTTATCTTTCCACATTCATCTGCTCTTGAGGCTGGGGGAAAGCTGAATTTGCTGGGGTCACATTCTCCAGCTCTGCTTCCATCCCAGAGCAGCATCCTCCCCTGGCTCCCTGCAGCTGTGCTGGCACTGGGGAGGGCTGTTCTGCTGATGTGTCTGCAGATCCACAGGGAAAAGGAGGCTCAGGGGAGACCTCATTCCTCTCCACAGCTCCCTGGAAGGGGACAGGGCTCAGTCTGCCAGGAACAAGGGACAGGAGAGAGGAAACAGCCTCAGTGAGGCTGAATTTTGATATTAATGCAAATTTTTCCATGGAAAAGATTGTCGGGCATTGAACAGGCTGCCCAGGGCAGTGGTGGAGTCCCCATCCCCAAAGCGTTCAAGAGCCATGTGGATGTGGCACTTGGGGACACAGCGGTGAACCTGGTGCTGGGCTGGACTCAGTGGCCTTCAAGCTCTTTTCCAACCTCACCCATTCCATGATTCCACGTGTGGCAGGTGGAAAGCAGAGGCTGAGTGTCCCCAAACCTCTTGGAGCCAGGGATGAGGTGCCAGTGCATCCCTTCAGGGCTGGCTGATGCTGACTGGATACTCACAGAGGTGCCTCTGCCACATCCAGGGGAAAACCTGCAGCCAGGATATTTTCCTGTGGATTCCCTCTCCTTTTCCAGAGTGATTTGCATCAAAACCCTGTCCCTGCATTGCTGGTCAATCATTGTTGGAGCTGAGCAGCCCCAGAACCAAGCAGGTTTCATTTTTCCAGGATTGTTTCACTCCAGAGTTTCCTATAAATTGACTTTCCCCCCACTTTAAGGTTGTTTTTGCAGCCATTGGGCTCTGACAGTAACAGGAGCTCCGATTCCTGGAAGGCAGAGACAGAAAGCAGAGCTGGGAAAGTCCAGCTCTCCATATCCTGCTCTGTTTGCTCCCCTTCCCGTGGCTGATGTCAGCCAGGGAAAGTGTTATCCTGTGCTTGCAGCTGGGGGAATCTGGGATGAGGGCAGGATCTGTGACTCAGGGGGGTCATGTGGTGCTGGGATGCTGAATCCACGTCATGAAATCATGGATTTATCCAGCTGTTTGCGCAGGGGATGCTTCCTGGATGAGCAAAAGGAAATCCTTCCTCCCCCTTTTCCCTGCCACTGCTTTCCTCCTGGGAAAGAGCAAAATGGGGATGAGCTCAGGCAGCCTGCCTTGTAAAAGCTGATTCATTTCTTTAGCACTTTTTTTTTTTCCCCTCCTTCTTCTTCCTCCTCTCCCCCATCCCTGCATATGCCAGTGCCTTTTGCCAGGCCTCCCAGCCCCATCCCTGTGAGAATACCAGGGGATGGGGAGGGAGCAGGGCAGCTCCTCCTGCCTGAGACTGCAGAAATCCCAGTGCCAAAATGCAGCCTGGTGTCTGCTGGCATGTGAGGGGCTGATCCTGCTGGATCCCTGCTGCTGTCCCTCCCAGGTAGGATGGAGAACTGCTGAAAAGCCCAGAAATAAAAGAAATCCCGAATCCAGATGGTTTTGGCTGTGTAATTCCAGCTGAACTCGTTCACATGGAGACTCAGCACTGCATCCCAGCCCTGCTGGTGTTTCATAAAACTCCGAGGTCGCTGTCCCTGCTCCTTCCCATCCTTAACTGCCCGGATTAATCCAGCCTGGGATGTGATGCCCGGAGTGGCAGCAGGCAGGAGGCTGATCCTGTCTTTTCCTGTGGATCTGCTCTCTCTGAGCTGTGCCATGGCTGTGTCCCAGCCTTCGTCCCTGGATCAGATGGGAAAGATCCAGCTCATGGCCCTGGGAAAACCCCATAGCATCCCAGAGCTTCCCTTTTCCTCAGCTGCTCCATGACAGGATTTAGTGCAGGATCCAGCTCATCTTGGCCTCTCTCTGTGATTACAAAAGTGATAATTAATATATTTTTCACAGATTTCCTTTTCCTGTTCCCCTCAGCCCCATCCCTTCAGTCAGTGATCCCGTGGCTTTCAGGAAAGGTTCCTCTGGCAGGAAGGGGCCGTGCCTGGCCCAGACTCAGAGCTGGGGCTTCCTCTCCTGTTTTTGGGGCTGGGAGTGCCTGGAGGTGCCCACGGTCCTGGAGAATCCATCAGGAGAGTCTGGATTGCTCCTGCCTCCAAGAAAAGCCTTGTAACCCCCCCTCCCAGCATTGCCACCAATAGCTAATTAATAGAAGCAGTCCTTTTAAAGCCATTGGGAATTTTAGGATCTCCTAATGCCTGGCTATTAATAAAGTTCATGGTATTGTCACTAATTAAATTGCTTTTCTGCTCCAAAGGATAAAAAAAAAAAAAAAGATGAGTTAAACATCTCCATAATGAAATTCTGTCTTTGAGACAGAAGGTTAAATTTGCATGATTAAAGCTTTAAAGGGCTTTTCCTAATTGAGAAAATGCTTCATAATTCATCCTAGAGCCTGAAAACCCGGCTGCACCCCTTGGCTGGGCAAGACTTTATTCTCCAGTGACAATTTATTAACCACTTTCCTGACCAAATCTGGTTTTGCATCCCAAGATTAGCTACATTTAAACTTAATTTTCCCACTTTCATGATGAAAAAGGCAGAAAAAGGGTAAACAATTTTCTACACCCAAAGCAATTCCACTGCAGGAGAAGGTGCTGGGTTGTTTCTTCTTTTTTTCCCCTGATTTTCTTCCCTGGATTAGGAACTATCCTTTTTGCTGCTGACGTGTGTCTGTGGTTCTGAGGGAGCAGGGGCAGCACAAATCCGGAGTGCCAGATGTTGGAGGAGCTCCTGTCCCAGTAAAGCTCCTCCTGATTGTACTGGGGGAGTTATAAAGGGCAAAGGCTCTGGCCTTTTGTGCCTGCCTGGGATAAAACATCATCCAAATGTCATCTCCCAGGATTTCTGAGCCACCTCTGGCTTTGCCTGCAGGGCAGGAAGGCCACAGTGATGCCAAGTGCTGGGGGGGATTTTATCCCGATTAAACCATCCCAAAAGGAGTCTCGGCGTGCAGTGAGGAAAGAAACGGATTCAGCAGCATCTTGGATGGGCTGGAAGCTGCCAGAAGCCCTGGGATGTGGGGAATGCCCTGGGGCAGAGCTCTGGAGGAGCTGATGCAGGAGTTTGATACAACTCTGGCAGCCTTAGGGATGCTGGGGTCGCCTCTTCCCACTCTCCCCTTCCTTAGGATGCTGTGCTCTGCTCTGATAGCCACAGAGCTTTTCCTAGAATTCAAAGGAACAAGGAAAACGAGTGTTTACAGTGTCCTCAGCCATTTCTGTGCCCTTTGATGTCTGTGCCCTGCTCCCCGTGTGAAACGTGCTCTGCACAGGGCTCTCCCACCCAGCCCACGCCAGAAACAGGAGTTTTTCTTCCTTTGGGGGAGATTTGGATCTTTTTTGATCTCCCTGCTGGCTGTAGAGCCGTGTCCCAGCAGCTCTCCATGTCACCAGCTCTCTGTGTCCCACCAGCCTGGCTTGCTCCCGTCATCCTGCAAATCCAGAGGTTTTCTGGCTCCTTCCCAGCTCCTGACAGTCTCTTGCCTCCTGCTGTATCCTCACTTTGGGTGATCCCAGCACCTCAGGGAGGTGTTTTTCCTGGTTTTCACCGGGAGCAGAAATCCCTTCTGTTGCTTGGTGTTCTTTCTGGGAATTTACAGGTGTCCTACACCCTCCTTTCCCTCTTTTCCCCCTTGTTTTTTGGGAAATCCCTCAGAGCACGGTGTGGGCCGACCCTCCAAATGCTGACTACAGGACAAGGCTGCTCTTCCTGAAGCTTTGCAGCTGGGAAAAACAAGGATTGCGATTCCTAGGAGGCACTTTTAGTGCTCTGCACTTTTCTGTCCCATCTCAGGAGCAGCTCCAAGCCTCCAGGGCGAGGAGCTGCTGTCCTGGGGCCGGGTGGAGCTGCCAAGAAGTGATGGCTCAGCAGATTTGGAAAAGCCAGGCTGTGATTCACTGGGATAGGACACGGGCAGGCTGTGCAGGAAGTCTGCATGCAAGGCCAGTATTCCATGTTTCCCTTCAGTTTAGTGAGCTTCCTCTCAATTGCTGAAGTCACTGGAAGTGTGTCAGGGGAGAGAGGAGCTGCTGCTGCTCCTTATGTGTTTGTGTTTTCCCTGGAACTTGACCCAATTCCATGATTTTTTTCCCAGCTGAGTAGAAATTGTGTCTGGTTTGGTTCAGAGCGTGTGAGAATTAATAACAGCAGAAAACAGGATGCAAATGGCTGTTGGGAGGTGCCCCCATCTCCCCAGCACGAGCATTCCAAGACTCCTGTGGAAACCTTCATCCTTTGGGATGAGCCTGCTCTGGGGGAGGGTTGTGCCCTTCTCTGTCTCCTGCTGGAAAAAAGAGCTGAGAGATCACCCCAGTGAGCAGGGAGCCTGGTAACCAGGGCTCCCAGGCAGGGTTTGAGCTCTGCCCTGCAGCCCAGGAGAGGAGGAATTCCCAAAGCCAGGAAGGAGCAGCTGCATTGCAGAGCATCCTCCGAGCGCCCTTGGCTGGCCCGGCTGCTGCTGCAATCCTGGGTTTGCCTTTAATTCCCGCTGTCCTCATTCCTGCAGCCCATCTGCTGGATGGAGATGAGTCACCCGATCCTGAGGAGGAGGAGGAGGAGGAGGAGGAGGAGGAGGAGGGCTGGCAGGTGGCTCCTGGAAAGCCGCCTGTGCAGCTCTTCCCCGCCGTTTCCATAGGATAAGATTACGACCCGAGGTCACTGGGAAGCTTTTCCTCCTCGGCAGAGGGAAGGAGCTGTTCATTGTTCCAGCCTGACCTTCCTGCTCCAGATCAAGGAATTCCTGTGATGCTGTGGGGAGGGGAGAGATCCCAGTCTCAGCTGCTGAGGGGGTGGGAAGCTCGGGGTGTTCCGAGACACGTTTTCCCTGAGCACGTGTCTGGAGGCAGCCAAGCACCTCAAGTGCCTTGGCACGAGTCTTTTCCAAGCCAGAGATTCCGTGGTTCCATCATGGAGCTCATCCCCAGCACTTGGGTGCAAGGCTCAGCCAGGACTGGCTTCTCGTGGAAGATGGGAGTGGGAAAAACACAAGGAAGGAACTGCAGGAGAAGGCTGAGGGTTGGGGAATGTTCCTGGGAGCTGTTTCTCTGGAAAATCAGACAATAGAGTGGCTGGTGGAGTGTCCTGGTGCCCCCAGGCAGGTCAGATCCATAGGGATGACATTTGGAACCAGCAGCAGGGTGTGCTTAGAGGGGCTGGAGCCTGAGAGCTCTGGCTGCTGTTCCTCCTCCTCTGGTTTGCCAGGAGGGGATGTGAGAGATCCCAGGGTCACAGAGTGGTTTGGGTTGGAAGGGACCTTGAAGGTCACAGAGTCCCACCCTGCCATGGCAGGGACACCTTGGACTGTCCCTGGCTGCTCCAAGCTCCGTCCAAGCTGGCCTTGGACACTGCCAGGGATGGGGCAGCCTCTGGGAACTTGGGAACGTGCCTCCCTCTTCCAAGGCTGGAGGTAATTGTTCCTCCCCTGCTCTGCACAATAAACACTGGGATCTGTTTTCTTCTGCTCAAAGTAGGTCAGGAGTTGCTCAGATCAGTGTGAGCTGTGATGTGGGTGTGCCCAGCTCACCCCAACCCCGGGCTGCCTGCTGCTCTGGGGCAGGCACCAGGGCTGGGATCCCGGGATGGGCTGAGCCGAGCCTACAGGGCTGGGATCCCGGGATGGGCTGAGCCTACAGGGCTGGGATCCCGGGATGGGCTGAGCCTACAGGGCTGGGATCCTGAGATGGACTGAGCCCACCAGGGCTGGGATCCTTGGAAGGGCTGAGCCTACAGGGCTGGGATCCTGGGATGGGCTGAGCCCACCAGGGCTGGGATCCCGGGATGGGCTGAGCCTACAGGGCTGGGATCCCGGGATGGGCTGAGCCCACCAGGGCTGGGATCCTGGGGTGGGCTGAGCCTACAGGGCTGGGATCCCGGGATGGGCTGAGCCTACAGGGCTGGGATCCTGGCATGGGCTGAGCCTACAGGGCTGGGATCCTGGGGTGGGCTGGGATCCTGAGATGGGGTCCTGGGATGGGCTGAGCCCATCAGGGCTGGGATCCTGGGATGGGCTGAGCCCACCAGGGCTGGGATCCTGGGATGGGCTGAGCCGAGCCTACAGGGCTGGGATCCCGGGATGGGCTGAGCCCATCAGGGCTGGGATCCCGGGATGGGCTGAGCCTACAGGGCTGGGATCCTGGGATGGGCTGAGCCGAGCCTACAGGGCTGGGATCCCGGGATGGGCTGAGCCTACAGGGCTGGGATCCTGGGATGGGCTGAGCCCACCAGGGCTGGGATCCCGGGATGGGCTGAGCCTACAGGGCTGGGATCCTGGGATGGGCTGAGCCTACAGGGCTGGGATCCTGGGGTGGGCTGAGCCGAGCCTACAGGGCTGGGATCCTGGGTTGGGCTGGGATCCTGAGATGGGGTCCTGGGATGGGCTGAGCCCATCAGGGCTGGGATCCTGAGATGGACTGAGCCCACCAGGGCTGGGATCCTGGGATGGGCTGAGCCCACCAGGGCTGGGATCCCGGGATGGGCTGAGCCCACCAGGGCCGGGATCCTGGGATGGGCTGAGCCGAGCCTACAGGGCTGGGATCCTGGGGTGGGCTGGGATCCTGAGATGGGGTCCTGGGATGGGCTGAGCCCATCAGGGCTGGGATCCTTGGATGGGCTGAGCCCACCAGGGCTGGGATCCCGGGATGGGCTGAGCCCACCAGGGCTGGGATCCTGGGATGGGCTGAGCCCATCAGGGCTGGGATCCTGGGATGGGCTGAGCCCACCAGGGCTGGGATCCCGGGATGGGCTGAGCCCACCAGGGCTGGGATCCTGGGATGGGCTGAGCCCACCAGGGCTGGGATCCCGGGATGGGCTGAGCCTACAGGGCTGGGATCCTTGGATGGGCTGAGCCTACAGGGCTGGGATCCTGGGGTGGGCTGGGATCCTGGGATGGGCTGAGCTCATCAGAGCTTTGATTCAGGAACGGGCTGTGATCCCGGGGTGGGCTGATCCCATCAGGAATGGGATCCCATGGTGGCCCAGGACACCTCCCAGGACCAGCTGGTTCTGCAGGGAGCTCCATGGCAGCAGAGCCATGTGGGGCACTCCAGGAGAACCCTCAGGCTTTTCCAGGTGCTGCAGCTGGGCTGGTGTGTTTTTCCAGGAGGTTTTGGGGGCTTTCCAGCCCTGCCATTGCCAAGCCCCACTGGCTGAGTGACTGAAGCCCTTTGCTGTGTTCCCAGGCTCACACACACACGGAGCTGGGCAGGGTCACGTTGGCTCTGCAGGATGGTGGGGATGACCCAAAATGAAGCTGAATGCCAGGGAGTCACACCCTGCTGAGCTGGGGAGGTGGTGGTGCCTCTATTTAGGTTTTATGGAGCATCCCACAAATCTGTGCCATTGGGCACAATTAAACTGGGCACCAGCAATCCCAGTTAACACTGGATTTCCTTCACTCCTTCTCCTGTGCCGAGCTTTGGGGGTTCAAAACATTCCCACCCCTTTTTCCCTGAGTTTGTGGGCTGGCTTTTCACCCTGGGCTGGGATGAAGGGAGCCAGGGCTCTGTTTGCTCATCTGTGGGTTTGTTTCTGTATTTCTTGAGGGGAACTTGCTGTTGGGAGGGTGGAGGGGAGGAAGAGGAAGGCTTTGATACCCCAGAGTCTGCAGGAATAAGGTTTTCAGTCGACTGTAGGGAACTGTTTTGATTGCAAGGATGGCAAATGTTTGATGTGTTATAAATAGGGCTGACTGCGTTGGAAAAAAGAGAGTGAGTTTAAAAAAAACCCTGATTTTTGGGTTTCTCCTGGTGTGTTTTGCTTGTTTGAGGCTGAGGGAATTAGGGATAATTTCCCATTTAAAAATATTTAAAGGCTGGAGAGCAAAATATCAAAATGAGGTCTGTGAAATCCCGTGGGGAAGCTGGTGATCAGCAGAGAATAACATGGATTTGAGCTCGCTCATCCATGAGCTGGGCAGATGAGACCTTCAGGGTGGCTGTGCTGGAATCTGCCCTTCTCCAGCTTTTGAGGAGCTCCTCAGCTGGGGAAGTTTGGCTCCTGGCACCTTCCCAGGTTTATTAGGGATTTTGCTGATGGTGCAGCCCCAAAATCACCTTTTTTTCCTCCACATCTGTCCCACCTGTACACCTGGAACGATGCAGGAATTCCCCACGTGGGACTGCCCAGCTCTGCTCCCAGAATCTCTCCTAACCTTCCATGCTCCTGAATTTACCAAGGCACATCCCAGCCAGACTCCCGGGAGCTGCGAGCGGCTGTGCAGCATTCCCACCTTCCTTCCCCAGTCCAGCTGCCAGGAGAGTCCCTGTGCATCCCTCCTTGCCCCTCTCCATGCACACACACAATTCCTGCCTCTCCCCTGGCCACCCTGGCTCATTCCAACAACGGCTCTTTCATTCCTGAGATCTTCCCCCACAAGAAGTCGGGATTGTTCCCATTCCCACACCCCTGCCGAGGAATCTGAAGGAATCCCCTGTGAGCTCCAGAATGAAGCTGTGGAGCATGGCTGGAGCAGCCTTGGGTGGAGAGAGGCTGTATCCAATCCCTCTGGATGAGCCCTGCCAAGGAATCTGAAGGAATCCCCCGACAGCTCCAGAATGAAGCGTGGCTGGAGCAGCCTTGGGTGGAGAGGGGCTGTGTCCAATCCCTCTGGATGAGCTCTCCTGATGATGAGCCTGGCTGGATGCTGAGCTCCCAGGAACCTGAGGCACCTCCCTGCCACCCCCACCTCAGGTTGGAGCTATCTGGGGCACATTTGAGCTGTGTCCTTTTAATTAAACCCAGCTGGAGGTGAGTGGTGTGCTCCTGGCTCCTCAGCTGGCGTGCACAGGCTGCCTCAGCCCTCACCTCCCTCGCAGGGCCCTGTGGGTGGAATTCCAGGTGAAATATCTGCCAGGAGCAGCCAAGTGGGAGCAGATTGTATCTGCCCAGGCCGTGCCAGCTGCAGCGCCCTGGGCCAATATTTGCTCTGGGAAGTGTTTGGCCAAAGGCTCCGGCTCTTGCTGCTCCCAGGGTGAACCCCTTGCATGTTTCCCATCCAGAAACCAGGGAGGCCAGACTTGTTCTGCTCTTCCACTCCCAGGGAATGTTTGGTTTGGTTTGGTTTGGTTTGGTTTTTAACCATTTCCATGTCTGCTCTTGCCATCCTTTCCCAGTCTGGCTTCAGGAGAGGTGAGATCCCAGCCAGGGGAATAGGGATGTATCCCAAGCCTTCTCCTGGCTGCTCAGGAAATCAAAATGCAGAAGAATTGTCAGCACATCCTCCAAAAAGCCCCATGGCTGCTTCCTGGGGGAAGGGCTGCTGGAATCTGCAGCGCCAGCATTCTTCCAACTGCCTTCCAGTTCCCTTAGGCCAAGCAATGTATGGATAAACCCTTCCTTCCTTCCTTCCCTTCCTTCCTTCCATGGATCCTGGAGAGGTCAGGGGAAGGCAGGCACCCCCTTCCCATCCTTCCCAGGCCCTTTGGGGGAAGCACGATGGGATGCACAATGGGGGACTTTGGAAATTCGGCTCCCTGAGCACGGTGAGGCTCCAGGTTAAACCAGGAGCTGATGACAGCTCCTCCAGGCTCGTGTCTGGGGGATCTGTGTTGGTTTGTCTCCCTTCCTGACGGGTTTGGGGGATGTGGGGATGGAGTCCCTCCTCCTCTCCTCCCGTGCTGATGCCTCCCAGTTTAATTAGAGCCAGCAGGGAGAGAACCTCAATCTTATTATTCCCTCCCAGCAGGGCAGCAGCAGCACTTCTTGGACGTCAAAAGGAGGATTAAATTAGTCTGGAAATGAGGGGGTTTTGCTTCCTTCACTTCTCTGGGCTCTCCAGAGGGTGTGGAGCCTCCGGAATCGCTGTGGGGATGGATTCTGCCAGCCTGGCACGCGGGCCCCTCGGAGCAGAGTCCTGGCAAGGGTTATTTACAGCTTCACAAGCCACAAATCCTGTGAGAAAAGTGGGATTGGAACTGCTTGGGGTGGCTGCACCCTTCCCAGGTGTGTTAGGGAACAGAGCGGGCTTCTGGGGGTGCGACCCTGGTGGAAGGGATCCCGTTCTGGCTGTGGCAGGGATCCCATTCTTGGCAGGGGACAGGGGGTGGCAGCTGGGGCAGAGCTGTGTCCTGCTGAGCTTGTCCTGGCAGGCCTGGCAGCTGCTCCTGGGATGTTTTCCAGGCTCGAGAGAAAAGCGTGCCTGGCCAACTCGGGGCTGGGGTGTGTGCTGGCACCCCTGGTGTGGAGCAGGCGTCCAAGGAAAGCAGGAAATCCCACTCGGATGGGTTCTCCATCTGCAGGCAGCTGGGGCTGATGGGATCTGTCCCCTGGAGCTGCTTCCAAGGGCTGGACAGGAGCAGGGATGGGGGAGCTGAGACTGGGAGCAGGGATTGAGAGCAAGGATTGGAGAGCTGGGACTGAGAGCAGGGATTGGGACCAGGGTTTGGGGAGCAGGGATTGAGAGCAGGGAGCAGGGATTGGGAACAGGGTTTGGGAGCAGGGATTGAGAGCAGGGATTGGAACAGGGAGCAGGGATTGGGACCAGGGAGCAGGGATTGGGACCAGGGAGCTGAGACTGGGAGCAGGGATTGAGAGCAGGGATTGGAGAGCTGGGACTGAGAGCAGGGATTGGGAGCAGGGATTAGGAGCAGGGAGCAGGGATTGGGACCAGGGTTTGGGGAGCAGGGATTGAGAGCAGGGAGCAGGGATTGGGAACAGGGTTTGGGAGCAGGGATTGAGAGCAGGGATTGGGACCAGGGAGCAGGGATTGGGACCAGGGTTTGGGGAGCAGGGATTGAGAGCAGGGAGCAGGGATTGGGAACAGGGTTTGGGAGCAGGGATTGAGAGCAGGGATTGGAACAGGGAGCAGGGTTTGGAGAGCAGGGATTGAGAGCAGGGATTGGAACAGGGAGTAGGGATTGAGAGCAGGGAGTGGGGAGCAGGGAATGGGACCAGGGAACGGGGAGCAGGGATTGAAAGCAGGGAATAGGGAGCAGTGAATAAGGAGCAGAGATTGCCCAGCCTGGTTCACTCTGGCTGTGTCCCATGTCCCTTATTAGAGGGTTAAAGTAGGAGAGTGAAATCCAGAGCTGGGTGAACCAGGAGAGCTTTCCTTCCTTTCCTCTCTCTTTTTCCTTTCCTATTTCTTCCCTTCCCTTCCCTTCCCTTCGGCTGGTTTGGTGTCTCCAGGTGCTTCTGAACCTGGATAATTCCCTAAAGGGGTTCCTCCCCCTCTTCCTCAGAAAACATCCAGCCCCATTTTGTATCCTCATGGGAGCAGGAGTGTTCCAGAGGAAGAAAGCCTCGATAAAAATCAAATATTTGATGTTGGAGTAAACAAACCCGATTGTTCCTTCAGATCTGGAGATTTCAGCACAAACAGGAGGAATCCTGGCAATGCCCCGGGGCAGGCATGGAACCCGGGGAACCAGTGCCAGGTTTCCCAGACCGCTTTGGATGTCTGGATGGGGAATTTGCTGTCATTTGGGGCAAAATAATCACTAATTGCTCCCCACAGCTCCCTGACAGGAGGGTGGAGCCAGGTGGGGGTTGGGCTCTGCTCCCAGGGAACAACAGGACTAGAGGAAACAGCCTCAAGTTGCACCAGGGAAGGTTTAGATTGGAATTCAGGGAAAAATTCTTCATGGAAAGGGTGGCCAGGCATTGGCACAGCTGCCCAGAGCAGTGCTGGAGTCCCCATCCCTGGAGGAGTCCAAAAAACATGCAGATGTGGCACCTGGGGACATGGGTTAGAGGTGAACATGGTCAGACTCCATGATCTTGGAGGTCTTTTCCAACCTCAGCCATTCCATGATTCCAATTTTGGCCAATTCCCATGTCCTGCATCCCCAGGCAGTGCAGGGGCTGGGAAGGGAACATTGCCCTGCCTGGGCTGCAGGGAAGGACACTTCTGGGGGGGTTACTGGGGCCATTGGTCACCCCTGGGCAGGGAACACTGCAGGTCAGGGTCTGGGGCTGTTCTTGGACTGAAGGATCCCCTCAAGGAGCTGCTGAGGCCTTCCCATGAAATGAGCCTTGACTTCCCAGCTTGTCAAACATCTCCTCTGACAAAGAATTCCAGCCCCTTGTCCCAGATCCTGAGCTGCTCCAGCAGTTGCAGAGTGGTGGCTGTGCTCTCCCCCTGCGCTCCCCAGGCTGTTCTGTGCTGCCTGCTGGGAGCTGAGTGTGTTCATTCCCTGTTTACTTGGATTTTGCTGTGTGTGAAACTGAGTCCTTGGCTCCAAATGGAGCTGAGAGACGTTTGTGCTGCTTGTTTTTTCCAGCAGGCGTTGGAGTTGGAGCCGTGGGCTGGGATTTAGGGAGCTGTGGAGCTCCTGGTGAGTGAGGAACATCCTGACTGAGCCAAGCTTTGGGTGCTCAGGGATGTTTGGGGCTTTGGTGGGATCTTTTTGAGGGGCTTTGGGTTGTTCCTGCCACCTCCTTTCTTTTGCAGGTGCTGTGTGGACCATCCCTGTTCCCATTCTCTCCCAGAGAATTCCTCCTTGAGGTGGGAAGGTACAGTCAGTGCCTGATCCTCCTCCCTTGTCCTTTCTCCACAGCTGGTCAGCGAGAAGGTCGGAGGGGCTGAAGGGACCAAGTTAGACGATGACTTCAAGGAGATGGAAAAGGTGAGTGGGGAACCAGAGGAATCCCCAAAATCACCCCATGGCTCCTGTGGGGTTGGCTGAATCCCTGAGCTGATCCTCACTGGGCTCTTGTCTCTCCTGCAGAAAGTGGACGTGACCAGCAAGGCTGTCACAGAAGTACTGACCAGAACCATAGAGTACCTCCAGCCCAACCCAGGTGAGGGCCTGCACCTCCCCTGTCCCCTTCCCAGCTTTTCCAGGGAAACGGGGAGATCAGGGAGACCCCTTTTGCTCCAGGTTTGGATCAGGGGGAGATCTGGGTACCCCTCCTGAATCCAGGCTGCTGAGCAGGGGCAGAACAGATGCAGCTTTTGCCTCAGACCTAGAGAGGCCCTAAGGGGACCAGTTTTTCTCGGAATGTCCAGGAAAAGTGGTGTTTCTGGGCTGGGAAGGGGTGGCTGGCTCTGTCAGCCTGCATCCTTCCAACCAGCTGCTCCAGAGAGCACTCCAGGGACCCTGGTGGGGCTGGGGAAACTCCTTTGGCCATCCCTGGTCAAGCAGTGGGGAACTATTTTTGCTTTGTGTCTTGGAAAAGAACCTTTTTTCACAGCAAGGAATATTTCCGAGGGATGGAGACAATGGAGCCTCTTGGCTTTGGGTCTAGAAAGGGGGGGGAAAAAGCCTGCTGAGGGATGCAGGGAATGCAGAGGTGGCAGAAGCTGAGGTGTTTGTGTGGCAGCTTCCAGAGCCAAGCTCACCATGCTCAACACGATGTCCAAGATCCGCGGGCAGGTGAAGAACCCCGGCTACCCCCAGTCCGAGGGGCTGCTGGGGGAGTGCATGATCCGCTACGGGAAGGAGCTGGGAGAGGATTCCAACTTTGGTGAGTGCCCCCCAGGACTGGGGTGGGGGGAGTGGGGCAGGCTCCCGATTCATTTCTGAGGTGGCACTCTGAATTCTGGAAGGGTTTGGGTGAACTTTGTGGCACTGAACAGTGTGTGGGGCTTAAAAGGGGTTCAGAAGCTTCCAGAGTGAGCAGATTCCAAGGGAAAGAGAGGAGGTTTAGATGGGATATTGGAAAAAATTCCTGCCTGTGAGGAGGGTGAGGCCCTGGCACAGGGTACCCAGAGCAGCTGCAGCTGCCCCTGAATCCCTGGAAGTGTCCAAGGCCAGGTTGGAGCAGCCTGGGACAGTGGAAGGTGGGACTAAATGAGATTTAAGCTCCTTCCATCTCAAACCATTCTGTTATTCTGTGATCCCAGATATCCTGGATCTCAATCCACTTTCTTATTAAACACTGAGATAAATTTGCACATAAAATAAAAACTTCCCTCTCAACTGAGCAGCGAAGCAGGAACGGGATGGAGCAAAATTGGGAGTTCCACAGAGCTCTTAAGGATCCCTTCCAACCCAAACCTTGCTGTGATTCCATTGGGAGGCTGAAGCCAAGAAATCTTCTGGCTGCTCCTTGGAGCCACGTGTGACTGGCAGGGAGGAGGGGGTGAAGCCTTTTGGTGACATCAGTTTTAATCCCCTGGAACCTCGGCCAGCGCACGTGATGGCCCCCTGGCAGCACAGCTGGCTCTGCCAGGACAGGGAGGAGCTGCCTTGCCTCAGGAAAATTAAAAACCTCTGGCTGCTTTTGGGACTGACAGAGGATTTTGGAGATCCTCCCCGGCCAGCTCAGAGCTCTGCATCAGTCCTGGCTCACAGGGACTAAGGAGAGCAAGGGAAGGAAGCTTTTAGGAGAGCACACTGAACTCTCTTTCCTTAATGGCCTCCTTAAAGCAGCATTGAGGACTCCATCCCTCCCTTCCAGGTTTTTCAGAGTTATTACAAGTGAAATAACACTTCTGGTCTATTGATTTTTCCAGCTGGACAGTGGAGAGATGTTTTCCCTTGACCATCTCTCTCACTCATGTATTTTCCTGTGTTCATGCACTGCTGAAATTGTTGTTTTGCCAAAGCTGCACGGGAATAATTTCATCTCTAAATGTTTCCTCTGCACTAAAAAGCCAGCACTGAATATGCTTTGCTGGCTTAAATGTCAGAGTGGCCAGAGCCTTAGAAAAGGATGGAACTGAACAGGTTTCAGTGAGTGACTTTGAACTCTGGGACTGTCCAAGGCCAGCTTGGAGCAACCTGAGACGGTGGAAGGTGGGACTGGATGGGCTTTAGGGTCCTTCCAACCCAAACCACTCCACGATTCTGGGACCCACAAGGGCTTCCTGCTGAGAAGGAAGAAGGAAGAGATCTGAGGCAGATCCCTGGGCCTCAGGCTCTGTTCAATTCCCTTCTCCCTCTCCCTTTCCCTGCTGCCCTCCCTGCAGGGGACGCGCTCCTCGACGCCGGCGAATCCATGAAACGCCTGGCGGAGGTGAAGGACTCGCTGGACATTGAGGTCAAACAGAACTTCATTGATCCCCTGCAGAACCTGTGTGACAAGGACCTGAAAGAGATCCAGGTAAGCACCCCCATGGTTCTCTCTCCTCGTCTCCCTGCTCTCTGGGCTCTTTGGCTGTTGGGGAACGGAGCTGCCTGCTCTGGAGTGCTGGGAACCAGGGGCTGGCAGGAATTCCCTGCACTGTGTGTGTTTTCTCCCTCCAGACTCTCTGGTATTTCCTCCCTGCTCAGCGCTGCTCCTGCTGCTCCCGAGCAGCCCAAAAGGCTGCATGCAGGTTGGAATGGTTCTCCATTTGCCATGTTTGATGGAGGGTGCCATGGGAATACATCCCAACATCCCTTCTGGGCTTGCTGAATTGGGTTCTTAGTGCTGTGAGCTCCCAGATGGGATAAATTTGGGCTCCAAGCTCTGAGCAAGCTCCCCTCAGGTCTCTACTCAGCATCCCAAGGAGCTCTCTGGGGTCTGACTAGGAGAACAGGGAGCTCAGCAGCTCCTGTGTGCTACACACAGACAAGTGCAGGCCTTGTAACAGGATCCATCCCGACCTCCAATTTCCCAGGCCAGTCTCCTGAGGGAGTTTCCACTGTCAGTGCTGTCCTGGGTAAAATAACCACTACGTGCTGCCTCAGTGCCTGTCTGTACCCATTTCCATGGGGCTACTTTAAACCTCCCTGCCCTAACATCCAGGAGTGCAGTGCCCAGAACCCACATTCCTGCTCTCCAGAGATCCCTGCAGCTCCTGGCGAGCTGAAAGGAGCAGGACAGCTCTTCACCTTCCCAAAAAGCTTTGTGGGGAGCAGACCTGGGCTGCTCTGCAGCCTTTTCCTCAGTGGAAAGGGTCTGGAATCATTCCCCCATCACACCCTGGGGCCTCTCTCCCACCTGGAGCAAAGGTGGGAGCCACAGGAGATCAGGTTTCTGACACCGATGAACTCAGCCTGTAACTGGAGCTGCCCTCCCAAGCCTCTGGCTTTTCCCTCTTCCCTGTTCTCTCCATCCTCCCCCAGCACCATCTCAAGAAGCTGGAAGGGAGGCGCCTGGACTTCGACTACAAGAAGAAGCGACAGGGCAAGATCCCCGATGAGGAGCTCCGGCAGGCCATGGAGAAGTTTGAGGAGTCCAAGGAAGTGGCAGAGACCAGCATGCACAACCTCCTGGAGACAGATGTGAGTGTGGGAGAGCAGAGCTGGGGGGTTCTGTGTCCCTGGGGTGGGATCTCCTGAGGGAGGCACTGATTACACACCAGTTTCCACTCCTCTCTTCCCAAATGTGATTCTGCTTTGGGAAAGCCCAAATCTGAGTGACAGGCCTTTGCTTAGCCCCTGACCCAGCTCTTGGCCAGAGCAGAGCCTGTGCCTGGCACCAAACATGCTCCTCTCGGGGTGGTGGGGGGATCAGTTTGGGAGGTAACACAGCTGGGAAGGGTTTGGGAAGGATTTCCCAGCTGGCAAACCCGCAGTGGCAGGAAATGGGCTCTGTCCTGCGTGGTCTCAGCCGAATCCCAAATCTCCTGGGCTCCCCACGGCTGCCCCAGGGCAGTGCAGGAGTGTCCAGCTGGGAGCAGGTGCTGATGCCAGCCTGGTGTTGCCCAGATCGAGCAGGTGAGCCAGCTGTCAGCCCTGGTGGACGCCCAGCTGGATTACCACAGGCAGGCCGTGCAGATCCTGGACGAGCTGGCCGAGAAGCTCAAGCGCAGGTGAGTCCCAGGGTGTTCCCTGGAAACCTCTGGAAACACCTGAGTCCCCCTTGGAATCCCAGAGTCCCACAATGGATGGGGTTGGAAGGGATCTTGGGGCTCATGGAGGAGGGGCACCTTCCACTACCCCAGGTTGCCCTGAGCCCTGTCCAGCCTGGCCTTGAAAAAGCCAATTCCTGTGGCTGTTCCAGGTAGGATTTGAATTTAGTTGGGTGTCTGATCCAGCCCAAATCCTGGCTGAGGAAGGCTTGTCCTACCTCTCCTTCCTCAGCCTCCCAATTCTGGGGAGGATCTGGCCATGCTGCCCTGCTGCTCTTCCCTCCTGGGAGAAACTGCAGAGTGGATCCCGTGCCTGCTCTGAATTGGGAGGAGCTGGGAGGACCCTGCCAAGTCTGAGCTTTCAAACTACAGCACGAGTGTCCTCTGCTGGCCTGAATTCCTGAGCATTCCATAGCAAAACCTGGGATGTGTGGGCCCTCTCGAAGGGCAGATCCCAAACCCTGGGGAAGCCCCACCTTCCAAAGGCTCCAGCACAGGGACTTGTGCAAATCCCTGTCTCCAAACCCCTTCCTGCCCTGTGCAGCCCCCCAGGAGGATAAACACCGTGTTGATCCCATCCTGTTCCATTGTTCATTGCACTTTCCCATGTTTCTTTTCCCTGTCCCAGGATGAGGGAGGCCTCCTCACGTCCCAAGCGGGAATACAAACCCAAGCCCAGGGAGACGTACGACTTCAGGGAGACTGACCAGTCCAACGGGGGCTTCTCCTGCAACCCCACCCCCAAAGTCTCAGGTAACGTTGTCCCAGGTGTTCACTGGTGCCTCTGGAGCAGCCTCCCAGGGAAGGAGGGCAGCTGCTCTGCCTGCACAGGATGTTCCTGCTGTGCTGGATGCTCCTGCACGAGCCTGTGGCTCTGGAAAACGTCAGGAATGCCTCTAGATCGGGCTCTTTTCTCCTGGGACCCAGGAGCCTTTGCTGTGTTGGCTTTGGGGATGTGCCAGAGGGGTCTCCAGCCTGGGCCTCTTGCTGTCAGTGCCAGACAGGAAAACTGAAGCCTCCCTCTCTCCCTCCCTCCTTGTCTTCCATCCCGCTGCATCCCTCCCTCCCTCCCTGAACCCGCTGGGTTCCTAACAGCATGGGGGCCCTGCTGTTTCTCCTAACAGATCCCTGCCTGTCCCCGTCTCCCGTTCCCGTTGGTTTAAGCATGTCTCTCTTTTGTTTGGAAGCAGCTTCCGCCTCTTTCCGGTCGGACAAGCCGTCCCGGGCCTCCGTCAGGAGTATCCGTGAGTTTCCTCCCTCTGCACTGCTCCGTGTGTGGCCTCCTCTCCCCATCCCTCCTGGCTGCTCCTCCCTGCTGCTGCTGCTGCTGCTGCTCCTTGGAGCTGCTCATCCCTCCTTGCTGAGCCTGAGCTGAGCCCTGAATTAACCCAGCCACGCTCCAGTGGGATTTTCCACCCCCAAAAGCGGAGCCTGGCTCACCTGGAGGAGATGCAGCAGCTCCCAGCAGCCAGGCATGTCCTGATCCGTAGGGATCAGCTGCTTTCCCATGAGACATCAGACACCTCAAGGATTTCCCTGTTCTTACAAGCACCCAGCCTGGATCTCTCCCACTCCTGCTCCCCGTGTCCCTGTGGAAGGCTGGAGGGAGGAGGCAGAACCTCAGCTCATGGAGTTTGTGGGGTGTGGTCCCAGAGGGGTTGTGGGGTGATGTGGGGTCCGTGGTTCCTCCTGCAGGACCTTGGGATGCCTGGGCTGGGCTGGGGCTTGGAGCTGTTGTGCTGGGAAGGAGCCTGGAGCAGGGCCGTGGTGGTGGGACCAGTCTGGTGATTTGGGGAGTTCTCTCAAACCCATCGATGTCTGGCTGCTGCTTGTGGTGATTTCTGAGTGTTCTTCTCATGCTGGGCCCTCCCGTGCTGTGGGTCCTGGAATCGTGGAATGGTTTGGGTTGGGAGGGACCATCTCATTCCACCCCCTGCCATGGGCAGGGACACCTCCCACTGTCCCAGGCTGCTCCAGGCCCTGTCCAACCTGGCCTGGGACACTTCCAGGGATATTCAGCAGCTGGATGTGCCCTTGCTGCCATTCCCTTGCCCTGGCTGGGAGAGCCCCAGCACAGTGGGGAGGGCTGGGGGGTCCTGCAGGCCCTGGAGGTGTCTCTCAGCTCTGTCCCTTTCCACTGGGATTCTCCCAGCTCCAAAGCTGAGTCCCAAAATGTCAGCACACAGAGTGAGCAGCAGGAAATCCCACAGAGAATCCCTTTGCAGCTAAAAGGTGATGATTAAACTGGAGCTGAGCTGGGGGAATGATATTTCTGGCTTCTCCTGAGTTTTGAGGGGCTGCTCATGGATTTGAAGCCCCGTGACCAGGGAGGCAGCTGCTGTCCGGTCCCTCCTGTCACCCTCAGGTGTGGGGTGACCCCTCCAGAGTCCTCCTCCATGTCCAACCCCACCAGCGAGGCTCAGGGCAGGTTCTCAGCTCTCCGGAGGGATAACGTGCCTTGTCAGTGATCCCGTTGAGGTTGGAATGCAGAAGTGCAGGCAGGAGCAGCGCACGGCTGTTGGAGGCAGATCTGTGCTGGGACAGGAGCGGGGAGCACAGGAACTGCAGGGAGCAGTGAAGGGCCAGTGGAGCCAGCCCTGCCAGCCAGGCAGGATGCAGAGCCCGCAGCAGGAATCCCCGGTGCCAGGGCAGGGCTGAGTGGGGTCCTGCTGACGTGTCCCCGCTGTCCCCGCAGCCCCCCTGGACCAGCCCTGCTGCAAAGCCCTCTACGACTTCGAGCCCGAGAACGACGGCGAGCTGGGCTTCAAGGAGGGCGACATCATCACCCTGACGAACCAGATCGACGAGAACTGGTACGAGGGCATGATCCACGGCCAGTCCGGCTTCTTCCCGCTCAACTACGTGGAAGTGCTGGTCCCGCTACCTCAGTGAGACGGCGCCGCTCCGCCCCGAGTGTCCCGAGCTCCATTCCAGCTCCATCCCCGCCCTCCCCGCCTCACCTCGGGGCCAGGCGCTACCAGGGAACAAACCAGAAGGGTCCCACGGCCCCTTCCCCCTGTGAATTTGTTTTATTTTTTTTTTTTTCTTTGTCCTTCTGGTGCTTGAACTTCGGTACTTTGTGCGCCCCCAGCCCTGGCCGTGCCACCGGCACTGTCCTGTGCCTGTCCTTGTCCCTGTCCCTCCCCACTTCCCGTCTTTCCTTTGGGTCCAGCACCCGGATGAGGCAGGTGGGAGAGCCGGGATGTGTCCTGGACACACGGATGAGGCAGGTGACAGAGCTGGGATGTGTCCTGGACACACGGATCAGGCAGGTGACAGAGCTGGGATGTGTCCTGGACACACGGATCAGGCAGGTGACAGAGCTGGGATGTGTCCTGGACACACGGATCAGGCAGGTGACAGAGCTGGGATGTGTCCTGGACACACGGATCAGGCAGGTCACAGAGCTGGGATGTGTCCTGGACACACGGATGAGCCCGGTGGCAGAGCTGGGATGTGTCCTGGACACACGGATGAGACTGGGATGTGTCCTGGACACACAGATGAGACTGGGATGTGTCCAGGACACACGGATGAGCCCGGTGGCAGAGCTGGGATGTGTCCTGGACACACAGCCCAGGCAGGGCAGTCCCAGCCCCACCCTCGCCCCAGCGAACCTGCCCCTGTCCCCACGGATCCCCAGAGGGATCTCAGAGGGATCAGGGGAGGGGAGCTGGGGCACAGCAACACTAAAACACCCAGTGAACACTAAGGCAGCCCTGCAGGGCAGGTGCTGAGCCCTGCCTGGGGCTTGGAGCCATCCCTGTCCATCCCGGAGGGACAGTAGGGATGTCCCCTGCCTGCCTGGCCCCCTCCCCACAGAGCTCAACCCCTGATGGGGGGCTGCTCCTTCTGCCCGTGGTTTTTTCCTGGACCTCAGGAAAAAAACCTTTTCCTGCTACAAACTCTCCCAAGTCGGTCACGCCTGGAAGATCATCTGGAACTGGGCCACCGCCCAGGGTATCTCTGTGGTGGGGCAGAGGTCGTGGCTCCTCTGCCCAGGGCTCTGCCCATTCCCCCTTCCCGGGGGATCCCTCCTACAGCTGGAGCTCACCTGGCCCTCCTGTGCCTTCCCTGTGCTCCCACCCTTCCCACAGCCACCCTCCCTGGGGGGCAACACACCGCTCTGCCCCTGGATTGCTGGGAACAGGGATGGTTCATCTCGGTGTCACTTCTGCCAGCCCTTCTCCCTGAGCTGTGCTTTTCCTGGCCAGGAGGTGGGGACGGGCTTGGCATGGGGCCGCAGGGCAGCGCTCGCCCCAGCGCTTGCTGGGCTCCGTGGTTTTCCTTGCTACAAAAGTGGGTTCTTCCCCTCGTGGGGCTGGGACGGGCCCCAGCCCTGCTCTCTGAGCCCCAGCTCTGTGCAGGGCTGTGCTGCAGCACCCCTGTCCCTGCTGCTCCCGGCTCCTGATCCCCTTCTCTGTAAGGATTTGGTCTGTGCATGTCCACGTGTGTCTGACCCCCGCACCCCAAGCAGTGACCCCGGCCCCAGGGGGGCACAGGGCAGCCCCCCCTGCTCCCAGCAGGGCAGGGAGCCCAAGGGACCGGAGTCCTGGGGTGTCCCCTCCCCGGTGGGACCAGGGTCACATCCCAGGGACACCGGCTCCCGCTCAGGTGGATTGAAATGCGTTCTGTCAGCTGGGACACCTCGCTAGATCTTTTTTTGTTTTGTTTTTTGTAATGGTTTCTCCTGGTTTTTAGGGGAAAAAAATTGATGACCCACAATTCTTGACTTGTATCTCTGAATGAAAGTATTAAATGTTTTCTTCTTTCTAACAGCTGCGTCGTGGAATCAGGGAATGGTTTGGATTGGATGGGACCTGGAAGGTCATGGGCAGGGACACCTTCCACTACCCCAGGCTGCTCCAAGCCCTGCCCAGCCTGGCCTTGGACACTTCCAGGGATCCAGGGGCAGCCACTGCTGCTCTGGGCACCCTGTGCCAGGGCCTGCCCACCCTCCCAGGGAGGCATTCCCTCACACATCCCCCTAATCCAGGCCATGGCAGGATGTCCCCAGCCAGCAGAGCCACCTCTCAGGAACTGCTCTTTAATCAAACTACCACTTCCACAAACCACTGACCCACAGACTCCCCCACCGGCACGGCCGCCCCCGGGGCAGGGCGGGCCCGGCGGGGTCGCGGGGAGCTCCGGGAGCTGCCCCGCGCCGGGTCCGGCTGAGCCCCGGGGCTGCGAGCCCCGCCCGGGCTGCGGGAGGCGCCTGGTCCGACTCGAGGGGCCCCGGGCCCTCACCCGCTGAGCTTGAGGAGGCTGAAGATCTGCTCCAGGACGTGGGTGAAGCTCTGGTCTTTGGGGGTGCGGGAGGCCAGGGAGCCCTGCAGAGGGGGAACCCCACTTCATTCCAGCACAGGGAATGGGTGCCCCACCAAAGCCCCCTCCCCTCCCAGCCCTTCCCACCTTCAGCTTGTCCAGGTAGGTCTGATCCTGACTCCACAGCTCCTGGAACTTCACCAGGTCGGGGGCTCCCTTATAGAACTCCACCAGCAGCGTCTGGGGGGGACAGAGGGGCTGCAGGCCCTGGGGGTGCCCCAAAGCCAGCCAGGGGGATCCCAAACCTGTGGCACCGAGACCTCGGTGGACTGTCACCATCACCACGGCTAAGGGCAGGATGGGGACAACGGTGGGGTGCCAGCCTGCCCCCAATGGGCTCAGGGGGTTTTGGGGGCCCCCACCCCTCTCTCACCATCTCCTGCACGACGTCGTTGGTGAGGAACCCGTCCTGGATGTAGGTGACCTCCACATCCATGGGGATCCCGTAGTCGTTGGGCCGTTGCTGGAGGGTGGGGGAGCCGGGCAGGGGTCACTCCACAGCTCTGGGACCTGACACCACCCTGGGGGGCACCCGAGGGCACCGGGTGGGGGGACCCCTCCCCAAATTCTCCCCCACT
The DNA here is from genome assembly GCF_031753505.1 of Anomalospiza imberbis. NCBI lineage: Eukaryota > Metazoa > Chordata > Aves > Passeriformes > Viduidae > Anomalospiza > Anomalospiza imberbis. Next base: position 4,194,127 of record NC_089707.1, read on the forward strand.
TACCTCTGGCGGCGGCATCACCCAGAAGGGCGCGATTTTGGACTCCACGCCAGGGTTGCCGTGGTAGAAGGGCCCTGTGGGGACAGAGGGGGCTGGCACAGGGGGGTGACAGCAGCCCCAGCCCCCTGGGAGCCCCGGGCCGCGGGCACGTACCGCAGATGAGCCCCAGGCAGGGCTGGAAGCCGTTGCCGCTGCCCTGCAGCTTGAGCTGGTAATCCATCTGCGCGTCGATGTCGTGCAGGGACGGCAGCGCGGGCCCGAAGGGGTGGCTGTGGTACCACCCCACCAGCGACAGCCCCCGCAGGAACAGGCTCTGGCAGATCTGGGGGGGCACACACCGTAGGTCCAGGCCCTGCAGAGCCCCCTGCCCGCTCCTCAGGCTGGATCAGCCCCTCACCTCCTCCTCCACAGCGCCCGCGGCTTCGGCATCACCCAGGCGGGTCCGGCACGGGAAGGCTCGAAGCACCGTCAGCACTGCTGGGACACAGGGCTGGGTGACACCCCCGGCCCACGGCAGAGCCGCCCCCACCCCCCCAAACCCCACCTACACTGGGTGTTGGTGTCCCACCGCCCCCCCAGGTACCCCACCACTTCGCTCCGCGTCAGGTGGCTGTGGAAATCCTAAAGGAAAAGGTTAAAATCAACAGTTTAGCACTAAAACGGTGACACGAGGGACACCCCGCTCGCTGCGGGTGTCCCCAGTGCCATCAGCGATGTCCCAGCCTGGGGAGGGAACACACCAGGAGCAGGAGGACGTTGCTGGAGATGGCCACGTTGAAGGGCTGGAATTTGTTGATGGCAGCAAAGGACGTCACCTCCACCAGGGTCTGGGGGTTCCTGGAAGAGGCACAGCCCCGCTGCCACCGCTGTCCCCACCCCTGCTGCGCCCCGGGGTCCCGGTGTCCCCTACCTGGCCGAGTCGCGGGTGCCCAGGGTGCAGTAGCGGACGGGCACCCGGGGTTTCATCTCCAGCCTTTTCCCTGCAGTGCCGGCATCTGCCAAGGACAGGGTCCCGTCACCGCGGCCAGGCTGCCCGGGACCCCCGGCACCCCCACGGCAGCTCACCCGTCCCCGCCGGCTCCGCCAGGCTCTTGCCCTGCTGCTTCTTGCTCCTCTCCTCCGGCTTTTTGGGAGCCGCCGGCTCCGGCATCGCCACCCGACCCTCCCTCGCCGCTTCCTCCTCCTCATCCTCGGGCAGCTCCTCCTCCTCGCCCTCGCTGGCCAAGCTCTGCGAGCAGACGGGGCTGGCACCCACCTCGCCCCTTACCCTGGGGGTGCCACGGGGAGGTGACCCCGGTCCCACCTCCTCGGGGGGTGGCACGTTGGGCTGGTGCTTGCGCAGCCAGGCGGCCTTGTACTGGTCCAGCTTCTGGCCCTTGTAGCGCACGGACGCCCAGCCGCAGCCCGACTTCTTGGCGGGGTTCACCAGGCGCTTGCAGTGCGTGGCCCAGGCGCTCGGGGAGTTGAACACCTGCCCCGTCTCCTGCCACGTGATGGTCCCGTCCGAGCCCAGGTCCCCTACGAACTTCTTGCCCTGGGGACAATGCCGGGAGTCACATCCCCTTGTCCCCATCACTTCTCCCTCAGCCCCATCGCTGTCCCACATTTGCCATCTGTATCTCTTGTCCTCATCCCACATCCCCTGTCCTCATCCTGTGTCCCGTTTCCCGTCCTTTTCCCTGTCCCATGTCTCCTGCCCCATCTCTCTTTCTTGTCCCCATCCCTATTCCCAGTCCCCATCCTTCTCCCCTGTCCCCATGCCCTGTCCCCTGTCCCCATCCCTCTCCCCTGTCCCCGTGCCCTGTCCCCTGTCCCCAACCCTCTCCCCTGTCCCCATCCCTATTCCTGGTCCCCATCACTATTCCCAGTCCCCATGCCCTGTCCCCTGTCCCCATCCCCTGTGCCCTGTCCCCTGTCCCCGTGCCCTGTCCCCTGTCCCCCCCCATCCCCTGTCCCCATCCCTGTCCCCTGTCCCCTGTCCCCATCCCCGTCCCCTGTCCCCATCCCCGTCCCCTGTCCCCTGTCCCCGTGCCGTGTCCCCAGGCTCACCAGGTAGTAGATGGACAGGACCCCTCTGCCCGGCTCCAGGAGCCCGTCTCGGAGCAGGACCCTCAGGGTGATGCCCCTGCGGGTCAGAACGGCCCCCCGGGCCACCCCCGCCGCCTTCGCGCCGCTCCCGGCCTCCGGCTCGGCCTCCGCCTCGTCCAGCCCCGGCTCCAGCTCGTCCTCATCCTCCTCCAGACACTCGTCCCCGCCGGGGGAGGCGGCGGCCAGCGCTGCGGGGGGGGGGGGGGGACAGGTGTGACAGCACCCCTGGGTGTCCCCCCAGAGCACCCTTGGGTCCCCCCCCATGGTTTCTGCCTGCGGATGGGGACACGGGGGCAGGGATGCACAGGGACGTGGGGACGGGAAGAGGTGGACATGGGGATACAAGCACGGAGGGGACACAGGGACATGGAGGGGTTGGAGGAGGACTCGGGGATGGGAGATGGGGGGGGAGGACACAGGAGCGTGACAATACAGGACTGCGGGCACGGGGACACGGCTGGTGGGTACAGGAACGGGCTGAGGGACATGGGGACGTGGGGACACAGCTGAGGGACGCGGGTGGGGAACCCACACAGGGCTGGGGGACACGGGGACATGGTCGGGGGACAGGGGGCTGAATCTCCTCTGGCCCAGCAGGTCCCCAGAGCCCGCTCTGAGCCCAGGGGGCTGCGGGGGCGGCCGGGGGTGACACACCACAGGTCCCCGGGGGGAGAGGTGTCCCCGCCCCGGCCGCGCTCAGCTCCTGCCCCCAGGGGTGTCCCGGGGTGTGCCGGTGTGTCCCGGGGTGTCCCGGGGTGTCCCGGGGTGTCCCCAGCGAGGTCCCGCGGGCGCGCGCTCGGGCAGGTGCACGCGCGTGCCCCGGGTGGGCGCGGGGGGGGGGGGGGGAGGCGCGAGTGACCGGTGCGTGTCCCCGGCCCGAGCGCGTGTCCGTGCGCGCGTGTCCGGTTCCCGGTGCGCTCCTGGTACGCGTCTGGTACCGGGAGCCCGGTGCGTGCCCGGTGTGCGCGTGCTCGGTACGTGTTCGGTGCCCGGTGCGTGCCCGGTGCGCGCGATCCCGATGCATGCCCGGTGCCCGGTGCGTGTCCGATTCCCCGTTCCCGGTTCCCGGTTCCCGGAGCCGGTGCCCGGTGCGCCCCCGCCCCCCGGTACCTGCCATGCTCCGCTCCCGCCGCTCCCGCCGCTCCCGCCTCCCCCCGGTGCGCGCGGCGGCGGCGGCGGCGACACGTGATGGGGCGGCCCCGGGCGCCCCGCCCCGCCCGGGGGGGTGAGAGGACACCGGCACCGGGGGGGGACAGCCCCGCACCTGCAGCACCGGGCGGGGGGGGGACACGGGGACTCAGCCCCGCACTGAGACACGAACTCCCCCCCCCTTCCGGCGAGACCCCCGCCCGCCGCCCCTCGCTCCGGCCCCGGGGAGGGGGGGACACCGGCACCGGAACCGGGCGGGGGGACAGGCAGGAACCTGCTGGGTTCGTCCCCGCACCTGTCACACCGGGCGGGGGACAGGGGGGCTCAGCCCCGCGCCGGTCACGGACCCCCAGCCCGGCAGGGACCCCCGCCCGCCGCTTTTCTCCTCGGGCAGGGGCACGGGGGACACCGGCACCGGGAGTGGGAGCGGGAGCCTGCTGGGGGGCACAGCCCCGCACCTGCTGCGTCGGAAGGGAGGGACACGGGGGCTCAGCCCCGCACCGGGGATCCCCCGGCCCGGCCGGGACACCCGCCCGCTGCCCTTCGCCCCGGCCCGGGCGGGGCCGGTGCCGGGAACTGCGGTGGCTCTTGCGCGGTGGCGGAGATGGAGCGGCCGGTGCCGCTGCCCCGGCGGACCCGGTCCCGGCTCCGGCACTACTACGAGGGCTTCGTGGACAAGTGGGGGCCGCGGGATCAGGTGGGCGACACCGCCGGGACCGACCCCGGCACCCCCGGGACCGACCCCGGCACGCCCCAGCACCAACACCTGGGACTCCCCGGGACCGAGCGCCAAGAGCGACCCTCGGGTACCCCGGGCCGATTCCCGGGACCGCTCCCGGCACTCCCAGGCACGGTCTCCCCCCGGACCGACTCCCCGTGTCCCCTCAGCCGCCCGGGACCACCGGCTGTGTTCCCTGAGGAGCCCGGCGCCGGTTCCCTGTTCCTGGTGCCGATGCCAGCGCCGGCTCCCGGTGCCGGTTCTCACTTCCCGGTTTCCTGGTGCCTGATTCCCGCTGCCTGGTTCCCGGTTTCTGGTGCCGGTGCCGGCTCCCGGTGCCATTTCCCCGTTCCCGGTGCCGTTTCCCTGTTCCCGGTGCCGGTGTCAGTGCGCAGCTGAGCCCGTCCCTCTCCGCAGGGCTACCGGAGGGTCTGGGCCGGGCTGCTGGGGCTCAATCTCGCCTTCTACACGGGGCCCCAGGACCACGAGGTACCGGGCTCCTCCGGGCACGACCCCCGGGACTGGGACCCCTGCACGGGCTGTCCCGGCCGGACCCGGGGGGTTTCTCTGGGCCGGGACCCCCGTGGGACTCCCCGAGGCTGGAGACACCCCCGGGCTGGGGCCCCTCAGGGTGGAACCCCATGTCCGGGACCCCCTCAGGGTGGGACCCCCAGGACAAGAACCTTTGGGTGGAACTGGGGGGGCTCCCCCAGGCCGGGACCTCTGGGATCTGCTGGGGCTGGGACCCCCAAGATTGGGAACCCCCCTCCTGTCCGAGCCCCTGAGACGCCCCTGGGACAGGATCCCCTCAGGGTGGGACCCCTGTGCCCCCTCCCCGAGCGGGGACCTGTTCAGTGAAACCCCCCAGGATTGGGGACCCCTCCCCATAAACCCCCCTGGGCAAGGGCCCCCCGAGGATGGGACCTTCAGGTGACACTGGGGGGACCCTGGCTGAGGTGGGGGTGGCCCGGAGGGGCTGAGGTCTGACGTGCTCGTGTCCCTGGGCCGGGGGTCCCACCCTTGGGTGCCCCCAGCCCCTGGAGCTGCTGGACCTGGGCGAGCTGGTGACCGTGCAGGCCGAGGGCGGGGTGCTCGTCCTCAGGCTGAGGGGACAAGAGGTGACAATGAAGGTGAGGGGTAGCCACGGGGGGGGGGGGGGAATATGAGGGGCTGGGGGTGCCCCGGGGGCTATAGGGGTACCTGGAGGGGGTTTCAGGATTGGGGGGACAAGGGGGCTGGGTTTTGGGACAGGGACTGCAGGGGGGGCACTGGGGAGCGTAAGGGAAGGATTTAGGGACACAGAGAGGACAGGATTTTGGGACTGGGAGGACTGGAGGGCAGATGGGGAAGGACTTTGGGGTACAGGGGATGCACAGGGATGAGGGGCTATGGGATTTGGGGCCAGGCTTAGTGGACTGCAGAGACTTCTGGGGGACACAAGGGCCAGGGGACAGGCCACCCTCATGTCCCTTTGTCCCCTGGCAGACGGAGAGCTGGGAGACGCAGGAGATGTGGCGGGGATTCATCCTGACCATGGCCAAGGTGGGCACGGGATGCTGCCCGGGGGTCCCGGGGTGACAGGGACCTCTCTGTGCCACCACCCCGTGTCCCCCCGCAGATGAAGATGCCCCAGGACCTGGCGCTGTTGCCCGGGCACAACTTCCAGCTCCTGCAGGCTCTGCGGGAGGAGCAGGAGCGCAGGGACATCGCCGTGTCCCCGACCAGCCCCGCGTCCCCGACCACCCCCGTGTCGCCGGCCACCCCTGTGTCCCCGACCACCCCCGTGTCGCCGGCCACCCCTGTGTCCCCGACCACCCCCGTGTCGCCGGCCACCCCTGTGTCCCCCAGCCCCTCCGAGCCGTGAGTCGGGGGGATCGGGGGCTGGGGGGGGTCCCCATCCTCACTGGGGACCAGCATGGCCCAACTGGGGGTGGCCCAGTGTGGCCGGCGGTGACGGGGCAGGGCTGGCGGTGACAGTGGGGGGGTCCCCAGGGTCCCCAGCTGTTTTTTCCAGGTGACGCGCGCCGAGGCCGAGCGGCTGCTGGAGCAGAGCGCGGGCAGGGGGAACCTGCTGCTGCGGCCCGGGGGACACGGCCAGGGCGTCTCGGTCACCACGCGCCAGGAGCTGGACGGGTCCGAGCCAGGGGACATCGGGGGGCGTGGGGAGGGTCACCGGGGGAGGGGTGTCCCCAAAGGAGAGGGGCTCTCTGCAAGGGGTGGCTCAGGGTGAGGGTCCCCATGGGGTGGGGGGGTCCCAGGGTGAGGGGAGACGCCTTGGTGGCCCCAAGGGGAAGGGTCCCATTGCGAGGGGTGTCCCGCGGGGTGCGAGTGCCCCACAAGGGGGGTCCCCAGCCGCTGAGGCAGCCCCCCCGCAGGACAGCGCTGCTGAGGCACTACAGGGTGAGGAGAGAGGACCAGGGCTACGTAATCGACGTGGAGACCCCGGTGAGTGACACGGGACAGGGCGGGGATGGCCCCGGGGACAGGGACCCCAACCCCGGGCACCCCCCTGAACCCCCGGGGTGGGACCCTTGGGGCCACCCAAGGGACTGGCACCGTGTGGGCTGTGACATCTCAAGGGTGGGCACCCCCCGGGAATCCCGGGAACACCCAAGGGTGGGACCAAGGGGTCCCCAGGGGGCTGGGGCTCAAAGGAACTAGCACCCCCAAAAGAAGGGACAGGGAACCCCTCAGCTTTGGGATCCCTGGGTACTGGGACCCCCAAAAGAAGGGACAGGGAACCCCTCAGCTTTGGGATCCCTGGGGACTGGGACCCCCAAAAGAAGGGACAGGGAACCCCTCAGCTTTGGGATCCCTGGGAACTGGGACCCCCAAAAGAAGGGACAGGGAACCCCTCACCTTTGGGATCCCTGGGAACTCCCAAGAGACCGGGACACCCCAAAGGGCTGCAGCCAAGGGGATGGGACCCCCCCCCCCCCGGCAGGGCCTGGAGCGGAGGGCAGGGAATGGGGGGCGCGGGGGGGTCCCCGATTGAGGCCGTGCGTGTCCCCAGCACCGCTGCTCGTCGCTGGCAGAGGTGGCACAGTTCTTCGTGCGGCGCAGCAAGGGCAGCCTGCAGCCCCTGGAGCCCGAGTACAGCGCCCAGCTGGGTGGGCACCGGGGCTGGGGGGCTCGGGGGTGGGGGCTCGGGGTCACTATTGGGGTGTCGGGAGCAGCCGGGAGAGGCTGGGGGGAGAGGGGGTGTCTGGAGAGTTGGGGGGCAGAGCTGCTGGGGTGTCTCTGCCTGGGGGCGCTCAGAGAGGTCTGGGAGCACTCAGAGGGGTCTGGGAGGGCTTAGGGGGGTCTGAGGGGGCTCAGAGGGGTCTGGGGGGGCTCAGAGGGGTCTGGGGGCACTCAGAGGGGTCTGGGAGGGCTTAGGGGGGTCTGAGGGGGCTCAGAGGGGTCTGAGGGGGCTCAGAGGGGTCTGGGGGCACTCAGAGGGGTCTGGGAGAGCTTAGGGGGGGTCTGAGGGGGCTCAGAGGGGTCTGGGAGGGCTTAGGGGGGTCTGAGGGGGCTCAGAGGGGTCTGGGGGGGCTCAGAGGGGTCTGGGAGGGCTTAGGGGGATCTGGGGGCACTCAGAGGGGTCTGGGAAGGATTAGGGGGGTCTGAGGGGGCTCAGAGGGGTTTGAGGGAGCTCAAAAGGGCCTGGGGGGCTCAAAGGGGTTTGGGAGGGCTCAGGAGGGTCTGGGGGGGCTCAGAGGGTTCTGGGGGCGCTCAAAGGGGTCTGAGGGGGCTCAGAGGGGTTTGAGGGAGCTCAAAAGGGCCTGGGGGGCTCAAAGGGGTTTGGGAGGGCTCAGGAGGGTCTGAGGGGGCTCAGAGGGGTCTGAGGGGGCTCAGAGGGGTCTGGGGGTGTCGGCTGCAGACGGAGGGTCTGTGACCACCCCTCGCTCTGCTCCAGAGTTCGTGCCGATGGAGGGGGGCCCCCCCCCGGCTGCGGCCGCGCTCGGGCCGGCCCTGAGGAGGGGCAGACCGGCCCTGAGGAGGCGCAGAGGCCCCCCCGGCTTGGGGCTGGTGCCCGAGGAGCAGATCTACATGAACGACCCCGGTGAGGCCGCTCGGGACTGCGGGGACGGGGAGCGGACACCCCCGCACCGAGCCCTCCCCCCCTGGCCCCGCTGTCACCCCGGGGACACTGGGTCCTGCCACCGGCTCGGGGGGCAATGGGGAGGAGCGGGGGGTTCCTGGGGGGCAGGGGGAGGCGGATTCTCTGCCAGGTGCTCACAGTTCCATCCCCCCCTGGCACAGGGAGTACCCAGGAGCTGCTCAGGGAGCTGCACAGGAAGCTGCAGCTGCGCCAGGCTCAGTGATGGGGACACTCTGGGGGGGCCCCGCTGGCCCCCACTCTGTGCCAGCAGCCAGCAGGGGCAGCGGGGCGCCCCCTCACCCTCAGGGAAAGCTGTCCCCAGTGTCCCCTGGCCTGGGGTGACACTGGGGAGGCAACCCCCTCATCTTTGAGGGGGGCACTGTAAATAAAGAACTGTGTGCCCACCCAGCCTCTCCCTGCTCCTGGCACCGCGGGGGTGTCACAGGGACCCCGAACTGCCCCCTGTGTCCCCATCCACGGCCAGGTCACACCTACATCCCAATTTATTCTCCAGGCCAGAAGCAGCTCTCGGTGCTGGGGGGGGCAACGAGCCCCGGCGACACGGGGGGCACGGAGTGGGGGGGCCGTGGGCAGCCCCGGGGGTGGCAGAGCCCTGCAGGGGCTGCGGGGCTGGGGGTACATTCAGTGCTGTGCCCGGGCTCAGGGCAGGCTGGAGCTGCTGGCGGTGCTGTTGCGCTTCTGGAGGCACCGCACGGCGCTGGGCACCTGCAAGCCTGATGTCACCTGGAAGCTGCCACACCACACCTGGGGACACAGCGGGGGCTCAGGGGGCTGAACCCAGCGCTGGCAGCCCCCCCTGGGACCCCCAGCCCTGCCTCTCCCTTACCATGAAGGCCGGCAGCACCGGCTGCGAGAACTTGGCCTTGAAGGTGTGGAGCAGCTGCTTGGTCCGGGCGTTGTAGAAGGACAGGAAACCTGTGGGAATGGGGGCACAGGTGGGCACGGGGCGGGCACAGCCCTGGCACAGTGCCTGTGGTGGTGACAGTGCCCATGGTGGTGACAATGGCCATGGTGATGATAGTGGTGGATGTTGGTGTCCATGCTGGAGTATGGACATGCTGGTGCCCATGGTGGTGACAATGGGGGTGACAATGGCCATGGTGGTGGCAATGGCTGTGGTGGTGACAATGGTGGATGTTGGTGTCCATGCTGGAGTATGGACACGCTGGTGCCCACGGTGGTGACAGTGGCCATGGAGGTGACAATGGCCATGATGGTGGCAATGTCCACACTGGTGTCCATGGTGGTGCCACTGCTCACGGTGGTGGCCATGGTGGTGACAATACCCAGGGAGGTGCCCATGGAGGTGCCAATGCCCACAGTGGTAGACACGGAGATGACAGTGGCCATGGTGGTGCCAGTGCCCACACTGGTACCCATGGAGGTGCCAATGCCCATGGTGGTGGCCATGGAGATGACAATGCCCATGGAGGTGCCAATGCCCATGGTGGTGGCCATGGAGATGACAATGCCCATGGCAGTGACAATGCCCATGGAGGTGCCAATGCCCATGGTGGTGGCCATGGAGATGACAATGCCCACGGCAGTGACAATGCCCATGGAGGTGCCAATGCCCATGGTGGTACCAATGCCCATGGTGGTGGCCATGGAGATGACAATGCCCATGGAGGTGCCAATGCCCATGGTGGTACCAATGCCCATGGTGGTGGCCATGGAGATGACAATGCCCATGGAGGTGCCAATGCCCATGGTGGTGGCCATGGAGATGACAATGCCCATGGTGGTGTCCACGGTAGTGGCAATGCCCACACTGGTGCCAATGGAGGTGCCAATGCCAGTGGTGGTGGCCCTGGCAGTGACAATGCCCATGGTGGTGCCAATGCCCACAGTGGTGGCCATGGCAGTGACAATGCCCATGGAGGTGTCCACGGTAGTGGCAATGCCCACACTGGTGCCAATGGAGGTGCCAATGCCAGTGGTGGTGGCCCTGGCAGTGACAATGCCCATGGTGGTGCCAATGCCCACAGTGGTGGCCATGGCAGTGACAATGCCCATGGAGGTGTCCACAGTGGTGGCAATGCCAACATTGGTGCCAATGGAGGTGCCAATGCCCATGGTGGTGGCCATGGAGATGACAATGCCCATGGTGGTGGCAATGCCCACACTGGTGCCCGTGGAGGCGCCAATGCCCAGAGAGGTGCCACCCCCAGCCCCAGCCCAGCCCCACCTTCGTGGAAGTTGCAGTGCACGCCGATGCAGTCGGGCACGGGCACGTCGAGCGCCTTGGCCTTGTTGTTGTGCTTGGCGCTGAAGCTGACCTGCAGCCAGTTGTTGAGGTGCAGGCACCAGGACGCCGAGGTCTTGCCCAGCTGGTCGAACTTGCCCAGGCTGCGGTAGGCCACACCCACGCCGAAGGCTTTGCTGTCGCGGTCGTAGCGCACCTCCCAGTAGTGCTCGTCCCCGTCGATCAGGGTGTCCCCTGGGGCACGGCCACGGCTCTGCCCGGGGCACCCGCGGCCTGCCCTGTGCCCTGTCCTGTCCCCACCCCGCCACGGGTGTCCCCTGCCCCCCTGCATCGCCCCTCGTGGCCTATTCCCTCTGTGCCCCCTCCTCACCCACATCCCTGGGTGCCCAAACCCTCACACCCCCAGGTGCCCAAACCCCACACCCCTGGGTGCCCATACCATACATCCCTGGGTGCCCAAACCCCACACCCCTGGGGGCCCCAGCCCCCCACACCTCTGGGTGCCCAAACCCCCACTCCCCTGGATGCCCAGCCCCTCCCCCTCCCCACAACCCTGGGTGCCCAAACCTCACACCCCTGGGAGCCCAAACCCCACACCCCGGGGTGCCCCAGCCCCCCACACCTCTGGGTGCCCAAACCCCCACTCCCCTGGGTGCCCAAAGCCCACACCCCCGGGTGCCCCTCTCACCCAGCACCGTGTAGGACTCTGCGGTGAATCGGTCGCGGCCCCCGCGGCCCAGGGACATCCTCTTGGGCGACTGCACCACCCTGGCACAAAGGGACAGGGCAGGGTTGGCACTGCCAGGCCAAGGGGCCGTGCCGGGGGGCCCGGGGGTGGCGTTACCTGGCAGGGGAGTTGGCAGGAGAGGCCGTCCTGCCCTTGCCATCCTTCTCGCGGGCCTTGACGTCCTGCACCTTCCCGCCCGTGGCGTCCCATTCCACGCTCAGCTCCTCCACCCGCAGGTTCTGGTGGCACGTGCTGGCATCCAGCCGGAACATGAACGCTGGGGACAGCCCCTGTCAGCAGTGCTACGGCTCCCCCCGCCTGGCCACCACCCCACAGGGGTGGCACAGGGGGACATGGGCACCTGCCACCCCCCGTGGACCCACCTCTGGTCTCCAAAGTGACCGGCTCGGAGAACTCGCCCGCCACCGCCTTGTTACACGCCCGCACCCGAAAATTCATGTACTTCATGTCAAACTTCAGCCCTGTGGGCACAGCAGGGTCACAGGGTGGGGCACGAGGAGGGCACTGCCACCCCCCTGTCCCTTACAGAGCCTGGGACAACCCCAGTGCCCGCCTGGGGCTGGTTGCACCCCTGTGCCCGCACCAGTGAGGGTGTACTCAGTGCCCTTGATGCCCTCGATGACCATCCAGGGCTGGTCCTCCTTGGCACGGGGGGGCCCCTCGAAGTTGGTCCTGCGGTACTCCAGCACGTAGTGGTCGATCTTGCTGTCCTCGTCGGGCATCCTCCAGGCCAGGGTCACACAGTTATCGGCCACCAGCGACTCCGCCAGGTCGATCTCGGGGGCGCTGGGCACTGCCCGCAGGAGCAGCCGTGCCAGTGTCCCCCCTCCCTGCCACACAGGGGTTCCCCAGCACTCCCGGGTACCCCCAGACCCCACGGGCTCAACACATCACAGACCTCAGGCGTGGCACTCATGGGACCCCACCCATGGCACCCAGAGACCCCCAGCACGGCCCTCACTGCCCCCCTGGGCACAGCACCCAAACCCCTCATCCCTCCACCCATCCCTGGCACCTTCCTGCCCCTCTGGAAAGGCACCCCAGGCCTGGCACTGCCCCATCCCGTGACACCCTCCCCCGGTGCCAGGCTGGCTGTGCGCTGCCCTGTCCCCCCGTGTCCCCCTGCCCTGGCAGTACCTGGCAGGAAGGTGAGGCCCTGCAGCAGGCGCCGTTCCTGGGCGAAATCCACCATCAGGTGGCTCATGTTGTCACTGACCTTGGCCTTGAGCGACAGGCGGAAGGCCGGAGCCATCGTCACACTGTGCCAGGACAGGGGACAGGGCTCAGCGGGGCCGGGCACCCCCCCTGCCCTGCGTGACCCCGGGGAGGGCGGGCACAGCCACGCCAGCACCCACAGGGCCACCCCAGCACCCACAGGGCCACCCCAGCACCTTGGGACCAACCCAGCACCTTGGGACCACCCCCTGTGGGGCCCTGGCTGGGAGGAGGAGGAGGAGGAGGATGGGGTTAGTGGGTGGGGGGCTCGGGGGGGCCGTACCTATCCTTGATCTGTTTGGCCGCCTTGTGAGCGCAGAGGGAAAGAGGAGGAGAAAAGCAGCAGTGAGGCAGCAGAGCCGGGCACAGGGGGTACATGCGGGACCTGTACCAGCTGTGGCACCCAGCAGGACAGCATCCCTGCATCCCACAGCCCAGAGCATCCCACAGCATCCCAGAGCATCCCCAGAGCATCCCTGCATCCCACAGCCCAGAGCATCCCACAGCATCCCAGAGCATCCCCAGAGCATCCCTGCATCCCACTGCATCCCTGCATCCCAGAGCATCCCTGCATCCCACAGCATCCCTGCATCCCAGAGCATCCCTGCATCCCAGAGCATCCCTGCATCTCACAGCATCCCTACATCCCACAGTATCCCTGCATCCCACAGCATCCCAGAGCATCCCCAGAGCATCCCTGCATCCCAGAGCACCCACAGCATCCCAGAGCATCCCTGCATCCCACAGCATCCCTGCATCCCAGAGCATCCATGCATCCCACAGCATCCCAGAGCATCCCCAGAGCATCCCTGCATCCCACAGCATCCCTGCATCCCACAGCATCCCTGCATCTCACAGCATCCCTACATCCCACAGTATCCCTGCATCCCACAGCATCCCAGAGCATCCCCAGAGCATCCCTGCATCCCAGAGCACCCACAGCATCCCAGAGCATCCCTGCATCCCACGGCATCCCCAGAGCATCCCTGCATCCCTGAGCATCCCTGCATCCCGCAGCAGTACACCTGGCACAGCACCCCCGTGGCACACCACCTCCCTGGCACAGCATCCCCTGTGCCCCCCAGTGCCCCCCGTGGCCCTGCCATGGTGCCCCTTTGTGTCAGAAGAAAGGGGGGCCCTGGGGTCACCCCGGGTGTCCATGCTCCTACCCAGGCCCAGCCAGCCCAGCACGCAGAGAGAAGCAGTGCCCAGCCCAGGGTGGCATCCAGCGGGTGGCAAGGGGAGCTCAGGACACCCCCAGCATGGGGACAGCCAGGCAGGGCCACCCCTGGTGCCGCGGGGACCCACCTGGGAGAAGTCTTGGTGGTTGGCCGTGCCCAGGGCCTGGTTGGCCGCCTCCAGCAGCTCCTCGGAGCTCTCCAGGGCCTTGGAACACGCCACGAGCTGGGCCTGGCAGGGGAGGGAGGGCAGAGGGGCAGCGCTGGGCGGGATCCCGGGCCGGGGGCACTGGGCCGGGGCTCACCTGCAGCTCGTAGGTGCGGCTGGCACGCTCCTGCTTGATCTTCATCACCATGTCCTCCTTGAGCTCGTCCAGCAGCGCGTACAGCGACTGGAACTCGGCCTCCAGGTCCTCCTGCGCCCGCGCCGAGTTGGCCTGGGCACAACGGCGGGGCCTGAGCGGGGGCCGCCCCGGCGGGGCCCCGGGGGAGCGCGGGGGGCCGGGGCTACCTCCACGTTCTGGATCATCTGCTTGAGGGAGTAGATGAAGTTCTGGATCTCCTCATTCTTCACGGCGAGGGTGGTGATGATCTTGCGCAGAGACTCCTGCCCGGCGCCCTGCACCGGCCGTCAGTGCCCGCGGGCCCCCCGCTCCCCCCAGGGCCCGGCCCCGCCGTGCCGTGCCGGGCCGTGCCGGGCTGTGCCGGGCTGTGCCGTGCCGGGCCGTGCCGGACCGTGCCGTGCCGGGCCGTGCCGGGCCGTGCCGGGCTGTGCCGGGCCGTGCCGTGCCGTGCCGGGCTGTGCCGGGCCGTGCCGTGCCGGGCCGTGCCGGACCGTGCCGTGCCGGGCTGTGCCGGGCCGGGCCGTGCCGTGCCGGACCGTGCCGGGCCGGGCCGTGCCGGACCGTGCCGTGCCGGACCGTGCCGGGCCGTGCCGTGCCGTGCCGGGCCGTGCCGTGCCGGACCGTGCCGGGCCGTGCCGTGCCGGGCTGCCCGGCATGGCGGGGCCGATGACTTGGCAATGTGAGTGTGAGTGTGAGTGTGCCAGTCCTGAGCCCCCAGCTCCCCTCCGTGCCCCCCCAGCCCTCCCGCAGCCCTCCTTCCCTCCGGTGCCACTCTGAAACCCTCAGCCTTCCATCCTCCTCACCTGCGCTCCTCATCCCTCCTTCTCCATCCCTCCATCCCCTCTTCCTCCATCCCTCCTTCCTTCCTTGCTCCCTCTTCCTTCCCATCCCTCCATCCCCACTTCCTCCATCCCTCCGGCCCTTCTTCCTTCATCTCTCCTTCTTCATCCCTCCCTCCTTCCCTCCCTCCACCCGTCCATCCCCTCTCCCTCCATCCCTCCCTCTCCATCCCTCCCTCCCTCCACCCTCCTCACTCCATCCTCCATCCCCCCCGCCCCCATCGCTCCATCCCCTCATCCTCCCCCCGCCCGGTTCCTCCTCCATCCCCCCGTGCCCTGCCGGCCCCGGGGGGTGCGGGCCGTACCTGGTCGCCCATTCCGGGCCGGCCCCGCCGCGCTCGGCCCCGCCGACACCAACAAAGGGGGAGAGGCGCCCCCGCCCCGCCCCGGCCCCGCCCCGCGGCCCGGCCCCGCCCCCATCACCCCGAGGCATGCTGGGAGTTGTAGTCCTGGAGGGGAGGCTGCGACCCCCGCGGTTGGGGAGCGCCGGGCCAGGGCTGGGGGCGAGGGGAGGGGGAGGGACATTGTCACCTCGCGGGGGGGGGGGCGGTGGGGACACTGTCGCACTGCGTGGGGAGGTCCCAGTCCGGGAACCCTAACCCCCCAGCCCGCTTGGGGGGCAGGAGGGGGTCCCCCTGCTCCAGGGGGATCAGAGGAAGTCCCCAAGAGGCTCCTTCCCAGGCTGGAGTGGTTCCAGGATCAAGGTGGAGCCTGAGGAGGTGCTGTCACCTGTCCTTGCTCCGGATGCTGTCCCACATCCCTGTCCCCATTCCTATCCCCATCCCTGTCCCAAATTGCATCCTTGTCCCCATTCCTATCCCCATCCCTGTCCCCATCCCTGTCCCCAATGGCATCCTTGTCCCCATTCCTATCCCCATCCCTGTCCCCATCCCTGTCCCCATTCCAGTTCCCACTCGTGTCCCCATTCCAGTCCCCGTCCCCATCCCGACATCTGCCCCATCCCTGCCCAAATCCCCATCCCCAACCCCCACCCACGTCCCCACCTCTGCCCCCGCTCTGGTCCCGCTCTCTGTCCCTGTCACCTCCCCCGTTCCACAGGCCCCGGAAGCCACAATGTCACAGTGGGC
This sequence comes from Anomalospiza imberbis, assembly GCF_031753505.1. Taxonomy (NCBI): domain Eukaryota; kingdom Metazoa; phylum Chordata; class Aves; order Passeriformes; family Viduidae; genus Anomalospiza; species Anomalospiza imberbis. The sequence goes on from NC_089707.1 coordinate 4,209,805, forward strand.
TGGCCCAGGTGACATTGTGGAGGGCCAGGAGGCTTTGGGGACAGCGGTGCTTTGGGGACAGGGACAGTGTGGGGCCCCATGGAGACGACGCAGCCCCTCGGAGGGGGGAGTGGGCTGGCCCCGGAGGGGGGGATGTGGCGGCCCGGGGTCCTCATCCCCCTCCTTGGAGGTGAGTGGGGGACAAGGCTGGCTGGGGGGACAGCGCCTGGGACCCTGTGGCTGCGCTGTGGGGTTGGGGACAGGCCACCCAGGGGACACTGGGGGGGCACGGGGCTCGGGCTGGCCCCTGTGTGACAGATGGGGCGGGAGGGGACATCTGTCCTGAGGGGGAGACCAGAGAGGGGCTGAGGACACAGAGGGAGGGACAGACATGGGGACAGCGGTGGGTGACATGGCTGTGGCAGGATGGAGCCGGTGGGGATGGATGCGGGGACATGGGGAGGGGACAGGGTGGGGGGCAGACAGCGTCAGTGGGGACAGGAAGCTGACAGTGGTGGGGGACAGGATGGGATGTGTGGTCAGAGAGCCTGGAGTGTCCCTGTCCCCCAACCCCACCCCACCCCACGGGTGTCCTGGGGGACCGCCGGGGTTGGGGGTGCCATCCATCCCCCCGTGACCCCGGGGCTGTCCCCACAGCGGGCGCCCTGCGGGTGACCCAGGACCCGGGCGAGCTGCAGGTGACCGCGGGTGACACGGCAGCCCTGGAGTGCCAGGTGGAGGTGGCCGAGAGCGAGGCCCTGCTGCGGATGGAGTGGGTGAGGGCCGGGGGGCTCGGGGTGCTCTGTGCCACCCTCCTGTGCTTTGGCACCGCCCTGCCCCTGGTCCCCTGTCCCCGCCGTGCCCCGGGGGCCCAGCTGGCCTGGCACCCCCCCCGGGCCACCCTCAGCCTCCCGCAGGTGCAGGGCAACGACAGCGGGCGCTACCTCTGCCGGGTGACCCTCGAGATCCCCCGGCACGGCACCGCCACCGGCAACGGCACCGAGCTCCGCGTCACCCCCGGGACTGCCCGGGACTGCCCGGGACGGCTCCGCGCGGGAGGGGCAGGGGGGCCGGGGAGGTGGCACCGCCGAGGGGCTTGGGGGGGTCACTGAGGGTCACCAGCAGGGTGGGTGGGGTCCCTTAGGGGAGATTCCTGGGGGGTTTTGGGTGGCCACAGTGAGGAGGGACAGGGACAGGGACAGGGACAGGGACAGGGACATCTCTGACTGCTCTCCCCTCACGGTAGCAGCTCTTGGAGGACATCAGGCTGGTGATTGTGCCCCCGCTGTCCCTGCTGTGCCCTCCACCCCGGCACCCCCGTGTCCGGTGTCCCCGGGGCCGTGGGTGACCCCGGCTGGCTGTGCTTGCAGCGCTGCTCTGGGGGCTCCTGGGGGGCCTGGGGGGCACCGCCCTCCTCCTGGGGATGGCACTGCTCGCCCACCGCTGCTGTCACAGGAGCCCAGGTAACCCTGTCCCCAAACTCCCCTCCCCAGTACCCCTCACCCTCCTCTCCTCACACCCTCCAAACGCCCCCATGCCCACCTGCCCCATGTTCCCCTGACCCCAAACCTCCCCTGCTCGCGCCCCCCATCACCATCCCCCACTCCAGGGCACCCCGTGTGTCCCCCGAGGGTCCTGGCTGACAGAAGTGACCCCCAACAGGCGCTGTCCCCTCTGACACGGCCATCTACCTGAACGTGGTGTCCCTCTTGGCGCGGGACCCCACAAAGCTGCCACCCCCCGAGCTGAAGATCAGCCCATACCAGTGGGAGCCGCAGTGGGCACGGGGCCCCTCCCTGCCCCCCCGGCCCTGAGAGTGCCCGCTGTGGCTCACCCCCTCCCCCAGCTCTGCCCTTCCTCAGGAAACCCCCCAAAAAAAGGTGTTTGGCAGCATCCTGTCACTCGGCTCAGCATCCTCTCTGTCCCCCCCGCCCCGTGCCATCCTGTGCCCTGCCAGCCACCATGTGTGGGCAGCTCGTTGTCACTGTGCCCGAGGGGTGACAGCGGCCCCTGGGACCCCTCGTTTAGGGGAAGACACTCTGTTGTCCCCTGGCCTCTTCCTTGGTGTCACACGGCACACAAGGGCTGTGCTGGGCGGTGGGAAGCAAGGGGGGGCAGTGCCACCAGCCCCTCACCATGTAGGTGACCCCAGGCAGTGCCACCCCGTGCCGTGCCCATGGCTGGGGGGACTGGGGATCCTTCACGGTGGTGAGACCAGGGTGGGACAGCAGTGGCAGTGCCACCACCTTGTCCTGCCTTCCCCAGGGACACCAGAGTTGGGCAGCAAGATGCACCAGAGGCTCCCATTCCCTCCCTATTCCTCTCCCCATTTCAGTCCCCATCCCCATCCCTTTCTTCCCCCTGTCCCCATTTCAGTTCCCTATCTCTGTCCCCATCCCTGTCCCCAATCCCCGCATCCACATCCCAAAAACTCCTCCCCAAATCCCCGCCCCTCAAATGCCCGTCCCCAAATCCCCCGCGGAGGCACCACAGCGTCACCACCCCGATGTGACACGGCGGCTTTAATGGGGCGGGGGGGCCCGGCCGGGGGTCCCGGGGGGCTCACAGGGGCTGCACGGCCACGGGGTAGAGCAGGGACAGGTGGCGGGCACCGCGCACGGGCAGTGCCCGGGCCGTGTAGTGCCCCACGGCCGCCGGTACCGACGGGAAGGCGGCCCCGGCCCGGCCCAGCGTGAAGTGCTGCTCCCGGGTCCGCGTCAGCTTCACGTGCACGAAACCCTGGCTGCTCCTGCGGGACGGACGGGAAATGAGGCACGGGAACCGGGATGGGATGGGAGGGGATGGGATGGGATCCATGGGATGGGAGGGGAATGGGATTGGGATTGGGATTGGGATTGGGATGAGAATGGGAATCAGATGGGATCAATGGGATAAGAGCTGAGGGGATGGGATGGGATGGGATGGGATGGAATGGGATGGGATGGGATGGGATGGGATGGGATGGGATGGGATGGGATGGGATGAGGATGGGGACAGGAATGAGGAGCAGGGTGGAGGTTCAGACAGGGAGGTGGACAAGGATAGGGATGGGGATGGGGTGGAGGACACCTGGGATGGGAATGGGAATGGGATGAGGGACTGGGATTCGGGATGAGGACTGGGATGAGGACTGGGATGGAGACTGGGGCACAGATATGGACAGCAGCGGGGATAAGGACAGGGATAGGGACCCCATCCAGAGCAGGGGCAGGTGGTGCTGAGGGATCTCGGGTCACCTCCAGCCTGTCCCATGCATGGGGACGTGCCAGCACATCCCCACGGATGCTGGGACAGCCAAACCCGGCACAACCCTGATCCAACCCCACACTGCCAGCCTGGCACGCCCCCCCTGGCAGTGGGGGGACAGCTCACCTGAGGGACAGCGAGTAGTCATCGGGGCTGGTCTCGCAGTCCCGCACCAGGAAGCTGCCCTCGCGGCACAGCGCCAGCAGCGTCTCGGCGCCCGCCCGCCCGATGGGGCCGTGGTACCACCTGGGCACAGCGGGGTCACACGGGCACCCCCTGTGCCACGAGGGACCCTCCCGGCTGCTCGGACCCGTCAGCAACGCGGGGCGGCTTGGGGAGCCACCCACAGCCCACGGGGACCTCCTGTGCCATGGGGCACCTTCTACGTCATGGAGGCAGTCGGGGTGTTGGCACCCAACAGAGTCAGAGGGGCAACCATGCCATGGGGCACCCAAGCATGCCATGGGGGACCCAAGCATGCCATGGGGCACCAAGCATGCCATGGGGGACCCAAGCATGCCATGGGGCACCAAGCATGCCATGGGGGACCCAAGCATGCCATGGGGGACCCAAGCATGCCATGGGGCACCAAGCATGCCATGGGGGACCCAAGCATGCCATGGGGCACACCAACACTACATGGGGGATCCAAGTATGCCATGGGGCACCCAACCACGCCATACGGCACACCAACACACCATGGGGGACCCAACCAATCCATGGGGCACCCAACCATCCTTTGGGGCACCCAACTACACCATGGGGCACCCAACCACGCCATGGGGCACCCAACTACACCATGGGGCACCCAACCAGGCCATGGGGCATCCAAGCATCCTATGGGGCACCCAACCATGCCATGGGGCACCCAACTACACCATGGGGCATCCAACCAGGCCATGGGGCATCCAAGCATCCTATGGGGCACCCAACCACTCCATGGGGCACCCAACCATGCCATGGGGCACCCAACCATCCTTTGGGGCACCCAACCACTCCATGGGGCACCCAACTACACCATGGGGCACCCAACCACGCCATGGGGCACACCAACACACCATGGGGGACCAAACCATGCCATGGGGTATCCAACCACACCATGGGGCACCCAAGATCCTGTGGGGCACCCAACCCCATGGGGATTCACCCAGGACATTGGGCCCTCCACACCCCCTGGGGACCCATCCATGCCAAAGGGCCACACCATGGGACACCCTTGACCCCACAAGGACCCACCCGTGGGGACCTCCTCCTCCCCAGGTTTGTCCCCGTGCCACGCTGCGTGACCGGGATGCTGGTGCCACCCCAGGGGATGCCCCCAGACTCACGCCTGCTTCTCCAGGGGCAGCGAGGTGTCCACGTGCCTGGGGCTGGGGGGACAGGCGGGCCGGGGGCCGCCGGGGGCCCGGGGGGAGCGCGGCAGCTGCCGGGACAGGCTGGGGGAGCGCTCGGGGCTCTCAAACTGCACTGCGGGGACAAAGGGGTGTCACCCACCCCGCCCGCTGCTGCCGGCTCCTCTCAGTGCCACAAAGGAATGTCCCAGAGGTGGCCCTGCCCTGCCGTGGTGTCCCATTGCTGCGGCCAGGAGTGCTCTGGGGGGGTACCCATGGAGGGCACAGGGGGTTGGGGTGGCAGCGGTGAGAGCTGTGGGCACCGGGGGACACTGAGGGGACCCCAGGGTGCTGGGGGATGCTGAGGGCTAGGACTGATACCCATGGAAGCTGCGGGATGTAGGGCTGGGGGACCCTGGGGTGGTCCCCACAAGGAGTGGCACCCATGAGAGCTGTGCTCCCCCGAGGTGGCACCCGGGGACTGTCACCTGCGAACGCCCGCGAGATGTGATCCTTCTTCCACTCCCAGGGCTGGTCGTACTCGTCTGCCGGGCGCTCGTCGTCGCGGGGGAGGCGGCTCTCGCGGGCCGGGGGTCCCCCCGGGCCGTCCCCGGCCGTGTCCCACTCCTCGGAGGGGGTGTCGTAGAGCTGGGGACCCCGGCGCGGCCGCACCCGCCGGCCCTCGCCCTGCCGCGGGCACCCTGGGGATGGGGAACGGGGCGGTGGGAAGCGCCCGGGACCCCCGCGGGGGTGCTGGGGGTGCCCGGGGTGTCACCACCCACCTGTGGCCTCCTCGTCGCAGCCGCCCTCGGGCGCCGGGTCCTGCTCCCCCTCGAAGGGCTCGGAGTACTCGCTCTCACCTGGGCCCTGCGGGGGGGGCTCCGGGTGGGACGGGACCCCCACTGCCCCCCCCGCAGCCCCCCGGTCCCTGGGTGCCCTCACGGGACCCTTCGGGCTCCCACATCCCCGACACGGGTGTCCCCAGCCCCGTCCCCACTCCCGCCCACCTGGTCCCTTTGTCCCCCAACCCCTGTCCCCTTCCCCCTCTCCCAGTGACTCCACCGTCCCCCGCCGCCCCCCAGTTCCCTCTCCCAGTGACCCCAGGTCCTTCCTGGGTGCCCCACTGCCCCCCCGACCCCTTGGCTCTCCCCGGTTCCCCGTCCCCGTTCTCCCGCTCCTCATTCCCGGCCGCTCTCGGCCCCCACCCCCGTTCCCCATCTCCCCCCATCCCCTCCGGTCCCCAGACCCCCCCGTCCGCCGCTCCCCCGCGCTCTCCGCTGCCCCACTCACACCTGCCCGACCCCCCCCCGCTCCTCCCGCTCCCGGTGCCCCCGATGCCCCCCGCTCCCCTTCCCCAGGCCCCCACCCGCTGCCCCCCTGCGCCCCCCAGTCCCTCCGCCGCCCTCCCCGCTCTTTGCGCTTGGCTGCGGCTCCCGCCCGGTGCCCCCGGTGCCCCCCCGGTGCCCTCCCGGTGCCCCCCGCCCGTACCTGCTGCAGGCGGCGGGGGCCGCCCCCCGGCCCCGCGCCCCCCACCCGCACGAGGCGGTGGCGCGGGGAGGCGGCGGGGCCGCGGAGCGCGGCTCCGGGGGCGGCGGCGGGGGGGCCCCCGGGACCGCTGTAGTCGGGCTGGGGCGGGCGCGGGGGGGAGCGCCGGGCCCCCCGGCCCAGGTACTCCCGGAGCCACTTGGCCATGGCGGGGAGCGGTACCGGGACCGCCGGGACGGCCGGGACCCAGCGGCACCGGGACCCGCCGGGACCCCCCCGCCGCCGCCGCCGCCGCCGCCGCCGCCGCCGCCGCCGCCGCCGGAGCCGCTTTGTGTCGCCGCCGCGCGCGGCGCGGACCGGAGCCCCCGATCCCCCCCCGCGCCCGCCTCGCCGGGGGCACCGGCACGGGGCGGGGGGTGAGACCACCGAGGGGACACCGGCAGGGACAGCGAGGGCGACACGGCGGGACCCCCGCGGGGTTAACCCCCCCCACCCCGAGTGCCGGGGGGCACCGGGACCCCCAAGTGACACCGGGCGGCCCCTCCCCGTGTGACAGCGGGAGAAGGGGGGGGGGGTCACCGGGACCTCCAGACCCCGGCGATGGGATCCCCCCCCCCACGGTGCTGGTGGGTTTTTTGGGGAACAAGGGCCCCCCCAGCTCTATCACCCACCCCGGGGAGCTCATCGGGGCGGGCACGGGGGGCTCTGCTCCCCCTCTGCCCCGCGGTTTTGGGGGGCTCAGACACCACACTGGGGGCAGGAGGTTGGGAGCCCCCCTGAGCCCCCTCCTGGCATTGTCTGTCCCCAGAACAAAGGTCCCTCTTGGGGTCCCTCTCGGGGGTCCCACCTGGTGCTGGGGGGTGGTGACAGCTGGGGAGTGTGGGGGACACATGTGGGAGGACATGGCCGGAGACCCCCACCCCCTCAGGCCCCCCCAGCCCCGGGCTGAGCCCAGTGGCCAGCATTAATATTTGAAGAGGCTAATTAAGGCATGTGCACAGAATGCTAATTGGGATGGGGGGGGCTGCCCTTCTGCCCAGCTCTCCCTGATGCCCCCCCACACCAGCCCCTCTGTGAGGGTGTTAATTAGCCAGGGGCTGCTCAGCAATTAGAGGTGGGTGCATTGATGAGGGGGAAGTTCATGGCCATGGGTGAGGAGAGCCCCACTCGGGGTGGGTGGGCACTGGGGGGGTCCCTGGGGCAGGATCCGACAGTGCCCACGTACAAATCACTCTCTGGAAGATGAAGGTCTGGGATGAAGCTCTGATCTGGCTCTGCCAGATCCCATTTATTCCGGACTTGTGGCTGCTGGAGCCCAGCAGGCTCAGAACGGTGGGGAGGGCTTTGTCCCCGAGCTCCAGGGGACATCTGGGAGGGCTGGTGGTGGCAGGACAGCCCTGTCCCCGCAGTGAGGGGCTGCAGGAGCCCCCTGGGTGTGTGCAAAGGTGGCATCTGAGACACCCCGGGACAGAATTTCAGTGCTGGTGAAGTGAAGTGAAGGAGGGGGGCTGAGTGCCCACCTTCCCCTGCACCCCGGTGGGAAGGACAGCTCCAAGGTCCCCTCCCTGCTGGGGGGAAACAGGGCACCCTAAACCCGACCTGGGCACGATCACTGGTGGGGGGTGAGGGCAGTGGCACCCCCAGAATGGACACACCAGAGTCCTGTCCAGCCCTGGCACTTCCAAAGACATCCTGGGAGCAGGGCTGGGACACACCAGGCACTGCTGGGACTTCCCCCAGGATTCCTGCTGCAGGGAAAACACCTTCCCTGTGCTGCTGCTGCACGGCAGGATGGGGCAACAGCGGCGGCCGGGATCCCCCGGGCCCCTGGCTGTGCTTCCAGCTCGGTGTGGGGCTGCAGGAGCAGCAGGGAGCCGGGACAGCCCCTGCCCTGTCCCTGCTCTGTCCCTGCCCCGCAGGCTCCTCAGTCGCTGGCGCTGTCCTCGCTGTCCGAGTAGGCTCCCAACAACCCCAGCGAGGACGTGGCTGCTGCTGCTGCTGCTGGAAGCGAGCCTGGAAGAGGAGGGAGGGAGGGAGGGAGGGAGGGAGGGAGAGAATCCGGTCAGGTCCAGCCTCCCCAGGGCAATTCCCGGTGTGGGAGCACCAGCCTGGCTGACTGCTCACAGCTGGAGAGTGGAGCCTCATCCCTGGATGGACCCTGAGGTCAGGGAGGATAAATCAGGTGGATAAAGAGCTCCTGCACCCCTCAGCTGGAGCCTCCCTCCTCCACCCTGCAGGAAGCACCAAGGTCAGGGACCTCCCTTCTCCCTCCACAGCCTCCTGGGAGGTTCCAGAGCCTGGAAAGGGAGAGAGGAGCCAGCTCTGGGCTCCCACCAGCCCAATCCTTGGGACAGCAGCCAGGAGCAGGTGGCTGGGGAAGGGAAAAGGGGACACCTCCAAGAGCTGTCCCTTCCCAGGGATCCCCCAAGGGCAGGGGGACTCATTAAGCCAAAGGCTTAGGATCAACCAGCCCAGAACAAATCCATCCCCCATGTCCTTCCCCAAACCCATGGATCCCCTGGCTTGCTGGGCAGCTCACTGAGGTGCTGGAAAGCCTTCCAGCTTGTTTTGTGCTCCTTAAAGCTTCTCAGCTCCAGCAGTTGGGCAGGATTTATCACCAGGCCCCAAACCAAGGCAGTTCTCCTGCTGTTCCACCCCTATCTCGCTGTTTTGACGTTCCCAGGGCTGTATCTGCTGTTTTGAAGCTCCTGGCCCTGCCAATCTGTCCCCAAGGCCGTGGCTAGAGCCAAGAGCCAGGAAGGAGCCTCACCTTCACTAGGAAGCTCCTGGAAATGGGGACAACCCCCTGTTCTCACACCACCCCACCAGGGACCCCAGCCCAGGCTCTGAGCACGGAGCCAAATCCCACTCAGGAGCTGTCAGAGCCCCCCCAGGGCCCAGCCCGAGGCAGGTACCAGTGTTGGCCGTGGTGCCTCGGGTTTCCATCCCGTTATCCAGGGCAGGATCTGGCTTCTGCTTCCTGCGGGCCACCAGCCCGGCCAGCTGAGCCTTGGTGCTGAGCTTGCCCACGCTGCGCTCCCAGCTCTCCGTCCTCGGCTTCTTGCTCTGGGGCTGGGGGCCCTGTGGGGCACAGCCGGGGTCAGGGGGCTCCAGCTTGGAGGGCAGGTGGGGGGATTGGGGATAAAACCAGCAGAGACACGAGGAGAGCGGCCTGAGGGGGAGCTCTGCCCCTGCAGAGATGGCACGTGCTGGACAAACAGGGATGTGGATCTGCAAAGCTGCCCCTGGAGATCCATGTCCCACTGCCAGAGACCTAAACCCAGCCTCGGGATGGCCCTGGGATGCTGAGGAGGCAGAGAGAACAATCCCAGGATGGTTTGGCTTGGAAGGACCTTAAAGCCCATCCAGTCCCACCTTTCACTAGCCCAGGTTGCTCCAAGCCCTGTCCAACCTGACCTTGGACACTTCCAGCCACAGCTTCTCTGGGCAATCTATTCCAAAGTCTCATTAAATCCAATCCAAGCCTCCCCTGCCTCAGTTCCAGACCATTCCCCCGTGTCCTATCCCTCCCTGCCTGGGTAAAAGTTGTTTTCTCTCTGTTTTATCAGCTCCTTTCAAGGCCACTGAGCAGCGCTGGCAGCCCCGGGTGCCTGCAGGTGGTCCAGCCATGGAACCTGAGTGCCCTGAGCACAGGGATTAGTGCCAGGCCAGGGACCACGGCTGGGATTAACCCCAGGCACGGCAGCTTTGATCCAGCCCAGCAGACAAGGGGCCCTGGGGCAGGGAATGACAGGGGGAGAGGGCAGGGCTGTTTGTTGGGATAATCCCTCCCTCCAGGCCGGGCTCTGGGAGCTCTTTTGTTCTGCCTGAATCCAAAGCAGAGCCCAGGGAGAGGCCGGCCCAGCCTGAAGCAGCAGCAGAGCCCAGCAGAGCTCATTCTTCCCGAAGAAGGGAGGATGGGGACAGCTCCATCCCTGCCTTTGTCACCAGGCACAGCCTGAATTCCCCAAGTGATCCCTGGCTCCTCTCAGCCCAGTGCACAGGGACACGGCCTTTGGGAGCTGCTCAGGCGTGACACGAGCCCGGGGTCACCCAGAGCAGGGACACAATGGGCACACACAGCTCCAGGACAGAGCGCCGGGGCTGGGGAAGGGCTGGGCAGGCTGCGCCTCTCTCACCTCCTGCAGGATGTCCGTGGGTTTTGTCTGGGTTTTTGTGGGATTGGGGCGGGGTTTTGCTGGTTCCTCGTCAGAGTCGGAATCCACCAGGAGCCGGCGGTTCTGGGCCTGTTCCAGCATGGCCCTGCTGGGACAGAGGAGTGTTGGAGCTGGATCCATTCCACTGCCAGGCCCTGCTTGCTCCAGGGGAGCTGGGGCCAGCAGCTGAGCCTCGGGATGCCCCTTCCCAGGGGCTTCTCTAGGATCAGGTTCCATCCTGAGGGGTGGGAGCACTGGGATCTGGAGCTTCACCCCAGAGCAGAAACTGGGCCCATGTGAGGGCCCTTCCCAGGGAACTGGACCCCCCCCCCAGCAGCCCAGATCCCACAGGATCCCAGCCTGGTTGGCTTGGAAGGGCCTTCCACTCCTTCTCCCTGAACACTTTGCCAGGACAGGCTGGGATCTCCTCCCACCCCCCCAAATCCTGGTAAGTCACCCCCCTCTCTCAGCACAGCCCAGGCCCAGCCTGGCTCATCCCACTCCCAGCCCTTCCAGCCCGCTCACTTCATCTCCTGCTCGTCCTCCTCCTGCTCCTTGCGCCTCTGCTCCTCCTCCAGCTCCTTGTACTGCTTCAGCATGGCCTCAAAATCCACGTTGGCCTGGCGCTGGTTGAGCTCCTTCAGCTCCTGCAGGTTCTCCAGAACCTCCATCTCCAGCTTGGAGTCCTTGGTTCGGTTCTCCAGGACCTGGGTGGGATAAGTTGGGATATTTGAGGCAGCAGAGCCTGACAGGAGCCTCCAACACCTCCCCATGCTGGATGAAGCACAAGAGGACCCTCCTCATCCTCATTTTTGGGTAGGACAGGAAAGTCTGAATGGCTACAAAGTCACTGCTGTGGCTGGGGAGAGTCAGGCAGAGTGGGAGAGGTTTTCCTGCAGTCCTTGTACCTTCATGGGATTGTTGAGCTCCTCCTCTTCCCTCTCCTTCTGCATCCTCTTCTCCTCCTCCTCCAGGAGCTTCTCTGCCTGGAAGTTCCTCGTGGCGCCGTGCTCCATGGTGTAATCCGTGTTCTCGGGGTCTGTCTGAGGGGGGAACAGCAGGAAAACCACGGTGGGTGGAGATCCCGCTCCAGCCAGCCCACAGCCACCTCCAGAGCCACACAGCCCCCAATTCCATCAACAAAACTGCCACGGGAAGGGGCTGATCCAGCCAGAAACCCACCCTGAGACTCAGCTGTGTTGTGGGTTTTCCAAACCCACCACGCTCTTTAATACATTACCCAGAAAATCTCAAATTAGTGAACCAAAACTACATCAGCATTTGCTGGGCAGGAGTGTCAGGGAATTGTCACCCTGATTTTTAAAAGTGTTAAGTGTTCTTTTATAGTTTTTTGAAAGCTTTAAAGTTCTCACAAAACTTCTTTAGTCTTTCGATAATATTTACATATTTCTACTGGAGTTCTCACACACTGTCCATGTAAATAATGATTGTTTTGCATTCTTCTTTGTGGGAGAATTGTTGGACTGTTGGTTTGACCAGTGTGGTTGGAGAGGTGGCAGTTTCACCCTCCAATCCACTGCCACTTTTGGAACTCTATATATTGCAAAGTCAGAAATAAAACTGGCTCTTTTTTCTCTCTTGAACTCACCAAAGCTCTGTGCAATCATGTCATGTCCAACAGCAACAGGGACATCATGGAACACCCTGAGCTGGGAGGGACCATCACCTCCTGCCTCTGAATGGGACAACCCCACCAACCCCATTCTCCAAAGGCTCCTGGAGCTCTGGCAGCCATGCCCATTCCCTGGAGGAATTCAACACCCCACCACCCTGGGGCGGGGGGGAAAAACCTTTCCCTCATCTCCACGGCACAGCTCCAGCCGCTCCCTGGGATCCACCCCAAGCTCCTCCGAGGCAGGGAGAGGCTGGGATTGTGTGGCCAGGCTGACCTTGAAGGTGATCTCAGCCAGGCAGCGTGTGCACTTGATGTAGAAGCGGAAGATGGGCAGCCCCAGGTAGGCCTCGTTCTGCACCGTCTCCTTGCGGGCGTTGAACTTCTTGCCCTTGTAGATGTACTCCCCACACGTCTTGCACCTGGCCAAGGGGGAGGGAAAACGCCCAGGGCACGTCAGAAAAGCAGGGGATGAACACCAGCAACAGCCCAGGTGGCTTCTTGTGTCAGGTTGGTTTATGCTTTTGGAAATTTAGCGGGGCGACCAAGCCCAAAGTTGGGGAATCGTGGATTGGTTTGGGTTGGAAGGGATCTTAAATCCCAGCCAGTGCCAGCCCTGCCATGGCAGGGACACCTCCCAGGGTCCCAGGCTGCTCCAGCCTGGCCTTGGGCACTGCCAGGGATCCAGGGGCAGCCACAGCTGCTCTGGGAATTCCATCCCAGCCTCCAAGGCAGGAATTCCATCCCAAAATCCCACCCGTCCCTGCCCTCTGGCAGTGGGAAGCCATTCCCTGCGTCCTGTCCCCCTGTCCCTTGTCACTGGTCTCTCTCCATCCTTCCTGTGGGGTCCTGGAAGGAAACCACCCCCACCCCCAGCACCTCCTGCCCTCCCTCACCCCCTTCCCTGCCCGGAAAGGGCACCTGGAGCCACCAGAGGCAACACCTGGAGCCTGGAGCCAACAGCATCTGGACCTCCTGAGGAGGATCCTCCTTCCTTCAGCTGCCCCCGCGTGTTCCAGCCCACGCTGGAGCAGCCTGGGACAGTGCAGTGTCCCTGCCCGTGGCGCTGGGGGGGCTTTGAGACCCCTCCAACCCACCCAACCCATCCCAGGAGTGATCCCACGGTCCCATGAGCGATCCCATCAGTCTATGAGTGATCCCACGGTCCCAGGAGTGATCCCACGGTCCCAGGAGTGATCCCATCATTCCATGAGTGATCCCATTATTCCATGAGTGATCCCACAGTTCCAGGAGTGATCCCACTGTTCCAGGAGTGATCCCATTAATTTATGAGTGATCCCATTATTCCAGGAGTTATCCCACTGCTCCATGAGTGATCCCATTAATCTATGAGTGACCCCATGATTCCAGGAGTGATCCCACGGTCCCATGAGTGACCCCACAGTTCCAGGAGTGATCCCATTATTCCATGAGTGATCCCACTGTTCCAGGAGTGATCCCACTGTTCCAGGAGTGATCCCACAGTTCCATGAGTGATCCCATGGTCCCATGAGTGATCCCACTGTTCCATGAGAGATCCCAATGTCCCAGGAGTGATCCCACTGCTCCATGAGTGATCCCATTAATCTATGAGTGACCCCATTATTCCATGAGTGATCCCACGGTCCCATGAGCGATCCAATGGTTCCATGAGTGATCCCATGGTCCCAGGAGTGACCCCATTATTCCAGGAGTGATCCAATGGTTCCATGAGTGATCCCATGATTCCATGAGTGACCCCACGGTCCCAGGAGCGTTCCCATTAATCCATGAGTGATCCCACAATTCCAGGAGTGATCCCATGGTCCCAGGAGTGACCCCATTATTCCATGAGCGATCCAATGGTTCCATGAGTGATCCCATTAATCCATGAGTGACCCCACGGTCCCAGGAGTGTTCCCATTAATCCATGAGTGACCCCACTGCTCCATGAGTGACCCCGTTATTCCAGGAGTGACCCCGTTATTCCAGGAGTGACCCCACGGCTCCAGAGCTGCTCTCACCTCATGTTGAAGGGGGCCATGAGCCTCACCACGTACTGCCGGTCCTTCGGGAGCTTCAGCTTCGGGATCTTGGCCGGATCGAAGTCCGGGGGGTAATATTTCTATGGAGAGAGAAGGTTTGGGAATGTTTCTATGGAGAGAGAGCAGATTTGGGAATATTTCTATGGAGAGAGACAAGATTTGGGAATTCTGGGACTATTTCTATGGAGAGAGAAGGTTTGGGAATGTTTCTATGGAGAGAGAGAGAAGATTTGGGAATATTTCTATGGACAGAGAGAAGATTTGGGAATATTTCTATGGACAGAGAGAGAAGATTTGGGAATATTTCTATGGACAGAGAGAGAGATTTGGGAATGTTTCTATGGACAGAGAGAGATGTTTTGGGAATATTTCTATGGACAGAGAGCAGATCTGGGAATTCTGGAGCACCGGGAATCTTCTCAGTCGCCACAGCTCCGGCAGGAGGCTGCAGCCAGGGGGGGCTCGGGCTCTGCTGCCCGGGAACAGCGACAGGATGGGAGGAAACGGCCTCAGCGGAGGCTTCAAGCGGATCCCGGGACAATTCCTGCTTGGAAAGGCTTGTTAAACCCGGCAGTGCGCTGCCCAGGAGCCCACATCCCTGGAGGCGTCCAAGGCGTCCAAGGACGGGCACTCAGTGCCCTGGCCCGGTGGCGAGGCGGGCACCGGGCACAGCTGGGACTCGATCTCGGCTCTGCCAGCCTCAGTGATCCCGGGAGCGACTCCCGAACCAACCGGGACCGCCCCAGCGCCCTCGGGGAACCCTCCCCCGGCCCCTTTGGCGGGGATTCCTCTCCAACTCACGTTCAGCACTTTCCGTTCCGACATCGCTGCGGCTTCTCCCGATCGCCGGTGCTGCCGGTGCTGCCCCCGCGCCCCTCGCCGCTTCCGGGTGTGGCCCCGCCCCCTCCGCCGCTCATTGGCGCAGCGAGCCGCGGCCTCCCCAATCCTTGCCTGTTATTGGCTGATCCAGCTGTCTGTCAACAGATCGGCCCACGGCTGTTGTACAACCCAGCCCAGAGTCCGCCGGAGAGCCGCGGCCTCATAAGGGGTTCCGCGTGTTCTTGGGTCCTGGCGGGCGGCTGTCCTCCGCCTGGGGCTGGGCAACGCCAGGGCTGCGATCTGGGGCTGGGAAAACTCGGCTTCCTCACAGCAACATGGGATGTGGGCCCCGGTCTCCCCTGCTGTCCCATGACACATATTCATCATGTAGGTAACAGTCCCCAAACAGTCTGGTTCGTGTTTAAAATGTCACTTTCTTTCTAAAAACCCAGGTCTCTGAGTCACTTTGAGTTTACAGCTGGTTTTTTCGCTCACTCCACTGAGCATGCGCAGCTATGGCAGCCATGCTGTACGGCACCGCCACACTGCGCATGCGGCGTTGCCATTGCCGCCATTCCGTACAGCGCGCTTTCCATGCCCTCAGCCGCCAGCGCGCGCAGTCCCAGGTGCCGCTGCCACCAGCCCCGCCCGCACCGCGTGACTGCAGCCCTGCGCATTCTCAGATCCTCCCTCCCCGGTGCTTCCCGCCCCTCCTGCACGGCACCGCCACACCGCGGCCGCGCAGAGCCGCCATTACCGCCGGCGCGGGCGGCGGCGCCGCCCCACCGCGCATGCGCGGCGGCTCTCGCGCCGTTCCCCGCCACCCCGCCCACCGCTCGTTTCCCCCTCGCGCGCATGCGCAGCGCAGCGCCCCCTGGCGGCCCGGCCTGCGGCGCCGTCCCGTCGTGCCCCGCGCTCCCCACACAAAGGACGCGCTGGGAAATGGCGGCGGCCGCGGCCTCGCAAAGCGCCCCCGGGAAAATGGAGCCGCCCCCGGCGGCGGCCGCGGCGGCAGCGGCGGCTCCGCCAGCGCCCAACGGGGCGGCCGGCGCGGGGGGGCCGCCCCCCAAGAGGTAGGGGGGTCGTGAGGGGCCGCGCTGCCGGTGGGGCCGAGGGGCCGCGTGCGGCCTCCCCGCTCTTGGGCCCGGCCTGGGGGCGGCAGGACGGAGCGGGGCCGGCGAGGGGTCGCGGCGAGGTCGATACGGGTGCGGGGCCGCTCCTGGCGCTGCGGCCGCCGCTCCTTCTGGGCACGCCTTGGGATCCCGGGCGGGGCCGTTCCAAAGGCGCCTCCGGGGCACCCGCGCCGCTCTGGGCCCGGTCCCGGCGGGCAGGGAGCCCTGGGATCACCCCCATCCCCTCGGGGAAAGCTGCTGCTGAGCTGTGGTGGAGTTTAAGTCTCCCCCGCGGGGAGCAGGCTGTGCCGGCGTGGGGATGTTTAAGTTCATTAGTTTTTGTGCTGTCAGTAAGTTTTAACAACTCCGTTGCTCTCAGCACCTCCCTCACCCCGCTGCACGCTTTGGAGCCGAGCGTGCTCCTGTTTGGAGGTGATTTGAGCGTGAGGGGATTTAGGAGCGCGAACACCTCGAGGGTGAGAGTTTAAGGTGGTGCCGGGGAGGGGTTGCACAATCCCGGTGGCTGCTGTCGGTAAAACGTTAGAGAAATTTAAACCAGGATCAGCAGCGCTGCCGTTCCGGCTCTGTGAACGTGGGGATGGAGGGCGCAAAAAGCCTCAGCTGCTGCTCACTTCCTCATGTGGATGCTCGATGAGAATCCCACAGTTAACAAAGCCGGTTTTGGTACCAAATCCACGGAATAGAAAGAACTTCTCTCCCTCAGGGCGTTTTTGGCTTGGTGATAAGAATCCGGTTGAACCTGGTGTGCTGTGATTCCTGTTGCAGACTCGAGCTTGGATTTGTGTTTCCCGAGCCCAGCAACAGCTTTCCAAGTGTCGCTTTAGGAGAAAAAGATCCTTTTTTTTTTTTTTTTTTTCCATTGAAGAACAGTGAGATTGTGTTTTGAGCAATAAAATACTGACAGAATTTCCTTGACTGTGCAGCTCAAGCCAGGCAGGGGCAGAGACATCCCTGATCCCAGGGACAGGGAAGGGTGTTCCCACCCTGGATTCTATTCCCACCACTCCTGGGAACATGGAATCAGCAGTTTGTCTCCATGAGGAGCCAGTTCATTCCTGGAAGTATAAATAAAGATATCCCTCTGCTGTGGTTTTGATTTTTCTGACCCTGTTGCATTTGGGATGCCTCCAGGGAATTTGTTTGTGTCTGCAGGTGCAGTTGTGTTTGGAATATCCAGCTCCACGTGGCAGAGCCCTCACTTCCACAGGGATAACACCAAAGTTCTCAGTGGCCCCGGGGAAATCCAGTTTAAGAAATAACAACTAAAATCAGAGTGCAGCTTTTAACACAACTACATTTTGTGTTACTTCACCAACCAAACAGAAATGAAAGTGGGAAAAGGATTGTCCTATTTCAAGTCTAATTTTGGAGTTCTAAATTGTTTCATTAATTAAGAAACTTCAAAAAAAATTCAGTGAGAGAAAGACTGGCAAATTCCCATCGCTGTATCTGGAGAAGCTTTGGCTGCTGGGTGATAGGAGCAGGGAACACACTCAGATATAAACTCTCAGAGGCCTCTACATTCTTAATTTCCTTTTTCCCTGCAGGCTGTTGTGTCTGTTCAGAGTTAAAGTTCTAGACTGAGATTTCAACCATCCTAGGAGCCTGAAACTTTTAACCCCTTCTTAGATAATGAAAGCTTTGTGAAATATTAATCCTCCCTGATCTAAAAAAAAAATTAAAAAAATAAAAAGTAACCTAAACCCAAAATGTCAGAAGAAGATAGAGAAAAAATCCTAAGTGAAAAGAGATAATAAAGTAGCTTTTAACTAAACTTTTCTTATTGTGGATTGAAATGGCCCTGAAGGGATGGAGCTGGGATTTCTGACCTGGGATTTGCAGGGCTGCACGGATGCTAGGTTGGGAAAAGCTCAGGACAGAGAGATTGTAGGAACTTCAGTTTCTTTATCTGATGTGTTCTGAATTCCTCCTCAAGATGTGTTGGTGCATCTTCACCAGCAGCACTGAGTGAGCAAGGAAATTAATTGGATTAGTGAAGAGAATTATGTAAGACTGAGGCTGAAAGCTTTTGTGTTCCCTTGGTTTGGTTTTTTTTCCTTTCAAGATGGTCTGGGCTTTTCCCTTCCCACCCAAACTCCTCTGGGACTCAGTGATTCAGCTCTGGTTTTGTTCCCCCTGGAGGTGGTGGCGCTGCTCCATCCCCAGCAGCTCACAGGGCTTCTCTCCTTGCAGCGAAGGCGAGCGCCCGACCCCGAATGAGAAGAAGAAGGAGAAGGGGATGAAGAGGGGAGGGAACCGCTTCGAGCCCTACGCCAACCCCGCCAAGAGGTACCGAGCCTTCATCACCAACATCCCCTTCGACGTCAAGTGGCAGTCGCTGAAGGACCTGGTCAAAGAGAAAGGTAAAGTGCAGCTCAGGTGGAGAGGCTGTCCTGTGCTCCAGCCCGTGCCTGGCTCTGTCTGTAGCTCAGCACTTGCACCTCTGGGTGCACTTGGCCACAAGAGTTTGGAAAAGCTCTTCCCGAAGCCTTCTGGGTGTTGCACAACATCCGTCCCTGGCAGCCTTCCAGGGGATGTTCCTGTGGAGGCCTGTGGTGTGCAGCTGATAGAGCCTCATCCCAGGATTAGCAGTGTTTTCCTTAGGGATCCAACCCCAGGCTTTCAGCAGATTTTAGCCTTGAAGCGCAGCAGAATTTTCTGAAGCATTTTAATGTTTTTTGGGCATTCAGGTGGTTATGTCCTGCTCTGGTGTGTGGATATCCAGCTGTATCCCCAAATTCAGAGGGGTTTGGGCTGGCTTCAAGAGCCATTCTGCCATTGGTCGCAGTTCAGTGTATTTAAGGGTGACCTGCAAAATCAGCTTGGTGCTTTGGCATGTGCTGCAGCAGAATCAGGGCTTTGGAAATCAGGTTTGTGGTGTTCCCCCTTCCACAATTCCCTTTAATTCCCATGTGGATGGGAGCTGCCTTTGCTGACCTGAACATCTTCGTCTGTTGAGGAAGATGAAGAGATTGAGCTGAATACTCAGGTAGTGACAAGTCTAAATTAGTGTCATTTCTTCAGGCTGGTGCCCATCTTTCTAGTTTTCAAGTCACCTTGGAAGTGCAGTGGAGTGGCAAGAAAATCCTTGGCTTCTCCAGCCTTAAAATGTCTGAACCAAGTTCAGAGTAACAGCACAACATTTCCTGTGGGGCACTTCTGGATACAGAGCATCAGCCCAGGGTCATGGGAAGCGGTCATTGTGCTGGAGCTGGGCAAGGACTGGCAGTTCAGGTGTTGGAGGTGTGGCCTAAAGAAGGGAAAAACAAAGTTCCAAAGGGTTTCAATTGTTTGTCTTCGGAGGCAAAAGGGAATGAGTCTGTGGAACAGACTGGGAGGCACTGGGAGCTTCCCTAATTAGGGGCTGTTTGAGAGCCGGCAGTGGTTTTGTGCCATGGCAACGGTGTCAGCCTCAAGGGCAGCTTGAACAGGCCCTGATTATGGATGGACCCCTCACTGCCCCGTGGCTGCCCCAGATCCGTTGGTGTTCCGGGTGTGGAGATGTCCAACTCTCTGTGCTGCGTGGAATCCCGTTCCCAGTGTCTGGTGGTTGCTCTCCAGGTCCCGTGGATGGCAGAGGCCCGGCTGAGATTGTTTCCTGCCGGGCTGTTCAGCTGCTCATTCCAGCAGATGCTCCTAGGGGAACGTTGGAGCCTTTTCCTTCTGGCTGCAGGGCTTGTCCTGCTCAAACTGGGATCATTCCTGGGGTTTGGCACTGCTGATGAATCCAACAGTTTGGACTTGCCATGGAGTTGTTCTGGACTTCTCCCAAACTGCTGCTCTCGTGCTGTGCTCGGCCTTGCTCATTCCTTGCCCCGAGGCAGAGCAGTTCCAAGCCCCAGGAAAACCCCGACCCGTTGGAATTCTTGCTTTGGAAGCGTAAGAATGCCAGGCCAAACGTCCCAGGCTCTGGGAGCAGGTGGAATTCTGTGCCCAAGGGGAAACCCTGGGTGTGTGAGGGCTCTGCAGGGCTGGGCCCCGTGCAGAAGGGGCTGTAGCAGCAGGAGCTCAGCTCGGGGAGGTGCCGTGTGTGCAGCAGCTGCTGCTGTTCCTGCAGCCTGAGAGTGGCCAGGCTGCTCCAGGTGCCACCTCTCTCTCTCTCTCTCTCTCCCCACGCCGTGGCTCGGGCATCCCAGTGGATTGGTTGGAGAAACTCAATTACAGGTATGCAGTGGGAATGTTGGTAATGGAATGAAGAGATGTTCTTGTTTGGAACTCCCTCGTTTTGCTGGCAGACACAAGGTGTTACCTCACTGCAGAGTCCTCAGGATTTGGTCACAGTGTGGAGTTCTGGGGAGCCAGGGAGGGAGGGATGGGGAAGGAATGTGCTGTTCTGCCCTTGGCCTCTTCCCCCTTCCATTTGCTGAAGTCTCTGAGTTGCTCTGTTTCCCTTGGGCTTTCACCATCTTTCCAAGGAATCTCAGCCCTTCCCTGGGTGCAGGGAGCTTTTCACTCCCTCTGCTGCCTGAGCTCTTCAAGAGCCTAAATCACCACTTTGTCTGGGTGTTCTCTAGCAAAAGGGAAGTTTCCCTTCCCCATCTGTGACAGAATTGCTGACTGCTGTCTGCTTTGGGAAGGCTTTCCTTCTCCCTTTTCAGCCAAAGCTTTGCATGTGTAAAACTTGCTCCTCTTCTCTTCCCTGTAACTTTTCAGGGGTTGCCTGTCCCAAGCTTTTGCCTGTAAATGAGGGAAGAGCTGTGGCCAGCTCTGCTTTGCCTCACACTGGGAGTGTGAAGCTTTTTGATCCTCTTGGATCACTTGTTCTTCAGAAGATGAGGAGACATCCAGCCACTTTGGGGTTTTCCTTCCATGTTTAGTATTTACTTTTGGCCCTGGAGGCCAAGGAATAACTGCTACGGAACATTTCCCCTGTCCCAGTTCTGTGCTTGCTCCCACTTCCCTCTCTGCACCTTTCACACCTCTCAGAGCTCTTTGGTTTGTCACAAACTGTTAAAATCAAATTGCCCAACCTAAAGTTGTTATTTCTGTCTGAACGTGTTCTGGGGAGTTCCCAGATGTGTCTTCAGGCCTCAGGTCACCCTGTGAATCCTGATCTGAGCTTCCTGGTCAGGCCCTGCAGAGTACTGGAATTCTGCTGGAGCAGCCCAGCTTGAACATTGGCATTTTCTGTACTGATAAACTTTGGGAAGCGATACAAAGTTTTAAAGAGGATAAAAAATACTGACTGTGATAAATAACTCTGAAGCTTTCTTCAGTTTGGATTTCTGGTTATTGCAGTAAATTCTGCTCCAGTCTCTTGGTTTGGGAAAAGCTGCATTTCCAGACTTTAAGTGTGAAGTTTAAATAAATCCATACATCAGTCTCCTCTACATTGAGTCTTAAAGACACAGTGGGGAACATGTTCCTTAATTAAACCTGCAGTTCCTTAATTAAACCTTGGAGCCAGTGTTTTTTGGAAGTTTCCTCCCTTGGGAAGCTCCTGAAGTAACAGTTTTTATGCTTGGATGAAGTTTCTCCACTTGTGGCTATGGGATGTTCCCTGACAGAATCCAGCTGTTCTCTGGCAGAAGGAAATCCTGCCAGGACCACAGGGCATTTATCCTGGTCTAGCACATGGATATCTGCTCCTGGTACTTTTCCATAGCATCCTGTGGTTTGGGGTCTAGAAAAAAACCCAAAATTCCAAATAAAATGTGACCCAGCCTAGCTTCTTAAAACAAAATTCATTTGCCAGCCACAGATGATGTTCTCCTGGCAGAGGGACTGGGTTGGCTCCTTTTACACAGTTTAAGGTGAAATTTATGCATTTTCATGGCAGTGGTTCTGGGCTATGTCTTGGCTCAGAACTGTTGCACTGAGTGTGTCTTTCCCCTCTCCTGCTGTTCTGCAACTGAGCTCTTCAGGAAGATCAGCTGTCCTTTAAAGCAAAGCAGCTACTTCAGGCTGGATATTGGGATTTTCATGGGGCTTTAAGGCTCCAGCAGGAAGTTCTGAGCAAAACTGGCAAGGACTCAACTTCCTAAGAGATTTCTGGAGATCTTGTGGTTCAGAGTCAGGGATTGGTTACAAGAGCAGATGTTCAATTGTATTGGATATCCTCAAGCTTGGCAAGCTCCTTTGGGAGCTGTTTGTGAGGAGCTGTAGGTGAAGTGGCTGGGAGAGGAGAGCCCTCGCTCCGGGGGCTCCACAGCTTCGGGGAGTGCCAGACCTGGAAGCTGTGGCTCAGAGAGATTTTGGAGTGGAGCTCACCTGGGAAGAATTGGTGAATCTGTTGGCATCCCTGCCCCAGGTGTGCTTGGACTCTGGCTGCTGCTGTTGAGCTGGATGGCGTCAGAACCTTGTGGCAGTGCTGAACCCCCCGGGACTCCTTGGGAACAATCCCACGTGTGCTGCAGGAGCTCAGGGGGATTACAGACTGGAATTCCTTGTTAGGCTTGATACCAACATGGATGGAGCTGCTGGAGCTGTGGATGATAATGGACACTCCAGTGGAGTCCCTTTCAGAGGGACTTGTCAGCCTTTTCCAGCCTCAAACATTGTCCTCTCAAAAGCAGGAGTGGATCAGAGCTGTTCATCCTGTTCTCTGGCTGGAATGCTCTAACTGCTAAATTATTGTTTAAAATAAGAGATGGAGATTACAAGTCTGTGGTTTTGTTAAGCATTCCTCTTTTTCCAGCTTCAAGAGAGCCCTTCCAGGCTGTCAGTTTTCCACAGTGATACCCAGTGTCCTGTAAATTGCTGGGCCTGGGGGAGGTCAGGCTGAACACCTCCCTCTGTCCCTGGCAGAGTCCTGTGAAACCCCAGTTCCTTGCTCCAGTGAAACTACTCATACTCAACTGGCTCGTGGTTTCCCACAAATGAAACATTCCACTATACAGATAATGCAGCTTGGAGTCCTCCTGGTTTAAATTTAAACCCTAGGACTTCTAAAACCAGAAAGGAAAAATAAAAGGAAAAAAAAAAAAAAAAGAGTGTTTATTCCATTCTTCTGTATGCCAGTCCCTTCAAAGGCAGCAGCCATTTGGGTAGTTGCATTCTGGAGGTCCCTGCCAGGGTTATTTGGTCCTAGAGAGGCAATCCAAGTCCTGTGAGGAAAGGGGCAGGTGGAGTTTTCCATGGACTTTTGCCTTTTGCTATTGACAGTTTTGACTTGAGAGCGCATGTAGCAGATTTTAATGCTAAAATAGAATTTTTTCTGACTTAATGAAAACCTGTTAAAATAAATAGCAGGCAGGTCTCTTGATCTGTTGGTTCAGTGTGACTCCCTTTTTGTCTTAAATCCTGAGAAAAAACAAGTCACTTGAAATTGTGGATTTTGGAGCCAGGACTGCATCCTGTGGCAAGTGAAGGAAACTTGTTCCTGCAGCCTTTCCCATGGGTTTGGATTGCCTCAGGTAAGGAGTGGGCGCTAAAGATCCAGGGAACTGTGGAAATCTCTGGCTTTTGAGGTGGAGGAAAACCAAGAACATATTAAAGTGCTTGAAGCCTTTACTGCATACCTGTAATTGTCCAGTTTTGTGGTCTAGAGAACGTGGAGTGTTTCTGGGCTTTCTTATAAGGCAGAGGCTCCATACACGGTTGTTGATTGTTCTAAATTCCCATTGTTTTCTTGGCTTTTCTCCCTTGGTATCTGTGTCGTCTGGAATCTGATTTGTAGTTGGTGAGGTAACATACGTGGAGCTCTTAATGGACGCTGAAGGAAAGTCAAGGGTAAGTGTTTGAGAGTTTCTTTGTGGATTTTCTACCTGAAATGTTTCTGTGTGCTGGACAGAAGGCCAGGGAGGCTCAGAGTGTGGATGTGCAGTGGCTCTAGGTCAGGAGTGCTGTGGGATGGGAGGAGGTGGGGTGGGCTCTGCAGTCAGGAGCTGTTCCCTGCGTGCCGTTGGCGTTGGCCGTGTGACCCTGGAGCCCAGCAGGCAGGACAGGGCTCTGGAATATTCCTGTGCTTTGGAAAAGTCACTCGAGTGGTTGGCTGAGTTTGGAAGGGCCAGGGTGCAACAGCAGGTGCTGCAAACTCCATGTCCTGGGCCAGTAGAGCGAGGTAAATTCCTAAATTTAAATGGGCCTTGAGTCCAGGATCAGGGAAGACAATAGGAGCACTCCTAAGTGTCCTGAAGGATATGGATTTAGGGTGAGAGTGTGGAGGGTTTTGCTGTATGCCAGGGAAAAGCAGGTCACAGGAAGCGTGTGGTATTTCTTGGAGAGTCGGGATTTAGTGTTTGTTACAACCTCAGAGACCCCAGGTTAATCCTGTTAAGGCATAAGAAGTTATGGAATTCCACTATTGGAGGCTTGCCTGTGTAAGGTTACATTTATTTTCGCTGGTAGGGCTTGACTGATGTGATTTGGCTTTAATAATAAAATATTTATGAGTGATTTGAGCTTTCACTGACTTTCTTTCTTCTCTTTTCCCTCCTCCCTGTGACTGCCCTGGGAAATCACCTCGCCAGGGATGCGCGTAAGTTCACTCTGAATTTTTCCAAGTTCAGTCTGATTTCACCAGAAATCCAAGGAGACTTCTTCAAACAAAACACCCTGAGCTGTGCTTGTGTCCCCACAGGGTGGTTGAGTTCAAGATGGAGGAGAGCATGAGAAAGGCTGCTGAAGTTCTGAACAAGCACAGTCTTGGTGGGAGACCCCTGAAAGTGAAAGAAGTAAGGGGGGGATCTGTTCTGGCAGGGGTGGAGGGGGAAGGGGGAGTTCTTGTTAAAGGTTTAGGGCTGACTCAGAGGATCATGGACAGAAAGCAGGACTTAAATAGGATAAAAAACCCCAGTCAACCTTTTTCTAATCGTTTTAACCACTGCTGAACTTGTGATTATCAAGACTAAACTTGATGTGAGGACATAGCAGGAGTTTGGCTTTAATTGCAGTTCCTTTGTTAATGATTTGACACAGAAACCTCCATGTTTGTTCTTTACAAACTTCCCTTTGAATTCTACATCAGAATGAATGGATTCCTCCAACAATTCCATAGAATCAGCTCTTTCCTGGAATACCTCAAAGATTTCATTTTAGTGGCTTTGCTGTTGACAGCCAGTCCTGGAAGTTCATTCCAGATGCTCTCCAGTGGCACTGGGGGTTTATCAGGGTTTGGAACAGTGTCACAGAGGTTTGTTGTTGGTATTAATGATGGATAAACACCTTGGAAACCAGGGAAATGCCTGGAGAGGAATAAATTTATTATTAAAGGGTACCAATAATAAAGGTGCCATTTAAATGATAAAGTGTGCTGCATGTTGGCTAAAATAACATAAATTGACTGACAGAGAAAGGGAAGCAGTTGGCTGGGAGAGCTTAGGGAGCAGATATCCTGGGATAAAGGGAAAACCTCCTGTCTGTGCCTGTTGAGGAACTGACCATGGTGGATGTGGGATCTGATCTGAGTTTGTGTGTGTGTGTGTTCCCCAGGACCCCGACGGGGAGCACGCCAGGAGGGCCATGCAGAAGGTGATGGCAGCAGGAGGGATGGGCATCGGGCCTGGCCCTGGTGGCCCTGGCATGATCAACATCCCCCCCAGCATCCTGAACAACCCCAACATCCCCAACGAGATCATCCACGCCCTGCAGGCCGGCCGCCTCGGCAGCACCGTCTTCGTGGCCAACGTGAGTGCTGGGCACCCCCTGCTGCAAATCCAGCAGTGGGAGCCTCTCAGCTGGGGCAAATCTGAGGGAGGAAAAGCCTTGGGAATTCCAGGAAAAGCTCTTCTGTGTCCTGTTGATTTTCTGTGCAAAGGAGGTTCTCAGTTAAGTTGTACCTCAGTGTCTGTTAATTGGGATTTTTGAACAAAACTCTGTATTTCAATTGAATTTTATCTCAGCTCTCTGACAACTTTCATGCCAATACCAGGGAAGTACAGGAGCCCACTAAAGCTGTTTTCTCATGGAAATTTCTCTTGCATTTCCAACGATGCCCTGTTTTCCAGCTGGACTACAAGGTGGGCTGGAAGAAGTTGAAGGAGGTGTTCAGCATGGCTGGGGTGGTGGTCCGGGCCGACATCCTGGAGGACAAGGACGGCAAGAGCCGGGGCATCGGCACTGTCACCTTCGAGCAGGCCATCGAGGCCGTGCAGGCCATCTGTATCCTTGGCAGCAAACTGGGAATGGGGCAGAGAACCAGGAAACACAGCAGGGCAGAGTGGGAATTGTATTCCAAACGAGGATATTGCCAGGGCAGGGAAGGTCAAGTTGTAGTGGATGGAAAATGGAAGGAAAAGCAAAACGGAGACAAAATTCCATCTTGAAGGAATTGCTGCAGTTTGCTCAGGATCTTTAGCAAAGGAAATTCTCTTTCTTACGTGGATAAAGATACTTCTATCCCAGACGAGTTTCTGTCTCTAGGTTGTAATTAGTATAAAAATGCAATTCTCTGAAAAGATTTGTCTGGAAAGGAAAAAGTCCCCATGCCAAGGCACACAGAGCTGGTGTGTTCCTGTTTCCTTCCATTGGCCAAGCAATGATTTGCCACCCAGAAACCCAACAGCAATAAAATTCCAGGCATTACTCTCTCAGCTCCTGGTTATGGTATGGAAAGGAGGAAAATCAACCCTCTTTCCTTTCCCAGAGTTTCTGTTTGAGTGTTAATTCCCTTCTGCACTGCACCCACTAAACCTTGTGGGAGCCAGAGTTGGGCAGAGGATTTGCTGTCATGGCACAGGACAGCATGTGTTGTTGCTGTGGAGCTTTTCTCTGTTTTCTCCTGTTTTCAGTGGATAAAGTGACTGAGGAAACATTTAAACACTTGGGCTGACTTAGAGTTACGTTTTGTATCTCTTTGTGAACTTAATCTTACCCAGAAATGTGTTTTTATCTTTTTTTTTTAATTTCAAAAAGCCTTTTTTTGAATGTTCAGTATTTTTAGATTTCAAGGGTTTTTAGTTTTTGAGAAGGCAGAAGGATTTGGGGTAATCTGAATGATAACTGAGGAGATGGGATTTTCTGAGGATGTTTTTGTGCTCCCTGTGAGAGCACTCAATGCTTGAACAATGATCCTTAACGACCCCCAGCGATGTTCAATGGGCAGCTGCTCTTTGACAGACCCATGCATGTCAAAATGGTGAGAACACTCCCATTCCCACTGACCTGAGAATGCACTCCTGATTTGGGAAGAATTTGTGGTTTCAAGGCTGGATCAAAATCCAGAGGGGGAAACGTGTGATTTGCCTGTTGCCTGCTGAATTTATGCAATCAGGGATAATTCAGTTTATTTTGCTAACAGACAAAACTACAGTCAAGACTGCTTTAACTTGAAATTTCTGTATTTGAATTCAAAGTTTAAAGAATCAGGAAATAATTTCCTGCTTTCCTTGCCAGCTTTAATGTGTTGAATTCCTTTTAGGACGAACGAGCCTTCCCCAAAGGAGATTTCTTCCCTCCAGAGCGACCCCAACAACTCCCTCGTAAGTGTCTCCTGCATGATTCAACATCTTCTGCTTTTTATTTGGCTGTTCAGCACCTGGGAGCCAGTCCCAGCCCCAGTAAAACTCTGGTTCAGACTGGAAAACTGGGATCCAAATTCCTGAATCATTTCAGAAGGGGGAATAGTGAAGAAGAGCTGCTCAGTGATTTTTTGGATACTTCTTTCAGCTCATGGCCAGAAGCTTGTCTTAAAACATTCACCTTCTCAAGGCTTCCAGAGCTCTCCATTGCAATTCCAAGATCTCAGTGCCTTCTATGAATAGTGGGATTTAATGGAAATACAGTGAATCAGTCAGTACCTCCTTCTCTGGGAGTGGAATGTTTTCCCTTAAATTGGAAGGGCTGAATTCAGGACCTGGGAGCCTTCCAGGCCTTCAAATTTCCAAAGGAGATCTTATCAGTGTATTAAATATGGAAAGAAGAGGGGACCAGGCTCTTCTTGGAGGTGCAGGATGCAGAAAGCATCAACCAAAAACCCAGGAGATGAAAATTCAGGATAATTGGCTGCCCCAAGCTGCTCCTTCCAACTTGGAATTTGAATGAACTAAAAGATCAAGTCTAAACCAGCAGTGGAAATCCACAGACTCCACGTGGATGTAAGGAAACATTCCTGGGAGGGTGACTGGGTTGCTCAGAGCTCCTGTGGAGTCTCCATCCCTGGGAATACCCCAAAGCTGTGGATGTGATCTGGGCTCAGCAGCCTGGGCTGAGCTCAGGCCCTTCAAAGGCCCCTCCTAACCTCGACCATGCTGGGATGAGATACTGCAATACTGAAGAGAAGAGTTGGGACTGGAAGAGCTGGAGGCTGAATTTGTTCAAATGCGGCTAAATTGGGGCTGTTGGTGGAATTTGAATTGTCCTGAGCAGCCTGGGCTGTGGAAGGGCAGGGGCTGGGAGTGGATGAGCTTTAAGGTCCCTTCCAACCCAAACCAGTCTGGGATTCTGGGATTCTCTGAATTCAGACAGATGCTGTTTTCTTCCTGGGAACCAGACCTGTTGTGTGCTGCTAAATTACCCTTTATTAATGATCATTAATTAGTCCCTCCCTAGTTCAGCTTTCAGTGCCTGTCAAGGCCTTCCTCAGCAGCAGCATCACTGTAAGGATGTTCCTCTCTCCAGGACAAAGTCATTGGGTTCCAATTCCACTACCTTGGTGTAAAACTCCCTAAATCCCTCTGGAAGCCTGGATTTTGGCCTTTACTGGGGCGGGGAAGGGGGACCTTGTGCTGTTTTAAAACAAGATTCAACACTCCTGTGTTCAGTGCTGAGCTGGAAACGAGGGAATCCTGCAGGCAGAGGATGCCATGAGCTGGTGTTTGTGCCAAGCAGAGAACTTTCTTCCTGCTTCAGGAAACAAAAGGGCTTTTTCTTCTTTCTTTGGGCTGGGGAATCCTTAAGGAAGATTCAGCTCCATGCTGGGAATGCCGTGTTGTGTTTGCTCAGAGAGAGGCTGGCTGTGTGCTCGCAATTCCATTGGTGGCTGTCATTGATCTGTAGGTGCTTCAGTTCTCCCCTGCAAGGGGCCAACCCTGGCAGAGGTGGAGGTGAGAACTGTGCACACATTTAGGGGATCTTCTCCCAAATTGCCCACTCCACCCTCCTCAGCTGAGGACTTTGCCCAAATGAAGCAGTGTTCTAGCCAGTTATTTTTCAGGAGTCAGCTCCAAACCAAGTTTTCTCAGCAGTAAGAAATGGAAATTTAAAGATGAAACCAAATAATTGGAGATAGTTTTTAGCCTATTTCAAGACACATCTACTCTTGATTTGTTCCACACTTCCCTGCTTTCAGTACACACCCCACAGGGGGGACACAGCAAGCTTTTTTTGGAGAATGAAAGTCAATTACTTAAGAAATAAAACTTGCTGTTTTGTCAAACTATGGAAAGAAGGCTTTTTTGATATCTGAATATTTTCTTCAGATGGTCTTGGTGGTATTGGCATGGGATTAGGACCTGGAGGTCAACCTATTGATGCAAATCATTTAAACAAAGGCATGGGAATGGGCAACATGGGACCTGGAGGTAAGAAGATTACTCCTATGCTTTTGTTTCATGAGAGCTTTAAGCTGTGTAGAAGGTAGATAGCTTGTTTGCCTCCCCAAAAAGTTGGTAGTTTCTTAGGAATGTTAAAGCCAAATGAGTTTTTTTTTTTGTTCAGCTTGATAATGGAAACTTGAATTTAACCAACTGCTCCATTTTTATTTTTTTTTCACTGTGGTCAAGACACAGCTCTCATTTTCTGACTCTTGAGCATGAGCAGCAGACACTGCAAAGATCCATGACACTCCAAACCATCTCTCACTTTTAACACCTCTAGTGGGCTTGCAAATCTTTGGTGAGGATCTGTTGAAATAGCACAAGTTTCAAAGAGCCACCTAAAAAGTAGCACACACTCAGCTTTCCATGTCGAAATGCCAGTGGGTTTTTCCCCTTTGCTGCTTGATTTTCTGAGCAGGAATGTTGAAATCTCCTCAGACTTATCCCATGTAAGCTCTTCAGCCCAAGCCATGGATGTGTTGTGTGGTTTGAGTTCTGCAGCCTTTGGCTGGAATTTCTTGCATGACACCTGCTATATAAAGCTTTCTCTTTTATTTTGAGGAATGGGAATGGAAGGCATGGGCTTTGGAATGAATAAAATGGGAGGTAAGCTGCGGTTCTTGATCTTTCATAGCTTGGCCTTTGTGGAAGTCCTGCAGACTGAGCTGTTTGAGTGTGGCAGGAATTTGTGTGATGGGGAATCATCATCAATTTAGCAAGAATTTGCTCCTTTTTGGGTATTCAGTCTGCTGCAGGTGTGTGGGGAGGGTGGGTACATCCCATAAAACATGACCTGTGCTTCCTCGGCTCAGGAGATCTGGAAGTGCCATCCCTGGGGGTTGCAACTGGATCCTCAATATCCCAACCCAAACCACTCTGTGATTCCATGGTTTTTATAATGCTGTGCCCAAATCCTAACCCCTTTTTGGGAACTGGTGGTTGGGAGTTGTCTCGTGCCTGTGGGAATGTTGTGTGGCAGCAGCTCCAGTGTGGAGCTGGAAAGCACTGCTAAAGAATCCCTGGAAAATCTGTTTTTTAGGAATGGAAGGTCCCTTTGGTGGCATGGAGAACATCGGCCGCTTCCCAGCTGGGATGAACATGGGCAGGATGAGTGGTAGGCACTGGATTTTTTTGTGTCCTCCTGGCTTCCCTGGGAGGGATCCCTCTTTCCACAAGCCTCTTCTCAGTTTTATGGGAATAACTTGGGGGTTTTCCAGTTGTGTCCCCAAGTCCCTTTTGGCCTCTGAGCTGTACAAACCCAGTGATTTATTGATGGTACCTTGCAGGGTTTCTTCAGAAAGATTCTGGCTCTGTCCAGTTCCCAGAGCCTCCCGTGTTTTTGGGGTAAATCCTGCTTTTCCTTGGGGCTTTGGACTCCTGAAGCCATGACAAAATGATAAGAGAAAATCACAGAAACCTTCCTGTGCTTCAAAATGATTCCTGTGGTAAAATGTTCTCTCAGGGGCTATAAAACCCCCTGCAAACTTCTCCACTTCCTCTTCACAGAGATGGATCGGGCCATGGGAGGGGGATTTGAGAGGGAGTTTGGAAGAAATGAGATGGGAATGTCCCGGAGTTTTGGAGAGACCCTGGAGAGGGGAATAGGTGAGTGCAGTAAATGAAATCCATTTCCTGCCTGCTTTTCATCCCTGAACTGCTCACAAAAATTATGGGGGTTTTACAGATAAAAGCAGATTTTAGATCTGCTCTAGGAATTTGCTGTCTGGCTTTTAAATGCTACTGGGAAGTTGTTAATTTTTGTCAGTGAAAACAAAATCCTGCTTCTCCTGCTGCCTGTATCACATTTAACTTCCAGGCATGTTCCATGGAAATATTGGACAATCTCAGTAATGAAACCGCAGAATTTCTGGAGCAAAGCTGAACCCAAACATCTCTGAGCAGGCAGAGCTCCCCCATCAATTTCCAGATTTAATTTGGTTTAATGACCAAATCACAACATTTCAGAATCAAAGGAACCATTGCCTGTGTCCTGTCCCTCCCTCCCTTGTCCCCAGTCCCTCTCCAGCTCTCCTGGAGCCCCTTCAGGCCCTGGAAGAGGTTCTGAGCTCTCCCTGGAGCCCTTTCTTTTCCAGGTGAGCACCCCCAGCTCTCCCAGAGCTCCAGAGGGGCTCCAGCCCTGGGAGCAGCTCCGGGGTCTCCTCTGGACTCTCTCCAGCAGCTCCACGTCCTTATTTTGGGGTCCCAGGAATGGGGCAGCTCTGCAGGGGCGGGGTGTGACCTGAGCATCTGAGTTTGCCTCATCCTGCAAGCCCAAAGCCCTGGATTGAGGGAGCTCTGAGTGATGGGAATTCATCCCAGCAGAGCGAGCAGACGCTCAGGTCTCTGCATCCCTGCCCAGCTGCTGATGCTGTCTGTGTTGTGTTGCAGGTGGTGGCAACGCCAGCATTCCTGGCATCGAGAGGATGGCCCCTGGCATCGATCGGATGGGCTCGGGGATCGAGCGGATCCCGGCCGGCATGGGGCACGGGATGGAGCGGGTGGGCTCGGAGCTAGACAGGATGGGGCTGGTGCTGGACCGCATGGGCTCCAACGTGGAGCGGATGGGCTCGGGCATGGAGCGCATGGCCCCGCTGGGCATCGACCACCTGGCCCCCAACCTGGAGCGCATGGGGCCGGGCATCGAGCGCATGGGGCCGGGCATCGAGCGCATGGGCTCCGGCATCGGCTTCGGCATCGAGCGCATGGGCGCCGCCATCGACCGCGTGGGCGGCGCCATGGACAGGATGGGCTCGGGCGTGGAGCGCATGGGGGCGGGCATGGATAGGATGGGCATCGGCCTGGAGCGCATGGTGCCCGCCGGCATGGGCACGGGCATGGGGCAGGTGATAGAGAGGATGCCCGCGGGGCTGGAGCGCATCGGGGGCCCGCCCATGGACAGGATCGGGATAGAGAGGATGGGAGCCGCCCCCATGGACAGGATGGGCCTGGAGCGCATCGGGGCCACCAACATGGAGAGGATGGGGCCGCCCATGGGGCAGGGCATGGGGGCAGGGATGGAGCGCATGGGGCTGGCCATGGGCAGCAACTTTGAGCGGCCCATGGACATGGAGCGGGGCAACTTCGCAGGGAATTTTGCAGGGTCCCTGGGAGGAGCCGGAGGCCCTGCACCCGGCGTGGCCCGGAAAGCCTGTCAGATATTTGTGAGAAATGTGAGTGCCCCTTTTTTCTTCTCCTTTTCGTGCTGCCCCCTCTTCCCACTCCTGCCCTTTCCCACCCAAGGCATTCCTTGTTACTGATGTGTTGATCTCATCCATGCTTTGTTTCCAATCACAATGTCTAATACTTGATGCTGCCAAATTTTGGGGGGAGTTGAAACTGTTTCCTTATCAGAAGAGCTCCTGGCTGACGGTGATCCGTGGGTTTATGGCAGTGGCTGTCCTGGGATGGGTTCTGTTTTGAGGATTTTGCAGGGCTGCCTGCAGGTTGTTCAGCAGAGCCTCAGTAATGGTTTATTCTTCTCTTCCCACAGCTGCCTTTTGATTTTACATGGAAAATGCTGAAAGATAAATTCAATGAATGTGGTGAGTTGTTTTCCTCACTCTGAGAAATGAATATGAATAATGGCCAGATAATAACCCAGAGGGCAGGGTCAGATGGGATATTGGGAAGGAATTCCTGGCTGGGAGGGTGGGGAGGCCCTGGAATGGATTTCCCAGAGAAGCTGTGGCTGTCCCTGAATCCCTGGAAGTATCCACAGCCAGGCTGGACGCGACTTAGAGCAGCCTGGGGCAGCGGGAGGTGTCCCTGGGTGGCACTGGGTGCTCTTTAAGGTCCCTCCTAGCCCAGACCATTCCATGGGAACCAAGCCCAGCCTTGGGGCTGTGAGGTGGAGCCTGTGCTGGGATAAACCCACCTCCTGTCAAACACCTGAGCCAGCTCCTCCCAGAGCTCTGAGTGCCAAAGCTGGGGTGGGGCGCAGTCCTTGGGGTGGAGAACTGGGACTGGATGGAGAGTGCCAAAGCCAAGGGGAGCAGTCCTTGGGGTGGAGAATTGGGATTAGATGGAGAGTGCCAGAGCCAAGTGGACAAAGCCAAGGGGTGCAGTCCTTGGGATGGGGACAATCCTTGGGATGGAGAATGGGGACTGGATGGAGAGTGCCGCAGCCAAGGTGGGGAGCAGTCCTTGGGATGGAGAATTGGGATTAGATGGAGAGTATCAAAGCCAAGGGGAACAGTCGTTGGGATGGAGAATGGGGATTGGATAGAGAGGGCTAGAGCCAAGGTGGGGAGCAGTCCTTGGGATGGAAAAATGGGATTGGATGGAGAGTGCCAGAGCCAAGATGGGGAGCAGTCGTTGGGATATGGAGAATTGGGATTGGATGGAGAGTGCCAAAGCCAAGATGAGGAGCAGTCGTTGGGATATGGAGAATTGGGATTGGATGGAGAGTGCCAAAGCCAAGATGAGGAGCAGTCGTTGGGATATGGAGAATTGGGATTGGATGGAGAGTGCCAAAGCCAAGATGGGGAGCAATCCTTGGGATGGAAAAATGGGATTGGATGGAGAGTGCCAGAGCCAAGATGGGGCGCAGTCGTTGGGATATGGAGAATGGGGACTGGATGGAGAGTGGCTCACCCTGCTGTGCCCCCAGGCCACGTGCTCTACGCCGACATCAAGATGGAGAACGGCAAGTCCAAGGGCTGCGGCGTGGTGCGGTTCGAGTCTCCGGAGGTGGCGGAGCGCGCGTGCCGCATGATGAACGGGCTGCAGCTGCGCGGCCGCGAGATCGACGTGCGGATCGACCGCAACGCCTAGGCCCCGCTGCAGGGCTGCACCCGGCCTCTGCCCCTTCACCGCCTCCTCTGACTGGATGTAAAGCTGTTCAGCCCAACCTGGTTGCTTTCTGGAGTAATTTTAAGTCCTTTTTTTAACCGAGGGAGCCCCGTTTTACTGGTTTTTTGCATTGGAAATGCCATGTGCACAATCTTTTTTTGTAGTTGTGGCATCTCGTTGACCTGACAGATGTAAACAGTCTGACTTTGATAATAAATGCCAGTTCAGTATTTCAGTCGCAGCATCCTTTACTCTGCTTAAAATCCCTGCCAGCTCAGCTAAGTCCAGTTTGTCAAAAAAATCCAGTGTTCCTCTTGATTTCTGACAGAATTTCTTTAGGATGTGTCCAAGGGTGCAGGATCTTCCCTCTCCCATGTCCCACCTAATCCACGGGCAATCCCAGCTCAAGGTTTTTCTCTACTGGCAATGCTGCTTTTTAAAAAATCTCCCCTGTGTCGTGTCGATGCCATTGGGAAGGCCTGGGCTGAAAATGGGGTTAAAAACCTTCTTTTACTCTCCTGTGGGGGTGTCTGGCCCAGGCAGGTAAGGGGCAAACACCTGCTGCAGGTGCCAGGGGGGAGATTTCCCCTTCTCCTGCAGGAAACGCTTTTAACGCAAATGGATCAGGTGTGGGGCAGGGGGGTTCTCCGTGGGGCCGGGGAAGGTCGGGGACAGCCTCGGTGAGACCGGGCCGGGTCTGGAGCAGCTCCGAATGGGGCCGGGGACGGTTGAGGACAGCCCCGGTGGGGCCAGGCCGGGTCTGGAGCAGCTCCGAATGGGGCCGGGTACGGTCGGGGACAGCCCCGGTGAAGCCGTGCCGGGTCCGCAGCAGCCCTGGTGGGGCCGGGGAGAATCGGGGACAGCTCCGGTAAGCCCGGACCGGGTTCGGAGTAGTCCCGGTGGGACTGAGCCGGCTCCGGAGCAGCCCCGATGGGGCCCGGGGAGGCTCCGGAGCAGCCCCGGTGGGGCCGGGCCGGGTCCGGAGCAGCTCCGAATGGAGCCGGGGCGGTCCGGAGCATCCCCGTGGGTCCTGCCCGGTCCCGCCCGGTCCCGCCGTTCGCGGCCACGTGGCGCGGGCGGCGCGCCGCAGTGACGTCACGGCGCGGCGGCGCGCGGAGGTCACGGGGCGCGCGGGGCGATGGCGGCGGCCGGAGGGTGCCGGGTGAGCGCGGGGGCACCGCGGCCGGGCCGGGCCGGGGCCCGCTCGGGCCGGCGGGGACAGCGAGCGGCGCGGCGGCGGAGCCCAGCCCGGAGCAGCCCGCAGGGCCCCGGTGCTGGCTGCCCCCGCCGGGGACACCCGGGCCGGGCGGGACCCAGCCCCGGCTCCTCGCCCCGCTCCGCTGTCGCTGCTCCCGCCCGGCCCGGCGGGATGGGTGGCGAAGCCGTGTCCCCGGGATTGGGAGGGGGCGAGGCAGCTCCAGCCCAACCACTCGGGGCTCCCGGGGCCTCTCTCGGGGTCTCACGGCGGGCGGTGTTGCCGTGAGCGGCGGGAGCTGCGCACGGAGCTCACCTTGGGCCGGAGGGGCCGGGATGAGCCCGGAGTGAAACGGGAGCTTCGGGATTTCTGCTGCCTTCGAGCCGCAGCTCTCCTGCCCCGAGCTTCCGTGCTGGTCTTGAGCGGACACAAATTTTTATCTGGGATTTCCCTGATTTTCGCCTGCTGCGAGCCCTGAGCTCAGCACTGACCCCTTCCAGAGCAGGAATCTGCAGGTTTGACCTCGGCAAGGGCAGCAGAACCATCCAGGGATTGTTCTGGGATCCTCCGGAACTGGGGAAAAGTTGTGTTTGGAGGAGTTTTCCCAGAAAAACATCCCTTGTGCTCCTCACTCGGCTCCAGCATGGATTTGTGCATCGCTGCTGTCCCAAATCCGGGTGCTGGGAGCTCTTGCGTGCTTCCCTGAGCTCCTGCTGTGCTGTTTTCCTTGCAGAAATGTCTCCTCAGTGGCCTGTGGCTGCTCTCCAGGCGTTATCCCATCCCTGCCTTCCCCAGGAGTTCCCTGCACAGGATCAGCAGCCCTGCCCTGGGCACCCCTCAGGTTGGTCCCACCTGAATTGATTCCATTTCCACCCCAAGGTGTGTTCCCAGCAGAGTCCTGAGCTCGATGTGGATGAGGCTCTGGGAAGTGGCAGTTCCAGGCTGGAAAAATCCACTTCTTAAATGGAACTCAAGGAATTTTTGGGGCAGCTGAGGTTGGACAGGGCTTGGGATAGTGGGAGGTGTCCCTGTCCATGGCCGGGGGTGGAGCTGGATGGGATTTAAAGTCCTTTCAACCCAGTCCATCCTGAGATTCCATGAAATCCACTGGCCACGTGGCTCTTTGGAGGATCAGCTGCTGCTTTTCCAAGCAGCTCCATGTTTTCCACACGTTCAAAAAGTGATCCAGGGCTTGCCTCAAGCCCATCGAGCTCCTGCCTTCAAAACTTGACTTATATGAGTCCTGTTTGCTCAAATTCCTTGGGATTCTCCAACATGGAATGGTTTCCTCCAGTCCAGATGCTACTCCTCGGGAGGAAGGAAGGGATTCATCTCAGGTTTTGTGGAGAACATCAAACAGGAGTTAGCCAAAAACAAAGAGATGAAGGAAAGCATTAAAAAATTCCGAGATGAAGCAAAAAAGCTGGAGGAGTCGGATGCACTGCGGGAAGCAAGGAGGAAATATGTGAGTGTTTGGGTGTTCCCTGATTTATTCCCTGCTTTATTCCCTGCTTTACTGAGCTTTTACTGCTCTGAGTGAACATTTCAAGCCACAGCTGAACTGTTCAGGAGAAGTTCTGCTTGGCTGGAAGCACTCAGTGTTAAATGGATGCCTCAGAATGTTTATTTGTTGGAATGTTTTGGGTTTGTTGC
This sequence comes from Anomalospiza imberbis, assembly GCF_031753505.1. NCBI lineage: Eukaryota > Metazoa > Chordata > Aves > Passeriformes > Viduidae > Anomalospiza > Anomalospiza imberbis. The sequence goes on from NC_089707.1 coordinate 4,246,666, forward strand.
TTTGTTTTGTGGTTTTTTTTGGGGTTTTTTGGTGGTTTTTTTTTAAGTGGAAAGTCTTTCCAGCAGACACTTGGCTGCATTTCTGAGCAGATCAAATAATGAGGCATTAAATTGAGCATCAAATGTTTCTTTTGCATTGCTCAGAGAGCTCTGAACATCATCATTTGCAAAGCTGAGCTGCTGCTGCTGCTGACTCAGGCCATGAACTCCTGAGATGTTGCTTTTTCTGCCCTCAATTCCAGCCTTAATGAATTGTGCTCCATCCAAGCTGGGTTTCAGTAGTTTCTGTCTCTTGATTAATGTTCTTTTCCCCCAGAAAACCATTGAATCTGAAACAGTGAAGACCTCAGAAGTGATCAAAAAGAAACTTGAAGAAATAACAGGGACGGTTAAAGAGGTAAAAGGACCTTTCCTCAGGGCAGCTCTGCTGAAGTTGGGCTTTTGAAGGGCTGGAATTGTCATTGCTGGCAGGTGCTGCTGTTCCTGGAGCTTTTAAAACCAGAGGCACTCGCAAAATAATGCATTGGGTGTGGTCAGAGGAAACCCAGCCAGGGATTCCCCTGGGATTTGGGGGATGGAGAAGAGAGACACCCCACCTGCAGCCTTGGGAGCCCAAAATAAGGTCCTGGAGCTGCTGGAGAGAGTCCAGAGGAGCCCCTGGAGCTGCTCCCAGGGCTGGAGCCCCTCTGGGGAGAGCTGGGGGTGCTCACCTGGAGAGGAGAAGGCTCCAGGGAGAGCTCAGAGCCCCTTGCAGGGGTAAAGGGGCTCCAGGAGAGCTGGAGAGGGGCTGGGGATAAGGGATGGAGCTGCAATGACCTTTCCCTTTTCCCTTGCAGAGTTTGGATGAGGTCAGCAAGAGTGACCTGGGCAGGAAGATCAAGGAGGGGGTGGAGGAAGCTGCTAAAACGGCCAAACAATCTGCAGAGTCAGTGACCAGGGGAGGGGAGAAGCTGGGCAGGACTGCAGCCTTCAAAGCCATCTCCCAGGTACTGCTCCCTGAGCTCCCAGGGCATCCAGAGCCTCGGGAGTGGCTTTTTGGGGAGCTCTGGGGTGAAATCCAGCAGGTGTGAAATCCAGCAGGCACCTGCCCTGTCAGGTGTGAGCCTGGCAGGGCTGAGCTCCTGGGGAGCTGCGTGGTGCAGGGTTGGAAAGTACCCCTCTCCAGAGTGATTTGAACTTCCTTAAATCCCTCTTTTTGCAGGAAATACAGAAAATATCCAACATTTTGTTGCCAAGCTGTGGCTGCCCCATCCCTGGCGGTGCCCAGGGCCTTTTGCTCTCCCAACCCATCACAGGATGGGATTTTTCAGCTTCTGGAAGAGCAATAAATCCACACTAACGGGGCTGTTTTCCTTGCAGGGAGTAGAAACTGTTAAGAAGGAAATAGATGAGAGTGTTTTGGGACAAACTGGTCCCTACAGACGCCCGGAGCGGCTCCGGAAGCGGACGGAATATTCCGGAGAGAGGATTAAAGAGCAGAGAGTGTTTGAAGCCAATGAGTAAGTGGGGGATCCTCTAGGGGGGATATTTCTGTGTGTAATTTGATGGAAAAGGTAAAAACCAGGTCAGGGATGAAAATGCAGGAGCTGGGGGGTGGGAGCAGCTGGGTCTGGGAGCACGTTCCCAGCAGGAGTGGATGATCCCGGATCTTCCTGGAAAATTCAAATTCTAAAGGTGAAATTTAATGTTCTGAGGTGAAATTCTGAGCTGAGCATTGTTTGGTTTTAACTTCTTGAGGCTGGGCAGGACTAAGGCTGAGCTCCTTTTTTCTAGGCTGCTTTGCTCCTCTGAGTTGAGTTTTATTTGTCTGGTGCTTTATTTATCTGGAGTTTTGTTTATCTGATGTTTTATTTATCTGGGTTTGTCTGCTGTTTCATTTATCTAGTGGATCATTTATGGGGCCATCATTTATGGGGCTGCAATTTATTTTATAATTAATGAGGCCATAATTTATCTTGTAATTGAGCTCATCATTTCTGTGCTGTCTCAGCCTCAGTGATGCCAAGTGCTGCAGGGATATTCCTCAGGGTGTTGTCTGTATTTGTTACAAGTTAATTTTTCCCAAATATCCACATTTTATCCCTGTTTTCTGCCCTCTCTAGAGAAGCCATGGGCATGGTGCTGCATAAAGACTCCAAGTGGTACCAGCAGTGGAAAGATTTCAAGGACAACAACGTGGTTTTCAACAGTGAGTTGAGCACATTCCCTTCCCAGCCCTGCTCCCTCCTGGATCTGCTCCCATCTGGGCCTCCAGCCCCAACAAATCCCAAATTCCCACTTTTCTCTGTGGGCTTGGAGCCAGTGAAGGGAGGGAGGCAGAGCTGAGAGCTCTGCAGCTTCTCCAGGCTGCTCCATCTGTGCTGCAGCCCCTCCTGTGCTGGGAGCAATCCCTGCTCCAGGGCACCAAACCCTGCCCAGAGGGAGCTGAACTCGTGGGTTTCCTCTTCTTCCCTCCTCAGCTTTGTTCTGGCACCAGGGAGAGGGAAAGCAGCTCTGCTCCTCCCCAGCTGCAGCTTAAAACAGGGAAAATCCGGAAAAATCGAGGGAATTTCACACAACTTCCAAACTGATGAAACACTTTAAAAACAAAATAAAAAATCCCGTGATCTCTCTGGAATGTAAAGCTGATCTTTGAGATCATCTGAGGCTGTTCCTAGTGCAAATGCCCTGAGTACAATCCCATAATTGAGGTGGGAAAAGCCCTCCAGGACCTTTGAGTCCAACCTCGTCACCCCCAGGTGACACTTCCAGGGATGGACGCTCCACCAGCTGGAGCAACACTGCTCAAAGTGAGCCTAATCCTGAATTTGCTCGTTCCATTGGATAAATACCATTCCCAGAGGTGTTAAATCCGAGTGTTAGCAGAGGGGGAGTTACTGAGAGATCAGAATATTGTGGGGAAATGGGGAGAAAAATGGGGAATAAAAAGAGGAGAAAAATGGGGAGAAAATGGGGGAGAAAATGAGGAATAAAAGGGAGGAGAAAATGGGGGGAAAATGAGGAATAAAATGGGGAGAAAAATAGGGAATAAAATGAGGAGAAAATGGGGGGAAAATGAGGAATAAAATGGGGAATAAAATGGGGGGGGAATAGGGAATAAAATGGGGAGAAAAATGGGGAATAAATGGGGAAAAAAATAGGGAATAAAATGGGGAGAAAATGGGGGGAAAATGAGGAATAAAATGGGGGGGGAAATGGGGAATAAAATGGGGGAAAATGAGGAATAAAATGGGGAGGAAAATGGGGAATAAAATGGGGAGAAAATGGAAAATAAAATGAGGAATAAAATGGGGAGAAAAATGGGGAAGAAAATGGGAAGAAAAATGGGGAATAAAAAGGGGAGAAAAATGGGGATAAAATGGGGAGAAAATAGGGAATAAGATGAGAAATAAAATGGGGAGAAAAATGGGGAATAAAATGGGGAGAAAACCAACTCCCAGCTGGTGCCTGGTGCTGAACAAAGGGATTGAGGAGAGGTTGGACCCTGCAGGTCGTTCCCTGGCTGGGGGTGAGCTGGGAGGGCTCTGAGCTCTCTGTTCCCCTGGCAGGGTTCTTTGAGATGAAGATGAAGTACGACGAGAGCGACAACGCCTTCATCCGAGCGTCGCGCGCCGTCACCGACCGCGTCACCGACCTCATAGGTACAGGGGACACCCCCAGCTGCTCCTGCAGAGCCCCGGGATCTGCTCCTGCTCCTGGGCTGCCAGCCCTGGGCACATCCCAGAGCTCTGCGGCACGTCCATGGGGCGTTATCTGGGTGAGGGACGGGAGGACAATCCTTGGGATCCATCTCAGGTTGAGCTTCAAGGCTGGAATCGTTCCCTGTTTGGTGACATTTCCTCTCTGCTCTGTCACCAGAGCTCTGTCCCTGTTTGGTGACATTTGCTCTCTGCTCTGTCCCCAGAGCTCTGTTTGGTGACTTTTCCTCTCTCTGCTCTCACACCAGAGCTCTGTCCCTGTCTCCTGGTGACTTTTCCTCTCTCTGCTCTCACACCAGAGCTCTGTCCCTGTGTCCTGGTGACTTTTCTCCCTCTGCTCTCTCACCAGAGCTCTGTCCCTGTGTCCTGGTGACTTTTCCTCTCTCTGCTCTCTCACCAGAGCTCTGTCCCTGTTTCCTGGTGACTTTTCCTCTCTCTGCTCTCTCACCAGAGCTCTCTCCCCATTTCCTGGTGACTTTTCCTCTCTCTGCTCTCTCACCAGAGCTCTGTCCCTGTGTCCTGGTGACTTTTCCTCTCTCTGCTCTCTCACCAGAGCTCTGTCCCTGTTTCCTGGTGACTTTTCCTCTCTCTGCTCTCACACCAGAGCTCTGTCCCTGTCTCCTGGTGCTGGTGGCAGTGCCAGCACCCCACTGAGATGTTTTTGCAGGGGGATTGTTCTCCAAGACAGAAATGTCTGAGGTGCTGACAGAGATCCTCAAGGTGGATCCCTCCTTTGACAAGGATCGCTTCCTGAAGCAGTGTGAGCGGGACATCATCCCCAACGTCCTGGAGGTGACTCAGCAGCCATTGCTTCCCTTCATTTTCCCCTTTATTACCCCATGGAAAATGTTTTTTTGGTTTTTTTTGTTTTTTTTTTTTCCATTGCTAAAATTAAAATTGGGACAGGATTTGCTTCTCCAGCTTCGCACAGAACTTTGGGAGGGGAATTGGATCCCACATTTGGGTTCAAACCATGGGATAATAAATTATTTTTCTGACCTGGAAAACAGCAAAGGAGGTGGGATGAGAGGGAAGTAGGTGAGCAAATGGTGATAGCAGAGGGATAAGGGAAGGAATTTGGGCTGTGGTCTGGGATTTGAGAAGAGCAGCAGGTTGTGACCAGTGGTTCAGTAGTCATGGAAGTGTCTGGAATTTGAGGTCTTTAAGGACTCAGAGTGATGAGAGGTGTGACTGTAAATAAATGTGGGTCCCTGTCACCCTGTCACTGCAGCAGGAAAGACAGAGGGAATTTGGGATTTGAAATGGAGCAGGAATTGTTCTGAATTTGGGATTTGAAACAGAGCAGGAGTTGTTTTGAATTCAGGATTTGAAATAGAGCAGGAATTGTTCTGAATTTGGGATTTGAAATAGAGCAGGAATTGTTCTGAATTAGGAATTTGAAGTAGAGCAGGAATTGTTCTGAATTTGGGATTTGAAACAGAGCAGGAATTATTCTGAGAGACTTGGGAGAGACTGGGAGAACTGGGGCTTGAGGAGCCAAACCTGGGGTTCTTCTGTTCCCTCTGTGCCCTGAATTTTTCAGTGTGGAAAACTGCAGCTCTGCTCCTGTTTGATCCCAGGATTTCTGAGCACTGGGAACTCTGCTGCCTCTCTGGCAGGTTGAACAGGAAGATTTAATGGGAAGGTTCAGCTGGGAGCTTTAAGAGAGTTTAATTATCCAAAGGTTTATGTCCCTTGGCTTCAGCTCCTGTGTTTTTATAGAAATCCTTTTTGCTGTTCCCCTTTGCAGCTCCAATTTCCCCCCAGAGTCCCACAAAATGTGGGATTTAAGGTGTTTTGCTGCTGGAAGGGCTGATTGGTCCCACTTTGATATAGGAGGAGCTTTAAAATGTTCTGTCTGATTTCCTCCTCAGGCTCTGATCTCCGGAGAGCTCGACATCCTCAAGGACTGGTGCTATGAGGCCGTGAGTGAAGCTCCCAAAAACCTCCCCAAAGCTTGGGATTCTCCCATGAAAATGGGGTTATTTTGAGGGGTTGGAATTCAGGGAGTTCCTGAAAGCAGAGCCTTTCCTGACAGTGTTGGTGGGCTTTTATTTGGGTCTTCATTCCTCCAAAATTATTGTGCTGTAAAATCCAAAATAATTCTGCTCTTCCAAATCCAAAATAATTCAAGAGCTGAATTTCTTCAAGTGAATTCCCTTTGCTGTTCCCCACCAGCAGAGGGCTGGGAGAGCCAATTTTTTTCAATTTAATAAATAAATCCTGATGAGCTTGCTTTTTTTTTTCCTTTTTTTTTTTTTTTGTAACAATAATCCAATCTGAAAGCAAAGAATCTTCCCTGCTTCCAGCAGCCTTGGATATGACACCTTGGATTGCTCTGGAGGGAAGCAGCAGCTTCACTGCAGTTTGTGAGCCCAAAATCAAACATTTCCAAGGCAGCTGGAATGGGAAATGAAGCTCCAAGTCAAGAGTAATCAGTCAGATAAGCCAGGGGAGGAAAAAGGAATCTTATCCCTGAGAACCTGGGGGATAAAACCTCTTAATGGATCCCACGGGTGCTGAGATGGTGAATCTGATACTGAATTCCCTCTTTCCCCTGTTTTGCCTTCCTTTTCCCTGCTTTTCCTTTATTCTCCTTTATTTTCCCTTCTTATACTTCCCCTTTCCTGTTATTTTCCCTTCTATTCCCTGCTTTTTATTTTCTCTGTTTTTCTCTGCTTTTCCTTTATTTCCCCTGTTTTTCCCTGCTTTTCCTTTATTTCCCCTGTTTTTCTCTTTCCCTTCTTTTCCCTTCTTTTCCCTTCTTTTCCCTTCTTTTCCCTTCTTTTCCCTTCTTTTCCTTTATTTCCCCTGCTTTTCCTTTATTTCCTCTGTTTATCCCTTCTTTTCCCTTCTTTTCCTTTATTTCCCATTTTCCTTTATTTCCGCTGTTTTTCTCTTTCCCTTCCTTTCCCTTCTTTTCCTTTATTTCCCCTGCTTTTCCTTTATTTCCCCTGCTTTCCCTTTCTTTTCTCTGCTTTTCCTTTATTTCCCCTGCTTTTTCTTGCTTTTCCCTGTTTTTCCCTGCTTTTCCTTTATTTTCCCTGTTTTTCTCTTTCCCTTCTTTTCCCTTCTTTTCCCTGCTTTTCCTTTATTTCCCCTGTTTTTCCCTTCTTTTCCCTGCTTTCCCTGTTTTTCCTTGCTTTTCCCTTCCTTTTCCCTTCTTTTCCCTTCTTTTCCTTGATTTTCCTTGATTTTCCCTGCTTTTTCTTCATTTCCCCTGTTTTTCCTTGCTTTTCCCTGTTCCTGCTGTTCACTCCAGTTGTGAGTCCCTCAGCTCTCAGGTGCTCTCAGGTCTTCACCTTCTGCCCAGGAAAAGTGGGATTTTTAGTGGGATTTTTGTGAATCCCAGAGCATTTTCTGCAGTTCTTTAATCCTTTCTTTCAGCACATTTACAAAAAAAAATGACTTTTTCTCGTGGTTTTTTTTTTTTTTGTGGCTCTCTCCAAGTGAAAATTCCTTTTTTTTTTTTTTTTTTTTTTTTCCTGATGGTGACAGAGCAATTCCAAACAATTCCCAACCCAAATTTGTTCATCCCTCAGACCTACAGCCAGCTGGCCCATCCCATCCAGCAGGCCAAGGCCTTGGGGCTCCAGTTCCATTCCAGGATCCTGGACATCGACAACATTGACGTGAGTTACCTTTGGGGGAGGAATTAAAATCATGGGCTCAGCAGGGCTTTTTTAGGATCAAGAAGACTGGAAAAATCCTCCAGGATCATCAAATCCAACTTTCTTTGCTCTGAATGCTGGGTTGGAACTCTGGGGTTTGGCATTTCTGCTCCCAGAGGGGAAATCCCAGTGCTGGAAGGAAAAATCCCATTGCTGGAAGGGAAATCCCATTACTGGAAGGGAAAATCCCATTGCTGGAAGGGAAAACCCATTGCTGGAAGGGAAATCCCATTACTGGAAGGGAAAATCCCATTGCTGGAAGGGAAAACCCATTGCTGGAAGGGAAAACCCATTGCTGGAAGGGAAATCCCATTGCTGGAAGGGAAAACCCATTGCTGGAAGGGAAAACCCATTATTGGAAGGGAAAACCCCATTACTGGAAGAGAAATCCCATTGCTGGAAGAGAAATCCCATTGCTGGAAAGGAAAATCCCAGTGCTGGAAGGGAAATCCCATTGCTGGAAGGGAAATTCCATTACTGGAAGGGAAAATCCCGGTGCTGGAAGGGAAAATCCCATTGCTGGAAGGGAAAATCCCATTGCTGGAAGGGAAAACCCATTATTGGAAGGGAAAACCTCATTACTGGAAGAGAAATTCCATTGCTGGAAGAGAAATCCCATTGCTGGAAAGGAAAATCCCAGTGCTGGAAGGGAAATCCCATTGCTGGAAGGGAAATTCCATTACTGGAAGGGAAAATCCCGGTGCTGGAAGGGAAAATCCCATTGCTGGAAGGGCAAATCCCAGTGCTGGAAGGGAAAATCCCATTGCTGGAAGGAAAAATCCCATTGCTGGAAGGAAAAATCCCATTGCTGGAAGGGAAATCCCATTGCTGGAAGGGAAATCCCATAACTGGATGGGCTTTAAGGTCCTTCCCACCCAAAGCAGGGATTCTGGGCTGACTTGGCCACATTCCAGGTGCTCTCCAGGTGCCTTTGGGGGGAAGCTGGAGCTGTTCCTGCCCCAGGAAGGGAGGGACAGGAATTCTGTCACCTGCCTGGGGCGATCCCAGGGATCCCAGCCCTGAGGAATAATCCCAGTGGGAAGGGTGGGAGGGATGCTCTGATCAGGGACACTCCTGCTGCAATCCCATAGGATCTTGGGGGATTATTGTTGTCATCTAAAATATCTTGGAAATTGAGCTAGGCTTGGGTTTGGGTGAAAAACTGGGGTTTATTTCCTAATAAATTGAGCTCCAGGTATGGACTGGGATGGAGCTCGTTCCCTGGGATCAGGCATGGGAACGTTGCAGAGCTGTTGAAATCCCTCAGGGAACAGGAAAATCGCCCTATAAATAAATTTATTCCTTTGTGACACAGCCCAGCCTTGTCCTGGTGCTGCTTCCTTTATTAGGGATAAAACAGAAATGTTTGGGAACATTTCAAAAGAGGAAAATCCTGCTGTCCTCAGTCCCTGTGATTCCATTTTGGGGCAGCACAGGCAGGAATTCCTGAGCTAAAAAGCAGCAGAGCATTCCATGGCATCCTGCATTCCCACAGAAAAAAAAGGGGATGCAAGAGATGGGCAGAAAGAGATTTCTGGGTTTCTAAAAGGAGAAAAAAAAAAAGCTGAATTCCCACTCCTCTTGCATTCCAGTGAATAAAGTCTTTAAATATTTAATGGAATGGTCTGAGAATAGAGGGAAAAAAATCTGGCAAACAGAAGGCTCCCACCTTGAAGTCTTTCTGGTACAGTTTTTGTCTGGTTCAGAACAACTTCCTGGCAAAAACTGATTCAAAAGCAGGAGAAAAGGCTCTGTTAGATCGTTATGGGTCCCTTCCAGCTCAGGATGTTCTGATTCCAAGCATTTCCTTCAGAAAATTCCGTTTTTTTGGAGAGCAGGGTGTCTTTGATTTTGCTTTCTAATTGGAAATAACGGAGCAGAGCTCGTTCCCATTTCCCAGATTTATGGACTTGGGAAAAACATGAAAAAATCCACAACAGTTTGGGGAAAGCTTTGAGGGTTGCCAAGTTTTTACTTGGAATTTTTTTTGGGAAACAGCTTTTCCATCATATCAGAATGATGGAATTGATGTGATTGAACAGCCGGGGGGAGCTGGGAGTGCCTGGGGTGGAGGGAACTCTTCCAATCTGGACACGTTTAAGGTTTGGGACATGTTTGGGGTCTGGGACACGTTTGGGGTGTGGGGCACGTTTGGGATTTGGGACATGTTTGGGATATAGGACACGTTTGGGATTTGGGACACATTTGGGGTGTGGGACACGTTTGGGACATGGGACACGTTGGGGATTTGGGACGCGTTTGGGATTTGGGACACGTTTGGGGTGTGGGGCACGTTTGGGATTTGGGACATGTTTGGGATGTGGGACACGTTTGGGATTTGGGACACGTTTGGGGTCTAGGACACGTTTGGGGTGTGGGACATGTTTGGGATGTGGGACACGTTTGGGATTTGGGACATGTTTGGGGCGTGGGACACGTTTGGGATTTGGGACATGTTTGGGGTCTAGGACACGTTTGGGGTGTGGGACACGTTTGGGATGTGGGACATGTTTGGGATCTCCTGCTGCAGCTCCAGCAGACCCTGCAGGAATGGGGTGATCCCAGAGCTGGGAGTGTCTGGGGTGGTGGGAACTCTTCCAGTCTGGACACGTTTGGGATGTGGGACACACTTGGGATGTGGGACATGTTTGGGATCTGGACATGTTTGGGGTGTGGGACATGTTTGGGATCTGGACATGTTTGGGGTGTGGGACACATTTGGGATCTGGACACATTTGGGATCTCCTGCTGCAGCTCCAGCAGACCCTGCAGGAATGGGGTGATCCCGGAGCTGGGAGTGTCTGGGGTGGTGGGAACTCTTCCATGGCCCTACAGGAATGGGGTGATGGATCTCCATGGAATTCTCTGTCCCTGCAGCTGGCCATGGGGAAGATGATGGAGCAGGGGCCAGTGCTGATCATCACCTTCCAGGCCCAGGTGGTGATGGTGATCAAGAACCACCAAGGGGAGGTGGTGGAAGGGGACCCGGTGAGTGGGGACACGTTTGGGATCTGGGACACATTTGGGATCTGGGACATGTTTGGGATCTGGACACGTTTAGGGTCTGGGACATGTTTGGGATTTGGGACACATTTGGGGTGTGGGTCATATTTGGGGTCTGGGAGACGTTTGGGATCTGGGACATGTTTGGGATGTGGGACACATTTGGGGTCTGGGACATGTTTGGGATCTGGACACCTTTGGGGTCTGGGACATGTTTTGGAATCTTGGATGTTTTGGGGTCTGGGACATGTTTGGGGTCTGGACACCTTTGGGGTCTGGGACATGTTTTGGAATCTGGGACATGTTTGGGGTCTGGATACGTTTGGGATCTGGGACATGTTTGGGGTCTGGACATGTTTGGGATCTCCCACTGTAGCTCCAGCTCCATCCCATTCCCACCTCGCCCTGTTGGGTTTTCCTCCCCCTTTTCCTTTCCCAAAGGGCACCGGCAGAGCTGAGCCCTCTGGCAAACGGGGTGGGAGCAGAGTTGAGTCACTGGATGAAAACAAAAACCCAAATGCTCCCCACACTGCACAGAAAATGCCTGAATTCCATGAAAATCCCACAGGGAACGCCCAACCCTGCTTGGAGCTCAGGCTCTGGGAGGTTCTTAGGGAGCAGGGAATGATCTGGGCAGCAAATCCCTGGCACCTCTTGGAATGCCCTGGGAATCCCTGGAGTGCCCTGGGAATCCCTGGAGTGCCCTGGGAATCCCTGGCACCTCCTGGAATGACCTGGGAATCCCTGGTACCTCCTGCAGTGCCCTGGGAATTCCTGCAGTGCCCTGGGAATTCCTGCAGTGCCCTGGGAATTCCTGGAATGCCCTGGCACCTCCTGCAGTGCCCTGGGAATCCCTGGCACCTCCTGTAGATCCCTGGGAATCCCTGGAGTGCCCTGGGAATCCCTGGCACCTCCTGTAGATCCCTGGGAATCCCTGGAGTGCCCTGGGAATCCCTGGAGTGCCCTGGGAATCCCTGGCACCTCCTGGAATGACCTGGGAATCCCTGGAGTGCCCTGAGAATCCCTGGCACCTCCTGGAGTGCCCTGGGAATCCCTGGTACTTCCTGGAATGCCCTGGGAATCCCTGGCACCTCCTGCAGTGCCCTGGGCTGGCCTTGGGGCTCTTCCCTCCTGGGTGATTCCAGGCTGAGCCTGGCCCATGGAATTCTCTGTTCCTTTATTTCTCGGGAATAAATATTTCTCTCTCCAGGAATAATAATAATAATAATAATAATAATAATAATAATAATAATAGTAATAGTAATAGTAATAATAGTAATGTATTTATACATATATTGATATTATCATTTAATTCTAATTTAATTATAATGACCATTTTTAAAAGTAATAAAATATATATAAAAGTATAATTTAATTCTAATTTAATTCTGATTACAATTTTAATTTATAAAATTAATGAAATTAATTTTATTACAATTTAAATATAATGATAATTTTAGTTTATTATTATTGTTGTTATTATTATTATTATTATTATTATTATTATTATTATTATTATTATTATTATCTCTCCAGGCAGCTCCAACCTGTCCTGGGCTTCAGTGGCTCAGTGACACCTCATGGGGACATGGGGACAGTGCTGGAGCTGCCACTTCCCAGCACATTTTCCTTGGAATTAATACAGGCATTTAACAAATATTGGCTTTTGCAGTCCTGGACTTTGCTCCAGGCTGGAAAAATGGGATTCATTTGAATGATGGGGCTCATCTGGGCTCATTCACAACCAGGGCAGGAAGAGCTGATCCAGTGCTTCCCTGCATGAAATTCCTGCATTCCTGGGAGATAAATATTGATGGGATAATTATTGAACAGGATATCGAAGTCTGTTTGCTGTCGGATTCCTCCGGAGCTGCAATAAATCAGGGAGAGGAATTCAGACTCTCCAGTGGAACCCAAAGCTCGGCTTTAATCAAGAGCTTGGGCTTGGGTGGAACTGCTGAGCAGCTCCGGGAATATTGAACACGGGGAGGTTTAAGGAGAGGGGAGCCTCAAATCCCCAGAGTGTGGGGTTGGAAGGAGCTCGAAGGACTTGAGTTTTGGGGTTGGAGCTCAAAGGACTTGAGTTTTGGGGTTGGAGCTCAAAGGATTTGGGTTTTGGGGTTGGAAGGAGCTTGAAGGATTGGAGTTTTGGGGTTGGAAGGAGCTCGAAGGATTTGAGTTTTGGGGTTGGAACTCAAAGGATTGGAGTTTTGGGCTTGGAAGGAGGTCGAAGGATTGGAGTTTTGGGCTTGGAAGTAGCTTGAAGGATTTGAGTTTTGGGGTTGGAACTCAAAGGATTGGAGTTTTGGGCTTGGAAGGAGGTTGAAGGATTGGAGTTTTGGGCTTGGAAGGAGCTCGAAGGATTTGAGTTTTGGGGTTGGAACTCAAAGGATTGGAGTTTTGGGCTTGGAAGGAGGTTGAAGGATTGGAGTTTTGGGCTTGGAAGGAGCTCGAAGGATTTGAGTTTTGGGGTTGGAACTCAAAGGATTGGAGTTTTGGGCTTGGAAGGAGGTTGAAGGATTGGAGTTTTGGGCTTGGAAGTAGCTTGAAGGATTGGAGTTTTGGGCTTGGAAGTAGCTTGAAGGATTTGAGTTTTGGGGTTGGAGCTCAAAGGATTGGAGTTTTGGGCTTGGAAGGAGGTTGAAGGATTGGAGTTTTGGGGTTGGAGCTCGAATTATTTGGGTTTTGGGGTTGGAAGGAGCTCGAAGGATTGGAATTCTGGGCTTGGAAGGAGCTCAGGGGTGCCCTGGTGGCAGCGTGGCCGTGCCCCTGTGACTGGCATTCTCTGGCAGGACAAGGTGCTGCGGATGCTCTACGTGTGGGCCCTGTGCCGGGACCAGGACGAGCTCAACCCCTACATGGCCTGGAGGCTGCTGGACATTTCCTCCTCCAGCACGGAGCAGGTGCTCTGAGCAGGGCTGGGCTGGGCCCTTCCCACCCCTCTGGAAGCAGCTCCAGCCCGGAACTCCCCACAGGGAGGAGTTCCCAAATTTTTGGGATTTTGGGAGAGCTCCTGATTATCCCAATCCCTGAGGAATGGGAATCCCTGCTCGGGAATGTCTGGGACGAGCAGGTGCTGCTTTATCCTCGTGCCTCAGGAGGCTCCTGGGAACCCCACAGAGCTCTCATTCCCACGTGCTGGCACCCTTGGAGATCCTTGGAAAGGTCTTGGAGGGGCTCCTGGCTGCCAATCTCCAGCCCAGGCTCCAGCCCCGCATCCCTGCCGTGTCTTGCACTTTCCCAAACCAAATACAACCAGGACTTTGCACATGGAGGTGTTGGATCCTCAGGTTGGTGGTGGGATGGGGCTGATGTTTGAATATCCAGGGGTGAGATTTGTTTATCCGCAGCTTGGCAGGGGGAACGTTGTTGGTTCTGGTCACAAAGAGCCACAGCTGCATCCCTTGGGGTGGTGGGGAAGGTGTGGGACAGGAGAGGGAGTGTCTGAGGAGTGGGACTGCTTTGGGAACGCTGAATTTTTCTGTCCCATCCTGTCTCATTCCCAGGAGGAAAGCTGTGCTCCTTGCTCAGCTCTCTGGGCTCGTCTGCTCCTCATCCCTGCACAGATCCCAGGTCCAGGAGCAGAAACTTCCTCAGTTTGCTGCTGGAGCGTGGGGTGAAATCCCCTTTCAGGCCCAATCTAAAAAATGGGGGTTGAAAATCCCAAATCATGGAAAAAATTCCCCAAATTCAGGTTCCAGTGGGGTTTGGGACCCTCTCTTTCTTGACCTTCATCCTGCTGGGAGGAAGAGCAGGGGGAATGGCTGAGGGGGAGCAGGAACTGCAGGATTTGGGCTTCTCCTGGAGGGGTTTGGGGGCTGAGCTGGGGCCAAGGCACCACCTGCCCATGGAAAAGGAGGTTGGGAAAAGATTTGGAGAGGAAATCCAAGGATTGCTGTGGTGCTGAGGGTGAGGCAGGACAGCTCTGCCCTGCCAGCGTGATTAAAGAGAATTCTTCCAGTTGTTCCTCTTCTCTTGCGAGTGTCCAGAGCTTTGAACATCCCTGGGCTGAGGTGTTTTCCTTGGCATGTGACAGCTCCAGCAGCAGAGGCTGCCCTGAGCCCTTGGAGCATTCCCAGGGTGTGGGGATGCCACATTCCCTGTTTGGATCACCCCCAGGGCAGGCAGGGGGTGGCATGTGGGTCACAACCACCCCAGGAAATGCTCCAGGCTGGGGTGAGGGGCCGGAATGCTGGGATGGAGCAAGTCCAGGGAAGGGTCTGGAGCCCCAGGAGAGGCTGAGGGAGCTGGGAAGGGGCTCAGCCTGGAGAAAAGGAGGCTCAGGGGGGACCTTGTGGCTCTGCACAACTCCTGACAGGAGGGGACAGCCGGGGGGGGTCGAGCTCTGCTCCAGGGGACAACAGAACAAGAGGCAACAGCCTCAAGCTGTGCCAGGGGGGGTTAGGTTGGATATTGGAGAAATTCCTTCATGGAAAGGGTTGTAAAGCCCTGGCACAGCTGCCCTGGGCACGGCTGGAGTCCCCACCCCTGGAGGGATTTAAAATCCATGGGGATGTGGCTCTTGGGGACCGGGCCAGTGGTGGCCTTGGCAGTGCTGGGTTAATGCTCGGGCTCGGTGGCCTTGGAGGCTTTTCCAGCCCTGCTGGAGAAGGGCTGGAGGGTTCCATGGTTCCGGGGCTGGGCACTGCCAGCCGTGCCCGTGGCTCCATCCCCGGGATGTCTCCAAGGTAAGCGGGGTTGCCATGGGGATGGGGATGCTGGGATGGTGACTCAGAGCTGCTCCCTGCCAGGCTCTGACATCCCGTGGGCTGTTCCCACCCCGGCGTGGGGGGCTCTGAGCCCCCACACCCCCCACACCCCCCACACCTTCCCAGGCTGCTCCAAACCTCCAGCCCTGCCTTGGGCACTGCCAGGGATCCAGGGGCTGCTCTGGGAATTCCACTCCAGGGCCTCCCCACCCTCAGGGAAGGGTTGGAATGAGGTGATATTTTTGGCCTCTTCCAACCCATTCCAGGGTTCTGTGATGCCAGAGCTGCCCCTGGGAAGGCTGGACCATCCCTCACTGTTACCCCCAGGCATTTGGGAGTTTTCCCCAGTTCCTGCAGTGCAGGAGTTTGGACAGACAGCACTGCCCTGAGGGTTTTGTTCAGGCATTTCTTTCCCAGTTCCCATTCCATGCTGGGTTTGATGGAATGTGATGATCAGGGTCTCCCCACTGATCCCTCAGTGCTCTTTGCTCCTCTGTTCCTCCCTCCAGTGCATTTTTTTAGGGATGCAGCCCTTGCTGCCAGGTGAAATTGTCCTCCCTGGGCCTTTCTGGCACAGGGGCTCTTCTTTCCAGCCTTAAGCACACAAAACATCCCTGCCAAATGACAGCTCCGAGGGAAGAGCTGTGCCAAGCCCAGAGCACCAAGCTCGTTTAAGAACAATTCATTAGAGGGGGGAGGTTTTTTTGAATGAGGTGTTTTTCGTCTGGGAAGGGAGCTGGGACAGATCCATGGAGCAGCAGCCTCCTGTGCTGCCTCTCCAGAGCTCAGCTGCTCTGCCAAAGCCTCAGAGATGTTTTTTTTTTTTTTGTTTTGTTTTTTTTTTTTTTTTTTTTTTTTTTTTTTTTGTGGTGAATGATTCCAAAATGATTCTTCTCCTGTCTCAGATCAGCTCCAAGAGCTGTGAGTTCTCCCTGGAGCTGCTGGAAGGAGCGGGGGCTTTGTCAGGCTGGGTGGAGGGATGAGTTATTGAGGGATGTGGGGATTCTTCTGGCTCTGACTATTCCTGCCAATTAAAATAAATAAATAAAGCTTAATTAAGGCAAAGACTTAGAGAACACTTCTCCCCACGGAGCACGGGGAGGAAATTCCACTTGGAAAGGTTCTGCCTGTGGCTGCCCCATCCCTGGAGGTGTCCAAGTGTTGGACAGGGCTTGGAGCAACCGGGGATGGTGGGAAGGGGGTGGGACTGGATGGGTTTTCAGGTCCCTCCAAGCCAAGCCAGTCCCGATTCCCTGGCTCAGCCCCTTGAAGTGCACAGGAGCCGAGAGCACCGCGGGGACCTGGAGCAACATCAGGAAAATCCCAAATGCCAGCGGTGAGGGCTGGGCTGGGCTGGGCAGCGGCTGCAGTGTGCAGCAGAGTTTTGTTTTCCAGAGGGAAAGAGCTTCCAAACATCCCCTGGGAGTGGCTGGACGCCCAACAGGAGCAGGATCCTAACACAGCATCCCTGCTCTGGAGGGGCTGGAGCAGCTGGGAGGTGCCACCACCCGTGGCTGTCACCAAGCGGGCGCACAAAGCTTTGGGGGAGCTCCCGGGGATGTCCCGGCAGCACAGGGCAGGGCTGGAAAACCCCGGGAATCCCCCAGGGAGATGGGATCCGACACCTTGGAATGGCTGGGTTTCAAAGCAGCCCTCGGGAGGGAAATGACCACGGGTTAAAGGGATGGATCCATTGATTTTATTCTGTCCTTGATCTCGATCTCGCCTTGCCCTGGGATGTTTTCAGCTGAGGTGCTTTTTAAGACAGCTCTAATTCATTTTCCCTTGGCTGCTGCAGTGCTGCTAATTGGGAACTGGGACTATCTGACAGGATTTACATAGATTTTGAAATGGGAAAGGAAAAACTTCCAAAAATACCTCCCTTTTTAAACGCAAATGCAGCAGAAACTTCATGAAACCGTTTTCTTAAAATACCCTGAAAATCCACCGTGATTTTGACGGATCCTTTCTGCCAGCAAGGTTTGCTCTGGGAAAGGATGGATCCGAACATCCCGGCTGGCTCTGACTGCAGCGGGATCTGTGAGCACTGCCCAGACCTTCCCCACCCGCCCGGCTTTCCCTGGCAACTGAGGCTCAGCTTTCCCTGGGAACTGAGGTTCAGATTTCCCGGGAACACAGGCTCAGATTTCTTAGGGAATACAGCCTCAGCATTCCCAGGAACACGGGCTTGGATTTCCTTGGGAACATAGGCTCGGCTTTCCCTGTGAACACAGGCTCAGATTTCCTTGGGAATACAGGCTCAGATATCCCAGCAACACAGGCTCAGATTTCTTTGGGAACACAGGCTCGGCTTTCCCGGGAACACAGGCTCAGATTTCTTTGGGAACACAGGCTCGGCTTTCCCTGGGAACACAGGCTCAGATTTCTTTGGGAACACAGGCTCTGTTTTCCCGGGAACACAGGCTCAGATTTCTTTGGGAATACAGGCTCCGCTTTCCCGGGAACACAGGCTCAGATTTCTTTGGGAACACAGGCTCTGTTTTCCCGGGAACACAGGCTCAGATTTCCCGGGGACACAGGCTCTGCTTTCCCGGGAACACAGGCTCAGATTTCTTTGGGAACACAGGCTCAGATTTCTTTGGGAACACAGGCTCAGATTTCTTTGGGAACACAGGCTCTGCTTTCCCTTGGGAACGCGCCGGGCGCTGGACCCGCGGCTCCCTCCAGCCCACCCGGCCGTGGGACGGGATCTCTCCTCTTGGCGTTTGTTTTGATCCCATGGGATGTGAGTGGGACCTGCCCTGGCGAGGATGAGCCCCGCGGTCTCCATTGGCACCGGCACGTCTGAGTTCCCCGGGAACGTCTGCCACGAGCTCCCGTAGCCATGGAGACACCGAAGCCGTGCACAGCAACACTTTTCCAGGCGTTTTTTCCCTTTTTTTCCCCCCTGCCAGCCTCCTCGGCTCTGTGTGACTCTGTTGTGCCCACAGCAAGGGCTGATAATTTTAAGGGAATAGCAGAATTTTCTATGGAATGTCAGGTGAGAGCCCTGGCAGAGCTTATCCTTGCTCCCAGCTTCCCGCTGCTTCCAAGGTCTGTGCCACACCAACGGGCACCTCTTCCCATCTCCAGCCTAAAGGATTCCGTGTGGGATGGGGCATCTCTGCTCTGGAGCCGGGCTGGGAGAGCTGGGGGCGTTCAGCTGGAGAAGGGAAGGATCCAGAGAGAGCTCAGAGCCCCTTGCAGGGCCCAAAGGGGCTCCAGGAGAGCTGGGCAGGGACTTGGGACAAGGGATGGAGGGAAAATAGAGTCACCCTCTGCTCTGCCCCGGGTGTGTGGGAAGGCAGCGCTCCAGAGGGACGGATCCAGCCAGGAATGGTGCAGCAGCAGGGATGTGCTTGGCTGCAGGGATGCTCTGAGGGTGTGCTGGAAGTTCCTGGCTGGAGAGGAGCAGCAGCTCCATCACCACGGTCCTGTCCCTGCTGTAAGCCCGTGCTGGCCCTGGGAGTGTCCCAGAGATCCTCAGCAGGATGGGATGAGCAGGATGCTGAGCACAAGCAGCAGCAATGCTGGAATTCCAAGCTGGCATTTGGAAGGGATCTTGGCCAAAAACCCCGTGGGGCCTGGATCACTTCTGCCTCTCCCAGCACGGGGCTGCTCCAAGGCTGTGTCCCCTTCCTGGCACCCCCACGGCCACTCCTGTCCCCCACATGCCCAGGGCCACTCCCATGGATGCCCCTGCAGCCACCTTGAGGCCCCAATCCCGTATTTTCACAGCATTCCCATGGCTCTGCTCCTCCTTGCATCCCCAGGCTCCTCCTGCAGGACTACACCCACTGCAACCCCCTGTCCCTGTTCCCAGGTCCCCTGTGCTGTCACCTCCCCGGGTGTCTCCACCACATCCCTCGGCATCGCCCCCAATGACAGCACAACCCCTGCACCCCCAGGGACCACATCCCTAAAATCCCCATAGGAACCACATCCCAAAAATCCCCCCAGGGACCACATCCCTGGATCCCTAAAATCCCCCCAAGGTACCACATCCCTGCATCCCCCCACTCCACTTGTATCCCCCCGTCCCTAAAATCCCCCCCGGGTACCACCTCGCCCCGGTATCCCCCCGGTGCCACATCCCGCACACCTTTCCGCATCCCCACGTTATCCCATCCCCCCGCACCCTCCCGCAGCCCCGCATGCTTCCCACCCCCTCCCGCCTCCTCGCAGCCGCTGCATCCCCCCCACGCCGGGTACCACACCCCCGCAGCCTCCATCTCCCGCATCCTCCATCCCTCACATCCCCCGCATCCCTCCACACCCTCCGCATCCCCGCACCCCACGCATCCCTCCCTCCCCACCCCGTATCCTCACTCCGCCCCCCCAGTCGCAGCTCCCCCCCCCTTCCGCAGCCCAATCAGGGCCGCTTGGAGGAATTCAAACCCCGGCCCCGCAAGCGCCGGCGGCGGCTCCGCTCCGCTCCCCCGGCCGGGAAGGCTGCGCCGTGGAGCGGTCGGGAACGGCAGCGGGACCGGGAGCGGGGCCGGTCCGGATGGGCTCGGGGAGCGGGGGGGCGGGCGCGGCCCCCGCCCGCCGCCCGGAGCGCAGGTGAGCGGGGAGGAACCGGTGGGAACCGGGGGGAACAGGGAAAGTTTGGTGGCGGAGCCCCGGGGCTGCACCGGGCACCGCCCGGCCGCGGCTCCGCAGGGGCGGTGCGGGATGCGGGGGGACTCCGCTCCCGGTGCCGCTCCCGGTGCCGGCTGCCCCCGGCCCTGGTGGGCTCGCTGCGGGGATGGGGGGGTCCGGAGAGGTGCGGCATCCCCGGGGTCGGGATGTGCCCGGGGCTCTGTGACAGCCTGGGGTGGGGGGGAGAGGGAAAAAAGGGGAATTTTGGAAGGAATATCGCTGTTAGATAAAATCTGGGATGGGCATTTTGGGGAAGAAGAAGTGGAAAACAAGGAATTCCTGCAGCTGCTGCAAAGCCGCTGATTTTGGGGTTCTGCTGTCGGGGAGCGAAGGGGCGGCTGCCGAAGCCCCCAAGTGCTGAGGGGATTTTGGGGTGCCCACCCCGGGTCTGGGAGACGGGGGAGGGCGGCTTCGGGAAACTTTGGGATGAAACGGAGCTGCTGGGTCCCTGCTGGAGCCGGGGGTCTGTGCGGGAGCCGGGGGGGTCCCGCAGAACCCCGGGACAAAGAGCTGAGCCACGGAGCTGCCCCTCGGAGGAGCCGGGGGCGTTTCACTCTCAGCCCCCTCGGGGAAGAGCTGGAGCTGTGGGAGCTCTCCGGGAGTGCCGGGGAGTGGCAGAGGGAATTCGGGAAGTCTGGGCTCGCTGGAGGCAGTTTTTGGTGCAGAGCCTCGTGTTGAACATGAGATGAAGCTCCAGCAGTGCCAGCTGTGGGATTGACGGCGCTTTGGGGCTCCCAGGACCTGGCTGCCATCCCCTCCTTCCTGCCACTCCCGGGGGGTTCTGCCTCCTCCCAGCTGCTGTTATTGGGCAGGAAGGTGTCCCAGAGCCGAGGAGGGGACTCCGGTGCTGCTCCGTGGTGGCTCTGGTGGTGCCAGGGCAGGGCTGTGCGTGGGACAGGCGCTGGGAATGGTTTTCCTGGCGGAGGGACGCGGTGGGAGCAGGATCTGCCTGGTTGCTGTGGCAGCACAGCCCCAGCCGCTCCTGGCAGTGCCCAGATCCTTGGGTGAGGCTCTGTTTTTCCCTGAGCAGCCCTGGGAGGCTGCCTGGGAATGAGTTCGGGGTCTCTCCTCCCCAAGGTTCCTGTGTCAGGAGGGGAAGGGACAGAGGTGGGATCATCCCTGAAAACTGCACGGGTGGAACCCCCGAGCTGCAAATCC
This sequence comes from Anomalospiza imberbis, assembly GCF_031753505.1. NCBI lineage: Eukaryota > Metazoa > Chordata > Aves > Passeriformes > Viduidae > Anomalospiza > Anomalospiza imberbis. The sequence goes on from NC_089707.1 coordinate 4,267,546, forward strand.
CCCCGGAAAGGACGGCTGGGGCACGAGGACAGGGCCTCGGGCTGTGCCAGGCAGGGTTTAGGTTGGATTTTGGGGGAATTTCTCCACAGAAAAGCTGTTCAAGCCCTGGCACAGTGGCAACGGGGGCGTCTCCATCCCTGCAGGGATTTCAAACCGTGTGGACATGGGTCACTGCTGGCCTGGCCAGCGCTGGGAATGGGCTCGATGATCTCGGGGGACTTTTCCAATGTAAACAATTCCCTGATTCCATAATCTGGGACAGCTCCAGGGCCACCCAGCAGCGCCTGCTGTCCCCAAGGAGCCATCCACCTGTTGCAGGTGGCCCCGGCCGGGCGGGTCCCGCTGTCCCCGCGGCTCTCCCGCTGCCGGGGAAATCTGCTCGCTGCTCCCGCAGCCGGCGGGGCCGGGGCAGCGTTCCCGGGGCTCAGCGGGACGGAGCGGGCCGTGCCCAGCCCCTGCCAGGCCGGCCCGGGGCTGGAGCAGCAGCAGGGCCGTGGGCGGCTGCCGGAAAAGCCGGAGCTTGGAGCAGCAGCCGCGGTTCGTGAGCTCCGCGCCTCCCCCGGCGCCTGACACGGGTGACAGGAGCGGGTGACAGGAGCGGGTGACAGGAGCGGGTGACAGGAGCGGGTGACACCCTCGGGCTGGCGGCGCCGAGCTCTCTGGAATTGCCAAGTGCCGGTAAATCCCGAGCCCGGCTTTGGGAGCAGCTGCTCCCGGGGAGGAAGCGCTGCCGGGCTGGCAGGCGGCTGGAGAGGCTCTGCCTCCAAACATTCCCCACAAAATCAAATTGATGGATCCGAGCTCCCTGAAGGGGAATTTAAGGGCCATTAGGCTGCAGCTGCAGCCCGGGGCGGGGCCTTAAACCCGGGATTAAAGGAATCACCATGGATGGGGAGGGAATTGCGGGATGGGGGTGCTCCAGGGCGTGGGGCCAGGGATGGAAAATTGGGATTTAGAGGGGAGCTGGAGGCTGTTTCTGGAAGAAGGAGCTGGAACATACAGGGAAGAGCTGTGGTGACCCAAAGAGGGACCTGAAGTGGGTCTGGAATTGTTGATCCCAGTCATGCCTGGCTGGTGGGACAGAATCTGCCCATTCCCATTCCAGCCATGCCTGGTGTTGGATCTGCCTTCCCAAGGTCTGCCTGGAAAACCACCCAGGAATCCCGAGGGAGGAACCCACCAGACCATTCCACAGCCACCCTGCTGAAGGATTCTGTGCTGTGGGAAGGGCAGGATGCTGCTGGGAAGCTGGGACATGCCTGAGGTGCAGACCTGGAGCCTGGGAAGCTCCCAGGATTGGGCAGCACGGGTGTATCCATGGATTTTAACATCCTCCCAAGCCCTTGTGTGGCTTTCCCTTCCTGGCCTGGCAGACCTTGGTCTCTACATCCCAACCAACCAGGCAGAACCTCCTTCAGGGAGGAATTTTGGAACCCAAACCTTTCTTTGGAAGCACATTTGGCTTCTGCTGGAATTCCCCAGTCCATGGGAATAGTTTGGAGCAGAGACCCCTGAGCCCACAGGAGAGCAACAGCTTGGGGTCATGGAGAACAACAAACTCCTGGGAGCTCCCAAAAGAGGCAGGGCAGGAGCTACTGGATCCTCTTCCAGCCTGGAATGGGTCTGGAGGCCAGGCTGGACAGGGTTTGGAGCAGCCTGGGATAGTGGGAGGTGTCCCTGACCCCACTCCAAGACCCCACAGTTCCCTTGCTGGTGTCCCTGTGTGGGCAGTGGTGGCTTTGCCATCCCAGCCTCACTGTCCCCATGCTCCCGCTGCCCTGGGGCTCCCAGCCGGCCCAGCCCGGGGGGATGAGGGATCCTCTGGGCTGAGAGAACTCTTGGTGCTGTGCCAGCTCATGGAATTCAGCTGGAAAACCCCTGGATCAGCCCCACGGAGCTGCCCGGCGTGGGAAGGGCTCCTCAGGCCGGAGAGTCCGGTGCCTGAATTCCCGGGATCTCCCGCAGCCCCTCTGCATTGCAGGGCTGGGAGTTTGTCTTTAATTGTGCCGGGCTGTGCTAACGAAGGGATTAAGGCCTGGGAGGGTGAGCGGTGCCGGCCAAATTCCCTTCCCTGCTCCAAGGGTTTTGTAACGCTCTCCTTTCATTCCTTCATCCCTGCCTGGAGCATCCCACACTGGGATCCAGATCTGAGCCACTGCTGGGGCTGGGCCACGTGTCCCCAGCAGCTGGCTGAGCCTTCCCAAAGACTGTGGGATGAGGAAACACCTGGATGGGGCCGGGCACTCCCTTCTCCCTGGATTCCCCGTTGAGCATCGGCAGCTGGGAGCATTCCAGCAGGGATGGGGATGGGCTCCAGGGAAGGGGAGAGTTGGGGGATGCTCTGTCTCCTGTGGAAGCAGTAGCTGCTCTCTGCTGGATCCCATGGAGCTGCTCCATCCATGGGATCCTCTTCTTTCCAGGTCAGGAGCTCGTGGGATGAGCCCAAGACTCCTCCAGGAAAGGAGGGGGCTGGAACTGGAGCTGCTGCCAGGGGCAGGGGTTGGGATAAACACATGGATTCTCCAGAGCTGTGCAAGACAGGGGCATCAGGAACATTCCCTGAGAGCTGCAGGGAGGGAACCTTGTCCCCAAGGGACCTGCTGTCCTGCCCTGGCAGTGCCAGGCTCGGGGCAGACACGGCCCCGGTGTCCCTGGATCGGGATCCCAGCCGGAGCAGCGGCGCCAGGGCCGGAGCAGCCGCCCGGCTCGGCTGCCAAGGTGCTTCCAGGAATGCCTCTCTCCACTGGGGCATGGCAGGGACACAAATCAGGCAGTGATGGAGAGTGCTTGGCACTGGGATGGCACAAAGTGTCCTGGCACGGGGCGGGGACAGGCGGGACCAGCCTGGGATCCTGGCACGGGGCCGGAGTCTGGATCCACAGGAGCTGCAGCCCAGAGCAGGGAGTGGGGGGGACACGGATCCCCGGGGCAGGACTGGGTGTCCCAGCTGCAGATGGACAATCCTGTCCCCCCGTCTGTCCCTGCCTGGCTCAGGGGGAAGGGGAAGGGCTCCAGCAGTGCGACGAGAGGATTTGGAGATGGGGATGCTCTTTCCCTCCTGCTCTGTCCCATTTTTATCACTCACCCCAACCCAGCCCAGACATTCCTGGCCCTGGGGAAGCCATGGAGGAGCCTTTGGCTGAGGTGAGAGTTGGGGATGGGCCAGAGGGACCTGCTGGGGTCCAGGACCCTGCTGGGATTTGGACCCTGCTGGGTCTGTGGCCATTCCTGGCTTCCCTAATCCTGTCCATCCCTGGAGCAGAGCCTGGGTCTGAGGAGCCTCAAGAAGCTCAGGGCAGCCCCTTTGATCCACCAGCAGCTCCCAGGTCCTTTCCCTGCCTGGTTTGCTCCAGATGCTGGGAACCGTGGCCAGATTTGATCAGGACCTTCCCTGAGGGAAGCAGGAATGGGATCCCCTGGCTCTCTGCAGCTCTGAGCCTCCCGAGGGCGGATAAAATCACCGGGAGTTCGCAGCATGGGAACGGCATCGATTTCCGGGAGCTGAGCCCTGGCCCTGTGATCGATCTGCATTTTTATCAGCTCATCTCAGTGACGGGAGAGGCTTTGGCACTGCGGGGGAGGAGGAGGAGGGGGGAAAGAGGAGGAGGAGGAGCAGCTCTGCTCTGGGGGTGCTGCTGGTGGTCCCTCAGCTCCTCAGGTCTCCTGCTCGGTCCTGCAAAGCCTGGAGAGATGGAGAGACACAGGGATGGAAGGAATGAGGGATGCAGGGATGGAGGGATGGAGAGATGCAGGGATGGAAGGAATGAGGGATGGAGGGATGCAGGGATGGAGGGATGAGGGATGCAGGGATGGAGGGATGCAGGGATGGAAGGAATGAGGGATGCAGGGATGGAGGGATGCAGGGATGGAGGGATGGAGAGATGCAGGGATGGAAGGAATGAGGGATGCGGGGATGGAAGGAATGAGGGATGCAGGGATGGAAGGAATGAGGGATGCAGGGATGGGAGGATGAGGGATGCAGGGATGGAAGGAATGAGGGATGCAGGGATGCGGGGATGGAAGGAATGAGGGATGCAGGGACGTTCTCCAGGTTAAAACGCTCCCCACGGAGAGAGGCTGGGACACTTGTCGTGCTTTTGGGAAGGACATGGACCAAATCCAGCAAGGCTTTGCTTTCCCTCTTCACCTCCCTCTCCTGCTCCCGTTTGCCTCTGATCTGAGTGGGTGGAGGGGCTGAATAATTCCAGAGAATTCCCGAGGCAGGGAGGTCGCTCTTGTCGCCTCTGGAGTTCCTTGATGACAACAATCAGCTCGTGTTGGCCCTGGGAAAGTCCAGTTTTCCTTGGATTTACGGTCGTGTGGGGATGCTGGGCCGGGGAGCTCTTGGCATTCCCAGGGCAGGGGAAGCTCGGGCCGTGCTGGCCCCTCCAGCCCTGCCTTTCCCTGGCCGCTCCTCCCTGCTCCTCCCATCGCATTCCGCGCTTGGCAGGAGCCGCTGGGGCTGGGCTGGAGCCATCGCTGTCCCCGCTGGAGTGGATGGGATCGTTCCCTCCAGGGGAGAGCTCTGGGAGCCAGGAGCAGGGCTGGGATCCTGCCTGGAGAGCTCTGTGCCTTCAGTCCTGGGCTGAAGCCCTGCTTGGACCTTTCCAGTGGCAGAGTCCAGACGGGGATTTGGGAGTGTTCCCTCTGTTCAGCCTCTGCTGCCTTCCCAGTCCAGGTTTTTTGGGGCTTGGAGCACCCTGGGACAGCGGGAGGTGCCCAGGGGTGGCACTGGATGGGTTTTAAGGTCCCTTCCAACCCAAACCATCCCGTGTCTCGGGGATGTCCCAAGCTTATCCCAAAAGAGCTTCCTGTGCAATTCCTCCTTGTTCCTGACCCCAGGTGGGAACTGGAAGCAGAGGAGAGGGGTGGGAGCAGGAAGCCTTGGCGGAGTTTGTCCCAGTTCCCTGCGTGGGGTTTGTCCTTCTGCCGCCACCCTGCAGAGCCCCGGGAGCTCCCAAAATTGCTGCCAGCCCACGGGAGGAAGCAGCAGGAGCTGGGAGGGCTGGGAGGAGCGGGATGCCGGCGGGAGAGGCCGGGATTGATCACCGAGCCCTCCTGGGGGATTCGATTGTCCCGGGCAGCCGGGACGGGAGCAGCTTTAATTGGGAGTTAATGGGATTGGGGCCGGAGATGAGCGAGGGGCGGGCAGAGCTGGGAGGGACTGGGGACAAGGGATGGAGGGACAGGACACAGGGAATGGCTTCACACCGACAGCAGGCAGGGATGGGTGGGGTTTTGGGAAGGAATTCCTGGCTGGGACGGTGGGGAGGGGCTGGGATGGAATTCCCAGAGAAGCTGTGGCTGCCCCTGGGTCCCTGGCAGTGCCCACGGCCAGGCTGGAGCAGCCTGGGACGGTGGAAGGTGTCCCTGCCATGGCAGGGGTGGCACTGGGTGGGATTTAAGGTCCCTCCAACCCAACCCAGTCTGGAATTCTGTGTCAGGGGCAAAGCTGGACGGGCTGGGATTGACAATCCCACTCTTGTGTGTTCCCAGCCCGGATTATTTTGGGGGAACTCAGCTCGGTGATCCGCACAAAGCCTCGGCCGCTGCTCTGGGTGTTGGCGCACGTGGAGGGCGGCTCCAAACAGCGACTCCGACCCAGGAATGATTAAAAATCCCTTAATTGCAGCACCGGAGTTCTTTGGAGCTGAGTCTTTGCCCATTTGCTCGATAATTCATGGCAGAGCCCGGTAATTAAATGTTAAAGACCCGATTTGCCTGGCATTGTTTGCAGTTCCATTGCTGCTTGAATGCAAGAAATTACCGAGTCATTTAATTGGTAATTAAAAGTAATGATTGCTTCCCATGCTCCAGGAATTACTCAGCATTTCTGGGGTTGTTTGCACACAGCAGAAACGCCCTCCCTGTTTTCCAGGCTGAATTCCTGTAAACTTCTGCCTGGATTTGTGCTGAGGGAAGCCTCGTGCTGCCCCATTCTCTTTTAATGGCTCATAAAGACCAAGAAAAAATGTAAATTAACACAAAATGAGGCGTGGGAAACGCCTGGGTTTGCTCCCTGTCCCCTTCCCAGGCTCTCCCCCTGCACATGGCCTTGGATTTGTGGGTTTGGGGGGAGTATGGAATGTCCAGGTGCTTTTGGGGCTGGATTTGGGCGTTTGGATAAGGGAATGCGAGGCTGTTTATAAATATTCCATAATTCCTGACAGGAGGAGCCAGGGGAAATCGGGATCTGCTCCCAGGAACAACAGGACAAGAGGGAACGGCCTCGAGTTGTGCCAGGGGAGGTTTAAATTGGATATTGGGGAAATTCCTTCATGGAAAGGGTCGTCCAGCCCTGGGACAGGTGGAGTCCCCATCCCTGGAAGCGTCCAAGGCCAGGCTGGACGGGGCCTGGGGACAGTGGAAGGTGTCCCTGCCCGTGGCCCTGGGTGGGTTTTGAGCTCCCTCCAACCCAAACCATTCCACGATTCTGGAAGCGATTCCCTCCGGCTCTGATCCCGGGAGATCAGAGCCCTCAAAGCGGGCAGCTCCCTGATCCTGGAGCAGATTCCCAGATAAAACCGGGAGATGATTGAAATGGAGAATGTGAATCAGGCATTTCAGGAGGAAAAAATTCCCTCCGGGGCGGGAAGCGGCAGCGATCCCACAGCGAGCTCAGCCCGGGAGCCGCGCCGGGCTCGGGACCACCGGCACCGGGGGGGCCGGGACCTCGTGGGGAATGTCACAGCAGTGCGGGGACATCCCGCTGCCATGGCAACCTGAGCCGGCCACCGAGCCGGGAGCGACGGGCTGGGAGGGGTCAGGAGCTGGCACTGGGATGAGCTGGGAGTGGCACTGGGATGAGCTGGGAGGGGCACTGGGAGGGGTCAGGAGCTGGCACTGGGATGAGCTGGGAGTGGCGCTGGGATGAGCTGGGAGTGGCGCTGGGATGAGCTGGGAATGGCGCTGGGATGAGCTGGGAGTGGCGCTGGGATGAGCTGGGAGTGGCACTGGGATGAGCTGGGAGTGACACTGGGAGGGGTCAGGAGCTGGCACTGGGATAAACTGGGAATAGCACTGGGATGAGCTGGGAGTGGCGCTGGGATGAGCTGGGAGTGGCACTGGGATGAGCTGGGAATGGCACTGGGATGAGCTGGGAGTGACACTGGGTTGTGCTGGGAATGGCACTTGGATGAGCTGGGAATGGCACTGGGATAAACTGGGAATGGCATTGGGATGAGCTGGGAGTGGCACTGGGATGAGGTAGGAGTGGCACTGGGAGGGGTCAGGAGCTGGCGCTGGGATGAGCTGGGAGTGGCACTGGGATGAGGTAGGAGTGGCACTGGGAGGGGTCAGGAGCTGGCACTGGAATGAGCTGGGAGTGGCACTGGGTTGTGCTGGGAGTGGCACTGGGAAGGGTCAGGAGCTGGCACTGGGATAAACTGGGAATGGCACTGGGATGAGCTGGGAGTGGCATTGGGAAGGGTCAGGAGCTGGCACTGGGATAAACTGGGAATGGCACTGGGATGAGCTGGGAGTGGCACTGGGCTGAGCCTTCCCCAGGTTTTGATCCCCAGGGACGGCTCCTGGAGCCGGGAGTGTTCAGGAGGTGTCCCCGCGGTTTGTGGCACTGCTGAAATCCTGAATTTCCTCCCCCTGGGGCTCAGAGACCCCACCCCGAGGGAAACATCCCTTGAACTGTGCTGGGGCAGGGCAGGGGCCTCGGGAAGCTGGAAACCCCTGGAGGGGCTGCAGCTGACATTTCCCAGATTCTCAGGAAGTGCTGCCCCAGCCTCGGAGCTGGGATTGCAATTCCTGAAGTTGGGGACAGGGAATAATTTCCATATTTTTGTGCAGAGCCCTGGGAGCTCTGGAGCTGAGCGTGGCCGTTCCATGAAGAACTCCAGGCACGGATAACCTTTGCTTATTCCCAGCCTGGAGTTACCCTGAGCTGGTTTTTTGCTGCCTAAGCCCTTCCAGCTGCCCTTTCCTGCTCTGATTCCCAAATCGTCGGCTCTGGAGGCATCTCGGAGCCAGAATGTGAATTAATAATGTGCTGAGAAAATAAAGACACTTCAACAGCCTTTAAATCAAGGGGAACAGCCTGTTAAAGGCTTTGGACAAATCCCATTACTTTGTGTGCAGTTTTAGGGCTGGCAGGAATGAATCTCCCAGCAATTTATGGATGGTGACAAATTCTTTCAGGAAGAGCCGGCCCATGGGATGCTCCTCGTTATCCAGAGATTCTCTGCAGGAGTTAAGGAGCAGATTGATGTGTCCCACTGGATGTGGCAACACAATTTGTGGCCTCTGGGTCACCTGGGCTGACATCAAAATTCATTTTGGGAGCCTGGGATGCTCCTCCCTGGGCTCTGGAGCGGTGACAGGACCAGAGCAAGAAACAGGGACTGGGAATTTCCCGGTGTTGATGAATGGCAGGGAAAGAGGGATCAGGGAATGTTTGTGGCTCTGGAGCTGCTGAAGCCTCTCCTGGGGGAGCTGCATGGACCTGGACCCTGCTGGTGTCACCATGTTCCCAGAGCTCCCTGTCCCCTGCACAGCCAGGCAGGACTGACCCCCCGTCACTCCCATTTTCGGTGTCACAAACCTCCAGGAAAGGCTGGTTTTGATGGAAAACTGTAGGAATCTGGTTGGGAAGTCGATTGTCCACAGCCGTGGATTCCCCTGGCTGCAGCTCCCAGTTCCTGTCTGGGGACACCTCAGGGCTTCCTGGGAATTTGGGATTCCTCCCTGTGTTTGCCTGACCCTGGAAATTCCTGCTCCAGGAATTTCCTTTTCCTCTGTTCCTCTTTGGAGCATCCAAAGGACCAGGACTGCCCTCGTGCCCTCTCCTCAGTGGTTCAGGGAAGCTGCTGGGGCCGGGATTCTGTGCAGGGAGAGCTCCCAGCCCCTGCAGCAATCAGGGAACAGCTCAGGTGTGAAACATCCCTCACCTGTCCAGGAGAGCTCTGCAGGGCTGGGCTTGGCTCGGGAAGGGGCAGCGAGCTGGAATTCTCTGCTTGAGCAGGGGAGCCTGGAAAGGACAGGACAGAACAGGACACTCCCTTCCCTCAGTGGCACCAGGCATGGGGGAAAAATATTGGGAATGAGGCCTCAGCCCTCGGGAAGGGGCATCGGTGCTGCCCAGGAGGGGTGGCAGCTGTCCCTGCCCCACCAGTGCCAGGGGGTCTGGGAGGGCTTTGGTGTCATCCAGAATAATCCAAGCCTCCAAGACCATCACATCCAACCGTCCCCAGCACTGCCAAGGCCAGCCCTGACCCCAAGTGCCACATCCCCATGGCTTTCAACCCCTGCAGGAGTGGGAATCCAGCCTGTTCCAAGGCCTGTCCACCCTTTCCATGGAGGAATTTCTTCTCCTACAGCCACCCAGCCTCCCAATAAATCCAAGGTGATTTTCTTTCATTTCCATTGGCAGTTAAATCCAACCTCCCATGGCTAGAAGCTGCAGGAAGTACAAATGGTTTTCCCCCAGCCACGGGCAATGTTTTTTGCCTGGAACTGGAGCAGCCAAGTGTGGGATTGTCCTCCAAGCAGGAACAGTCACTCGGTGCCACAGGGCTGTACCCAGAGCAGCCACTGCGGGTTCCACAGATCCCTTTGTCAGCACTAAAAAAGGGCTCAGATCCTGCCGGAGGTTTATGGCATTTCATAGGGAAATTAGAGAAACACTCGGATTTTGCTGTCCCCAAACTGCAGGGCTGAGTGTGGGACAGTGCAAAGGCTGAACCTCGTTTCATTTTCCAGCAGGAACCAGCTCCTTTCCTGTCTCCACCTGGAATTTCTCCAGCATCCCCCAAACCCCGGATCCCCCGAGGCTGCAGCTCCAAATCCTGGCTCTGAGGCAGGGCTGGGATTGATGTCCCTGAATGTTCCTGAATATTCCTGAATCCCTGTGCCTCAGGGCACCTCTGTCCCCAGTTCCCCTGAGACCATCCAGCTTTTTGTGTTGTAAGAGGAACAACTCCTCAGCACAAGGATCTCTTCCAGCTCTGAGAGCTTTCCAAGGAGAGAGGGCAGAGTGGGAAGCTTCAATTCCCACAGGCAGGGGCTCTTTGTCAAGGACTTCGGGAAAGGCAGAGCAATTTCAAGACAAAAGTCTTGAAATTAAGCTTGAATTAAAGCAAAGAATCCCAGAATGGCTTGGGTTGGGAGGGACCTTAAAGACCTTCCAGTCCCATCCCATGTCCCAGGGTGCTCCAAGCCCTGTCCAGCCTGGCCTTGGGCACTGCCAGGGATGCAGGGGATGGATGGATGGATGGATGGATGATGGATGATGGATGGATGGATGGATGGATGGATGGTGGATGGATGGATGGATGATGGATGGATGATGGATGATGGATGGATGATGGATGGTGGATGGATGGATGGATGGATGGATGATGGATGGATGGATGGATGATGGATGATGGATGGATGGATGGATGGATGGATGGATGGATGGATGGATGATGGATGGAGGGATGGATGGATAATGGATGGATGGATGATGGATGATGGATGGATGGATGGATGGATGGATGGATGATGGATGGAGGGATGGATGGATAATGGATGGATGGATGATGGATGAATGGATGATGGATGGATGGATGAGGGATGGATGGATGATGGATGATGGATGGATGGATGATGGATGATGGATGGATGGATGGATGGATGGATGGTGGATGGATGGATGGATGATGGATGGATGATGGATGGATGATGGATGAATGGATGATGGATGGATGATGGATGGAGAGGGAGGCACTGAGCACCCCTGGCCACATTTGGGCTTTGGAAATGGATTCCTCCAGAGGAACTCTGGGAATTGCCAGAGCAGCCACACCAGGCTCCCGTGGCTCTTCCAGGAGCAGGTGGGAAGGAGACCTTCAGGAATTGTCCATCCATATAAGCAAAACAATTTTAATTTGCCCCTGCTGAGGCTGCCCTGTGCCCCAGGCACCGAGCATTTCCTGCACTGCTGGAGTGTGGAAAACTCCCCGTGGGCACCTCCCAGAAACCCCAATTCCATTAGAATCGAGCTGCATAGAGCAGGAGAACATGGGGTTATCTCCAAGGAATTTTCCCTGTGGGAAGGGGACACTGGAGGTGCAGCACTTTCCATCCCATAAAACTGCATCCCTGCAGGTGTAGGAGCGGGAAGGTGCCCGGGTGCTGCCAGGTGTGACTCCAGTGTGTCCCTGAGGCTGGTCCTGGTCCGAGTGCCACGAACTGGGGGGGCTCTGCCTACGCAGGAATCCTGGAGCATCCCTGGACAGACACGGACACACCAGGGACAGTTCTGGATCTCGGGGGGACCTGGATGCAGGATCTTCCCAGGGATCAGAGCAGATTTTTGGGATGCAGGATCTTCCCAGGGATCAGAGCAGATTTTTGGGATGCAGGAGCTTCCCAGGGATCAGAGCAGATTTTTGGGATGCAGGAGCTTCCCAGGGGATCAGAGGTTTTTTTTTTTTTTTTTTTGAGGGAGCACAGGGATGCAGGAGCTTCCCAGGGATCAGAGGGGATTTTTTGGGATGCAAGTACTTCCCAGGGGATCAGAAGGGTTTTTTTTTGGGATCACAGGGATGCAGGAACCTCCCAGGGATCAGCAGGGAGGTTTTTGGGATGCAGGAGCTTCCCGGGGGATCAGAAAGGTTTTTTTTTTTTGGGAGCACGGGGGTGCAGGTGCTTCCCAGGAGTCAGCAGGGAGGTTTTTGGGATGTAGGATCTTCTCAAGGGTCAGCAGGGAGGTTTTTGGGATGCAGGAGCTTCCCAGAAATCAGCAGAGAGGTTTTTGGGATGTAGGAGCTTCCTGGGGGATCAGTGGGGATTTTTTTGGGGAGCACAGGGGTGCAGGAGCTTTCCAGCGGTCAGAGAAGATTTTTTGGGATGCAGGTGCTTCCCAGGGATCAGCAGGGAAGGTTTTGGTTTGCAGGAGCTTCCCGGGGGATCAGAGGGGGTTTTTTTGGGAGCACAGGGATGCGGAGCTGGGGCGGGGGCGCAGCTCAGCCCCAAAGCCCGAGCACTCCCACGGTCTGGCTTTCCCAGGCAGGCGCCTCAGGAAACTTCTCCCGGCTCCAATTGCTGCGCTCCACCTTTTATTCTAATTGATTCCGCATCGCCATAGGAACCCGCTCCGGCGGCAGCGAGCGCAGCCGCTCCCCGGGCGCTCCGGGAGCCTCGGGATGGCCGGGGATGGAGCCGGGATCCCGGGGCAGCCAGGTACCGCATCCCGAGGGAGCAGAGCTGGCACTGGCAGCTGCCAGGGACCCCCAGCCCCGCACTGCTGGGTGGGCTCAGGGGCTGGCAGCCAGGAAATGTTCCAGTGGTGCTGTCCAGGCTGGCTGCAGAGGGCAGGCAGCCGGGATTTGGGGTGGGAACAGCCTTTCCTGGGGTTGGATCGGTTTGGGAGAAGGGTCCTTGGCAGGATCAAGGGTCTCAGAGCCTGGGATTTGGGGAAATTCGTCCCTGCTTGGCTGGGGCTGGGCTGAGCCTTGCCCTGGGCTGCTCCCGAGTGGGATGGGACATCCCGGACACTCCATGGGACTGATCCACTCGGATTTCCCTGGATCCCGGGTCCATCTGCCCCAAACTGCTGGGTGCAGGCAGGATTCCAGCTTGGGAGAGCTCCCACGGCATCTCCATGGCTCGGGAGAGGTGCTGGAGCCCTTCCCATCATCCACAGGCTGCTCCAGCAGGGATCTGCCCGAGCTGGAGCAGATCCTGGCAGCAGGGTTTGGGATGTGAGGGGACACCAGACATCCAAGGAATCCTGACGAGGCTCAGGATCCTCCTCGGGCACGGCCCAGACCCAGGGCAGGATCTCTCCTGCATTCCTTTGTCCATCCCACGGGGCTGGGGGATGGAGAGGGGCAGGGAGGGAGCCCCTGGATCCTGCTGGGTCCTTGGGAAGGGCTGGCACTGCCTGCTCCTGGCTTTGCCTGGTTCTCCAGGGTGGGGTGGATCCAGTAGAGGGTCGGGAACAGCCAGGCTGGAGGTGCAGAGGGGGTTCAGCATCCCCCTGGGCATGGACAGGGTGGGAAGAAGGGTCTGACCCTGGCAGGGAATAACAGGGAAGCTGGGAATGGGAGGTGGATCCCAGTGGATCCCAGTGGATCCCAGTGAATTAGATTCCTGTAATGGAATTTATTCCTCCTGGGCCTGGCTGTGCTGGAGCAGGAGAGAGGAGAAGCCTTTGGGGCAGATTTCCAGGGATAACACAGCTTTGGGGTGGACAGCAAGCGGAGAGAGGAAAATCAGGATAGTCCCAGCCCCGTAAAACAGTGGGAACAGCCCTGTGCTCTCCAGGAGCCTCACACCTGCTTAGATTGGGACACAAACCCCCAGGGGCTGGGGCCAGCTCCGTGCTCCGGGGTTTGATCCCGTTGGAAGTTCAGGTTTCCCTGGCAGAGCCCCTGGATGCGCTCCAGAGGCAGCCAGGCCCCGTCCCAGCAGCAGCATTTACTGAAAAAGGCAATGCAGAGATTCCAGCTGCTCCAGCAGCTCCGGGGGGAGCACCAGGGTGTCCAGAGGGGCACGGAGCTGCCTCTGTCCTGCTGGACACGGCTGGGACACAGCTGGGACACAGCTGGAGCACCAGGACCTGCTGCTGTGGAGGTGAAGGGAAGGAGGGAGGGACCCCCCTGGCCCTGCCAGTGAAGCCTTTCCCCACCTTTGAGGAGTTCAGGCACCAAAAATCGTGGGGAAAAAAAAAAACGCTCCAGGGAGATTTTCTGATGCTTCACTTGTGAGCAAGAGGAGGGTGAGGTAATGGTTTTAAGGGGAAAGAGGGGAGATTCAGGGTGGAAATGAGGGAGGAATTTGTTAGCATGAGGGTGGGGAGGGGCTGGGATGGAATTCCCAGAGCAGCTGTGGCTGCCCCATCCCTGGAGGTTCCCAAGGCTGGCTTGGACGGGGTTTGGGACAGTGGAAGGTGCCAGGGTTGGCTCTGGGTGGGCTTTAAGGTCCTTCCACCCCAAACCTGGATCCTGCCCTCCATCCCACCTGGCTCACACCCAGATCCTGCCTGGCTCCGTGCTGACTCCCTCCTTTGTTTGTAATGAGCATCTCATGAGGTATTTACCGTTCCCAAATTAACATTTAATTCGTGTCTCATTCCCAGAAAAACCTGGGCACAGCCTCCTGGAATTGTTGACAGTGATCCTGTTCCTTTGTGAGCTCTGTCCCTATTAAGCAATTTCCTCGCCTGTGTCTTTTGAGTTACTAAGGGAACAGGAATAAAATCTTAATAAAACTCCATCAACCGTTCCTGAAATAACAGCAGCCTCCTTCGAGGGGCCTGAGCGCAGGGATGGGGCTCTGCTGCAAATTCCCGGGAAATCCAGAGCCGGGTCGTGGAATGGGTTGGGCTGGAAGGACCTCAAAGCTCATCCAATTCCACCCGATTCCACCAAATTCCACCAATTCCACCACCCCAGGGTGCTCCAGCCTGGCCTTGGACACTTCCAGGGCTGGAACAGCCACAGCTGCTCTGGGAACACATCCCAAAAGGGAATAAATCCTTCATCCTGAATACTCCAGGATAAATAATATTTTATAGAAATAATGTATAAACAAAATATATAAAATATAATATAATATAATATAATATAATATAATATAATATAATATAATATAATATAATATAATATAATTAATATAATATAATATAATATAATATAATATAATATAATATAATATAATTAATATAATATAATATAATATAATATAATATAATATAATATAATATAAATATATAATCAGCATTAATAATATATAAATAAATAATGCCAGGGTCACCAATTAGCAGGAATTGTTTTCTTTTGTCCTGACTGTGCCTGATCCTGCCTGGCCTTGGGACCTGAGCCAGCTGGGCATCTCCAGATCCAGGATTTATTGCTGTCCTGAGCCCCACAAAGGGGAATTTTTTAACCCAATACGTCCATGGGAAGCACGAAGAGAGGTTTAGGCTGGATATTGGAAGAATTCCTGCATGAAAAGGGGTGCCCAGCCCTGGCACAGCAGGGGTGGAATCCCCATTCCTGGAGGGATTTAAAATCTTGTGGATGTGGCACTTGGGGACAGGGACAGAGGTGGCCTTGGGATTGCTCTGCCTTCCACTTCCCCATGGATATTGGATATTGGATGTTGGATGTTGGATATTGGATGTTGGATATTAGATGCTGGATGTTGGATATTGGATGCTGGATGTTGGATATTGGATGTTGGATGCTGGATATTGGATGTTGGATATTGGATGTTGGATATTGGATGCTGGATGTTGGATGCTGGATGTTGGATGCTGGATATTGGATGTTGGATATTGGATGTTGGATATTGGATGTTGGATGTTGGATGTTGGATATTTGATGCTGGATGTTGGATATTGGATGTTGGATGTTGGATATTGGATGCTGGATGTTGGATATTGGATGTTGGATGCTGGATGTTGGATATTGGATGCTGGATGTTGGATATTGGATGTTGGATGTTGGATATTGGATGCTGGATGTTGGATATTGGATGCTGGATGTTGGATGTTGGATACTGGATGTTGGATATTGCTGACAGAGAGGGCAGTGGATGCTCCTGAGCTCTCCCAGGGACATTTTGGGCTTTTTTTTCTGGAGATTGGATTTTCTGGAGCCTGAATTCAGGCTCCGGGATGCTGCAAGGGGATATTTGGTGTGGATATTCCAGGGATGATGGTGTGGATATTCCAGGGATGATGGTGTGGATGTTCCAGGGATGATGGTGTGGATGTTCCAGAGGGGATGGTGTGGATATTTCAGGGGGAATGATGTGGATATTCCAGGGAAGATGGTGTGGATATTCCAGGGATATTGATGTGGATATTCCAGGGATGATGGTGTGGATGTTCCAGGGATGATGGTGTGGATGTTCCAGGGGGGATGGTGTGGATGTTCCAGGGGGGATGGTGTGGATTTTCTCCTGAGGGGGTGGTGTCAATGTTCTCCCAGGGAGGATGACGTGGATGTTTTCCCAGGGAGGTTGTCATGGATGTTCTCCCAGGAATGTTGGTGTGGATATTGCAGGGGGAATGGTGTGGATATTCCAGGGATATTGGTGCGGATATTCCAGGGATATTGGTGTGGATATTCCAGGGATATTGGTGTGGATATTCCTGGGACATTGGTGTGGATATTCCAGGGACTTTGGTGTGGATATTCCAGGGATATTGGTGCGGATATTCCAGGGATATTGGTGCGAATATTCCAGGGATATTGGTGCAGATATTCCAGGGAGTTAGGTGTGAATTTCTCCTGGGTGAGTTCCCCCAGTGCTGGGAATTCCCGAGGTGTCCCGGGCTGTGCTGCTGTGCTCCCTGCAGTGACCACAGCCCTTTTAACCCTGTCCCTGTTCTCTCTGTCCCTCTCCCAAAGCCCTGGACAGCTGGACCCCGGCCAGGCTCCCTCGGTGACGGGGCTGTGTGGGCACAGCCTGGCTCTGCTCCTGTCCCCACGCAGCTGCAGCCAGGTGGGTGCCCCTCTTCCATCTCCCTCTGCTCTGGGAAGCAGCAGCTGGACACGAGTCCCCAGCCGGAATGAGCCCTCCCTGTCCTCGAGTCCATCTTGGGACAGCTCCAGGCCAGGTCCTGCCCTGGGCAGCCCCTCTGCCCCCACAGCTCCTTTTTGGTGGGGATTACCTGGGATTTGGGCTTCCAAAGGGTCCCTCAGCACCGGCCTGGGCCTCTCCAGGGATTGCTGGGGATTCATGGTCAGAAGAGCAACCTGTGCACCAGTGCCCGGAGCTGCCCACCCATGCCTTGTGCCCTCCCGAGTGGCTTCCTGAGCTTGCCAGGAAATCCAGAACTCCCTGAGAAGCTCCTGCCCTTCTCTGAGCCTGTATCCTCCTCCCCAGCCATCCCTGCTTTCCCCACATCCCATTCCTTCTCCTTCACCATCTGTTTTTCCACATCCAATCCCTCCTCCCTCACCATCTCTGCTTCCCCCACAGCCAATTCCTCCTCCCTCACCATCTCTGCTTTCCTCGTGGCCAATTCTCCCTCCCTCACCATCTCTCCATGCCCGTATCCAATCCCTGCTCCCTCACCGGCTCTGCTTTTCCCTCCAGGAGCTCTGGGCTCGCCCAGGAGCCGATCCCGAGGGGTTGGCCATGGAATAGGCGCTTTTCCAGGTGCCTGGGCACAGCGGGAGGCTGAAGTTGGTTGCCCCGGGGCACTCGAACTCGCCCTGCCCTGGAGCCCCTGGCCTCTGCCATGAATGATGCATCCACCATGGATTATGAACTGCTCTCCCCGTCCCTGGTGGAGCACCCCGCCGGCGCCGCGGGCATGGATGCCGAGCAGAAAACTGTCTTTGCCTTCGTCATCTTCCTCCTGGTGTTCTTGGTGATGCTGATGGTGCGCTGCTTCCGCATCCTGCTGGACCCCTACAGCCGCATGCCCGCCTCCTCCTGGACGGACCACAAGGAGGGCTTGGAGAGGGGCCAGTTCGACTACGCCCTGGTGTGAGGGCAAGCCCGGGGCGAGCTCCGGGTGCCGCCCCCGCGCTGGCCCCGGCCCCGGCTCCCCCTTCCTCCGTGGTGTTGCCCCGCAGGGATGCTCCGGGCAGGGGGGCGAGCGGGAGGCTCTGGCCCCGGGGAGGTTTTCTAGGGGTGTCTCTCTTTTCTAAGCACTTTTGAGTTCTCTCCGCAGCCCGCGGGACGCTGGGGGACGGGGCTTGGGCAGGGCTCGGGCTCCACGCGGGCCCCGCTGCCCCTCGTGCCCCCGGGCACCGCCGGAGGGGCAGGAGGGGACGGGACGGGACGGGGCATGGCGGGACCTGCCCTCGGCCCGCGGGGTCCCTGGGCTGGGCTCTGCCCGGTGCCAGACCCGAGCTTTGACCCCCGGCCCCTCGTGCCCCCGGTGCCACCCGGGAGCGCCCCCCGGGAGTGCCCCCCGTGCTCCAGTGCGTGTGTGTGTGTCCTGTAGCTGAGCTGTGTCCGTCAGGGGTTCCTCGGCACCAGCCCCGAGTGCTGGCTTTGTTCCTCGTGTGTGCCACCCCCGAGCCCCCTAAAAAGGGAGGGGCGGGTGGAAACCCCCCCTTCCCCCGTGCAGACCCCCCCCTTGGCCTCCAGCCCTGTCCCCTCAGCCCTGTCCCTGCCCAGCTGGTGACAATGGAGCGAGGGGCAGTCCTGGGTACGCCCGCCCGGCTGGGGACACCAGGACGGATCAAGGGTCCCCAAAACAGCCGGGAGAGGCTCCTCGGCCAGCGCGGGCCTGGCAGCTGCCACGGGCATCCCCTGCTGGGGTGTCCGGCCCTTCCCTGGCTCTCCCAGGGCTCTGGAAGTGGCCGAGGGGCGAGCAGGGGAGCTGCAGGTGGCCACAGGGCTGCCAAAGCCCGTGGCGGGCAGCGGGAGGGTTCGTACGAAGGGATTTGAGCCCGGGGGGGGGAGAACCTCGCCCCTCTCCATGGAAATAAAGCCGCACCGTGCCGACCCCAGCCGGCTCCTGCTCCGCTCTGTGATGCGTCCCGGGGGGGGAACCGGACCCTCCCCAAATCCTGGGGGCTGCCCCTGTCTCTCCTGTGACAGCGAGCAGCGACCTGGAGGAGGAGGAGGAGGAGGCGAGGGGTCACTGCCAGGTGCTGCAGGAGTGACCACCAGGACATGGGGACCCAGCCCGGCCGCCTCCTGTCCCAGCACGGTCCGGCACAAATCCCCCTCTCACGCACGGAGCTGCTCCAGGGACATTTTCCGGCTCTCCGAGGTCCTGTTTCTCCCTGCCCGGTGCTCTCCCCCTCTGCCCGGTGCTGTCCCCTCTGCCCGGTGCTCCCCCCTCTGCCCGGTGCTCTTCCCTCTGCCCGGTGCTATCCCCACTCCCTGCCCGGTGCTGTCCCCTCTGCCCGGTGCTATCCCCTCTGCCCGGTGCTGTCCCCTCTGCCCGGTGCTCTTCCCTCTGCCCGGTGCTGTCCCCTCTGCCCGGTGCTATCCCCTCTGCCCGGTGCTGTCCCCTCTGCCCGGTGCTGTCCCCTCTGCCCGGTGCTATCCCCTCTGCCCGGTGCTGTCCCCTCTGCCCGGTGCGGTCCCCTCTGCCCGGTGCGGTCCCCTCTGCCCGGTGCTGTCCCCGCTCCCTGCCCGGTGCTGTCCCCTCTGCCCGGTGCTGTCCCCGCTCTCTGCCCGGTGCTGTCCCCTCTGCCCGGTGCTGTCCCCTCTGCCCGGTGTTGTCCCCTCTGCCCGGTGCTGTCCCCTCTGCCCGGTGTTGTCCCCTCTGCCCGGTGCGGTCCCCTCTGCCCGGTGCTGTCCCCTCTGCCCGGTGCTGTCCCCACTCCCTGCCCGGTGCTGTCCCCTCTGCCCGGTGCTATCCCCACTCCCTGCCCGGTGCGGTCCCCTCTGCCCGGTGCTATCCCCTCTGCCCGGTGCTGTCCCCTCTGCCCGGTGCTGTCCCCTCTGCCCGGTGCTATCCCCTCTGCCCGGTGCTATCCCCTCTGCCCGGTGCGGTCCCCTCTGCCCGGTGCCCTTCCCTCTGCCCGGTGCTGTCCCCTCTGCCCGGTGCTATCCCCACTCCCTGCCCGGTGCTGTCCCCTCTGCCCGGTGCTGTCCCCGCTCCCTCCCGGCCGCGGGTGCCGCAGTCCCGCCCGCCCTCTGCTGGCACCGGGCTCCGTCTGCGCTGGCAGCCGGGAAGAGCTTCCTAAAACCGGGAATATCAGCCTGGAAGGAGCGACTGGGCCGGACTCCATCGCCCCGACCCCGGCCCAGCCCACCCAGTGCTAGCCCTGCCATGGCAGGGACACCTCCCACTGACCCAGGCTGCTCCAGCCTGGCCTTGGGCACTTCCAGGGATCCAGGGGCAGCCACAGCTACCTGGGAATTCCATCCCAGCCTCTCACAGGCAGGAATTCCTTCCCAATATCCCAGCCAAATCCCCCTGTTCCATTTTGAAGCCACTCCCTGTGTCCTGTCCCTCCATCCCTTGTCCCCAGCTCCTCTCCAGCTCTCCTGGAGCCCCTTCAGGCCCTGCAAGGGGCTCTGAGCTCTCCCTGGAGCCTTCTCCAGGCTGGACAATCCCAATTCTGCCTCCAAGGAAGCTCCAGGTTGGAGCTGGAAGGGCCCTGTTCCCCCCCAGTCTGTGCCCACACAAAGACACAGCCCCACTTAACCCAAAATAATTTTATTGTTGCCGTTGCTTCTGATACAAAAAAGGAATTCCACAAAGAGCCACCTCTCTGTGCGGGACAAGGGGCACAGGTTTGGGGTTTCAACACTTCCCCCCAAAAAAACCAACCAGCAAGAAATGTCAATATAAAACAAATTAAAAACAAAACAAAATAAAACAAAAAAAAAACCACCCCAAAATCAAACCAAAACACCACACCAGAGAGGAGGAGAGGAAACCTTGATCTTCGAGACTTTGGCTCAACACACGCACACAAACCCAACTCTGCTAATTTATTATTATTATTATTAATACTTTTTGGATTTTGTTTTTTTTTTTTTTTTTAAAAAAAAGCACCTGTTGGAAAAAACAAACCAAAAATAATAATTAAAAAAAACCAACCAACCAAAAAAAAAAAAAAAACAAAACAAAAAAACCAATCCCAAACATCAGGCCACCCATCCTGTCACAAGCTCTGGGACTCTTGTAAAATCCAGAGTCTGGAGCTGCTTTGAAGAGTTTTCAAGTTTGCCTGGAGCCCCGATACAGTAAACACACACATCCCCCACCCTGAACCAGGAGAAATTCCCACCCCTCCAAAAAAAAAAAAAAAAAAAAAAAAAAAAAGTAAAGCTACAGGAAAATGCACTCCTGACAGCACCGAGCGAGCATTCCTTTGGTGGTTTTCCATAAATATGGGAGGGTGGATGGACACAGTGCAGAACGCTGGCCAGGAACCAGCACCAGCTCCCAGGAGCTGTGAGCACCTCGGGCCTGGGGATGAGGCAGTTCCATGGGAATGAGCACCTTTTATCCTGGGAATGAAACACTTTTTATCCCGGGAATGAGCACCTTTTATCCCGGGAATGAGCACCTTTTATCCTGGGAATGAAACACTTTTTATCCCGGGAATGAGCACCTTTTATCCCGGGAATGAGCACCTTTTATCCTGGGAATGAAACACTTTTTATCCCGGGAATGAGCACCTTTTATCCCGGGAATGAAACACTTTTTATCCCGGGAATGAGTACCTTTTATCCCAGGAATGAGCACTTTTTATCCTGGGAATGACACACTTTTTATCCCGGGAATGAGCACCTTGTATCCCGGGAATGAGCACCTTTTATCCCAGGAATGAGCATCTTTTATCCCGGGATTCAGCACCTTTTATCCCAGAAATGAGCATCTTTTATCCCGAGAATCAGCACTTTTTGTCCCAGGAATTAATCAGCACTTTTTATCCCGGAATGAGAACTTTGAAGGATTCACACAAAACCAGGGAATGGCCCTGCAGGGATCAGCTGGGACAGGGAGGAGGGGAAGCCCCAGAAGGAGCTGCACAGGGCATGTGGGGCAGCACGGAGCCCTCCAGCCACTTTATCCCGATTTTCCACCCTCTTTTCAGCGCCTTTGGTCTGCATTAACCACAGAATGTCCATCGGGGCTGTCACCTTGGGGTCACCGAGCTGCAGGGCACGAGCAGAGGGCAGGGACCCCCAGCCCCCCCTTTCCCAGAGGTGCTCCTGGCTGGGGGATCAGGGACAGGGTGACCCCAAGTGGAGGATTCTGTGCCCAAGGAAGTCCTGGGTGTCCCTGCCTCCCCTCCTGCCCACGGCTTTGGGATGGGAGGGGACAACCTGAACTGTCCCTTTGCTCGGGGGTGGCCTTTTCTGTTTGACAGAGGAGTCCCCAAAAAGAGCAGAGGACTCCTTGAAGGCCCAGATGCCATGGAGAAGACAGGGATACAGAGCTCAAACAGGCCAGGGAGGGGATGGTTCCTGCAGCACCAGGAACCTGCAGGAGCAGAGGAGGAGCAGGAAATGCACGGACACCACACGGAGCCACAGCTCCCCCCAAAGCTGCCCCCAGCTCCCCACACCTTCCCTGGGATGTGGCCATGGAGAACAGGCAGATCCCCAGCTGGGAGCGTCCTGGATAAGGGGGAGAGGCGGGAGCAGAGGGAGGGGAGCCCCTGCTCAGGAGCTTGGAATCTTTGGCTTTTGGGAGCTTTGTGAGCTGTGGCTCAG
The DNA here is from genome assembly GCF_031753505.1 of Anomalospiza imberbis. Lineage (NCBI taxonomy): Eukaryota > Metazoa > Chordata > Aves > Passeriformes > Viduidae > Anomalospiza > Anomalospiza imberbis. The sequence continues at coordinate 4,289,641 of NC_089707.1, forward strand.
GCTTGGTCCTTTTGGGCTCGGCTCAGGCACCCCCGGAGCAGAGCATCCCCAGAGGGGCTGATCCCACAGGGACATTTCCCACGGCTGTCCCAGCAGGTGCTGATCCCACAGGGACATTTCCCACGGCTGTCCCAGCAGGTGCTGATCCCACAGGGACATTTCCCACGCTGTCCCAGCAGATGCTGATCCCACAAGGACATTCCCCATGGCTGTCCTAGCAGGTGCTGATCCTACAAGGACACTTCCCATGGCTGTCCTGGTGGTGGATGATCCTACAGGGACATTCCCCATGCTGTCCTGGTGGTGGATGATCCTACAGGGACATTCCCCATGCTGTCCTGGTGGTGGATGATCCTACAGGGACATTCCCCATGGCTGTCCCGGTGGTGGATGATCCTACAGGGACATTTCCCATGGCTGTCCTGGTGGTGGATGATCCTACAAGGACATTTCCCATGGCTGTCCTGGTGGTGGATGATCCTACAGGGACATTCCCCATGGCTGTCCTGGTGGTGGATGATCCTACAGGGACATTTCCCATGGCTGTCCTGGTGGTGGATGATCCTACAGGGACATTCCCCATGGCTGTCCTGGTGGTGGATGATCCTACAGGGACATTTCCCACGGCTGTCCCGGCAGGTCTGATCCTACAGGGACATTTCCCATGACTGTCCCAGCAGGTGCTGATCCCACAGGGACATTCCCCATGGCTGTCCCAGCGGTGGCGGCGGCGGTGGCAGGAGAGGAGCCCATTGTTCCCGGGGTGGGTGGCGAGGGGCAGGGCTGCGCTGTCGGGTGGGACTGGGGGGGGTCTCTCGTGGCTTTAGTAGAGCTGGAGCTGCAGCTTCATCCTCAGTGCCTGGCCCAGCTCCCCCGCCAAGTAGTCGAGGTGGTTGTTGGCCTCGAGTTTGTGCAGTTCCCGCCGGCGGGGCAGGGCCACGCTCACGATCTCCAGCAGGTAGGTGCCTGGCATGATTTTCTTGCGGCCCAGGTGCAGGAAGCTGAGGCCCTCCTTGTGGTGGATGCGGAACAGCCCCTCCTCGTTGCCCTGGGAGATGGTGTAACGCACGCGGTTCTCCAGCGGCTCCACGGCCGGCAGCAGCTCCAGGATGTGCTCCTTGTGGGCCAGCTCCGACAGGTTCAGGGTCATGGACAGCGGCGCATCCACGTCCATGCTGGCCAAGTTCACGGCGTGGTCCTGCCGAGGAACAGGGAGTGGGATTCAGGGAGAGCAGGGGAAGCTCAGGGGCAGGGGAAGGTGGGTTTGGTTTAGGGAAATTCAGCCCCAAATCAACGCTGAGAAGTGACAGCTTTGGGTTTCTTGGTGCGCTGGTGGTGCCTCCGGCACTGAACTCCCAGCACACAGCCCCCATCCCCGGGGAAGATCCATAACTTCAGGACCATTTTCCTTCCAAGCCCTAAAACGACCTCTCCTGTCCAGGACTGTGAAATTCCCAGGAGAGTTTTGGACAGAGGCCAGAACTCCCTCTGAGGAGCAGCACCATGGAATGGTTTGGGTTGAAAGGGACATTAGAAAGTCTTGTTTCAGCCCCTTGGGACACCTCCCACTATCCCAGGTTGCTCCAAGCCCTGTCCAGCCTGGCCGTGGATACTTCCAGGGATGGGAAATGTGGGCTTTATTCCTTGGTTTCACAAGAAGAGTTTGGGGATGCCAAACCTGAGCACATATGGATGAGCTGCTGGCTCTGCCTGGACTGAGGGAATGGGATCCACTCCAGGCCTCTGTTCCTGAAGGGATCCAGCTCCTGCCTTGCTCCAGCCCCGCCAGGATGCCCTGGATTTCTCACCTGGTGCCGCTCTGTGCCGTTGACGCTGCGCCGCTGCCGGCCCCTCTTGGGGTACCCGTTGATCTTGCACTCGTAGCAGGTCTCGGGGGACAGCAGGTTGTCCTCATCCTCCTCCTGGGGCGCAGGCAGGTAGGGACCCTTCCCAAATCCCAAGCCAGAAATGCAGTGGCTGGTGGCAGAAGAGCAGAGAGAGCCAGCTCAGATCCATGAATGCAACGGAAATGTCACCACTGCCGGGTTCTCCGTGTGGGAAACACGTGTGGGTGTGGCAGAGGACGTGCCCAAGAGAGACCACAAGAAGGTGATTTCATTAATTAACGGATTAATTTATGCACTGGGTGTATCTACAGAGCACCTACTGGCGTCCCTGGGATCAGGGACGAGAGGCAGGCGACGCTGCTGGCACGAGGCTCTTGGGACGTGTGGATATTCTCAGTTCAGTCAGAGAGAAAAAGCAAGATTTCTGCCAGGCTAAGCCTGAGAAAAAGTCCGGGAGGAATGTAAACAATCTATTATCTTGCTTTCCATTCATGTTGTTTATAGATATTATTGTTTACAGATATGTTCTACCACACTGGCCTAAGTCCAGTGTACCAATCAGGAGAAATGTTTTTATTTTAAGACCAATGAAATCAGTCTTCACGATGTTCTCTATAAAAGAGAGGCGTACTTTTGAATAAACACTCGTTTGCCTTCTAAAATCATACGAGTCATTTCACCCATCCCTGGCTCAACAGCATCAGGGACGGGCGAGGAGAAGCTGAGGGCTCTTTGTCCCACATCCCCCCGCAATTCCCAGCTGGGAAGGCCCCTCTGGGCACTCCTTACCCCTGTCCTGCTCGGAAGTAGCCCCCGGGGCAGCCGCACAGGTAGCCCCCGTCCGTGTTGGAGCAGCCGTAGCTGCAGGGGCTGCCCCCGGCCGAGCACTCGTCCACGTCCTGGCAGCCCCCGAAGGCCTGGTCGAAGTCGAAGCCCGAGGGACAAACGCACTTGAAGCTGCCCAGGGTGTTGTAGCAGGAGGCAGAGCCACAGGCCGAGGGGCTGGAGCACTCGTTCTCATCTGCACGGAACCATGGAATGGTGGAATGCTGGAGCCATGGAATCAGCGAGCCGGGGGATGTCCCCCATGGGTACAGGGTGACTCCCATGGGTACAGGGTGCACCCATGGGTACAGGGTGACTCCCATGGGTACAGGGTGACTCCCATGGGTACAGGGTGAATCCCATGGGTACAGGGTGCACCCCACGGGTACAGGGTGAATCCCATGGGTACACGGTGCACCCATGGGTACAGGGTGCATCCCATGGGTACAGGGTGACTCCCATGGGTACAGGGTGACTCCCATGGGTACAGGGTGAATCCCATGGGTACAGGGTGCACCCCACGGGTACAGGGTGAATCCCATGGGTACAGGGTGCACCCCATAGGTACAGGATGACTCCCATGGGTACAGAATGCACCCCACAGGTACAGGGTACACCCCATGGGTACAGGATGCACCCCACAGGTACAGGGTGAATCCCATGGGTACAGGATGCACCCCACAGGTACAGGGTACACCCCATGGGTACAGGATTCATCCCACAGGTACAGGGTGACTCGCAGAGGTACAGGATGCACCCCATAGGTACAGGGTGCATCCCATGTGTACAGGATACATCCCACAGGTACAGGATACACCCCACAGGTACAGGATACACCCCACAGGTACAGGGTAACTCCCATGGGTAGAGGATGCACCCCACAGGTACAGGATACACCCCATAGGTTCAGAATGTACCCCATAGGTACAGGGTACATCCCATGGGTACGGAATACACCCCATAGGTACATGGTGCACCCCACAGATACAGGGTGGACCCCATAGGTACAGGGTGCACCCCACAGGTACAGGGTGCACCCCAAAGGTACAGGATACATCCCCTGAGTACAGGAAGCACCCTACAGGTACAGGATCCCTCCCACAGGTACAGGATACACTCCACAGGACACATCCCACAGGTAGATCATCCCACAGAGCTCCCTCCCACAGGTACAGGATACAGCCCACAGGTATGGGACACCTCCCTCAGATACAGGATACACCCCACAGGATGCATCCCACAGGTATAGAATGCGCCCTACAGGTACAGGGACACCTCCCCCAGGCAGGGGACACCTCCCCCGGGTGTGTCCCCCCACTCACCCACACACTGGTTCCACTGGTAGTGCTGCACGTAGCCCTGGGGGCAGCCGCAGCGGTAGCCCCCGAGCACGTTCTGGCAGCCGTGCTGGCACCGGTGGTTCCCGTCACACTCGTCCACATCTGCACCCAAGGGACACACAGGGAGGTGAGACAATGTCCCCTGGCCCTGCTGCGGGCTCAGGGACCTGCCTGGCACCCCCCAGGCTGCTCCTGTGCCTCATTCTGGCTCTGCAGTGACAGCTGCAATTCAGTGACACCCCTGGCTCCCAGACAGCCCTGCTGGGACGGTCCCTGGTTCCAGCTGAGGCCTGGGCTGTCCCCAGCTCTGCTCTGCTCCAGGGTGACATCTCTCCTGCTGGAATATGGCACCATTCCCTTCCCCAAGGATCAGCCAAGTCCAACCCCCAGCCCTGCCCAGACCGCCCAACAACCCCACCCCGTCCTTGAGAGCGTTGTCCAAACACTCCTTGAAGTTCCCATCTGGACTGAGGCTCTTCAGAGAGCCTCAGGATTCCTGCCCTTGAAGCTCCCTGGAGCCCCAGCCCCACCTTCGCAGTTGACCCCGGAGCTGTCCAGGGAAAATCCCTTCTGGCACTCGCAGTTGTAGCTGCCCGGGGTGTTCAGGCACTGCCCCTTGGCTCCACACAGGGAGGGCTGAGCCGTGCACTCGTTGTTGTCTGCAAAACACCAGGAGGGCTTTGTGGCCATCTGGAATTCCATCCCTGACCACCTGGAAATCCATCCCTGGCCACCTGAAGGTCCATCCTTGGCCACCTAGAAATCTATCCCTGGCCTCCTGGAAATCCATCCCTGGCCACCTGAAAGTCCATCCCTGGCCACCTGAAAGTCCATCCCTGAAATACACCTGCAAACCCATCCCTGACCACTTGGAAACACATCCCTGGCCACCTGAAAGTCCATCCCTGGACATCCATCCCATGCCACCTGGAAATCCACCTGGAAACCCATCCATGACCACCTGGAAATCCATCCCTGACCACCTGAAAGTCCATCCCTGGAAATCCACCAGGAAACCCAGCCCTGACCACTCAGAAATCCATCCCTGACCACCTGAAAGTCCATCCCTGGAAATCCACCTGGAAACCCATCCCTGACCACCTGAGGGTCCATCCCTGGAAATCCAGCCCTGACCACTCAGAAATCCATCCCTGACCACCTGAAAGTCCATCCCTGGAAATCCACCAGGAAACCCACCCCTGACCACTCAGAAATCCATCCCTGGCCACCTGAAAGTCCATCCCTGGTCACCTGAAAGTCCATCCCTGGCCCTGTGGCCACCTCAGACGGCGGGGCAGAGCCCAGGCTGAGCAGCACAGGGACAATGCAGACACTTCCAGGGTGACTAGAGAGGGGCAGGGCTTCGGTTTGGGGACTTTGGGGGCTGGGAAACCTCTCCTGAGCCAGAGCTGCTCCGTGGGAATGTGCAGGGCAGGAATTCTGCACTCACCGATGCAGGACGAGTGGTGCTGGGTGAAGCCAGGGGGGCACTTGCAGTTGAAGCCCCCGATGACGTTGACACAGAGGAACTGGCAGTTGTGCTGCTTGGTGGAACACTCATCCAAGTCTGGAGGAACAAGGAAAAGGTCTCAGTTTATCCCACTGAGGCTGTGACACCTCAGTGTCCCTGTGGATGCACAGAAGCAGCAGCCCTGAAGTTTTCACAGGGGGAAGGTCAAGCCTGTCCCCACCTCAGGGTAGCAGAGACACATCTGGAAGATGTAGGGATGTTCCCCTGCCTCTCCTGCAAGTCACAAATCCCAGATTCTCCCAGATCCTCAGGCCAGGCTCCTCACACTGTGGTGCCTCCGCACTGGAGGGGGGGTGGGCACAGCCCAGCCTGGCTGGTGACAATGCCAGGCACAGCCCACGTGCAGGGGACATCCCTCTGAGCTCCCTGGAGCTCAGGATGTGCTGTGCAGTCTCCAGGAAAGAGCCAGGAGCATTTTTTTCCCTGATGAGCCACACCTGGAGCATGGAAGGGTGAGACCCTCACGCACCAGCCCGGCGTGGCACCTTTTCCCACATCTTTCTGCTGACATTTTTCCATGCCTGGCTGCCCTGTCCCCTCTCCCCCAGCTGCCAGGGGCAGGCAGCTCCCTGCCCCTCCTCCTGCCTCTGTACCTTTGCAGATCTTGCCATCCTCCTGCAGGATGTAGCCCCGGGGGCAGGAGCACTGGTAGCTGCCCTCGGTGTTCTTGCAGATGAAGTTGCAGGGCTTTGGGGACTGGTTACACTCGTCCAGATCTGCACTCCAGGGACAAAACACATCAGGTTGTGCTGCTGGGCAGGGTCCCCTCCACCCCTTGGACCCCCCAGCCCACTCAGGGGCTCCTGAACACAAGGTGATGCCAGGTTTTGTGCTCAGGGGTGATATCCCCATGGATTCCGGCATTCCTGGATAAACACCCCATTTTCACTCTCCAGGAAGCAGCTGAGCAGAGCCAAGGGCTCTGGGGGAACAGCTCAGTTCGAGCCAGCACAACAAATCTGGGACAAATCCTTCTGAGAGCGAGCTGTGATTCCAGAGGTGCCTTTTATGCCAACATCTGGATCTCCAGCACGACGCTCAGGCTGGCTGGAACCAGCTGTGCTGCCTGGGGCGGGGGGCATTGGCAGCTCCCAGATTTCAGCTCAGGATCCCAGTCCTTGCCAGCCCCTGTGACTCCTGGGTTGGGGGAAGACAAGGAGCTCATTTTGGAGGAGTTAAAAAAGGACGTGGAGGTGAACAGAGCATCCAAGCCTCTGTGATTCCTGGGCTGGGGGAAGACAAGGAGCTCATTTTGGAGGAGTTAAAAAAGGACGTGGAGGTGAACAGAGCATCCAAGCCTCTGTGATTCCTGGGTTGGGGGAAGACAAGGAGCTCATTTTGGAGGAGTTAAAAAAGGACGTGGAGGTGAACAGAGCATCCAAGCCTCTGTGATTCCTGGGTTGGGGGAAGACAAGGAGCTCATTTTGGAGGAGTTAAAAAAGGATGTGGAGGTGAACAGAGCATCCAGAGCCCCACAAAGCCCCACAATTCCCCAGGAGCCAAGGGAAGGGCAGGTCCCAGGAGGGGTTAAAGACGGGGGAGGGAAGCTCGAGGATGCCAGAGCTGTGCAGGTTGCCTTATATTTTTAAAGGATTTGTTATTTTAAGGTTTAGAATGGTGTTATGGGTTGTAGTATGAGGTACAGGGTAGGTTTTTAATTATTTTGTGGTGGTTTTTATTATTGCGAGTATGTAATGTTTGTTTTGGTGTGTTTGGGGGGAGTGTGATGTAGTTAATTTGTTAGGCATTTTAAATTTGTATTTGGATTATTGTTTGTTATATTATAGGGGTTTTATTTGTTTGGTTTGTTTGATGGTAGTATATGTTTTATAGTTATGGATAAGTTGAGAAATATTGTTTTTGGTAAATATTTTTTGTTTTGTGTTTATTTAAAAGTGGTATTTTTATTTGATGGTTTGAGGTATTATGGGTTTATTGTGTTAGGAATAATTTTTTTTGTGTTGTTAATTTAAGTTTACTTTCGTAGTTTGATTTATTTGTTGATTGTTTTGGTGTTTTTTATTGGTTTTGTTTTTGGGGATATGGTATTTATATGGTGAATTTTTATAGGTAGTTTTTTTTATTTTGGTAGTAATGTTTTTTTATTTATTAGTAGTTTAAATTGGGTTTTTTATGTTGTTAATTAGTTTTTTTTAATATTTTTAGTTATTTTGATAAAGCATTAGTTATTATTTATGAATTAGTGTAGAGGTAGAGTTTTGGGGTTTTTTTTTTTGGATTTTTTTGGTAATGTTTAGGGTTAGTTGAATGGCTTTGAGTTTAGTGAGCGCTTACAAATCTTAAAGGTGCAAAACTTATTATTCAGCATAAACAGAACAGACGACTGGGGATCAAAGCAGCGTGCAGTCAGCCCAGGACACTGGCTCACCCTGGCAGGCGGTGCCCGTGATGTCCGGGGTGTAGCCGAGCCGGCAGTGGCAGCGGAAGGAGCCGATGCTGTTGATGCACTGCCCGTTCCTGCACAGGTTGGGCAGCACCTTGCACTCGTCGATGTCTGTGGAGTGAGACAGAGTGAAAATTTAACAGAAATCCATTTGGATTTAGGTGAAATGTGCCGCTTTGAGCTTGACAGCATAAGTACAATATGCTGTTTAGTCTGGCAACTCTGCAGCACGAGCAAAACTGGCACAGCTGAGGAGAAATAATGCAAATTTCCAAGCTGAAGAGATAAGAGATAAGAAAGACTCCTCGGAGCTTGAAACAGACAGGGCAGAGTGACCCAGGAGTTCCCTCTGTACTTTCTGACAAAAACTGAGTACAAGTGTAACTAGCTGTAAGTGTAAGGCAAAATCAGAAGAATGAATATGCATGAACCTATTGTGAAATTCTATGAATATGTAAATTAGCTAGAGTAATAAAAAAGGATCGGGAGATTTCAGGGGCGAGCATGCCCTTTGAAGGGAAATCCTGGCGTGTGCCCAGCGCTGTAATAAACAACCATACCGTGCCCTACAAGTCTATTGGAATTGTGGGCTCTTGATTTTTTCACCGCAGTTCAGGAGGGAGGAAGGGACAGGAGGAGCTGTCAGTGCCAGGGCAGCTCACCCCCCCAACCCCAAAAAAGCTTATCTGGTGGTTGTTATCAGATAGTTCACACAGCACAAGTGTCTCCGAGTTATTTTGGCGCCGTGGTGTGGCAGCTCCCAACTAATAAACATCCCCCTGTTAAAGTGGGAGCTGGGAAGATAAACTGGATTTCTGGCTGAGCTTTCACAAAGTAGAAAGCTTCTGTACATTCCCTGGAGATGTGTGGGGTTTCTCTCCAGAGCAGGGATGGAGGACTCTGTAAAATTATCATCATTTCCATGCTAAGTTAAATTTGGCTCCTGATCAATCCTATTTCTTTTGCCAGCTTTAACACCTCGATATCTGCACAGTTTATGTTCTGCTGTCATCTACCAGCAGCTCTTTCCACTTTACACTGTGCAATAAGCAATTCTGATTAAGATCTTGTATCTCCTTTGTTAATAAATAACTCATTCTATAATAGACCCAATCTGCCATGCTTAAACCTCAAAAGGCCAGAGGGATTCCTTAGAATGAAGCCAAAAATCCAAGGCTAAGTCAGGGCTGGTCTCACCCCATGACACCAGGGCAGGCTGGATTCTCCCAGAGAGCCAGGGAACACTGCAGAGGCTCCTTGTCTGCTCTGAGGGGATTCTCCTTGTGCCCACCCCTGCCCCACTCACCTCTGCCATCTGTGGAGTACCCGGGGCCGTGGGGACACATCTTCTTGTAGTGGGCAGTGCCAGGCAGGGGGCAGAGCTCGCACTGGGGGCCCCAGCTGCGCCCGCTGTTGCAGCAGCACTCGGACTTGGTGACCAGGTTGCGGTTGGTGGAGGACATCTGGCACATGGTCTGCAGCACCTCCGTGAAGCAGAAGCCCTGGCGGGTGTCTGGGCACAGAAAGGGGAGACAAATCCAGGTTCTGAGGCAGTGCCAGCACCAGGGGGAATGGAGCAGGGGGTTTGGATAAAGGTGATGCTCTGACAACTTTTCTGCTCAGGAGTAAAGGATCCCAGAGTGGTTTGGGTTGGAGGGACCTTAAACCCACCCAGTGCCATCGCTGCCATGGGCAGGGACACCTCCCACTCTCCCAGGGTGCCCCAAGCCCCATCCAACCTGGTCTTGGACATTTCCAGGGATCCAGGGGCAGATACAGCTTCTCTGGGCACCCTCCCCAACCTCCCAGGGTCCAATTCCCCCCCAGTATCCCATCTGTCAGCAGGAAGCCATTCCCTGTGTCCTTGTCCCGAGTCCCTTTCCGCTCTCTGAGCCCCTCTGAACTCATTCTATAATAAGACCTGATCTGCCGTCCTTAAACCTCAGAAGGCCAGAGGGGTTCCTTAAACTTAAGCCCAAAATCCAAGCCAAAAAGCTGCCTGTGCTGCCGAGGAGGCGCTGCAGCAGCCCAGGCCGGGCATTACCGATGCACTCCGTGCCCGAGGGACTGACTTCAAAGCCTTCGTTGCAGTCGCAGCGGTAACTGCCGGCCGTGTTCACGCAGCGCCCGTTGGGGCAGATCCCGGGCTTGGTCCGGCACTCGTTCTCATCTGCCAGGGAGGCACCACACACAGCCCTGCTGAGGCCAGGCACAGACCTTCCCGGCTTCCCACTCCCTTTGGAGCTGAGCCCCTGAGGATCCCTTCCATGTCTTTGGGCAGCTGGGAGGAACCTCCACCTGCCCTGGGGGAAACATCCACCCATCCCAGACCTCTCGCAGAGCAGGGTGGCCAGAATTCAGCTTGCCTGGCTTGCCCATGCTCCAGCTGCTGCTGGGATTGGATTGGATTGGATTGGATTGGGTTGGGTTGGATTGGATTGGGTTGGGTTAGATTGGATTGGGTTGGGTTGGGTTGGATTGGGTTGGGTTGGGTTGGATTGGAGCTGTCTCTGTCCTGTGCAGCTCTGGGTTGTTCATTCCTACCCATTCCAAAAGCAGCTTGGAACACTCAGGAAAACTCAAAGGCAAGGACACATGTCCCGGGGCTGTGTCACTCCCTGGGGGTGACACACGGGTGCAGGGATGGACAGAGGTTTTGTGTGTCTTTTTGGGACACTCAGGAAGTTATGACATGTGGGAAAGCCCAGGGAGGAGCCTGAGGATGTAAAGCAAAGAAGGATGTAAAGCAAAGAAGAATGTAAAATAAAGAAGGATGTAAAATAAAGAAATATGTAAAGCAAAGAAGGATGTAAAATAAAGAAGGATGTAAAATAAAGAAATATGTAAAGCAAAGAAGGATGTAAAGCACAGCTCCGTGGATGATCCCTCAGAGAGGAACATTCCTGTCTGTGCCCCAGGAATGCCCCAGGCTGCCCTGGTACCTGTGCACCCCTCGCCATCGGGCCTGCGCTGCATGCCAGGAGGGCAGATGCACATGAAGGTGCCGATGAGGTTCTTGCAGAGCATCCCCCGGGACTCGCAGTCGTGCAGCCCCTCTGCACACTCGTCCAGATCTGCAACGAGACCCATCAGAGCCCCTGCCAGCCCTGCCAGCCCAGCTCTGCCAGCCCTGCACTGCCCCATCCATCCCTGCAGCCTTGGGCCAGGCTGGCTGGCACACAGGTTAAAAAATGTCATGCAATGAGTTGGGCTGCAAGGGACTTAAACTCATCCAGTTCCACTCCTGCCATGGTAGGGACACCTTCCACAGTCCCAAGCTGCTCCAAGCCCTGTCCAGCCTGGCCTTGGACACTTCCAGTGATCCAGGGGATTTGGGAAACCTCCCCACCCTCCCAGGGAAGAATCCTGTCCTACCAGCAGGACACCGAGGCGGGTGATGGTGAGAAATGCCAGCGCAGAATTCCCCCCTTCCCTGTGCACACCTGGCCAAGTGCAGGGGCTGGGGACAGTTTGGGCCATGCCCTGCTGGCTGCAGAAGGGGTTTTACCTCTGCACATCCTCCTGTCCTCCCGCAGGGCGTACCCAGAGGGGCAGGTGCACTCGTAGGAGCCGAAGGTGTTGATGCAGCGGAAGGCGCAGAGCAGGGGGTTCAGGGAGCACTCGTTGATGTCTGCAGGGAGGAGAGGACAGAACTCACCTGGGTGTCCTCAGCAGGGGCAGGAGCTCCCCAGGGCACATCCACCCTCCCTGGGCATCCACTCCATGAGAGCTTTGTTCCATCAAAACCTCCTGCAGAGGGACAGACCGCTGGTGTCCCCGCAGCTTTGGTGGGAGTGGGCTGCTGGTCCTTGGGGAGGCAGCTCCTGTGCCCATCCAGGGCTCCAGGCCTCCTCCTGGGCTCCAGAGGGAGCTGAAGGAGCCCAGTGTGGAGAGGAGCCTCATCCAGCTTTTCCACACCATCCATGGGGGGCTGGCCCAGGCAGGGACCAGGGGGTCCCACAGAGCCCAGAGTGGTGGCAATCAAGGGGCTGGTCCAGGCAGGGACCAGGGGGTCCCACAGAGCCCAGCGTGGTGGCAATCAAGGGGCTGTCCCCCAGGTCGTTACCTTCACAGGTCATCATGGGCCCTGGCTCAAAGCCCTCATCGCAGGCGCACTCGAAGCCTCCCACCACGTTGGTGCAGGTGCCATTCCCACAGGGATTGCCAATGGAGCACTCATCTGTGTCTGGGGAACACAGCAGTGTGAGGAAGAGGAGGAGGAGGATGGGGAAGGGCTGGGCTCTCGCAGGCAGAGCACTCCAAGTGTGCCAGCAGAGCCGGGATGGAAGGGAAGGGGCGGGGGAGCGGCGATTCCCTCCCTGCACGTGCACACACCGATCCATCCCCTCTGGAGTGAGGGGGACGGAGCAGGAGGGAGCAGGGCACCCCCACAGACCCCACCCAGAGCCTCACCCACGCAGTTGACCCCGGTGTAGTCCAGGTTGTAGCCGAAGGGGCACTCGCAGCGGAAGGAGCCGTCGGTGTTGATGCAGGCACCGTTGATGCACACGCCGAGGTTCTCTGAGCACTCGTTCACGTCTGGAAAGGGAAAATGAAGCTTCACACGGCCACAAACAGCCCTGTCCCCTCAGGACTGCCAGGGGATGCTCAGGGGATCCTGGGAGTTTCAGGTGTTCCCTCTCCAGAGCTGAGGGATGCATCCCTGGTGAGCAGTTTGGGGGTGCCCAGTCCCGTGTGCCCCCAGGATCCCACCCTGCCCTCCAGCAGCCCAGGTCTGGTCAATTCCAAACAACCCCCCAGCACAAACTTCTGGAGAACCCTCCAGGCAGCCTCACCTTCCCTGGTGTCACCCGGGCCTGGGATGGCCCCGTGGCCGTACGGACACAGCTCCTGGAAGGCAACTGGGAAAGAGCAGGAAAGTGGGAATGAAAAAAGCAGAAGAGTGGGATGTGCTGCAGGGATTCTGCTCCCAGCAGCTGAAATGGGCTTTGGAGGCTTCTGGAACTACCATGGGGACACACCCATCTCTCCATGGCGACACACTCACCACTGTTCCTATGAGGACAAACCCACTGCTCCCATGGGGACACCCACACCCCTCACCCATGGGGACACACCCATCACTGCTCCTATGGGGACACCCCCACCCTTCTCCCATGGAGACACACCCACTGCTCCCATGGGGACACACCTATCTCCTCTCCCATGGGGACACACCCATCCCCTCTCCCATGGGGACACACCCACTGCTCCCATGGGGACACACCCATCACTGCTCCTATGGGGACACCCCCACCCTTCTCCCATGGGGACACCCCCACCCCTCTCCCATGGGGACACACCCATCCCCTCTCCCATGGGGACACACCCACTGCTCCCATGGGGACACACCCATCACTGCTCCTATGGGGACACACCCACCCTTCTCCCATGGGGACACCCCCACCCCTCTCCCATGGGGACACACCCATCCCCTCTCCCATGGGGACACACCCACTGCTCCCATGGGGACACACCCATCCCCTCTCCCATGGGGACACACCCACTGCTCCCATGGGGACACACCCATCCCTCTCCATGGGGACACACCCATCCTTCTCCCATGGGGACACACCCACTGCTCCCATGGGGACACACCCATCCCTCTCCATGGGGACACACCCATCCTTCTCCCATGGGGACACACCCATCCCCTCTCCCATGGGGACACACCCACTGCTCCCATGGGGACACACCCACTGCTCCCCTGGGGACACTCCCACTGCTCCCATGGGGACACACCCATCCCTCTCCATGGGGACACACCCATCACCGCTCCCCTGGGGACGCTCCCACCTCTCCGCGGGGACACCCCCAGCCCTGTCCCGTTCCTACCGTTCCCCTCCTGCGGGCACAGCTCGCAGGGGTCTCCCCATCCCTCCCCGGGCATTTTGCTGCAGCAGCACCGAGCCTTGGTGGTGTTGAAAGCCTTGGGCACGGAGCACTTCCCGTTGTCAAAGCGAGTGAAGCAGAAGCTCTGGCGAGTGTCTGGGGGAGTATGGAGACGTGCCAAGGTCAGGGAGATTCCCGGGAATTCTGCTCCCTCCCGCCCAGGAGTGGCTGCACTGACCGAAGCAGCGGCGGCCGTTGTCGGACAGCACGAAGCCCGGGGGACACACGCACTGGAAGCTGCCGGGGGTGTTGGTGCACGTCCCAAAGAGGCAGATGTTGGGCTCCTCTTCGCACTCGTTGATGTCTGAGAGCAGCAGGGACACAGCCAGGGGTCATTAGAACAGCTGAGGGGGGTGGACACCACCCCTGCCCCACCCCACGACCCTCCCGCAGGGAAAACGGGCACAGCAACACCCCTGAGCCGCCCGTGCCAGCGGAGCTGGGCTCGCCCCGCTCCCAGCAGGGATCTGGGGGTGCTGATGCCCCTGGGGTGCCCCGGTCCCCTCGGGAAGGAGGGGTTGGGGTGTGAAGGGGCTGTGCTGGGAACGGGGGGCACAGAGCAGGCCTTACCGATGCAGTTGTCGTTCTGCACCTCGTAGCCAGGGGGGCAGATGCAGCGGAAGGAGCCCTCCAGGTTCTGGCAGGTGCCCGGGGAGCAGGTCCCGGGCAGGCTCACGCACTCGTTGATGTCTGGAGAGGGGAAAACAGCCAAGGGTGGGGTGTGGGCTCTGCTCCGAGCACCTGGGGGTGCACCAGGCCCTGCCTTGCCCCAAAGGTGACAGGGAACAGGGGATATATTTCCAGGATGGTTCCCAGGGCATCCCTGGTATCACTTTAGGGCATGGGCAGGACATTTCACCCACTGCCTGCAGGTGCCAGCACACGGAGAGGACAGGCCTGGAGGGACCAGTCCAGCTCTCCGTGGGCAGGCTTTGCTTCCAGGGGACTTGTGGGTGCTTCTGGGGAATGCCACTGCTGAAACCAGTGTGGGAACCACACGGACAGCACCAGGCAGGCCAGAGGAGCGTGGACACTGGAGTGGACACCGGGGTGGACACTCACCCACACAGTTCTTGCCGTCAGGGGTGCGGTCGTAGCCCTCCTGGCACAGGCACTGGAAGGAGCCCACGCTGTTGATGCACTGCCCGTTTCTGCACACCTGCCCCACCAGGGACGAGCACTCGTCCACGTCTACGGCACGGAGAGCAGCGGAAACAACGGGAGCAAGAGTGTCAGGTGTCACCTGTGGTGCACCCAGCCACCCCCAGCCCGGCCAGCAGGGCTGACCCCGCTGGCCCCAGGGCTCGGGGACTCACCCATGCAGTCGTTGTTGTGGGTGAGCTCGAAGCCCGGGAAGCACAGGCAGTTGTAGGAGCCCACGGTGTTCTTGCAGGTCCCGTTGCCGCAGGGCTGCCGGTCACACTCGTCGATGTCTGCGGGGACAAGGGCACAGCTGAGAGGCCACGTGGCTGCAGGGCACGGGGACAGCCTGGGAGGACACGCGGCTCTCCTTGGCAGCACCCTGGAGTGTCAGGGACTTGTGTCCCCCTGGGGTGGCACTGACCAGGGAAGGGACACTGAGCCAGGGCGGGTGACACTGACTGGGGGGGTGACACTGACTGGGGGAGTGACACTGACCCAGGATGGGTGACACTGACCCGGGATGGGTGACACTGACCCAGGGTGGGTGACACTGACCCAGAGGGGTGACACTGACCCAGAGGGGTGACACTGACCCGGGATGGCTGACACTGACCCAGAGGGGTGACACTGACCCAGAGGGGTGACACTGACCCGGGATGGGTGACACTGACCCAGGGTGGGTGACACTGACCCAGAGGGGTGACACTGACCCGGGATGGGTGACACTGACCCAGGGTGGGTGACACTGACCCAGAGGGGTGACACTGACCCAGAGGGGTGACACTGACCCGGGATGGCTGACACTGACCCGGGATGGCTGACACTGACCCAGAGGGGTGACACTGACCCGGGATGGCTGACACTGACCTGGGATGGCTGACACTGACCCAGGGTGGGTGACACTGACTGGGGGAGTGACACTGACCCAGAGGGGTGACACTGACTGGGAGGTGACACTGACCCAGGATGGGTGACACTGACCCAGAGGGGTGACACTGATCCAGAGGGGTGACACTGACCCGGGATGGGTGACACTGACCCAGGATGGGTGACACTGACCCAGGATGGGTGACACTGACCCAGAGGGGTGACACTGACCCAAGGTGGGTGACACTGACCCAGGGTGGGTGACACTGACCCAGAGGGGTGACACTGACCCGGGATGGGTGACACTGACCCGGGATGGCTGACACTAACCCAGAGGGGTTACACTGACCCAGAGGGGTGACACTGACCCAGAGGGGTGACACTGACCCGGGATGGGTGACACTGACCCGGGATGGCTGACACTGACCCAGAGGGGTGACACTGACCCGGGATGGGTGACACTGACCCAGGGTGGGTGACACTGACTGGGAGGTGACACTGACCCATGCACATGGTCTGCTCCCCGGTGGCCTTGAAGCCGTTGTGGCAGATGCAGACGTAGCTGCCCTCGGTGTCCACACAGTCCCCGTGGCTGCACACGTTGGGGATCTCCTGGCACTCGTTGCGACCTGAAACGGAGCCGAGGGGGTGCAGGTGAGGGGCAGGGAGGGGACAGGTGGGGAGAGCAGAGCCCCACCCATGGTTTCGGAGAGGTGACTTGACAGAAAACGAGATTTATGTGCTGTCATCCCAGAAGAAAGGGAGGGCTGTGATCAGTTGCGTGCTCAGGTGTGTTATAGGTGTGTGCTCAGGTCCCAGGTGTGCCCCAGGTGTGATCAGGTGTGTCCAGGTGTGTTTTTCAGATGTGAGTGGCTCAGGTATGACAAGGTATGTCCCAGGTGTGTTTTCCAGGTATAACCAGGTGTACCCAGGTGTGTTTCCCAGGTGTGATCAAGCGTGTCCCAGGTGTATCCAGGTGTGTTTCTCAGGTGTGAGTGGCTCAGATGTGTCCAGGTGTGCCCAGGGGTCCCCAGGTGTCCCCCAGGTATGTCCCAGGTGTGTCCTGGTGTGTCCCAGGTGTGATCAGGTGTGTTTCAGGTGTGTTTCTCAGGTGTGAGTGGCTCAGGTATGACAACTTGTGTCCCAGGTGTGTCCCTGGTGTGCTCAGGTGTGTTTCTCAGGTGTGAATGGCTCAGGTATGATCAGGCATTTCCCAGCTGTGTCCCAGGTGTGCCCAGCTGTGTTTCCCAGGTGTGTTTCCCAGGTGTGATCAGGTGTGTCCCAGGTGTGCCCTGTGTCCTGGTGTGTCCCAGGTGTGTCCCAGCTGTGTCCCAGGTGTGTCGCAGGTGTGTTTCCCAGGTGTGTCGCAGGTGTGTCCTGGTGTGATCAGGTGTGCCCAGGTGTGTTTCTCAGGTGTGAATGGCTCAGGTATGACCAGGTGTGTCCCAGCTGTGTCCCAGGTGTGCCCAGCTGTGTCCCCTTACCCACGCAGGCGCCCCCCGGGGACAGGCGGTATCCGGTGGCGCACTCGCAGCGGAAGCTGCCTGGGATGTTGACGCACTCGGCGTGCCGCTGGCACAGCGTCTCCCCGCTGCTGCACTCGTCGATGTCTGCGGGGACAGAGGGCACAGGGACACTGGGATGGCACCGGGAACACCGGCATAAATCCAGCGGGGATCCCGGGAATGCCTGAGGCGGGGCTGGGATCGCTGCTCCCAGCGGGAACAGCCCGGCTCGGGAAGGACCACTGGGATCAGGGAGTCCAACTCCCGGTGCTGTGCAGGACATCCCAAAAATCCCCCCCTGTGGAGCTGCCGGCAGCCCCGCGGAAGTGTCCCGGGGCGGGAGGAGCCGGAATTCCCGCTGGGATGCGGTACCTTCGCAGATGAGCAGGATGTTGTTGTAGCTGAAGCCGATGGGGCACTCGCAGCGGAAGCTCCCGATCTGGTTGATGCAGACGCCGTTGGTGCAGATCGCTGGGATCTCGCTGCACTCGTCGATATCTGCATCAATCCAACATCAACATCCCACCCCGGCGTCCCAGGAATGCTCCTCAACATCAGCATCCTCCCTCTGCATCCCGGGAATGCTCCACAACATCAGCATCCCCCTCTGCATCCCAGGAATGCTCCTCAACATCAGCATCCCCCTCTGCATCCCAGGAATGCTCCTCAACATCAGCATCCCCCCTCTGCATCCCAGGAATGCTCCACAACATCAACATCCCAACTCTGCATCCCGGGAATGCTCCACAACATCAGCATCCCAACTCTGCATCCCGGGAATGCTCCTCAACATCAGCATCCCAACTCTGCATCCCGGGAATGCTCCTCAACATCAGCATCCCCCCTCTGCATCCCGGGAATGCTCCACAACATCAGCATCCCCCCTCTGCATCCCAGGAATGCTCCACAACATCAGCATCCCCCCTCTGCATCCCAGGAATGCTTGGAGGTGCTGGGAGAATGCTGCCCATTCCCCACAGAGGATCAGTGGGAAAGGGCCACCAGGAAAGCAACCCTTGGGTGGTGGAGAATGAACCCTGCAGGTCATGCCAGCCTCGGGCTGCTCCACAGAATTTTGGGAACACAGCAGAGCCACCCAAGTTTTAGGAGCACGGGATTGCTGGCACATTTTGGGAAGGCTCCACCCAGGATACGGCCTGAGTGTCCCAGGACACTTGCTATGAGTGTTTCCCTGCAGTAACAGCTCAGCTCTTGGGACCAGGCTGGAAATGGGGAGCCCAGGGGGTCACTGGAATATTGGGATGGCTCTGGGGTCCCAGCACAGCCCACCACCAACTCCCTCCTGCTGCACTTGCTTCCCAGGAGGCGAAGGTTAACTCATCTCCCACCTCTTCAATCCCTGGCACTGCCAAGCCTTTTCTCCTTGCTCTAATCTTTCATTCTCTAAGTGAAGCTCCCATGGGATGACAGCGGAGGCTCAGGAGCAGCCCTGGCCCCGTGGGGATGAAGGATTTACTCACCAATGGGTTTCCCTGTGTGGATGTCAATGATAAATCCAGGGGCCTGGTTCCCACACAGGATCTGATACTCGGCTGGAAAGGGAACACCGAGGTCATGGCTGTGCCCAGAGAGGGCCAAGAGTGCTGGAATTGGGGTCTGAGAGGCACCAGGGGCTCCCCCACTGTGCTTGGAGTCATCTCCAGAGCACTCTCCTTTCTCCCCAGTTATTTTGTTGGTGTCCATGCCCCAAATTTCATGGGAAAATGGGAAAATTGATGGGACAGGGATCACATGGGAAGGACTTACAGCTGGCAGGGGTGGGACAGGGACCCTGTGAGGGCACTTACGGCTGGCAGGGGTGGGACAGGGCTCGCAGGGTTTGTTCCAGGCCTTGCCAATGTTGTAGGAGCAGCAGCACATCTTTTTGGTCATGTTGAAGGACAGCTCGTTCTCGCAGGTGTCGTTGTAGTTGCGGTAGCAAACGCTCTTCCTCATGTCTGCAACGGCAGTGCCAGGCTCGGGACAGCCCTGGGAATGGCTCTGCCAGCCCTGGGAATGGCACTGCCCGCCCCAGGAATGGGAGGAAAGCCCTCCAAATGGAGGCCAAGCCATGCCCAATGTGTCACCCAGAGCAGAGCACCGAGTGCCACATCCAGCTCTGAGTCCCAGCCCCTGTTTCCAGCTCCATCCCCTTGGCAGTGCCAGCCCCCTCCCCACAAATCTGGACCATTCCCCATGGATTTAAGCCCTCCCCATGAATCCAGATGAATCCAGAGCCGTACCCATGCAGTTGTTTCCCCCGTTGACCTGCATGTACTCGGGGGGGCACACGCAGGTGTAGTTGCCCAGGGTGTTGTAGCAGGTGCCAGGGCCACAGATCCCGATGTGGGCAGAGCACTCATCAATATCTGTGGGAGAAAGGAGTCAGAGCACCTGGCACGCGTGGAGAAGGGCACGGGGAGGGCTGGGGGTAGGCTTGGCATGAGGGATGGGTGGGTTTGGCACAGGGAGCAGGCTGGGGACCGGTTTGTGATGAGGGAATCGGGAAAGGAAAGAGGAAGGGATGCTCCCAACCATTCCTGGGGGCAGCTGGGATGCACACACAGCCCTGGCACACACAGTCATCCGCCTTGTCACGCATACAGGGTGCCACCCCCGTGTCCCCAGCCCCTGGAGCAGGCGCCACCCCCTGTCCCCAGCCCCTGTCCCGGGTACCCTCGCAGATCCGGGTGTCCTCGTTGAGGTAGTAGCCCAGGGGACACTCGCACTGGAAGCTGCCGAAGGTGTTGACGCAGTTCCCACCCTGGCACAGCCCTGGCAGCTCCTGGCACTCGTCAATGTCTGAGGAGGGACAGCAGTGGGACATTTTCACTGCCCGTGCCACCCCCGCAGCTGCAGAGAGCTCAACCCACCACCCCCAGCCCTGCTCTGGGTCACAGCCAAGGAGAGCCACACTTTGTGTCCATCACTTGGTGGTCAGAGGGCACCCAGTGCCATGGCACAGAGTGTCCCCACAGGGCTGGGGTCTCCCAGCACCCCATCCCTCGGGAAGGGCCATGGGAACAGGGATAACTCACCCTCCAGGATGACAGTGATGGGGTTGGGCCGGAACCCTTCTCCCCCAGGGCACAAGGTCTTGTACTCGGCTGTGGAGAGAGGCAGGCAGGGGGGCTGAGAGGCTCCCGTGAAGCAGGAGGGGTGGGGAGAGCCAGGAGGATGCCAGCAGGAACAGGCCATGGGGCTGTGGCCAGGGCTCAGATGGAGCAGCTCCATCCCCATCTCCTGCCAAGTCAACTGAGCCATCCCACAGCCTGCCCTCCCTTCAACAGGGGGATTCCACATTCCCTCCCTGGCAATGAAGGATCCCAACCTGGACCCCCCAGACACAACAGCCTGGCTTCTCCCACCCCACATCACCTCTGCCCTTCTCTGGATGGAGCAGCAAATCCCAAACTCGGCACCTCCATCGGGAAGTGACCCTGCCCCTCCTCCCTCCTTCCCACTCCGTGTCCATCCCAAGCTTTCCCCCACTCACTGGTGTTGGCTGGAGGACACAGCTCGCAGGGGTTGCCCCAGGCACGGCCCAGGGAGCAGCAGCAGGAGGCCCGAGTGACCCCCACGCCGATCTCAGCACTGCAGGAGATGCCCCCATCCCCTCGGTCCTGGGTGTCCAGGAAGCAATTCCCAACCCGGGTATCTGCATAGACACAGGGCTGCTGAGCAAAGAAGCCTCTCCTGGAAAACTTGGGGGTGCAGGAGGAATGGAATAATGGAATGGTGGAATGATTTGGGATGGAGGGGACCTTAAAAGTGACCCCGTTCCACACCCTGCCATGGGCTGCAAAGGAGTGTGAAATCTTCCAGGGATAAGGAAGAATTGTGGGTTACTGGGGCTCTGTGCTGGGAGCTGTGTGGGGTCATGGAATCCCAAACGGTTTGGGCTGAAGGGACCTGAAGGATCATCCTGGCCATGGGCAGGGACACCTTCCACTGTCCCAGGCTGCTCCAACCTGGCCTTGGACACTGCCAGGGAATAAAAGAGCTCCAGAGCTGCCCCGGAGCAACATTGCTGCAACAAGAGGGGCACCCACAGTGGTGCCAGTGACACCAGGTGGGGCACACTCAACAGGACAGGGGTTCTGCTGCTGCTGCAGGGTTAAACCATGGGGAACAGCCAGGCAGGGCCAGCCACCCTCGTTGTGTCCAGTTCCAGCTACACAGGACCACCAAGAAGGACCAAGAGGTGCCACTCACCCACACAGCCCACCCCCGTGGGGTTCAGCTCAAAGTCCTGGGGGCAGTTGCACAGGTAGCTGCCAGGGGTGTTGACACAGAGCCCGTTGATGCAGTTCACAGGGTCTGCACACTCGTTGATGTCTGAAAGGATGCACAGATGGACACTGAAGATCAAGGTGAGCACTGCCAGGAAAGCCCAGCCCAGCCTGAGCTCTGTGCCCAGGTGTATCCCCACCCCATGGTGCCCCTCATGTGAGGCAAAGCCCCCCCAGAACACCCCTTGCCCTGTGCCACCCCCAGCACCCTGCCCAGAGGAGCAGCAGAGCTACACCCAGCTGTCCCTCCTGGCCACCCCAGCAGCAAGGACACCACAGGGACCACGGATTGCTTTTAGGCTGCCATGGATGGGGCCAGCTGAGGCCAGCAGAGCCCAGAGCAGGGACCCAGGAGCCCTGACCTGTGCAGTTGCCCCCGCTCCGGTCCAGCTCATATCCATCGTCGCAGGCACAGCGGAACATCCCGGGCAGGTTCTGGCAGGTGCCAAAGACACAGATGTTCTGGAAGGTGCATTCATCAATGTCTGCAAAACAGGGACAGCTGGGGACAAGCTGTGGCAGGGTGAGGGCCAGGACAGGCTGCTCCTGCTCCCACCTCCTGCCCAGCTGTAACCAACCCACCCCAGGATTCCTGGTGCCATTAGAGACAATCTCCTGGGGCAGCTGGGCTGCACCACCCTCTCCCCTCACCCCTGTTCTCCTGCTTTTCCATTTTGCAGGAATCCAGGCTCAGCCCAACCTCTCTGAAGGCTGGGGACCAACCGCTGCCAGTGGCAGAGGTGGCACCTCAGGAGGCTGGCACCAGCAGGTGCTGGGGTCCGGCTCAGCGCTGGACCAGGAGGTGACAGCAGAGGACAGAGAAGGCCAGGAGGGGGTCAGAGCCCAGGCACTCACCCTGGCAGGCCTTGCTGTCCTCGGTGGGGTTGAAGCCCATCTCGCACTCACAGCGGTACCCGCCGGGGGCGTTGAGGCACTGCCCGTTCTCACACAGGTTCACGTTGTCTGCACACTCATCCACGTCTGCAGGGAGGGACAGTGTCCACACAGGGCTGGGGGCTGCCCTCAGCCAGCCCAGGGGACACCAGGAGCCTGTGCCCACCCACTGCTGGGAGGCTGCAATTCCTGTCGTGGCCCTGAGCCTCCGCAGACACCTGTGAGGAGGTGCTGGATCCCTCTGGAGGTGTCTGTGGCACAGACCAGGCTGCCCTGTGCTTTGGGGAACCCCAGCCAAGGCAGCACGGAGCAAGGCTGCTGGCTCAGAGGGGCTGTCCTCTGGAAGGTAAGTGTGTGTTCTATTGCCATCTGTCAGAGGTGGGGCAGTTATCTTCTGTTCATTGGGCAGTTTTCTTTATCTCTTCCACAAACCAATCCTCCCTCCAGGAGATATCTTCTGTTCATGGGCCATTAATTATTAACTATTAACTATTAATTATCTTCTGTTCATGGCCCAGTGAGTGTCCCTGCATGGCTGATAAAATTCCATCATCCCATGGGGAGATGCTCTGCCCAGGGGAGGAGCCAAGCATTTCTACCTGGATACAATCTGAGGTTTGGAACACCACAGCAGCCTTTGCCCGCTGCATTCCCAGAGGAGCAGCTTCCTTCCCCACTGAATTCCCAGAGGAAGCCCAGGCCGATCTCCAGCAGCCCTGGAGCTTCAGAGGAAAACTCCACCCTTGTCCAGGATCCCTGCTCCAGCAGAAGCACAGCTGGCACTGCAGGAGGGCTGAGCCACCATGGGATGGGACTGCTGCCACCACCCTGACCCACAGGGTGCCAAGTCGTGTTCTGACTGTGTCAGTAGGTTTTTTTTTTGTTTGTTCGTACTATTACATTTGTATTTTTAGTTTTCCTAGTGCAGAACTGTTATTCCTGCTCCCATATCTTTGCCTGAGAGCCTTTTAATTTCAAAATTATAACAATTCAGAGGGAGGGGGTTTACATTTTCCATTTCAGGGGAGACTCCTGCCTTCCTTAAGCAGACGCCTGTCTGTTCAAACCACGACAGGGGCTGGTGCCTGTCCCAGTCCTGTTGCTGCTCACCTGAGCAGGAGAAGCCGTCGCCGTTGAAGCCGTCGCGGCAGGCGCAGCGGTACGAGCCGGGCGTGTTCACACAGTTGGCGTTCAGGTTGCACTTGTGCTCCTCAGTCGCACACTCATCCAGGTCTAGGCATGGATAACGTCCTGTCAGTGCCTGGCCTGGCTAATCTGGAATGACCTTGGGCTCCTGGATGAGCTGGACTCACTTATCGTGCAACCACAGAGTGGTTTGGGCGGGAAGGACCTTAAGGATCATCCAGTTCCACCCCCAGGGACACCTCCCACTAGCCCAGGTTGCTCCAAGCCACACCCAGCCTGGCCTTGGACACCTTTTCTTGCCTTTGCCCTGAGCCTGAGCAGCTACAGGGGCACACAAATGGCCCAGGAGACTGTCAGGGCACTTGGAGGCTTCAACAGATCCCTGAGAGCCTCTATGGCCATGACCAGGACACTGCTAAGCCACTGACCATGTCACCACATCTGCATGGCTTTAAATCCCTCCAGGGATGGTTACCGGGCCAGGGCTGGACATTTCCATGAAGATATTTCCCCAGTATCCAACCTAAACCGCCCCTGGCACAGCCTGAGGCTGTTCCCTCTTGTCCTGTTGTCCCCTGGGAGCACAGCCCGACGCCCCTGGCTGTCCCCTCCTGTCAGCGAGTGGTGCAGAGCCAGGAGGTCCCTCCTGAGCCTCCTTTTCTCCAGGCTGAACCCCTCCATCTCCTGGTGCTCCAGTGGAAGCTCAGCCCAGCTTCCCCAGGTGCCTGCAGGACACCTGGAGAGGGATCCCCCTACCCTGGGTGAGCACTCACCGTTGCACTTGAGCCCGTCCCCGAGCCAGCCCGAGCGACACTTGCACTTGAAGCTGCCAGGGACGTTGATGCAGGACGCGTGCATGTCGCAGTTGTGGGCCCCAATCTCACACTCATCGATGTCTGCAGAGGAAGGACACCAGGGCTGGCACAGCTCAGCTCTCCCAGCACAGCAGGGCTGAGCTTGGGGTGATTCTGCT
Organism: Anomalospiza imberbis; assembly: GCF_031753505.1. Lineage (NCBI taxonomy): Eukaryota > Metazoa > Chordata > Aves > Passeriformes > Viduidae > Anomalospiza > Anomalospiza imberbis. Next base: position 4,314,300 of record NC_089707.1, read on the forward strand.
CCAGGGTTTGGGCTCCCGGAGCTCCCAGGGCTTTGGGGGACAGGCTGCCTGGGGTTGGACCCTGGAGCTGAGGAGCTCAGCAGCTGCCTGGCAAACGTGCAGGAGGAAGGGCAAGCTCCTGGCTTGGCCATCACCTGGGAACAGGTGGGTTCCTGGCCCTCGCTGCCTGCCCAGCACATCCCACAGCACCCCCTACACAGCACCCCGGGATGGGGCTCTCTCCAGGGCAGCTCTGGGAGGGGTTTCCTGTTTTTTCTCACTGGCAGCCCCAGCTCCAGCTCCCACCTGTGCAGCCTGTGGTTCCCTTCTTGACGAAGTAGCCCAGCTGGCAGTGGCAGATGAAGGAGCCCTTGGTGTTCTCACACTCGCCGTGCAGGCAGATGTTGGGGTTGAGGTCGCACTCGTTCACATCTGCAGGACAAAGCCAGCCATGGGACACCCCTAGGACCCCGGTGTGGCTCTGGGGACAGCATGCAGAGCTGGGACACGGCCAGGGCACAGCTAGGGCCTCACCAATGCAGGTCTTCATGTCCAGGGATGCCATGAAGCCGTCGAAGCAGAGGCAGCGGTACTCCCCGGGGATGTTGGTGCACTGCCCCCCGTCACAGATGTCGGGGTTATCCTCACACTCATCAATATCTGCAGAGAGAAGACCATGCCAAGGTGAACACAGTGAATGCTGGAGCACGAAGGGGCAGGAGGAAATCCCAAATTGTGAGTGGCTGGATGTGGCAGTGCAAAGCAAAATCTTCCATCCAGAGAAAAATCCTTTCTCTGGAAGGGACTTAAAAATGTGACTCCCTCATCATGGAGCCAACTGTGGGGGACACAGAGAGTCCCTGGGGCAGCACCTGCAAGAGCCAAGGTGGCCACTGACCTGCACAGGACCTCTTGTCTGGCATCAGGGCGTAGCCTTCGCTGCAGCTGCACTCGTAGCTGCCCTCGGAGTTGGAGCAGTGGGTGTCACAGCCCCCGTTGGTGATGGTGCACTCGTCGATGTCTGGGGACAACCACACAGCGCCCTGAGTTGGGAGGGACCCACAGGGATCCAGCCCAACCCCTGGCCCTGCACAGACGAGAGCCCAGGCAGCAGTTTGGGTGGGAGAAGAGGACACAACCTCCCCCAGCCACAAGAAAACACCTCATTCCTTCTGCCCAGCCCCTGGCAGTGCCCTCACAGCTGGTGACAGTCCCTTGCCAGCAGCACAGGTTTGAGTGTCACCCATCCAGGACATTTCCCCTTTGCTTTACTGTTGCCCTGGTTTTTAAAAGTGTTTTCTTTTATAGTTCTTTTGAAAGTTTTAAAGTTCTCATAAAACTTCTTTAGCCTTATGATAATGTTTACATATTTGAGAGTCAGAGTTCTCACACAATGTCATGTATAAATAGAATAGTTTACATATTTCTCTGTGGGTGGAGAGAAATGATGGATTGATCTTTGGACCAGTGCGGTTGGAGAGGCGGTAATCCCATCCTCCAATCCACGGTCACCTTTGGAATTCTATAAATACCAGATGTTCGAATAAAACTGGCTCTTTTTCTCCTTTGAACTTACCAAGTTCCTGTGTTCTCATTTCGTGTCCAATAGCGACACTTTACCCTCTGAACACAACACACACGAGCCCGGGAGGGTTCTGGGCTCATCCCAAGGTTCTGGAAGGACCACTTGGAGGAACACTCACCGACACAGCCCTGCCTGTCCGGCGTGGCCTGGAAGCCAGAGTCACAGGAGCACTGGTAGGTGCCGATGACGTTGACACAGCGCCCGTTGCGACAGAGGTTGTCACTGAGGGAGCACTCGTTGATGTCTGAGGGGACAAGAGCACTTGGAGCAGCCAGCCCTGCTCAGGCCATCCTCTGGTGCCCACCCCTGGGTGTCCAAACTGGATTTGTCCCACTGGTCAAAGGGAGCAGCAAAATAAATGAACAACATCAATGTAACAAAACCCTGGGAATGCGCTTGGTCTGGACGAGCTCTTGGTTTTGGAATGAGCTCCTCTTGGATGAGCTGGACCCACTTGTCATGGAAGCACAGAAGGCTTTGGGTGGGAGGGACCTTAAGGATCATCCATGGGCAGGGACACGGGCAGGGACACCTTCCCCTAGCCCAGGCTGCTCCAAGCCTTTGGCCACCTCCAGGGATGGGATGTACAGGATGGGAAGGAGATACCCAGAGCCCTGCAGGAGCTCTGCCTGTGGGATTTCCCTGCTGTGCCCCTCACCAATGCAGGTGTTGCCCTCAGCTGTCAGCTCGTGCCCAGGGGGGCAGATGCACTCGAAGCTGCCGTCGGTGTTCATGCAGATCCCGCCCCGGCACAGCAGCGGATCCCGCTCGCACTCGTTGATGTCTGCACGGGAAAATGGGATTGGTGCCTTCCAGAGGCTTCTCCGCTGGAGGAACATCCCAGAACGGGGAATATCACAGGGTTAACAGAGCAGGGAGTGCAGGGTCCCAGAACAGGGAATATCACACAGTTAACAGGGCAGGGAGTGCAGGGTCCCAGAACAGGGAATATCACACAGTTAACAGGGCAGGGAGTGCAGGGTCCCAGAACAGGGAATATCACACAGTTAACAGGGCAGGGAGTGCAGGGTCCCAGAACAGGGAATATCACACAGTTAACAGGGCAGGGAGTGCAGGGTCCCAGAAGAGGGAATATCACACAGTTAACAGGGCAGGGAGTGCAGGGTCCCAGAACAGGGAATATCACACAGTTAACAGGGCAGGGAAAGCTGGGCTTGGCTCCAGTGGTCTCCTGGTTGGAGTCTGAATGCTGGCAAATCCCAGCTTGTGCCACGACCTCAGCAGAACCCAAGAGCCCCTCAGTGACAGCAGAGAAAGGGACTCAGGTTGGATATATTTTAAAAAAACCCTCATTTTCATCTCATGTTTATTTTCCTTGACGTTAAGAATGGGTTATTTTCCCTGATTTGGATAAAACACTGATGAGATTTTCAGGTAAAGAGGGCTGAGATACACCTGAAAATGGGGGTGACAGGTCCCTACCAAACACCCTCAGAGCAGTGGGAGCCTGTTCCTGGTGAATCCCAGGCTGCTTTTTCACTGCTGGTGCTGTTCTCTGCCCCAGGCTGGAAAGAATTCCTCCCTCTGGAGGCTGAAGCCAAATTCTTTTGCCAAACACAGGTGGGAAGAAGTTAATCCTTGACCACAGGCAATGACAAAACGTCACCACCCCCTCTGGGGTGAGATGACTCAGCTCCCTGTCACCCAGAAAAAAAGGATAAAGTGGAATTGGACAAGTAAGAGTGAGCATTAAATTTAAAAACAGAACAATGAAATTTATATCCTTCTATAAAGATTAGAAATCTGACTACTGCAAGAAGGCAGCAGGTCATGGGTGAGGACTGTGACATTCCCAGTGTCCCAGAAATGGAGCAGAAGGAGGAGGATGATCAGTGGGAGCTGTGGAAACCCACGCTACAAGTTGTACAGGAAAGACAAGGCCCCTGCCAGGGGCAGTGATTTATTTTAAAGAGCACAGAGAATAAAACATGAAAAATAAATAAATGGTGTTGAATCATGGCTTGAAGTGGTTTGAAAGTCCAAGCCAAAGCAGAATATTAAGAGCAGGTCAGTGAGACAAGTGAGTCTGGCTGGACAGAGGAGAGGAACGTGGAATGCCAGGAATTAGAGGACAGCAAGAGTCTGGCTGAGCTGTTGGAGACAAACTGAGGTACTGAGGTCACTGATGGGATTTTTTTAAGCTCCAAACAAGAATTATTCAATTGAAAACAGATGAGACTCTGACAGAATGAAAACAAGCCTTGGGCAGACGGGAGGAGCTGTAAGGAACTGTGTGAGGATAAAGGCAGGTTAAAAGGGCAGGTGAAAGGAGCCCCTAGAACTGAGAGGGTGGAAAGGGGCACAGGGTGTCCCAGAGCTCCTCATGGAGAACTTGATCCATGCAGTGTTCGGGGAGCTGGGCAGCTCTGGCTGTGCCCTGCCCTGTCCCCGGGCCCAGCCCTGTCCCAGGAGGGTCAGGAGGTGCCCTTGGGGGCTCAGCCCCACTCACCCATGCAGTTCTTCATCATCATGAAGCCGCTCTCGTAGCCCTCGAAGCACTCGCACTCGAAGCTGCCCGGGGTGTTCACGCAGGAGCCGTGGCCACACAGGTCAGGGGAGATGCGGCACTCGTCGATGTCTGGGGACAAGGACAGGCCGTGGGGCAGGACAGGCCACCAGCAGGGCCCGAGCCAGCACTGGGCTGCCTTGCACAGCACACCAGGGATCAGCAGGCAAAGCAACCCCCCATCCTTGGAGAGGCTGCAGTTCCGCTGCTCCCTGGGGCACGGCTGAGCCTTCACCCCACAGGCAGGAGGAGCCTTGTGGAATCATGGAATTCCACGGTGGTTTGGGTTGGAGGGACCTTAAATCCCACCCAGGGACACCTTCCACTACCCCAGGCTGCTCCAAACCCCATCCAACCTGGCCGTGATGCTCGTGCTCCTGCCCGTGGCTCCTCCCCATGACCTTAGATAAGAGCCGGGACTCCTCTGGGCAACCCCATCCCGCTGAGCCCCCCAAAAGCAGCAGGAACAGCCCAGAGCGGGGGGTCCCTCACCTGTGCAGTTCCTCTCCTCAGCATCCAGAGCAAAGCCATTGCCGCAGATGCACCTGAAGCTGCCGATGGTGTTCCTGCAGGTGCCGTGGGTGCACAGCCCGGAGAACACCTTGCACTCATTCACATCTGAGGGGGCACCAGAGACATCCAGCGAGGTGGGCTCTCCATGAACCCCCCCCAGCTCAGACTGAGAGGTGCCAAACCCAGCTCTCAGCCCCAGCAGCCCCCGGTTCCCCCTCACCTTTGTAGAAGGGCCGTCCCGAGAGCACGTCGCCGCGGTTGGCGAAGCCGGGCCCGCGGGGACACAGCGCCTTGTACTCGGCGGAGCCCGCGCGGGGACACTCCTCGCAGTCGGAGCCCCAGGCCGAGCCCACGGAGCAGCAGCACATGTCCATGCGGAACTTGCCGGGCAGCGGCTCCGTGCACTCGTCCTCGTCCCAGCGCATGTAGCACTGCTCCACCCGCACGTCTGGGGACACAGCGCGCCTCAGCCCCCGGCACGCGCGCGCGGCCTTGCCGCCTGCCGTGGGCTGCGCGCGGCTTTGGCTGGGGGGGGGTGTTCTCCAAACTGAGCCCACGTGGGTGGGAAGAGCTTTTTTGGGAGGGGTTCCATAGCATGGCAACAGGGCCAGAGGACGGAGCTTCACGGAATCCCAGAATTTAGGTTGGGAAAGAGCTTTGAGGTCACGGAGTCCCAACAGCAGCTTGTCACCCAGACCGTGGCACCGAGTGCCACATCCAGGCTTTTCTTAAACGCGGTGGTGCGAGCACAGGTGGCCCCTACAAAGGGCAGAAGGGTGGCACTGGGGTTTTTTTAGGGCTGCTGGGCTGCTTTAACCCCTGAGGTTATTTGGCTACTCCTGAAGCCCACCCAAGAAGGACAATGGTTGGACTTGGGGACACAAAACTCTGGTACAGCTGGGAGGTTTTTTTGGGGTCTTTCAGGTATGACTCAATTCCCAAGAATTTCTGGTGGGGAGGGAGCTCCTGGGAGGGCAGGATCCAGGCAGAGGAGGTGTCCTTACCCACACAGGTCCTGGCAGTGCCATCCAGGGTCAGCCCCTCGGGGCACTCGCAGCGGAAGGAGCCGGCCGAGTTCACGCAGCGCCCGTTGGGGCACACGCCCGGGAACACCTCGCACTCGTTCACATCTGTGGGGTGGGACAAGGTGAGGGATGGCTCGGGGACACGGCCAGGGGGGCTTCAAGGGGCTCCTGGAGGAGCTAGGAGGAGCCCAGAGCTGTTTATCGGGCTCCAAGTGGCAATTTACCCAGGAAAACTGGGCAGAAAGGAGCCAGGATCTGGGCACAGACACATGGACAGACAGCGAGACACACAGACAGAGAGACACACAGACAGACAGAAAGACACAGACACACACACACAGACATACACACAGACACACAGAGACAGACATACAGATTCACAGACAGACAGACAAAGGGCCAGATGCTCCCCTCCCAAGACTCGGAGAGGCAGGAGAACAGTGACCACATTCCCAAGAAAAGCAGTTTTCCATTCCTGCAGCACTTTACCTTCACAGGTGACCCCCTTCATGCGGGCGTACCCCCGGGGACAGGCGGTGTCTGCAAGGGACAGGGATGTCAGCATGGAAACCCTTCCAGCTTTCCCACAGAATCATGGAACATCCAGAGCTGGGAGGGACCCACAGGATCATCCAGCCCAACTCCTGACCCTTCACAACACCCCACCAACCCCACCCTGTCCCTGAGAGCGTTGGCAGTGCCCGACCACCCTTTGGGGATTTCTCCCTGTTCCTGATCTCCATGCCAACTGCAGCATTTCCTCGGGAATGCCGGAGCCGGGCAGAGCCTCACCGATCTCGCAGCGCTCGCAGGGGCTGCCCCAGGCTGCCCCCAGGGTGGCACAGCACTCGGATTTCAGCGTGGCCCCGTTGATGTTGACCTCGCAGCGCCCGTCCTGGATGTTGAGCCAGCAGGTGCCTTTCATGCTGTCTGCAGGGACACAGCGGGGGCTCAGGGGCTGCCCCGTGCCCTCACCCCACGGCGTGGAAGCCCTGAGAGGAGCTATCCCTCCCCACTGCTCCTGGGAGTCACTGATCCCTTAGGATGTGGCTGTTCCCACAAACCGGGCTGGTCCCCAGAGCCACGGGGACACCTTCCCTGATCCCAAGGTGCTCCAACCTGGCCGTGGACACTGCCAGGGACCCAGGGCCAACCACAGCTGCTCTGGGAAATCCATCCCAGGGCCCCAGCACCCTCCCAGCCAGGAATTCCTCCCCAGCATCCCATCCAGCCCTGCCCTCTGGAATTCCTGTCCCTGTGCCAGGCCGGGTGACGGTGCAGGGCGACGCTGGCAGTGCCACCAGGCCCTGGCAGGAGCTGGCCCCGCTCACCCACACAGATGGTGCCACTGGGGTCCAGTTTGCTGCCCGGGGAGCACTCGCAGGCGAAGGAGCCGGCGTTGTTCCGGCACAGCCCGTTCACACACGGGTTGGACGTGCACTCGTTGATGTCTGCGGGGACAAAGGGACAAAGGGACAAGGGGACAAGGGTCACTGGGGGGAGTGACAGGGACACGGCCTTGGGGGGACACAAACTGGAGGAGGTGAGAGCACAGAGAGTGAAGAATGGTGGGTTTAAATTGGGTTTTACATTGTTTTAAATATAACAATAACGTTTAAAATATGATAATATATTAAAAATATATAAATATATATTTATATATAAATATACATAAAAATATAAATATATATAAATAGATATATATATTATATATATTATATATATAAATATATAAAGTATGTAATATATAAATACATTGTGATATAATATGTGATATAAAACATAAAAATATATCATATACTAATATAATGTATCTTAGATCATAAATATATAGAATATATGGTATGTTATTGATATTATATAATAGAAATTATATATTATATTATATTATATTAATTATATTATATTATATTATATTATATTATATGTATTGTATATATAATATGTAATATATAATATGCAATATATAATATGTAATATATATTAATATTGTAGAATAATACAATACTGAATGTAAGAAATACTACATAATATATTACCAAAAAAATTTATAAATTTTATATAAATTCAATATAAATATATAAATTCTAAGTATAAACATGTACTATAGAGTGCCCTAATAACAATATAAAAAAAAATAGAAGATTAAAAAAAATTATTTGGACTGAGGCTGGTTGGGGCACTTGTGTGCAAAGTGCCAGTTCTCAAATATTTGAGGCCTCTGTGCACAGGAAACCATTTCTCTCCCTCCAAATCACAGCCTTTCAATCAAATTCCCCAAACCTTGCAATTTTGGTCAAGCCTCAAGCTTAAATTTTGTGGCCCTGGAGGAAATTGCTCTGGTTTCCAGGCTCAGATGTTTCGGGGTCGGGTGTCCATTCTGCTTTGAACCCAGTGTGAAATACCGCTAAAAACCACGGGGGGAAAAAACCCTAAAAATGAGGTAAAACCCCCACAACCCCAAAGGCGCAGCTGCTGCAGCCCAGAGCAGCGCGGCGGGGAGGGAAGCAGGGATTTCCAGCTGGGCTGGCCCCAGGCAGGAGCTCAGGCCGTGGCTTCTGCAGGTGCTGGAGCTGCCCCGGCCCCGTTACCTTCGCAGGTGTCGGTCTCGGTGCGGAACACGAAGCCCTTGGGGCAGGTGCAGGTGTAGCTGCCAGGGGTGTTCCTGCACAGCCCGTTGTCACACAGCAGCCGGTTGACGCTGCACTCGTCCACATCTGGGGACAGATGTGGCATCCGTGAGCTGCTTCGGGCTGGGAAGGGTTAATTTCCCCCTCGCAGTCACGGGAGGGACCCACGGGATCGTTGGTCCAACCCCGGCCTCTGCACAGGCACCCCAACAATCCCAGCCTGTCCCAGAGCGTTGTCCCAGTGCTCCTGCAGCTCTGGCAGGGTTGGGGCTGGCACCATTCCCTTGGGGAATTCAGTGCCCACCACCCTCAGGGGGAAGAACCTTTCCCTGATCTCCATCCCAAATCCCAGAACCTTTCCCTGATCTCCATCCCAAACCCCAGAACCATTCCCTGATCTCCATCCCAAATCCCAGAACCTTTCCCTGATCTCCATCCCAAATCCCAGAACCATTCCCTGATCTCCATCCCAAATCCCAGAACCATTCCCTGATCTCCATCCCAAATCCCAGAACCATTCCCTGATCTCCATCCCAAATGCCAGAACCTTTCCCTGATCTCCATCCCAAACCCCAGAACCATTCCCTGATCTCCATCCCAAATCCCAGAACCTTTCCCTGATCTCCATCCCAAATCCCAGAACCTTTCCCTGATCTCCATCCCAAACCCCAGAACCTTTCCCTGATCTCCATCCCAAATCCCAGAACCTCTCCCTGATTTCCATCCCAAATCCCAGAACCTTTCCCTGATCTCCATCCCAACCCCCCTGGCACAGCTCCAGCCATTCCCTGGACCCTGTCCCTGCTCCCAGAGCAGAAATCAGAGCTGCCCCTGCTCTCCTGGAGGTGCTGAACACCTGCCCACAGGGAGCAGGGAATGGATTCCTTGTTTCCTTTCCCCTCTGAACTGTCCTTATCCCAGCCCAAGAGCTCTCCAGCTTCCACCCTTCCCATTCTCCCCCCAGTTCAACTGCTGGGGGAGGATTTGGACGATGCTCAAGGGGATTCAGGTGCTGCACCAGCTCCTGGAGGTGCCTGACACCCCCTGCACCCCCTGAGCCCCCAGAGCGCCAGGCCCTGACTCACCCACGCAGTTCTTGCCCGTGGGGTCGGACTCGTAGCCCAGGTTGCAGATGCAGCGGTAGCTCCCCCGCAAGTTCTCACACATCCCGTTGGGGCAGATGTCGGGGTTCAGGGCACACTCGTTGATGTCTGACAGGGAAAAGAGGCACATGAGGTGGACCCCAGCAAATGCAAAGACAGAAACCTTCCACCTCCTGGCTCTTCACTGCAGGAATCATAGGGTCCCAGAATGGTTTGGGTTGGGAGGGACCTTAAAGCCCATCTCATTCCACTTCCACCATTCCAGGCTGCTCCAAGCCCTGTCCAGCCTGGCCTTGGACAGTCCAAGGATGCGGCAGCCACAGCTTCTCCCTGTCCTGACCCAGCCTGGGGCTCTGAGCTCAGGAGGAGAGAGCTGGATAAGGGGCTGGGATAAGCCCAGTTTTATGTCAAGGGTTCTCAGGTCCTTGTGTGACATCCCAGAGTCTTCCTTCTCCCAGTACCGAGCTCAGGCCCTGGAATCATCCCTGGGTTCAGCACCGAGTGACACAGAAGGGTGGCAGCCAGGTGGGCACCGTCCCTTCCCTGCAGCAGCATCTTTTCCTCTGCTCTTTTGGAGCCAACCCCCGGTGCCAGGGCGGAGATTCCACCCTGGCAAGCCGCAGCCTCGCCCAGCCCAGCGCAGTCTGTGCTGGCACCGCAGGGTCCCCGCAGTGCCAGATGGCCACGGCTGCCCAGGCACTGCTGGCCTTTGTCCCCACGCTCTTGGAGCTTGCTTCCATCCAGGGAAACACAGCCTGGAGAGCTCTGAGTGCAGCCCTGGAGCCAGGCAGGGCTGGAATGACCAGAGCATGGCCTTGCTAGAAAGAGTCTCATCATTCCCATGGGACTGCCTCTGGCCAGGACACGGAGCCCTGGATGGGAGCCCAAGGAGCCACCGGGGCTTTGCCTCTGGCTCCTTCCCTCTGGAAGGCTTGGCAAGGCTGTGGCTGCCTGGCTGCTCGGTGCTCTCCCTGCTGATCCAAGCACTGCCCAGCTGGCACTGGGACCTCTTGGAACTCAAAGCAGCCCCTTGGCAGCACAGTTTGTCACCTCCCTCTGCCTGGGACACCCCAAGGAGAAGCTGGAGAGCAGAGGAGGGAAACAGCCAGGAGGGTCCCACTGCTCATTCCCATCACAGTGGGGAGTAGAGCCCAGCCTCTCCTAGCACAGCTCCCACCGGTCCATCCCCGCTCCAGGAAAAGCAGCTGAGGGTGCTGAGGGTGGGATGTGCCCGTGGAATCTTGCACATCCCTGAGGAATCTGGAATGCCCCTGAGGAATCCTGCATGTCCCTGAGGAATCCTGCACCCACCTCTGGAATCCTGCACCCACCTCTGCCATCAGCCGTGATCCCGATGCCGCTGCTGCAGAGAGCCTGGAATTCCGCTGGGGACAGAGCACAACAGAGCCATCAGCGTGGCAGGACACTCCCCACAGTGAGGTTCACTGAGCTGAGTGCTTCAACCCACCGAGGGTTTCATTCTGTGTTTGTCAGAGGGGCAGTTCTAGGCCCGTTTATGCTCATGCAACACAATCACAGAATCAGCTGAGTTGGGAGGGACCCCAGGGATCATCCAGCCCAACTCCTGGCCCTGCCCAGACACTCCAACAATCCCACCCTGTCCCTGGGAGCTCTGTCCAAACTCTCCTTGAGCTCTCCCAACCTCAGCGCTGCAACTTTGTGCATTTTAATCCTGATACTCCCACTTCCAACATCCCAGCACCAGATTTGGGCACCCACTCTTCATTTTTTGCCTGTCTGGCCCCCCGTCCCCCATTCCTACAGTTCTCCAAGCTGCCCAAACCATCCCAGGAACACCCCTGAACACCCCTGGCACGCCCAGGGATGGCCTCACCGGAGTTCTTGGCCGGGCAGGGCTGGCAGGGCTCCCCGAAGCCGTGGTCGGGGTTGGCGCAGCAGCACTCGGATTTGGTGACGGCGCCGGGGAAGGGGCGGGCACAGGTGCCCTTTTTGATGCCCCCGTAGCAGGTGCTGCGCATGTGGGTGTCCACGCAGACCCGGCCGTCCACGCCGATGGCCAGGCCCCCCAGGCACTCGCAGCGGAAGGAGCCCTCCGTGTTGATGCACCAGCCGTTCATGCAGATCCCCGGCGTCTCGCACTCGTCGATGTCTGGGCACGGACAGGAAAGGGAGTGGGGTGAGCTCGGGGTGAGGGACACACGGAGAGAGGGCTGGGACACACAGAGAGGGGGGTGGGACATGAGGAGAGAGGGTTGGGATATGAGGAGAGAGGGTTGGGACACATGGAGAGAGGGTTGGGACACATGGAGGGGGGATGGGATATGAGGAAAGAAGGATGGGACACATGGAGAGAGGGTTGGGACACACAGAGAGGGGACTGGGACATGAGGAGAAGGGACTGGGACATGAGGAGAGGGCTGGGACACATGGAGAGGGGGCTGGGACACACGGAGAGAGGGCTGGGACACACGGAGAGAGGGCTGGGACACACGGAGAGAGGGCTGGGACATGAGGAAAGAGGGATGAGACATGGGGAGAGGGTTGGGACACATGGAGAGAGGGCTGGGACATGAGGAAAGAGGGATGGGACACAGAGAGAGAGGGCTGGGACACACAGAGAGGGGATTGGGACATGAGGAAAGAGGGATGAGACATGGGGAGAGAGGGCTGGGACATATGAACGAGGGCAGAAGACACAGACAGGGTCTCAGGACATGCAGAGAGAGGCTCAGGACACAGGACAATGGACAGGTCACACAGAGAGAGGCTCATAACACACGGACAGGGCATCAGGACACATGGACAGGGGTTAGGACATGCAGAGAGAGGCTCAGAACACACAGAGAGGGGATCAGGACACACAGACAAGGCTCAAGTCACACTAAGAGAGGCTCAGGACACACAGACAAGAGCTCAGGACACTCGAACAGAGGCTCAGGACACACAGACAGGGGCTCAGGACATGAGAACCTTTCCCCTTTTTCCCATTTTCCCACAAAGAGACAATTTCAGGTGGCACAGCAGGAGCTGCCTGGCCACACCCTTGGATTTCTCAGCTGCCCTTGCCCTGAGGCACTCACAGGTGCCCGGGAATGTGGGCAGGGGCTGGGATTGGGAAGAGCCCAGCTGGGATTCACTCACCCACGCAGTAGCGCCCGTTGGGGGCCAGGACAAAGCCGGGTTTGCAGATGCACTTGAAGCTCCCATCCTCGTTGATGCACATCCCGTTGAGGCACATGTTGGTGGTGGCACACTCGTCGTGGTCTGGGGGCACAGACAGGAGCCCAGAGCTGCAGCAAGACTCTCCTGTGCCCCAAACCCCCCTGTGCCCCATCCCATGGCCAAACTGTGGTGGTGGGTGCTGGGGGAACCTCCAAGAGCATCAGCTCCAAGCCCAGGGTCACCTTTCCTGCTCAGAGCTCATCCCCAGCACTCCTGGAGCATCTCCTGCTCCAGCCCCAACCCTGCTGATCCCCTGCACCCCAAACCCCACAGGAGCACATCACCCTCAGCCCTCTCCTTGAGGGACAGCCTAGATGAATGCCCCAGGGAGAAGGTGGTCCCAGCTCAGCCCTGAGCTGCTGGAGGCCACAGGACCCTCACCAACGCAGTTCTTGCCGTCGGGGGTGATCTCAAAGCCGGCGTTGCAGATGCACTGGAAGCTGCCGTCGGTGTTGACGCAGCGCCCATTCCTGCACATCACCCCGTTCATGATGCACTCGTCAATGTCTGCAGGGAATGCACCAAAAAGTGGGAGCAGGGAGAGACAGGAGCAGTCCCAGCTCAACATCCCCCGTGAGAAACCCAGGCTGGTGCCCTCAGACACGGGAATTCATCTTCAAAAATCCCGCTTGGGAAATCAGAATCTTTTCACGTTGCCGGGCAGCGGGGGAGCCTTTGGAAGCCACTTTGTCAGGAAGGGAGAAAATGAAAATTTCAAAGCTTGGGCACCGCCATGGGAATCTGCCTCTGCTCGTTGTTCCCATGGTGGAACACTCCCTTCCCATCCCTCGTTTTCGGCAGTCCCTCACCTGCAGCAGCCTCTTGGCACAACAGCCTCGCTGGAAATCCTGCATCCACACCAACATGGCCCAGAATCCCCCCCTTTTGTCAAATGAAGTTCTCCCAACAGAATTCTGTTCTTGGGGAGGACTCTGCAGGTCCCTTGATCGCCACCAGAAAATTTTAAGGAAAGCCAAGGCAGAGGAAACTTCTGGAGAGATCCCATCCCACACCCGGCCCTGCTGGGGACTCCTCACTGCATTTCGCCCCTACAACCCTTTTTTGGTGCCAGGGGCTCTGCTGACCCCTCTGTCATCCCCCAGAAAGGGGGGGGCAGCCCTTACCAATGCAGGCCTGCTTGGTGGGGGTGCTCTGGAAGCCCTCGTGGCACTTGCAGTGGTAGGAGCCCGGGGTGTTGACGCAGTCGCCGTGGACGCAGGGGCTGCTCGAGCACTCGTCCACATCTGCAAGGGGGAAAAACCCCAGCTGTGGGGCACAGCAGAGCCCAGGAACAGGAAGAGCAGCCTGGAGGAGCTCTGGGAGCTTTGGGAGCAGCCCCTACTCACCGATGCACTCCCCTCGCACGTCCTGCTTGTAGCCCATGTTGCACTCGCAGCGGTAGCTGGAAGGGGTGGGGATGCAGCGCCCGTTCAGGCACAGGTTGGTGAAGTGTTTGCAGATGTCGATGGTCTGGTTCAGCGTGGCCGTTCCTGGGGGGGGCACAGGGAGGGTTGGGGAACCCTTAGGTGAAGCACTGGGAGAGGTTATGGAGCCCTGGGATGTTCCCAGGACTCAGGATGGTGGCAGTTCCTGGAGGACACAGGGAGGGTTGGGGAGCCCTTGGAAATTGCCAGGACTCAGGATGGTGCAGTTCCTGGAGGACACAGGGAGGGTTGGGGAGCCCTGGGATGTCCCCAGGAGCTCTCTGAGGGGATGTCAGAGGGTCCAAGGTGGGGAGCACAAGACCGAGGTAGTGGTGGGAAAGCTCCATTCCTATTTGTAGCTTTTGGGAACCTATTTGGGAACCAAGGAGCTACTCCAGACCAGACCCCGCCTCGCTGGATCTGTGTGCAGGCTCAGCTCCTGCCCAGCGTTGGTGCCACATCCCAGCTCTCCCCCGAGCCAGGACAATCCGTGTGTCCAGCTGGGAGCGGCATTCCAGCCCTGGGGAAGCCTCCCTGCTCGCAGAGGAGGGAGAAGCCGGGAATTACCGATGCTGGAGCTCCCCGGGCCCATCCCGGGCAGCCCCGGGATCCCGCCCTGTCCGTTCGCCCCGTTCGGGCCGATGCCTCCGGGCCCGTTGAGTCCCGGCCCGACTCCGTTGGGCCCGAATCCAGGAATTCCTGGGAAGTTCCCGGGGAAGCCTGGCATGACCGGGAGCCCCTCGATGCAGAGCCTGCGGTACTCATCTGAAACAAAACAGGGCTTTGCCAGCAGTGCCTGGATCCCCCTGCAGCGAGCAAAGGGTTCCCGATGGGAATGGGAATAGGAAAGGATGGGAATGGGGCAGAGGGATGAGGAGGGATTGAGCACCCCTCACCCCACTGCACATCATGGGGCATAAGGGTGTCTGGCAGAGGATTTTTGGGACACCTGGCACCGAGGGATCCCTCCAGGCAGGGAAGGACGGGACAGGGAGGTGCTGGGCATGGGGAAGCTCTGCCCTGCTCAGGGCTAGGGCTGAAGGCTGAGTTTTATTCACCCTGACCGTGGAGCAAGAAAGAGCCTGGTATTCCAAGAGACAGGGATCAATCCTTGCCTCAGGTGAGACCCAGGCAGGAGGAGCAGCACCCCCGGGTGATGGGGTTGGGCTTTTCCCCCAGGTGACAAGGGATGGGACAGGAGGGAGTGGCCTCAAGCTGTGCCAGGGGAGGGTTAGGTTGGATATCAGGGAAAAAAATTCCTCTTGGAAACGGTGGCTTTGGCAAAGGAGTGCCCATCCCCGATGGGGTTTAAAAGCCATGGGGATGTGGCAGCTTGGGGACAGGGTTTGGTGGCCTTGGCGGTGCTCTTGGAGAGCTTTTCCCACCTTATTTTCCAACACACACGGTTTTAGGACGCTGGGCTTTAGGGTCCCGGGGTGTCACTCACCCGAGCCCCGCACGGGGCACATCTCGGGGGTCTGGCCGATGGCCCAGCAGCGCCCTGAGTCACAGCAGCACTGCATCCTGCTGGCCTGGCCCGGAACGTCCCCGGCACAGCGGCCACCCAGCAGCGCCGAGAAACACGTGCCCAGGCGCTGGTCTGCGGGGACAGGACAGGGATGGGGATGGGGACAGGGATGGGGACAGGGATGGGGACAGGGACCGGGACGGGGACCGGGACCAGGACAGGGATGGGGATGAGGACAGGGACGGGGATGGGGATGGGGTCAGGGACAGGGATGGGGACAGAGAGAGGAAGAGGGACAGTGAGAGGGATGGGGATGAGGACGGGGACGGGGATGAGGACAGGGACAGGGATGGGGATGGGGAGAGGGAGAGGAAGAGGAAGAGGAACAGGGAGAGGGACAGGGATGGGAACAGGGGCAGGGACGGGGATGGAGACAGGGGCAGGAAGAGGGACAGGGAGAGGGATGGGGATGGGGACAGGGAGAGGAAGAGGAAGAGGAACAGGGAGAGGGACAGGGATGGGAACAGGGGCAGGGACGGGGATGGAGACAGGGGCAGGAAGAGGGACAGGGAGAGGGATGGGGATGGGGACAGGGAGAGGAAGAGGGACAAGGAAAGGGACAAGGACAAGAACAGGGAGAGGGACAGGAAGAAGACACATGGTCACAGTGTGCCACCACCACCCTGTCAGGCAGCTCCTCAGGGCCCATTCCCAATGGAATCTCTCCTGGCCATCCCCTCTCTCAGTCTGGCCCCCCTGACCCCAACCCTGGCCCTGCTGGGGGAGGGGGAATGTTTGCGGCTCCTGGCCAAGCCCAGGGGACTCTGGGTCTCTCACATCCAGCAGGCTCCACCTGGCACCAATCCCTCCAGAAAAACCTGGAATCTTCCCCTCCTTCATCTCCCACCTTGTTTTTTCTCAAGTCAGTTAATGAGGGGGAAAGTCTCCCGGGATGTGGCTGCCACTTCCCGGGAGTGTAATTGGAATTAATTGCCCGGGGCTGTTTGATCTGTGGGCTCTGGGTGCATTCTGCTCCCAGCACCGCTCGGGGACCCGCAGGGGACAGTGACCCCAGTTCAAACCAGCAGCTCCTTCCTCAGGCACGGCCCCCACCCCTGTTCAGAGCTGGATTCAGAGGGAATTGCTCCTTTCAGGAAACTTTATCCACCCAAAACCACCAGCAGACACAAAGGCAGACCTGGAGAAGGGGGATTTGAAAGCAGGGATTGAATGCAAAACTGGATCAGCCCCTAATCCTCAGGAAGGGGAGGAGAGGCCCTGGGGGTGTTTGGGTCTCAGGGCACCAGTTTGCACAAAACCCCAGTAAAGCAGAAAATTCTGCAGCAGAGAGGGGAGGGGAAATTCCAGCTGGGATTAGAGAGAGCTCAGGAGTGGGGATTGAGCCCAGAGGGCGCTGGGGGTGACCAGGTCCAGCCAGGATGGCAGAGCAGGAGGGGGAGGTGGTCCTGCTCATCCTGAGGGGACAGGAGCAACTCCAGGCTGGATCTGGGGGTCTGGCAGGGTCTGCATCCCATGGAGGGTGTCCTGATGCCAGGAGAAACGGGAGAGATTCTCCAGCGCAGCTAATCCCACACAACTGGGCTGGTGGGAGGTGTCCTGGATGAGCTCTGAGATCCCTCCCAACCCATTCCATGATTCCACAACCCTCAGGTCTCCTTTTTCCTCTTGCTTAGACCACAGTGGATCAAAAAAAAAAGGGCTCTTCAGGGAGGCAAAGCTCTCAGTGAAACCCTCCCAACCCTGTCCCAGCCCAGGGCTTGGCCAGGCTCAGCAAGACCCAGAAGTGGAGGTGCTGAATCTGCTGCTGCTGCCCGAGGAGAGGCACAACCCAGACCCTCCAGAGCTTTGCTGCACTCCCAGGAAAAAAAAAAAAAAAAAAAAAAAGAACTCAAAAAAGGCCAGAGCAGGAGTGCTGAGTGGCAGGGAAGGAGGGAAGGAAGGAAGGAAGGAACACCATGCCATGTGCACGTCTGGGAATGCACTGAAAGGCCATTTTTCTTCATTTGGAAATGATTCTTTTAAGCTGCTCTGGAAGAGAAACCCTTTGTAGCAAGGAAAATCCCCCAGCTACTGGAGCAGCTCTTGGTGCTGCCTGCAGAGCCCTCCCCAAGCAGGAATGAATGAGGCTCTTATGGCCCAGGGTGGGACTGGCCTTTGTGTGCCAGCCCAGGTGCTTGAATCGTTCCATGAATGTTCCTTTGGGTTTTTCTCCTGGTGGGGTCGTACTGGGGCAGGCACTGAAAGCAGCTCCTGGCACTGGGGATCAGCTCCAGCTCTGGGTGTTGCTGTGCCAGCTGTAAAAACTTCGATTTTTGAGATTATTGCCGTGCCACAAAAAAAGGTGTTTGCTTTGCTGAGAAGGGAGGCGAAAGGACCAAGGTGCTCCTAAATACCTTTCCTGTGCTCACCTCCAGGGCAACAATGTCCCCTCTCCTGATGCTGGCCATGCTTCAAAAGTGCCCACATCATTTATCCATCTTCCATTTTCCCAACTGCTCCCTTGCTTTGTTTCATGGGATGGAAACCTGGAACCCCAAACTCTCCAAACAAGACCCCCCTCGAGCAGAGCTGGCAAAATTTGGGTGCCCCACCCCAGCAGGAGCTGTGGGTTCTGCCAAAACAAACCCTGCCTGTCCCAAAAAGGGAGCTCAGGGAAAGGCTGCAGCACCCAGAGCCAGCTCAGGTGCAGTCAGAGTCCGCTGCAGCTAAATCAGCTCGGCACTATTTTTAAATCTGGGCTTTCTAAATTTATTTATTTTTGTTTCTCGAAGCTGTTGGTTTCAAAGAAAGTGGGGAATGTCCACATGACTCATCCCAGAGCTGTCACACCCCTCTGGGCTCATGGCAGGGGCTAGGAAACATCAGGAATAAATTCCATTCCCATTAAAATCTATCAGTTTCCCAAACAAGAGGACTTGGGCTTTAGTTTTTACTCACACTTCACAACATTTTTTTTTTCCTCCTGGAACTAAAACATTTAATCCTGCTCCAGGATCCGTGGCTAGAAAAGAATTTGGAGCTGATTTTTAGTTGGTTTTTTTTTTTTTTTTTTTTTTTTTTTTTTAGCTGTATTCATCTCCACAGAAAATGGAAATGCACCTGACATTGCACTGCACCACCAATCTCTGCTTGTGCTGGAAGAATTCCTCTTCCCAAATCTCCCCATCCTCATCTTCCTGAAGGCAAATGGACTTTCAGACCAGGGGAAAAAAAAACCCTGGGATTTATTTGGAGCCCCTGCTGAGTGTGAGTAACCACGGAGCTGCTCCTTTATCCCAGGAACTGGGGTTTGATACCAATGGACCATCAAATATTTACAGGAAAGGAGTTTGGATCTGTTAAAAATTCGAAAAAAATCACTCCAGGCGCTGGAGGTTGGAGGCAGCACAGCTCAGGCTGGGGAGAACTCTGGATTGGGGCCAGTTTGGGGAAGAGGCTTTGGAATGGGAACACCTGGAGCCAAACTGGGCCAGGGCTGAGGGGGAGCAGCTCAGGGCAGCCCCAGGGAGCTGGGATGGGGATTTGGGATTCCCACAGCAGCCTGGGAAGGGCTGCGGGGCCAGAACTGGGGAGCTGTGGGGGGAAGGAGGGTGGGAATGGGGGGAAAAGGGCAGGAATGGGGGAAGGAGGGTGGGAATGGAATGGAATGGAATGGAATGGAATGGAAGGAATGGGGGAAGGAATGGGGGAAGGAATGGGGGGAAGGAATGGGGGGAAGGAATGGGGAGAAGGAATGGGGAGAAGGAATGGGGAGAAGGAATGGGGGGAAGGAATGGGGGGAAGGAGTGGGGGGAAGGAATGGGGGGAAGGAATGGGGGGAAGGAATGGGGGGAAGGAGAGCAGGAATGGGGGGAAGGAGAGTGGGAATGGGGGGAAGGAGAGTGGGAATGGGAGGAGGAGAGTGGGAATGGGGGAATAGGGCAGGAATGGGGGAAGGAGGGTGGGAATGGAATGGAATGGAATGGAATGGAATGGAAGGAAGGAAGGAATGGGGGAAGGAATGGGGGGAAGGAATGGGGGGAAGGAATGGGGGAGAAGAGTGGGAATGGAAGGAAGGAGGGTGGGAATGGGAGGAGGAGAGTGGGAAGGGGGGAATAGGGCAGGAATGGGGGGAAGGAGGGCAGGAATGGGATGCTGTGGGGGGAAGGAGGCTCCCAGGGAATGTGGAAGAGGTCCCCTGGCAGCCCCATAGGGTTGGGGGTCTGTCTGGATCCAGAAGGATCCAGAGAAGCACCTCAGGGCTAAGAACTCTTTCCCAAAGGCTGAATTCACGGGGATGAAGCCAGCTGAGCCCCGTGGAATATCAGCCGGGAGCAGTTGGGATTTATGAGCCCTGCTGGGAGCAGGAAGCAGCAGGAGGAGGTGATAAAATTCCCTGATTGTTTTCCCTGGTTCCCCAAGCCTTGGAGCCCTCTCCCTGTCCCTCTGCAGGGCAGGGATGTGCAGCTGGAGGCTGCTCCCCATCCCCGTGCCCCTCTGTGCTCCGGGGAGGACTCCAAGCTTTCCCTTGGACTTCCACACCCCAAAGCCACAGCCAGCCCAGTTGTACTGGGAGCACTGGTGGAAAACACGGGAACGGGAGGGGAGGGAGGGGGAGTGTCTGGGATCCTCCTGCAAACTGGGGCTATCCAAATGGGATATTCTGTGAGAGGAGCACGGGGATCCTTCCTCACTCCCCCCCACATTCCCAGCCCCACGCCTTCCTCTCAATCCTCCTCCTCCTCCTCACATCCTTGCCAACCCTTTCCACCACCGAGACCCCTCCACCCCACAGCCCAAATTCTAGAGAGGGAGAAAGACCAAGACAATCCAGCTGGGCGCAGGACGGAGCAGCGAGCACCTGGAGAAAGGAGCATTTCCCACCTATCCCAGCACCACTCCCAAATCCCTGTGCGGACATTCCCGGCCCTGACCCGGCCCCAGATGCCGTTTTTCCCACTCACCGAGGCAGCGTGATCCGTCGGGGCTGCTGACGAAGCCGCGGGGGCAGGAGCACACGTAGCTGCCCACGGTGTTGGTGCAGTCGCCGCCGTCGCACACGCCGGGGATGGCCCCGCACTCATCCACGTCTGCAAGGGACAGAACCCCCAGGGGGAGGATGAAAAAACGTCCCCTTCCCCACCCAAATCCAGGCAGTTGGGTTTTGGGGGTCAGGAGATGCCGGGGGTTATTAAAACTCTCCCATTCATGGAGTTTCTGCTTCTCTCCATGGCCCCTCTCAGGGTTTAGGATGGACAGCAGGAGGAAATTCTTTCCAGAAAGAGGGATTGGACATTGGAAAGGGCTGCCCAGGGAGGTTTGGCGTCCTCCTCCCCAGACCCCATCCCAATCCAGGCCTCAGAGGATGGGAGTTGGGTTTTGGGGGTCAGGAGATGCCGGGGGTTATTAAAACTCTCCCATTCATGGAGTTTCTGCTTCTCTCCACAGCCCCTCCCAGGGGAAGTTTAGGGTGGACAGCAGGAGGAAACTCTTCCCAGAAAAAGGGACTGGACATTGGAAAGGGCTGCCCAGGGAGGTTTGGAGTCCAGCTCCCCGGAGGTGACCTTGGTCATGGTCTGCAAGTCCAACCCTTGGTGATGGGTTGGACTTGCAGACCCCTGCGGGCCCCTCCCAGCCAAGGATATTCCACAATTCCATTCTCTGATTCTATTCCAGTCAAGAGGGGAAGACAAATTCCTGCTTGGCTCTTTCGGACTCTCAAATTCTGCCCCTGGCCAGCACCTGAGGGGTCCCTTGAGCCCCCAGTGCTGCTATGGCTCCTCGATGCTCCAAAAGCCCGGAGAGCTCCCAGGGCAGCAGAGCAGAACACAGAAAACGCCTCCCCCACCTGGGCCCCTGCAGCCAAAAAGAGATTTTATCAGCCAGCCTGCCCTGTCATTCAATCCCAGCCCTGCCCTGGGCTGCAACTCGGAGCTCTGCAGGGAAAAGAGCTTTAGGAAGGCAAAGTTGTGCTATTGGGGAAAAAAACCCAGCCCAAAACTTGGTGTGGCACTGGGGAGGATCCCAGACCTGGCACTGCTGACAGATCTGTGCCTCTGACATCCCTCACTCAGCCCAGGGGCAGCAGTGGATCCCATTCCTATGGAAAACCCAAGATGCTCCATCAAACTGCAGCTCCTTTTGTATCCTGAAACCCCTTGAAAATCCCAGAGAAAGAGCCCGTTCCTCCAGGACTCCACATCCTGTGCTTCAGGAACCTGATCCCTGGGCTTTGTTGTCCTTTCAGTCCTTCCCCACCACATTTTCCTGCTCGGTTTTCCCTCTGGGAGTGTCCCGTGGTGGTTTGGAGCCGTTCCGGCAGAGCTGACCCAGCGGGACGGGTTCATTCCCCTCTCATTAACACCCAGCGCCGGGGAGGGAATCCTGCCAGCCCCAGCCTGGCTCCTTCCCGACTTTTCCAACCTTCTGTTCAAAATTCAAGCAGGATCCTGTGCTCTGCTGCTCAGACAATGGCAGGATTCAAGGCAAACGTTGATTTTGGAGCCGGGATTGGAATTGGCCTCGTCCTTAAGGCTGGAAAAGCTGGAAAAGCCAAAGGCTGCAGAGCTTCTGGAAGAGCTGGAGCTGCAAAGCTCATCCCACACGGGATGAGAGAGAGCTGTGGGAACCCCAACCTTTCCATGTGCTAAAAACCCAGATTTTGATGGAGAAAACACCCCCAGGGGTCGTGCCTTGGGATCCCTCAGCTGCAGCACCAGGGACTCGAACCACAGAGTGGGGAAATGGAAGCTCCAAACCACCCAAATCCAGGGAAATGAGCTCTGCATGGAGCAAAACAATGAGCTCTTCAGAGGGGTTTTGTGAGGAAATGGAAAGAAGGTGGTTATGGGGTTCCATCCACCCGTGGAAAATCCTGGAGAGCTTCCTCTGGTGCAGGAACATCAGGAAATTCAGGATTTTGTGCCCTGGTGGCAAAAGCCCGGCCTGTGGGGGCATAAGGAGCACCTCACATCTAAAGGGGTGAGGAAAAGAGGTGAGATTTGGAATCCCTGGATTTGTTCCCTCTGGAAGAATATCCTGGAGAGGCCAAAAATGGGCAAATCCTGGCTGAGGCTGTTGCACACAGCTTGCCTGGAGCCTTCCACTCCCTTTCCTGGTGTGTCTCCATGGATTTTTTTTTTTTTTTGTCTCTTATCACCCTGGATGGATTTTGGATGCAGGACACATTCCTTTGGGAATCATCCTGGATGAGGCACTGGCATTACCTCACTGATAGCACAGCTTGGCCTTTGTCCTGCAGCACAGGAAGGGCTGTTAAAAAGTGAAATTCTTGGCAGAGAAAGCCTGGAATTATGGCAGGAAAAGCTTTGTCCAGCCAGTGATTCCCCCTTAACTCCACACCACGGAATTGTTCCCTTCGGTGTCATTTTTCCAGTTGCTTCCAGGATAATTTAAAAATGCCACAGCCCCCCCGCTCCTTCCCTGTGATTTATGGATCCAGGTCTCTGGAGCAGCAGGATGTGTCCGAGCTCAGCTTTGGTGTTCCCTCTCTCCACTTTGCACCCGGAATTTTCTTGTGTCCTCAACAATTTTCCTCCCGCCACGTTGGGAACTCAGCTGGATCCAAACCTGCCTTTCTCCCCAGGCTCTCATTCCCTTAAAACCTCAACAGATCCTGCTTTTTTCCCTTTTTTCCACCATAATCCAGCCCTGAGATCAGTTAATTCACCCCTAACCTGGCAATTCCCGCCCTCTTTGCTCATCTTTTTGCACAACATAAACACAATTTTCGATGCTTCCCAAGCCGACCTTGTCTCCAGCGGTTTTCAGGGAGCAGCCTGACCCTTCCCCTCCCCAAATCCAGCACTTCCCTGTTTCCCAGGCTGCTCAGATCCCTCAGAAAGGGAGCAGTGCCAGAAACTCTCATCATCCCTGGAGCTCCTCGGAATACAATGGACAATGGGATAACACGAGCCACCCTCTGGAAGGGTCCCATCCTTCTGGAACGGAGCAACCCCGGACTTGGAGGAGGATCAGGTCCAAATCCGGGCTGGATGTTTCCCTGAGAGGAAAAGGATTCCTTTTCCTGCTGGAGCTGAGAATCCATCCAGGGAATATCCAGCTGCAGCTGCCCCCTTTGCTCGGGGCCTCCGTTATCAGCGTGGAATATCAGAGGTTGGAAAAGCGTCTTTAACCTCCGGGGACCGAATTCCAGGTGTTGGTGTTGGGAGGTAAGGTTTGTGTTAGGAGATAAGGAAGGCACCACTGTTATCTCTGTTCCCACCAGGACACGGCCGGGGGGGCATGAATCGTTAATGAGGGGACATCGCTAATGAGGGGACGTCGCTAATGAGCGAGCTGGGCTCTGACCTGTGGCTCCAGCACAATCCCAGCTGCTGACTTCCCACCAGGAATGCCCCCAGCACAAAACTCGAGCTCTGGGAAGCCAGGGAGAATCCCCCAGAGAGGTTTAATCGAGGTTTGATATTCCCTGGATGCCAGGCTTGGATGGGGAATCTGAAAATGAGAGGGAAGCAGAGAATTCCCTCCTTTCCCCACTGTAAAATGAACCCAAAACTCAACAAGGGAACTCCTGCCGAGCTGGGATTCGGAGCCTGGAGCACACCTGGATCACAAATCCATCCTCTGGTTGTGCTTTGATCAAGCCCTGGGCTCAGTGAGGAGAGCACTTGGACCAAGGCAGAGATTTTGGCAGTTTCAGCAGGAATGTGAAGCTCAGGAATTTGATGCTCCATCTGCTGGACCAAATTCCTGATGGATCAAAGGGTGCAGGGAACTCTGGGCCCAAATCTTCTTGTGTCCATAAAGTGGCAGAGGAACCCTCTCCATTCCCCTATCCACACCGTTTTAGGGAATCCCAAAGGTGATTCCACTTTCCTGGGATGCTCCTCACCTTCTGGTGGCCCTGGGGGGACATGGAGGTGACACAGCTGGGAGAGGAGCCCTCAAACCCCATCCCTTTGGAGCATCCCTCCTGTTTCTGTCGTTCCCAGCAGGACTCCCAGATTCAAAGGGAAGCCTCCTGTCCTTGGTGGTGATCCAGGGCTGGAGCAGCCCCTGGGAATGCTGGAGTTGTCCCTTTTTGTGGCCAGGACAGGGAAGGGGAGCAGTTTGTGGCCATGTGGGGCTGCTCTTCCAGGCTCTGGGGGGAGTGGGAGGCCCCTCACATCTGGAGGACAGATCCAGACAATGGATTTGGTTTAATCTCAGGATGAGATTCCAGCTCAACTGGTTTCAGATGTGCTCTGCTCCCCAGCTGGCGTGGGAGAGGCAGGGAGGGGCAGGAGAAGCTTTCTGCTGCCCCTGGTCCCACCTTGGCCAGGCAAATTCCTGGAATATCATTGGACTGGGGGAGCTGCTCCTTCACCTGACACAAAAAAAGGGATGGTTTGGATTGTCCTGCTTTCAATCCTTGGATGTGGAGCTCTGCAGGAATTCTGTCAGGGTTTTAGAGAAAGTCTCCTGGCATCCTGCCCAGGAAGATGCTCAGACACAGATGTTTCCTGGGGATGAAGGAATGTCCATCCCCCAGCAGGGATTGACCTCTGCAGCTCCTGGCTCTCTTTGGGAAACATTTCCTGAGGGGCAGAATCCTGGAATGGTCAGGGTTGGAAGGACCTGAGAGATCATCTCATCCCACCTCCTACCATCCCCAATTCCAGGGGCTTCCAGAGGCAGGCAGAGCTCTCCCTGAGCTCCCACCACCAGCCTGATTTCCCATTTCACAGTGATTAAATCTTCACAGCCCTAATGAAGAGCCTCCAAATTGAAAGTTGTTGAGTTTTCAAGGCTTGATCAGACTCAGAACCTGGCAGAGCTTTGGAGGCAGCCCTGAGCTGAGGTCCCAGAGGTCCCTCCTGTGCCATCAGTCTGTGTTCCCATTAAAATATCCTTAAAAAAAAACCCCTCTGTGAACAAACCAAACCATTTCCTTCTGGTCTGAGGCAAGATCAGGAGATCAGGCAAAGCCCATTCCTCATTTCCCGCCCTTGGCCTCTGGGAAGCAGATTAAAAACCCCTTTGGCAGGGAAGTGGGATCCAGCCTGGAATGGGAGCTCTGTCCCATCTCCACCTTGGAAAAACCCAGGACTGAAATGCTCCTGGGACATTGGGAAGTGGAGCATCCTGGCAAATCCACGTGTGGAGCCTTCCCTTACCTTCACACCTGTGGCTGGTCTCGCTCTGCTTGTGCCCTGCAGGACACTTGCACTCGTAGGATCCCACGGTGTTGATGCAATTCCCACCTTGGCAGAGGCCAGGGATGGCCTGGCACTCATCCACATCTGCAGGAGGAGGAGGAGTGTGAGGGAACAGACATGGATCCATGGATTTCCCTCTGCTCCCAGGAGCTGGATCACATTCCAGAGGGAATTACCCCTCAGATTGCACCAGGGAATGGACAGGAATGAATTCCTGCCTCGAGCAAGAGGGACACACAGGTATGGGAATGCTTCCCAAAGGATTTGGCCGTCCCGTGGTTCTTTGGGAGAAACACCCTGTGGGATGGAGGAGCTCACCCAAGAGCCACACTGTGGCCAGAATCTCTGGGATTAAATGGTGTAGGAAGGTGCCAGGGGACACTCTGGATCCATGGAGATGCTCCGTGACACATGGGGAGGGGGGATTTGGAAAAATTCCAGAGAGTTCTGTGCTTTGAGGCTCTATTCTGGGGGTTTTCCTCTCTCTATTCTGTTTTAGGGTTCTGGTTTGGGGCTCTGTTCTCGGTGTCCTCTGCTTTGGGGCTCTGCTCTCAGCATTCTCTGCCTTGGTGCTGTTTAGGGTCCTGTTCTGGGCTCTGCTCTCAGCACTTTGGGGCTGGTTTAGGCTCCCATTTTGGGTTTTGCTCTCAACATTTTGGGGCTGGTTTAGGCTCCTGTTCCAGGCTCTGCTCTCAGCATTTTGGGACTCTTTTAGGCTCCCATTTTGGGCTCTGCTCTCAGTACTTTGTGGCTGTTTTAGGGTCCTGTTCCAGAACTCTGCTCTCAACATTTTGGGGTTGTTTTAGGGTTAAACTGTTTCAGGCTCTGCTCTCAGCATTTTGGGGCTGGTTTAGGCTCCCATTTTGGGCTCTGCTCTCAGCATTTTGGGGCTGGTTTAGGCTCCCATTTTGGGCTCTGCTCTCAACATTTTAGGGCTGGTTTAGGCTCCTGCTCCAGGCTCTGCTCTCAGCATTTTGGGGCTGTTTTGGGTCCCTGTTTCAGGACTCTGCTCTCAGCACTCTGGGGCTGGTTTAGGCTCCCATTTTGGGCTCTGCTTTGGGGCTGTTTTGGGTTCCTGTTTCAGACTCTGCTCTCAGCACTCTGGGGCTGGTTTAGGCTCCCATTTTGGGCTCTGCTTTGGGGCTGTTTTGGGTTCCTGTTCCAGACTCTGCTCTCAGCATTTTGGGGCTGTTTTAGGGTTAAACTGTTTCAGGACTCTGCTCTCAGCACTCTGGGGCTGTTTCAGTCTCCCGTTCCAGACTCTGCTCTCCACATCCTCCATCCCAGCGCTGCTCAGAGAGGGCTCTGACCCCTCCCCTGCCCCTGCCCCACCCCGTTCCCATCCCACTGACCCTGGCAGGCTCCGGTGCGGATGTTTGGGATGAAGCCACGGCGGCAGGGGTGGGGCTGGGCCGGGCACATCTCGCAGGGGTGGCCCCAGGCGCGGCCGATGGTGGCACAGCACATGGTCTTGGTGCACACGATGCCACTCAGCTGGCCCTGGCACATCTGGTTGTTCACCTGGCTGAAGCAGGGCCCCGTGCGGTAATCTAGGGAAGGAAAGAATTTGTGGATTAGATCCAGCGTGTAAATCCCAGGATTTCTGCCCAGCTCCCTTGCCAGCACAGTGTGAGATTTTGGGTGGTGGCAAATTGAAGCAGTGTTGGATGTGGTGGTGGCCCTAAAAGGAGCAAAAGTCAGGCGAAGAGGCGATTCCAGGGCTGCAATTCCACCTGTTCTGGGAATATCAGGGATGAGAAAAGCAATCAAATTTAAATTTGGTTAGAAAGATCCTTCCCTGGAAGTGGCCAAGGCCAGGCTGGACAGAGCTTGGAGCACCCTGGGATGGTGGAAGTAGCTGGCAGTGAAATTTCGTGATTTTTATGTTCCCTTCCATCCCAAACCAGTCTGGGATTCTGGAATTCTCTGACTCTGGGATTCTGTCTCATGATTAATTTCTTCACTTTAACTCCCAAACATCTCCTGGCAATTTCAACTTTAAACCCCAGACACTGCAGGAACAACCAGCAGGTTTCCCATTCCCAATTAGGATCCTCCCATCCCTTAAACCCCAAGGATTTGAACCCAATTTTTGCAGGGTTTTGCCCTCAGGAATGTGGGTTTGCCCTTGATGAGGGGATATTGGCCCAGCAGGAATCCAGCAGGAAGCAAAATCCTTCCGTGGGATTTTTCCTTCAGCTGGGCAGAGGAGGTGGCACAGAAGTGTTTGATCTGTGGCTGGAAAAACAAAACAAAACAAAACAAAACAAAACAAAAAAAAACCCTTGGAGCATGTCCTGGTCAGCCCAGAAAATTCCCCATGAAGTGTCTGAGCAGTCAGGTGTTGGTCAGGCAGCCAGAGCCTGGCTGAGATGGGCTCAGGGAATTTCCAGGCTGGAATTAGGCAGTAATTAGGAACTGCCCTGACCCCAATTCCCTGCTCCTGGATTAACCCCCAGATGTCCCTGCAAGGAAAGGTTCGGGTTTGATGTGTTTGAAGTAATAAAAATCTTTTTGGAGAGGGGTGAGAGCACTGGGAGCCCCAGGTAACCACGTCCCAAAATCCATGGCAAACACCCAGGAAATCCTCCTGTCTGGGAAAGAATCAATTAGCAAAGAATTCCTCATTTCCAGCTTAATGCTCCCTCTGATTTGTGTTCTGGAGCAGTTTGTACTGGGAAATTAAAGCCGAGAAAATTGGGCTGTGGATGCCACTGGGAGGTCGAGAGGAGAAGGATTTGAGAGGGAAAAAAGGAATGGTTTGGAAGTTACATCGGTGTGGAGGGGGTGGCATCTCCCAAAAAAGCCTTTTTTTGGGAGTTACCAAGTAACAATCCTTTTTTTTTTTTTTTTTGACCCAAATTTTACAAGTTCCCAGACCAGTGGCTGATGTCACTGCGGGGTGGACCCCAAAAAAACTCAGATTAATAAATAAAAAAACCCAAAAACAATGCTCTGAACAGAGAGAAAAGTGGCCAAACCTGCACCTCCCACCTCATCTCCTACCTCATCTCCCCCAGGCACTGCAGGAATTCCTGGAGGGGGATAATGAATGAGGGATTGTGAGAAGAACACCCCCTTTTAAGCCCATAATTGCCCAAAATAACTTTTCCTATGCAGATGACTCCTCTGGAGGGAATGAAGCCAAGGAAATCGCAGTCTGGAGAGCCCTGGCTGCCTCCCAGCCCCAGCTGGTGCTAATTTTAATGGGCAAATGATTAAATTTTTAATGAGGCACCAATGAAATTTTATGAAGGAAATAGGGACGCTTAGGAGATGTCTGAAGCCTTTCCCAGTCCCTGCGTGGGATCCGTGTTCCAGGAATCCTGCTGCAGGTAGGTGTCCTTCAGGAGTGGGGTTTTTCCTTGGAAAAGCTGAGGGAAAGCTGGGATTGCTGTTCCCTCTTCCCAGAGCTCAGTGTGGGGTGTGGAGCAGCTCCACCTCCCCAGCTCCAGGTAAATCCCATTAAGGGATTGCAAGAAATCCTGAATTTTAGGGGATTTAGGGAACCCCTCGAGCTCTGAATCCCTGACAATTCCAATGACAATTCTCATTAAAGGACTGCAAGAAATCCCGGATTTGGGGGGATTTAGGGAACCCCTCGAGCTCTGAATCCCTGACAATTCCAATGACAATTCTCATTAAAGGACTGCAAGAAATTCTGAATTTGGGGGGATTTAGGGAACCCCTCGAGCTCTGAATCCCTGACAATTCCAATGGCAATTCCCACTGAAGGACTGCAAGAAATGCTGGATCAGGGGGGGTTCTTGATCAGGAACTTCTGAAAATATTCACAAGAAAAAAGAGTTTCATCCACTCCTGCAACATCCATGGAGCCAGGAAAGTGTCCCCGAGTCAATTCCAGTGGGAATTTGGCTCCCTGGAGATGGAAAAATGGGATAATTCCAGGATTTTCTGTGTTATCTAAAGGACAATCCCAGCCACACAAATCCATCATGGGAGTAGGTCCAGCACAAGGGAAGGGGAAGGGAATGAGGAGCTTTTTTCTTCTCCCACCCTCTGGAATTCCAGGGGCTGAATTCCTCCTCTCCAAAACAAACAAACAGAGCCGAGGAAGAGGAGATTTTTCCTTTGCCAAAACTCCAATCCCCTCTCACAACAAACAATGGAGGCTTTGCCTTGAAAGCTGCAGGACAAAAGTGGCCCGTGGATCATCCCCAGAGAGCTCCAGCTGGGATGGGGCCACAAATCCTGGGACTGGGCAGGAGGCCACGGCTGGGACCGAGCCTGAGCCACCAACGGGAGGGACAGGGATTGGGATCAGGGAGAAACAGGGATTGGGATCAGGGAGAGACAGGGACTGGGAGAGAGACAGGGATTGAGATCAGAGAGACAGGGACTGGGAGAGAGACAGGGATTGGGAGGGACAGGGATTAGGATCAGAGAGACACAGGGATTGAGATCAGGGAGAGACAGGGATTGGGAGAGAGACAGGGATTGAGATCAGAGAGACAGGGACTGGGAGAGAGACAGGGATTGGGAGGGACAGGGATTGGGATCAGAGAGAGATAGGGATTGGGATCAGAGAGAGACAAGGACTGGGATCTGGGAGACAGGGATTGGGAGGGACAGGGATTGGGATCAGAGAGACAGGGACTGGGAGAGAGACAGGGATTGGGATCAGAGAGAGACAGGGATTGAGATCAGAGAGAGACAAGGACTGGGATCTGGGAGAGACAGGGATTGGGAGGGATAGGGATTGGGATCAGAGAGACAGAGACTGGGAGAGAGACAGGGATTGGGAGGGAGACAGGGATTAGGATCAGAGAGACACAGGGACTGAGATCAGGGAGAGACAGGGATTGGGAGAGACACAGGGAGAGACAGGGACTGGGAGAGAGACAGGGACTGGGAGAGAGACAGGGATTGGGATCAGAGAGAGACAGGGACTGGGATCAGAGAGAGACAGGGATTGGGAGAGACAGGGATTGGGATCAGAGAGACAGGGACTGGGAGGGACAGGGATTGGGATCAGAGAGAGACAGGGATTGGGATCAGGGAGAGACAGGGATTGAGATCAGAGAGAGACAAGGACTGGAATCTGGGAGTGACAGGGATTGGGAGGGACAGGGATTGGGATCAGAGAGACAGAGACTGGGAGAGACAGGGATTGGGATCAGAGGGAGACAGGGATCACAGGGGAGAAAGGTTAAAATCAAATGCTCAGTGGAGCAATGGATTCTCTGCTCACAGAGGCCTTGGAATCCTGGAATGCTCAGGGTTGGAAGGGACCTTAAAGCTCATCTCATTCCTGTCCCACAGGCAGGGACACCTCCCACTGCCCCAGGCTGGCCTTGGACACTTCCAGGGATTCCCTCTCTGGGAATTCCATCCCAGCCCCTCCCACCCTCACAGGGAACAATTCCTCTCCAATATCCCACCTAACCCTGCCCTCTGTCCATGGGAAGCCATTCCCTGTGTCCTGTCCCTCCATGGACATGTTTTCCAGCCTGGGTTGATTGTTCCTGTTGTTCTGCATGTGTTTTCCAATTGTTCCTGATGTTCTCCAGGTATTTTCCAGCCTGGATTGATTATTCCTGTTGTTCTCCAGGTGTTTTCCAGCCTGGATTGATTATTCCTGTTGTACTCCAGGTGTTTCCCAATTGTTCCTCTTGATCTCCAGGTGTTTTTCAGCCTGGATCAATTGCTCCTGTTG
Organism: Anomalospiza imberbis; assembly: GCF_031753505.1. NCBI lineage: Eukaryota > Metazoa > Chordata > Aves > Passeriformes > Viduidae > Anomalospiza > Anomalospiza imberbis. The sequence continues at coordinate 4,345,616 of NC_089707.1, forward strand.
TTCTCCAGGTGTTTTCCAGCCTGGATTTATTATTCCTGTTGTTCTCCAGGTGTTTTTCAATTGCTCCTGTTGTTCTCCAGGTGTTTTCCAGCCTGGATTGATTATTCCTGTTGTTCTCCAGGTGTTTCCCAATTGTTCCTCTTGTTCTCCAGGTGTTTTCCAGCCTGGATCAATTGCTCCTGTTGTTCTCCAGGTGTTTTCCAATTGTTCCTGTTGTTCTCCAGGTGTTTTCCAATTGTTCCTGTTGTTCTCCAGGTGTTTTCCAATTGTTCCTGTTGTTCTCCAGGTGTTTTCCAATTGTTCCTGTTGTTCTCCAGGTGTTTTCCAGCCTGGATCGTGTCTCTCCAGCCCCAGAGCTCTCTCAGCCCCTCAGGCTCTAGGGGAGGGGAGGGGAGCAGCCCGAGGGTCTCCCTGAGGGGCTCCTTTCTCATGGAATACTTTCTCCAGCTCGTCATTTCCTTACTTCACCCAAACACAGCCACATTCCTCAAGTTTAACTGTTTGGACTTCTGCAGAAAAGAGAAAGCTGGCGGGGGCTCTTTCTAAGGCCAGACATTCCAAGAGCTGGAAAAACACATCCAAAGGAAATTGTAAAGGGGGAACTTTTTTTTCCTGAGTTTTCCTGTCCTGTTTTTACTGTTTCCTGCTGAAGTCTCGGCCTGATGAAACCCCAGAGAGTTTCAAGGAGGCACAAAGAGCACAGGGAAACACGGAGCTGGTGGCTCCAGGGCAGGAGGAATGGCTGGAAATGTCAGGACAAGGCTTGGAAACTCCTGGAAGAGCCCTCGGGGTCAGGACTTGTCCTGGTTGGTCAGTGGAGGGGCTGGGGTGGCACTTCCAGAGCTCCAGACTCTTCCCAAGCACTCAAGTGGAAACTTGGCACTGCCCAGAGACCCTTGGAAGAGACCACAGATCCTGGATCCAGGGAAAAGCTCCTGGGTCACAGGGAAGAGCTCCTGGATCCCAAGGAAAAGCTCCTGGATCCCAAGGAAAAGCTCCTGGATCCCAAGGAAAAGCTCCTGGGAAGAGCTCCTGGATCCCAAGGAAAAGCTCCTGGGTCCCAGGCAAGAGCTCCTGGATCCCAAGGAAAAGCTCCTGGATCCCAAGGAAAAGCTCCTGGGTCACAGGGAAGAGCTCCTGGATCCCAAGGAAAAGCTCCTGGCAAAAGCTCCCAGATCCCAAGGAAAAGCTCCTGGGAAAAGCTCCTGGATCCCAGGAAAAATCTCCTGGATCCCAGGGAAAATCTCCTAGATCCCAGGGACAGGCTGCACAGGGAAGATTTCATTTGGCTGGAAAAACAACCCCAAATGAAAAACCTCATCCCTGGAGCTCCAAACATCACCTGAATCAAACTCAGTCATTTTTTCCTACTTGAGGGAGGGTGGGATCAGAGCCATGACATCAAAATCCTTCATTTTGCTGTAAAAGCCATGAGCAGCCCTTGGCCTCTGGCGCCACAGGCTCAGCTTTTGTGGGCTGCAGCTTTTCCTCCCACACTGATGTAATGGGAGCTCAGGTTCCACAAAATATCCCCCAGCCACTCGTCCCAGAAGATGTCAGGGAGAGGGAGGAAATGATGCTGGAATTCTGTGAGTGCCTGCTCCGAGGGTATTTCCCTCTGGAGGGGGGAATTTCCTGGATGAGGTGTGAGGGGGGTTGTTCTGCTCCTAGTACAAAGCAGCCTCTTACTGGAGCTGCTCTCAGCGCTCAGAAATTCACTTTATTCCAATTTAAAATTCAAATTAGTTCTTGTTACGGCGAGAGCAAAGTAAATTCAAGTGAAGCCCTTCAATAAATCTGGAATTGGATGGATTTGGGGTGGATGAGATCTTTCTGTCAGGGATGGGGCTCACAGAATCCCAGGATTCTGGGGTTGGACATCACCCAGTCCAGCCCAGGAACAGGTGACACAAGAACCAGGTGGGTTTGGAGTCTCCAGACAGGGAGAATCCCCAACTCCCTGAGCAGCTCTTCCAGGGCTCTGCCACCTCCAGGAAAAGAAGTTTTCGCTGCTGCTGAGGTGGAATTTCTTGTGTTCTGTTTGTGTTTATGCTCCTCACTCCAGTTATTAACACAGAGAATTCCACATCTGGCAGAACCCAGGACATTCCCTGGCTCTGGGAGGAGATTTGTCCTTTCTCCCTATCAGGGAAAGGGCTTCAGGCTCTGCTTGCAATGAATCCCGCTCCAGGAAAATCCTTAGGAATGAGGACTGGCGCTGAAGTGAGAGCTACAGGAGGTGCTGCTGCTGCTGGAATCTCATTATGGAGACTCCCAAATCCTGCTGGACACAAATCCTGCTGCTCAGAGACTCTCAGCAGCCCTGGGGATGGAGTTTTCCCTCGGGAGAGTGAAGCTGTCCCCTGGCTCCCTGATTTTCCCTGGAAGGTCAATCCCAGGCACTCACCTGGCTGCAAACCCCCCCAGGATCCCTTTGCCAGCCCGGGCAGAGCAGGCTCTGTTTGTCTTGGCAGGGAGGAGCTGTGTGGACACAGCTGCAGGATTTGTTTTGTCTCTCACACAAGTCTGGCTCAGCCAAATCTCTGCAGGCTTTGTGAAAATGCTCCTTTATGTAAAGAATTTTATACAAACGGCCCCAAAGTCTGCCCCTGCTCAGCCCCTGCCCCTTCCCCTCTCTCCAGGCACAGGACACTTGGATTTTCCAGCCTTCTCCAGAAGTTTCTTTCAGGAATTTCCAGCTCTCTGTTCAATCCACCAATGCCTGGGTGGATTTGGGAATCTCAGTGCTTCAGGAGAAAAAGTGAGGAGGAGCTCACCAGGAGCTCTGGAGCTCAGGTTCAGGGGTTTGGGGGGGAAATCTCCCAGGGCAGAGCCCTCCAGGGAGAAATCCTCATCATTTTCCATAACTAAAGCAATTCCTGCGTGTTGGGAAAAGGCAAGGAAAGAGTTTAAAGACTCTGTAACTGCTGCAGAACAGGAGAATTGTCCAGAAAACTGTGGATGTCCCATCCCTGGAAGCATCCAAGGCCAGGCTGGAGCAGTCTGGGATAGTGGAAGGTGTTCCTGGGTGGTTTTAAGTTCCCTTCCAACCCAAACCACTCCACAATTCCCCGATTCTACAAAGAAGGAGACCAGAACAAGGCAAGGTGACTCCAGTGGACGTGTCGAGGCTTTTACAGAGTTTTCCCTTCTCTGCAGCCAACAAAAGTGAGGCTCAAACTTCAGCAGAGGCCTTGAACGGGGCTCATCTGCACCCTGAGCTCCGGGAGAGGCTTTTGGAGCTCCGGGAATGTTGCACAGCCCTGTGGAATTGGGTGGATTCCTGCAGGCTGGGCTGCCAGAACCCAGCAGCTGCTCCTGTCTCACCCTCTAAACCACAGGGAAAAATCCCAGGGAAGGCAAGAGCAGCCCAATCCTTGGGAATGGATTTACACAGAACAAGCCCAATCCTGGGAGAGGGAGAGGCTGGAAAATCAGGGCATTTCCAGGTGCTTTGATCTCAGATCTGGGAGTTCAAACATTGGCTCCGTGTTTCGCTTTCATTTCGGGTCCTGGCCACTCCGAGCCTTGCCAAAAATCCTATCAGAGCTGGGAGTGTCCATCTCAGCCAGCAGGAGAGGGAGGAATTCCCCGGCTCAGCCAAACCTCAGTCATGCCCACAGAGCCCAAATCTGCTCCCGCACACACCCAGCAAAGCCACCCCGAGCCACATCCCGAGGAGTTCTCATCCCACGGAGCACCAGGAGAAACTCAACAAAACCCAGAACCTCCAGAGCTAAACCCAGAGAGCGAAATCCAGCCTGGATTCCCTCAGGCCTGGCAGAGCAGGGCATGTGGAATTCCTTACCTCTCTCACACTGGGGCCCGGTGAAGCCGTAGACGCAAGCGCAGCGGTTGGGGCCGATGCACCTGCCCCCGTTCTGGCAGCCGCTCTCACACACAGCTGCGAGGGAAAACAGAGAATTCCATCACTCCTGCTCCTGGAGAACCCCCTCCAGGATGCTGGCAGAGCTTGGGATGTCACCTCCACGGTGGCTGGAGTATCAGAGTTTGGAATATCAGCTCCGTGTTCTCCCGCCCGGAGCATCCGCGGAGAAATCTGAGATTTTTGTTCTTTTTCCTTGGAAAAATTGTTCCCTGATCCTACCCGAGCCCCCTTCTGCAAAGGCCATAAACTCCTATTGCACTGGGGAGGATTTCCTGCCCTCTGGAATCTCAGTTCCCTTAGGTCAGCGTTGGGATTTAATGGGATGAGTGGATACAAACAGGAAAATGCACAAAAAGAAATGTGTGGGGGAATGACAGCAGCTGGAATGGGAGAAGGAATGGTCAGGGATTTAATCCCACATGCCCAGAGCAAGGAACTGAGGTCTGAGCAGCACTTGGGTGTTCCCTGAGCTAAAATACTCACTGGCTTAAAGTATTCCAGACTTAAAGTATTCCAGACTTAAAGTATTCCTGACCTAAAGTATTCCAGACCTAAAGTATTCCAGACCTAAAGTATTCCAGACCTAAAGTATTCCTGATCTAAAGTATTCCAGACTTAAAGTATTCCAGACTTAAAGTATTCCAGACTTAAAGTATTCCAGACTTAAAGTATTCCAGACTTAAAGTATTCCAGACTTAAAGTATTCCAGACTTAAAGTATTCCTATATTGGTTCCTGTATTAGGAATATCAGTTCTAACTGATATTCCTGACTTAAAATATCCCTGATTTAAAACATTCCTGACTTAAAACATTCCTGACTTAAACATTCCTGACTTAAAACATTCCTGACTTAAACTTAGCCCTGCTACCCCGGGTTGAAACCCTGCACTCAGGGCTGGAGCCAAAGGACGTTTCCTGGTAGAAATCACGGATTGATGGAATCTGCAGAGCGGGAAGGGACCCCCAAGGACCTTGCCCCACCCGGAGCCCCCTCAGTGCCCAGCTCCCGGCTCTGATCCCGGGCTCTGCCTCCCTCCCCGGGCTGGGATGGGGCCAGGGGGATGCAGCGTTCCCGAGCCTGCTGGGATGTCCTGCCAGAGAGGGAATGCAGGATGGAGCTGGGAGCAGCACGTAGCGAGGGCTGCACGTCCCATCCCCAGCCCCGGGCTGCTGCTCCGGAGAATTTTCCCAAGGTTTTGCTGCTCTGGATGAAATTTTCCATCTGGAGCCTCTGCCTCCAGCTGAACTTTTGGGAAAGTTTCAGCACCGAGGGATCAGGCAGAGCTGAGAGGGAGTCTGGGGAGAACTGGGGGATTTTGTCTTTAAAAATCCTCAGTGGGAGTGGTTCCCACGTGGATCCAGGGATTTGGAATTTGGGAAGTTCTAACTGATCTAATTGATAAGAGATTCCTTTAAAGATGTTGTGCTTATTTGCTTACTAAAGGCTTCTTAAAATGTATTACATGGTAGAATATATATATAAAATATAGCAATATATATAATTGATAATTTCTATAATGATATAATAACATAATATAATAATACAATAATTGTAAAGTATTAAACATAATTATATCATTATAATATAGTAAGAGAATATATAATTACAGAGATGTATAATTGTATATATAATACATAGGTGCATATTATATATAATATATTGTGCATGTATTATATATAATAGTATTCTCTCATTATAATATAATAATACATGAGATATATTGTGACCATACTATACATTAAATTCTATATCACGAATATATTATATATTAGAAGATATAACATATCTTATCTATATATTAAATATAGATAATATAGTATACACAATACTATCCATATCTATTATTTATATATTATAATAGATCGAAAAATCTATATTATACTAATGTATTATACACTACACTGGGAAATCAATTAATCCATTAATTATATCCAATATCTGTATTTTGACACACAAAATTTTGGTCACGAGAAAGGGTTGAGATTCCGAGGGAAGGAGAACACAGTGCTGATGTTGGAGCGTCCCAGGTGCCCTTCCCTGTTCCCACTCCCGTTCCCATTCTCATTCCCACTCCCATTCCCATTCCCACACCCATCCCCGTCCCCGTTCCTGCACTCACTCTGCCTGCAGTAGGTGCTGGTGAATCCCTTCTGGCACAGGCAAGATCCATTCCCATTCCCCTTCCTATCTCCATTCCCGTTCCCAGTCCCATTCCAGTTCCCGTTCCCATTCCCATCCCATTCCCATTCCCCATCCCCATTCCCATCCCCATCCCCGTTCCTGCACTCACGCTGCCCGCAGTAGGTGCCAGTGAATCCCTTCTGGCACAGGCAGGATCCATCTCCATTCCCATCCCATTCTCATTCCCATTCCCATCCCATTCCTATCCCTTTCCCCATCCCATTCCCATTCTCATCCCTGTCCCCATTCCCATCCCCGCACTCACGCTGCCCACAGTAGGTGCCGGTGAATCCCTTCTGGCACAGGCAGGATCCATTCCCATCCCCATCCCCTTCTCATCCCCATTCCCGTTCCCATTCCCATCCCTGTCCCCATCCCATTCCCCTTCCCATCCCCGTTCCCATCCCCATCCCATCCCCATCCCATTCCCATCCCCACACTCACGCTGCCCGCAGTAGGTGCCTGTGAATCCCTTCTGGCACAGCCAGGATCCATTCACATTCCCATTCCCATCCTCATTCCCATGCCATCCCCATTCCCATTCCCCTTCCCATTCCCATCCCTGTCCCCATTACATTCCCCTTCCCATCCCCATTCCCATCCCTGTTCCCGTTCCCATTCCCATCCCTGCACTCACGCTGCCTGCAGTAGGTGTCGGTGAATCCCTTCTGGCACAGGCAGGATCCATTCCCATTCCCATCCTCATTCCCATCCCCATTCCCATCCCCATTCCCATCCCTGTCCCCATCCCATTCCCATCCCCGTTCCCATCCCCGCACTCACGCTGCCCACAGTAGGTGTCGGTGAATCCCTTCTGGCACAGGCAGGATCCATTCCCATTCCCATCCTCATTCCCATCCCATCCCCATTCCCATTCCCCTTCCCATTCCCATCCCTGTCCCCATTACATTCCCCTTCCCATCCCCATTCCCATCCCTGTTCCCGTTCCCATTCCCATCCCCGCACTCACGCTGCCCGCAGTAGGTGCCGGTGAATCCCTTCTGGCACAGGCAGGATCCATTCCCATTCCCATTCCCATTCTCATTCCCATCCCCATTCCCATCCCTGTCCCCATCCCATTCCCATCCCCGTTCCCATCCCCGCACTCACGCTGCCCGCAGTAGGTGCCGGTGAATCCCTTCTGGCACAGGCAGGACTCCTCGGAGCAGCTGCCCCCGTTCATGCAGCGCACGCTGCAGCTCTGCACTGGGGACAGGGACAGGAACAGGAATCACCCCGGGATCCCCGGCCGGGAATTCCTGTCCCGGCTGGCACTGCCTTCAGTGCCAGGGGACAGTGCCCATGGCATGGGATGTCCTGGGCTGGGAGGGACTCCCAGGGATCAGGGATCCAGCTTCTCACCCCAGACACCCCAAAAAACCCCCACCCTGTCCCAGTGTTTTCCAAAGGCTCCTGGAGCTCTGGCAGGGTTGGGAATGTGCCCGTTCCCTGGGGAACTCTTGGGGGAAGAACCTTCCCTGAGATCTATCCCAACCAACCGAAGGCATCCATCCTTTCACTTCTCTAAGGAATCCACCCCAAACCTTTCCAGCTTTGTCCTTCCTGCAGGATTTCCCTCAAACGAGGGCATGGATAATTCCTGACGTCTCCCTGTCTTTGACACAACCCTGTCACAATCTTTTCTTTCAGGATTTTATACTTGGCCAATATTTTCCCCACCTTTTTTGTCATTGTTTTCCATTATTGCTCCATTTTTCAGCCCTTTTCACACTTTGGCCTGTCTAATCTTCCAAACTCCTCCCTATCAAAGCTCTCTGAGGAGTTTGGGGGGGATGGAATTTCCTTGGTGGAGGAAAATCATCAACTTTAAGATATTTCTCCTCCTTTTGCAAACAGAACATGGCCTCCTTGACAAGATCCAGTTACTGGGAGAGGGACTTTTTTAAGGAATTTGGAAAGAAAAGCACGAATCCTCCATTCTTCCATGTGAGAGCTCAGCTTTCCCACGGGATTATGACCCACTGGATGTGACTGAGGCACGGCAGGAGAACAATAGCAATAAACAAATTGGGGAGTTTTATCCTGCCTTGGACACCAAGTGTTGACTTTAACTGTTTCCTCACTCTATCTTTAAGGGATTTGGGATTAAAATGGCCCAAAGAGGGATTTTTGGGGCTCAACAGTGAGTTACAAACACAACTTTCCCTCTGGAATGCCTGGAACAACACATTCCTCCTCTGGGAGGTGTGACCACTCCAACTGCAAGGGCCTGAGGTTGGAGCAAATTATGTGAAAAGTGGATTTCACACAAAAACCCCACGGAGAGCCTGGCTCTGGCTGCCAGGGAGAGGAGGGGATGGGATCTGGCAGCTCCAGGCGTGGATTTATGGGATGGAGGCTCCTCCAACACCAATTCCAGGCTGAGAAGAGCTGGGGCCAAGCGCCTGTCCAGGAGAAGCAGGGCTCACGAGTGTCCAAGTGGGAGAATTCTGATTTTTGGGAATGCTGGGAGCAGGGAGAGCTGGGCTGGATCTGTCTCCTCGTCTTCCTCCCATTCCACAGCCAGGGATCAGCCCAAATTTAGATGGGAGTTTAATCCTTCAGGAAACAGAGCTCGAGGCTTCAAAGCCTTGCCTGGATCATCAGACAACGAGGCTGCTCCAACTGGGAAAAGGCTACAATCTGGAAAACACTTCCCTACAGCCCTCAGGTCACTCAGGAAGCCCTGGGAAAGCAATTCCAACACGTCTGGGAGGCAGAGGGGGCTGGGGAGGGGCTGGGTGTCAGAGCTGTCCCCATGGCTGGGCTGCTCCCGGCACATCCCAAGCCCCACACTGCAGGGATAAGCTCCAGTGGAGCTCAGGAATTCAGGAGTTCAGGGCTTGGGCACAGGAAGAGCCCTAATACTCATCCAGAAATTTCCAACCAAATGGCAAATACCCTTCCAGGTCCTGCCATGATCCCAAAATCCCTGAGGTTCCATCACCACCTGATTTATCAGAGAATCCCAGACAGGTTTGGGCTGGAGGGGCCCTTAAAGCTCATCCCATTCCACCCCTTCCATGGGCAGGGACCTTACACTGTCCCAGGGCTTGCCCGGTCCTTGGATTGTCCAAGCCTGGCTCTGTTGGGGCCCCCTGTGGATCTGGAATGCAGAAGAACATCTTCCAACCAGGAATTGCAAGGCTTTGTCAGGATTTGCCAAGGTAGCAGAGGCCAAAGTTGTAGGAAAAGGAGGATGAGAGGAAAAGGAGAAATGACAGGAAAAGGAGGATGAGAGGAAAAGGAGAAATGACAGCTCATCCTCATTAACTTTTCCCAGGATTGGATTGGACTGGATTAATCCTACAAATTACTGGAAGGGATCAGTGGCTCTGCCAGGGATCAGCTGTGGGGCTTTTGTCTACTCATTCACTACTCCAACTAAACAGCCCCCTCAGAGCACTCCTAAAACATCCTTACTCCCTGGAGTAGGAATCCAAGCAGGAAACTCTGCTCTTTGTTATTCCAGAGGAGGCATGGGGCTTTTCTTGCCTCTGGAATGCACAATTTGTCTGCTTTTCCACAGAAATCCAGCCCCCAACAGCGAGTTCCAGATTGGAGGAGCCCCTGCAGAGGAGCCCCCCCATCTCCCACCCAGCCCAGGCTCCCGGGAATGCCAGGGCCGTGCCCAGATGGATGCAGGGCTCTCGGCATTCCTGGAATTCCTCCCTGATTGCTCCCACATGGACCCTGACTCCCGGAGTTTGGTGGCTCCAGCACCTTCCCCTCCCTGAAGGCTGCAGGCTCCGCTGCTTCCCGGGGATCTGCCGGGAGATCTGGGGCACAACGTGGCTCTTGGGAAGCAGATCCCAGAAATTTCCTTCTGCCAGGCACGCCCTGACTGTGGCTTTGAGGAGTCACTTTATCACAAAGGCTCCTCTGCAGCTGGGCACTGATGGAAAATTAATTCTTGGGATGTCCCTCTCCATCTGCGACCTTAAAAGGCTCCAAAATCCCATTTATTGCTGCAGGAAAAGCCCTCAGGGAAAGCACCCCAAAACACAGAATATTATATTCTGAAACATGGAATATTTTGTGAGCTCTGCCCAGTTCAGGGTGGAACTGCAGGGATTCGATTCCTTTCCCTTCTGGGAGAGCACGGAAGCCCTGGGATCACCAGGAGAGTTCCCTTACCTCCAGCTGAGCCGCAGTTGGGGGAGAGCTGTCCATTGGAGCAGGTGCACATGTTGGGCCGGGAGCAGAATCCATCCCCGCAGGAATTCCTGCAGATTGCTGGAGGCACACAAGGAATTACACTGGGATTGCACCACAGGAATTCACAGAGGCTCTGGCTCTGGGTTCATCCCTCACAAGAGGAATTGTGGTAGGCACATTTCTCTCTCTCAGGATTTTTTCATAGAAGAGCACAGAGGGATGAAAGAGAAAGCAATTTCTGTTTCTGCTCCTTGTTTTTCCCATGTGGAATGTGCTTGGAGAGCTGTTTACCTGGGGTGATTGCTTGGTTGGATTCTGGTGAGGATTGTTTGAGCTGATGGCCAATCCAACCCACCTGTGGCTGCACTCTCAGAGAGGGTCACGAGTTGTGAGTGAGTTAGATATGGTAGTTAGGAAAAGCAGGTTTGTAGTTTTAGTATCTCCTTTAAATAGTATATTAATGGATTATAGCATAGTTATAATAAAGAAATCATTCCGCTTCTGAACTGGAGGTGGACATCAGCATTTCTTCCCACCGGGTTCTCCTGCATTTACAAGGAATCACCCAGGGAGGGGCTGGGGCACCTCTGTGGGCAGAGCAGGAGTGGGAAGGAGCTGAAATCCCATTCCATCTTTATCCCACAGAATCAGCCCGTTCATGGATTCTCCAGCCCAGACAGGAAGGAAAACTCCCAGTCCAGGTGAGATTTGTCTCAGCCATCCTCCCGTGGCCCCTTAAAGATGCAAATTCCCGCTGTGAAACACCTCTGGTGACGCCAGGTTTGCAACGTCCCCATCAATTAACGGAATTATTCCTTGGGAACAAGCAGGAAATCCCTTCCTCGGGAGCAAAGCCTCCTCAGGAGCCTCCTGTCCCAAAGCAGGCACTGCCAGGGGACACGGAGACACTTGAGGAGAGGATTAAAGGCTGAATCCAAGAACTGGGACCAGCTGGAACCATTTGGGTTCAATCGGGAGTAGCAGAGCTGGGAATTCCCAGGAGCTCTGCTCCTGCTCTGCAGTGGGAGCTGGGAATTCCCTCCCCAGGGGCTGGGAGCAGGGAAATCACTGGATGAAATGGATGCAGGGATAAAGGGATACTCACGGACAATGCACTGGTTCCCTCCAGGCAGAGTTTTCCAGCCGGGACAGCAGTAGGAATGGAACCTCGAGCCGCAGACATTTGGGCTGAAAATCAAACACAGTTTGGGGTTTTTCCTTCTGTTTCAGTGCCTTTGGATAAATCCAGGCTCCGCAGGAGAGCAGGGAAGAGCTCCCTGTGGGACATTTTCCCTCCATTCCCTCCTATTTAGAATTTTGGGAGGTTTTGGTCAAAATCAGTGGAGGAAGAGGAATGTGGCATCAGCCCCATGGACTGAGAGAGAAGGGAGTTCAAAGAGGAGTATTTTTAATTAGGGGTCAGACACCACCTCTTTCCAAAGGGGATTCATCCCAGGATTTCATGCAGGGATCCTGAGAGGTGGAGGGTGAAACTCCAAGATTGTTCCTCCCAAAGTGAACCTTGCTGAGCATCTGCTAAAAATTAGCAGAGTTGCAAAATAAACCATGGGGAGAATCTACTCCGAACGGGGTGGGATTAATGATGTCCCAGGAATGACCCAGGGGGAGAAGGGAATGAGATTCCAAAGCAATAACTCCAGAAGGACAACGCTGGTTTGTAACAGGGGCAAAAAAAAAAAAAAAAAAAAACCATCTTCAGCAAATTTGGGATAAAATTAGAGTAATCAGCAGTTTCCTCAGTGCTGGGAAACATGAGCTGGGATCCCTCAGTTCCACCAGAAAGGTCAGGATAAAAGGGATGTCTTAAAATCATGGAATTTCAGAATGGTTTGGGATGGAAGGACCTCAAAACTCATGGAATTCCACTCCTGCCAGGGACAGGGAGCCCTTCCACTGTCCCAGGCTGCTCCAACCTGGCCTTGGACACTTCTAGGGATGAGGACATAATTTTATAACATAAATAAATGAATTAAAAGTGAAATTTAAAAATCCAGGATTTTTTTTTTCTCAGCTCTGCCTCCTCGGGGCTTTTCCTAGAGCTGGCGCAGTCCTGGAGCGTTTTTCCATGGATGGATCGTCCCTTCTCACCTTCTGTGCCTCTGAAAGGGCTCATTAGCTAATGAGAATTATGCAAATGAGGTGAATGTGACCCAAAGGAAGGAAGGACAGAGGGAAAACAACCGCTTGGCATCGCCTCTGTGCTCCTTAAACAAATGCCGGGATTAGCGATGGACAGGGAGGGAGGCAGAGGGAATTTCAGTGGGTGGCACGGAGCGCTGCCCCTGGCACTGCCTCCAGCGCAGAGCTGGGAAAAACCAGGGGGAAAAGAGAGAAAAAAAAAAGAGGGTGAAAAAGAGGGAAAAAAGAGGGGGAATAGAGGAAAAAAACACAGGGAAAAAAGAGGAATAAAATAATAAAAAGAGAGGAAAAGGAGAAAAAGAGAGTAAAAAGGGAAATAAAGAGGAAAAATAGATGAAAAAAGAGGGGGAAAGAGGGAAAAAGATGAAAAAATATAAAAAAGGGGGAAAAAAGGAGGAAAAAAGGGGAATTAGAGAGGGCAAAGAGATTAAAAAGAGGAAAAAGGAAAGAGAGAGGAAAAGAGGGGGAAAGAGGGGGAAAAGGTTGAAAAATAGAGGGGAAAAGAGGGAAAAAAGGAGAAAAATATGAAAAAAAGAGGGAAAAAAGAGGAAAAAAGTGGAAAAAGCAAGGGGAAAAAAGAGGAAAAACCCACTGGAACAGAGCCCTGGGATGGGAGATGCTGGATGGAAAGGCTGGAGAGGGAGAGGGAGGAAAGGGGGAAGCCCAGGCTGAGAATCTCTTCCAGGGGAGCTGCTTCTCCCTCTCCTGCTCGAGCACAATCTCCTGACTTTGGGGTCCATCCAGTTTTCCCAATATTTTGGGAACATCCCAATATTTCCTAGTTATTTCTCCTTTCTCTCTCTGTATTCTCTGTGTAATTCCAGATGTGAAATTCTCTCTCCTGCACTTCCAACTCCTCCAGTTTGGGGAGAATGGAATTCCTAGTTCCCACCTTCCCTGTCCTTTTTACTTATTGGAAGATTTTTCTGTCTTCAAGTCTCATCCTAAGCAAAATTTGAGGGAAAAACAAAATTCTCCAGGAACAGATTCAGCCAATTCCCAACTTGTTCACCTTTTTTTTTTTTTTTAACGGCCACTGATTCCAGGTTTTTCCAACCTTCCAGAGCCACCTTTTGCTTCAGCAGTGAAAATTTACCTAATTCCAGCTTAAAGAGGATTTTCAGTGCCAAAAGAAGGGATTTCTGCTATCCATGCAAAAGCTTCTTTAAGGAAGAGACAGGGAAGTTTCTCTTGGGATTATTTGTGACCCCCTCTCCCCCTGCAGCCTTTCTCTCATTGTGAAACTCAAACAAAATGAATGTGGATGACTTCAGCCTGTGGTTTTCCAGGGACAATGATCCCACCTCTCCATCCGAGCTGGAAATTTTTCCTCCAATTCAGGATTTGCTCTGGTTTTGGTCCCTGCCTGGATTTTTGCTGCGCCCTTGGGATCAGCTCTGACAATGACTGGGGACAGCTCTGGAGCCCCCCTGGCCTCGGTGGGGATCACAGGGGACAATATCTGGTGCCAAATGTCAGGGTGGGTTTGGGAAAGTATCTCCTCCCCACACCTCGAGGGATTTGGGATTGTGTCAGGGCATGGGAACAGATCCCAGACAACGCTGGCTTTGGGATCCTCGGTGTGTTTGTGTACCCCTCCTGCTGCACTGAGCAGATCCCCCCAGAAAATGGGGTTCATTTCAGAGAATTCTCAGTTTGAGGAGTCCTCTGCTCGCTCCCCCAGGCCTGGTTGTGTTTGATGAGGAATTCAGAAGGGAAAAATTCCAGAAATCCCCCTGGGAAAGTCAGACCTGCCCCTGTTCAGTGTGGGGACAACAACAAGGTGCTGCAAAGGGGGTTCTGAATTCCTCCCACCTGGAACCCATCCCTGGTTCTCCAAAGCTGCTCCTGAGGACTTTTAGGAATGGGTTCAAGTCCCAACAATTCCAATTCTTTTTGGTTCTACGAGCTGGGGTTTAAAGGTGAGAGGCGCTGAATGCCTGTACCACGGGGAAAAGCCACAAAGCTCAGAACTTCCAACAGAAATTTGGATGTGTGACACTGCCAGCACAAAAATATTCCAAACTCAGCACGTAGAAACACGGGATCATAAAATCCCAGACTGGTTTGGGCTGGAAGGACCTTAAACCCCATCCAAATCCACCCCTTCCATGGGCAGGGACACCTCCCACTGTCCCAGGGTGCTCCAACCCAGCCTTGGACCCTTCCAGGGATGGAGCAGCCACAGCTGCTCTGGGAATTCTCCTCCAGGGCCTCACCTCTGGGAGATGGAATGAATATTTTTAATTATTCTTATTCGGTTTCATCAAAGGAATGAAGGAAAACAGAAGGAAAGTCTTGCAAAGGCCGTGCAGGGGTTGGGTTCCAGCTGCTCGGGGTTCAAGCCCAATAATCCTGATCATTTTCTGTTTTTTCAGCAAGGGGGGATCTATTAAAATCTGGTTAAACACCTTTGCTTTGTCCATAAGAGCATTTTTCCCCCTTTATTGGGTTCTTCCCACATCTCCTCTGAGCGATGGTAGGAAAATCTCCCTTCTTGGTGCACATTTAATTCAACCCCTGCAGACCAGCAAGGAACCTTTTCCTTTGAAAAAAGACTCAAAATCCAACAGATTTCCAGGAACTACTTCACACTTTCATTTGGAATGCAGCACTACCAACTCTTCCATTTTTTTTTCCCCTCCTTAAATTCTGAAATAAATCAAAACTTCAAATACAGCCCTTAAAACTTCCAGACAAAACCCATACAACCTCTGGCTCCTCCGCCAGATATTCCTTTGCCATTCCAATATTCTCCCTCACGATTCCTGCCAAAAACAAGAGAACCCAGCCACGGCCAGGAGGCCAAGATCAACCATTTCACAACATAAATCAGGGCCCAGAGGAAAACTGAGGAACAAAAGTCTCGAGTCAGAGGTTTCCAAGTGCTGCCTTCACGTTGTTCCTGGTGTTGTTCGTAGTATTCCAGCCCTGGCGCAGGGAACGGGGCTGGGACGTGGGGAGGACGTGGAGCTGGAAGCAGGAATGTGCTCCAGAGGTGGCTGGAGCACAGGGGCAGAGCTCCAGTTGCACCTTTCCTGAAGGAAATCTGGGGCTCTTTTGCTAATTTGGTTTTTGAAGTGTTTCAATCATTGCTCTTCCCCCCCTGCCAGCTCCCCCCAGTGAGGGGTTCTGGCTGCCTGAAATCCAGGATTGAATTAAAAACTGGGAAATTTCATCTTCTGGTGCCTCTTAGGAGCACCTTGGTTCAGAGAATCATGGAATTGTTGAGGCTGGGAAAGACTTTGAGATCCTCAACAACCACAGTCACCAGCATGTCCCCAAGTGCCACCTCCACGTGGGTTTGAAACCTTTTTCATTCCCAAGATTCTGGTGGAACTGCAGGGTCAGGGATAGACTCAGGTGACCTGTGTCCCTCTCTGAGGACACTCAGAGGTGCTGGAGCTCCATCCTTGACCTGTAACATCCCCCCAGAGTCAGGTCCAGGCCCGTTTGTGTCCCGTGGCCCCAAATCCCAGCCCATGGCTTTCCCTCTCCTTGGCAGCCAAGCTCAGGGAGATTTTGGAGAACCCCCCCTGCATCCCTGAGCTCCTGTTCTGCAGCTCCAGCATTGCCCTGTCCATCCCCCAGTGGAAGATGAGGAGAAGGGAGATTTTGGAGAACCCCCCCTGCATCCCTGAGCTCCTGTTCTGCAGCTCCAGCACTGCCCTGTCCATCCCCCAGTGGAAGATGAGGAGGAGGGAGATTTTGGAGAATCCCCCCCTGCATCCCTGAGCTCCTGTTCTGCAGCTCCAGCATTGCCCTGTCCATCCCCCAGTGGAAGATGAGGAGGAGGGAGATTTTGGAGATTCCCCCCCTGCATCCCTGAGCTCCTGTTCTGCAGCTCCAGCATTGCCCTGTCCATCCCCCAGTGGAAGATGAGGAGAAGGGAGATTTTGGAGAACCCCCCCTGCATCCCTGAGCTCCTGTTCTGCAGCTCCAGCATTGCCCTGTCCATCCCCCAGTGGAAGATGAGGAGGAGGGAGATTTTGGAGAACCCCCCCCTGCATCCCTGAGCTCCTGTTCTGCAGCTCCAGCATTGCCCTGTCCATCCCCCAGTGGAAGATGAGGAGGAGGGAGATTTTGGAGAACCCCCCCCTGCATCCCTGAGCTCCTGTTCTGCAGCTCCAGCATTGCCCTGTCCATCCCCCAGTGGAAGATGAGGAGGTGTCAGAAATCAGCTGGAAGCTGCTCCCGTTCCCTTTCCCCCACAATTAATTTGGCCACCTCTGAGTGCTGCCCTCGGGGCAGGGGTCCCAAAAACTCCTCTCCCAACATCCTCTCCCCATCCATCTTCTCACTTGCAGGGGCCAGCTCATAATGAATGGGCTTGACATAACGAGCTGTGGCTAAAGCCAGCCTTCATCCCTCCCTGGACCCCCGAAATGGCAGGGCCAGCAGGGCCCAGCCCTGCTCCCCTCTTTGTTCCACACATCCCTGCTCCTGGAAACTGTCCAAGAGTTCATTAAAGCAATAATCCCATCCCAGCCCTGCCTCAGAAGGGGATTTGTCAGGGCTGGGGCCTTCAGGAGAGGCTCATTTGAAATTGTCTCTCCTTTAATGGGTTTAAGGCTGGATTAAAGCCGGGCCTGGGCTGGGATTTATTGCTCCCCGTGCGTTTATTAATTGTTATTTGGGAAAGCAGGGCTGGATAAGAGGCTTGTTTATTTTGCTTTTAATCCCCACTTTGCATTTATTTCATGTGTTTCCCTTTATTGAAGGAGGCTGGGATGGGAATGAGCTGTAAATAAATATAATTCCAGCAGAAACAGACCCAATCTTTGGCCTGACCTGCTGGAGCCTCTTCCCAAGGACTCTCCAAGCAGGGGCAGCAGCAGGGACAGCTCGTGTTGGGCACCTGGAGTCACTGGGAGCAACTCCTCCCTCCCAGTCCCATGGTTTTGATGGATTCTGGAGGATCTTTGAGGCCCTTCCAAGCCAAACCACTCCAGGATTCTACAAAACCCACAGGAAGTGGTTTGTGCCACTTGTGGGTGATATTTAAGAGAAACTGAACCAATGTTTGGGTATTTTTTTATCTCCCAGAGTTTAAAAAAACTCCCTAAAAAGTCACCTGAGTCCCATTTCTCTCTCTGAGCTTCTGCTGGGGTTCTGTTTTCTCATCCCATTCGGGAAACAACAGAATTTGGAGATGGAGAGAGAAAAGGAGGCACAGACAAGGATAAATCCCAGGAGAATTAGGGCTGGAAAACACCTCAGAGAGCATCCCAACCATTAACCCAGCAGGGAGGAGCAAAATTCCCAAAGGGAAGGGAAAAATTCCCAGTGGGACGGGAAAAATCCAAATCTTGGTGACTGTCCCTTGAGTCCTTGGATGTGTCTGTCCCTCCCCAGGCTTTTGGGGAAGGAAAACACTTCTGCCATGGATCAAATGCTCCAGGAATGGCAGGAAAACCTTGTAAAACACTGGGAGCTGGGATAAAAGGTGTGGGAAAGGAAAACTCGCACTGGGGAATCAATTTCTTTCGGGGTACAAATAAAGCAGAGCTGCAGCCAGCCCAGGAGCCCTGGGGAGGTTTTCCCATGGGAGAACAGTCAGGACCCTGCCCTGCTCCACCCTCAAATCCAACAGCAAATCCTCAACTTTTGTCCATTTTCCTCCATCCAGACCCAACATCCACATTTTTGAATGGCAACCTCAGTGCCCAGGGTGGTGCCCAGGGAATCTCCAGTCCAGCCCGTGGGACACAGCTGAGCTCAGCTGGGTTTAAATTCCAGCTCTGTCCAAATCCCTCCCTGCAAGCCCTGGAGCCAAGGGAAGGCTCAGCCCAGGAGAGATCCCGGACTGGAGCTGGTTTATCTCCCTGAAAGGGAAAGCTGGGGGGGCTGGGAAGGCAAAGCCAAAGCAAATATTTGCAATGGTGTCCTGAGCTGTTAAACAGACACCAGGGATAAATGGGATTAAATGTGCACTGGGTGGCTTTGGGGAAGAGATAATTCCACAAAATGCAGTTGTCAAGGTCACCCACGTGCCCACATTGTGGAACAACCCCAGACTTAAACAGCTGAGCCAACCTTTATTGACATTTCCCCCTTGGTTCATTCCTTTGGCCACTCTGAGGGAAGCAAACCTGCAATTGGGACTGATCTGCTTTTCCCAAAGGGAAATCCCACAGCAGCAAAGGATCTTGAGTCCTTAAAGAAGCAAAAGCCAGGTCAGGGAAGATCCCAGAATGATTAAATTTGGAAACAACTTCTGAGATCATCAACCTCCCAACTCTGATCCATAACTAAACTTCCCAGGATTGTTCCAAAGACAAAGGTTCAGCATCATTTTGGGGGACCCACGGCAGAATCCCTGGGATTTTGGGCTCTGCAGGAGCTGCCTGGTGCCATCTGAGGCTGCTTTCCAAGCCCATTTATTTAAAACTTGTCCCATTTCTCATCCCAAGGGCTTGGGACAGAGCTTTCAGAGAGGGAGATTTCCAGCAGAAGGGCTGGGAGGGAGAGCTTTGGACACAAACCCAGGGGATGGTCAAACCCAGGGAGCCACCCCGTGCTGCCCACCAGGAATCCCCCACCAGGAACAGCCCAGGGCCAGGAGAACAAGGATTCCTCAGCTGGCTGCACTTCCAGCTGCACAGATTTCCCTGCCCTGCTCCCAGGGGGGTTTCTCTTCCTGCAGCAGTGGCTCCAGAGGGCAGGAGGGGAAAGGAGGGAGCAGGGTGACCCCAGCCCTGGAGCCCCTGGGAACTGAGCCAAGGCAGAACCCGGGCTGGCTGCCCTGAGGGAGGGCACGAGGGGCTGCAGGAGCCACTTCTCACTTGAGGACCTGCCCTTCACTTTTGGGATTTGGTCTCCAGATCCTCCCAGACCCCCCCAGAGCTCAAAGGGATTTGACTGTAAGGAATTTTTGCAACCAGATCTGGCCACTCCAGCCCCTGAGTGCTCCAGGACCACTGGACACCAGTGACCTTTTCCTCTGGGTGCTGGGAACAATGGAAATACTAATTTCCTTCTCTGCCCTCCCTTTTCCTCCTGTTATCCATGCCCACATCAACTCCTCCCAGTCCTTCCTAAGAGCCAGGAATCAGCCACACAGCCCCGGGATGAATGGATGTGGCAGAGCATCATCCCAGGCTGAGGGAGGGCTGCAGGGAGATGGAAAACCAAGAGCTGGGCTCGGGAATGAACAACTTGGGTGCCTTGAGCCAAGCCTGGCTTCCCTGGAGGAAGGTGGGAATGCTGGGAATGCTGGGAATGCTGGGAATGCTGGGGGAGAGAGGATTTTTCAAGAAGCAGCTCCAGTTAATCACAGCCCCTGGAATGGGTGGGGGTTGGAAGGGTCCTCTGGACATCCTCCACTGCAACCCCCACAAGGATCTGGGAGGTTTTATCTGATTTGGGAGGTTTTATCTGAGGGATGAGCGTGGCAGAATTCCTTAGGGGTCATGCCAGGGGATGCAGATGGGGAGCTTGGAAAAGCCCAAATCCCTGGACAGTCATTGTCCCTCTTTTCCGAGGCCATCGTAGCAGGAGGGGAGGCCATGCAGGCTGGAATTCCACGAGGAGAAGCCTCCATCTGCACAGGCTGGAATTCCAGGAGAAGGCTCCCCCATCCCCACAGCCTGGAATTCCAGGAGATTTCTCCATCCCTACAGGCTGGAATTCCAGGAGGAGAAGCCTCCATCTGCACAGGATGGAATTCCAGTATAAGGTTCCTCCATCCCCAAAGGCTGGAATTCCAGGAGGAGAAGCCTCCATCCCTACAGGCTGGAATTCCAGGAGGAGAAGCCTCCATCCCTACAGGCTGGAATTCCAGGAGGTGATTGCTCCATCTGCACAGCTTGGAATTCCAGTATAAGGTTCCTCCATCCCCAAAGGCTGGAATTCCAGGAGGTGATTCCTCCATCCCTACAGGCTGGAATTCCAGGAGGAGAAGCCTCCATCCCTACACACTGGAATTCCAGGAGGTGATTGCTCCATCTGCACAGCTTGGAATTCCAGTATAAGGTTCCTCCATCCCCAAAGGCTGGAATTCCAGGAGGTGATTCTTCCATCCCCAAAGGCTGGAATTCCAGGAGGTGAAGCCTCCATCCCCAAAGGCTGGAATTCCAAGAGACTCCACCATCCCCAAAGGCTGGAATTCCAGGGGACTCCACCATCCCCACAGGCTGGAATTCCAGGAGATTCCTCCATCCCCACAGGCTGGAATTCCAGGAGGAGATGCCTCCATCCACACAGCTCCAGCTGCAGCCCAAACCCGGCCCTTTTTTGGGGTAGTGCCCCCATTCCAGCAGCATTCCAGCATTCCCCAGCCTCTGGCACTGCCTGGCCCCGTGCGTGGATCCCGCTCTGCTCCTGCCCACGGACACGGGAACGCTGCCCAGGAGCTGCAGCCAGACAGGCTTAAAAGAACTTAAAATAACCCCAGATCTGCCCGGGCCAGGAACCATCTTAGAGCAGCAGAGCCGAGCTCAGCCTGGGCTCTCCTGCTGGGCCTGGACTCCCTCCTCAGGTGGGAAATGGCCTCAAATTTGGGAGAGAGCGGGAGCTGCCCCACGGGACTGGGCACGGCCCCTGCCCAGGGGTAAAACCCTCCCAGAACAGCCCCAGCACCTGGAGCGCAGCCAGAGGGACCCCAGGGGCAAATCCCGAGGTGACAACATCCCCCAGGGCCGTGGGAAGGACAGGCACAGCCACCACTGCCCATGGAATGGGCTGGCATGGAAGGGACCTTAAAGCCCATCCAGTGCCACCCCTGCAAGGCCACCTCCCACTGTCCCAGGCTGCTCCAAGCCCTGAACAGCCTGGCCTGGGACACTCCCAGGGATGGGATGTCCACAGCTTCTCTGGGAATTCTGTGCCCACCCTCCCAGGGAAGACAAACCCACCCACCAGGTGGGTGTGGGGGCTCTCCAGTCCCTGCAGGTGAGCCCCAAGTGCCGTGACCCCAAAAGGAGCTCAGTGCCCAGCACCGCTCCCATGGGATCCTCCCAGATCCAACCCCTCCTTCCCAAGCTCAGGGAATGGCAATCCTGCCAGCCCAGCTCCGTGTGTGCTCTGCTAACCACCTAAAATCTGCTTTACCAAAGAGACAAGAACTCCAACTCACCCTCGCAGCGAGTCCTGGCCCCTTCTCCTCACTCTGTTCGGGGGTCTCTCCTCGTAGGCTGCAAATCTGTCTGTCTGCAAGTCCCCCTCGTACTGTCCCCGGGCCGGTGCCACCGCCAGCACGGCCGTGCAGCCCAGCAGGAGCCTGGCCAGCCACAAATCCCCCATGCTGGCCCCAATTCTGAGAGTCCCCCGAGAGCTTTGTCCAGCTGCAGGCTCCCTGCTGCCCTTGGAGGAGGAGGAGGAGGATGGATTTTGGCAGCAGCCCCCGGGTGCCAAGGACCCGTCCTGGAGTTCCCTTTCTGGAAGGAAAAAGAGGGGAAAAGAGATTTTTTTTTTTAAGAAGTTTCCCGGTTTTGAAGTCATTGATCAGCCCAGGCAGCTCCTCCTGGAGCTGATCCAGGCGGGTCACACAGGCCCACCCAGTGTCCCCAGTGCCAGTCCCCACCACTGCCTTGCCAAATCTTTCTGTCCCAAGAGCTGGAAACCAGGAGATGCCCAAGAGTCGTGGCTCTGCCTCACACTGATTTTCCTGATGGAGAAACAAAGAGCAACCAAAGTCCTCCAAGGTAAGAGGAGAACGTCAAGAAAGAGCAGCTCCTGTTCATGGACCATCATCCCACAGCTCCGCTGTGCTCCCTGGTGTTCCAGGAGATCCCAGCTCATCCATGGCTCAGGGGACAGCTGTCCTGGCATGGGGACAGCCCCTGGCACGGCACTGATCCCCCCAGGGGACATCGGGGTGTCCTGGGGGTGGCCCTGGGATGGGGTGGGTGATTTTGGGGGGCCGAGGAGAAGGCAGGAGCTGCAAAGCTGGGATCAGGGGGGAGGAGATGTGAAATCCCAAGGGAAAGGCTCTAAAAAGAGATCCCATTCCCAAATTCCCCAGCTCTGCCCGTGGGGAGCCCATCCTTCCTCCTCCTCCCGGGCAGCAGCAGCTCGGGATGCAGCTCTCACCTCAGGACCCCCAAAATTTGGTGTTGCAGGAATGAGGAATCCTGGATGTGCCCCGGAGTGGGAACAATCTGTGCTGCGAGAGGCCCCGGGTGGGGAAGGAGAGGCCCCCGAGCCACCCCTGACTGTCCCCCCTGCTCTCCCACTGCAGCTTTCCCGGGCCAGCCCAGCCTCGAAAATCAGCCCAGACAGGACAGAAAATGTGTCTGAACAAAAAAAAAAAAAAAAAAATCAGCCAAAAAAACCCCACCAGAAAAAAAAAAAAAAACACCAAACCCTAAAACTTATTAAAAAATAATTAAAATTAATTAAAAGTTCAATTTCCCTCGCTGCTCGCAGCGTCCCAGCTGGGAATGCCTCAGCTCTTGAGGGCAGGAATTTTTCAGGCTCTAAGGTTTCAAACGCAGGGAGTGAGGAGAGTGGGAAGGGGAAAGGAGACAAAGAACTGCCCTCCCTGCAGCCCCCCGAGCTCCGGCTCTGCGGGCACCGCTTATCTCCAGCCACACAAAAGGCAGAGTGTTCCTTCCCTGTCCCGCAGCTCCCGAGGATCGGGGCACATGGAGGAAGAAAAAGTGGCAATAAAAAAAAAAATTTAAAAAAAAAAAAAGTTAAAAAAAATAAAAATAAAAAGCCACAAAAAGTTTCGCACTCCAGCGATTTAAAGCGAAGGAATTGCAGCTGCATCCATTTCCCCGCGGGGGGATGAGGAGCCTGACAAATGATCGATACACGGGACATTCCCGGAGAGCTCGCACAGGCATGGAAAAGTCATTTACAGCCGCCAGAGAGTCGCAGCTTCAATGGAATAAAAGCCTCCAAAAGTTCTTTGCAGCGCTGAGAAATTCCAGCAAACCCCACTTGTGAGAAAGACACTGAGAAAGCAGTGAGAGAATCAAGCCCTAAAAATCAGATTTTAAACCGGTTGGGAAGGAAGCAGGAAAACATTTCCAAGGCAAGGCTGTGAGCGTGAAATGAAATCAATTAAAAAAAAAAAAAAAAGAAAAAAAAAAGTGTGCGAGACACAATCAAACAGAGAAAGGAACCGATAAAGAGAAAAGAAATCAGCTGTGCCGCTCCGGAGTGAGGCGGAAAGTGGTGAAATACCTTTGAGTCCTGGGGCTGGTGATGTGCCCAGAGCTCCTTTGTTTAGTGGAGGTCTGGGCAGGACAGAAGGGACTGCAGGGCTCACTCCTGGGGAGAGCAGAAAAGGTACAGCCTCGTCCAGGCCAGGGGGAGGGCCCGGGCGGTGGGAGTAGCTCAGCCCAACATCCTCCAGCCAAAATTCTCCGAGGAGGGGCTGGGGGAGAGCTCGGCTTCAGCCCGGTGGCACCTCGGCATTGCCGGGGCTCTGCCCCAGGGAAGGCTCCGATCCCCAATTTCTGCTGGTGACAGCGGCTTCACTTCAAAGGGCTCGGGGGATAATGAGGGTTCAGTCTTAATGAACTGGCGGTGTGGTACAGCAGGGGAAAATATCAAGTGAAATGCGCTTTTCTGGCTGATGATTTTCCTGGTTTTAGTGGAACTCGCCCAACTCCGATCCCCAATTTCGGCTGGTGACAGCGGCTTCACTTCAAAGGGCTCGGGGGATAATGAGGGTTCAGTCTTAATTAAGGGGGGAAGTGGTGGTGTGGTACAGCAGGGGTAAATATCAAGTGAAAAGCACTTTTCTGGCTGATGATTTTCCTGGTTTTAGTGGAACTCGCCCAAAACAATGAAGTGTAACTTGCTTGAAACATGGATTTTTGAAGGAATAGGTGACCCAGCCCAGGATCTTCACACCCCAAAGTTACCTTGGCTCCAGAGGAGTAAAAAACCTTGGAGGTTAAGAAGCATTTTTTCAAAATAAATTATTTTAAAAATAAAGGTGTGTTGCAGATATTCAGTCTTTCTCCCAAGGAAGAACTTTGTCAGTTGGGAGTTCAACTCTACTCTTCGGCTCTGTGAAAAAACAAAACAATAAAACCAAAAAAACCCCAGTTTTCCTCTGCCTCTTGCTGTAGGCCTCACGGCTGATGGCTTTTCTTCAAATAGAATGAAATGCACATAAATCCTCTCTCTGCTCCGTGCCACTGCACACCCACTGCTTTTCCCAGGGGTGGAAGCCCAGAATTCTTCCTGGAAAGCCCAAATCCGGCTGATTTCCAGGTCCAAAGCGTTCAGAGAAGCTCCTGCACCAAAGGGGATCCAAAGGGAGACCCAAGGGTTCCCCACGGTGACCCCACATCAGCTCCAGCCCCGTCCCCTCCTGACCCCAGCACGGGAGGCTCCAGCTGCAGCCATCGGCTCAATTCCCAGCGGAGCCGGAATTCCAGGAGAGCCTGAGCCCTTCTCCTGCTGCTGCCTTTGAAACCCTCGGCGTTCCTTTGTTCCCAGCCCTGTTCCCAGTCAGCCCCTGCCGGCTCTGGAGGGGTCAGGAGAGGCTCGGCCTAATTAACAGCAGCCTAATTAACAGCGACCTTGCGGAATGCCAGGGGAAAGGCAGAGCTGGGAATGGAGCCGGGCAGGGAACGCAGCTGGGGCAGGAGACAATTCCCACTCCAATTCCCATTCCCACTCCAATTCCCATTCTCACTCCCATTCCCATTCCTATTCCCACTCCCATTCCCACTCCAATTCCCATTCCTATTCCCACTCCAATTCCTATTCCCACTCCCATTCCCACTCCAATTCCCATCCCCATTCCCATCCCATCCAATTCCCACTCCCATCCCATTCCCATTCCCACTCCCATTCCCACTCCCATCCCATTCCCATTCCCATTCCCATTCCCATTCCCATTCCCATTCCCATTCCCCAATCCTGCCCCCATTCCAGCTTAAATCAGCCTGGGCTTTACCTGCCTGGGAAGGGCAGGACTGGGACATCCCACGGGAAAAAAAAGAGCCCGGAAAGACCCAAAAATGACATTTTCCTCCCCCTGGAGGAGGAGGAGGAGAGAGGCCTTAAACCCACCTCAGGCTCAGCTCAAGGAGCTGTCACAAAGTGCCCAGGAAGGGTTCCACCTCTTAATGAGTGAAGCACAGTGGAAGAATGCTTGTAATTAATTATTATTGCTATTAATTACGTGCTTGGAGCAGAACCTTCAGAGAAGTTGAGGTTTTTTGCTGCCCTGAGCAGAGCGGGAAATGAAGAGAAAGGAGGAGTCATTTAGGGGTGATTTGATTTAGGGGTGATTTGATGAACATTTTAGTTTGACCTGAACGTAGAATTTGAGAATTAGATAACACAATCGTGGTTTCAAATGGCTTTTTAATTAATTTTCAATTATTGTATTTATCCAAGCTTCTGAAACGTTGTCTGGAAAAGGAAAAAGCACAGCCTATAACTTTACCATTAGTGAATTCAAATATTTGCAGATGATTCATTATCTGCCCAAACTATTTAACAAACCCAGAACGGATTTGTGAGTTTTCCTGACTCCAGTTTGGAGTCAGGGTTTTTTGCCATGTCTCCTGTGCAAGCAGGTGGAACTTTGAGCAATAAATAATGCAAATGAGGGCAGAGAAAAAGATCCGATCTCTTCATTTTGGGGAGCTCCAGGGAGCACATGGAGGTGGGAAAATCCCATGGGAAAATGGGAATGAGATCCTCA
The DNA here is from genome assembly GCF_031753505.1 of Anomalospiza imberbis. NCBI lineage: Eukaryota > Metazoa > Chordata > Aves > Passeriformes > Viduidae > Anomalospiza > Anomalospiza imberbis. The sequence continues at coordinate 4,371,627 of NC_089707.1, forward strand.
TTCATTAATGTCACTGGAATCATGGAAATGCCCAGGGGAGAGGGCTTAAAGCTGCTTTAAAAGTTGTTAAATTCAACATTTACATTTGAATGCTCAGCAAGCTCCTGGCTCTTTCTCTGGGAGGAAAGGATATCAGGAATTGGGATATCAGGAACTGGGAAATCAGGAACTGGGAAATCAGGAACTGGGAAATCAGGAATTGGGATATTAGGAATGGGAAATCAGGAATTGGGATATCACGAGCTGGGAAATTAGGAACTAGGAAATCAGGAATTGGGAAATCAGGAACTGGGAAATCAGGAATTGGGAAATCAGGAATTGGGATATTGGGAATGGGAAATCAGGAATTGGGATATCACAAACTGGGAAATCAGGAATTGGGAAATCAGGAATTGGGATTTCAGGAACTGGGATATTGGGAATGGGAAATCAGGAATTGGGATATCAGCAACTGGGAAATCAGCAATTGGGAAATCAGGAATTGGGAAATCAGGAATTGGGATATCGGGAATGGGATATCAGGAACTGGGATTTCAGGAACTGGGATATTGGGAATGGGAAATCAGGAATTGGGATATCAGAAACTGGGAAATCGGGAATTGGGATTGTCCAGCTGCAGAAGTGAAGCTTGGGGTGGCCCAGGTGGGGATTTTCAGTGCCTGAAGGAGCCACAAGAAATGGAGAGGGACTTTGGGCAAGGGATGGAGGGCACAGGGAATGGTTTTACATGGACTGAGAGGGGGTTTAGATGGGATTTTGGGAAGAAATTCCTCCCTGGGAGGGTGGTGAGGCCCTGGAATGGATTTCCCAGAGCAGCTGTGGCTGCCCCTGGATCCCTGAAATGTCCAAGGCCAGGCTGGGGCAGCCTGGGACAGTGGGAGGTGTCCCTGCCATGGCAGGGGAGGGATGAGCTGAGATTTAAGTTCCCTTCCAACCCAAATCATTCCGGGATTCTTTGATCTCCCAAGTCTGACGAGAGCTGGGAATTTGGGTGTCAGCCCTGATTCCTTCACCTCATCCCTTCATTTCTGCATCAAAGCTGAGCTGGTTCAGCCCCATCAGGGCCTGTCAGGAACCCCCAGCAAAGCTGCCTGAGAGCCCCTTGAACTTTTCCATTCCTGCCTTTATTAAAAAGTGTCACCTAAAAACTGCCTGGGCTAAAATTAGCCCGTGTTGCTTCTCCCAGGGTGACACAACTGCTGCCAGGGCAGCAACAGCTCTGAACCGTGATGTCATCTCAGAGAGAAAAAAAAAAAGTCATGGGGAAAAACAAGCAAAAAAGCAATTTCAGGCTCTTGTGCTGCAGCCCTTGCAGAGAGCCGGGGTCAGGGAATGTGGGGTGGACGCTGCTGCTCCGTCCTGGCCAGCCCACGCTGCTCACTCTGCTCAGAGAGCAGGGAAGGGAGGGATTTATTCATGGGAACAGGCAAAAAGGGGCTGAGGGGGGATGAGGACATGCTGGATCTGCAGTGCTCAGGATTTCCAGAACCTCCCCATGGAATTTCAGAAGGAACTGGAGACCAAAAGTGGCAGCGAGCAGCACACTCAGGAACCAGCCCAGACAAAGCTTTCCTCAGGGAAATTGTTCCACAGCATTAACTCCTTCCCTGGCTTCCCTGCTCCACACACAACCAGCAGGGTTTTGGCCCCAGATCAGGCTGGTTTCTCCTCCTCCCTGACATTAAATCAATAATCAGCTCGGAGCACCTTCCTGCCTCACCTTTGGCTCGGTCCAGGGACCTCTGTTTGCCAAAAAAAAAACATTTAAAAGGTCCTGTGTGAACACGAGGGCTCCTGAGAACTTTCCAAGCCAGGGAATTCAGAGGATGAGCCCAGGTGTTCCCAAGGATGTGAATTATCCCAAGGATGTGAATTATCCCTTCTCCTGGCAGCAGGCAATACCAGGCAGTGGCTGTCACCTCCTGGGATGATCCACACAAATCTGCTCCTGCACCTTGTCCAGATGCCCTTAAAATGTACCCCAAAAAAATCCCGAAGGCAAAGAACATCCCAAGGGATCCCTGTGGCAGCCACAGCTCCTCTGGGAATCTATTCCAGCACCTCACCGCCCTCCCAGGGAGGAATTCCTGCCCCTGCATTCACTGTGGATTCACTGGGATGAGAGTCTGTGCCCATCCCAGGATTTTGGGTTTGGACAGGACCAGGTCAGACCTCAGGGAGGTCTGAGTGACCTCAGGGCTGGGGCAAAGAGCCAAGAGAATTCCCTAAATCCTCACTGCCTCCTGCAATTCCCAGGGCTGGAGAAAGTCCCGAATTTTACACACCCATGGGAGGAATCCGGGATTCCAGGGATGTGGGGCTGGGACTGAGGTGCCACCAGCCAGGGCTGATCCCAGGTCCCACCGTGTGTGTAACATTTCCAGCCCCCGAGCTTGTGACCAGGCTTGCAACATTCCTTTTGTTTTCTAGGAATTCGACTCCACCAAGGAGGGAAACCACAGGGAAATTGTTTCAGTGTGTGCTCTGGATTTTGGGAGAGGAGGGATGGGGCCGAGGGATGATGTATCACACACGGCTCCACAGCCAAGAGCTTTAGAAAAACACCCTTTGCTTTAAACCCGGGGAAAGGGACTTTTTCCCTCTTTGGCTTGGCAGGGGCTGAGCCCAGGCAAGGAGAGATCAAAGCCAGGCGAGGCTGCTGCGAAAAATCAAGCCCTGGACATTTATTAAGATTTTATTCATAAAAAGCCCTGCTCTGAGTGCAGTGGGATTTCGCTGTGGAACTTTTGACACGGGAGCTGCCTGATTTAGAAGGAAAATTGCCTCTTTCTCCTGCCAGGAGTAAGGCGATCCCTCCATTTCCTGTGAAATTCCAAGCAGGGATACAAACACCTTTCTTGTTGCCCTCAGGTGGGCTGGAGGCACATCCAGCCCTTGTTCCTGGGGTCTGGAGTGTCCCCACCATCTCCCCAGGCAGATGTGACTCTCCCCACCACATCGGTCTGCTCCAGCCCCACCTCACTCCCTTTGCCCTCGGTTGAATTCCGAGTTTCCCGTTTTCCAGCCTTTTTTCGCGGCTCTTTTCTCCCCTTTGTGCGATCTGCAGTGCAGAAGTTGAGCTTGGCAGCGGGGCTGGAGCAGATGGAGAGCCCTGGCCCAGCTCCCCAGATCCCAGGAACTCCTGCTCGGTGCCGTGGGCAGGATTTCCAGCCACTCACTGCCTGGATCTGCCAAAAAAAAAGCCACTTTCACATAGAGGAGCTGGAATTTTCTCGAGGACAAGTGACCACACGAGCACCCTCTCCCCGGGGAAGGTGAGAATTCCATGTGAGCTGATTCCAAGGGAAAACAAGAGGGCAATTTCAGGGAAAGCTGGAATATTGACATCCCTTCCTACAGCTCCATTTGGAGAAACCCCGGGATGGTGAATCCACACTGGATTCTCCTGGAGGTGAGGATGGGGCAGAGCTCTGCACTTGCCTTCCAAGCACATCCAAGCCATGAGCAGGCAGAGCTTGGAGCCATTCCTCATGGAAAAGATCCTTCTTTTGTCTCCCAGCGCCAACAGATGAGGAAAAGCCACAACCATGCTCAGGAATGTGGTGCCCAATCCCAGCCCAGAGCATCAGCTGGCACAAGGAGGAGCAAAGGAATGAATCCACAGGGATTGGAGAGGTCCAGGAGGGGAGCAGAGAGCAAGGATGGCACCCCAGGGTTACTCATGAGGTCTCTCCCCATCGCCTTCAGCTGAGCAGGGCTCTGTGGTGAAGCAAAAACGGGGGGAAAAAAAGGGAAAATATTGGAGAAAAATACCAAAATATCCACCTCGTTTGGTGTGCTCCTCTGAAAAGCAGGTGGGTTCACAGCTCAGGAATTTGGGCAGGAAGAGGAACATGGAAACAGAGAGACAAGAGGTGCTGGATCCTGCACGGGAAAAGCTGCTGGGATTTCGCAGGATGGGAGAACAGCTGGGAGCAAAGGCTGAGGAGCTGCTGATGGGGAGAAGATTAAATGAAAATCGGTGTCCCGTCAGGGTTCCTGAGGTCTGGACCAGCCTGATTCCCCCAGCTTTTCCTCACAGGAGAGGGGCTCCATCCCTCTGACCAGAGGTGAAGGTGTCCCATGACAGGGATTGCACTGGGCTTTAAGGTCCCCTCAAATCCAAACCACCCTGGAATTCCAGGCTAAAGGGGCCATTTAATTCAGAGTTGGGCTCACTGGGCCTTGGGGGTCCCTTCCAACCTGGAATACTCTGTGATTCCGTGGCTCAGCAGCCAGGCTGAGCATCAGGGTGGGTGGATCCTCTTTAACTCTTCTCCGAGCATGGATTTGATCCTGCCCCAAGGGCATCCAGAGGCTTTGATTTTGCTCCTCGTGCAGCATCAGCCGGTAAATGCAAACCCTCTCAGCTCTCCTCCTGCCTGGACATCCCTCCTTTCCCTCTCTGTCCCAGGATTCTCCCCTGGGAAGGGGCTGCACAAGGAGTGTCTGGAGCTGCAGAGCTGCCAGACCACCCAGGCAAGGCTGGAGCTGCCCCAGCTCAGCCTGTGTGGAGCAGCTTGGCCATGGCACAGCTGCAGCCCAGGGCCACAAAAACACTGGATTTTGCTCCCCAGCAGCAAATCCAGCCCCGTAGCCTCCCTGGGATGTCCCAAATTCTGGAGCAGAGCCCCACTCTGCCACCCAAAGGAAGGAGGGGAACAAATTTTGTCCAGATGAACCCAAGGACAGCTCTCCTGCCTTGCAAACATCACCTCATGGATGATATCCAGATCCCAAACTCCCTTCCTGCCCCAGATGGGCCATGGTCTCACTTCTCCTGAGGACTGGAGGACTGGAGGACTCCTGTTCCAAACCTGGCTTCCAGAGGTTTCTATCAGTTTATCCCAAACCTGAGGGGCTGGATGGGTACTGGTCTGACTGGTCTAGGAAGAATCCAAAACTTTCAGGACACATTTGAAAGGAATTTCTGGAAAACACAACAAGACCCAAAAGGGATGGGAAGAAATTTGTGTGCAGCAAAACCTGGGATCTGCCAGCCACTTCCTGCACCAGGATGGAGGGGTTGGGTTTGATCCTTGAGGTCCCTTCCAACCCAAATCACTCTGGGAGTCTGGAATTCCACGATTCCTGTCATTCCATGAGATCTGTGCAGCCTCCTCGCAGGAAGCACACACAGCAGAGCCTTTGTGTCCGAGCTGCTTGGCAAAGACCCTTCCACGTCCCCGGGGAGTTGCATCATTATTTTGTTGCCTTTGCAGGCATTATTAATATTCCAAGGTCTGGGGAAGGAGATTTTCCTTTGGAATCCTTTGGCTCTTCCTGTCAGGGTCGTGTGCGAGTTGGAGTCAGCCCCTCAGTGATGTCACCCTTGGCCAGGACACCCCCAGTGTCCCCAGTCCGTCCTCCAGGGTCCCTTTCCCAGCTCGGGGTAATGAGGGAACAAACCCAGAGCCAGCAGAAAATCTGTTTCCTTTGGATATTTACAGATTGGAGGGAACAGTTCAGCTCTGCCTTCCCTGGGAGGTGCCAACCCCTTTTCTGCTGCTCCCTCTGCCCGCTGCCAGCCAGGACCCAGCAGCAGGAGCAGATTTCCCTGGGTGCCAACAGCTCCAGGAGTCATTCCCTGGAAAAGGCCACTCCTGGCTGGCAGCTGCCACGGAGCAGGAGGTGGATTTGGCCTCTCAGGGCTGTGGGGAGAGCAGGAATTCTGCCAGGAAAGGTGCTGGTGTTTGTTGGCTCCTCTCCCACGAATCCTTATTTTTGGGATGTGTTCAAGGCGTTCACCAGGAGGAGGAATTAAAAGGCTGAAGGAACAGAGTGACCATGAAATGCCACACGCTGAGAATCCACGTTTGGCTGCGTGGCCTGTGCTGGTCCTAAACTGTCCTGGCGGGACAGGACACAGGGAATGGCTTCACATGGACAGAGGGAAACATTCCATGGGATTTGAGGAGGAATTGTTCCCTGTGAGGGTGGGGAGGCCCTGGAATGGAATTCCCAGAGAAGCTGTGGCTGCTCCATCCCTGGAAGTGTCCACAGCCAGGTTTGGAACAACACAGCAAAAAAATGTCCAGGTACTGCTGGGAACATTTGCAGACCCCAAACTGGATGGGTTTTCCACAGGGATGAGGATAGGACCATGAAAGGGAATGAGCTGAGGCCCAGAAGTTGTAAAACAGCTCCAAAAGGGATCAAAGGCCTGGAGAAAGTCCCTGGCTGGCAAAGCTGAGGGAGCCACTTTATCAAAACTAAAGGAAGTCTGAGGGATAACTTGATTGCCAGGCACGGATGTCACTGGAGAAGGAGAATGCGGGGATAGAAAAAAAAAAAAACTTTATCATTGAGGAAAAAAAAATATCATCAGCTGGATGCCAAGTCCAAGGATTCCAAATGAGAAATAAGGAGGGAAGTTTTAACAGGTCTGTGGAAGGTGTCCTTGCCCATGGAATGGGAGCAGCTTTGAGGGCACTTCCAACCTAAACCAGCCTGGGATTTGCAACCAGATGCCCAGGAAATCATGGATCCCCAGTCCTTGGTGTCCTGGGCACGCCTGGATGTCCTGCAGCAGGAGAGGCACCGGTCAGAGGGAGGGAATGGGCTCAGGACCAGGAAAAATGGGTGAAATTCCATAATCTCTGGGATCTCTGAGGTCACTCTCCATGATGTAATGTCCCTTCTCTGGAGCTCTGTCACCACGCAGGTGTCACCACACCTGCTCACTGGACAGGGGATGATTCCCAGTCCTTCCCAGTCCTCACCAGGGCTGTTCACCCACGTGGAAACAACAACCACAGCCCTGCCAATTCCAGCTAAAAATATCCCATTACCCATTCCCCCCGAGACTCCTGCTCCGAGCCTTGTTCCCGGGGCATTCCTGCCCAAATCTGAATTCAAACGTCACCACCCAGCTCCCCACGGACGCTGTGGCCACTCCTTGTGCCCAAATGTGTCCAGCCAGGCCGAGGGCTCCTGGCAAATCCCAGACCTGGCCCTTCTCCTTTCCTGGGAAGTTTCCAGGATAATCTCATTTAAGGAATGCCTGGGGGCTGCTGGAGACCCCAGAAGAGGAGGGGGGATGTTTAAACCACACATGGGCCTCTCTGAGCCTCCCTGGGTGAGGCAGGATCGCTCCAGGCCCTCAGGAATTTCCAGGGAATATCCTCAATCCACACTTTCTACAATGAGCCACGTGGGACAACTTTCTCCTCTTTTTCCACTCTGGAATTTTCCTTTCTCCTTTTCCCTTGTGCCTTGCCTCTCCCCCTTCCCAGCGTCCCGCGTTTCCCCGGCCGTTCCCGCAGGATTTGTGCCTCTCCCGGTGTGTGCAGGTTTCCTGGTGCTGCTCACAGGAGACATGAGTTCATCCAGGCTCCCTCCTCCTAATCAATCCCAGGCATGGAAAAAAAACCCTCACACCCCCGAGGAGAACATAAACATGGACGGGATGTGCACAGCTTATGGAGACGGGACTATGGGAAACACATGGTTCCAGTTTAATAAAACTCTTACATTTCCAGGGCTTTTTTTGTTTTTGGCCTCTTTTTTTTGGCCTTTCCCCCCCCCCCCCCCCCCCCCCCCATTTTATGGCTTGTTACAGAGCTGGGAATAGCAGGGCTTGTTTTGTTGTTCTTGTTGTGTTTTATGAGGACAATGCCTCGTCCAGAGCTCCAGACATCAGATTCTTCTTGGGGGGAAGATAAAGCTTCCGGCAAAAGCTCTTGGCTCCTGCCCAGGTCTCCCTTAACTCCTTCTGGGAATGCTCAGGGTCTGACAGCCAGGGATGGGCCACAATGGGGTGGTCAAGAAGCCCCAGATGCTCGGAAATATTTGATCTAATCTTGCTCCTTAACCCATTTCAGCCCCTTAGTTGGATTCTTCCATTCTCTCTCTGTGTTTTTCCGGAGAGATTTGGAGTGCAGGGAAGGAGTTTGCCTGGCTGGGGCAGAGGAAGGGGATGTGGGGCATAAAGGCACATTTGGGTCATAAATCACAGGATGCCAGGATGGTTTGGGTGGGAAGGACCTTAAGGATTATCCAGTCCCACCCCAGAGATTCCTGAGCATCCCTCTTCCCATTCCTTGTTCACAGCCAGTGCTGGATTCCAGCTGCTTGGTGAAGTGAATGAGTGAAGGAAGGAGGAAAATCCAAGCAAGATCCAATCCCAGGGCTTTGGGACTGCCAGGGCTTTGGAGGGGATCACAAGTTCCTCCCTCACAGCAAAGGCTGGACCCACTTTTCCAACCATTCATTTTGGGAGTGTGTGCATTCCCCAGGGAAAGGAATCAAATCAGGCTCGAAGTCAACACAACCCCAGGGTCTGAATCCTTCCCAGAGGGAGGATGGAACCTGGACTAACACAGGGAGAATATCCAGGCACCTGGAAAATCCTTGGAGATTTCTGCTCGCTGCCATTCCATGGAGGCAACTTCTGCAAGACCTTTGGCCCCCAGCAAAGGCTGTTTTTCCTGCTCCTGTTTTATTCCTGTTACAGGGAGTGGGGAAGTGACTCTGCTCATGTTTTACCCATCACTACAAAGAAAAGCCCTGGAACAAACCCCAAACGCTCAGCACTGCCTGGGAAAAGGGAGAAAAATCCCACAAGGAACAATCCTAAGGCTGCAGGAGCTGGAAAAGGACTCAGATCCCATCCCAGCTCTGCTGATTCCCTCAGGATTTTCCTGTCCTGCAGCACCTCCATCTCTCTGGGATGTACAGCCCTGTGCTCCTTGTCCATTCCAGCCCCTGGCTCTCCCTCTTCCCTCTCCCATCCCATGCTGGACACTGCTGTTTTTATTTTGGTATTAACCAGAAAATCCCATTTTCTGCCAGCTGCAGGGAAAAGGTTTGGTGGGGTGAGAGGGAAGGGGATAAAAGCACTTGGGGGAAATGGGGGGCAGGAGGCTCCAAGTCCCAAACACCACCCGGAACACCGTGCTGTGCCACAGCAGCATCCTGAGAGCCCAAACTGCAGGGAAATGGGGCTGCTCCCGCTCTCACCAAACCAGGAGGCTCCTGCCCACTTCCTAGAACATTCCTGGAACTGAGGATTGCAGAGGTGCCGCTCTCCAAAGCCGTCACGTTCCATGTGCGGAGCTGCCCCGGCGCTGAGCTCAGGCTCTGCTCTGCTCCCAGCCCAGGACGGATTCCAAGGCCTTGGCTGCTTCCCCACCTTCGGATGTGCTGGAGTCGGGCTCAGCTCTGCTCCCTCTGTGCTTGGGACTAAACACAGGAATCCTGCTGGTCTTTCAACAGGCGAGGCAAAGAGGGACTGGGGACAAGGGATGGAGGGACAGGACACAGGGAATGGCTTCACACCGACAGCAGGCAGGGATGGATGGGATTTTGGGAAGGAATTCCTCCCTGGGAGGGTGGGAAGGGGCTGGGATGGAATTCCCAGAGAAGTTGTGGCTACCCCTGGGTCCCTGGAAGTGTCCAAGGGCAGGTTGGAGCAGCCTGGGATGGTGGAAGGTATCTGCCCATGGCAGGGGGTGGCACTGGATGATCCTTCAGGATCTTTCCAACCCAACCCATTCCATGATAAATCAGGAATGTGAAAAATATGACAAATACAAACCACAAAGAGATTGTGAAAGGGTCACTGGGATGCCAGGAGAAGGAGCTGGGACAACCAAAGTGCTGCAGGGACCAGAGCAGCTCCAGATTTCAGGTTCACAGGCCACAGAGCAATCAAAATCCAGTTGGGTTCAGCGACTGGCTTGGACACCTCCCAGGAATCTCTGGTTTCAGGCAAGCTGGAAATAAAACAAACTATTCTGATGGTATTCAGCCTCTGTGTTCAGACAAAACTCAGCAGCCAAGGAGCCTGAACTTGCTGTTTTTGCAACAGTTTTTCACAGCCCAAGGATGCTGTGTTTCTGGTCAAAGCTGATCCCAGTTTTGGACTATTCTGATGCAAATTATCCATCCCAGCTACCGAGGCTGGGATCAGGCTCTGGGGATGACACTGAGGACACAAACACTGAGACCCCACTGAAGACAGCAGGGAAGTGGGGGGAGTTGGAGCCTGGGAGCAGTGGGAAAGTCCTGCCAGGAACATCCCATGAGCGTGAACCATTCCCTGATCTCCACCCCAACCCCCTGACACAGCCCCAGCCGTTCCCTGGGTCCTGGCCCTGCTCCCACAGGGAAGAGATCAGTGCCTTCCTCAGGAGGAAGGGAACGTTATTAAACACCCCCAGCAGCCACCTTGTCTGAGGTCCAAGCCACCCCTTCAACTGCTGCCACTGTCCCTCTCTGTCCCCAAAGAGGACTCTGGGAATGCTCCCAATCCATGGCCTTTCCCAACCCAGAGCACTGCCCTAAGCTGCTTTAATTAACCAGAGCTGTGTTTAATTCAGGAAGAGCTCAGCACCTGCCAGGGCTGCCCCATCCAACCTCTGGGCTCCAGCTCCTCCTCCTCACATTCCACGGGTCACTTCTCCCCTCAGGACCCACTCCTGGCCTGAGACACCCCGGGACAGGGACGGCGATGGTGACGTGTCCAGCCAGTCCAGACAGACGTGGAAATGGTGCTCCCAAGAGGCTCGGAGGAGACACGCCTTGAGAATGTGTCTGAGCAAGGCTGAGGCTGGGATAAATCAGGAAAAATCAGGATAAAGTGTGCACCTTAGCAAAAGGCTGATGAAGGGAATTCTTGGCTCACACTTCAGGAGTTTTTTCCACAGTTTGTCACCAGCAGCATCAACACGTGGAGGGTGGGAAATGCATCCAATATCTAAAACAAATCTGGATTGTTGTTACAAGGTTCTGCTGTGGAGGAATCCTTAAATCACCTCCAGTGAGAGAGGCTTTAATTCAGCTTCTTTATCCAGCTTCCCTCATCCATGGAGAACTCTTCCAAGTGGGGTCCGGATCTGTCAGGAGGGAGAACTCACACTGGAGGAAGTTGTTTGGAAAAAAACATAAGAGCTATAACAGTCCTGGAAATTCTGAAATGCAACCACCACCCACACATGCACAGATGGACACACACTGAGAACCTCCAAAGCAGAGGAAAATCGAGATATTTTAGAAATAGCACTGACATTCAGAATCCCAGAATGGTTTGGGTTGGAAAGACCTTAAAGATTATCCCATTCTACCCCCTGCCATGGGCAGGGACACCTTCCACTCTCCCAGGTTGTTCCAAGCCCTGTCCAGCCTTGGACACTTTCAGGGATGGGGCAGCCACAGCTTCTCTGGGCAACTTCCCCCAGTGTCTTCAGCAAAACCAGGATTTTGTTTGAACCTGGTAGAAAAGAAGAAAAAGAAATAAAAAGGAGAGGTGTGAAAACCCAAGAGTTACAGGTGGACAAAACTGATGAGACTGAAATCCACAGAGATCCTCCCACTGATGGGGAACAGATGCCACAGAGAAAGTGCAGTCAGAGGGATGGAAAAGGATGTTTCCAGAGTGCCTCATTCCCTACAGCTCCAGGAGGAATTAAATCCATTCATGGGCTCTTGGAATGGGTTCCACTATTCCGTCACAAAATGAGACCCAGCTTCATCCCATGTCCCAGTCATGTTTTCACCTCTAACCTGACCGAGAGATGCCGTCAAAAACCACTCCAAAGTTATTTTCCTAGCTCTCAGCTCAGAGATGTTGAGTTTCTCTTCACTAATGATGGAAAGAAACTCCACAGAAATTCCTGACTGGCACCACTCCAAACTCAGCCAGATCCAAGCTCGGACATCGAAGGTTGTAAACCCCCAAAAAATCCCATCTCCTGGAGACTCTAAATTAAACAAATTTCAGGATGCCTCCTGCATGTCCCTGCTGCAAGAGGAACATCTGTTTCCTATGGAGTGGGGAGATATCCTCTGATTTAATCAGGGTGGGGAGATTAGAAGGATAATGGGAGCCATTTGCAAATTCCCAGTTTCCTAAAACTTCTCACTTTCAGTTCAGGAACCCTGAAGGGAGGGGGTTGAGTGTGTGGTGCAGTAAAAGTGGGCAGAACAAAGCTCATTAGGGATGACAGGAAAGCAGGGATAATTTACATATCTCTTATCAGCTGGAAAACACTGCAAAATCCAGGCCTTTCTGACACCATCCTGAGCTTTGATCCAGAGCTCCTGCACAAGGAGAGGTGAGCTCAGACGTCACTCCAAGCCTTGGGTGAGCTCCTGAGACACAGAGGGAAGAAACAAAGATGGGAGACTTGTCCCAGATTTGTGCAACTTCCAGCAGGAAACAAACACAGCTTCCAGCAGGAAATAACCAGAGCTTCCAGCAGGAAACAACCAGAGCTTCCAGCAGGAAACAACCACAGCTTCCAGCAGGAAATAATCACAGCTTCCAGGAGGAAATAATCACAGCCTCCAGCAGGAAATAATCACAGCCTCCAGAAGGAAATAATCACAGCTTCCAGGAGGAAATAATCACAGCCTCCAGCAAGAAATAATCACAGCTTCCAGCAGGAAAAAAACACAGTCTCCAGCAGGAAGCAACCACAGTTTCCTGCAGGAAATAACCACAACTTCCAGCAGGAAAACAACCACAGCTTCCAGCACGAAACTCCGGCCCCATTTGGAATGATCTGCCCAGACTGGAGCTAAGTGTTGTCAACTCTTTTTCTCCCTTTCCAGAGACTTCCCCATAGGTGAAGTGGCTCCTGAGGAGTTGTTAGCTCTGCTTATTCCCTGGGGGAATGTTCTGTGTCCTTCCCATCCATCCTCTCTATTTTTCCCTATTTTCCCAAGTCAGTGAGGTAATTCTGAATGAGAAAGAGAAGCCTGGGTGGAAACCTCTGGGATGTGGCATCATTCCCACTGCTCCTGGACACTGGTGGGATCTCCTGGAGCTATCCATGGGGTGGGGAAGACACTGGATGTGTGTTCTAATTCAGCCTAAATCTCCAAACCAGGTTAAACCAGACCCATGGCTCCATAAACCTCATTTGGAGAGTTCTGGTGCCTCAAGCGAGGGGCTCCTGGTGGGACAAGCTCCCCAAAACACCTCAAAATTAACCAAATCCCAAAATACCCATCCTCATCGAGGCTGGGGCAAAATCCCCTGATGGATCAACGTGCTGGCTTCGATTCCAAAGGGAAAATATGGCCCTAAAGCCACCCAGCCCTTCTGCTCCTTTTGGGCCTGACCCAAATCTGCACCTCCCCTCCTGCTGCATTTCCCCCCGACACACCTTTCCTTCCACTGGAACATAACCCCAAATAAGATGTTGGCCTGACATGAAAGGAAAATGTATAAATATTTTTAAAAAGAGAAGAATTCCTGCCTCTCCACCAGTTTGCTCCAACTAATAGGTTTCAGATGTCTCACATACTTCATTCATTCAGCCCCATTCAGTCTCCTAGGAGCCCCCGCTGTATTTATTAAACACAGCAATTGTGGAATGTTCAGCACTTACAGAATCAAACACACCATTTTTTTTTCTTTTTTTTCCCCCCAAAAAAAGCCTAATTAGAAAGCTTTGTGAGTGACCTAAAACCATCATCCGGGTTCCAATCCCAGTGCCCACTCCAGCATCCTGCAGCTGTCCCAAACCTCATGCCATGGTTTAACCCTTCCTGGCTGCCCAAGAACACTTTTTTTGGGGGGGAGTTTTATCCTCAGCAGGATGATTTCCCTGCCGTGCTGGAGCACCTCCTGCTCACTGTGTTGTTCCTGAACGTGTTCTTTTGGACACTTGGCTCTCACATCCAACTTGTCTCCGCAGTCTCAGCAGCTCTTCCCACTCCTGGAGGCGCGAGTCAAGGCTGGAATCCTGCAGGATGCCAGCGCTAATTTCAGCAGCACGGAGCTGGAGAACACGAGCTCTTTCCTAGAGGGATTCAAATGGAAGCAGACAGAAGAGCAGAGCCATTTCTCATTCCAGAGCTGGCAGGGAGAGCCGAGGAGGATGTCTGGGCTGCAGAGTTAGGACGTGGGGCTGGTTCCAGCACCGGTGACCTGCCAGAGCTGGGGGACTGCTCTGAAGGGTTTGCTGGAGTCTGGCACTGGCCCAGGCCTTTTTTTGGGGAGAGACACATGAAAAGCAGAGCTGAGAGGGGACATGAGGCCCTGAGCCCTGGCTGGGACCATCTGGCAGCAGCCAGCTGCGGAGGAATGGCCTTTGCTTGAGGCCACAACCAGTTCATGCAGCTGCTGAGTTCTGTCGGTCTGGAGTGCTCCAACAGGAGGTCATGGCCCCCAAACAGCCTCCCCTGGGCCAGCAGCTCCATCCCAGCCTCCCTTGGACCACAAAGTCCATCCTAGCCTCTCCTGGACCAGCAGCTCCATCCCCTGGGCCAGCAGCTCCATCCCAGCCTCCCCTGGGCCAGCAGCTCCATCCCCTGGGCCAGCAGCTCCATCCCCTGGGCCAGCAGCTCCATCCCAGCCTCTTCTGGACCAGCAGCTCCATCCCCTGGGCCAGCAGCTCCATCCCAGCCTCCCCTGGACCAGCAGCTCCATCCCAGGAAGGGAGCACAGCCCAGCCCTGCGCACCCATCCTGGACACACCGAGCTCTTCCCAAAGGTGTGGTGGTTCATTTTCCCCCCTTTTTGGGCTGAAGAGCCCCTGTCCCCGTGGGAGACCCCTGGTTGATGGGAATGGTGCTGCTGTCACTGTTTCCACATTACTGCCCACTTCAAAGAGACTGCAATGAGTCTTGTCCCAGACATTCCCAGGGGAGCTGTTGGTTTCCAGGCAGGATCCCTGGTTACTGGTCCCACTGCAGGAGGTTGTACGGGAAGGGATGAATCCCCGCGGCTGTAAAACACCAAATGTGCTGAGAGCCACTCCAGAGCCTCCCAAAACCTCATTACAGCACTGGGTAATTAAAGTCCAGCTGTCACAGCCTGTGCCTGGGCACAAGGGCAGCTCCTTGCTCTGACCACTTCCAGAGGTTCCCAGTTTTCCTATGCTTTCGCCATCTCATTGTACAAGGAAAAACACCTCTGCAAACCCTGGTTCCTGGAATTTGCAAGTGCTCTGGCCAGGGAATGGTCACATTCCCAAGGTTGCCAGAGCTCCAGGAGTGTTTGGACAACGCTTCAGGCACAGGGTGGGATTGTTGGGGTGTTGTGCAGGGCCAGGAGCTGGACTCTGATCCTTGTGGATCCCTCACAGCTCAGGACACTCCATGGTTCTACAATTCTGTAACTAATTAGCAATCCAGGTTAATTGTCTGGTGAGGACAGACCCTTCTAGAACGACCATTTCTACTTGTGCAGTGTCTCCACACCCCCAGGAGCACAGCTGAGACTGGGATATCCCAGGCAGTGCCAGGTATCCTGCTCTTCCATCATCATCCTCATCCCCATCACATCCCATCTCCTCTCTTCAGGGCTTTGCCGACTTGCAGGGAACTCCCAGGTGAAACCCAAGACAACTCCTGCAGCTCTGTGGGAGTGCAGCACCTCACATCCAACTCATCCCAAGCTTTAGGAAACCCCAGGCTAGCTCAGGGATCTGGATTCAAGGATCTGGGACAGGAACCCATGGAGCAGCCCGACCTTGCAGCTCCTCATTTCAGAGTTGCTCCATCTCCAATTGTTCTCGGATATTCCAGCGTCACTCATGGCACAATTCCAGATTTCTGCAGAGATGCCCAGGCCATGAGCACAAACCACTGCCGCAGTCTGACCATGTATTGGAAAAAACCCCTAAGGAAGATTCCTGCCCATTCCTGAAACTTGCTGCCTCTGGGACAGCAATTCCTCCCCATTCACCCCGGGTTTCCAGCCTTTTTTGTGAGGTTGGCTGAGCATCTGCTGGTGATTAAGGGTTTTGTCATCTGGAAAGAGCTGACAATTACCTCCAATTATTCCAACTAGGTCAGGTTCTTCAGCACGAGTTTATGTGATGTCTCTTGGCTAGAATTTAGGATTTCAAACTCCAACAGAGAGCAGAATCCACCTCTCCTCTCTCACATTCAGGAAAAAATTCGTTCCATAAATAACAGCTCCTTGTCCCACAGGACCTGACCTGTGTGTCCCTGACCTCCTGTTGTTTCAGAACAACACTCCAAGAGCTGCACAACAGGCCTGGTTCTCCAGAACTGGAAACAAAAGTGAAGGGAATTTCAGGATCCTCCAGGAATTTCAAGAAGGGTTTTCTCACCAAATTTCCCATGTCAAAATTTCCGACTTGCTTGGAAATGTCCTTTGGGGGTCTCAGGTGCCAGGTGAGGGAGTGGGGACTGAGGTTTAAACTCTGTATGGGCAAAGGATGCCTCATTCCTTTTCCTGGGATCTACTGTCCTGGACAGGCTCTAATTTCCCACTGGGAACTTCTCATTGTGTGAGCAGCAACTATTTAACAGGGGCTGCACTAAAGTCCTTTACAGATTCCTGCCAATCCAAACTATTCCAGGGCTTTTTGAACAGTTGAACTTCTCCAGTCCCACAGCAGATTGAGACTGTCCCTCTTCTCCAGGGAAAGGGTTTTTCCAGGTGTCCCTCAAAAGCTCGGAGCTTCTCCATGCTCCCAGTTCCCATTCAAGACTCAACGTGCCTGAAAAGCCTCCTCAGGAATCTCCTGCAGAGCAGGAAAAGCGGAGAGAATTGGGCACCCAAAATCTCATTTGTGGCTCTGCCCATGCCAGGTTCTGTCCTTGTCACCCTGCCACCCTGCCCAGCACAGGTACCTCGTGTTTTCCAGCAGGTTTCTGGCACTGCTTCCCACCAAGATTCCCTTGGGGACAGGAGAGTGTCCCACACACCCCAGCTCAGAGCACACCCCAGGAATGAGGTGGTCCAAATGGGACAAATGGAAAATGGAAAATGAAAACACTGCAAGGCCAGGAGATTCCAAATCCTTCTCCCTAATTACATGTGATTGCTTCTTGGCAAGAGCTCAACCTGCCAGAGCAGTGAGGTTTTACAAACATTCACACAGGCATTAGATCATTGTTTGAAGGAGTTATTGGCAGCCCAAATCTGAAGTAAAAACAGAGTTTAAAGCAGACCATATTGACCAGGGTGAAGCTGGCTGCTTTCATGTCTCCTGCTCGTCTCTGGACACCCAGGACCACATTCATTTGCTGTCACTCCCATCACCATGGCATTCCTGGGGCTGGATGTCACCATCTTGGGGGGTTCTGACTTTGGGAGGGGGTTCTGTCCTTGTTAGGAACACAGGTTTATAGAATCAAGAATCCCATGATGGTTTGGGTTGGAAAGGACCTTAAATCCCATCCAGTGCCACCCCTGCCCTGGGCAGGGACACCTTCCCCAATCCCAGGTGACTCCAAGCCTCATCCAACCTGGCCTTGGGCACTTCCAGGGATCCAGGGGCAGCCACAGCTTCTCTGGGCACCCTGCACCAGGGCCTCTCCACCCTCAAAGAAAGGAATTCCATCCCAATATCCCATCTATCTATGCCCTCTGGCAGTGGGAAGCCATTCCCTGTGTCCTGGCACTCCAGGCCCTTATCCAAAGTCCCTCTCCAATATTTTTTTCTCTATATCCGAGAAACACCTTCCCACATCCAAACACTGCCACACGTTGGGAACGAGGCCTTTTCCCTTTGTATTTCAGCAGAATCTTTCTGCTTTGCTCTCGTGCATTCACCCTTGTCTCTGCTGGGCCAGTTTGACATCACAGGATGAGCTCTGGAGAGCTCCACCATCCTCTCCCAAAACCTTTGTGAAAGCAGGTGGGAGCTCAAGCCCATGGCAAAGGACAAATAGGAATCCCCACAGAATCCTGCTGCCAGTCCCTGGGAGAGCAAACGCCTTCTGCAGAGGTGAGTCTGTCCTGCACTACGCTCAGGTGGGGCCAGGAGCCTCTGGCAGCTTGGATATGGATAAAAATACTCCAGGCTCTGGCAGCCAACCAGGCTGGAGCTCCTCACGGAGCAGCTCCCACCCCGGAGCCCTGGAGGACACCCTGGCCTTCCACGTGTTCCTAAATTAGATCTCCTGAGACCAGCACTGGCTTTTAAAAGGGAGGTGAGCTTGTTAGTGCCCAGCATTATCCCTTAAATGGGAATCAGCAGTTTTACTGCACTTGGAGGGGCTGTAAAAGGGAAGGAGGGAAGGGGCAGCGTCAGGAAGCAGCAGAGCCCCTTTGCCTGGCACGGAGGGGCCACTCAGGAGCTTTGTAATTGTGAAGTTCCCCAGTGCTGAGGTAGAACAAGCCCCAGACTAAATCCAGGAGCCTTGGGAAGGTGCAAGAAGATGCAGAGAAGGTTTGTAGGGGCAGCTCCCCAGCAGGCCCCTTCTCCCGAGGCCAAAACCCCGGGCTGGAAAGGGTCTAAGTGAGGAATGCCAAGCTCTCCACCCATGAAAGTCAGGGTGTGCAGGCTCCTTTCCTCCCAAATCGTGGCTTGACTTACACAGCCGTGTGCTGCTGGCACAGGAAACCCAGGGAAGTCACATTACAGGAGTAAAAAAAGCTCCTGTGCTGTCAGAGATTCCCTTCCCAGCCTGCCCAGGGATCAGGGATAGCGGCTGGAAAAGGCTCTCGTGACACTGCTCCAGGGTTTCCTTGGCCGAGAGGTTTGGGGTGTAGTTGTGTCTGTTCCCATGTTCCCACAGAGCTCCCGTCTTGTCCCAGAAATAGAAATTAATAAGGAAATAAATTAATCAAAAGTGTCTTTTGGTTACAGAGACAGCCCCAGAATACGAACATAAACGATGGAGAAACACCTGTGAGATATGAGAGCTGCCAGGCACCAACTGAACCTGTCCTGCCAAGGCCATTTTGGAATCAGAACCCAAAATCAAAAGGACAAAACAAACACAAATGACACAGGAACCATCCTGGAAAAGCTCTCAGGAATCTGCCATCATGTTTTAGAAAGAATGCGGAATTTCTGCTGCTTTAAACTGATTTTACAGTGCAAACCTGGTGTTGCAGCAGCGGCTTGAGGAAAATCTGAATCAACAAAGAGCTTAAACATCTTTTTAAATATTAACCAGTCCTACTCCCTGGGAGGGTTTAGTGATTATTGTCACCCTAAAATATGGGAATTTTGCAGGAGAGCTAACGTCCTTCCTAAGGTCAGATGTGATGAGCCAGGAAGAAAAAATAATTGGTCCTGGTTTTAAGCGTTAAGCAATTCTGCCTCCCTGAAATAAGCAGTATAATTTATTGTTTTTTCTTGCTCACACAGCAAAATCCACAAACTACCGAGACAACCAGGAGGGGAAATTTGTCCCCTCATGTAAATCCATTTTTGCCCTGTAAAGCTGCATTCCCGAGCCAGCAGCTGCTCCAAAGGGCCGATCCCAGACCCCCCCCCATTTCACTCCGGACACCCCCGAGGCTGTTTGGGTTACAGGATCACCCCAGGACGGCCCAGGTGTGCCGGCCAGCTGGTTTGGGACCACGGAATGGACACACCACAGCCGACTGCCAGCATGAGGCCGAAGGCAGCCGCCACTTTCCCAGGGATTTTCCCTTTGCTGTGTGTTTGGAAGGTTACACAGCTGTAAGGCAGACACAGGAGGAGCTGGAAGCCTGCAGGGATCATTGCCTCCATCCCACATGTCCCATGGAAGGAAGCTCTCCTGTGGACTGACATCCCATTAATTCCTGCTGGTGGGAGCCTATTCCTGGGGCTGGAAATCCTTTGGAAGCTCCAGCTGCCGGCTGCTCATCCCGGCAGATAACTCGGGTCCCATTCCTGACCTGGTGACTCGTATTTATTTTCTCATTTTATAAGAACCAGGTTCTTCCCTGCTCTCATTCCTGGTGGGAATGAGAACAGGCTGGGTGTGAGGCCGCTCCGTCTCGGATACCCGAGATGGAAAACTGGGATTTTGTCCAACAGGCTGTCTGCGTTCCTGGGAAAAAGCTCGGCTCCACAGGCTCCCAATCGTGCCATCAGCTGGAGCGAGGTGGAACTTCACAGGATGGGACGAACCAGCCCTTTTTCCTTTTTCCTCTGTAAGGACAGAAAGTGCTTCCAGAGCCCAGAAGAGCACAGGGAAGAAAACCTGGAGGGCACAAAGCCTGGCAAAGCTTGGGAAAGGCCTCGGTGCTCTCTGGAAGGTGGCAGATCTCAGCCTAGGTCCCAGGCAAATCCCAGAGACGGGATATTGGGAAGGAATTCCTCCCTGAGAGGGTGGGCAGGCCCTGGCACAGGCTGCCCAGAGCAGCTGTGGCTGCCCCTGGATGCCTGGGCACTGTCCAAGGCCAGGCTGGAACGGGGCTTGGAGCAGCCTGGCATAGTGGAAGGTGTCCCTGCCCAGGGCAGGAGCGGCCCAGGATGATTTTTAGGGTCCTTTTCCCACCCAAACCCCTCCATATCTGCCCCCGTTTCCCGCCATCGGCCCGGCCCTCAGGCACCGAGCCCCGGGGTCTCCCGGCCCCGCGCGCAGGGGCCGCGCCGGAACCAGGCGGGGGCGCCGCGGCCCGCGAGCCTCGCTGCGCATGCGCACGGAGCCCCCCCCCCCCGCTGGAGCGCGGGAAGGCAGCGACGGACGGGACCATCGGGGGGCACGGCGGGGGGGGGAGGAGGGGGATCTGTAATGGCCACGGGGCTCCGGTGTGAGGTGTGGAACTCTCCGGGGCTCCGGTGTGAGGCCTGTGAGCGCCGGGGCTCCGGTTCTGCGGCTGCCTCAGCCCGGGGAGCGCCGCGCAGGGAACAGGCGCCCCTCGTTAATCACGGCACTCCCCCCCCCCCAGCCTCAGCCCACGTCCGACATGGCCGCCCACCCCTCAAGCCCGCCGTGTCCGTGACAGCCCCGCCCCGGTGGGCGCTGAGGGCCGGGGTGGAGCGGAGGGCGAAGGGACGGCCCTGGGGCAGAAAAGGGACCGACCCCAAGGACAAAAAAGAGTCAAAAGCAGGAAAACAAAGAGATTGTTCTGGAACAGCAAAGGGAGTGGTCCTGAGGGCAGTGAAGGGACCGACCCCAGGGGCAGCTCAGCCATCACAAACACCCCAGTCAGAACACGGACGAAGCCTCAAACCCTTTTATTGCCCATTCCTGGCAGCACTGGTGGCTCCGCGCTGCTGGGGTGGGACAAGGCACGGGAGCAGGCCTGGGGTGGGGACAGCGGCCCTGCCTGGCTGTCACAGCCCCACCCAGGGTGTCCCCGAGGCCGGCGGGCTCCAGGCGCTGAATTCCCCGCAATCCGTGATGTCCTTGGCGGCCACCTGGACGTGGTGGAGGCTGCCGGGCTCCAGGCCCGTCAGCGTGTGGGATGTCAGCTCGTACGGCCCTACCTGGGGACAGCGGCGTCAGGGACAGGGACGCGCCGGGCACAGCCACAGCTGTGCCTCAGTTTACCTGGGGGGGGCGGGTGGCAGTACCGTGGTGGGGATGGAGTTGTTGTCCCGGGAGTAGCGGATGCGGTACTGGAGCGGGAAATACTCCGGGAATGGCCAGGATGATGGAGGGCTCCACTCCAGCAGCAGCTTCTGGGGCTCCCCAGGGATGGGGGAGACCCGCAAGGCCTCGGGGGGGTCCGGCTTTACTGGGGAGACAAGGAATGAGAGAATTCCAGGATGGTTTGGGTGGGAGGGGACCTTGAGGATCATCTCATCCCACCAGGGACACCTTCCACTGTCCCAAGCTGCTCCAAGCCCCATCCAGCCTGGCCTTGAGCACTTCCAGGGATCCAGGGGCACCACAGCTGCTCTGGGAATCCATTCCAGGGCCTCACCACCCTCACAGGGAAGAATTTTTTCCAATATCCCACCAAAATCCTCCTTTAGATTAAAACCAACCCTCTTGTCCCACCGCTGCATGGAAAAAGTCACTTTCCTTCATTTTTAGACGAAGAGGGGATGCCGTGGCTGCGGGATCCAGCATGGGATTGCTGGGGACAGGGCCCTCATGTCCCCACTGTGAGCTGTGCAACTGAGCCCCAGCAAATCGTTGCACTGGTGATCCCACATCCCAAGCAGGGATCCTGCAGGGGACCGCGGTGTCCCCCATCCCGCAGCACTCACTGATGTTCTCCAGGAGGAAGGGCAGGGCTCCGGAGGCAGCTCCCAGCGGGTTCCGGGCAGTCACGTTGAGCTCGTAGGGAGTGAGGGAAAACACCTGCAGGTCCCCGAAGGAGCAGCTCCGCGGGCCCGTGAGGGTGCACTCACCTGTGTCTGTGCCGTGCCTGGGGACACAGGGACAGCTGCCAAGGGCTGGGTGACACGGGGAGAGGCTTTGGGGACCCCCACTGACCTGTAGGTGGCCACGAAGTCGGTGTCCAGCCGGGGGTCGGGGCTCAGCCCCCAGGAGCAGTTCACAGCCTGGGGGTAGCTGGTGGCCCAGCACTCGATGGCCGGTGGCGGGGGCGGGTCTGGGACAGGGGACAGGGGACAGGGGTCACCCCACTGCCAGCACCCTCGGGGACCCCCGGACAGCGGTGTCACGGCAGGGCTGGGGGACACTCACAGCCCAGCTGCAGGCAGATGGTGGCCCAGGTCTCGCCGGTGACGGGGTGGTGGCAGCTGTAGTGGCCCTCGTGGGCCAGGCTGGCGTTGGGCAGAGCCAGCCCCGGGGCCGGGAACGTGCCCAGGACGGTGCCCCCCTGGCGCCACTCAGCCGCGCCCCCCGGGCACGGCAGCAGCACCTCGGTGCCCAGGGAGCCGTGCTGAGGGGTGCAGGGACCTGGGGACACATGGGGACACGGAGGGGCAGGGGCACTGCAACAGGAAGGGTCTTGGCCTCCCTGGGTCCCTCAATGCCATTCCCAGTGTCCCCAGACCCCCACCTCTGCCTCTGGTCACCCCATGTCCCCAGACCCCCAGGCATCATCAATCCCTCCATGCCCATCTTCTGTACCCCAGTGTCCCCAGTCCCTCCAGTGTCCCCACACTTCTCTCTCTAGAGACACTGTCATTGTCCCCTGTCCCCAGTCCCCTCCATCCCTGCTCCCTCCATCTCCAGCCTGCCCAGTCCTGCTGTATCCAGGATCCCCAAATCCCCCCAGCCTCCATCCCAGTCCCCCCAGTCCCCCATACCTCTGTCCCCGTTGTCCCCATCCCCAGTGCTCCCTGCCGTGCCGTTGTAGGGAACAGTGCAGGCGGGTGCCACCAAGGCCACGACCCAAAGCCACCTCATGCCAGGAGACTCAGTGGGGCTGCCCAGGCACCTGTGGGGACAGGCAGGATGGTCCAACCCCAGCACTGGGGACAGCACAGACACATGTCCCCAGGGACATCACCCTGGAGCCACCCCACACTGCTGTGCCTCAGTTTCCCCCCCCCCCCCGGCCCTGCCACACACTCTGCAGAGGGATAGGTTCCAAAGGTGTCAGTCCCTAAGGGGTCAGCCAGGAAAGAGAGGGGGTGAAAATTTCCACTGTTCCTACGGTTTCCCAGGGGGACCTGCAGCCACCCCTGCAGTCCCACACCTGGAATCAGGGGTTTGTATCCCTCGGGTGGGTCCCCACCTCCATCCAGGGCAGGACTGTCCCTCACAGAGACCCCCAAAGCCTGGCCTGGGGGCCGAGCTGAGCTCTCTGCTGTCCCCCAGCCCAGCACCACAGGGACAGGTCCTGCCCTTGTCACCTCCCTCCACCGCTATGGGCTAGCTCAGCCCCAGAGGGGACACGCTCTGCTTTCCCTGGATTTGGGGCTGCCCCAAACCCGGCGCTGTGGGGTCACCCCAGACCTCCAACACCCCCTGCTCTGCCCCCAAACGCTCACCGCAGCAGGGCCAGCTGGGACCGCAGTGTCCCCGCCGGATCCCGGCGCTTCCCAGCCCATTTCCTCGCAGGAAGGGCCGTTCCCGTGGGGACGGAGCCGCTTCCCAGCGTGCTGCCAGACCCGCGCCCTTGGGAAAGGGATTCCAGCCCTGGCCAACAGGGTTCCCACCTCTCCCCTGCCACCACTCCCTTCCTTCACGGTCACCTTTCGCCTCAAGGGACGGCAGGGCTGGAGATGGTGGCACCGATCCCCTGCTGTCCCCCCAGGTCCCCCCAGCCCCTCGTGCCCACCCCGGTGCCCCCAGAGAGGAGCCACCCCATTAGTGTGACTATAAACAACTTTATTGCTGCTGTGCTGGGGGTGGGCTGGGTGCTGGGACAAGCAAAGTGACACACAGGGTGCTGTGACAGACCTGTCCCCCCATCCCCGTGCCACCCGTGCTGGCAGGGGCTCATCTGCCCTGCTCCTGCAGCCGCTGCATCCTCAGGATCTGGCACAGGAGTCTCTGCACGTCCTCGTCCATGTGGCCCTGGGGTGGAGGGGACATTGGTGGGCACATTGGAGTGGGGACATCAGGGAGGCTCTGTGCGTGTCCCTGAGCTGGCACCTGGCTCAGCCCCTCCGTTGCCTCCTGTGGATGGCTCAGCCCCCACCCCAGTGTCCCCAGCTGTCCCCAGCCCTGTCCCCAGCTGACCTGCACGGCATAGAGCAGGTGGCTCCGGTACAGCGTCACCACCTTGCTGTGCCTCGCCTCTGTCTCCTGCAGCACAGGGAGGGGGTTTGGCCACAGGGCTGGGGGCTCGGGGGAGCCCCAAACCCAGCAGGTGACCCACCTCCAGCTTCTCCTCCAGCGCCCGGATCCGCGCCTGGAGCGCGGCCATGTTGGGCGGGGACTGTGGGGGTCCCCCCGACTCGGGGAGGGCATTCAGAGCTTCCTTCAGCCTGAAAACCTCCTTGGAGAGCTCCGTGATCTGCACAGGCCACAGGGGTTACAGGTTACCCACAGAAGCTGTGGCTGCCCCATCCCTGGCAGTGTCCGAGGCCAGGCTGGATGGGGCTTGGAGCACCCTGGGATGGTGGCAGGTGTCCTTGCCCATGGCAGGGGGTGCAATGGGATGACCTTTAAAGGTCCCTCCCAACCCAAATTCAGTGACTCCACGTGTGTGGCTCCAAGGCCACCATTTCCCTCATGATTCCCTGTCCCCTACCTTCCTGTCCCTGTCCCTGACCAGCCGTGCCGCATCCTCGGCGTGGCCGTGGAGCTCCCGCAGCCGCCGCGCCTCGTCCTGGGCCTGCTCCAGCTGCTTCTGCGCGGCGCCCAGCCTGTCCTCGGCCGCCTGCCGCTCGCTCTTCATGAACAGCGCCTGCCGCTGCACGCGGAACACCTCCTCGCACGTCTTCTCGTGCCGCCGCTCCAGCTCCTGCAGCCGCTGCGCCAGCGCCGCCGCCTCCGCCCGCAGCCCGGCCTCGGCTGCCTCGTGCTGCGCCCGCGGCACGGCCGCCGCCAGCTCTGCCTGCAGCCGGGCGGCCTCACGGGCCTTGGCGTCGGCCGCGGCCTCCAGCTGCGCCATGCGCTCCCGCAGGCCCCGCGCCTGCTCCTGCAGCGCCGCCGTGGCGCGGGCGTGCTCGTCCCGGGGCACCCAGCCCTCAGCCTGCGCCCGCTGCAGCCATGCCGGGGCCTCCTTCTCGTGCTCCCGCAGCCGCTCCCGCAGCGCGCCCAGCTCGGCCTCCCGGCGCGCCAGCGTGGCCCGGAGCTCTGCCAGCTGTGCCTCGGCCTCCGCCTGCTGCCGCGCCGGTTCCGGAGCTCTCGGCCTCACCTCCAGCTCCCGCCGCAGCGCCTCAGCCTCGGCCTCGGCACGCCCGCAGCGCTCCAGCAGGGATTCCTTCTCCCGCAACGCCACTTCAACAGAGGCTCCCGGCGAGGCCGTGGCCTCCACAGCCTCCAGCTGGGCCTGCAGCTCCTTCAGCCGCCGCTCCCGCTCCTCCAGCTTGGTCTGTGCCTGCTTCAGGGCCGCCCGCGCCTCTGCCAGCTCCATGCCCGGCTCCCGCTCCCCCGACGGCGAGGAGGAGGAGGATGTCTGCACCCCCAGCTCGCCCAGCGCCGCCTTGCACTCGCCCCAGGCCCAGGCCGGCTCCTCGGCAGGACGTGGCCCTGAGGTTCCCTCCAGGATGGGCTCCGAGGCCGCGTGCTGCCCGTCCCCTCTGGCCCGTGCCGTGGCCTCCCTGCCCTGTGCCCGCAGCTGCTCCAGCTCCCGCTGCAGGGCCTGGTACAGACTGGCGGGCACCACGTCCCCTGGGGCAGGGGGGCTGCTCTCGTCCCGCTCGTAGTTCTCCAGCACCTGCCAAGAGACCGTGAGACCACCGTGGGCCAGGGGACAAGGAACAGAGGGACAGATGGACAGACAGAGGGGGACGTGCCTGGATTTTCTCTCTCAGCTCCTTGTTCTGCACGGTCAGGGACTGCACCTGCCCCTGGAGCGTGGCCAGCAGCTCCTCGGCCGAGGGGCTCAGTGTCTTCTTGGAGAGCAGCATCTCCGCTCCTGCAGGGCACAGGGACCTGGGGCTGTGCCCACCAGTGCCCCCACTGCCCAGTGTCACCTCCCCAAGGTGTCATTGGGAGACTGGCAAGACCTACCTGGGAACTCAAGCGGGTCTCCCTCCTCGTCCTGCAGCGTCTCAATGTCATAGCTCGTGTTCTCCTTCTCATTCTGGGGGTGCAAGGTGGAGGTGACGCCCCTGTCCCCAGCCCTGGGCACTGCCAGCTGTGTCCCAGGCACTGCCAGCTGTGTCCTGCCCACACCCACCTCCATCGAGGATAGGCGGCTCCGCAGAGCCTCCACCTCCTTGCCCAGCTTCTCCTTCTCCCCATCCTGTGCCACCAGCCGCTCCTCCAGCTCCCGGATCTGCAGGGCAGGATATGGGAATAGGGTTCCCTTGGCTCCTGGCAGAGTCCTGGTGGCATTCCCAGCACCAGGACCCTCGAAGAGCTGAGGTCACCTCCAGGCTCTTCCCTGGCCTCACCTGCTTCTCCATGGAGCGCAGGGAGGCCTCATCCAGCTCTGCCCGCTGGCAGGATCCAGGGAGAAAACAGGGAGGGATGAGTGCTGTCCCCATGTCCCCTGTCCCCTCTGCTCCCCAGGGATGCAGTGGCATGTCCCCAGGACCCTGCAGCCGGTACCTCCCGTCTCTGCTTCTCCTGCTGCTCCAAGCCCCGGATCTTCTGCAGGAACTGAGCCCTCTCCTGCCGCAGCCGCACGATCTCCTCGTAGGCGTCCCGGTCCTCCTGCAGGGAATCACGGAAAGCATTGAGTCCAACTCCTGGCACAGGAAACCCCAAAAATCCCACTGTGTGCCCGAGGGGGCTTTTTGGCACTGACCCCCCAGTGAGGGAATCCCTCATTAAGGAGTGTTTTGAGCTGCTCTGCACCTGCCAGGCCAGGTGAGGACCTGGGGACCCATTTCTCACCTGGCTGGGGGTGCCCAGAGGAGGCAGAGGGGCCTTCCTCTTCCTCGGGGTGCTGTTCTTCTCCCTGACAGATGACTGGCTGGGCGAAGACGTCTGCGGACACCCCAGGGCAGAGGGGATGTCACACCCACAGTGCCCCCCCTCCTTCCTGAGCCAGGGGACCCTCTAGGAATGGGCACCAGCCCCTCACCTGCGACGTCTGCTCAGTTGACTCCTCTTCTGTGGGGCAGAGCAGGAGGGAAAAGAAATTGGGGAGATTTAGAGGCTCAGAGCTCAGAGCAGAGGCACCTCGGCTGGGGACAGCACATACAGAAGCAGCCCCAAACACCCAGGAAAAGGGGACACATCCCCACCAGCCCCGGACGGCCAGTGACAACCCCCCAGGGATGGTGACGGGGAGCCTGGGGTGCCCCGGCAGCCTCACCGCTGGCCCAGGAGCGGCGCTGGGCCGCCTCCTGCAGAAGGTGCTGGATGAGGGCGTTGCCCGTGGCCAGCCCGTAGTGAGCGGCGTCGTGGCCGGTGGCGTCCACCACGGCCACACGGGCACCGGCGCTGACCAGCACCTCCACAGTGTCCACGCTGCCGCTCTCGCAGGCCAGCATGAGGGCTGTCCTGGGCACGGGGAGAGCGCGGGTGAGGGGACAATCCCTGCGGCCGCTCCCGGCCCCCAGTGCTGCAGCCCCACCTGCCCTGCAGGTCCCGGCAGTTGACGGCGGCCCCGCGGTGCAGCAGGTACCGGCACAGCTCCGAGTGGCTCATCTTGGCAGCCAGGATCAGCGGCGTGGAGCCGTCCTGGGCACGGCAGGGGGTAGGATGAGCAGAGGAGGCTCAGATCCTCCCGATATCACCCCAATTTCCACGTCCCACCTCAATTTCTGTGTCCCACCCCAATTTCCCTGTCCCACCCCAAGCTGTGCTGTGTATCGGGACAGCCCCAGCCTGGCACAGCAGGACCAGGAGCAGAGGGACCCCACCTTGTCCTTGCTGTTCAAGGGAGCCTTGAAGTCACAGAGGATCTCGGAGCAGGAGATGCAGCCGCTGGCAGCTGCGGACAAGGACAGAGGCTGAGCGCTGCCCCCATGGGGACATGAGCAGGACAGGGCTGGCACTGTCCCTACTCACCCGCCAGGTGCAGCGCGGTCCGGCCACTGCCATCGGCCACGTCCACGGGGCAGGAGGCCTGGGGGGAGAGCCTGGGTCACGGGAGGAGGGGGACAGAGGGACAGACTGCTCGAGTGGCTCTGTGGCACGGTGAAGGACAGGGGACTGAGAGACTCCGTGGTGTGGTGAAGGAGGGGGACAGACAGACCAACCCCCTCTGGCTCCACGCTGTGGTGAAGGACAAGGGACAGACCTCTGTGGCTCCCTGGTGCCAGGCAGCAGCACACAGAGCTGGGAACCACCATGCCAAGGCACTGGTGAGGGAAGGGGGTTCAAGGACAGGGAGGACACCGCGCTGGCACAGCACCTCCCTCCCTCCCTCTGTCCCTCCTCCCTCTCCATGTACCTGCAGCAGTTTGCTGACACACTGAGGGTGGCCGTGCTTGGAGGCCAAGTGCAGGGCAGTGTAACCTGGGAAGGGACAAACAGGTCAGAGCGTGGCCAGCAGGGCTGTGCCAGAAGGGCAGTTTGGGGACAAAGCAGGATCTGCTGGAACAGGGAGGAACAGGAAGGGAACAACCCCAGGAGCTCATCAGGCACTGCTAGAGCTCCTTTAGGAAACTGGGACAATTTACAGCCCCCCACGTGTGGCCACCACCTCTATCCCCTCAGCCTCAACACCTGGGGATGACTGGTGGCCCTGTGTGGCCCATGGCATTAGGCAGGGGCACGTGGTGGCCATGCCCTCACCCGAGCTGTCCTTGGTCATGGCATCCACGCCGTGGGCCAGCATTGCTTCCAGGCAGTCCACGTTGCCCCGCGTGGCAGCCAGGTGGAACCTACAGTGAGACCAGGGGCTGAGGGACTCGTGTCCCCTGTCCCCAGCCGTGTCCCCAGGGCAGGGCCTGGCACTCACGCGGATTTGCCCTCCGAGTCCAGCTTGGTGGGCACCAGGCCCTTGCGGAGCAGGAGCGACGTGACCCGCCCAGCATCGTTGTAGTCCACGGCCTGCAGCAGCTTCTCGTCGTTCTTGGTCCAGTCCTGGCTCTGCAACAGGGCCCAGAGGAGGCTGTGACAGTGTCAGCTGTGACAGTGCTGTCCCCAGGGTGGGCAGGTCTGAGCTGGGCTGGCTGTCCTTTTCCCCAGCCCTGCTGTGCTCCATCCAGCCCTGTCCCTGGGGGTGACGGTGTCAGTGCCCCTCTCCTGGGAGCTCACCCCCAGGTACAGAGAGTTCAGCAGGAATTGGGATGAAAATCCCCTCCAGCCCCACCAGTTTGCAGCTCACAGAGCAGGGGGATTTACAGACACAGCCCAGTTTAGCTGTGCCAGGCTGGGATTTGGGAGTGAGCCCAACTGCTCTGGGGTTTGCCCCTGCCACCCTGAAATCCCAGTACTAAACCCAGCCAGCAGCCTGGGAGCCCCAACCCTGCCCATTCTCCCTGCTGATCCCATTCCCAGCCCTGCTGAAGCTGTAGCTCCTCCCGGAGCAGGAAGGGATCAAACCAGGGCGAGCACAGCTGGCAGCGAGAGCAGATCCCCAGGGATGCTCCAGCCTCCCGGGACAATGGGACACAGCGCTGTCCCCCCCAAAACAGGACCGCGGCTGGTTGGGATTTGCTCTCCTGGTGCTCCCTGTCCCGAAGGAGCGACCCGCAGCGGGACAGGACCGGGACGGGGACTGCAAGTCCTGGGTTCACCCCGCAGCCCATGACGACAAAGCGGCGCTGGCTGCGCTCTCGGCGGCAGGAAATGGATGTCACCTTTCGGGAGCCGCTGGCACCTGTCCCAAACCCGCCTGTGCCCGCCGGGTGCCCCCCGAGCCCCTCCAGCCCAGTGGGACCGGGGACAGGGAACAAACCAGTCTCCCAGGGTTCCTGGGCAAACTGGGAGGGTGGTGCCCGCTCCCCCCACTCCCTGGTCAGGCAAGGACAAAGCAGGATGGGGAGGACACGGGGGAGCCCCGGGATGGGGATGGGGATGGGGATGGGGATGGGGGGTGCAGGTGGGGCGGGGGGGACACGGCTCAGCCCGCAGGACGCGACCGGAGGGGAGCCGCAGGGGGGGGACCGGGACGTACCGCGAAGGAGGCGGCGGCACAAAGGCAGATCTGCTTCATGGTGCTGAGCAGGAGGCGGCGGGAGGACGCCATGCGCCCCCCGCCCCCCGCCCCGGCCAGCACGGGCACCCCCGAGCCCGAAGCGCTCCGGCATCGCCGCCCGGGCGGGGGCCGGGGCTGCGGCAGTGGGAGCCGGACCCGCCTCCTCCACCCCCGGCCCTCCCTCCTTCCCTCCCTCCTCAGCGCATCCCTGCATCCCTGCATCCCGCCACGGAGCGGGGAGCAGCTCCCAGGCAGGGACCGGCACCCAGACTGGTCCCAGTTAAAACGGGAGAGGTTGTGAGGGGGCAGCTGTCCCACCTCGTGCTCAAAAGCACTCCCAAAACAGGGCTGAGCATCCTCCTGGCCCCCGAGGAGGGGGACCTGGCACCCACCGCCCTGCCCTGGGGCCAAGGGAGGGGTAGAGCCCCCCCACCTGCACCTCCCGCCCCCCCCCAAACACCCCTCAGGGAGGAACCCCAAAACGCAGAGGGTCCCCAGGCGCTGTCCGGGCAGTCCCGGTGGCAGCAGGACATCGGGAAACTCTCAGGGACGTGTCCAGGGCAGTGTGGGGAAACTGAGGCATGGAGCACCCCGAGCAGGATTGTCCCCCAGACTCAAGGTGAGGGGCTTCCAGCTGTGTCCACATGTCCCCAGCTGTGTCCCTCCCAGTGCACTGGGGACAGTGCTGTCCCCCTCTGCCCTCTGCGGCCTTGTGCCAGGCTGCTGCTGAATAATTGAGGAGCATCGACAGGCTGGTTCCACAGGCTGTGGCAGCTGGCAGAGTGGCACTTGTCCCCAGGAAGGGGACAGGAGGGGACCTGGGACCCGCTTCCCTCTCTTTTGCTTTGCCCCACTCCCAGCAATGGCTCTGGGAGCACTGGGGGTGCACTGGGGGCTCAATCCCCCCAGCCAGAGTGGCAATGCCAGCCTCCATGGGGCTGCTGTCCCCATTGTGAGTGACCAGCCCATGTCCCAGGGCAGGTCCCCATGTCCCTGTGACACTGGGGGCATCCTGGGGGAAATCCCCAGGTCCTCATGTCCCAGCAAACATCCCAGGGCAGGTCCCCATGTCCCCACGGACACCCTGGAGCAGATTCCCATGTCCCCACGGACATGCTGGAGCAGGTCATCGTGTCCCCACGTCCCCAGGGATGGCACTCACATCTGCCTTCTTGAACTTGGCCTTCAGGCTCTTCATGGTGGCTCAGCCTCAGCCCTGTGGCACCTGCTCGGGAGGGATGGCCACGCTCCAGGAGGGTCTGTCCCTGCCTGGGGACAGCTCAGCGCCCCCGATCCCGCTGCTCCCAGCCCGTCCTGGCGTTCCCAGCGCAGCGCCCGCAGCCGGGAACCGGAGCCGGGGATTGTGTTACGGCCGCGGCTGCGGTTACAGCCCCGGGCAGCCGGGGGGGCCGGGCCGGGCTGTGTTTGGGGACAGGGGACACGGCCTGGGGTGCTGGTGGTGCCTGGGGAGGGCCAGGCCCTGATGGTTGGCACCCCTTGCCCATCCCAAACACCCCTCACCCTTGGTGGCACCTCTTGTCCTGACCTGACATCCCCTTCCCCACCCTGGCAGCCCCTGGTTCTGCCAGCACCTCCTGTTCTTGTCAGCATCCCCTGCTCCTCCCTGGCACCCCTGTCCTTCCCTGGCATCCCCTGCCTTTGTCAGCACGCCCTGTCCTTCCCTGGTAGCCACCGCTCTGCCCTAGCACTCCTGCCCTTGCCAGCACCCCCTGTCCCTCCTTCCTTCCTTCCTTGGCATCCCCTTCCCTTGGTGGCACCTCTTGTCCATCCCTGGCACCCCTGCTCTTGCCAACACCTCCTGCCCATCTCTGGCACCCCCTGCCCATCCCTATCTCCCCCCCGGGCCGGGGGTTCAGTGCAGGTGGGGCAGTGTCGGGGCAGTGTCGGGATAGTGGCAGGCTCAGGGTGAGGGCACTGTCCGGGCAGTGTCCGGGCACTGTCTGGGCAGTGTCCAGGGAGTGTCGGGGCGGTGTCCAGAGCAGTCCCGGGGCAGTGTCGGGCAGTGTTGGGATACTGTCAGGCTCAGGGCAGTGTCGGGGCAGTGTCCGGGCAGTGTCGGGGCAGTGCCGGGATACTGTCAGGCTCAGGGCAGTGTCGGGCAGTGCCGGGGCAGTGCCGGGCCGTGTCCGGGCAGTGCCGGGGCAGTGCCGGGGCAGTGTCGGGCAGTGTTGGGATACTGTCAGGCTCAGGGCAGTGTCGGGCAGTGTCCGGGCAGTGCCGGGGCAGTGTCGGGACACTGTCGGGACAGTGCCGGGGCAGTGTCGGGCAGTGTCCGGGCAGTGCCGGGCAGTGTCCGGGCAGTGCCGGGGCAGTGTCGGGGCAGTGCCGGGGCAGTGCCGGGATACTGTCAGGCTCAGGGCAGTGTCCAGGCAGTGTCCGGGCAGTGTCCGGGCAGTGTCGGGCAGTGTCCGGGCAGTGTCCGGGCAGTGTCCGGGCAGTGTCCAGGCAGTGTCCGGGCAGTGTCGGGCAGTGTCCGGGCAGTGTCCGGGCAGTGTCCGGGCAGTGTCCGGGCAGTGTCCGGGCAGTGTCCAGGCAGTGTCCGGGCAGTGTCGGGCAGTGTCCGGGCAGTGCCGGGGCAGTGCCGGGATACTGTCAGGCTCAGGGCAGTGTCCAGGCAGTGTCCGGGCAGTGTCCGGGCAGTGTCCGGGCAGTGCCGGGGCCGTGTCCGGGCAGTGTCCGGGCAGTGTTGGGATACTGTCAGGCTCAGGGCAGTGCCGGGGCAGTGTCAGGCAGTGCCGGGCCGTGTCCGGGCAGTGTCAGGGCAGTGTTGGGATACTGTCAGGCTCAGGGCAGTGCCGGGGCAGTGTCGGGCAGTGCCGGGGCAGTGCCGGGACACTGTCGGGCCGTGTTGAGGCGCTGTCGGGACAAGCTGAGGGCAGCCCCGCCTTGCCCGGCTCCAAGATGGCGGCGGCGGCCCCGGGGCGTGTCCCGCGGCCCCGGCCCCGCCCGGCTCTTCCGGCCGCGCCGCGGCCGCGCCGATGGCGGTGAATTACGCGGCCGGGCTGTCCCCGTACTCGGACAAGGGCAAGTGCGGCCTCCCCGAGGTGAGCGCGGCACCGCCGGGTGAACCCCCGCCCGCCCGGGGGAGCCTCCGCCCGCCCGCGGCGCCCCCCGCCCGCCCGGGCCTCCCGCGGGCCCTGCCGCGGCCCGGCGCGTTCCCATGGCAACCGCGGCCTCGGCCCCGCACCGGGGAGGGACCGAGCCCTTTGTGTGTCCCCAGCACATCCCGCGGCTCTCTCCCTGTCCCCCTTGTGTGGGTGCCTTTCCCCAGACACCCCATGGCTCCCTCGTCCCCCTCATGTCCCCCCCAGGCCGCCCCCAGCTCCCTCCTCGTCCGCCCTCAGTGTCCCCTTCCATGGCCTCCCTGACCCCGCCCGGCGGCTCCTTCCCTCTCCCCCCACAGCCCCCCATGGCTCCGTCCGTGTCCCCCCTGAGCCCCAGCAGTTCTTGGGAAGCCTAAAACGGGGTTTGGGGGGAGCCACAGGGACACTCTGGAGCCTGTCCTGAGCCAAGGGGATGGTGAGGGGACATGGACACACAGGGTCCTGTCCTCGTCCCTGTCCCCAGGAGATGGGGCTGGAGAAACATCTCAGGAATTAAATCTCGTGCCCAAACCAGCGTCTCGTGTCCCCACCTTCACTGCTCCCATGTTCCTGGCCGTCCCTCGGCCCTGCCCTGTCCCCAGAGCTGGTGGCACTGCTGGTGACAGCTGGGGCTGAGCACAAGTGGGGTGGCCCCGGGTCGCTCCTGGAGCCCAACCTGGGGCAGCTGCCTGTCAAAGCAACAAACTGCCTGTTGGTGCTGGGTGTTCCCAGCCCCGTCCCTGCACGGAGACGCTCCAGACAACGTGGAGCCTCTCCTATTTAATGTTTCTGTCCTTAAGGAATGCAAAATCATTCATGGGTAAGGAAGAATTGTGGGTTACTGGGCTTCTAGAATCATGGAATCCCCAAATGGTTTGGGTTGAAGGGACCTGAAGGATCATCCAGTGCCACCCCTGCCATGGCAGGGACACCTTCCACTATTCCAGGTTGCTCCAAGCCCTGTCCAGCCTGGCCTTGGACATTCCAAGGATCCAGGGGCAGCCACAGCTGCTCTGGAAATTCCATTCCAGCGCCTCCCCACCCTCACAGGGAAGGATTCCTTCCCCATGTAATCCATGCCCACAGCTCTCCATCCCACGCTGGTTTTTGTCTTTTCCCAGATTTTTGACCCTCCGGAGGAGCTGGAGCAGAAGGTGCAGGAGCTGGCAGAGCTGATCCGGAGCTCCTCCCATGTGGTGTTCCACACAGGGGCAGGGATCAGCACGGCCTCGGGCATCCCTGACTTCAGGTAAGTCTGAGGGCTGGGAGGGTGGCGCCTCCTCCAAGTCCATCTTCCTTCATGGAAAGCTGTGATTTAAGCCACACCTGCCCCATCCCTGCTGTTCATCCTGGATCCAGCTGCAAACACCATTTTCCATCTTGCACATCTCAGCTGTTGCCACAGAACCCCCACATTGTTTGCATCAAGCCCCAGAATCCTGTTGATCCATGAGCTCTCCTCCCATGGATGGGGCACCTGGAGCCTGAGCTCTCCCTTCCTGCTCTTTCCAGGGGCCCCAATGGTGTCTGGACTATGGAAGAGAAAGGGCTCTCCCCAAAATTCGACACCACCTTTGAGAATGCCAGGCCCTCCAAGACTCACATGGCGCTGCTGGGGCTGCAGAGAGTGGGAATCCTGAAATTCCTGGTCAGCCAGAACGTGGACGGCCTGCACGTGCGGTCAGGATTCCCACGGTACTTTCCCAGCCCCACACAGGGGGTTTCATTCCCAAGGAATCTCTGCCCTGTCTGATACGGGGAGTGGAAGCTGAAAGGGATAAACCAGCTGGAATTTAGAGGGGAGAGGTTCTGGTGCTGATTCAGAGGGTCATGGAATGAAATTAGCCTTGGTTGTTGCTGTCTAGAAATGCTTCCAGGTGCTGCTTGTGCACAGGAAAAACAGATTATGGAATCATGGAATCCCAGAATGGTTTGGGTTGGGAGGGACCTTAAAGCCCATCTCATTCTCTTGTGCAAGTGTCTGTTGAACTCAGTGATGCTTGTGGATCCCTTCCAGCTCAGGATATTCTGTGATCCCTGGGAACAGTCAGGGCCAGGCTGGATGGGGTTTGCAGCAGCCTGGGACAGTGGGGGCTGTCCCTGCCCATGGAAGGGGGTTGATCTTTTAAGGGCCTTTCCAACCCAACTCATTCTGTGATTTTATGAGTCAGGATGTGACTGAGGAGCATCCACGTGTCCTTGGAGAAGGTGCCTCTCATAAACACCTTCAGACAGAGCTGCCTCCAGGGCATTTCCTATCATTACAAGCCCCAAGTCCTGGATCCTGCTCCCAGCCCCGTGTTTGTCTGTTTAATCTAAACAACCATGGGAAAAGCAGTAGGGAATGATGACAGAATTCCATGGTGCTCCCACAGCCTGGAGCCACTAGCTCCTATTCAGTTCAGCCCAGCTCTGCCTCCCAAACGAAACCTGTGCTTGAGTAAGCTGAACTGGGGCCAAACTGGGGGAAATCAAGTCAGTCCTGTCTCACGCAGCCTGGAGGAAGTTCCCAGCGAGCGTGGGGCTCTGAGGAAAATAGGGAGAGCACAGCAGTGTTTTCCACTGGCTTCTGCTCTGAGCCTGAGGGGAATTTTAGGAAAAACAGGTGTCAGAGGGCTGGAACAGCACAGGGACAGACAGGAATGTTGGGTGCTGGAAAAGCAAAGATCTGGGTGCTCCCAGGAGCAGAGATTTGAGTGGATCAGGAGCTGCAATCAGTGCTGCAGATGGAAACATTAAAATTAAAAGGCTGGGACCTGCTGTCCCTTCCTAAGTCCCTGTTGGGGGATGAACCCATCACCTGGCAGAGCTGGAATGCAGGGAAGCCCTTGAGGTTGCTGGGAAGGAGGTAGGGTTCTCCCAGGGCTCCCCACCCTTCCCCAGCTCACCTGTGCCTTTCTCCCACAGGGACAAGTTGGCCGAGCTCCACGGGAACATGTTTGTGGAAGAGTGCGTGAAATGCGGGAAGTACGTGAGCCCTGGGAGGGGCTTGGCTGGGATCTCCATCCCAGGGGGAAGCTGGGCTGGGATCTCCATCCCAGGGGGAAGCTGGGCTGGGATTCCCATCCCAGGGGGAAGCTGGGCTGGGATCTCCATCCCAGGGGGAAGCTGGGCTGGGATTCCCATCCCAGGGGGAAGCTGGGCTGGGATTCCCATCCCAGGGGGAAGCTGGGCTGGGATTCCCATCCCAGGGGGAAGCTGGGCTGGGATCCTAGGATCTCCATCCCAGGATGGGGGCTTGGCTGGGATCTCCATCCCAGGGGGAAGCTGGGCTGGGATCTCCATCCCAGGGGGAAGCTGGGCTGGGATTCCCATCCCAGGCTGTGTTGGGCACTCCAGCCCCTCGCTGAGCAGCTCTGTCTCCGCAGGCAGTACGTGCGCGACGCCGTCGTGGGCAGCATGGGGCTCAAGCCCACCGGCCGCCTCTGCAGCGTCACCAAGGCCCGGGGGCTGCGGGCCTGCAGGTGGGGATCCCTCCTGGGATGTGGGATGGGAGGATTATCCAACAGCCCCCCAGATTTGGGAGAAGCATCCCAAGGTGCAGGAATATCTCTCTGGGGGCTCTCCATCCCTTCACAGTGTGGGGACAGGGAGGGTGGGACAGGCTCTGGTTGTCCCCTCTGCCAGGGCAGCTCTGCTGCCTGTTCTCCTGCCTTTTCCAGGGAAAACCATGGTCCCTGTGTGTGTTTTCCAGAGGGAAGTTACGAGACACTATTCTGGATTGGGAAGATTCCCTGCCCGACCGTGACCTGACGCTGGCAGATGAAGCCTGCAGGTACTGACACCCTGCTCAGGAGGGGAACAGCCCCTTCCCACCCATCCATGCCCTGATTCTGGATTTCTCCTCCTCCCTGCAGGAAAGCTGATCTCTCCATCACCCTGGGGACCTCTCTGCAGATCAAACCCAGCGGGAACCTCCCGTTGATCACCAAGAAGAGAGGAGGGAAGTTGGTCATTGTCAACCTCCAAGCAACCAAACACGTGAGTGAGCGTCCTGCAGCTCTGCACTGCTCCTTTCCCCTCCTGTCCCCTGTCCCAGGCCCATCCCAAGTTTGTCCCTGCACGTTGTCCCCTCCCAGGTGGCCTCTCTTAGCAGTCAAACAGGCTGGGAGTCCTGGGTTGGAGGGTTTAAACCTGCAACTCCTGCTAAACACGTAGAGATGGCAGGTAAATATTAGAATCATGGAAAGGGCTGGGTTGAAAGGAACCTTAAAGCTCATCTTGTTCCCTCTCCCATGGGCAGGGACACCTTCCACTATCCCAGGCTGCTCCAAGCCCTGTCCAAGCTAGTCTTAGGAGCAGAGTAAAAGCTCAGCCTGGAGCCTGCTGTGTCCTCTCGGGGTTTACAGCCCGATGGAAGGGCCACACACATGGAGCCTGTGGAGGGCATGCTCGGTTCCTGCTCAGTTCCTGCTCAGATGTTGGTGCCCCAATTGTCCAAAGTCTTTAATACCCAGAGCTGGGAGTTCCTGGGATGTCACCAGAGCTCCCTTGTGGCTGTCACACTGTGTCCCTGCTCTGTCCCTGTGTCCCCATCCCCAGGTGTGGCTCCAGCCCACGCCCCAGCAGAGCCCCAGGGCCAGCTCATGTCCCACTGGGAATGACACACGGGGGACATCGCCGTGTCCCTGGGAGGGGCTGTTTGTCCCCTGAGCCGTGTCCCTGCTGTCCAGGACCGCCAGGCTGACCTGCGCATCCACGGCTACGTTGACGAGGTGATGACCAAGCTGATGAAGCACCTGGGGCTGGAGGTGCCCGAGTGGACGGGGCCGGTGGTGGTGGAGAGCGCCGAGCTGGCCAAGGGCGAGCAGCTGCAGGGGCGGCTGAAGGAGGAGCCCCTGGGCCAGCACAACGGCACGGGAGCGCCGTGTGCCGGGAACGCGCCGCTGGAGCGCCGAGATGGGCTCAAGCAGGAGTGTCCCAGCCTGGACACGGGGCCAACGCCGGTGAAGAAGATGAAGGTGGAGCCTCTCCTCACCTGACCTGGACTGTCCCTGTCTCATCTGGGCTGCTTTTCCTACCGACTTTTTTTTATACCCTTAAATATTGTCCCTTTTTTTATGTCAGTATTAAACATACTTGAATTGTGGCTCACAGAGCAGCTGCACCCACGGGCCTAGGGAGGGCCTTGCATAGAGAAATTCTTCCCTGTGAAGGTGGTGAGGCCCTGGAGTGGAATTCCCAGAGAAGCTGTGGCTGCCCCTGGATCCCTGGAAGTGTCCAAGGCCAGGTTGGAGCATCCTGGGACAGAGCAAGGTGTCCCTGCCATGGCAGGGGTGTCACTGGATGGGCTTTAAGGTCCCTTCCAACCCAAACCATTCCATGACTCTGTAATTCCACGTCACTTGGTCATGGAAGGGGACTGGTGCTGGCTGGATGCCAGTTGGACTCAGGGCTGGGAGCTGTGGGAGGGTGCCCTGGCCCCAGCTCCAGGTTGGGCATGGCCATGTGTCCCCCCTCTCCTGGGCCCCTCATGGCAGCTGGGCTTGAGGTCCCCCTGACCCGGGGCTCCTTGAAACCTTGTGGATCACCCCCTTTTAAACTAAAGCAGGTGGATTTTTTTTTCCAAAATATCTTATATTTAGAGATGAAAATAAAATTCTAAAACCAAAACAAAACCAAGAGTAAAACCAACCAGTTGCACCATCAGCAGCCAACCAGGCCAGGGCCCCTCCTGCTTCCTCAGCCCCATCCTGAGTGACCCCAGGTCCCTTCCACAACTCCCACTGTGCCAGGGGGGCAGGAGCAGCCCCTTCCCTCCCAGTAATGCCAGTGGGAACCGGTCTCCTCTTCCCAGTTCACAGAATCCAAGCAAAACCAAGCAGGTCCAGCATCCGGAGGCAGATCCTGGAGGGGTCCCCCCAAGGGCGTGTCCTGTAGGGGACGAGGTGCTGTCACCCCATGGCACCCCCGTGCTCCCTGCTCTGCCTAAAGCTCCTCTGCCGGCTCCAGCACCGCGGGCCGACCGTGCCCGGGCTCGGACCACGCCAGGGATGCCAGCCCTGGGTGTGGCACAGAGCCATCCCCTGGCACAGCATCGGCATGGTCCCCATCCTCATGGCTCAGCCCCTCGCTGGCCGAGGCCCGTGTGTCGTTCTGGAGGGACCCTTTGTCCAGGAGTGCTGGGAACGTGCCCTGGAAAGCCTCGTGCAGGGTCTCGGGGGTCTCCTGCAGGGGCTTCGACCACCGTGGCTCCAGGGGCTTCTCATCTCCGGCCTGGGCCTGGGTGTGAACCACGCGGGAGGCGGCGGCGTTGTGCAGGGACCTGGAGAAAACTGAGCCCCACGGAGGGTCAGGGCCTGGGCCAGGGCCCTGAGGGTCTATCACAGCTCTGGCTCAGCTCAGCACAGCTCAGCACAGCACAGCCCTGGCACAACCCAGCACAGCCCCAGCTCAACTCCAGCACAGCCCAGCCCCAGCACAGCCCAGCTCAGCCCTGGCACAGCTCAGCACAGTCCTGGCACAACCCAGCAGAGCCCCGGCACAGCCCAGCTCAGCCCTGGCACAGCTCAGCACAGTCCTGGCACAACCCAGCAGAGCCCCGGCACAGCCCAGCTCAGCCCTGGCACAGCTCAGCACAGTCCTGGCACAACCCAGCACAGCCCAGCTCAGCCCTGGCACAGCTCAGCACAGCCCCAGCTCAGCCCTCACCTCGCACTGGCCTGAAGTCGCCATTTGCTTCGGCCTTGCTGGAGGCAAAGGGGCTGATGGAGGGGAAGACAATGAGGGTGAAGGAGAGCAGCAGGACCTGGGGACAGAGGGGACATCACTGAGCACAGCAGAGGAGAGGAACCAGGAGTTGGGTCACAGCTTGTGGCAGACCCAGGAGTGCATGTATTCCTCCATCCCTCCCTTCTGGTTCATGTCCTACCAGTGCACACCCATCCATCCATCCGTCTATCCGTCCATCCGTCCATCTGTCCATCCATCCATCATCCATCCATCCATCCGTCCGTCCATCTGTCCATCCATCATCCGTCCATCCATCCGTCCATCCATCCCTCCCTCCCTCCCAGCCCATCTCCACGGCTCCCAGGGTTTGGAGGCCCCACGCACCGCCAGGCAGGTCCCTGTCTGTGCTGCCTTGTTGCTCGACTGAACCACCATGGCCTGGAGCTTCTTCAGCTGCTCCAGGAGAGATCTGGGAACAAGGAGAGCCCATGAGCCTCCATGCCAACATTTCCCACCCCACCTTGTCCCCATCCCACCCCGGGAACACCTACGAGTTCTGCTTCTCCAGATGCAGGACTTTCCTCTGCAGCTCCTGGTTCTGGGCCGTGCACGCCGACATCCTGGGACAGGGAGAGCAGCAAGGGGTCAGGGGACAGCTGGGGGGGCTGGCAAGGAGCAGAGTGCCCAGGGTGCCACCCCGGGGGTTGGTGTGTCACTGTGCCCAGGTGAGGGGCTGGGCTCTGTACCTGCTCTCCAGCCCATCGATGTATTCCTTCTTCTTCTTGCGGCTCTCCTGAGCCGACTGCTTGTTTCGGATCTTCCTCCGGATCTTCTTCAGCACCCGCTCCTCATACTGGGGGAGACACGGGGGGTCAGGGCCACCAGGGCTGGGACCCCCACTCCACACCCCTCCCAGGTGTGTGGCACCCACCTTGGTGAGGGGCAGCTGCGTAGGCAGGGTCACCCCCTCCTTCAACAGCAGCTTCTTCTCGTCCTCCGTCAGCACCAGCTCCTGGAAGTGGCCCTGGCTCGGCCGGAGCAGGGAGCCAGGAGCCTGTGGCTGCTGCAGGAACATGGAATGGTGACACCTTTGGGTGGGGGTCACCCCCCACTTGGCCCCAAGGACCCTATCTGGGACCATGGTGAAGGTGCCTTGGGCCAGGAAGGGACAGGGATCAGAGACAAGGACTAGGAAGGGAATGGGAACAAATGTGGGGATGGGGAGGGATAGGGGTGGGAATGGGGGATGATCAGGATCCAGGAAGGGACAGGGCTGGGGACAGGGAGTGTTGGGGACACAGGGACAGGGACTCACATTGTCAGAGCTGCCTGAGAGCAGCAGGTCCTTGACGGTGAGGGCACAGGATGCAGGTGGGGGAACCACGGGCAGGTCCTGGCTCTCCTCCAGGAAGAACCCAGGGTGCCACATGTCTGGGTGAGGGCAGAGCAGAGCTGTCAGCAGTGCTGTGTCCCCACTGTCCCCACTGCAGGTCCCTCCCCCTGCCATGGCCCCACAACCAGGGTAACTTTCTGCCCAGTCCAGTGCCCCTGACTCTGTCCCCCCAAACTGTCCCTCTAGTCCTGCCCTAGTCCCCCCCCAACACCAGTCTGCCCAGTTCAGTTCTTTCCAGTTTCCCCCAGCTCCCTTAATTTCCTCACAGTCCCCCACCTCCCCCACTGCTCTCAGCTCCCCAGTGTCCCCAGTCCCTCCAGTGCCCCCAGCCTGGTCCTTTGCCAGCGTGGCTCACCCAGGTCGATGGAGACCTCGGGCTGCAGGACCCCAGACCCCACCGGGAGGGGCTGGGCCTGGCAGGGGTCGGTGTAGGGGTACAGGACCTCTCGGGGACCCCCGTCACAGCTCCGGGGGGGGCTGTCGTGCTGGTCAGAGGGGGGGTCCTCAGACACCCCGCTGTCACTGGTGGCCGGGGACCAGCTGGGCGAGTCCGACACCGAGTCCCCGGAGCCCAGGACGGAGCTCAGGAAGTCCTTGCTGTCTGGGGCACGCTGTGGGGACATGGCACGGTCACCGGGAGCACCTATCCCCTGGGCTGTGACATCCCAGGGCTGTCACCCAGCAGGGCCGAGGTGGGGCGGGGTCCAGGCCCGGCGCTCACCCTGTCCTGGGGCGAGGCTCCCGGCGGCGTCCCCAGCTCCACCTCGCGCAGGATCCCGTCCTGGAGGTCGAAGAGGAGATCCAGCAGGTCCAGGCTCTCGAGGCTGCCCGCGCTGGAGGCCATGGCTGTTGGGTGGCAGGGTCATTGCCCAGCCCAGGCCCCGTGGTACCTCCCAGAGCCACCCCCACACGAGCTGCACGGCCCCGGGGACACCTTGAGTCGTGGGGCAGCTGGGAGGAGGCAGGGGCATGTTGGGATTCACCTGGAAAAGCCCTACAGGTGTGGGACAGGATGTGGGGGCTCCAGGCATGGCAGTGCCCCCCGCTCCTTCCAGCAGCTGAAGTTCCCAAATCCTCCAGTTTTCCACCCAGAGCTGCCCAGCCAGGGGGTTCCCTCCTGGAGGTGACCGTGCTGGAAGGGCTGGTTAATCATTCTGGGTGGCAAGTGGAGGGGAGGGGACTGAGGCCACTGGTCACCCCAGGGAGGTGACTCGGCCCCAGGGAGGGGACTCAGTCCCTTACTGCTACCTGAGGCACTGCTTGAGACCCTAGTCTGAGAGCCACTGGGCCAGCTGACCACTAGCCCAACTGGCCAATCAGCCAACTGACATCCCAACTACCCGACGAGCTGACCCACTGACCAACTGGTTGACCAGTCAGTTAATGAACTGATCAAGAGACAGACCAAATGGTCAACCTGTTGGCCAAGTGACCAATGGATGGACTGCCCGAACAACCAGCCCACTGACCAATGGACTGACCAGTCAACTCTCTGCCTGATTGACCAACCAACCCACCACCCACCCACCCGACTCAAATGTCCTCCAAGCCAGTTGGCAGCCAGGACATACCTGAGGGAGATGCCATAGATTGTCCTCTCAACCCTCTCTGAGCACAGGGGAGCACGGTGGACAACAAGCCCGGCCTTCACCCTCCTCCTCTTCCTCCTCCTTTGTGATTCCCTGACCCGAATGGCAAAGTTTAAACTCCAACTGCACAGAAATAATATCCCAGATTGCAAAATGTCCCAGCCCTGATTGGGGCCGTCAGAGTGAGATGGCAGGGCCACCCCGGGGCTGGACCCGTAACTCATTAGCCAAATGTTTTTGTGCTCCTCTGCCAAGCGGGGCGGGAAGGGCCGGGGCTGCCGGGCAAAGTCCAGGTGCTATAATTGTCCATGAACCTTCACCCACTTTTGGGGACAGTTTCCCTTTTTTCAGACGTCTCGGCATTAATCACATTCGATGCGTGCTGAGGGCAATATCCGGGGATGTTTGCTTGGGCTCTACCACTTACGGCTTATCCACAAAAACCTTGGTGGCCGGTGGTTCTCTCTGGAGAGAGACCATTGACAAGGGATGGAGGAACAGGACACAGGCAATGCCTTCCCATGGACAGAGGGCAGGGATGGGTGGGATATTGGGAAGGAATTCCTGGCCGGGAGGGTGGGCAGGCCCTGGCACAGGGTGCCCAGAGCAGCTGTGGCTGCCCCTGGATCCCTGGCAGTGCCCAAGGCCAGGATGGACACTGGGGCTTGGAGCAGCCTGGCACAGGGGAAGGTGTCCCTGCCATGGCAGGGGTGGAATGCGATGTGTTTAAAACCCATCCCCGCCCAATCCTGAGATTCCAGGAGTCCCTCATGGCTGTCTCGGGCCAAACCTTCATCCCCCCGCAATGAGGGGGCACCAGCACAACGCCAGCACCTGCGTCCCCTCAGTGACTCCCAGCCCAGCGGATCCCGGGCACGGGGAGGGGACAGAGCTGACTAAGGCTCCGTGTGGCCCAGGCGTGGCGCGGGGACAAGGCCACGGCCCCTTATCGGCCGCCCCACGGCCTCTGCCCGAGCAGGCGGCGGCTGCTCCCTGCTTTATGGCCCCGCCGGGACCGGGCAAAGGGCGCCCGCCCGGTGCCGCCTCCCGGGGCCGCTCATGAGGACCCTCGGGGGTCGCGGCGCCTGGGATCGGGCATGGAACGGGATGAACAGAACACGCACGGGCTGAGGGGTTGCTGCCCGTTGCTGGCTCGCTAATTAGCGATTATTTAATTAACGGTCCGTCCACACAGCCGGAGCCCCCCGGTGCCCCTCGGGCGGTAAACCTCCGCCACGGCCGCCACCTCCTTCTCCCCCTCAGCGAGATCTCGCGAGACTTCGCCCCGCCGCGCGCTCTTCTCCGCGCTCTTCTCCGCGCTCTTAGGCCCCGCCCCTTGTGCCCCGCCCTCCCGGGCCTTCCGCCCCCACCTCTCGGAGCCCCCGGGCCCGCCCCACGGAGCTCCCGGTCCCGCCTCCATAGGCCCGACCGTGGCCCCGCCCTTCGACCCCGCCCCGGTTCCGGCCCCCGCCCCGGTACCGGCCCCAGCCCCGCCCCCAGGCTCGGCCCCGCCCCCGATTGGCCCGTCCGGGCCTCGGCCCCGCCCCCGATTGGCCCGCGCTGGCCCCGCCCCGGCCCCGCCCCCGCGCGCCCCCGCGCCCGGCCGCGCCCCCCCGGCCCCGCAGGCGCGGCCCGGCCCGGCCATGCCGGCCAAGAGGAAGCCGGTGCTGCCCGCCCTCAACATCGCCCCCAGCGCCGCCGAGGGGCCCAGCCCCGACGGCTCCGCAGAGTGAGTCAGGCCCGGCCGGGACCGCCCCGGCAGCGGGGCTGGGCCTGGGGGGGACGCGGGGCCTGGGGTGGGGGGGGACACCGGGCCTCGGGGACACCGGGCCTGGGCAGACCGGGAAGGCCGGGACAGAGCGGGCACCGGGCCTGGGGGGTCAGGGCACGGCGGCAACGGGGCGTGGGGAAGGCCAGGGAAGGCGTGGAGGAGTCGGGACAGGTTTGGGGAGGCCTGGGAAGGTCTGAGGGGGGACCTGGGACAGGCTCCGGGGGACCAGGGAGGGCCCGGGGGAACTGGGACAGGCCTGGGGG
The DNA here is from genome assembly GCF_031753505.1 of Anomalospiza imberbis. Lineage (NCBI taxonomy): Eukaryota > Metazoa > Chordata > Aves > Passeriformes > Viduidae > Anomalospiza > Anomalospiza imberbis. The sequence goes on from NC_089707.1 coordinate 4,416,597, forward strand.
GCTGGATCGGCCCGGTCCGGGGCGTGTGGGGCAGGTTAGGGTCAGGGAGGCAGAGCCGGGGGAGAAGGTTGAGGGTTGGAAGGGATGGGCTGGGGCAGGTGCGGATGGGACGGGCAGGGGGAGGCTGCTCCGGCCCTCCCGGTTTGCAGGGGGCAACTCAGGCCTGGGGGGTGCCAGGCCCAGGCCTGGAACTGGAGGGAAGCAGGCCTGGAGACCCAGGCTGGAGCTGGGATAGGGACCCGGGGCCTGGGGGGAACTTGGGGCAGCAGTGGGGGCTCGGCAGATGGGACATGTGGGGTGAGAGGTGGTGGAGGTGGGGAGCTGAGGGGAAGGGATGGGGTGGGACCCTCCCGACACGTCCCAGTGTGGGTGAGGAGGGACAGGGGGTGGCAGCAACTGGGACAGAGCAGCTGGAGCTGGCACAGGCGGTGGGGGCTCGGCAGCTGGTGCTGGGGGAGCACAGACCCCCCTTTGTACTCCGCATTTGGGGTGGGGGTGTAACGGAGCTGCTGGACCCCATGGAAAGCCCTTCTCATGTTACACAGCCAAAGCCAAGTTTGGCTCCCCAGGACAGGGAGCAGCATCTGCTGCTGCCTCTTTAAGGGCCGAAGGATTTTTCCTGTTCCTTGGCTCTCCCAAAACACCTGACTGCTCCCCAGTCAGGTGTGTGTGGGCAGGGACTTCTCCAGGTCTCCCTGTCCAGGTGATCCCATTGCTGGGGGCTCAGGACATGTCAGGGGATGCTTTTCCATCGTTTCCCTCCACTTTCCTACAAACTACGCCGTCCTTTCCCTGGTGCTGACCATCTCCCATCTCCTCCTCCCCTCTCCAGGGCTAACCTGGTGGACCTGCAGAAGAAGCTGGAGGAGCTGGAGCTGGATGAGCAGCAGAAGAAGCGCCTGGAAGCTTTCCTGACACAGAAAGCCAAAGTGGGGGAGCTGAAGGACGATGACTTCGAGAGGATCTCCGAGCTGGGCGCTGGCAATGGCGGGGTGGTCACCAAAGTGCAGCACAAACCCTCAGGGCTCGTTATGGCACGGAAGGTAACGAGGGACTGGGAATGCTGGGGAGCACCTGGAGCTCTCCCTGGCTCGGGGAGGGCTGGGTTTGGTTGGATTCTCTCTGCATCGCTCCTTCACCACCTCACCATGGCCAGGAGCAGAGTCCTGGCTGCTCCCAGATGGAGCTGTCTCCTTTGGGAGAGGCTGCACTCCCAGTGACAGATCCATGGGCTCTGGAAAACAGGAGTTTATTTTTTTTTTCCCAATTCTGATGGATGAAGTGACTGGCATTGGATCTCCAGAGGACTGTAGGTCGTGGCTGAGGAAGTGGCAGTGGGAAGGATGGGTTTAGCACACACATCCCTCAGCCCCCAGCCCCATTTAACACATCCCAAGGTCATTCCAAGCAGGGACAGAGGTTCCTCTCAGACTTGCCTTCACTGGGAACATCTACAGTGGTGCCACGGAGTAGAAAATCAGGAGCTGCTTCATCTGCCTGCTGGGAGAGGCTGTGCTTGGCAGGAGCAGCACAACCACTGCTCTGCCTCCTCCAGAGTCTCTCCTCCCTCCTGCTGCTGGGATCATGGAATTGTGGAGTGGTTTGGGTTGGAAGGGGCCTTACAGCTCACCCAGTTCCCTGGGCAGGGTCTCCTTTCACCAGCCCAGGGTGTTTCCCTGCCCACTGTGCTCTGACCCCACGTGCAGCCCCAAAAGCCGCTGCTCTTTCTTGTGCAGAACCTTCACAGGGGCTTTTTCTTTTCTGTGGTTTCCTTGATCTCGGAGCACCTTCTTACAACACCTCCAGAGCTTGTGAAAATGCTCCTGGCTGCTGACTCAGAGGGGCTGAGATCAAACTCCTGACTCGTCTTTCCACCCGTGTCCGGTGCAATCCCGGCGCCTTCCATGGCTGAGGCAGCACAGAGCTCTGCCTCTGCCTTCATCATGGAATCCCACCCTGGATGGGGTTGGAGAGACCTTCAATCCCATCCAGTGCCATGGCCAGGGACACCTTCCACCGTTCCAGGCTGCTCCAAGCCACATCCAACCTGGCCTTGGGTACTTCCAGAGGCAGCCACAGCTTCTCTGGGAATTCCATTCCAGGGCCTCACCGCCCTCCCAGGGTTTATTCCCAATATCCCATCTATCCCTGCCCTCTGGCAGTGGGAAGCCATTCCCCGTGTCCTGGCACTTTATCCTTAATATGGGAAATGGGAGAATGGGAAAAATTCTGCTGCAAAGCAGCGCCTCCCTTGAAGATCTCATTTCTTCCCAGCACTCAGAGCTGCTGCCCATCAGTTCTTTTCCTTCCCAGGAGTCACACCTTGCCTGTTTTCTGTCTCTTGGCAGCTGATCCATTTGGAAATCAAGCCAGCCATCAGGAACCAGATCATCCGGGAGCTGCAGGTGCTGCACGAGTGCAACTCCCCCTACATCGTGGGGTTTTACGGAGCCTTCTACAGCGACGGGGAGATCTCCATCTGCATGGAGCACATGGTGAGGCCCTGCACCCTCCCAAATGCCCTCTCCCTGCCAGCTCAGTGCCTTGGGGCACTGGCAGCTCCTTGCTCTGGCCACTCTGCTCCTGGTGGGAGCCACACATTCCTGCTCAGGCAGAATGAGGGAGACAGCGACTTTTGGGAAGAGGAAGCAGTGGTTTGGGGCTTGGCCAAACGGAAATGTTGCCAGCCCACTGCTCTGCAGATCCTGCTGAGAGGCCCAGTGAACATACTCTGTTGTTTCTGGTGGAGAACGATGTTATTTCTCCTCCAAATCAGCACCAGCTTGGCATTTTCACTGATGGAAGGAAGCAAAGAACCAACAGCAAGAAGCAGAGCTGTTTAAAAAAAACAGTTTTCAGTGATAAACCTGAGCTCAGATCACCAGATCTTTTTTATTTTTCTGGAAAAGGGGTGTGCTCCATGCTGGTCACCCACCACCTGCTCCCCTGCACATCCAGCTGCTCTGTTTTCCTGCTGGGAATTGCTGTGTTGATCATTCCCATGTTCTTTATTTCAGGATGGTGGCTCTTTGGATCAAGTGCTGAAAGAAGCCAAAAGAATTCCTGAGGAAATCCTGGGCAAAGTCAGTATAGCGGTGAGTGCTGGGGCTGCTCAGGCCTCCAGGGGGGATTTGCTGAATAGGGATTTGGAATAATGCCTGGGCTGCCCTGGGAAGCTTTCTGTGTTTCCCAGTCCTGGGGACTGCACTTTCCTGGGCCAAGAGGCCAGAGCAGAGGGGAAATATTCCCAACCCCTTTCCCCACCTCCAACTCCTCTGGATAATGTTGGCTTCACTTCGAGGAGGTTTGGGAGAAGCTTTTTTGGGTGGTTCACCCAAAATCTGTGATGGAACTGGGGATAAATTGCAAACCCTGAGCGACATGGACACCACAGGGCAGCTCTCCTCGAGGTGAGGGCAAAGCTCTTCGCTGAGCTCTGCTCTGATGCAGCCTTTGGGTTCCTCCCAGGTTCTGCGGGGCCTGGCCTATCTGCGGGAGAAGCACCAAATCATGCACAGAGGTGAGAGCAGGGCCCTGAAAATCCCAGCCTGCAGTGCCAGGTGTCACCCAGAGCCACCTTCACACTCCCCTCTCTCGCTGTTCCCAGATGTGAAACCCTCCAACATCCTGGTGAATTCCCGAGGGGAGATTAAGCTCTGTGATTTCGGGGTCAGCGGGCAGCTCATTGACTCCATGGCCAACTCCTTTGTGGGAACTCGGTCCTACATGTCTGTAAGTTCCTTCCACCTGGGCTTTTTGGGTAATTTGGGTTCATCTCAGCTGTTTCCATCCCCATCCTGTTCACAGGGACACCTTCCACTGTCCCAGGTTATTCCAAGCCTCGTCCAACCTGGCCTTGGACACTTCCAGGGATCCAGGGGCAGCCACAGCTGCTCTGGGAACCTGTGCCAGGGCCTCCCCACCCTCCCAGGGAAGGATCCTGAGGTCTGAGCTGCTCCTGTATTTTGGGAATGGTTATTCAAGTGCAGTTATAGTTAGACAGGGGCTATTTAAAAATCCTGTCCCCTCTGCTCCCAGGCCCTGGCTCCAAGCTGCCTCAGAGCTGCCAGTGGGGATGACTTGCATAGATTGATTTATTTCTAATATTTTCTTTTAATGGCCATAACCTCGAGTGGATTTTCTGCCCCTCTGATTCCTCTTGGGTGTTAACAGCAGAGAGCAGGGAAATACATTTTTATGGATAAGTTGAGTTCCTTAGATTTTAGCACACAGGGAAATAGATTCCTGCTGGGTGTTCCAGGCTCCCAAACACAAGTAGCTGGGAGTGCTGCTGAGTTGGGAGTGTGGATGAGAAGCTCCAAGTGCTTTTTGTCTGCACATCATCTTTCTTTCCCATCCCCTTTGCACATGATCCTTCTGGGACTGTCCTTTTCCTGGAGAGCTGCCATGGAGAGGCCTTTGGGATATTCCAGAATTCCAGACTGGTTTGGGTTGGAAGGGACCCTAAAGCCCATCCAGTCCCACTCCTGCCATGGGCAGGGACACCTTCCACTGTGCCAGGCTGCTCCAACCTGGCCTTGGACACTTCCAGGGATCCAGGGGCAGCCACAGCTGCTCTGGGCACCCTGTGCCAGGGCCTCCCCATCCTCCCAAGGAGGAATTCCTTCCCAGTATCCCATCCATCCCTGCCTCTAGCAGTGGGAAGCCATTCCCTGTGTCCTGTCCTTTGTCTGAAGTCCTTCTCCAGTTCCTGTGGAGCCCAGTCCCTTGGGCATTCCCAGTGCTGTTATCCCCATTCCCATGCCCTGGGTGCCATTATCCCCCATTCCCAGTGCCATTATCCCCATCCCCATTCCCGTTCCCCCTGAGCCCCTCACTGTGCTCTTCCCATTATCCCCATTCCCATTCTCATTCTCCCTGAGCCCCTTGCTGTGCTCTCCCCGTTATCCCCATCCCCATTCCTATTTCCATTCGCCCCCTCGAGCCCCTCCCTGTGCTCTCCCCATTATCCCCATCCCCATTCCCATTCCCAGTGCCATTTACCCCATCCCCGTTCCCAGTGCCATTATCCCCGTTCCCTTAGCCCCTGAGCCCTCCCTGTGCTCTCCCCATTATCCCCATTCCCATCCCCATTCCCAGTGCCATTATCCCCGTTCCCTTAGCCCCTGAGCCCTCCCTGTGCTCTCCCCATTATCCCCATCCCCGTTCCCAGTGCCATAATCCCCGTTCCCATTCCCAGTGCCATTATCCCCATCCCTGTTCCCAGTGCCATTATCCCCGTTCCCGTAGCCCCTGAGCCCTCGCTGTGCTCTCCCCATTATCCCCATCCCCGTTACCAGTGCCATTATCCCCGTTCCCATTCCCAGTGCCATTATCCCCATTCCCGTTCCCAGTGCCATTATCCCCGTTCCCATTCCCAGTGCCATTATCCCCATCCCCATTCCCAGTGCCATTATCCCCGTTCCCTTAGCCCCTGAGCCCTCCCTGTGCTCTCCCCATTATCCCCATCCCCATTCCCATTCCCAGTGCCATTTTCCCCATCCCCGTTCCCATTCCCAGTGCCATTATCCCCGTTCCCATTCCCAGTGCCATTATCCCCGTTCCCATTCCCAGTGCCATTTTCCCCATCCCCATTCCCAGTGCCATTATCCCCGTTCCCTTAGCCCCTGAGCCCTCCCTGTGCTCTCCCCATTATCCCCATTCCCATTCCCAGTGCCATTATCCCCGTTCCCATTCCCAGTGCCATTATCCCCGTTCCCATTCCCAGTGCCATTTTCCCCATTCCTGTTCCCAGTGCCATTATCCCCGTTCCCGTAGCCCCTGAGCCCTCGCTGTGCTCTCCCCGCAGCCCGAGCGCCTGCAGGGCACGCACTACTCGGTGCAGTCGGACATCTGGAGCATGGGGCTGTCCCTAGTGGAGCTGTCGATCGGAAGGTACCCAATCCCCCCGCCAGACTCCAAGGAACTGGAAGCAATTTTTGGCCGTCCTGTGGTGGACGGGGCGGAGGGAGAGTCCCCCAGCATCTCGCCGCGGGCCAGGCCCCCAGGACGCCCCGTCAGTGGTAGGGGCTGTGGTGTGCATCGGCAGCAACGCTTCCATGGGGGATGAGCGGGGTTGGGATCTGGCTGGGGCGGCTGGGGGAGCTGCCCTGGAGGAGGCTCTGGTGGGAATGTTCCCAGGGAAGTCACGGACGGAGCCGCGGTGACACTCCGGCACGGCCCACCCCCCCCCACTCCCCGCCACAGGTTGGTGGAATTGAGGTGGGAGCGTGGGGATGGATTTGGGATCTGTGGAAGACTCGATGGGTTCCTTATCAACCCTCCTGTGTCCCACAAAAAGGCTCAGCCCCCTGTGCTGTGGGCACAGCTGGAATGTGGCTCCTGTGGAGAGGATGGTTTGAGGGACATTGTCACAATCCCCTTGTGCTCCTCAAGCTTTGCCTATGCTGCCAGCAGGTTCTCCTCAGGCCTGAGGCAGATTTTTGGGAAGAGCTTTGCTGGGAGCTCTCACAGAAGCACCAAACAGCACCAGGATTCCAGGGAGGCTCTGCTGGAGCCGTTCCCTTGGGAGCAGAAGGCTCTGGAAGCGCTGCCAGCCAGAGTAGATGATCTGGTGCTGTCCAAACATAAATAAACCTGGACTGGAGGTCTGGTGTAAGAAATCCAAATTCTGGGAATGAACTTGATTTCTCTTTAACCATGACTCAATTCCCCTGGGAGCTGCCTCAGCCTCTGCCAGCAGAGCTCCCCTGAAAGTCGTGTTTTTCACCCCAAACTGAGCCCTGAGCAGCCTCTCAGCACCGTTTGTGTCGTGTCCCCCCCCCAGGCCACGGGATGGACACCAGGCCTGCCATGGCCATCTTTGAGCTGCTGGATTACATCGTTAACGAGGTGGGTGTTTGTTTTCCGAGGGCTCTGCTGGGATTCCCAGAGGTTCCACAGGGATGTCCCTGCTCTGCTGAGTCGGGGTGGAATCTGGAATGTTTGGTCACTCATGGAATCCCAGAATGGTTTGGGTTGGAAGGGACTTAAAGCTCATCCAATGCCATCCCTGCCATGGCAGGGACACCTCCCACTGTCCCAGGCTGCTCCAGCCTGGCCTTGGACACTTCCAGGGATCCAGGGGCAGCCAAAGCTGCTCTGGGAAATCCATTCCAGGGCCTCACCATCCTTGCAGGGAGGAATTTCTTCCCAAAATCCCATCTAAACCTTCCCTCCTTCAGCTTAAGGCCATCCCTCTTGTCCTACCCAACTTGCAAGGACAGCTCTTGCAAACAAGTGGAAAGGGCAGCTTCCCTTCCCAGGGTGGTGGAAAATTCTCATTTTGGGATTGTTTCATCAGCCATCGGCATGGCCAGAGCTGGGATTTGTGAGGTTGGATTTAGGATTGGGATGCTTGGTGATTTCCCAGCTTTGGCTGGGGTTCAGTGTGGGGTCCCCCAGATGCAGAGCGAGCTGGAGCAGCAGGGGAAGGAATGGCAGGGAAGGGTTTTCCTGGCTGGAAAAGCAGTGAGGATGAGGAGGATGAGAGTGGCTGTAGAGCACAGCTCCCCGACACTGCAGCTGACACGGATTTTTGGCACAGTAACACAGGAGTGGTGCAGGAACCCCTTTTCCTTCTCTCCACAGCCGCCTCCCAAGCTGCCAAGTGGAGTCTTCACACAAGATTTCCAGGAGTTTGTAAATAAATGGTGAGGATTTCATCTCCTGGCTGAAGGTGGAGGCTCAGACGTGCTCCTTGACAGCTCTGCAGCTCCACCCTCTGTGTTCTGCCTGATCTCTCTCTCTCTCTCCCTGCCCCTGATCCCACCTTGTGCTGGGAGCTCCTGCCTTGGGAAGGGTTGGAATAAAAGCAGTTTATTTGTGGGGCTGCTGAGCAGGATCCCAGCTCCTTCTAAATCTGAGCCTGGCAAGGGGGGTGGTGCAGCAGATCCTGGGGCTGAGTCACCCCGTGGGCACAGGGACACCTGAAGGTGCTGCCAGAGTTCCCAGTAAACCAGAGATTGGATATTTTAAAAAAATCCCAGGTTCCTGCCAAGCTTTAGGGCCTCTTCTCCATTTGCAGGGCACAATTTGTCCCCACAGTCCGGAAGAGATGGATCCTGCAGCTCTCCCTGGGAGCTGAGCTGGCAGGGCTGGGGCCTCTCAGGGGCTTTGGGTGAAGCTGGAACTTCTCCAGCCTGATCCCCACATTCCCACAAGGAATCTCACCTTGGCTTCGCTCTCTTGTTCTTCTCATTTCAGCTTAATTAAAAACCCAGCAGAACGAGCAGATCTGAAGATGCTGATGGTGAGTGGGGAGAGGATTTTTCTGCTGCACTGGGGTGGCACCAACTCTGCCAGCTGCTGCCCCATCCCTCCTGCTCCAAAGGCTGGGAATTCCCAGGCTGAGCTCAGGATGAGGCAGATGGTGCCGGGCAGAGGGAGGGACTGACCCCCTTTATCCAGTGATGGAGCTCTGCTGGGAGCTTGGCCAGGCTCTGCTGAGGTACCTGGGACAACCCTGGCCCCTCACCTGGGCAGGTGGGTGGCACTGAGGGCTGGATCCCAGCTGTGCTCTCATCCCAGAGATCCAGCAGAGTCCTGGGCAGCAGGGAAAGGGGGGATTCGGGTGAAACCCCACCTGCAGAGCTGCCTCCAGCTCTGGTACAACTGCAGGAGGACCTGGAGCTGCTGGAGAGAGTCCAGAGGAGGGCCTGGAGCCCCTCTGGAGCCAGGCTGGGAGAGCTGGGGGGGTTCACTGGAGAAGGGAAGGCTCCAGGGAGAGCTCAGAGCCCCTTCCAGGGCCTGAAGGAGCTCCAGGAGAGGGACTGAGGACAAGGGATGGAGGGACAGGACACAGGGAATGGCTTCCACTGCCAGAGGGCAGGGATGGATGGGATATTGGGAAGCAATTCCTCCCTGTGATAGTGGGAGGGCTGCAAGGAACAAATGTTCTCCCCAAATTCTCTTTCCAGGATCTGGCACCAGGATCTTCCCCCCTCTCCAGGGCATATTCCCACAGCACAGGGCTGGCTTTTTGGGATCTGGGGTGTTCCTGGGGTGTTCCTGACCGTGTTTTCCCCTGTGCTTGCAGAGCCACACGTTCATCAAGCGCTCCGAGGTGGAGGAGGTGGATTTCGCGGGCTGGCTGTGCCGGACGCTGCGGCTGAACCAGCCCAGCACTCCCACCCGAGCTGCCATGTGAGCCCGGCCTGGCACTCCTGCCTCTGGCACCGCTTCCTCTCCTCCCTCCACGGCAGAACTGCCCCTCCTTCCTCCCTCCCAGCCCGCCGAGCCCCAGCGCCAAAGCTCCGGCCCCCAAAGCTCCGGCCCCGGGGGCGGCTCCATCCTCCGGGGCTGCCCGGCGGGGTCGGTCCCTTCGGATGTGGGGGTGTTCCAGGCCTCTGCTCCAGCTCTGGAGCTCCTGACACTTGGGAATTGTGGTGCTGCTTATGTTGGTTTTTCTTTATTTTGGGTTTATTTTTGTTTTGGTTCAGTTTTTTTGGTGTTTTCTTTTTTTTTTTTTTTTTTTGTTTTTTTTTGGAAATGTGTTCACTCGGGTTAAAAAGGAAGGGAATGGGGGGTGTGAGGTGGGGCGGGGATGAGGGGCAGCTGATGCTTCGCCTCATCCCTGGTTTTCTCTCTGGCATGGAGAATCAGTGGGATAAGGAATGGAGAAACCCTGCCTGGGGTGGCCCAGAGCAGTGTCACTGTCCTGCCTGGGGACTCAGCTGCGCTCTGGGCAGAGCAGAGATCGCTGTTTGCCTGGTTTGATTTTAAACGGTTCTTTTGAAGCCTGCCCTTGTCCCGAGCTGGATGTTCAGGGGAGGGGCCGGATCCATGGGGCCGAGGAGGGAGGGATGGGCATGGGCATGGGCATGGGGATGGCTCCCACTTTTCAGTGTCCAGGTGAGGGGAGAGTGTGGGTTTTGGATTTTCCTTCCCTGGAGAGGTGGAGGCAGAGCCCGGCTGTTCCCGGCAGCCGTGCGCAGGGTTGGGGTCCCTCTCCTGATCCCATCGGGGGCACAGGGAACCCTCCTCCAGCTGCATTTTCCCCCTCCAGCTGCCTCCAGCCCATCCCAGGGGTGGCCTCAGCCATTGTGGATGTGGCAGAGCTCCAGGATTCCCTGTCGGAGCCCCCTGGCCTGGGATGAACCCACCCCGAGCCCACATTGTCCCTGGATTGTCCCTCCCATCGAGGACCTTGCAGCCCCCCAGGCCCTGATCCCCTCCCTTCCCACCACGTGGATTTTGGGGTGAATCATTCCCCTCCTCCCCCCACATGGGCTTGGCAACCCCTGAGCCCTCCCGTGAGGATTTGGGAAGTTTGGTGGGATTTTTTTGGTGTTTTCCTTCTATATATTTTTTTTTTTTTGGCTGTTTTTCACTCAGGCTGGCAGCTGCCATCCCCCTGCCTGTCCTGGGTCCCACCATGGCAGCCCCCCCAAAATTAACTACCAGGGCTGGGTAACCCCAAATCCCTCATCCCTTTTCCTTTCCTGTTTTCCAGCACAGGACAAAGGCACTGCCCTGCCTGGGGCCAACCCACAGGGCAGCCACATCCCCAAAGGGGTGACACCCCAATTTTTTTTGGGGGGAACACCCCAATTTTGGGGGGAACACCCCAGATTTGAGGGATCTGTGCTTGCTGGCTCAGCTCATGCTCGGCCAAGCCACCCTGGAGCTGTGGGGTGCTCGATGTGATGGATTTTGCCTCTTATTTTCTGTGGGAAGCAGGGAAAGTTCCTCAAGTTTCGGGCTATTTTCCATAAGTTTTGGTGCTGGGTTTTGGAGGAGGAAGAGGAGGAAAAGGAGGAGGAGGAGAGCGTGGATGGAGCAGTTCGGTGGTGCAATTTTTTCTTTTTTTTTTTTTTTTTTTTTAAACTCGATATTTTCATCATGGATGGGGAGGGAGGGAAAATAATAAATAAACGGCACTTTACATTTCCAGGCAGTTTCTCTCCTCGGTTGTGCCCCGGGTGAGTTTAACCCCTTTGGAGCCAGAATTCCGGCCGGGAGCGCTGCCTCCGGCTGCTCTGGGATGTGCCGGTGACTCTCCCTGGCATGTGCTGGCCACACTGGCCAGCGGCTGCCTCCAGTGGAAGCGGGAGACACCGGAATTATCCTGGCACGAGGCAGCCCCGGACGGGATGGATGTAGAATCCAAGGACATAAAACCAATTGGAAATACCTGGGGGGTGAAAAATATTTAGGGGTGTTCAATATTTGGGGTAAGCAGGAGCTGGGCGAAGCTGAAAAAAAAAAAAAAACTAATTTGGCCCAAAATAAGAAAATACTTTGCAGTTTTTGTGCTGTGAATGATGCAAGGGCTCATGGGGTGACAGCAGCACGGTGTCATCCCAAATTCCAGGCTCCTGCAGTGGCATTTTTGAAGGTTCCGTGGTGCCATCCCCAATTCCAGACTCCTTCTAGGGCATTTTTTGGGGCTTCCATGGTGCCATCCCTAATTCCAGGCTCCTTCTAGGGCATTTTTTGGGGCTTCCATGGTGCCATCCCTAATTCCAGGCTCCTTCTGGGGCATTTTTTGGGGGCTTCCATGATGCCATCCCTAATAACAGGCTCATTCTGGAGCATTTTTGGGGCTTCCATGGTGCCATCCCTAATTCCAGGCTCCTTGTGGGGCATTTTTGGGGCTTCCATGGTGCCATCCCTAATTCCAGGCTCCTTCTGGGGCATTTTTTGGGGCTTCCATGGTGCCATCCCTAATTCCAGGCTCCTTCTGGGGCATTTTTTGGGCTTCCATGATGCCATCCCTAATAACAGGCTCATTCTGGAGCATTTTTGGGGCTTCCATGGTGCCATCCCTAATAACAGGCTCATTCTGGAGCATTTTTGGGGCTTCCATGGTGCCATCCCTAATTCCAGGCTCCTTGTGGGACATTTTTGGGGCTTCCATGGTGCCATCCCTAATTCCAGGCTCCTTCTGGGGCATTTTTTGGGGCTTCCATGGTGCCATCCCTAATTCCAGGCTCCTTCTGGGGCATTTTTTGGGCTTCCATGGTGCCATCCCTAATTCCAGGCTCATTCTGGAGCATTTTTGGGGCTTCCATGGTGCCATCCCTAATTCCAGGCTCCTTCTGGGGCATTTTTTGGGGCTTCCATGGTGCCATCCCTAATTCCAGGCTCATTCTGGAGCATTTTTGGAGGTTCCGTGGTGCCATCCCTAATTCCAGGCTCATTCTGGAGCATTTTTGGAGGTTCCGTGGTGCCATCCCTAATTCCAGGCTCCTTGTGGGACATTTTTGGGGCTTCCATGGTGCCATCCCTAATTCCAGGCTCATTCTGGAGCATTTTTGGGGCTTCCATGGTGCCATTCCTAATTCCAGGCTCCTTCTGGGGCATTTTTTGGGGCTTCCATGGTGCCATCCCAAATTCCAGGCTCCTTCTGGAGCATTTTTGGAGGTTCTGTGGTGCCATCCCTAATTCCAGGCTCCTTGTGGGGCATTTTTGGGGCTTCCATGGTGCCATCCCTAATTCCAGGCTCCTTGTGGGACATTTTTGGGGGTCCCATGCCATGGTCCCTGACTCCAGGCTCCCATGGTGCTGCTTTGGGGGGGTCCTGATTTGTTTTTTCCTGATGTTTTGGGGTCCCCCACGGCTCTGGGGTGCCCTGCAGAGCCCGGGATGGACCCACTCTGGGAGCTGTGCCAGCTTTGAGTGGTGCCAGCTGGGAATTGGAGGCGGGGGGGTCCCATGGGGTCCCCAAGGTGGGGGTGACCACAGCTCTTGTGCCACAGCGGGATTTTGGGGGTGCAGGGAGGAACTGGGGGTGCCCAGGCTGGAAAAGGGGGATCCCCAAGCCCTGTTCAGTTTTTAGGGCACAGTGGGGGGAGTTGGGGGTTTTCTCCCCACCCAGCCTCACGGTGGTGGGGGGGGGGGGTTCCACAGCTGATTTTGGGGGGGGTCTCGGTGCAGGGGGGGCACTTTGGGGGTTCATATTTTGGGGGGGTGGGACACCCCGGGCGTGCCCCAGGCGTGCTGGGGGAAAGCGAAAGCAGTCGGGAGCTGGGGCTGCTGGGGCACGGCAGGGACGGGCCCGGGGGTGCAGCCCCAACCTCAAACCCCACCCCAAAAACCTCCTGAACGCTCCCCCCACTCTGTTTGGGGGCTCAGGGACCCCTCACTCCCCACCCCCAGCCGTAATTCCCCGTCCTGCCTCAGTTTCCCCACCTGCTCAATGGGGTTAATGACCCAAAACTCCTCTAAAACCTCCCCAAAACCCCCCCGGGGGGCGGGGGAAGGGCGAGGGGCGGGCGAGGAGCTGAGCCGGGGTTATTTAAGGAAAAAAAAGGGGGGGAAAGGGGAAATCCCGACGAGCCGAGCGCGGAACGGGACCCCCCGAGCGGGATGGGGCGGGGGGCGGGGTGTTGCTCAAAGCTTCGCTTTTGTCGCTTTCCCTTCCTTTAATGAATTCCAATCCCCGATGATCGTTAATTCAAAACCCAGCCGAAAAACCTCGCTTTTTTTTTTTTATTTTTTAAATTATTTTTTATTTTTTATTTCCACGCGGGAAAGCGCTGGAATCCCGGGAGCTGTTCCCTGCCGAGCGGGGTGCTGGGGGTGGCGCAGCCCCGCCCGGGTGGGGGGGACAGCCGCGGCCGTGTCCCCGTGTCCCCCGCCCCCGGGCGGGCCCGGAGCCCGGGCTTGTCCCGTCCTTGCCGGGCTGGCTCGCAGCCCACCGTGACCTTGGGCTCCGTGTCCCCTTCCCAGAGTGGGGGGGCAGCGAGCGGGGGGGATCCCGAGGGACACGGGTGGCAGGGAAGGGCTGCGGGGACACTGGGGACACGGAGGGTGGCACGTGGTGGTGGGTTGGGGAGGTGACCTGCGAGGGAGGGAGGGACGTTGTGGGGTGACGCGAGTGGGGCTGGGGGCGTGGGGAGGTGACAGCCAGGTGGGGTGACCCGGAGGTGCCCGTGGGGGGGGGGACCCGAGTGGGTTTGGGGGGGGACCTGTGGGGACACACGTGGGTCTGGGGGCACGGGAAGGGGGTGACACGTGGGTAGGTGTCACCCCCGGACCCCCGGACCCCCGGTCTCCTCCGGACCCAGAGGAGCCCGGAGAGGTGACCCGAGGGGTGACACGAGTGGCTTTTGGGGGTGTGACACATAAAGGATGACCCCGAGGCCCCGCGGGAGATGCCCCGTGGGGTGACACCCGTGGGTTTGGGGAGCACAGAGGTGCCCCAGGGGGTGACAGGTGAGTAGGGTGACACAGAAGGGACCTGTGGGGTGACACCCGTGGGTTTGGGGACCACGGAGGTGCCCCAAGGGGGTGACAGGTGGGTAGGGTGACCCAAAGGGGCTCAAGGAGGCGCCCGGTGGAGACACGAGTGGGTTTGGGGCCGGAGAAGGTGCCCCGTGGGATGACACGAGGGGGTCTGGGGGACACCAGGGCGACCCAGACGGGACCTGAGGGTTGCCCAGTGGGGACACGAGTGGGTCTGGGGTCATGTGACACGCGGCGGGAGATGCCCCGTGATGTGACACGCGTGGCTCTGGGGTCTGTGCGACAATGACGGGGGGGGAGTTGACACCGTGTGACACGCGTGGCTCTGGGGTCTGTGTGACAATGACGGGGGGGGGAGTTGACACTGTGTGACACGCGTGGGTCTGGGGTCTGTGTGACAATGACGGGGGGGGAGTTGACACTGTGTGACACGCGTGGGTCTGGGGTCTGTGCGACAATGACGGGGGGGGAGTTGACACTGTGTGACACGCGTGGGTCTGGGGTCTGTGCGACAATGACGGGGGTGGGGGAGGCGACACCGTGTGACACGCGTGGGTCTGGGGTCTGTGTGACAATGACGGGGGGGGAGTTGACAACGTGTGACACGCGTGGCTCTGGGGTCTGTGTGACAATGCCGGGGGTGGGGGAGGCGACACCGTGTGACACGCGTGGCTCTGGGGTCTGTGCAACAATGACGGGGGGGGAGTTGACACTGTGTGACACGCGTGGCTCTGGGGTCTGTGCGACACTCCCGGGGGGAGGTGACGAGGCGACACCGGGTGACACGCGTGACTCCTGCTCGTGCCGTCCCGCGGCGGGGGGGGGGGGGGGTCCGTGGGGTCCCTTCTCGGGTGTCCCCCGGCCGCGCCCCCCCGAGCCCCCCTCTCCCCCCCCACCCGCGGCCGCGCCGCGCTGCGCCCCCCCCCGGCCGGAGGCGGCTGCGCCCCGCGGGGGGGGGCGGCGGGCGGGGGGGGGGGGGGGGGGGCGGCGCGCGGCCCCTTTAAGAGCGGGGCGGCCCCGGCCGGAGCAGGAAGGAGCCGCATACGGGCCTCGGCGAGCAGCTCCCGCGGGGCGGCCAGAGCCTGCTCCGCCCGCCCGCACGGCCCGGCCCGCCCGCCTCGGCACGGAGCGGCCCGCTCCGCTCGCCCGGACCGCTCGGCCCCCGCCCGGTACGGAACTGAGGGGTGGGCGCGGAGGAAGGGAGAGGGGGGGGTCGCGCATGTAGGGGGGGGGGGGGGGGGGGTGGGTAGGGCCTGACCCTCCCCCCCCCCCCCCACCCCTCCCCGGGGGGAGTGGGGGGGTGGGGAGGGGTCGGTTGGGTCCGTTGCGGGGGGGGGGTGGGGGCTGCCCCCCCTCCGTATACGTTGTACTTGGCCGGGCCGTGCTGGGGGGGTCGCGGAGGGGGGGGGGGGTGGGGGGGGGGAAGGGTTGGGAGCGGGGAGGTGTGGGGGGGGGCAGCGCGGCGCGGGGGTTGCCGGGAGTTGTAGTCCCTCGGCGGCGCCGCGCCGCAGGTGCCGGTGGGCGAGCGGACTGCGCTTCCCGGCGCCCCCCGCGCGCGCGGCGAGCGGGAGGCGTGTTGATGGGCAGCGGGCGGGGCCAATCGGGGCGCGCCCTCCGCCCCGCGCGCCCGCCCCGCCCGCCGCCGCCCGGCCCAATGGCGGGCGCCGCGCGGGGTGGCCGGGGACGGGCGCGGCGGGGCCTGCGCGGCCCCCACCCCCCCCCCTCAGCCCGGGCCCGCGACCCCCGCCCGGGCCCGGCCCCGCCGCGACCCTCGCCCGCCCCGCCGCCCCCGCGGGGCCGCCGCCGACTCCTCCCCACCCCCCCCTCTACTCGTCCCCCCCCCCCCCCCGGCGCCCCCCGCCCCCGCCTCCCCCCGGCCTCCATTGCGGCGCCCGCCCGCCCGCCCGGGGGAAGGGGTGGGGTCGTGGCTCCCGGCCAAGGCTCCCTGTGGGCCCCGCGGGGGGGGGCGGCCCGGGCCGGCGGGGGGGGGAGGCCGGTCATGGGTGGGGTCCCCCGGGGCCGCCCCGTGCGGGGGCGTCGGGCCGGGCCGTCCCCGCGCACCCCAAGGTCGTTGCCGGCCGGGGGGCGCCGGCCCGGCCCTGCCCGCCCCGCTCCGGCCCTGCGCGTCCGGGGTTGTTTTTACCCCCCTCGGCCGGCCCTTATCTCCCCCCGGCCGGCTGCGGGCAGGGGGGGGCCGCGGTGATAATCCCCCCGCGGGGCTGGGGCGCTGCTGCCCGGAGGAGCCCGGCGGGATAAGCCTCTCTCCCCGCGGGGCTGCGCAGCAGCGAGGCCGGCGGGTGCTCGGCGTGAGGGGCAGCATCCCTCGCTCCTGCCAAAACATTCCCTGCGTGCCCGGGGACCCGGCACTGCCTTCTCATCGTCATCCCCCACCGCGGGGCTCGGGCTTGGACGTGGTGGTTCCGGTCAGGTGCCCAAAACTGCCGTGCCGTGCTGAGGCCCCCGTGACACAGCCAAAGGTCCCTGCCCTCTTCCCCTCGAAGCGCTGCTTGGTGAGGCTGGAGACGGGACAAAGTTAGGGACACGTCGCTGGGACCGTGGGCTGGCAGCTGGGCACTGCCAGGGAGAGGGTTCCTTGGCCGTGCTGTTCCAGGAGTGTGGGAAAAGTTGGTTTATGAAGCTGTTTCAGGAGAGGCTGAGGTTGGATATCAGGAAAAGGTTCTTTTTCCAGAGCGTGGTGGGGTGCTGGACAGATTCCCCAGGGAATTGTCCCAGCCCCGAGGCTGCCAGAGCTCCAGGAACATCTGGACAGCACTCCCAGGGATGTGCAGGGTGGGATTATTGGGGTGTCTGTGCAGCGCCAGCAGCTGGGCTGGATGATCCCTGTGGGTCCCTTCCTGCTGAGGTTATTCCATGGAAAGCCCTGGGACTGCGGCAGCAGCACCAGAACGTGTAAACCCCGGCGTTCCTGTGCTGAAAGCGACAGTTCCTGTTGTACAAGCCCAGCCGACGTGACTGCCTGGCCCCTGCCTGGCTCTCCGTGTTCCCTGAGCTCCTGCAGACCCTCGGCTTTGGGCAGCCAAAGTTTCTTTGGGCTCAAGGACTCTTGGGAAGAGTTTGCTGCCAGTCCCAGTTCAAGAGCAGCCGCGTTCCCATGGCTGTTCGTTGTCCTGGCTATCAAAACCATAACTTATATAATAACTGTTTTATGGACATGGGGAGAGAAAGGTTCTGCCTGGAAGAATTTACAACCTAATGAGGGTTGAAGTTGTGCTCAGCGTAGCAACGGAGCTAAAAGGTTGTCCCTTTCCAAATGTGTTTGGGGTGGTTGTTGGTGGTATATTTCAAGGAATTGTGTGATTTCTCAAGGATTCTGCCCGTCCTGGTTGGAAATTGCAGCTCTTCTGGAGGCTGAGCAGGAGGAGCCAGGCTGGCTTTAATTCTGATAGTTTTGCTGGAGTTGTTGGATTTCAACTACTTTAAACAAAAAAATAAATAAATAAAAGAGACCGAGAGAAACTGAGGAGTTTATTAGAGAGGAGCCTTTCTTGTTTAATATTCATTCTGGCCCCTGTTTAGGCTTGTTCTGGTGAAAGAGGGAGTGAAGAGGTGCAACCCAAACATGGGTGAGATGGTGGGATTTTTCCACCAAGCCTTAATTGCTTCAGTAACTCCAGGGAGGGTTTTGCAAGGCAGGAGCTCTTAATAAACGTGGTGGTGAATGAAAGTAGTTCCTCACTTTGCTGCTCTGCAACTCTTCCTCTGCCTTTTTTTTTTTTTTTTTTTTTTTTTTTAATTATTAATCGTTTTTCACTCGTATTTCATCCCGTGGTTGTGGGTCTGGTGAAGATCTTTAGCTGTGGCTTCATGAGGAGCTCTGCTCTGTGGAGGAGCTGGGTGGAATTAATTTGGCACGGTGAGGGCGGCCGGGTTCCCTTCGTGTTTGGTGACTTTTGGAAGCAGAATTAAAAATTCCAGTTGTTCTCCCAGTGTGGGAATTTGGATGTGGGCACGGGACGCAAATGAGGGGTGAAATTTATGCTGCCATCGAGGCTCTGTGGTGCTTTGGGTGCTCCTGTCTCCCTTCAAAACCTTATTTTGGGATCAAGTGCTGGGGTTTAACTGCAGGATCGAGTCCCATGCGGGTGTCCCACCTAAAAACTGTGAAATCCTGAGTCTGTATTTGAGACGGAGTCTAAATGCTTGAGAGCTGTGGTTTAATTTTGATTAAAACTGACACTTGGGGGTTTTCTGCCCGTCTCGGGATGCTGAGTTTTTGGAAGATGAGCTTGTGTGGCGAACAATTAGAACCCGACTCGTTATCTCTCCTAGTCCAGGCAATATACAGTTGCTTTAACTACACTCTCAACCAGCCTTAACCTCAAATTTGAGCAGACCCGTCCCAGTCTGTAATTAAAAGCCTTTTGAGGAGCAGAACTCAGGGAGAGGGAAGAAGACTAGGCAGTGTCTGGGCTAAGGGAAGCGTTTCTCCCCAATCGCGTGGCCCTTTGATCCAAACTGCTGCTGTGTCCGTCCCTCTACCTGTGCCTGCAGCGTCCCAGAGGAGCTCTGGAGGACGTCAGCGGGAGTAAACGAGGTCAGGCAAGCGCTGGGATCCTCTGCGAGTAGCCAGGGACGATTGTTCCTCGCCCAGCCCCCTGCCCGTATCGCCTTCCCTGCGCTCAGTTTCAGTTTCCCACCCGCCCGGTGGCACCGCCGGCTCCGGTGGCAGAGCCGGGGCGCGACTTCCCCGCCTTGAATCCCGGCGGGGCTCGTTCCCCCGGAGCTCCGGCCGGCTGAGGGATTTGGGAATGTCCCGCAGCAGCCCCGGGCTGCAGGTGGAAGGGAACTATAGGGCTCAGCTTAATGCGACAAGGTGCGAGAAACTGGAAACTGCCGCGAGCTGCCCCGGAGCTGCAGGTGGGAGCCAAGGGCACGTCGGTGGGATGAGCCGCAGATCCCCTGGCAATCAGCGGCTTCCCAACACCCTGGCTTCGCCCATCCCTGGAAAAATGTGCGGCCGGAGAGTCGGGAGCGTGACCTGCCAGCGCTGGCCTGGCCGGCTGGAACGCTGCTCCCGCATCCCCGCCGAGCCGCGTCCTCCTGGGGCACCCTCGGGATCGTTCTCCTCCTGTTTCCCACCCCTGTGCCCACCTGAAGCCCGTGGCCCTCTCCCAACCTGTCCCTGTTGCCTGGTTTCTCCAAAGCAGAGGATGCTCCCTGGTCCCAGCGCTGGGTTTTAACTCCCTCCTCCCCACCTTTCACTCCACTCCTGCACCCATTTCCTTCCTGCTTCGTGCACCTCCTGATTTCCCACCGGCACGCTGGGAACCAGTGAGTAAATGTCTTTTTTTTTCCCCCCGTTGTTTGCTGGAGCTGGGAAGGTGCCCGAGGTGGGCTTGTAGCTACAGGTTGCTGCTGTGCAGCTCCTCGGAGCCTCCTGCCCCGACAGGCAGAGCACAGGGATCAGCACAGGGATCAGCATTCCCCCTGTGCATCCCAGCAGGGCAGGAAGGAAGGAGCTCCGTGGCAGGAGAGCGTTGCCAGGGATGAAGCCCCGCTTGCTCCCGGGATTCGCTTTTGCTCGTCATCACCCGGAGCCGGGAATGGCAGGACGAGCTGTCTGTTAATCCACAAACTGGGAATTACATAAGGGACTACCCTGCCCTGCTCTCTCACCAAACTCCGGTCTTATTCTTTTATTTATTTCCCCCCTTTTTTTTTCCCCCCTCCCCTTTCCCGGTGTGGAAAAGAACAACCGGTCTGTGAGGTGTCATTTGAGGCAATTAGATTAATGCCAGAGCCTCGGGCAGGGAATGTCAGGAGTGGCAGGGGGGGAATGGGGCTGCAGAGGGAATCCTGGGACAGGGGATAGGGATGGGTGCTTTGGGGGTTGCTGCTGGAATGGGGGGATTTGGGGTTTGAGCAGTTCCTAGGACTCTCTGTTTAGGAGTCAGGAGAGGTGTGACAGGGAGGGGAACATGGAGTGAGAGGGTAAATGCTGTTTGAGACCTGTGGGAATGGGGGGGATTTGGGATTTGAGCAGTTTTTATGATTCTCTTAGTTCAGGAGGCCATGAGAGCTGTGACAGGAGAGGGGGAACGTGGTGTGAAGGGGCAGATGGGTTTGCTTTTTCTCAAGGAATCACTGGAGGAAATTTTGGCTGGAGTGGGGACAGGCTTTGGCCTCTGAAGGGGAGGAGGTGTCCAAGCATGACCTGCTCTGATTGTCCTCCAACCTGGAGCAGCTGGGCCGTGCTGGGGGTTAAAGCTTCGAGTCCTCAATTGTTCCCTTGGAAAGGGGCCCCACGTTGCCTTTCTGGAAAGCAGCTGCTTATTCCTGCCTGGATCTTGGTGCCTCCAGGCTCCCGGGGCTCCCAGGTTGGAAAAGAACTCTCCTGGGGGAGAGCTGCTCCTGCAGCCAGCACTGGAGCACACACAGCCTCGTGCTTTGTGCAGTTCTTCCCCTTTTTCCGTGCAACTCTTGAGACTTTCTGAAGTATTTTGGAGAACTGTGGCTGGCTCAGCCACGGCCTGGTGTTGTCCAGAAGCTCCCAAAACTAGGGAGTTTTCCCACAGGAGCCACGTGGGAGGGAACCTGTTGGAGGGCCAGGACTGCAGCAGGGTGGGCACATTTGGGCTCGGTGGAAAGGGTTTGTTTGAGCAGCAAAACAGGGAGTTCCCATGAATTCCAGGGTATCCGGCCTTCCTGGGCTCTGGGCTGAGCTCAGATGGACTCAGCTTAGCCTGAGGATTGAGGGAGGCCTGGGAGTTGCTGAAACAGAGGTGGGTTTGGAGCAGGGATTGAGGGTCTTTGAGCAGCTCTCAGCAGTTTGAGGTTTGCTTTATCTCAGTGCAGGGAAATTCCTGTGACCTGTTGGGGACAATCCCAGCACATGGAGTTGGTGCCATGGACTCTGTGCTGAGGCAGAGTGACAGTGCTGGGGATGGAGGAGCTTCTCACCCCAAAATAGCCCTCACACACAGAGCTCGGGTGGGAGACTCCCCGGGCTCAAACCAAGGCACATTCCTGCCGGATTAAATCCGGCCTCTGATGACAAAGGAGAAAATTGGCAAGGAGGGCTGGGTGGAGGAACCAGTTCAGGCTCACCTTGCAACATGAGAGCAGTTTGGTGCTGTCAGGACTGAGGGTGGCTCCGTGCCTTGGCTGCAGGTTTGGGATCCTCTGGAACAGCACCGGTGTTTGGCCACTTGACCATTGTCCATCAGGGTTCACATCCTGCCTTTGGCCAGCAGCTGGAAACTGAAGTTTCTCAGGAGCTGTGCTGGGCCCTGCAAGGAAATCCCATCCCAGTTACATCCCAGGGAGCTGTGGAATGTGACATTGGGTCATCCCTCATCTGCCTGGGCTGTGGAAGTAAATCCTTGGAGAGGGAGCCGTGTCTCTGGGAATACCATCAGGTTTCCTGGGAGATGCAGAGTCCTTCCCAGGCCCTTGGGATGAGTCGGAGTGAGCCTGTTCCTAGGTGGCACTTGTCCTTCCACTGGAACAATTCCACAGCTGGCTTGTCCAGCCTCGTCTGGGCCAGCATGTGAAAACCACTGCAATTCAGACAGTTTGGGAAAACCAAGAGGAGAAAGCCCCTTTCTTCCTGGTGGCTCCACAGCAGCATTCCCAACAATTCCCTGTAGGTGATGAGGAATCCCAGACCTCCAGCCTGACCATGGTGGGGCAAGGAGGGCTGGGTGGTTCTTGCTTTAATGGGTCTTTATTCCATTGAAGTTCTGGGGTGCTTGTGGAGGGTCTGTGGGATGTTCAGATCCAGTGCCCCATCCAGACTTCAGCAATTGCTCTTGCTGCCAGAAGCTGCAGGATGTGGGGTTCTCCTTTCCTCTCTGAGCCTCCTTGCTGTCAAATCCTGGCGTGTCCTGGCTGTTCCTGCAGTGCTTTCAGTGCTTTTTCCCTGGGCATTAATGGCTCATGGAGAGCTTTGGCTCTTCCCTTCACAAGGGCCTGGAGTGCCAGGGGAAGGGGAAATGGCTTCAAAATAAAATGAGGGCAGGGATAGATGGGATATCAGGAAGGAATTCCTCCCTGGGAGGGTGGGGAGACCCTAAGGTTGAATTCCCACAGGAGCTGTGGCTGCCCCTGGATCCCTGGAAATGTCCAAGGCCAGGTTGGAGCACCCTGGGATACTGGAAGGTGTCCCTGCCCATGGGATGGGAGAGGATGAGCTTCAACCCACACCAGCCTGGGATTTCAGGGATGTGTCAACCCATGCCCCAGGATCTGCAGGGTTTGGGGCAGATTTCCTTTCCCTTGGAGCAGCTGCTCTGTGTGAAGGGGCTGTAGGAGGGGGGTTGGCTGTGCTGGAGCTTCCCGTGGAGCAGGGAGAAGAAAACCTCCCTGGCAGGTCGGACCTGACCAGGTCAGCCTGGCTGTTTTGGTTACGTGGTCACACCACGAGTCTGTCGGGTTGGGCTGAGGCAGGGGAGGCTGCTGGAGCCCAGGAGCTGTCAGAACATCTCAGAAGTTCTTCCACTTCACCTTGAATTTGAGACTTTGACTCATCACAGAATGGTTTGGGTAGAAGAGACCTTAAAGCTCATCCAGTTCCACCCCTTTCCACTGTTCATCACATTCCACTCTTCAAGGCTGCTCCAAGCCCAGTCCAGCCTGGCCTTGGACACTTCCAGGGATGGAGCAGCCACAGCTTCTCTGGGGATTCCATTCCACTCCCTCCCCACCCTCACAGGGAAGAATTCCTTCCCAACATCCCATCTAAACCTACTCTGAATCCTTTCCCCCTTGTCCTGTCACTCCATGTCCCTCCCCATCTCTCTTGGGGCACTGCAAGATCTCCAGAGCCCTTGCAGCAGCATTCCAACATTCAAAGGGACCTACAAGATGTGGGATGCTCTGATCTTTGGAAGGACCAGAACAATCCAACCACTCTGAGGAGCCCCTGGAGGCGGGTTTGGTCAGGGGTGTGATCTGGAGCCTCTTTGGGAATCAGCTGAACCGTCCTTGTGTGGTTCAGTCTCATTCCTCATTCCTCACATCCCAAATCCAGAGCTGCAGTCGCTTTTCCCTGTTAAGGGCTGGAGGGGATGGATGCCCATGCTTGGAAAACAGAGCCAGATTGTCCAAAGCAGCCCACAGATGTTTGCAGGGCACTAGTTCTGCTCCAAGCTCTTCACTTCAAGAGCTGCATGATCTTGGTCATGTTACCCGAGATGGGATGTCCAGTCAGGACAGAAGAAAGCTGGAATTCACTCTTTGCCACTGATGACTCCATTGCCTTCTCAAGACTGAGGATTTCTTCCCACTGCATCATTGAAAATGTAGTTTTATTTAAAATAAAAGCATGCTGAGGTTTTTTTTCCCACAGTGCAATTCCTTCTGTTGATGTGCAGGTTCTTCCTCTCAGGAACATCCAGTGGGTTCTCCAGGTCCAAAAAATTCGGATAGTTTGACCCTAAACTATCATTTCAGCACATTTCCTTGTTGGGAGCCGTTGAGTTTCCATGGCTTTGTGGAGTGGTTGGAATTGCGACTTCTCCCAAGCAGGCAAAACACCTCCTTCCCTTCCTGCTGCCTGCCACGTTCCCACCTCCCCGGCTGCTCCGTGCAAGGTGTGTGTCCCGAGGCCTCGGCAGAGTTTCGGGTGGATCCTGGGCAGAGGAAGACCTGCTGGGGCCTGTCCTGGGCTGGTGTCAGCACAGGCACTGCCTCCTGCTCCCCATGGCCACAGAGCTGCCTTATCCCCAGGCATCCAGGCTGGCAGAGGTGTCCTTGCAGCTGGGAGAAGGATGGGGGGACTGGGATGGTCTGTCCCCTAAATATAAAGAGGTCAGGACTTGTGGGGCGTGAGCTGTTCCTAGGGGAAAATGCCCGTTTCTCCAGCTGGTGGTGAGGGAATGCTGGGATCGTGTTTGGGCCTTGGGCAGCAGCCCCTGGGGTGTTTTTTGGTGTAAAACACCATTATTTTAATAATTCTTCCCTGGTGCGGCTGCCGAGGCTGCCCTGCCTCAGTTGTGTGTGTTTGCTCCAAGAAACCCAGAGCAACTTGGGATCCTTGGGCACCTTGAGCAAGAGGCGGAGTATCCCATATTCTGGAATGGTTTGGGTTGGATGGACCTTAATATTCCTGCCATGGGCAGGGACATCCTCCAGTATCCCAGGGTGCTCCAACCTGGCCTGGGACACTTCCAGGGATCCAGGGGCAGCCACAGCTCTTCTGGGAATTCCATCCCAATATCCCATCTCACCCTGCTCTGTCAGTTTGAATCCTTTCCCTCTTACCCTGTCACTTCATACTCACCTCCAAAGTCCCTCAACATGTCCCAGAGCTCAGCTCTTCCCAAGAAATGTTGCTTTGTGGATCACAGAATTCCCTAAAGCCGTTTTGCCTTGTGCTCCATGGAAAGGGTGATGCTGATTCTCCCTTCCTGGCCCGAGCAGGTGCCAGGTGTTGCTCAAGTTCTCACCTGTGCTGCTGCAGTGGGCGGCACCTCTGCCTTTGGAAAGGGTTTTGGGATCTTTTCCGGATTAGAGCACGTAGAGAACATTGGCTGTTCCCAGTTCCCCAGGCGTGACCGAGCTCTTCCACCTGTGTATTCCTGAGCCCTCCCAAACTGCTCAGGTTCCTCTAAATTTTAAGGCAAAGAAGCAAAGGGAAAAGGAAAAAAAAAAAAAAAAAAAAAAGAAGAAGCCCACTGAGGTTCTGTGGAAAACTGGTAATTAAAGAGGTGTTTTGTCAGCACTTTTGTTTGTGATCCCATCTTGATGTGGTCGTCTCATTTGAATGTAAATGTCAAATTCCAGAGCTCCTGAAGGAGAGGGATTGGGTGACATCCTGCTGAGGGAAGCACAAGCTCAGGGGTTTCAGTGAGCTCTGGGTGCTGCTCTTGAGCTGGGGGAGGGGGGGGGGACCTGGGAGGAGAGAGGTGAGAAATTGAGTTTAAAAAAAGGAAATAAAATCGCAGTGGTGAGGTCACAGCTGTGTCCTGCTGTGTCCTGGTCTGGCCCCTCGCTGTGAGAAGGACACAGAGGGGCTGGAGTGAGCCCAGAGAAGGGAATGGAGCTGGGAAGAGTCTGGAAAACATCTGAGGGAGCTGGGGAGGCTCAGGAGTGACCTTCTGGCTCTGCACAAGTCCCTGACTGGGGGGGCAGCCAGGAGGGGTCAGGTTCTGCTCCCAGGGGACAACAGGACGAGAGGGAGCAGCCTTGAGTTGCACCAGGGCAGGTTCAGGTTGGATATTGGGACAATTTCTGCATGGAAAGAATGATTAGCCGTTGGCAGGGCTGCTCAGGGTGTCCCCATCCCTGGAGGTGTCCAAGGACAGGCTGGAGGTGGCACTGGGTGCTCTGGGCTGGGGACGAGGTGGGGATTGGGCACAGCTGGGACTCGATGATCCTGGAGGGCTTTTCCAACCTCAGGGATTCCATTTCAGTGTTGAGGAGCAGCGTCCAGAGGCGATGGGGAATGAGCTGGATGTGGCACATCAGCTCAGGGAGGTGGAGAATTTCCCTCAAACCCATTGACCACCCAAAAAATGACATTTTTCGTGCCCGGAATCAGGCTGTGTGTGCCGGGCTGACCTGTGGAGCTGGAATAGCCCCAGCTCCGTTGTGTTGGGATTTTGGAAGCGCCGAGGGGGCTGAGAGCGGGCTTGGGGCTGCACAGGGTGTCCCACCAGGGCTGTCAGTGATGTTCCTAAATCACCTGGAGGCCTCAGCTCTCGCTCCAACCCCTCTTTCTCATGGGCTCTATTTCACCTCGATGGTTCCCTCCCAGTTGCCTGTGAGGGCCATTCCCACACTTCTCCCCCGCAGCCACTTTTGGGGTGAAATGTGGCACCTCTGAGCCCTGCAGAGCCACCCGGTCTGGGACAGGGACCTGGAGCGGCCGGGCAGGCAGGGAGAGAATGGAGCTGCTGGGAAAGATAGGTCAGTAGTTGAAGCTCCCCCTTGGTGGCCCATTCAGACCTTTCCTTGCCAGGGAGGGGACGAGCTGTGGTTGTGCCAGCGGCTTTTGTCACTTGTCACCTGGCTTCAGGACATTCCCAGCTGGATTTTGCCCATTCCATCGTGGCGTTGAGCCCTGGTGCCATGAGCAAGCAGTGGATTTGGGGTGCTTGGAATGTCTTTTGAGTCAAGACTCAAGAAGTTCCCAAAACCCCAAATCCACACTTTGGAGCGCTCCCTTTCCCATTGGCAATTCCTAAACTGTTCAGCCCCTGGAAAGGGAATGGGGGTGAAGTTTTAAGGACTCAGTCTCTGGATGAGGCTGGAGCATCCAGGCCCTGAATCCATTCCTGGGGGGCTCGAGATGCCCCCTTTGCCCCCGCCGTCCTCGGCCACCGCGGCTGTGGGACACAAAGGCCGTGTTGTGTGCGGGGTGGCCGAGTTGGAGCAGGCTCCAGCCCGGCCCTTGGCAGTCTCATGACCCTGCAGCCATTCCCACACTGTCAGGATGATTATCCCAGCCCCCAGGGTGGGGGGGTGACCTTGCCTGCATGCTCTGGCTGCTCCCTGTGGTCCCCAGAGCGGGGGCGTGTGGGGGACAGACACGGCTGCCTCAGGACCCCTGCCCGGAGCTTCCAAACGCTGCATGCAGCTCCAATTCATTGGTCTGGGGAGAAGAAAAACTTGTGAAGCATCTCTTGTAGAGAGGAAGGAGAGGGGGGAAGCTCCAGTGCTGGTTTTGGGGCTGGCAGGGATATGGGATCTGCTTTTCTGTGTGCGGTGGCCCCGGTCAGGTTTTGGGGAGCTCTGGAGCTGCCCCAGTGGGAATGGGACAAGCTCAAATTCACTGGTTTTGGGAGAAAAAAACTTGTGAAGCATCTCTTGTAGAGAGGAAGGAGAGGGGGAAGCTCCAGTGCTGGTTTTGGGGCTGGCAGGGATATGGGATCTGCTTTTCTGTGTGCGGTGGCCCTGGTCAGGTTTTGGGGAGCTCTGGAGCTGCCCCAGTGGGAATGGGATAAGCGGTGCTGAGGCAGCAAAGCCTCCCTGGAATCCCAGCTCAGGATTCCTCTGGGATCCCCTGGGGATGCTGGGATGGGGTGACCTTGCCCAAAGTCACACCTGAAGCCGGGGCCGGGTGCCACCAAACAGCCCTTTCCTCCCTGATGTAAAAAATCCATGAAATTAGGGTTTAAAGGTCAAATCCCAGAGCTCAGGAGGTGGCTCTGGAGTTGATCCCTGGTGTCTCAGGAAGACACCTGGCTTTGGTGTTTGGTCTTGGTGGCAGGACTGGTGCCTGCCCTGCACATCAGCCCCCCTGAGTCCTCCTCCCTTCTCCTCACCCCCATCCCATTCCTGCTGGGAGCTGAACACTGGTGTCCTCCTGCTGTTGATTATCCAGGGATTTGCTCCAGATCCGTTTTCCACAGCCTCAGACCTGCCTTCTCCTGCCTTTTCTCTGTATAAAACAGGAAGGTGCCAAAGCTAAACTTATTTTCTGGGCTTAACAAAACTTTTCAAAAATAAGTAAATATGGAAAACTACTGAGGAGGCCGGGGGTGGGTGGGGGAAGTCAGAGTTGTGCAACCTGGGCTCCTGCTCCGTGCTGGGACCCGGGGCTGGGAGTTGCTTCCTGAATAATTATTCCTGTTCTGGATCCATCCTGACTCATCCGTCCCCCCATGGCGTGGGACAGGCCACGTCCCGCCGTGCCTCAGTTTCCCCATCTGGAAATCAGGAACTTGGATACTCCAGCCTTGTGCCAAGGGTGATTTTTGGACCGGTTTGTGCGTGGATTTCTTGGCTCCTGCTGATCCCAGTGCTTGGGATGGGGGGAATTACATTGATTTTCCAGCAAAGGCATCGCTGCTTCAAGGAGCAGGTGGATTTGCTGCTCGAGATGGACAGGAGGGAAATGTTATTCCTCATTTTTGGGATCAGAAGACTGGGACTGTGGGAGAATTAGAGGCTGCTCAGGGTCACAGTCGGGCCCCAGTGCCCATTTCTCAGCAAAGGGGATCCCCCTGGGTTTTTCCAGCCTTTGGAGTCAAGTGGACGTGTCAGGAGTGACTTTATTTATTTATCTTGTCCCAAAAAAAAACTTGGCATTGGGAAAAGCTGCTGCTTCTGCTGGAACCTGTCCAGGATCCGGGACTGGTGCTGGCACTTGGTGATCCCAGTGTCCTTTCCTCTCTCCTGCTCTCAGGAAGGAGCAGGAGCTGCCTGGGCTTCCAGGGATCAGCTCTGGTCTGTCAAACACCTGCAGCAGCAGCTTGGGGTGGCTGGGGCTCCCCTCTCCCTGCCCTTCCCAAGGGATATTCCCTGCCCTCATCTCTCCAGGTGTTCTGGCACCCCGGGATGAGCGATGGGAATGGTGTTCCCGGTGATGACATCATTGTTTTGGCTTCTCTCAGTGAGCTGGGGACCTTCCCAGCAGGAATGGGAATGGGAAATGCTCCCAGAGGTGGACTGGGATGCACTGGGGAGGTTCAGGCCGCCGTAGCCCCACGCTGGGCACAGCTGTGCCCGCTCCAGGTGCTGCCTGGCTGGGTGATGCCAGCTCCCTGCCAAGGCTTGCTGCTCTGGCCCGGATCCGCGCTAATTCAGCTGTTCTCGCTTGAGAGCACCTGGGCTCTGTTCCTCCTCCTCCTCCTCCCCAGGTAAGCACAGGACGGGCAGGACGATGGGAGAGGCGCAGGGGACACGCGCGGTGCTGCCGGGTGCGTCCCTCAGGAATTTGGGAATTCTCCCGATGCCTCCAAGCTCTGACTCACGGCCTTCCCCCTCCTTCCCCACAGCCTTCAGCGTGGAAGATGGCGGGTGGCGTGGACGGCCCCATAGGGATCCCGTTCCCGGATCACAGCAGCGACATCCTCAGCAGCCTGAATGAGCAGAGGAACAACGGGCTGCTGTGCGACGTGGTCATCCTGGTGGAAGGCCAGGAGTTCCCCACCCACCGCTCCGTCCTGGCAGCGTGCAGCCAGTACTTCAAGAAGCTCTTCACCTCAGGGTTAGTGGTGGACCAGCAGAACGTGTATGAGATAGACTTTGTGAGTGCGGACGCCCTGTCGGCGCTGCTGGAGTTCGCCTACACCGCGACCCTCACCGTCAGCACTTCCAACGTCAACGACATCCTCAACGCCGCCACGCTGCTGGAGATCCCGGCCGTCAGGGATGTCTGCACGGATCTCCTGGAGAGGAAGATTCTGGCCAAAAATGACCAGATGGATACAGTAGATCAAATTGATCAGAGGAACCATCTCAGAGCAAAAGAGTACCTGGAGTTCTTCCAGAGCAACCCCGTGAACGGCCACCAAGGCAGCTTTCCGTGGACCAACCCAGAGTTGAGAGACCTTCAGAGACTGAACTTCCGAGGCCAAGAGGAGGAGGAGGAGTCGAACTGCAATGGCCTGGACTTCTACTCGCAAGCCACCCCAACCGAAAGACCAAAGGCAAGTGACTGTGACCCTGACAGCAACCCGGCCATGTGGCTGGACCGCGAGGACGAGGAGCCGGTCAGCGGCGGGATGTTCTCCCCTTCCCAGAACGGACATTACAGCAGCCGTGGCTTGGCCACCCCGGGAGAAGAGGAGGGGGGCACCCCCAGGGGCCCTCTGGACCCGCAGGAAGCCGGGGACTCGCCCAGCTTCATCCCCACGGGCACGGAGACGGAGGACGATGCCAGGGAGGTGGATGACCTGGCCGCCAGCGCCCTGCTCCAGCAGATGATCAACTCGGTGGGGCGGCAGCAGCTCGGCGACGACGACCGCAAGGACGAGGACGGGGTCATGGATTATTACTTGAAATATTTCGGCAGTTCCAGCGAGGGCGACGTGTACCCGTCCTGGTCCCAGAAGGTGGAGAAGAAGATCAGGGCGAAAGCATTCCAGAAGTGCCCCATCTGCGAGAAGGTGATCCAGGGCGCCGGGAAGCTGCCGCGCCACATCCGCACCCACACCGGGGAGAAGCCCTACGAGTGCAACATCTGCAACGTCCGATTCACCAGGTACGGGCCGGGAACGGGGGCTACACACAAACCTGGGGGCTGCACACAAGCCCTGGGGCCAGACACAAACCTGGGGGCTTCACACAAACCCAGGGCTTGCACAGAAACCCTAGGGGCTGGACACAAACGCTGGGGCTGCACACAAATCCGGGGGCTGCACAAAAATCCGGGGGCTGCACACAAACCTGGCCCTCCCCTCACCCCAGGAGCCAGCCCAGGGCTGGTCCTGGGTGATTTTATCTCTCTGCTCATTTCCATCCTAACTGGCGAGTTGGGGCTGGAGGCCAAAGTTTTCCAGGGAGCAGTTTGGGGGTGTGACACTTGAGCTATCTCAAGGGGCCTGGCTCGATGGCCAGTGCCACCATCCTGCTGTCCTGACTTGCTGAGCTCTGCTGGAAACCCGACATGGGGGGGAAACAGAGCTGCAGCTCTTGCTCTGTCCATCGTGGCCGAGGCAGGAGCAGGGGAATTGTTTGGGCACGGCTGAGGTGGTGGTGGTTGGGTTGGAAGGAGGTTGGAGCCCACTCGTGTCCTTGGCAGGCCGAGCTCTGCAGCCCCGGTGCAGCTCCCGGGGGCGTTTGCCACGGCCCTGTTCCTAATCAGGGCTCCTCTGCTCCTCGCCTGGACCACGGGAGCACCAAAGAAAGGGGATATTGTTTGGGTTGCTCCGGTTCACTCCAGTCCGTGGCCGGGCGCCGCCTCCTCTCGCCGGGCTCTGTGGCCGCCGGGGCCGGGCCGGGCCGGGGGTCCCAGCCTGGAGCGGCCCTGGCCCTGCCGAGGGCCAGCGTGGGCTGCCTGGGCCTGGGGCTGTTCCTTTCCCTTTCCCTTTCCCTTTCCCTTTCCCTTTCCCTTCCCTTTCCCTGCTCCCTTTCCTTTTCCCTGCCTGCTCCCTTTCCTTCCCTTTCCCTGCTCTTTTTCCCTTCACTTTTCTTGCTCCTTTTCTCTTTCCCTTCTCTTTCCCTCCCCTTTCCCTGCTCCTTTTCCCTTCCCTTTCCCTGCCTGCCCAGACGTTCCCACTGTGCCACTTCCCACAGCCCAGGCCGGCCCTTCCAGGCCCCTCGTGCTTTGGGGGCTCCATCCCATGGGGCTGCTCTGTGTGGGATCCGTGTAAAATCCGTGTGGGATTGCTGTGAGATCGTGTGGGATCCCTGTGGGATCCATGTGGGATCCGTGTAAAATCCGTGTGGGATCGCTGTGAGATCCCTGTGGGATCCATGTGGGATCCATGTGGGATCCGTGTAAAATCCGTGTAAAATCCATGTGGGATCCATGTGGGATCCGTGTGGGATCCATGTGGGATCCGTGTGGGATCCATGTGGGATCCGTGTAAAATCCGTGTGGGATCACTGTGGGATCCATGTGGGATCGCTGTGGGATCCGTGTAAGATCCATGTGGGATCCGTGTGAGATCATTGTGGGATACATGTGGGATCCGTGTGGGATCCATGTAAGATCCATGTGGGATCTGTGTAAAATCCGTGTGGGATCCGTGTGGGATCCGTGTGGGATCCCTGGGGCAGCGGGGGGCAGGAGGCCGTGTCCTGCCCCTTCCCCTGCTCGGCCGCGCCCAGCCCACGTTGCAGAGCTGAGGAATGCAGATAATGGCAGGGGCAGGGTGCCAGCCCTCCCTCCCCGCTCCCCCGGCCCTGCCACGCAGCACCTCCCTGCTCCTGGGGCCCGGGGCCGGTCCCACAGCGATCCCACAGCGATCCCACAGCGATCCCACCCGCTGTGCACCCCCCAGGGCACCGCAGGACGTGGAAATGCCACAGGGTCCCTGGCAGCTGCTGGCACTGCGAGATGAGGGGGGCACAGGGGTTTCTGGGGAGGGGGAGTTGGTGGGGCAGTGCCACCTCCTCCCTTTTCCATCCTGCTCCCATTCCATGGGATGAGGACCCTGCTCCCATTGTGTGGGGTTAGGACCTGCTCCCATTCTGTGGGATGAGGAACTGCTCCCATTCTGTGGGATGAGGAACTGCTCCCATTCCATGGGATGAGGACCCTGCTCCCATTCTGTAGGATGAGGAACTGCTCCCATTCTGTGGGATTATAACCTGCTCCCATTCCGTGGGATGAGGACCCTGCTCCCATTCTGTGGGATGAGGAACTGCTCCCATTCTGTGGGATTATAACCTGCTCCCATTCCGTGGGATGAGCACCCTGCTCCCATTCCATGGGATGAGGACCCTGCTCCCATTCTGTAGGGTGAGGAACTGCTCCCATTCTGTGGGATGAGCACCCTGCTCCCATTCCATGGGATGAGGAACTGCTCCCATTCTGTGGGATTATAACCTGTTCCCACTCTGTGGGGTGAGGATCCTACTCCCATTCCATAGGATAAGCACCCTGCTCCCTTTCTGTGGGATGAGGCCCTGCTCCCATTTTGTGGGGTTAGGATGTGCTCCCATTCTGTAGGATGAGGACCCTGCTCTCTTTCTGTGGGATTAGGACATGTTCCCTGTTGGCTCCCAGGAGGGCCTGGCACCTGTAGAAAATTTGCTTTTCTAAACCACCAGATTCCAAAGCACATCTTCCTGCTTCTTCCCACAGCAGGGTTTGGGCTGGAGAAGCTGGATAGGGACACGGAGCTGTCCTTGGCACCGCTGTTCCCATTCCCCGAGCTCCATTTCCCCCTGATTTTACTATTGCTTTGCTTTCCTTCTCCATGGCTGGAAAAC
Source organism: Anomalospiza imberbis (assembly GCF_031753505.1). Classification (NCBI taxonomy): domain Eukaryota; kingdom Metazoa; phylum Chordata; class Aves; order Passeriformes; family Viduidae; genus Anomalospiza; species Anomalospiza imberbis. The sequence continues at coordinate 4,449,357 of NC_089707.1, forward strand.
AAATCCCTTCCCCATTCCGTGGGGTGCTGGCCCTGGGAGGGGGTTTGGGGTGTGGCAGGAGGAGTGGGGCTGTTCCAGCCGGGTGTTCCTGGCCGGGTGGGACCCAGCCCGGCCCTTCTCAGGGATTTTTGCTCCCTGGCGTTTCCTGGTTCCTCCACGGTCGCAGGGGGAGGAGCAGCTCCTGATAAGAAAAGACAGAGTTGGGGGAGGTTATAAAACGCCAAATTTTAATTTCACAAGCCCGTTTCTGTGTCACTCAGAGCTGGACACGACCTCGGGGCTTTGATCTTTCCCTGGAGCTTTAGGATTTTTGGGGTTCCCTGGGTAAAGGGAGAACGTTCAGGGCTGGGATCTGTGTTCCATCCAGGAATGGGGTGGATCCCTTTGGGAAGGGTCGGGCAGGTGCTGGGGAGGGCAAGAGGGGCTCCCACTGCCTGGCCACGTGCTCGGGGCTGGATTTGCCTCCAGGAAGCAGCGATGGCTGCGGCTCACGTGGCCCTGCTGGCCCCAAATGAGCCCCTCGGGCCCTGCACGAGCCATGTGTGACCCCATAGCTGTGATCAGCCCTGGGCTGGGCAGGGTGTGAGCCCATAACCCTGCTCAGACCCCATATGGGGCAGTGTGTGACCCCATAACCCTGCTCAGACCCCATATGGGGCAGTGTGTGACCCCATAACCCTGCTCAGATCCTATATGGAGCAATGTGTGAGCTCATAACCCTGCTCAGATCTCATATGAGGCAATGTGTGAGCCCATAACCCTGCTCAGACCCCATGTGGGGCAGTGTGTGACCCCATAACCCTGCTCAGACCTCATATGGGGCAATGTGTGACCCCATAACCCTGCTCAGACCCCATGTGGGGCAGTGTGTGACCCCATAACCCTGCTCAGACCCCATATGGGGCAGTGTGTGACCCCATAACCCTGCTCAGACCCCATGTGGGGCAGTGTGTGACCCCATAACCCTGCTCAGATCCTATATGGGGCAATGTGTGAGCTCATAACCCTGCTCAGATCCTATATGGGGCAGTGTGTGACCCCATAAACCTGCTCAGACCCCATATGGGGCAGTGTGTAACCCTACCCTCACACCCTACACTAGGTGATGCTCAGCTCCACACCAGGAGCTGCCCAGACCATTGTAAGGTCCATCCCCACACCAGGAGCTGCCTGGCACCGGTGTCCATCCCCACACCAGGAGCTGCCTGGCACCAATGTCCAACCCCACACCAGGAGCTGATCAGCACCAATGTCCAACCCCACACCAGGAGCTGATCAGCACCAGTGTCCATCCCCACACCAGGAGCTGCCCAGCCCTGTTCCAGTGTCCATCCCCACACCAGGAGCTGCCCAGCCCTGTTCCAGTGTCCATCCCCACACCAGGAGCTGCCCAGCCCTGTTCCAGTGTCCATCCCCACACCAGGAGCTGCCTGGCACCAATGTCCATCCCCACACCAGGAGCTGCCTGGCACCAATGTCCAACCCCACACCAGGAGCTGCCCAGCCCTGTTCCAGTGTCCATCCCCACACCAGGAGCTGCCTGGCACCAATGTCCATCCCCACACCAGGAGCTGCCTGGCACCAATGTCCAACCCCACACCAGGAGCTGCCCAGCCCTGTTCCAGTGTCCATCCCCACACCAGGAGCTGCCTGGCACCAATGTCCAACCCCACACCAGGAGCTGCCCAGCCCTGTTCCAGTGTCCATCCCCACACCAGGAGCTGCCCAGCCCTGTTCCAGTGTCCATCCCCACACCAGGAGCTGCCCAGCCCTGTTCCAGTGTCCATCCCCACACCAGGAGCTGCCCAGCCCTGTTCCAGTGTCCATCCCCACACCAGGAGCTGCCCAGCCCTGTTCCAGTGTCCATCCCCACACCAGGAGCTCCCTGGCACCAGTGTCCATCCCCACACCAGGAGCTGCCTGGCACCAGTGTCCATCCCCACACCAGGAGCTGCCCAGCCCTGTTCCAGTGTCCATCCCCACACCAGGAGCTGCTCAGCCCTGTTCCAGTGTCCATCCCCACACCAGGAGCTGCTCAGCCCTGTTCCAGTGTCCATCCCCACACCAGGAGCTGCCCAGCCCTGTTCCAATGTCCATCCCCACACCAGGAGCTGCCTGGCACCAATGTCCAACCCCACACCAGGAGCTGCCCAGCCCTGTTCCAGTGTCCATCCCCACACCAGGAGCTGCCCAGCCCTGTTCCAGTGTCCATCCCCACACCAGGAGCTGCCTGGCACCAATGTCCATCCCCACACCAGGAGCTGCTCAGCCCTGTTCCAGTGTCCATCCCCACACCAGGAGCTGCCCAGCCCCGTCCCAGTGCCACCCAGTGCCACCCAGTGCGGGATGTCACCCTCCTCCACCCCCCTCCCTGCCCGCTGCCCCTCCAGCACCCCAACTCCCCGTGACGGCGCCTGTTCTCTCTGCAGGCAGGACAAGCTGAAGGTGCACATGCGGAAGCACACGGGGGAGAAGCCCTACCTGTGCCAGCAGTGCGGGGCCGCCTTCGCCCACAACTACGACTTGAAGAACCACATGCGGGTGCACACGGGGCTGCGGCCGTACCAGTGCGACAGCTGCTGCAAGACTTTCGTCCGCTCCGACCACCTGCACAGGCACCTTAAAAAAGATGGATGCAACGGGATCCCGTCGCGGAGGGGCCGCAAGCCGCGGGTCAGGGAGGCCGGGGCCATGCCCCCCACGCCCACGGGCGGCGCCGAGGACGGGAGCTTCGCGGCCGGGGGTGAGAGCCACGAGTCCGAGGACACCGCGCAGGGCACCGAGCAGGAGCAGCAGCAGCAGCAGCAGCAGCAGCAGCACTTTGAGGAGAATTCCAATAACGAAGCGCCGGGATTGAATGTAGCAGGAGGGTCGGATGAGGGTAACGCGCAAGGACTCTCCTAAACCAAAAAAAAAAAAAAAAACAAAACAAAATCCAACCCCAACCGATGAAATGATGAAACAACCACCTGAAAAAAACAAACAAACAAAGTCACAAAATCTAGTTAGTACTTTTCCTCCGATTTTTCTCTTTAAAAGATGTTTCTCTCCCTTTTTTTTAAGGAAAAAAAAAAAGCGACAAAAAAAGAAAAAAAAACCACAAAAAAAAAAGAGAGATATTATATTAACGTTTTCCAATCTTCCCATCGTAAGCGGGGCTCTCCCCCGAGGATCCCTCATAGCCAAGGACCTTTTCTTGGAAAGGCAAGGACGCTAGGGAAGCACGAGGTGGGGATGGAAAGTGGCTCTGTCGCATGGAAAAGAGCTTCCATGTAAATCCAAAGCTTTATTTTGTGTCCAAACACGTGTTTAAAAAAAAAGAAAAAGCAAAGAAAAAAAAAAAACTTATTTCAGAGAGAGATCTATTTAAGGAAAAAAAAAAAAAGGAAAAAATAGAAAAAAAAAAAAGGAGTGGTAGGAGTTGGAAGGGCTGTGGCAGGGAGGGGTTTGGGATTTGGGGGCCGGGGGCTCCTTCCCAGGAGATCGGGGCCGGGATTTGGGGTCAGTCCCCCCAGCCCCGTGCGAGGCTCAGTCGGGCAGCGAGGGCTGCGGGTGGGGAGAGCAGCTGGGGAAAAAAAAAAAATTGCTGGAAATTGCTGGAAAATTTGCCTAAAAAAAACAAACAAACAAACAAATAATGTGAGAGAGGGCAGCAGGTTCGGCAGGGTTTGTGTCGGGCACCCGGGGCTGGGGACACTGGAGATGGGGACAGGGCAGGGATGGGGACACCAGGGATGGGGACACCAGGGATGGGGACACCAGGGATGGGGACACCAGGGGTGGCTCAGCCATGCCATGGATTCTGTGTCCATCCCCGTGTCCATCCCCGTGTCCATCCCCGTGTCCATCCCCGTGACCATCCCCGTGTCCATCCCTGTGTCCATCCCCGTGTCCATCCCCGTGTCCATCCCCGTGTCCATCCCCGTGTCCATCCCTGTGTCCATCCCCGTGTCCATCCCCGTGTCCATCCCCGTGTCCATCCCCGTGTCCATCCCCGTGTCCATCCCCGTGTCCATCCCCGTCCCTCCCCATGTCCCCACATCGTCCCCACCCCGCAGTGCCCAGGAAGTGCCTGAGTCAGCCCAGCCCCCGCTGCCGGCAGAATTTGGGGCTGGGGGGGTCCCAAATCCCACCCCCAGGGAATTTTTCTTCCCGACCCCCTCCCCCAGGGAATTTTTTTTTCCCCCCACCCACCCAGGGAATTTTTTTTTTCCCTCCCCCGGCTCCGCCCAGCGTGGCCCCAAAAATGCCTCTGAATTCCTTTGGGGGGAAAAAAAAAAAAAAAAAAGGTTTTTTGGGGTCTCCCCTAAAGGAGCAGGAGGCCTTTGGGAAGGGGGGAGCAGCCTGGCCACCCCCCAGCCCCGTTCCCAAAAATAAAATATATATATATATATATATAAATATATATCTAGAGATGCTCTATGGCTGGAGAGGCGGGTCCCGACCCTCGGGGGGAAAAGGCACCTTTGAGTTGGTCACCTGTTTTCTAAATGCACATTTTTAAATGCTAGAAAAAAAAAAAAAGAAAAAAAAAAAAAAAAAAGAGTTAAAAAAACCAGAGATTTTAAGCCCTTTTATTTTCAAAGCACTTTTTAGATTCTCTTCCTTTTATTTTAATTTTTTTGTTGGTTTTTTTTGGGTTTTTTTCCTTTTTTTTTTTTTTTTGGTGTTTTTACTTTTGAAAGAAAAAAAGCAAAGAGCAGGTTTTGGCCGAATGTATTTTGGAGAGGGAGTGAGAGGGGAGTGTGTGCTGGGGGGTGGGGTGAGTGGTGGGGCTGGGGGAAGAGATGGATGTTTATTTAATGCAGAAAAACAAAAAAAAGCAATAAAAAAATTCCAAAAAAAAGCTTAAAAATAATAATAATAAAAAAAAAAAGAAAACAAAGAAGTCTTAGCACTTTGCGATGGAACGGGTACTTTGAGCTCACTTTATCTTAATTTAAAAATAAGCAAGATTCAAGATGTTTACAAGTCAAAAAAAAAACTTTAAAAAAAAAAAAAACGACTTCTACGGAGAAAAAAAATATTATTAAAAAAAAAGCCTAAATTTATTTTTGTAAGAAAAAAAAAAATGTGTATATATATATATATATTTAACAAAAAAACCTAGAAAAAAATACAAATATAGGCAGAATCCAAGTGAGATTGGAGGATGGGAGGAAGATGCTAATTAGGTTCTGTGACATGCCCTGACCCTCGGGAATTTTAAATAGAAAAAAAAATATCCATGGAAGCTTGAATTTTAGGCAGGAATCCTGGGGGTTGTGGCTCGCTCACTGCTCCCCACAGCCTTGAGCAGGTTGTTTGTTTGTTTTGGGTTTTTTTTTTTAATTATTTTTTGTAGAAATAATTTTATTTTTTCGATGTTTTTTTAGCCAGTGCCAGCGCAGAGGTGTTGGGATCCCTGTGGATTTGGAAAAATCCCACCTGGAGCAGGGAAACTGGGATCAGGGCTGGGAAATTGGGATCTGAGCTGGGAAATTGGGATCTGGGCAGGGAAATTGGGATCTGGATAGAGAAATTGGGATCTGGATAGGAAAATTGGGATCTGAGCTGGGAAATTGGGATCAGGGCTGGGAAATTGGGATCTGAGCTGGGAAATTGGGATCTGGGCAGGGAAATTGGGATCTGGATAGAGAAATTGGGATCTGGGCAGGGAAATTGGGATCTGAGCTGGGAAATTGGGATCTGGATAGAGAAATTGGGATCTGGATAGAGGAATTGGGATCTGGGCAGGGAAATTGGGATCTGGATAGAGAAATTGGGATCTGAGCTGGGAAATTGGGATCTGGATAGAGAAATTGGGATCTGGATAGAGAAATTGGGATCTGAGCTGGGAAATTGGGATCAGGGCTGGGAAATTGGGATCTGAGCTGGGAAATTGGGATCTGGGCTGGGAAATTGGGATCTGGATAGAGAAATTGGGATCTGGGCAGGGAAATTGGGATCTGGATAGAGAAATTGGGATCTGGGCAGGGAAATTGGGATCTGAGCTGGGAAATTGGGATCTGAACTGGGAAATTGGGATCTGGATAGAGGAATTGGGATCTGGGCTGGGAAATTGGGATCTGGATAGAGAAATTGGGATCTGGGCAGGGAAATTGGGATCAGGGCTGGGAATCCCCCCGGGAAGGCGCTGGAGGGACCCAGATCCAGGCTGGATTTGGGGCACCACGATGCTCCCCGTGGATTTGGATCCCTCCAGGGATGTGACCGCGAATTCCTGGGAAGGAGCCGGAGGAATCCCGAGCGGGAGGAATCCCAAATCCCAGGGATTTGTGTCCCTCCCGTTGCCCTTTTGGGCAGGAAAATCGGGATCCCAGATCCCTGTGGATCCACATCCCTCCCTGAGCAGGAAATTTGGGATCTGGGCAGCGAATCCCACCGGGAAGGGGCCAGATCCCGGCTGGAACTGGGGGGCTCCAGGCTGGGCCGACCCTCTGGCAGCACTGGCTGAATTTTTTTGGGAATATGCAAAGAAAATTCCGCGTGGATTTGTAAATAGAGACTTGTGCAGGTTCCGTGTTGTGCTCGGGGTTGTGGTGGCTCCTCTTGTCCCGTTTTTTTTTGGTTTTTTTTTTTTTCCCCTTGGGATTTTCCCACCCTCGCTGCTGCTTTTCCTTCCCCCCTTCCCAATCCCGAAGGAATTTTGGGGGCTCTGGGGAAGCAGCATCGGGGAGGGGGTTCCAGGTGTGCAGAGAAAGGGGGGGGAGAAAAGTGGGGGGAAGGAAAAAAATGGGGGAAAAAAGGGGGGAGTGATTCAAAAAAAAAAAAAAGAGGAAAAAAGAGGGGAAAGGAAATTGGAGGGGAGAAATAAAAGAGGGAAAATAAGGGAAAGAAAGGGGGGGGAGAAGGAAAAATGAGAAATGAAAGAAGGAAAAAAAGGGTGGAAAAAGAGGGGGGGAAATGAGAAAAGAAGGAATAAATTGGGGGGGGGGTGGGCAAGGGGAGAAAAATAGGGAAAGAGAAGGAAAAAAGGAAAAATACAAAGGAAAAAGAGCACAAAGGAGGAAGAGGAGAGAGGAGCAGACTCAGGATTCCCCCGGCGTTGTCCCCTCCCTGTCCCCCCCACTGGCAACACTTTAGCACAAAGTGAAGTTTGCACTAAAAATAAATCAAGAAAAAGCAAAAAAAAAAAAAAAGCTCCAAATCCCCCAGGATCGTCCCTGTCCCGTCGCCTTAAACCCCTCACCCCAAATCCCCCCCCGTAGCTCAGCATCGAAATTTTTATCTTTATTCTGATTAATTTTAATTTAATTTGAGGTTTGTTTTTTTCTTTTTTGAATCCAGGTTGGGATGAAAGTGTTGCCAAAGAAAGTGCTGAGTTACGGTGGGAAGAGAGAGAGAGAGGGAGAGAGAGGAATAATAATAAAAGTTATTAATAATAATAATAATAATCAATGATTAAATAATAAAATTTGGATCGAAGCCAAGCAGGGGCAAGGGGAAATAAGGAAGGGGAAAAAAAGGATTTTTTTGATTTAAAAGAGGAAAAAATTCGTGTGTCCCCCCCCCTTTCCTTCCCCCATCCCACCTCCCCCGTGGGGGCTCAGCCCGGGTTTAGGGGGGTTAATCCAAGTTTGGGGGGCTCAGGCCAATTTTGGGGGATTAATCCAGGTTTGGGGGGGCTCAGCCCGGGTTTAGGGGGGTTAATCCAAGTTTGGGGGGCTCAGGCCAATTTTGGGGGATTAATCCAGGTTTGGGGGGGCTCAGGCCAATTTTGGGGGATTAATCTAGGTTTGGGGGGGCTCAGGCCGGGTTTAGGGGGATTAATCCAGGTTTGGGGGGGCTCAGGCCAATTTTGGGGGATTAATCCAAGTTTGGGGGGCTCAGGCCAATTTTGGGGGATTAATCCAAGTTTGGGGGGGGCTCAGGCCAATTTTGGGGGATTAATCCAAGTTTGGGGGGGCTCAGGCCAATTTTGGGGGATTAATCCAAGTTTGGGGGGGCTCAGGCCAATTTTGGGGGATTAATCCAAGTTTGGGGGTGCTCAGGCCAATTTTGGGGGATTAATCTGGGTTTGGGGGTGCTCAGGCCAATTTTGGGGGATTAATCCAGGTTTGGGGGGGCTCAGGCCAATTTTGGGGGATTAATCCAAGTTTGGGGGTGCTCAGGCCAATTTTGGGGGATTAATCTGGGTTTGGGGGTGCTCAGGCCAATTTTGGGGGATTAATCCAGGTTTGGGGGGGCTCAGGCCAATTTTGGGGGGTTAATCCAAGTTTGGGGGGCTCAGGCCAATTTTGGGGGATTAATGCAAGTTTGGGGGGGCTCAGGCCAATTTTGGGGGATTAATCCAAGTTTGGGGGGGCTCAGGCCAATTTTGGGGGATTAATCCAATTTTGGGGGGATTAATCCAGGTTTGGGGGGGCTCAGGCCAATTTTGGGGGATTAATCCGGGTTTGGGGGGGCTCAGCCTGGCTTTGGGGAGGGTCAATCCGGGTTTGGGGTGCAGAGCCCAGGTTTGGGGGGGCTCAGCCCCGTTTTGGGGGATTAATCCGGGTTTTGGGGGTTCAGCCCAGGTTCAGGGGGTTTAATCCTGGCTTTGGGGGGTTTAATCCTGCCACGGGAGGGGCTGCACCTCCTGCTGGGCTGGGAGGGGACAAATTTGGGGTTTTTCCCCCCAAAATCGGCGCTGGGGGGGTCCTGCCCCCCACACTGAGCAGGAGGGGTTTCATTTCTCATTTTCCCACAGGGAAGGGCTGATTCCCCCTCCCCACCCCAAAATTCTCCTTCACCCCCCCCCAACCCTTTAGAGCCTCCCCAGCCCCAATCCCCCCCCTCAAATTTAACAATTTAATAATAAATCAAGACAAAACCCCCTGAATTTCTCTCTCTAAATTTTCTAATTTTTTTTTTTTTTTTGGATTCACGACAAGAAAAAAAAAATTAATTAATTTCAATCAAGAGAAACAAAATAAAAAGAGCAAAACGGGATGGAAATTTTGGGGCGGGGAGGGGGCAAAATGCTGCATTAAATTGTGTTTTATATAATAAAATTATCTATCTATCTATCTATCTATATATATATATATATATATACACAGCAAGAGCTGAAATGTCCCCAGGGACGGGGGGGACACCGAGCTCGGCCCGGGGACCCCAAAGGATGCTCGAGGTGGGGCCACTTTATTATAAATATTAATTTTATTTTCTTTTTTTTCCCTTTTTTTGGTTTTTTTTTTTGTTTTGTTTTTTTTTTCCTGCGTCTTTCTATATAATCTATTAAAGAGATTCTTTATCTTCAAGCACTCGCAAAGGTTGCAGCGGTTTTTATGTGTTTTTTCCAGTTTTTTGGGTTTGTTTTTTTTTTTTTTTTAGTGAGGATTTTTCTCGGGGGTGGGGGGGGGAGGAAAAGGAGCGAGGAAAGGAAGAGAGAGAGAGAAAAAAATAAATATAAATAAATATATTAAAAAAAATAAAGCACAGAAAAGACATTCCATAGATTGTAACTTTGATAGTTCTTTATAAAGTGGGGGGAGATGAGGAAAAAAAAAAACAACAAAAACTATGACAAAAAACGACAAAAAAAATTAAAATAATAAAAATTGCACTTTGGGGGGGGGGCTTTAAAATAAAAAAAAAATTAAAAAAAAGAGAGAAATAAACTATATATTAAAAATACACCCGGAGCCCGCTGGATTTCTTGGGGGAGGAAAGGATGGAGGGACACCGGCTCTTTTTTGGGGTGTCCCCCTAATTTTTTTGGGGGGGGTTTTAATGATTTTGGGTTTGTTTTTTTTTTTGCTGGTTTTGGGGTTGGGGAGCCCCGGGCGGGGGGAACAGGGCAGGGGCTGGCGGTTCCCTGGGGTTTTGGGGGGGATTTTGGGGGGATTTCCTCTATTTTTGGGACCTCCAGAACTGCATAGGGGATTTTTAGGGGGGGGGCTCCCCCTGTTTTGGGGGTTTCCAGGGTTGTGGGGGGATATTTTTGGGGTTTTCCCCTATTTCGGGGGGGTCCAGGACTGCAGAGGGGATTTTTAGGGGATTCTCCGCCCATTTTGGGGTGCCCAGCGCTGCTGCGGGGAGGGGGTGGGGTGGGGGCTCCGTCTCAACCTGTGGCCGTGCCTCAGTTTCCCCAAATGGAACAAAGCCCCCCCCCACTACAGAATAAGAGCAAAGGGGGGGGGGTCCCACCCCCCCAGTCTGCCCAGTGCCCCCCTCCCCAGTACCCCCGGCCCCATTAAGCCGCTTGGGGTGGGGGCTGAGGGGGGCTTAGGGGACCCTAATCGCGTTTGGGGACAGATGGCCGCGGTTTAAGGAGCCTCCGGGGACACATTTGGGGTGTCCCCCCCCCCACCCCCCACTCCCCAAACCCCCCTAAACCGGGGTGGCCACCTCAAACCGGGACAAGGCGCTGCACCGGTGACCCCCCCACCCCCCAAAAACGCCCCAAAAATGCCCCAAAAATGCCCCAAACCGCGCTGTGCCCGTGGGGGCAGGAGCCAGCCCGGCCCGCACCCCCCGGGGCAGCCCCCCCAAAGGGCACGGCCGAGGGGGGGGATTAATTTGTGTCATAATCTGCCTTGTTCGGGGCTTTGGGGGTTTATCCCGGGATTTATGGCCGAGTCGTCTTTCTTAGCGAGACGCCCTAATGCCACTTAACACCTGGGAGCCGCGATTTTCATTAGAGGCGTCAGGGACAATTAGTAAGGGAATAATTAGGGCAGGAGCAGCCGCTGCAGGGTTTAAGCCCCATATGTGCCTGAGTGTGCGAGGCGGGGGATTGGGGGGATTGGGGGAACCCCGGTTTGGGGTGTCCAGGGGGGGTTTGTTTGGGGTGGGGGGGGGGGGGGGAATCAGTCCAAGTTTGGGCCGTGCCTCAGTTTCCCCCAATGGGAAAGTCCCGTTTGGGGGTGAAGGCGAAGGGTGGGGGTCCTCAGTGTCCATCGGGTGCCATCGTGGGGTGACAGCACGGGGGAGGATGGGGGGTGAAGGCGAAGGGTGGGGGTCCTCAGTGTCCATCGGGTGCCATCGTGGGGTGACAGCACGGGGGAGGATGGGGGGGGTGGGGACGGGACACGGGATGGGGACCCCAGGAATGAACCCCGTGCTGGTGACAGCGGTGACAGGGGACACGCCCAGGGGTGACCCCTGGGGGAAGGAGGGGACACCCGGAGCGGGTGCCACACCCGGAGCTGTCCCCACGGTGCCGGGGGGGGTCACAGGAAGGGGGCCCGGGGCAGGAGGGGCGCGGAGCCGCGGGGCAGCGGGAGCCGCCCCCAGCCCCAGCGCGGCCGCTCGGGCAGGGGGCACGGCGGGGGGACCCTGGGCAGCGCCAGGGGGGGCCCGGGGGGGCCCGGGGGGCAGCAGGGGCAGCAGCAGCCGAGGCCGTACAGGGCGTAGGGGTGGAAGTAGCCCACGTTCACCCTGCGAGGGGAAACAGAGCAGGGGATCAGCGCCGGGATCCAGAGCCCCTCCTCGCTGACCCCCAGAGCCCCCCGAGCCCCCCAGGCCCCCAGAGCCACCCTGGCACCCCAGAGCTTCCCAAGCCTCCCGGGCCCCCCAGAGGCCCTCAGCCCCCTGAGCCCCCAGAGACCCTCAGTCCCCCAGAGCCCCCAGAGCCCCCAGAGCCCCTCAGCCCCCTGAGCCCCCAGAGACCCTCAGTCCCCCAGAGCCCCCAGAGCCCCCTGAGCCCCCAGAGCATCCCAGCCCCCCAGAGCCCCCTGAGCCCCCAGAGACCCTCAGCCCCCAGAGACCCCAGAGCCCCCCAGTCCCCAGAGCACCCGGGCCCCAGAGCCCCCAGAGCCCCCAGAGCCCCCAGAGCCACCCTGGGCCCCCAGAGACCCTCAGCCCCCCAGAGCACCCCAGGCCCCCCAGAGCCCCCAGGCCCCCTGACCTGCGGACGCGGCGCCGGGCCCGCCGCCGGTGGTAGTCGCCCTTGGCGAAGTCCTCCAGGTTGGCGGGGTGGATGGCCCAGAAGTGGCCTTTGCCGTTGTCGCTGCGCCCGGCCTTGACGAAGCACTCGTTAAGGGACAGGTTGTGGCGGACGCTGTTGCGCCAGCTCTTCTCCTGTGGCCAGAAGGGTCAGTCAGGCCCACAGGGGTCACTCAGGCCCACAGGGGTCACTCAGATCAGGAGGGGTCACTCAGATCTGGAGGGGTCACTCAGATCCGGAGGGGTCACTCAGGCCCACAGGGGTCACTCAGATCCGGAGGGGTCACTCAGATCCGGAGGGGTCACTCAGGCCGAGCCCCCCAGCCCCACCGTGCCCACCCCACTCCCTGCAGAAACCGGCCCGGGATCTGGCCACGGGCACCGGCGTTCTCCCTGGGGATTGGGGTCAGCCAACACCAGCAGGCTCCGAAATGAGCCCGGAGACACCGAGCCCGGCAGCCCCGAGCGCTGGACAGCACCGATGGATCTCCCCATGGACCGGGCTCAGCGGAGCCGGGTCAGCCCCCCAGCCCAATCCCCACCCCACAGCAGCACCGCTCACCCCAAACCCTGGAAATTGGGGAAATTCCCAGAAAACTCTCCTGCCCCAACGCCACAACCCGTCCCTCACACACCCCACGGCAGCACCGCTCACCCCAAACCCTGGAAATTGGGGAAATTCCCAGGAAACTCTCCCGCCCCAACGCCACAACCCGTCCCTCACACACCCCACAGCACCGCTCACCCCAAACCCTGGAAATTGGGGAAATTCCCAGGAAACTCTCCCGCCCCAACGCCACAACCCGTCCCTCACCTTGTTCTTGAAGTAGGGGTAGTTGTCCATGATCCACTGGTAGATGTCGGACAGCAGCAGCTTCTTCTCGGGGGACGAGAGGATGGCGGTGGAGATGAGGGCGATGTAGGACTGTGCCGGTTTGTCCCCGGGCTCCGGCAGGGCCCGGGGGGTGCCCGGGGGGCTCCGGCCGGGATGCTCCGGGCTGGGGGCAGCCCTGTCCCCCCGGCCCCCCAGCAGGTACTCGATGGTGAAGGAGGCTCCGGGCGGGCGCCGTGCTGTGTCCCCACTCGTGTCCCCACTCGTGTCCCCCATGGTGCAGGTGCTGCCGGCAAGTGCCTGCGCTCATGGCCCGGTAATTAGTGCAGATTACAGGGTTTGCTAATTGTGTTTTCACAAACGCGCTGCCCCCAAAGCGGGCTGTTTATCTGGCAAAGCCTCGGCTTTAACGGGATTTGGGCCCTTAAGCCTCATAAATAAAATGATTAATCCGCTGGAGGTGGAGGAATTCGAAGTGGCACCGAGGAGGTGCCCCTGGGGACGGGGCTGGGGGGTGCCCGGGGATCTGGCTGCCCCCCAAAACCGAGGGAGAAGCTGGAGGGGGTTGGGGTTGCCCCAGAACCCTCCAGGCTCCGTTTGGGGTGATCCTGGAGACCCTGGGAGATCTTGGGAAATCCTGGGATTGCCCCAGGATCCTCCTGCTGTGCATGAAAAGCCCCTGGTCTCATTTTGGGGTGAGCTGGGAGTGATCCTGGGAACCCTGTGGAGATCTCAGGAGCCTGGGGGAGATCCTGGGGGACCCCAGCCAGTTCCTGGGGATCCTGGTCAGATCTTGAGGGGCTCAGGGAGATCCTGGGGAAGCTCCTGGTGACCCCAGGAAGGTTGGGGAGGCCCTCTGGGAAGATTTTCCCTGGAAAGATTCTGGGCATGTTGAGTGAGATCCTTGGGACACCCCGGGAGAAGATCCTGGAGACCCCCAGTGAGATCCTGGGAAATCCTGAAGAGATCCTGGAGGCCCTGGGGTGAGAAATCCCAACAAGCCAACACAGAATTAAATGTAAATCTTTCATTTTATTTAACAAACACTATAATTTGAAGAATGTGTACTGAGAGAAAGAAAAATAATTTTCTTTTTTTTTTGTTTTTTTTTTTCTCTTCTCTTTACAAAACAAAGAAGAAAAAAAACAGGATATAAGAAAAAAACAAAAAAAAAACCAACATATGTACAGGAAGAGCTGGCCAACTCCAACAGAAAGCACTAAAACAAGCATGGTGTTTCCAAACAGTTGCTTGGCCTGGAAAATTTAAAAGCAATTAAATTAGAAAAAAAAATATTAGGAAAACAACTGGACTCTAAAGCTACTGTGCAGCCAGGGCCGCGAGCACAGAACTTTGTACAGTAAAACTAATTTGGGAGCTCTACCCGGGTTTTTGTCAGTTGTTTTCATCCCCCTTTTCCCACCCCCACCCCCGTTTCAACCTGAAAACATATTGCTTACAGCCAGGAAAGAGAAGGAAAAGCAAAGCCTGGGGCCAACGAGTGCGGGTGTCCCTGTGGGAGAGGGAGCAGGAGCTGCTCCGGGTCCCCCCTGCCAGACCTGGGGGAAACAGGGGGGGTCTCATCCCCACCCCCTTCCAAATTCCAGGCCTGCAGACAAAACCCAGCCAGGCAGGAAGGGGAGAATCCCCCTCCCACAGGGGCTCAGGGACCCCCACCCCATTTGGGAGATGGGGGTTTGGGAGAGGAGCCCCCAAGCTGGCAGGGGACCCCTCCTCACTGTGGAGAGGAGTCTTTGCTTTTGGGCAAGTGGCCAACGAGGATTTAGGGCAGCTCTGGCTGGACCTCGGGGGCTTTTCCCTCCAGGTGGGATTGGCCACGTGTGGAATTTTCTGCAGTGAGGGGGAAGTGCTGGGAAAGGCACCAACACCCCCCTCTCTGAGCCCCCTGGCTGCTGGGGTGAGGGATGGAGGGTTTGGGGTGCCCAGAGCAGGGGCTGAAGGAAGGATGGAGGGTTTGGGGTACCCTGAGGGGAAGGATAAAGGGGGGATGGAGGGTTTGGGGTACCCTGAGGGCAGGGATAAAGGGGGGATGGAGGGTTTGGGGTACCCTGAGGGCAGGGATAAAGGGGGGATGGAGGGTTTGGGGTACCCTGAGGGCAGGGATAAAGGGGGGATGGAGGGTTTGGGGTACCCTGAGGGCAGGGATAAAGGGGGGATGGAGGGTTTGGGGTACCCTGAGGGGAAGGATAAAGGGGGGATGGAGGGTTGGGGTACCCTGAGGGGAAGGATAAAGGGGAGATGGAGGGTTGGGGTACCCTGAGGGGAAGGATAAAGGGGAGATGGAGGGTTTGGGGTACCCTGAGGGGAAGGATAAAGGGGGGATGGAGGGTTTGGGGTACCCTGAGGGGAAGGATAAAGGGGGGATGGAGGGTTTGGGGTACCCTGAGGGGAAGGATAAAGGGGGGATGGAGGGTTTGGGGTCTGGCGGTGCCCAGCAACACCAAGACCCTCGGGGGTCTCAGGCCAGCACCGGGCACAGGGACATCCCCCCTGCTCCTCACCCAGCCCGGGAGCAGGGCCAGCTCCCTCCCGGGGTTGTCCTGAGCTGCAGGGGGAAAAGCCAGCGAGGTCCAGAGCAAACCAGAGCCGGGAGGAGCCAGTGGGAACAGCAGAGCTGACGGCAGAGGCCGGGACAGAAACTCTCCAAGACAAAGTCAAAAAGGTGACGCTTCGCAAACTCAAAAGCAACAACGTTTTGCCACCAAACAGCACAGGAGGAGCTTTGGCTCTGGGGCCAAAGGCTGGGACAGAGAAGTGGAGGGGCCGGAGCGGCGGCAGCGCCCGGGCCCCGCCCTCGCACCCGCCCGGGACGGGCTCGGGACTCAAAGAAACCTGAATTGGAGTTACCGAGGTAGTTGGCTAAAAACTGAGATTCCCCCACCCGGCATTTTCTGGAAGGACCCCCTTGCCCTGCTCCTGCTTCATGGTGCCAGGTGTGCCCAGGTGTGGGGCTGGCCTGCAGGTCACAGCACTGTCCCCAGGCCTGGGGGTGTCCTGCAGGTCACTGGGGGTGTCCTGCAGGTCACTGTCCCCATCCCCAGGCCTGGGGGTGTCCTGCAGGTCACTGGGGGTGTCTTGCAGGTCACTGGGGGTGTCCTGCAGGTCACTGGGGGTGTCCTGCAGGTCACTGTCCCCATCCCCAGGCCTGGGGGTGTCCTGCAGGTCACTGGGGGTGTCTTGCAGGTCACTGGGGGTGTCCTGCAGGTCACTGTCCCCATCCCCAGGCCTGGGGGTGTCCTGCAGGTCACTGGAGGTGTCCTGCAGGTCACGGCCACCGCCTCCAGAACCAACCTCAACGAAAAGGGAATGCGCAGCCCTTGTCAGTCTTCAAAAACACCAAAGTTATTGCACTTCAAAAATACAACAGATCTGTGGTTCGAGCCCCCCCCCTCCCTCCCACCCCCCACCCCCCCATGGCTTCTGCTCAACTAGAACGAGTCACTACTGCACAAATCTCTACACTTCCCTTGGGATTAGGTTAAAATTCCAAACGTGTCTCTTTACATGAGGTGCAGAGCTGCTGGAGCTCCGAGCTAGAACAGTGCCACTTCCAACCGGACATCTCACCCCTGGCACCCCATGCCCCCACTCCCACCCCTACAAACCCCCCCTCTATCCTCTCTGGGTTATACAACCCCCTCCCAGAGCCCTCCCCGCTCCCCCCCTCCCGCCCCGCCCCGGACTCACACGTCCAGCAAAACCTTTAGATTAATTAAGGAATGGTTAATTAACAAGAGGATCAAACTGCACACGGCTTTGGAGATGCAGGGGTGGGTGTCCTGGAGGTGTGCAGGGGAGCTCCCCCGATCCCGGGATCCAGGTGAGGGAGGATCCTGCCTGGCTTAAGACACTTTCTTTACTTCAGGCTCCAGTTCAGGGTCAGGCTCTGAGTGGGGTCGTTTTCCAACCAAGAAGCAGCTCAATGGTTTTTTTTTTTTTTTTGTTTTGTTTGTGTCGTTTTTTTGTTTTTTTTTCTTTTTTCTCTCATTTTAATGAGTAATTTGGAATAGGAAAGTCACAGGAGATGAGGGAGGGAGGGAGATGAGGTGGGAGAGGACGTTCTCCCCCTCCTCCAGTTTAATAAGCACCAGAGTATTCAAGTCTGTCCGTTGGGAATTCTGAGCCATGGCTGCAGTCAGCAGGCAGAGACTAAACCTTTCTCGTAAGAGCAGCGTCGTTTGGGCTGGGGTCCCTCATCATCATCATCCTCCTCCTCATCCTCCTCCTCGTCCTCCTCCGAGGATGAGCTGTCCAGTGTTAAATCCACAACATCCGCCGGGGCTTTGCCGTTCTCACCGGTGCCGTTGGGAGTGGCCAGGAGCCCGTTCACATCCGAGGAACCTGGCATGGGGAGGAGGAGCTGAAACCAGGCCTGTCCAGCTCAGGGAAGGATCCAACACTCCTGGCTGGTCAGCCTGGACAAGGGAAGGCCCCGGGGAGGCTCCAGAGCCACTTCCAGAGTCTAAAGGGTCTCCAGGAGAGCTGGAAAGGGACTTAGGACAAGGGATGGAGAGACAGGACACAGGGAATGGCTTTCACAGCCAGAGGGAATACTGGGGAGAAATTCTTCCTTGTGAGGGTGCCCAGAGCAGCTGTGGCTGCCCCTGGATTCCTGGAAGTGTCCAAGGCCAGGCTGGACAGGGCTTGGAGCAACCTGGGCTAGTGGAAGGTGTCCCTGCCCACAGCAGGGGGTGGGACTGGATGATCCTGCAGGTCCCTTCCAACACAAACCATTCTGGAATTCTGTGATTTCACCCAGGGGGTTCCAGCCTTTTTTCCCCAGGGACACTCACCTAGAACCAGGATTGGACACTGAGGGCTGCAGCTCCGCTCCTTCTCGGCTCGGATGGGGCACCAGGAGCCATCCACCAGGTACTCGATCTCATCTGCATCTTCACATTCTGTCAGGATCTTGGACAGGAGCCTGCAGAGGGGACAGGAGGAGCTGTCACAGCCCTGGCAATCAGCAGGGTGTGTGCAGTGACCCTGGATCCAAAAGCAATCTGGTGCTGGCTCCTGAGCTCTGAGCCCTTGGAGTCACGGACTTTATTCCCCATAAAACCAGTGCAGGTTCTGACGGTGCAAATCCATCCCAGCCCTTCCTGTCCATGCACCCAAATCATCAACTACCAGCTTAATTAGCTGCAATTAAAGAGAGTTTTGCCTCTTCACCCAGTTTCCCAGGCACAGCTTCCAGGCAGGCAGCTGCTGCCCCATCCCATGGGACATTCCCAGGGACATTCCCAGCAAGGCTTTAGCAAAAGGTGAGGTATCCTTTGGCATTAGGAACTCAGCAATCCAACAAGCAGCACTTCCCTTCCTTCCTAGTTTTATTTCCCAAATCTCCACAATAACCACCAGAACAACATTCCTGCATCAGGAACACCATGAAAATACACCTGGAATGACGCCCTGATCCAGAGAAACTGGGGACTTGCTTTATTCCCTGTGTCCCACCATTTGCCTGGGATGTTTATTTGGAAATGCTGCTCTGCCAGGCCTCACTTCCTCCTGGACTTTCCTTCAGGAGGAAGGAGAACTCCTAGTGGAAAGACTTCCAAGGTCAGGAAAACTTTGTGGCACCCCACTGGGAGAGTCTCAGCTTTCCCCAGCTCCTGTAGGAATTGTTCCCACAGCCAATCCCATCAGCAGCACAGCAACCACCAAGCTGCAGCTCCCAAAAAGCTGACAAGGCCCTGAGGATCCCAGACCTGACCAACCACCTCCCTCCCTGCTCGGGAGCCTCCAGCTCGTTCTTGACTCCCAGCACCCAGCTGAGTGCCAGCTTCCCTCTCTCACTCCCAGGGAATCTGGGAAGGACTTCACCCAACAGAACTGGCATCAAACCCAGTCCTGAGCAGGGACAAAAGTCTGTTGAGCCTTCCCCAGGGACATCCTGCTGCTCCTCGTGCAGGACACGGGCATGGCTGACCCGTGGGGGTTCCACAGTCCCACCTCTCGCAGCTTCCCCTTCATCTCCCCCTGACAGAGATCTCCAAGGAACTGGATTTTCCTGTCAGGGTTGGCCAGGGGACAAAGCAAACAGGTTATCTGTGCTGAGGCTGCTCCAGGCTGCTGGAAAGCCACAGCTCCTGGATCTGCCCAGGGCCCACGAAGGCAGCGACGCTCCAGGAAGCCTCGGTGAGGCTGGGAACAGACTGGTCTGCTCACTTCCCTGTGCCAGGGGAGCTGGAGCCACCCCAAACATCGCTCCAAACTCTCCCTGCTCTTGAGGGAACCTGCAGTGGAGGGCAATCACACAGCCATGAGGGTGGAGATCATTTCCCAGCAGGCAGGAACCACGTGTGTTGTTCCACCAGTCCTTGGCCAGCACCACGAGGATGTCGGTGGTCCCAGTCCACAGAAGGCTCCCAGCATTTGGGGGCACAAAGCTGCTTCCAAACTCACCCCAAAAATGCTGCACCACAAGCCTGTTCCCTCCCAGCACATTCCCACTTGCTTTAACACACCAAAACACCGAAACCAAAATATTATGCACCAACAGAATAAACTTTCAACAGTTTCAAAGTGAACTTCAACCAAGAGCTGGGTGCTGCACCCAGTGGGGAAGGGGAAAGGGCAGAGAGGTGCAAATCTCACCCATCAATGATGAGCTGGTCGTAGGGGGCAGGTTTGTCACACACAGGGCACATCCATGTGGGCTTTTTCTCATTCATCTGTAGGTAGAAGACGGCATCAAAGCACTGCAGGTGTGCACAGGTCTCGGCCCGGCACGGCACCGACAGGCGCATCTTCACCAGCTGTGGGACCAGAGAGCAGAAAATCAGCCAGGACACCTGGCAAGGAACCCCCAGATCCCCTCAGAAGGAAAAACATTTGTGAGTTTGCAAAGCTGGTCTGGGAGTATGGTTTGGGTTCTTGACAAAACCGGACTAAAACGGAGCTGGAGCTCCTTGGTTCTGGAGCAAACTGGGAGAGCTGGGTTTCCAGTGCCTAAAGGGGCTCCAGGAGAGCTGGAGAGGGACTTGGGACAAGGGATGGAGGGACAGGACACAGGGAATGGCTTCCCACTGCCAGAGGAAATATTGGGAAGGAATTCCTGGCTGTGAGGGTCCTGAGGCCCTGGCACCGGGTTCCCAGAGCAGCTGTGGCTGCCCCTGGACCCCTGGAAGTGTCCAAGGCCAGGCTGGAGCAGCCTGGGTCAGTGGGAGGTGTCCCTGCCCATGGCACTGGATGGTTTTAAGTTCCCTTCCAACCCAAACTCCAATTCCAGCACAAGCCTGCAGGGTCTCACCGGACAGATGAGGGACACTCGGACCCCGGTGGTGGCGATTTCACTGTCTGGGTCCAGGCGTAGCTTCTCTTTCACTGCAGGGAGAGCAGAGGACACAACATGTAACGAAACTCAGCCCTTGGCAACACAGCGCAGCACAGGGGAAGCAGCTCACCCCAGCCCTGGGGTGTTGTTGTATTTTTTACAGGGTGTGTATGGATCATTTTCCCTGCCAGGGAGGGAAGGAGCATGTGGATTCAGCTCCAGCCTGGGCACGGTGGGGTTAATTCCCTCCTGAGCTCTGTGGCAGCAGGATGGGGGGAAATGTCTCTCCCCTGGCACTTCCAGTTCAGAGCAAAGAGTCAAACTGAGAGGGAAAACACATCCCATCCTTTTTCCATCAGGTTATCGAGCCTCCTCTCAGCACTGCTGGGCTGCCACTCCTCGGCCTCTACGCTGGCCACCTCCTTTATTCCAGAACATTCCACAGGAACCACAAACAGGCCCAGAGGTACCCAGGCAGATAGCTCAGAGCAAGGCAGCCATGCAAAACCAGGCACAGCAGCCATCCAGCACAGATCTGGGAAGAATCAGATGTTAGGAAAGGAGGAATCCTGTCCCTGCTGCTGCAGCCTGAAAGGAAAACCCAGAGGAGCAGCAGGGAAATCAAAGAAAGCAGCAGATGGGCAGGTCCCACACCAAGGTGCAAAAATCAACAAAACGAGCTCTGAACTGCTCCCCCAAGTCCTGAGGAGGAGCTGCTGCTCCCACTGTTGCTGTCTGCAACTGCCTCTGACACTTCCATCACCGTTTTTTTCTTTGGAGCAAGTCAAGCATTTCTTTTGACCTTTTCAGATCATAACAAGATGTCTCCAGACAATGAGGCTACATGCAGCTCTGCAACACCCAGCTTTAATTAGAGAGTGACTTCTCAGATGTGAAATTCCCAGGAGATTACAAGATTTGGGCTTGTTTTCCTCACATTAGGAGCCTTTTCATCCAAGCTTAATTTTTTATGAAGTTCTTTGTAAGAGCCTTCTCTATGCATCAATTACTGGGAGACACAGGAAGGAGAATTTTCTAGGATGTCCAGATCAGGATTTTGGATCCAAAGCCATAATCTGTTCTCAGATGATGTTCCTGTATTAAGTTCTACAGAATTTTATGCAAAGCAAGATGAGTCAGCAGTGAGATGTGACTGAAGCCAAAGGGCAGCTTCAGTGACAGGGAATTATTTGCAGAGCAGACCAGAGCTAGAAAAGCAAAGTTTAAGATCTCCTCAGGTTGGCCAGTTCTGGATATCCAAACAACTTCCAAGCATGAAAACACAAAGGAGCTGAAATAAGACACTGCTCTTATTGGGTTTTATTTAAAGTCACCAAATACAACTGATCCCTGCCCGAAATCCAGGTGTCTGCAAGCTGGAATCATCACCTTCCCCGCGAACTACCATCCACCTCCAAGACTGGCAGGCTGAGGAAGTTCAGCCTGGAGAAGAGAAGGTGGAGTGGAGACCTCCCAGCAGCATTCCAGTCCCTGAAGGGGCTCCAGGGATGCTGGAAAGGGGCTCTTCATTAGGAGCTGTAGTGATGGGATAAGGGGGAATGGCTTGAAGAGGGGAAATTGGGGTTAAGATGTGCAGGAGAAATTCTTCCCTGGGGGGGAGGTCCTGGCACAGGGTGCCCAGAGCAGCTGTGGCTGCCCCTGGATGTGTCCAAGGCCAGGATGGACAGGGCTTGGAGTAACCTGGGATGGTGGAAGGTGTCCCTGCCATGGCAGGGGTGGCACTGGATGAGCTTTAAGGTCCTTCCAACCCAAACTATCCTGGGATTTCCTGACAGTTTCTTATCCTTGGGAAGAGTTTCCCAGGATCTGGACAGTTTTAAAGACCACCAGGGTCATGGGGTCAGTTCTCCCACGCAGAGCGAAAACAGTGAGAAAGTTTTGTCCAGCAACATGAAAAATTGGGAATCTTCCACACTCATGAGCTCCAAGTCAGAGTCCACCTTGGAAAAGTAATTTCCCCTCATTTCCAGTAATGTTTTACATGAGCCTCATAGCAGGAGGATTTACCTGAGTGGTTTGGGATAAGCATCTCTGGGGACCATCTCTTCTCTGAAGCTCTCAAGGCATATCAAAGTGCTGCTGGTGACATCCCACTGCCACCCCAAGGAGTCCCAGGGACTGGGGCAGCAGGACATTGTCACCAGGATCCCTCGCTCCAGAAATCTCCTTTGGAAATCCCGAGGGTCAGTGCTGCTCATACTGACTCAGCTGAAGGCATGAAGCCCTTCCAGTCACAACGACACCGGCACGACACGACCTGGCACAAATCCTAAATCCAACTACAGAGCTGCCGCAGAGCCACCAGAACCACGGCTTTGGGGTGACCTCCCACGGCTCACACACAGCTCAGCAAGTCTGTTCAGATAAAAAGTGGGGTTTATACAGCTGGAGGGAAGCAGAGGTGTGCATGGTGGTGGTTATTCCCCAGCAGGCTGCAGACAGGCCCTTCCTGAGCCACTCACCCAGTGCTTTGCAGAGCTCCGGGTGTTTGATGCCGATGGTTTTCAACCTCTGCAGCAGCTCTGCTGAGGTCATCTGCCGCACCAGGTACAGGCCCACCGAGTAGCTCTGGGGAGAGAGGGAGGAGAGGATGAGGAGGCTGCTCTGCAGGGCTGCCAGGGGAGCTCTGGGTGCTCCCTGGGCTCTCACCTTGCCGTAGTTGCCCCAGGTGACGGTGATGCGGTTGGTGGCCGCCGACAGGTACATAAGATGGGTGAGGTTGATGGGCCTGCAGGGCCTCTTGGGTTCCACCCCGGGTTTGTTTGAGGGGTAGTAGCCCTAGAGCAGGAAGATTAAATATAGATATTTATTTTTCACTCAAGGTACATCTACTCAGCCCCAGGTCTCAGGGATGGGGGGAAGGAGCTGAGTACAGCTGGAGCACAAAGTAACCAGGATCGAGCCTTTATGCAGAACAGTTCATTAACAACATGGCTAATCCATTAAAAAATTAGCTTTAAACTAAGTAGTGCACTTCTATAGTGTGGCATTCATCAGGCAAGCAATTTCCTTCCATATTCCAAAAATTTTCCCCCCAGATTCCCCAAATTTTCCTCCCCAGTCCCCCAGTCCTCACCGGCACGGAGCAGTAGCTGTGGTTCACCTTGACGGCGATGTTGGGAGGGTACTGATCCTCCTGAGGTGAACTGGTGTCTGTGTAGCAGATTCTGGGCAGAAACAACACATCCCATAATATCCCAACACTCTGCACATCCCCAGCTCCCACAGGCCCCATCCCAATCCATGCTCCCTCAGCAGAGCCCATCCAGGTGGGATTCTGCCATTTCTGCTAGAGGTTCAAAAGTGGAGTTCAAGATGCTCCTGTGAGGCCCAGGAACAAAAGGTTCACTGGAAATTCTCTCTGGAGCCATGAAATCCATGTTGGAACTTGCTGGAATATTCCCTCCTCCCCTGCTCTGCCCCTGATGTTCAATGAGCCCAGCCCAGACCTACCTGAGCACCACCTGAACCGATTTCACACCAGGTTGCAACTCCCTGATAAATGAAAGAACAGAAAACTTCAAATTATGTAAAAAAAAATCCCTACCCTCAAAAAAAAAAAAAAATCACCCAAACCAGCTGCCAGACTCAAGAACTTTAGTTGCTCCTATTTTATTTTTTTAATAGAACTTCAAAAAAATACCTCACAGAACTTTATTTAAATTGTACAATTCCCCGTGTCAGGGTCAGCTGGTGAGACCCCAGCAGTGTGAAAGTCCTTGTTTCCCTAGCCCAGCAGCTGAAGAAGAGGTTTGGAACATGTCCAATTGTGCTTTCAAGGTTGTTTATTTCTTCTTATCTCTATATTCTTTCTCTGACCTGCTGTGGTCCACCTAGTACAGAAACCACAGCAGTCTGGCCTTGAGTCCTGGGCAGCTCCCACATTATATACTCAAAACTATGTGTGTGTGTTTACAATTTCTTCACCCATTCCTATCACCTGTGTTAGACAGTGAATCTCTACCTTAAACGAACAGAAAAGTGTCACCATCACACCAAGACATGGAGAGCAAGACAAAGGAGAAGGAGGTCAGGACACACCCAAATCCCTCCATCTTGTCCCCTTGAACCCCATTCTAAAAACCACCAAAATTCTCCTTTTCCACCCTGTGTTAGTTCAAATATCACACTACTCAAACCCTTGTGGCTTGTAATTCCTCACACAGAGTTGGCAGCTTTTTCCACAGGCTAAAATGGAAGCCACAGGTGTTTTTGACTTCATCCCAGGGTCTCTGAGCCCCCTGCCAGGGTCTCGAGGCAGAGGGATGTCCTGGACTCCAACACCCCTGCAAGTATCAGTGGTCCTGTAATTATTATTTTTTGCCTGATGCACCAACTTACAGCTTTTCTCTGGGTTTTTAAAACTGTTCAGGTGCCTTCTGGTGATTTGTGAGAATTTATAAAAACTGGGTTTTAAGGTCAGGTTTACCTGAGAGTGTTCAAGACTCTCTGTGTTTAATTATTCAGCTGAAGCTCTTCATGCAAACCAAGGGACTGAATATTAAGGCCCCACTGTGAATATTGCAACTTCCATCAGGGCTGTTCCTGACAGGATTTTAACTGGATTCAGAAAATAAGTGGAAAACACAACAAGGATATTTTACCAGGAGGCAAAATAACCAAGATATTCTTTCTCCAGCTCTTTATTTTAAGATAAAGAGAAATATTCAAAGGTTTTATGTTGAATTTTTGGAGGCATTCTTCTGCATGAAGGCAGCAGGTCAGCCAAGAGGAAACCTCCCTGCCTGCACTGCCACCTCTGAGGAGAGTCTTTGTTTGACTCAAAAGTTGCATCTGACAGAGGTCAGGGTAAATCCTAATCCAAGATGTTTCCTCGGGCAGATCCTGCAGCCTCCTCCCCACCAAGGAAGTTTCCTTTCAGATGCAAACAGCCTCACACTCTGCCTTTTGAACCTGGCACAGAGGAAAGGCTGCAGGCACTCACACCACCAGCTCAGCAGAGAATTTAGGTCATCGATGATTCCATCCCGATTTTCCTGCCCAAATGCACCATTCCAGAGGGAGATTAGAGCAGCACAAGTGAAACTTAAGGACCTGGCTGGGGGAATTTGCAGCTCCCACTGCCCTCAAAGCTCTTTGCTGTACATGAGGAGCAGCCTGATGTCCTCACACAAATCCTGTTCCCTTGCAGAGAACAAAAGCTTCCACAGGCAGGGAACACGGAGGAATTATGGAATTATGCAGCTGCATTTTCTTCAACTTCAATACCCAGTGAGGAGTACCTGGAATTTCTGATCAGCTCCACTTGTCTTGGTGTTAATGCAAAAATGCACGGACTTTCCTGAAGCTTCTCATTATTCTGTGGAACTGAGGAGGGAAGAAAAAAGTGTCCATCAAACTGAGAACAGCAGCTCTGAGCACGAGGTGATTGTTATGCTCTGTTTATCTCCAGGTCTTGTTTTCTCCCACACCCCAGAATTGCAGTTTTCACCTGTTTTGGTAATTCTGCTTTGATTAGAGCTTTGCTCACTGTTCAGTACAGCCAGCACAGGCTTTGGATTTGATTTTTCCCTTTTTTTTTTAATTATTTTTCCTCCCCTCAAATAATTCAAGAGCCATCAGCTCACCACATCAGTGGTGTCACAGCATGACCACATCCTCAAGAAGCCCAAGAGGAGACCTGAGCCTGACACAAAAGCCCAAAACCAACCAGACTGAGCAGGCGGGTTCTGGAAAAGAAAGAAAACAACCCCAGCAACAAAAAAGATTAGCTCAGATAATAAAAAAGCAACACAAAAAGCATCTGGAAAAGACAAAACACCACTTCAAACCCCCTGACCTTGAGGGTGGGACAGCAGCTCACCCTCAGAGAGGCTTAAGAGAGCCCAGCATTAACTGGGGCCTTTTGCACACTGACAATTTTAAGATCAAGTGCATTTAATGTGGGGAAAAATAAAGCTTGAGACGTGGGAAAATTTTGTTGCAACCTGTACTTTAATCCAAACACGTTTTATTTTCAGTTTTGTGTCTCTAAGCAAAGTTCAGACCCTGAGCTGCTGAAAGTCAGGGGAGGAACACAAAGTGCTAAAACAGCTTTTCAAAAAATTATTTACAATAGCAAGAATTGGGTGTTTTGCTTTGCCTCACTTCCCCTGCATGGTTATTCAAAGCCAACAGGATTTCAGAAGGAGCAAAGTGTCCTTTTGTATGAAAAAGAGGAGATGAAGGAAGGATAAAACCTCAGCAGCTCTTGGAAGACCTGGTGACAACTTGAATCACTCCAGGTGCTTCCCCCTTTGGTCCCTTTTCTGCTTTAAAAATGCAAATGAAACTTGCAAAAATAAATTTCAAAAGTAAGAATTAAGATATCTTTATGGAACTTTTTGTTTAGTTCCACTTTTCCGCCCAAATATCTCCTGACAAAAACAACCAGCAGAAAATAAAACATTTCATGAGGTATTTTTAGCAAGTGATGATTGACAAGGACAATAACAAAAAGTAATTTTCATGTTTCTGATTAAGAAACTGCCAATAAACTGAGTCCTGCTGATTGTTCAGCCACACAAAGACAAAGCAAACCTGATTAGGAAAAGTGAGAAGCTGCTCGTGGTTTATTTTGCATTTCTATCAGCTCGCTCTTCCTTTATACAAGAATTAAATTGCTGCTGGAAGAAAAACCCAAAATCTGGGAGGTGCAGCCTGGTCAGGTATGAGACCTGAACATCTGCTGCTCCTGGCTCCACAGAAAGCTCTGCCACCAGCAGGGAAAATCAGCCAGAAACCCTGCAGGGACCTGGCTGGCCCAGGGGAGGTGTCACCTACCAGGGGCAGAGGCTGCATTTAATGAGCCCTCGGTTCTGAGCTGATGCAGAGGACATTTAATGGCAACTTGGAACAAAATCTGGTAATCCCAGGGAGTGTATCCAACCTCTTCTGCCTCTGGATGCTTCCACCTCTTGGAAATTTGTTTTCCTTCAAAATCCCATATTGGAGTTGCTGACTAACACACATTTAACACTGAACAAACCATTCCTCACACTATTATAATGTTTGAGCTCGACTCTGGCTCCACTCAGCTGTTTTGTCACAGCAGTTACGCCTTCAAATGAAGAAGAAATTATATAAAATCTGACTGATTAGACCTTTATCTTTTTGTTTTTGTACAATCAAATCTTTACCTATTTTTCCCTCCAAGCCACAACAAGTATCTTTTCAGCAAAGCCAAACCAGCTCAAGTTGTAGAATCATTTGGTAGAAAATTCTGACATTACCACACAAACTTATGGGACACTCAGCAGAACTCAACTTCTCTGGACACACTGAATTTGCTACCAGAACATTCTATTTAACATCAGTTAACAACATTCTCCGTTTCTCAAAACTAAAATAATGAAACATCAGTCTCCACACCCCAGGAAAAAAGCTCTTCTTCCAGTTTTACTGGTTACCCCTCAAAACACACAGCAACACACACAAATAACTGTGACAAGCACCAAAAAAAATGTCAAAAAAACAGTTTGAGGAGTTGCCACCCTCTTTTATCCATAGGATGCTTCAGGTCAGGGATTTTTAGTGCTGAAAACCAGCATTAGTGTAGAATATGGCCTCATAATCCATAGGAACCAATCAAGGTGGGCTTCCAAGTTACATCCCAAAGTGACCACCACATTCCAGGTCTGAGGAAAACCACAGGAGCATAGGATTTGGATTGGGAAGAACCTGAAGGATCGTCCCATTCCATCTCACAGGCAGGGACACCTTCCACTGTCCCAGGGTGCTCCAACCTGGCCTTGGGCACTTCCAGGGCAGCCACGGCTTCTCCTTCCCTGTGCCAGGGCCTCCTCACCCTCACAGGGAAGAATGCTCCCCAACATCCCATCTAAATCTCTCCTCTTTTAGTTTGAAACAGTTCCCCCTTTCTCAGCAACCTCCCTCTCTGTAAAAAGCTGCTCTCCCTCTTTTGTCAGCCACCTTTAAGCACTGGCAAGCCCAGAGAGAAATATTCCTCTGTAAATTCTGAGCATGGGGGGAGAGAGAGGGGTGGGAAAGAGAGAGAGAGGAGGAAGAGAGAGAGAGGGGGGAAGATAGAGAGAGAGGAAAGAGGAGAAAGTGTGGGGGAGAGAGAGAGGAAAGAAGGGAAAGAGAGAGAGAGGGGAAGACAGAGAGAGAGGAAAGAGTGGGGGAAGAGAGGGAGAAGGGAAAGAGGGGAAAGAGAGAGAGGGAGAGAGGGGAAAGAAAGAGGGGGAAAGAAAGAGAAAGGGGGGAAGGGGGAAAGAGGGGAAAGAGAGAGAGAGAGAGGGGGGAAGAGAAGGAGAAGGGAAAGAGGGGAAAGAGAGAGAGAGGGGAAAGAGAAAGAGAGGGGGGAAAGAGGGGAAAGAGAGAGAGAGGGGGAAAGAGGGGAAAGAGAGAGAGAGAGAGATGGATCTCACCACCCCATCCATCAGCCTCTCCCACCCCACGACTTCAGAAAATCCTTAAAAACATAACTTATTTACCAACACAAACACCCCCCCTCCCTCCGCCAAAACTCACCTAACTCTGTGGGCTTCAACAGCTCGTCCAGCGTGGTATAAAAGGGCAACTTCACCAAGCGAACCTCGGGCTTGGCCACTTTGGGGGGCAACCTGCCCAGTCCGTTCAGGTATTTGCCATAGAGGGCAGGGTAGTCGATGTTGGTGGCGGGCAGGGGGCGGGGCACGGCACTGCCGCGGTCGTAGGAGTGCAGGGCCAGGGCCTCGGCGCGGTGCGGCGCCGGCGGCTGCGCCACGTCCGAGCCCTTCTTGTTGTAGCGAGTCTCGTAGAGCTCCTTGATCTTCTTGAACACCTCGGGGCTGCAGTCAAACTGGACCAGCTGCAAAGCTCGGGTCACTAGTTCGTGTTTTAGTCCGCTTTTACTCCTGCCAACAAAACCCAGCAACATCTGAAGATCTGAGACTCGGAAACTCATCACCATGTTCTGGGGGATAAAAAATTAAAAGATGTTCTCATAGTTATAAAAGGCAAAGGTTTAGTTGTCACTTTATAACTACAAGGCAAGATATTCAAAATTTCCCCTCAAAGAAAGACCCCAAACCTGGCCAAACCCGCTGCTGTCAACTGATTTTGGTTCCCATTTCTTGTTTGAGCAACACAAACACAGAGATCACCCACTGAAATATCACCTGAAGGACAAAACCACCAGCACAGTCATCAAACGACTCAAAAATCACTTGGACAGATGCTAAACACCCTCAAGACAGCTCAGCTGGAAGCAGGACCGACCTCAAAGATCTAAACCAAGAGGCCTCACTTGTGAAAGAGCTCATGAACTCCTTCAGCAGCCTGAGGCATCCGGAATTCCCAGAGAAACATGGAAAACTTCATCCCAAATGGCGTCAGTGCAAGGCACAGGAAGGAAATCAAAATGAGTTAGGTGAGGCTGAGGTAAACTGAGGCCACCAATCCTGGAATTCTGAATGGGAAAAACCTTCCAGGATCTTTAAAAAACCCCACATATTTTAGAGTATGGAAGGATATTTAGATTGTTGAAGAGAGCAGAGTGTTCCCAGGAGAACAATGCCAAGCACTCCCCTGTGATCCCAGCCAGGAGCTGCCTTGGTGTCACACTGCAGTTATCAATTTCAGTCTCTGATAAGCAGCAAAACCCAGCTCAGTCTTCCAAAATTCCCTCTCGGTGGCACGTCAGGCCTGTAACTGTCAGCAGAGTCAAAGGCCACAAGGCAACTTCCCATCAGAAACCAGGAATTCTTCCTGTTAAACCCACAGCTCCAGGTTGGCATTTCCATTCCCTAAACACCAAACAGCCTTGAAATTGCAAAGAAACAGCTCATAAAGTACATGGGTTCGAAAATTCATGTTGCCCTGGAAATTAACTTGGGAGATAGCCACACACATACACTCCATAGCCTTCCTGGTTTGTGGGGAATATGGGAATTCAAGAACAAACCCCACCAAAAAAATGCAGCAGCAAAGACCCAGCAGATCTTCCCCAGCCTCTACCCCACTCCTGAATTAATAATTAATAAAAAAACATAAAAGATAATATAACAATCTTATCATTCCCTGGAATAAACCAGCTACAGATTTTTTTTTAAATTAAGAAAGCTACAACTGTTTCCAGAAACATTTCACAGCCACTTTTGGATGTGTGGGAATTAAATGAGAGAGAAAATGCCATTTGATTATCTCCTTTTCCCTTACATATGTCATTTAATCAGAAAACCCAAAAGCTGTTATGTCACTGTCTGTAGTTAGAACTTCTGGGAGTCGTGATGAGTCCCAAAATATCCCCGATGAGGGGAAGGAAAGACTGATGACTAAAGAGGAGAGAAAAGATGTTTAATTGCCAGGAAGTCAGAATTTCAGAGCCCTGGATTCATGGTGCTGCTCCACCAGACACCACCTGTGAAATCCTGGAGAAATCTACTTTGTGCCTCAGTTTTCTTCAACTAAAAAAAAAGTATCAGGATCGTTAAGGTTGGGAAAGACCTCCAAGATCATCAAGTCTGATGAAATCCCACCAGGATCATTAAACTGTGCTAGGAAACGGAGAGCCCCCGGGGGATTTGAGGATAAAAGGTGCATTTGGAAAGATAAATTCATCAAGACACAGCAGCAGGAGGTACCAGGGCATCCCAGGAGCACAGGAATTCCTCCTGGAGCACCTCACCCAGGACTCTCGGCCTGGAAAGCGGAGTTGGAGCGCAGAGTTTCCATTTTGAAGGAACGAAGGCCCAGCAGGACGATGCGATTTGAGCAGCGACACAACAACAAACCCCAGACAAAGCAAACCGAGAGCTCCTCGAGCTGCCCCGTGCCAGCAGGGAGAGCAAGCACATGGATCGCCGAGATTCCCGACACTCCCGGCTGTTCCTCCTCTCAGGAACCCTCGTGAGGGACGGCTCAGACCCCACCAGAAACCTCTGCGGCCACCACGATGCCCGGGAAGCGCGTTCCGCCGCTCTGGAAGTGCAGGGGGGCGGCAGAGCCCCCCCAGAAAAGCCTCTCCCGCTGGGATTGCTGCGCCCATCCAGCCCCATCCCCGCCGAGGGGCTGCTCCTGCGGGCGGGGAACGCTTCCCAAGGAGCACTTCCTTGGGAACACTTCCAGGGAGCGCTCCCCGGTGCTCCTGAACCGCCCTCAGCACCGGCCGCTGCCCCGGCTCCCACAGAGCCGGGATCCCGAGGGGAACGGGAAAAGCTCCCGGTGCTTTGCAAGGCACGAACCGCCTCGGAAACACAACTCCGAGCATGGATTCACTTCACCCCCCATCCCAGAGGGGCCCTGGGGCGGCCCGTGCCCCCGGCAGTGCCCGTCCCGCCGGACAGCTCCGCACCGAGCCGCTCCGCCCTCGAACCGGGCAGCGGGACGGGGGCCGGGGGGCGCGGGGGCAGCACCAGCGATCCTTAATCGCGGGAATTAGCGGGGTAAACCCACCGCGGAGGCAGCCCCGAGGAGGGCGGGCAGCACCGCGAGCCGGGCCGGGCCGGTTCGGCCCCGGGAGGTCCGGTGGGGGCTGCGGCCCTGAGGCCGGGGCGCGGCAGTCTCTGAGGGAAAAAGGCGAAGGGGCGGCCCCGGAGCGCCGCCTCCGCGGTTCGCAGCGCCGCCCCCCGCCGTCCCCCCGCGCCGGGAGCCGCCCGGTGCCGGCCGGGCCCCGCGGGCGGGGCGGCGGCTCCACTTCCCTCACCTTCGCCTCCACCAGCTCCGCCGCCATCTTGGGCCTCCAGCGTCCACCGCGCCGGGCGCCGCCGCCGGATCACGTGACGCCCTCGCGCCGGGAGGGGGCGTGGGCGGGGCCGCGCCGCGAGAGCCGCCCAATCGGCGCGCGCGCTCCTCGCTCCCCGGCCACGCCCTCCCCCGAGCCACGCCCCTACAAAGCCACGCCTCCCCGGCTGTCTTAAAGGGGCCGCGCTCCGCAAACCGGGGGCGCACCGGGGGGTGGGGGGACGGAACGGCGGCGGGAGCGGGGATGGGAGCGGCGGGGGCGGGCATGGAGGCGGCCCCGCGGGCACTGCGGGAGGAGGAGGGGGTGGGCAGGCGGTGGGTGCTACCCCCAAGATGGCGGCAGGTGGGTGCCCCGGGGCAGGGCAGGTCCCGGTGGGCGCGACCCGAGGCTCCGCCGGCGTCCCCGGTGAGAAGGGAAGCGCTGGGGGGATCTAGGAGAAGAAGGGATGGGGATGGTTCCCGGGGAAGGGCTGGGCAGGGGGGGATCTCCTGGCCAAAATTCGCCCTGTGGCAGCGACGTCCCAAAGACCCCCGAGCCTTTCTTCTCCAGTCAGTGTTTGTGCCCCCTTCTGCGGCTGAACCCACCGCTGATTAAAAATGCCTTCCGTGTAATAGCCATAATTATACTAATAATGGTAATGAGAATAATAAATACATTGCAGTTTGCAGCTTTTTCCCGGCGGGCAGCTCTGATCTCTGCTCTGGGAGCAGGGACACGAGCCAGGGAACAGCTGGAGCTGTGCCAGGGATTTGGGATGGAGATCAGGGAAAGGTTCTGGGCTTTAGGATGGAGATCAGGGAAAGGTTCTGGGATTTGGGATGGAGATCAGGGAAAGGTTCATGGCTTTGGGATGGAGATCAGGGAAAGGTTCAGGGCTTTAGGATGGAGATCAGGGAAAGGTTCTGGGATTGGGGATGGAGATCAGGGAAAGGTTCAGGGATTTGGGATGGAGATCAGGGAAAGGTTCTGGGATTTGGGATGGAGATCAGGGAAAGGTTCTGGGATTGGGGATGGAGATCAGGGAAAGGTTCAGGGATTTGGGATGGAGATCAGGGAAAGGTTCAGGGCTTTAGGATGGAGATCAGGGAAAGGTTCTGGGATTTGGGATGGAGATCAGGGAAAGGTTCTGGGATTTGGGATGGAGATCAGGGAAAGGTTCAGGGATTTGGGATGGAGATCAGGGAAAGGTTCTGGGATTGGGGATGGAGATCAGGGAAAGGTTCAGGGATTTGGGATGGAGATCAGGGAAAGGTTCAGGGCTTTAGGATGGAGATCAGGGAAAGGTTCTGGGATTTGGGATGGAGATCAGGGAAAGGTTCTGGGATTGGGGATGGAGATCAGGGAAAGGTTCAGGGATTTGGGATGGAGATCAGGGAAAGGTTCTGCCTCTGAGGGTGGTGGGCACTGCCCAGTCTCCCCAGGGAACGGGCACATTCCAACCCTGCCAGAGCTCCAGGAGCCTTTGGAAAACCCTCTGGGACAGGGTGGGGTTGTTGGGGTTGGACTGGATGATTTCAGGGTAACTCCAGTGTTTGGGGTGAAACGCTGCACTGGGAAAGGTTTTCCAGCACTTTCCTCTCCTTGCCATCGACCTCACGTACTAATTAAACAAAAAGACTATTAACAGCTTCTCAGGAAGAGCAGGATGCTCATCAGGTTTCCCAGTTTTCCCTTCTAGGCTGGCAAAAGCCAGGGTCGGTGTTAAAAATCCCCCAGATTGCTGTGGAAACCCCAAAGGCTGATAATTCATCCTGTCACGGTGGGACAGCGGGGCCCAAATCCATCCTGGGTGCAGCCCCATGGCCGTCCTGCCTGTCCCTGCCTCACACGGGCAGCCTGGGAATGTGCTGGGAATTTGGGAGCTGCCAGTGACCGAACTGGGATTGTCCAGCCTGGAGAAGAGAAGTTTTGGGCGAGCTCACTGTGGCCTTCAGGACCTGAAGGGACCCCAAAAGAAATATGGGAAGAGAGACTTCGGACAAGGGATGGAGGGACAGGACACAGGGAATGGCTTCCACTGCCAGAGGGCAGGGATGGGTGGGCTATTGGGAAGCAATTCCTGCCTGGGAGGGTGGGGAGGGGCTGGGATGGAATTCCCAGAGCAGCTGTGGCTGCCCCTGGATCCCCGGCAGTGCCCGAGGCCAGCCTGGGACGGTGGAAGGTGTCCCCGCCATGGCACTGGATGTTCCTCCATGTCCCTTCCGACCCAAACCATTCTCTCCGTGATTTCTGTGGGCTCTAAGGGCGCACAGGGACGGCTCGGAGCCCGAGCTCTGCGGCTCCGTGCCGGCCCGGTGACACCGGGCCCGGCGGGGGGGGTCCGGCCGCTGCCGCTGCCGCTGCCGGTGCCCCCGCGCTCCTCCCCGCCCGCGGGGGGCGCTGCAGCACCGGCCCGCCCGGAGCATGCGCACTGCGCGCACCCTGCGGGACCGGGGCGGGGCGGGCCGGACCCACCGGTGTCCCGGACCCACCGGTGTCCCGGACCGCTGCCTGTCACCAGGCTCGGCCCTACCGCCTTCTCCTAGTGGCCGGGCTCCCGCGCTCGCCCGCCGCTCGGTGATACCGCTCCGAGGGCGGCCTCATCGAGCCCGCTGCCCCGAGCCGGTTCCTACACCGGCAGCGGGAGGGGCGGACTTTCCTCCCGCTGAAGCCCGGGCGGGGCGGGGCTGTCGCTGTCGGTCGCTGTTCCCCCGGTGTCGCCTCGCTGCAGTCCCGGTGCAGCCGCGGTCACACCCACGTGGTGCCGGCGAGGCGGACCAGCCTCCTGACCATAGAGTCCGCGGGGTAGAGCGGCGCGGCCGCGCACGCGCTCGGTGCGGGCCCCGCCCCTCGGCGGCACCGCCCTATAAGAGGGCGCCGGCTGACGTCAGCGCTCTCTTCCGCCCGCTCTGCGCTCGCCAGCGAGACAGGGCCGAGCCGCCGCCATTGCCGTGACCCCCCCGCCCCGCAGCATCCGCCGCCATCCGCCACCATGGTGAGCCCCCGCCGCCCGCCGCCGCTCCCGGCGGGATGAACGGCCGTCGCGCTTCCCGTATCGCCGGGGATGGCGGTTCCGCGAGCGCCGCGGGTCGCACGGCGGCGGCCGCGGCCTGTGCTGCCGGGCTGGGCCGCAGCTGCGGGGAGAGGGTGGGGCGGCGAGAGGGGGCCGGTCCGGGCGGCCGTGACACCCCTGGGGCCGGCAGGAGCCGCCGGTGTCGGTGCCGGGGCTGCCGTTGCCCCGCGGGGCTCGGGAGCGGCCGCGCTGATGTGGCAGCGCGGTGGTGGCGCCGGGCACGGGGCGCTGCGGTGCCGGTCGTGCCTTATGTAACGCTGCGGTCTGGGCTGTCACTGTCACCGGCACCGGCCCGGGCTCGGTTTTGGGGGCGTTTTGCGCCCTGCACCCGCTGACACCGCGGCGTGAGGGACACTGAGGCAGGGAGGGGTTGGTGCCGCAGCCCCGCTGCGGTGCCCTTGCTGCGGGTTGCGTTGTCACCCAGGCAGAGGTGGTGTCACCGTGAGCGTGGCAGGTATTTGTTTATGGGAGATTCGGCTTCCTTGGAATTGCCAAAGCTGTTTTGGTACGCGCTGAGCCCCCCTTCTCCCCGCCCTCAAGGTGAACTTCACAGTAGACCAGATACGGGCCATCATGGACAAAAAGGCCAACATCAGGAACATGTCGGTGATCGCCCACGTGGACCACGGCAAGTCCACGCTGACGGATTCCCTGGTGTGCAAGGCCGGGATCATCGCCTCGGCGCGGGCCGGGGAGACCCGGTTCACCGACACCCGCAAGGACGAGCAGGAACGGTGCATCACCATCAAATCCACGTGAGTGCTCTCCCCTCAGGCTCCTGCTGCTCCCTGGGCTGAGCTCATGAGGGGATTGGACTCCTCCAGGAGGTGGAAGGAGCTGCTGTTGGGCTTTGGTCTGGTCCAGAAGCTCATCTTGTGCTCCTGAGGGTCTTGAATGGTGGAGCAAGTGTTGATTAGCTTCTGCTCAGTCATCGAGCAATTGTTTGCTGGGTGCTGGGGAAGCAGCAGCTTCACCCTCCCAGTTCAGCACCAGGATTGTTGGATGTCCCGTGGATGTGGTGCGGAGACTCTTGGGAGCGTCTCTCGGGGTGTACCTGATGGCTGTGCTGCCACAGGGAGTGTGAGGACTCTGAGGGGCCAGAATAGGGGTGGAGAACATGGTTGGGATTAGTAGGAAAAGCCTAAATCCACGATTTGGGAATGGAACCCTTTATGGGTGCTGGAGAGCTGCAGGGAGTTGGAGGAGGTTGGGATTCTGGAGGATGTTACGGTTTAGGAAGGACAGGTTGTACCTGTGCTCCTGTTATCTCGCACGCTGACCTCCCTGGAATACTCTTCAGGAAATCCTGGAGCCCAGCATTTAGGTTGGAAAAGATCTTCAAGGTCACCAACTCCAACCTGGACCACAGCACTGGTTGCCACCTCCAGTGGTGGCAGCTGTTTGTGTGGGGCAAAACATTTCTGAGCTTTAGGGATAAAATGATTCTGAGCACAGATCATCATTTTAATAGTTTGTGCTTTCTTTCAGAGCCATTTCTCTGTTTTATGAGCTCTCTGAGAACGACTTGGCCTTCATCAAGCAGAGCAAGGATGGTTCTGGTTTCTTGATCAACCTCATTGACTCCCCTGGGCACGTGGACTTCTCCTCAGAGGTCACTGCAGCTCTGCGAGTCACTGACGGCGCCCTGGTCGTCGTGGACTGTGTCTCTGGTGAGGTTTTCTGCAGCTGGAGAGCTTTTTGGGGAATTTGGAGGTGGGGATAACTCATTCCTAACTAACTGTGTGTTTGGCAGGCGTGTGTGTGCAGACAGAGACTGTGCTGCGTCAGGCCATCGCCGAGAGGATCAAGCCTGTGCTGATGATGAACAAGATGGACCGAGCGCTGCTGGAGCTGCAGCTGGAGCCAGAGGAGCTGTACCAGACCTTCCAGCGCATCGTGGAGAACGTCAACGTCATCATCTCCACCTACGGAGAGGGAGAGAGCGGCCCCATGGGCAACATCATGGTGAGGGGAGGCTCTGAGCGCTGGGATTGGGTTGAGATACTTTGAGAGGGAGCAGCTCCCTCCTCAGTGAGAATTCCCTGTCCCAAGTGGAGGACAGAGGGATCTTGAGGGTGCCTGAACTCCCAGGCTTGGGATGGCTTGGGGCTTTCGCTGGCTCCCCTCCCAAATTTCCTGTTCAAGGCCTGAGCAAATAAAGGCTGGGATTGTTGCCCAGAGCAGCTGTGGCTGCCCAGTCCCTGGAAGTGTCCAAGGTCAGGCTGGGCTGGGCTTGGAGCACCCTGGGATCAGGGAAGGTGTCCCTGCCCATGGCAGGGGTGGAATGGGATGGTCTTTAATGTTACCTTCCCACCTGCTCTGCTGCTGGGTTCCTGGGAAGGGAGCAGGGCTGTGGGTGTCAGGTTCTGAGGAGAAGCTGGAGGTGTCCATGCCTTCCTGATCCTCCTGGGAAGGATGGGAATCCTACCTGCATGTGAACCTGAGTACACACCTGATGGGAGTGGAGAAAAACCAACCCAGTTCTGTGGTGCAAAGCTAAAATGGTGCCTGTCCCAGGCCTCAGAGGTGGTCACTGGGACAGAGTTACTTCAGAATCTCAGTGTCCTGAAGGTCCATTTTGTACAGGAGTGTTTTTGGGATGGGGTGGGATGGGGCTGCTCCCCTGACCCAGCTCTGCTGTTCCCTCTCAGATTGACCCGGTGCTCGGGACCGTGGGCTTTGGCTCGGGCCTGCACGGCTGGGCCTTCACCCTGAAGCAGTTTGCTGAGATGTACGTGGCAAAGTTTGCTGCCAAGGGAGATGCCCAGCTCAGCCCAGCCGAGCGTGCCAAGAAAGTTGAGGACATGATGAAGAAGCTGTGGGGAGACAGGTGAGGAGGGAATGGTGCTGTTCCAGATCAGCTCCTCATAGCTGCAGCCTGACCCTGCAGAGGATGGGTAAAGAGGATGGGGAGGGCGTGGTTGTGCCTGATTTAACAGGAGTTAATTACGTTTTGGTGAGTGCTGGAAAGCTGGATCAGGGGGAGGGCAGGAAATGGCTCTTCCTCAGCAGCCCTTGGCTCTGCCCTGAGCAGGCAGAACACGCTGTGTGTCTGTAGCTGACCTGAGCATGGACATTTGTCTGATTTCCTTCTCTCTGCAGATACTTTGACCCTGCTACTGGCAAGTTCAGCAAATCTGCCACCAGCCCTGATGGAAAGAAACTGCCCAGGACCTTCTGCCAGCTCATCCTTGACCCCATCTTCAAGGTGAGTTCCTCTGGGTTCCTCCTTGGCCGGCGCCTCCCACTCTGCGCTTCTGTTCCGTGCGTGATGATGGAAAATTTCTTCACTTTGACCTGACTTGTTTGATTGAAGAAATTCAGCTGTCTGACACACCTGGTTGCTCTGGGGGCACAGGGGCTGTGTCTCCTGGGGGGAGGCTGGGTGCTGAGGAGGAGCAGGAATTCTCTGCAGGTGCAGTGGTGCAGTTGCTCCAAACTGGGTCACGGCAGCGCTCCAATGTCTGCTCTTGTCGCAGGTTTTCGATGCAATCATGAACTTCAAGAAAGAAGAGGCGGCTAAACTGATTGAGAAACTGGACATCAAGCTGGACAGCGAGGACAAGGACAAGGAGGGCAAACCCCTGCTGAAGGTGAGGCTGGTCTGAGTCCTCTGGGGAGCAGCTGAGCAGTTGTGCTGCTCCAGCTGTGTCAACATCAACCTACTTGGGAGGTGGGAAGGTGAACCCCTGTTGTGAACACTCTGACTGGGTCCTGCTGCTCTGTCCAGGCCGTGATGAGGCGGTGGCTGCCAGCTGGAGATGCCCTGCTGCAGATGATCACCATCCACTTGCCTTCCCCCGTCACAGCCCAGAAGTATCGCTGCGAGCTGCTCTACGAGGGCCCCCCTGACGATGAGGCTGCCATAGGTAGGATGAGCTGCTTTGCTGCCAGGCCTCAGCTCCAGCACGCCTGTAACCAGTTTGTTCTCCATGTGCACGGCTCAGGAGCGTCTGGAATTGAGTCTGTAGCTTTTCTAGCATGGATCAAACAGTTTTAGTGGCTCACAGCTCTCTTCTGGAGCACTGAGCTGGCTGAGTAATCTCAGAGTAGCCAGAGGGTCCATGTGAACCTCTGTTTGTTGAAAACATTTCTTGGTGATATGATCTTCCATGGAATCTCAGAATAGATTGGGTTGGAAGAGATCTTGAAAGTTAGCCCCATCTCCTGCTGTGGCAGGGACACCTTCCACTGTCCCAGGCTGCTCCAAGCCCCATCCAGCCTGGCCTTGGACACTTCAAGGGATCCAGGAGCTGCCACAGCTGCTCTGGGCACCCTGTGCCAGGGCCTGACCTCCCTCCCAGGGGACAATCCCTTCCCAGTATCCCATCTACCCCTGCCCTCTGTCAGTGGGAAGCCATTCTCCATTTTCTCTTGTCCAGACAGAAACCCTTAGGCTGAGACAGTGGGTGCGGGTCTTGAGTTGGGGTTTTGGGGTGGGTGCCAGATACATCAATACATCTCTCTCTCTCCCCCTCCCAGGCATTAAGAACTGTGACCCCAAAGGCCCCCTGATGATGTACATCTCCAAAATGGTGCCAACCTCTGACAAGGGACGTTTCTACGCTTTTGGCCGTGTCTTCTCTGGTCTCGTCTCAACTGGCTTGAAAGTCAGAATCATGGGACCAAACTACACACCTGGCAAGAAGGAGGATCTGTACCTGAAGCCAATTCAAAGGTGTGTCCTGGCTGGGGTGTTGAGTGATTTTGATGCTGTCTTAGGTCTCTTCTCATGTCTAAGGCTTGTCAAGGTGCTTTGCTATGGGCTGAGTGGGATCTCCTCCCCTTCCCAACCTCGCTAATCCAACTTTCCCTTTAGGACCATTCTCATGATGGGCCGCTACGTGGAGCCCATCGAGGACGTGCCTTGTGGAAACATCGTGGGGCTGGTCGGCGTGGACCAGTTCCTTGTGAAGACTGGAACCATCACCACCTTCGAGCACGCCCACAACATGAGGGTCATGAAGTTCAGCGTCAGCCCCGTGGTGCGCGTGGCTGTGGAGGCCAAGAACCCGGCCGACCTGCCCAAGCTGGTGGAGGGGCTGAAGCGCCTGGCCAAGTCTGACCCCATGGTGCAGGTGAGTTGCTGGAATGGATCCAGGGGTGCTTCTTCCAGTCCTGGGGAGGTCTTGAGTGTTGGTCCCTGCCTTGTACCCTGGCTTGGTGCTGTGACACCCCTAGATGAGTGGGGAGTACATCTAGACGTAGCTCTGTGGGTCAAACACAAAAAACAGAGGGAGAGTTGCTGGTGTTTGTGGCTGTGGCTCGTTCTGAAGCTTCACCTGCTGTTCCTGGTGTTCCCAGTGCATCATTGAGGAATCTGGGGAGCACATCATCGCTGGCGCTGGGGAGCTGCACCTGGAGATCTGCCTGAAGGACCTGGAGGAGGACCACGCCTGCATCCCCATTAAGGTAGAGAGGCCGGGTGCTGGCTGAGCTCGGGGTGGGGGTTTGGCCAGCTTTGGTGCCTCACACCCCACTCTGTCCCCGCAGAAATCAGATCCCGTGGTGTCCTACCGCGAGACGGTCAGCGAGGAGTCCAACGTGATGTGCCTTTCCAAGTCCCCCAACAAACACAACCGGCTGTACATGAAGGCCCGGCCCTTCCCCGATGGCCTGGCCGAGGACATTGACAAGGGCGAGGTGTCGGCCCGGCAGGAGCTGAAGCAGCGGGCACGGTACCTGGCTGAGAAGTACGAGTGGGACGTCACCGAGGCCAGGAAGATCTGGTGCTTCGGGCCCGACGGCACCGGCCCCAACATCCTCACCGACATCACCAAGGGAGTGCAGTACCTCAACGAGATCAAGGACAGCGTGGTGGCTGGCTTCCAGTGGGCCACCAAGGAGGTGAGGGATGGCATCTTGGTGTGGGTGGCATCCGTGCCTCTATGCATCTGTATTTTTTTTTTCTGGTGGGAGCAAAATGTGACAATCCAGTGAATAGCACAGTTGGTGTCAAGAGGAAAGGTGGTCTGAGGGTCTTGACAGGGATCTGCTTATCTACCAATTATTTTCAGGATTAGACAGGAGAGGACTGCAGGGTAAATTGACAAACTGGGAACAGCAACAGGAAGAATTCATTTTCCTGTCTACCACTTAGTTTCAATCTGAAGGAAATTCCAAGCCACCAACTTCTTTGACATTACCAAGACAAAAGAAAAAACCGTTTCCCTTGGCCAAATACTTGGGTTTCAGCACCAGAAATGTGTGACAGCTCTTGTGGCTTGAACCTGAGCTGATCGTGAGGATGCTGCAGTGGTGGCACAGGGGTGGGAACTGGTGCTCCACAGAATCCTTAGGTTGGGAGAGACCTCCCAGAGTCCAGCCTTTGTAGGTTTGAATGCTCTTCCCTCAGCAAGGAGGTCAAGTGGCTCCTGGGTGGACCCTTGCACTTGCTGCTCAAGGAGCTGCTTCCACAGAGCTCCTGCGAGCCGAGTGAGCATCACCCCACCTGGGCACACCGAGTGCCTCGGGGCGGTGATGTGTGACCCCGTTGTGCCCTGGCAGGGAGTGCTGTGCGAGGAGAACATGCGCGCCGTGCGTTTCGACGTGCACGACGTGACCCTGCACGCCGACGCCATCCACCGCGGCGGCGGCCAGATCATCCCCACGGCCCGCCGCTGCCTCTACGCCTGCGTGCTCACTGCCCAGCCACGCCTCATGGAGCCCATCTACCTGGTGGAGATCCAGGTGAGGAGCCCCTGCCAGCCCACGGGGGAAGGGGGGACAGCAGGTGGGTGCAGTCCTGACTCCAGTCTCTCCTGCAGTGCCCGGAGCAGGTGGTGGGAGGCATCTACGGGGTGCTGAACAGGAAGCGTGGCCACGTGTTTGAGGAGACCCAGGTGGCCGGGACCCCCATGTTCGTGGTCAAGGCCTACCTGCCTGTCAACGAGTCCTTCGGTGAGTCCTGGAGCCATCCTGGGAGGGGAGAACCTTGGGAAGGACCTCAAGGGATCCTCGAGTTGAGCTGTTCACCCAGCAGTGTGACACTGAGCTGTGTCCCCAAGTGCCACATCCACACTTCAGAGGGCTTTGAAAGCCCTCCAGGGAGGGGATCTCCAGCACTGCCCTGGGCAGCTGTGCCAGTCCTTGACCATCCTTCTGGAGAAGGAATTTTCCTAGAAATCTCCAGCCCTCCCTTGGTACAGCTTAGGGGTGTTTCCTCTCATCCTGTCACTTGTTGCCTGGGAGAAGAGACCAAGGTTGCAGAATGTTTTGGGTTGGAAGGGATGTTTCAAGGTCTTCCAGTGCCACCCCTGCCAGGGGCAGGGACACCTTCCGCTGTCCCAGGCTGCTCCAACCTGGCCTTGGACACTTCCAGGGATCCAGGAGCAGCCACAGTTGCTCTGGGAATTCCATCCCAGCCCCTCCCCACCTTCCCAGGCAAGAATTCCTTCCCAATATCCCACCTGGCAGTGGGAATTCCCTGTGTCCTGTCCTTCCATATGTTTGTCCAAAGTCCCTCTCCAGTTTTAGGCACTGGAAGGATCTTAAGTTCTTCCTGGAGCCTTTTTTCCACTCCCACCTCACACTGGTTGGGATCTCAGGAGGCTTTCGAGAGCATCTCTGGGTTCCTGTGCTCTATCCATGGAAACAACGTTGAACCACGGCCACTCCTGTCCTACCTCACTTTTTGTCTTTTCCCTCGCAGGTTTCACAGCAGATTTGAGGTCCAACACAGGGGGCCAGGCCTTCCCCCAGTGCGTCTTCGACCACTGGCAGATCCTGCCCGGGGACCCCTTCGACAGTGCCAGCCGGCCGTGCCAGGTGGTGGCCGAGACCCGCAAACGCAAAGGGCTGAAGGAAGGAATCCCTGCCCTCGACAACTTCCTGGACAAACTCTAATGAAACTCATGGAACTCTGGGAGAGCAGGAAAAATTTAATTAATTAGCGTTATCACCCATGCCGCCAGGGGGTAGGCGCCCGTGACCACCATCTTGTTAATTAAATGGGTTTCATAGCGATTTTGAGAACTTCAAATGAGGAAAACAAACAAAAAGAAAAAAAAAAAAGCCTTATAGGTTTCTGTGTTGCACATGACTCATCTTTGCCATTGTAACTAAAACATTTCCACTAGATCTGCCCAATTCTGTATTTATTTGACTCAAAAAGAAAAAAAAAAGTACTGCTGCAGAATGGCCTGGAAGGGAGTGGGGCGTGCTTAAAGAGGACAAGGAAAAGGGGGGGGGAAGAGCGAGGGGGTGAGGATGCCTTATCTGCAGCGTGACTGTCCGTCGTGCCCATCGCCGCCTGTATTAGTGCCACTGGAATTAATAAAATTGGATAAATGGTGACGAAAATGACTTTTTTTGGGTGTTCCTAAGGGTGAGGGTGGCGCCCTCTGGTGGGGGTGAAGGGGTGGTGCCACCCTTGGCCCCGCCCACCCCCGGCGCGAGGCCGAGCGGCGGGGCGTGGTCTCTGGCAGGGAGTGGGCGGGGCTTGGGTGCATGAGGCTGCTGCGGTGTGGGCGGGGCTCCATGCGGAGCTGGGCGTGGTTTGTGTGAGAAGGGGCGGGGCCTGCTGTGGTGGAATGTGGCGGCGGCGACGCGGGCGGCGGCGGCGGCGGCCCAGGTTGGGAAGGGGGGCCGGTGCTAATGAGGGGTCTGTGAGGGGCGACGTGGGGCCGGGAGGGGAGCTGAGGGGCTGCGAGAGGGGTGATGGAGAGAGGCTGGGTGGGCTGGGGAGAGAGGGATGGCGCGGGGAGGGGTGTGTGGGGGTTGAGGCCTGTGGGGAAGGAAAGGGAGGAATGGGGGGGGCTGTGGCTCGGGATTGAAGGGTTGTGCGGCCTGTGGGATCGGGATTGGGAGGGGCCGTGGGGCTGGAAAAGGAGGGGTAGGGATTGGGATGGGGTGGATGTGGAGATGGGGAGGGATTGGGGGCTGTGGCTGTGAGAGGGACTCTGGGGAATTGGAGTGGGGAGGGGCTGTGGGGCAGGAAAGGGATGTGCAGGGATCGCGGGCGGAGTGGGTGTGGGGCCTGTGGGGCAGGGAGGGTCAGTGGAGGTTCGGGATAGGAGGGGAAGAGGGCCAGGAAAGGGATGAGGAGGATTGGGTGGACGGCGGGTGTGGGGCCCGTGGAGCAGGGAAAGGCTGTGGCCCCCTTCCCTTCCCTGTCCCCTGGGTTTTGGGGTGTGGTGAGACCGGGGGACACCCCCGGGACTAGCCCGTGGCTCGGCCGCAGCTGCCGCACGGCACTGCCCAGCCCGGGGCTGTGCATCCCCCGGGGACTCGGGGTCCCTGTGCTGGGTGCTGGTGGGAGCTCCTGGGACACAGCCCCTCTTTTTCCCGGTGTCGCAGGTGCTGATCCCCGGCTGCTCCCCGCTCCTGACATCCAGCGCTGGCAGCAGCGGGGAGGCTCCCGCTCCAGAGGGCCCCGCAGCCATGTCCACCTTCCGCCAGGAGAGCGTGGAGGACTTCTATGAGATGGGGGAGGAGCTGGGCAGGTGAGGGGCATCCCGCTGCGTTCTGGGGGGGCTTCCATGGCTGCACCCCTGCCGGGAGCTTCACTGGCTCCGGCTGCTGCATCCCTGTGGTGTCCCTGTGCCCCTTCTGTAGGCAGCAGGGCCAGGGCTGTGTGGAGCCAGGCACCTCTAGCAGACAGAGATTAAAAA
This sequence comes from Anomalospiza imberbis, assembly GCF_031753505.1. Classification (NCBI taxonomy): domain Eukaryota; kingdom Metazoa; phylum Chordata; class Aves; order Passeriformes; family Viduidae; genus Anomalospiza; species Anomalospiza imberbis. Next base: position 4,493,733 of record NC_089707.1, read on the forward strand.
AAAAAATAGCGTTAATTAACGTTGCTCCCGGTGGAGCTCCCGTCCGGGGTTGGCGGCTTCCGGCCCTCCTCGGTGCCTGCGCCTGGCCCGGCGCCTGTGGGAGGGATCCAGGGTGACTCAGAGCCCGCAGATGGGATTAAATCAGTCGGGATGCAGGGGCGGCGGTGGGGGAGCTGCCTCGGGATCCTCCAGCGCTGCCTCGGCCGCGCCAGACCCACGCCGTGGCTCGTCCTCAGGCACTTGGGCAACAAAACCGTTTTGGGTCGCTTAAGTGTTTTTTTTTTTTTTTTCAAAGCAGAGGAGCTTCCAGGAGTAGCTCCAGGTTCTTTTGCCTCTCTGTGGCTGAGGTTGGTTGTGAGCCACGGGGAGGGGTGTGGTGCCCATGGCTGGACCCCACTCTGCCCCCACTCTGCCCCCCAGGGCTGTGCGTGTCCTTGGGCATGGTCCAGGGCTGTTTAAAGGTGTAAAGGAGCCTTCCTGGCCATGATCCAGGGGTGCATAAAGGTGTAAAGGAGTCTTGGGTCCAGGTGCAGTCACTCTGATTTCCAGAATTTCCCCTCCACCTGCCTTCTCCATCAGGGCTTTAGGGTCTCCCTGGACCACTGGGCTCTGGGATTTGCTCCTGGGGGCTCCTGGCTGGGATTGGGGATGATCACAGCAGCACCTGAGCAGCCCAGGGAGGATTGGCAGCTGCCACATTGCTGGGAGGAATTTCCTTCCTCCACCCTGGCTGGTGCCAGGGCGTGCAATCCCAGCTCACGGCATTCCTGGAAGGAACTGCATCCTGCAGTCCCCATCCTGGAGCTGCTTCCAACGAGGATCTCCTCTCCCTCTCCCTCTCCCTCTCCTGATTTTTCATAGAAGAGCACAGAGGAAAGAAAGAGAAAACAATTTCTATTTCTGCTCCTTCTTTTTTCCCATGTGGAATGTGTTTGGAGAGTTGTTTACCTGGGGTGATTGCTTGGTTGGATTCTGGTGAGGATTGTTTGAGCCTGATGGCCAATCCAATCCACCTGTGGCTGCACTCTCAGAGAGAGGCACGACTTGTGAGTTAGTGAGATATGATAGTTTAAAAAAGCAGGTTTGTAGTTTTAGTATCTCCTTTAAATAATATATTAATGTATTATAGCATAGTTATAATAAAGAAATCATTCAGCTTCTGAACGGGGGTTGGACATCAGCATTTCTTCCCACCGGGTTCACCTGCATTTATAATTCTCCTCTCCTCTCCTCAGCGGCCAGTTCGCCATCGTCCGGAAGTGCCGGGAGAGGAAGACAGGCCTGGAGTACGCGGCCAAGTTCATCAAGAAGCGGCGGCTGTCGTCCAGCCGCAGGGGCGTGAGCCGCGAGGAGATCGAGCGCGAGGTGGACATCCTGCGCGAGATCCAGCACCCCAACATCATCACCCTGCACGACATCTTCGAGAACAAGACCGACGTGGTGCTCATCCTGGAGCTGGTGTCCGGAGGGGAGCTCTTCGATTTCCTGGCCGAGAAGGAATCCCTGACGGAGGAGGAGGCCACCCAGTTCCTCAAGCAGATCCTGGACGGGGTGCACTACCTGCACTCCAAGCGCATCGCCCACTTCGACTTGAAGGTGAGCTCTGGCTGCTGCAGACACCTCAATGGGAGCAGGGATGAGCCCCCAGCTGGGCTCTGGGAGCTGCAGACACCCCGTGTTCAGCACTGGGAGCAGGGATGAGCCCCCAGCTGGGCTCTGGGAGCTGCAGACACCCCGTGTTCAGCACTGGGAGCAGGGATGAGCCCCCAGCTGGGCTCTGGGAGCTGCAGACACCCCGTGTTCAGCTCTGGGAGCAGGGATGAGCCCCCAGCTGGGCTCTGGGAGCTGCAGACACCCCGTGTTCAGCTCTGGGAGCAGGGATGAGCCCCCAGCTGGGCTCTGGGAGCTGCAGACACCCCGTGTTCAGCTCTGGGAGCAGGGATGAGCCCCCAGCTGGGCTCTGGGAGCTGCAGACACCCCGTGTTCAGCTCTGGGAGCAGGGATGAGCCCCCAGCTGGGCTCTGGGAGCTGCAGACACCCCGTGTTCAGCACTGGGAGCAGGGATGAGCCCCCAGCTGGGTTCTGGGAGCTGCAGACACCCCATGTTCAGCTCTGGGAGCAGGGATGAGCCCCCAGCTGGGCTCTGGGAGCTGCAGACACCCCGTGTTCAGCTCTGGGAGCAGGGATGAGCTCTCAGGTGGGCTCTGGAAATAAGCACTGAGGAGTGGGGGTCAGTGCACTCCTGCAGTGCAGTGGGGCTGGTGCTTGGGATCTGTCCCATCTTGAGGCACTCATCCTCTCCTCTGGAATGAGGAGCCCAGGGCAGCTCCCCCAGGCTGGTGTGCAGGGACAGAGCCAGCTTCTCTCCCCCCACAGCCAGAGAACATCATGCTGCTGGACAAGAACGTGCCAAACCCTCGCATCAAGCTCATCGACTTTGGGATCGCCCACAAGATCGAGGCTGGGAATGAGTTCAAGAATATCTTTGGGACCCCAGAATTTGTAGGTGAGCATTCCTCGGGGTACTGAAAGCTTTGGATTAGTCTTGGAGAGACACCCAGCACTCTGGTGCTGCTGCCAGGATGTGTCCATGGGGCCAGGCTTCCTTCCCCCACAATAAACCCATTTTCTCCCCTTTCCTCCTAAAGCCCCAGAAATTGTGAACTACGAGCCCCTGGGGCTGGAGGCCGACATGTGGTGAGTGATTCCCCTCCTGAGCCCCTTGCCATGGCTCCAGCAGCCAATCCCCTCGTGCTGGTGGATGTCCCCTCGTGCCAAAAGCTCTGTGTGACTTCAGCCTCCTCTCCCTCTCTCTTCCAGGAGCATTGGGGTCATCACCTACATCCTGTGAGTATAAGGCAGCTCTGGAGGGGACAGGGCTGCAGGATGAGCCCCCCACCTCGGGCTGGAGCCTTTTTGGGGTGTCCCAACCCACTCTTTCCTCAGGCTGAGCGGAGCCTCCCCGTTCCTGGGGGAGACAAAGCAGGAGACACTGACCAACATCTCTGCTGTCAACTACGACTTCGATGAGGAATATTTCAGCAATACCAGCGAGCTGGCCAAGGACTTCATCCGCCGCCTGCTCGTCAAGGACCCCAAGTGAGGGACAGGGAGCAGAGCTGGGGGTTCCAGTGGGAGAGGGGACAGTCCCCCCTGCCCAACCTGCTGTGTACAGGCAGCTCCCTCTCTCCTGCCTGCGCCAGGGTGGGGTGAATTCTGGGATCACCCTGAGGGTGCCATAGCTCCACTGGGGTTTGGGAAGGTTTGAGCTGGGCCCCCAGGGCTCAGGGTTTGGGAAGTCGCAGTGGGGTCAGGAGGCTCCCACGGGATCCTCTGCCTGTGTTTCTCTTGGGAGGCAGTTTGAGGGGTTGGGGGCTGTTTGCAGGCCCTGCCTGGGGGTTCCTGAGTGCAGCAAGGCTCAGCCAGACCCCAAAGGCAATCACAGCATCCAAGCTGCTTTTCCAGAGCTTTAACAGGGGAGAGAGGAGCAAAGCCTCTGCCCTGATCCCAGCCTTGTTGTGTTTGCAGGAAGCGAATGACCATCGCCCAGAGCCTGGAGCACCCTTGGATTAAGGTGAGAAGTTAAAGAATCGGCACTTTTTGGGTGCCTGAGCCCCCGAGGCTGGGGCTCTGCTGCTTTCCCACCCCTGTGGGGGCTGGTTTGGTGTCACTGCCTGTGGGTGGGTGCTGCAGCCACAACTGTCCCTGCCACAGGTGATCAAGAGGAGGAACGTCCGCAACGAGGACAGCTGCAAAAAGCCCGAGCGGCGCCGGCTGAAGACCACGCGCCTGAAGGAGTACACCATCAAATCCCACTCCAGCATGCCCCCCAACAACACCTACATCAACTTCGAGCGCTTCTCCAAGGTCATGGAGGAGGTGGCTGCGGCCGAGGAGAGCCTCCGAGAGCTGGAGAGGAACAAGAAGTCCTTCCAGGAGGACATAGAGGCGCTGCTGTCCATCTACGAGGAGAAGGAGTCGTGGTACAAAGAGGAGAACGAGAGCATCAGCCAGGACCTGCGGCAGATCCGCCAGGAGCTGCAGAAGACGGAGGCGCTGAAGAAGCAGGCGCAGGAGGAGACCAAGAGCGTGGTGCAGGCGGCCAATGGGCTCAAGCGGCGCTACCGCAAGCTGGAGAACCACTACGAGGCCCTGGCCAAGCAGGTGGCCTCGGAGATGAAGTTTGTGCAGGAGCTGGTGTGGTCCATCGAGCGAGAGAAGCTGCAGAGCAGCGAGGGCGACGGCAGCATCCGCTAACCCGGCCGGCCCCGGGGGCTCCGCTGCTCCCTGCTCCCCCTGCTCGCCCCCGGGTGTCCCCCGGTGTGCAGGGGGTGCTTGTGCCTCCCTGGAGCCCCCACCTCGGGGGGCTGGGGCTGTGCCACCCCGGGGTTTGGCTTCCTGCGTGCAGCTCCTGCCTGGCTCGTGTCCCTGCGCTCCCCGTCACCGCCGCCGCGCTCCGGGACGTTTGTCCCACCCCCCCACCCCGGGTCTCCGAGCTGCCCCGGTGCCCCGTGGCGGGGTTGGGGGGCAGACACCCCCTCTGCACTACAGCAGCAGCCACGCATGGGCTGGGACCAAGGACTGATCCCTGTGTGGCCTCACACTCCGCAGCCCCCCGGGAGGCCCCTGCTCCCTACATTCCCCCCAGGGTGCTGCAGCCCTTGTCCCCCTGTCCCAGCCCTGGCTCCCCCTTTTCTCAGAATAAAGGTTTCTGTGTAGCGGGGCAGCTGCCTCAGCTCCTGCCATGGTGGGACAGGGGTTGGGAGGGGGATAAGGATATGCCCCATGGTGACAACTCCTCCACTGTGCTCCCATCCCAGAGGGGTTTCCTTAATTTGAGGGGGAATTGCTTTTTTTTTCCCTTATGAGACCCAGTGCTGGTGGGTGAGCTCGCTGTGGGCATGGAGGGAATTCTAGGGATGGTTTGTGGGGTGTTCCCAGGCTGGAGGAGCCCCCAGCCCCTCTTGCCTGAGACCCCTCACTCCTGGGGACAGGGGGAGCCAGGTCCCAAAGCGCCACATTCCGGAGAACACCGAAGCCGGGAGCTCGTTTCCCCTGGGAGCACTGTGGGCTTTCCGACTGCCTGTGCCCCCCTGGAGCCAAGATCCAGCTGGATTTGAGCCGGGGGAATCGCCAGCCAAATGCCAGTGGATGGCAGCCAGCCCCCTGGCTGGCCAGGGTGGGTTCACCTCCAGCTCAGCTCCAGCCCCAGGAGATTTGCTCCTTTTAGGATTTGTCACTCTTCTGTGGCCCCTGTGGATCGGGGGGGCCATGCCCCATGTCCCTGTCCCTGCTGACGTTCCAGCAGGTGTTGGTTTCACCCTCATGCGTGGGACACGTGGACCTGCTGATAATTTAATCTGCCCGGGTGTTCCCTGCCAAGGCACTTGGCTCCCACAGGAGGTGGCGTGACTGGGGCTGTCCCAGTGTCCAGCACGGCCACGGGGTCTGGCCACGTGAGGGGACACCTGGGGGCTTGGAGGCTTCAGGGTGCCCCATCCAGGCACTGTGTGCGGATTTGGGTGCAGCCCCAGCTCCGTCGGCAGAGGCAGTGGGTGAAAGGATGTATGGAAACCCTATAGTCCCAGCTGTTCCCAAGCCAGGCAAAGGTCACATAGTGAGAAACCTTTCCTGGATTCTCTTCCTGCCGAGGGTTTGGGTTTCACGCTCCCAAAAGGCTCTTGGAAGTCACTGGTCATTCACCCCGGCCCCGGAGCAGCAGGGGATCTCACTCACGTGGATGCACGAAATGACAGCAAAATAGCTCTAAAAAAGCAGAATTTGGGGTGTGATTCATGATTTCACGAGTCTCTTGATCCTGAAGTCCGTAGGAACGTGTGTTGGGAACGAACGGGCTGTGCTGCCCCGGCGCTGTGACGTTACCAGGATGTTCTGCTCCAGTCCCCTCTCTGCAGCTGGAGCTGCCACCACCCCGTGATGTTTCCTTCTCTGTGGACAGACACCAAAATTCCTTTTTTAGGCTCCCATTTCTGCTTCCCAGAGTTTGGCAGGAGGTGGGAGCGAGGGCTTTTCCCTTATAAAGTCTTCACAAACCCCAAATGCTTTTGCACAGCTTAAACCAACTCGTGCAGGCACGGGGAAACCCCATGGAAGCCACGGCTGCATCCCCTGGGATCTTCTGTTCCTGCCAGAGCTGAGCTGTGGGGAATGCTCCATGTAGGATCCAGGGTGACAGGTCACAGCAGGGTGTCCCTGCCCGGGGAATGGTGTCATCCGAGTAGGGTGGGTGTCCCCAGGAGCCAGAGCTCTTTCTGGCCACGGCATCCCTGCCCAGGACAACTGGAAAATCACGGGAGTGGGACCAGGACAAGGAGATGGATCTGGCTCCCCTCTGGCTGCTGCAAGCCCCCCCATCTTGGTGGGTTTTTGAGTGATTCCTCATTAACTAAAATTAATTAATTAAAAGCAGATGCTTTTCCAGAACACTGTGTCTAATTCAGGCCCCAAAATCTTGGGGAAGGGATCCCCCAGCCAAATTATTTCAGTGCCTGAGAGCTGCCAGTGCTCATGCCCCAGGTTTTGTATGGACAGGAGCTGAAATTCGGGTGATGTTTTAGCTTTTAATGCCTGAAATGATTCCAAGGGAAGCACAATTTTATTACTCATTCCCTGAGAAACCCCCCCGCCCCCCAGTTCACCTCATGGATTTAAATTCACAAACTGAGCCATTCCCACCTGGCTGGGGCTTATGTGAGCACCCAAACCCATCGTGAGACGTGGAAGGAGCTTTGAAGCCACCCAGGGCTGGAATTTCAAACACCCATGAAAAAGGGGCTGTTGCTGTGTTTTGGATGAGCTTCACACCCATTTTTATTGCAATAAAGCTGAGTGATGAATTGAATCAGGACCTCAGAAGGAGACTGAAGTGGATTTTTACTGAATTGGTGATGTTACAAACAAGCCTTGCACGAAGCCTTTCTGTCTGCAGGAGCTCTCTTGTTTTCCCAGCCCAGCTCTACTTGCTCTGCTATAAAAATGCCGTTTGCAACTTCTCTGTAAGCCAGTGGACTATAAAATAGTTAAAAAATAAACCCCACCGAGGCTATCCTGTCCATGTGGTGGGAATAAGTTATCCTCAGTTTTCAATTATATACAGAAGGGACTTGCCAAAGGGCAGTGGGAGAGGAGTTCACACAAGAAAAACCTCCCATTCCCACTTCCAAGTATTATTTACATCGCGCTGTACACGGATCTTCTGGATCTTCCCAGACCCTGCAAAGGAGGAAGGGAAAAAGAGTGAGATCCAAGCTGCTCCCAGCACAATCCCTCGCGTTCCACCCTCTGGATTTTACTCACCTATGAGCAATTTAAGAGCTTGTTGTGAATATCTTCAAAGACTTGGTTGTAGAGTTCATCCCTGGACTTCAGGCCGTCTAAATAAACTGGGAGAAGAAAGGGGGAGTCAGGCTGGGGCTTCCCATCAGGATAAGATTTTGAGAGATTAGTTTTTAAATATTTCATATTTTATTGACCCAAAGGACAACTTGTTTTTCTATCAGAAAAACAAAACCATCCTGAAAAGACAATGGCCTGTGAAATCCTTATTCCATTGTATGTCCCTTCTTTTTCTTTTTAACTTTTTTGTTCCCTCTGAGTCCTTAAAAGTACAAAGCAAAGGGAATACTTGGCTCTAAAACTGCCAGTATTTATCCAAGTAGGCCAGGATTACAACTTGGGAGTACAAATATCACCGTGCATCATCACAGTGGAAGTTTCCTGGAATGAAATCACCCAATTCCTTAAATTCCAACCCCACGGCTGAAGGATTTGTGTCTGGGGAAGACTTACCCACATCCACCCCACAGTCCTCCATCTCCTTCCTGTGCTTGAGGTACATGGGCCAGACGTGGCCGTCGAAGAGGCCCGGGGGGTCGGGCACGGTGTAATTCCGAGTACTGGCAATAACAGCATGGAAAAGGAATGTCAGGAGGGCGTTCCTGAGGTTTAGGTTGGGTGTTAGGAGAAGAAATATTCATGGAAAGGATTGGAAAGGATGGATGTGGCACTTGGGGTCAGTGGTGAGGGGTTCATGGCTAGACTCCATCTCAGAGGTCTTCTCCAACCCCAAGTTGACCACATCAAATTCCCTCCCCTTCTAGTCGAATTTCCCACTCTAATCCAATTCATGACACCAACACATCCCAGAACCTGTGAATGCCCATCCCTGGAAGTGCCCAAGGCCAGGCTGGAGCAGCCTGGGGTGGTGGAAGGTGGGATGAGATGCCCTTTAAGGTCCTTCCAACCCCAACCATTCCATGATTCCACGCCTAAGAGCAATGGAAAGGACAGGAGGGAAGGACTGGATGCACACCCAGGAATGTTCTCACCTCCTCCTCCTCTTGCACTCGTCGTAGGGCACTGCCAGGTAGTAGCGAAGGTCAAACAGCTCGATCAGAGGTCTGGGCAGGGGACAAGGACAGAACGTGGAGATCTCACTTTTAATGACAGGAAAAAGCATGAAATCACCCCAGACACCACAAAAATCTCTCTGCCTCTACGGGATTTGTGTCTGTTGAAGACAACCCAAGGGTAAGTGCTTCCCTCACGGGTTTTTAACTCAAAACTATGGAAAGCTTCTTTCTGAAGGTCAGAATGGCCCAAGCAGGGACTTTTCCCACCCAAACACCTGCCACTGGTCCTGAGGGGGATCAGAGGGGATCCTGTGGAGGATCAGGCACTGGGCTGGGAATCCTGGCTCTTCCTAGATCATTCCAAAATCAGTTTGCAGCAAAATCTGGGACAGGGCAACTCCTCAGCTCGTGTTCATGGAAGTGTCCAAGGCCAGGCTGGACGGGGCTTGGAGCTGGATGGGCTTTAAGGTCCCTTCCAAACCATTCTGGGATTCCATGGTCCTCCACAAAAATCCAGGGAGTTGTCTGTGCCACAGCTTGCTCCTCTCACTAAGCTCAGTGTAAAGCAAGCACGGGAGAGGACAGTTCCTAAATTCCAGGAGAGATTCCAGGCAGTGAGTGGATTATTGCCTTGTTCTCACCAAGGTGAGGGGATGAGGGGAAGCCTGCACCCCTCTGCCAGCAAAAAACCTGCTCTGAAACTCCCCTGGAGTTCAAGGCTGTGCCCCAAATCAGAACCTTAAATTCACCTCACTTCTACATTTAGGAGTTAATTTTACATTTTTCAGCAGGAAACTCTCTGGGGTGAGAATTCGGAACAAGGCAGGAAGGGGAAATTAGTAAAAAGGAGTTTTTAGCTCCGGCACGAGGGATTTAAGGACCTTCCCTGGCAAACCATGAAGAGTTCTCCAAACCTTACTTGTAATTATAAAGCAGGAAGCCTTCAATGACCAATATATGGATATCTTGGGAGCTTGGCTCCCTAGAGCCAGGTGTGACATTCACCCCGTGCGAACGGGCAAACTTCACTGGGTTCTCAATCCAGGCCCGCACTGTGCTCACCATTGCCTCCATATCCAAGGAATCCAACACTAGTCAGGAGAAAGGGGGTGGGTGGGAAAAAGGGACACCATCAAACACCATCAAACACCACGGGCTCGAAAGTGTAAAATAGATTGAGCTTGGTAAAGTTACAATTACTGAAATTTACTGTTAAAGCTTTTAATAATGAAAAAAGAAATACTTAGGAAAAGAATATACATTACTGCATCCTATAGGGAACACTGCTCTTACCATCCCATTGTTTAAAGCCGTCTTCCCCGACTTCTATTTGATCTTGTGGCTGAAATATAGTGAGCAATAAAACATTGCTGCAACCTCAGCGGGATCAGTTCCCTCCGATGCCATCAGCACCTGGCCACTACTGCAACACACAACCACCCCTGGGCACTGCCAGCCACAGCCCCACCTGGGGCTGCAGGAACATTCACATTCCCAGCTTGCCCCAACCCCAAGAGCTCTGGGAAGTTCCCTTGGCTCACTCAAACCACCTTGGATAAAGACTTTTATGTTAATCCCTCGATACGTTGTTTGTAAGTTGGCGAAATTCTACAGGGCGTAGTTTTATAAATCAACATATAGGAATTTTAAAGTGCAGATGTAGTTAAATAAGTGCTAGAATGTACATTTTTCTTAAAGAATAGGTATTTGAACTCCTCTAATTACAATGCAGGTGGGTATAGCAGCACTTTGCTTTTCTCGTGTTGGCATTCGCTCAAAAGAGAAGTTACTGATTTTTATGGAAAATCCAAGAGAATGCCTCCCCCAAAGGCTCCTAAGTGATCCAATCTGTGCAGCACAGATTGAGCACACAGTGCTGGGGCTGGAGCACTTCATGTTTTGGGGATGACCCACAACTGCTCCAAGTCCATTCCTGCACCTCTTGGACTTCCACGTGGGGTGGGGTCCATGGATATCCTCATTCCCATGAAATGGTGCAGGGTTTAGGAACATTCTGCACTCCCAGGCAGAAGGCAGTGAAGGTCTTCTGCATTAATCTCTGCAATATTTTAGCTGGGTTCTGATACAGATCTATCAAAGCTCCCCCATAAAACCCTCTTTCCATATTTAAACCAGCATAGAGGTGCTTAAATCCTAAAGCATCATTTAGCAGTCTCATTCTTAATTTAATAAAATAACATGGGAAATCCCAATTTGGAGGAAATAATTCATGCAGAGCACAGTAAATAACCTCTGCCTGAAATCAGTACTAAATTTAAACCTGTTGTTAACACTTAAAGGTGGTTTTGCTGTGACTGCTCTGAGCTGGGTCATGCAAAGCTCCTGTGGCATTTGTAAAGGTCAGGAGCTCCCCACCTGCCCAGTCATTGAAAAATCAAATATATATATATAAAAACCCCCACAAAACCAGAAAAACTGTGGCTCCTAAGCTGTCAAAACTGACTTGCCCTGCATGTACAATTAACGCTGCAAGGAAGAGGAGACTCACCTTGAAGAAATCGTCCTGATGGACCACGCAGCAGTTGGGGAGCGCCTTGACGAGCCTGTTGGTCAAGGTGGTTTTGCCCCCATTGGTGACCCTGCACGGAGCGGGGCGAGACAGAGGTGGAAGAATCGCGTTAGAACCGGTCTGGGAGCCACTGGGACCCGCGGTGGGACAGACACCGCTGAAACAGCCGAGCCCTGAGTGTGCCCAACCCTGCCCGGCAGCGGGAGCCCCCGAGGGGACCCGAGCCCTTGAGGGGACCCGGGCACTGACCCTGAGGGACCCGAACCCCGCCCGGCAGCGGGAGCCCCCGAGGGGACCCGGGCACTGACCCTGAGGGATCCGAACCCCGCCCGGCAGCGGGAGCCCCCGAGGGGACCCGAGCCCTTGAGGGGACCCGGGCACTAACCCTGAGGGACCCGAACCCCGCCCGGCAGCGGGAGCCCCCGAGGGGACCCGGGCACTGACCCTGAGGGATCCGAACCCCGCCCGGCAGCGGGAGCCCCTGAGGGGACCCGAGCCCCTGAGGGGACCCGGGCACTGACCCTGAGGGATCCGAACCCCGCCCGGCAGTGGGAGCCCCTGAGGGGACCCGAGCCCCTGAGGGGACAAGAGCCCCTGAGGGGACCCGGGCACTGACCCTGAGGGACCCGAACCCCGCTTGGCAGCGGGAGCCCCTGAGGGGACCCGAGCCCCTGAGGGGACCCGGGCACTGACCCTGAGGGATCCGAACCCCGCCCGGCAGCGGGAGCCCCTGAGGGGACCCGAGCCCCTGAGGGGACCCGGGCACTGACCCTGAGGGATCCGAACCCCGCCCGGCAGCGGAAGCCCCTGAGGGGACAAGAGCCCCTGAGGGGACCCGGGCACTGACCCTGAAGATCCCCAACTCCTCCCGCGCCCCCCCCGTTTGAATTTCCCGCCCCTCCAGCGCCGGCCGCTGATTGGCTGAAGCCACCCCCCAGCCCCGCCCGTTCCCCGGCTGCCGATTGGCTGTGACCACCCCTCCCGCTCCTCGCCCCCTTTTCTAGCGCCCCGCGCGCGCGCGCGCGCTCGGCCGCGTGTAACGGCCGCGCCGCTTCCCGCGCGCGCGCAACGGCGGCGCCGAGGGGAGCGCGCGCGGGGCCGCCATGGCCGGTGCCTCACAGCCCGGGCCCCTGAGGGGAGCGCCGCCATGGCCGGTGCCTCACAGCCCGGGCCCCTGAGGGGAGCGCCGCCATGGCCGGTGCCTCACAGCCCGGGCCCCTGAGGGGAGCGCCGCCATGGCCGGTGCCTCACAGCCCGGGCCCCTGAGGGGAGCGCCGCCATGGCCGGTCCCTCACAGCCCGGGCCCCTGAGGGGAGCGCCGCCATGGCCGGTGCCTCACAGCCCGGGCCCCTGAGGGGAGCGCCGCCATGGCCGGTGCCTCACAGCCCGGGCCCCGCTGCTCAAGACGGAGCGGCCGAGCTGCCCTCGCCCCCTCATACGCCCCATAACCCGTTTAATGGAAAATCCCTGAATTACTTCCTTATTTATCTTTTTTTTTTTTTTCTTTTAATAAATCCCTCGTTCGCATATTATTAATGTATTATCATTCTAATAACCCATATTGGCCTTCACTGTTCCATTTCCGGAACTCTCCCGCCGCGCTCTCACCCCGTCCCAGCACGAGCACACCTTAAACCCTGCTTTTTTAAAATTAAAATCAATGCCCTTTATAAACCACCACCCCATTTTATTAGAAACGGGGTTTTCCCCCCTCTTCGTCTCTCAGAGAAAATTTAAAAATAATTATTTTGGTCTTTCTGTACGCTAAGTTTACTTGAGAGAGTGTTTTTGCCATCTCAGCATCCCTCCTGTTAAAACTATAAAAGGATATATAAAACTGTGGATAAAAGTAGCTCTAAAAATATATAAACGTCTGTGTGAGTATAAATTTGTATATATAAGTATGTATAGAACACAAGTATACAAAATAGATATAAAGTGTATATAGATAAGTCTGTATGAAAGGATGTGCTGCCCTGCAAAACTCCGATGAAGCAGCATCCATCCTTTAAATCCTATAAAATATATAAAAGGATACAGAAAAGAAAGGTACATCTCAAAGGATATACTAAGATCTATATTAAATATATAAAAGTGGATGTCACCCTGCTGTATTTAAGCATCACGAATTAACACTCATCAAGTTGCATCCTCTCCCAAATCCCATATCCCGAATATTATTTTATAACCAGATAAATACCTCCCCCCCCCCCGCCCCCCGCCCAAAAATTAAACCAGGAAAAACATCAAATATCCCAGATTTTAGCAGGGACTTACCCTCCGATGCCTATAATATATTTCATTTTGCCGAGTCGCCTCTTGAGCCGGAATGTAGCGGGGGAAGGAGTTAAAAAAAGAAAAAAACCCAAAATTTGGGAAGGGTAAAAGAACTTTCAGCGGAACAAAAACTCCGCTGTCCCTGCTCCTTTATTTTTTTTATTTTTTTCCCCCTGGTTCTGCCCTGCCTCCCCGATAGTTCATTGAGGAAAAGGCGCTTTTGGGGCGGATTTATAGGGCCGTGTCCCCGCCCCGGAGCAGCCCTGTGACCATCATGAGCCGCGATGTCACGTTTGGGGCAGGTCCTGCCAAGAATCAATGTCACTTTTTGGGGGGGGATTCAGCCAAACCCCCCCGTGGCACCTCCTGGTGGGGGGTTCAACTCCTCAGTGTCACATTTTGGGGAGGTGCAACCCCTCAGTGTCACATTTCGGGGGGGTTCAACTCCTCAGTGTCACATTTTGGGGGGGTTCCACCCCTCAGTGTCACATTTTGGGGGGGTTCAACCCCTCCGTGTCACATTTTGGGGGGGTTCAACTCCTCAGTGTCACATTTCGGGGGGGTTCAACCCCTCAGTGTCACATTTTGGGGGGGTTCAACCCCTCAGTGTCACATTTCGGGGGGGTTCAACCCCTCCATGTCACATTTCGGGGGGGTTCAACCCCTCAGTGTCACATTTTGGGGGGGTTCAACCCCTCAGTGTCACATTTTGGGGGGTTTTAACTCTCCGATGTCACATTTTGGGGGGATTCAACTCCCCAGTGTTACATTTCGGGGGGGTTCAAGCCCTCAGTGTCACATTTTGGGGGGGTTCAACCCCTCAGTGTCACAGTTTGGGGGGGTTCAACCCCTCAGTGTCACATTTTGGGGGGTTTTAACTCTCCGATGTCACATTTTGGGGGGATTCAACTCCCCAGTGTTACATTTCGGGGGGGTTCAAGCCCTCAGTGTCACATTTTGGGGGGGTTCAACCCCTCAGTGTCACATTTCGGGGGGGTTCAACTCCTCAGTGTCACATTTTGGGGGGGTTCAACCCCTCAATGTCACATTTCATGGGGTTCAACCCCCCAATATCACTTTTTTGGGGGGGGGGATTCAGCCAAACCCTCCCATGGCAACTCCTGGGGGGATTTCAACCCCTCAGTGTCTCATTTTGGGGGGGATTCAACTCCTCAGTGTCACATTTCGGGGGGGTTTCAACCCCTCAATGTCACATTTTGGGGGGGTCCAACCCCTCAGTGTCACATTTTGGGGGCTTTTAACCCTCCGATGTCACATTCTGGGGGGGTTCAACCCCTCCATGTCACATTTCATGGGGTTCAACCCCCCAATATCACTTTTTGGGGGGGGGGATTCAGCCAAACCCTCCCGTGGCACCTCCTGGTGGGGGGGGTTCAACCCCTCCATGTCACATTTTGGGGGGGTTCAACCCCTCAGTGTCACATTTTGGGGGGGTTCAACCCCTCAGTGTCACAATTTGGGGGGTTTTAACTCTCCAATGTCACATTTTGGGGGGATTCAACTCCCCAGTGTTACATTTTGGGGGAGTTTCAACACCTCAATGTCACATTTCGGGGGGGTTCCACTCCTCAGTGTCACATTTTGGGGGGGTTCAACCCCTCAGTGTTACATTTTGGGGGAGATTCAGCCCCTCAATGTCACATTTGGGGGAGTTTCACCTCCTCAAGATCACATTTTGGGGGGGTTCAACCCCCCAGTGCCACATTTTGGGGGAATTTCACCTCCTCAGTGTCACATTTTGGGGCGGTTCAACCGCTCAATGTCACATTTTGGGGATCATTAACCCCACGGTGTTGCATTTTGGGGGGGGTTCAACCCCCAATGTCACATTTTGGGGGTTTCACCGCCTCAATATCACATTTTTGGGGGTTTCAACCCCACAATGTAACATTTTGGACAGTTTCAACCCAGTATTGTCACATTTTGGGGGAGTTTTAACCCCCCAATATCGCATTTTAGGAGGATTTAACACCCCAATGTCTGCTTTGGGGCACTTTCAACCTGACAATATCATATTTTAGGGGAGTTTCACCCCCCAGTGTTTCATTTTAGGGGGGTTTAACCCCAAAATGTCACATTTTGGGGGGGCTTAGCCCACCCCTGCATGTCACATTTTAGGGGCTTTTCAGCCCACCCTTCAACGTCCCATTTTTTGGGGGGGTTCAACCCCACAGATCCCCATTTTAGGAGGGTTTCAACCAACCCTTGAAATCACCCTTCGTGCTATCCCAACCCTCTAATTCCACTATTTCTGGGGGGGAACGGAGGGCTCAACCCCCTCAAAATCCCATTTTTATTGAAATCCCACCCCCACCACATCACATTTTAGGGGAATTTCAGCCCACCCTGCAAAATCCCATTTTTGGGGGGCCCATTTTAGGAGGGTTTCAACCAACCCTTCAAATCACCCTTCGTGCTATCCCAACCCTCTAATTCCACTTTTTTTGGGGGAAACGGAGGGCTAAACCCCCTCAAAATCCCATTTTTATTGAAATTCCACCCCCACCACATCACATTTTAGGGGAATTTCAGCCCACCCTGCAATATCCCATTTTTGGGAGGTCCATTTTAGGAGGGTTTCAACCAACCCTTCAAATCACCCTTCGTGCTATCCCAACCCTCTAATTCCACTTTTTTGGGGGGGAAACGGAGGGCTCAACCCCCTCAAAATCCCATTTTTATTGAAATTCCACCCCCACCACATCACATTTTAGGGGAATTTCAGCCCACCCTGCAATATCCCATTTTTGGGGGGCTCATGCCACCCCCATGTCACACTCTGGCCCTGCACCTGTCCCTCTCCCTCGCTGGCCCCGTCGCCGTGGTGGCCAAAAATAACTTTTTTGGCCAGCTCTCCCTTTTCCTAAATTAGTCATGGGCCAGGTGGAAATGTCACCCTGCCACCATCCCCTCGGGAGCCCGGGCAGGCACAGAGGAAATAATTAAGTCGTGATTTTTTTTTTTCCTCGCTGTCTCCTCTCCTTTATTCCCCAATTCCCATCTGATTATTTGAAACTCATCCAGGAGTGGAACGGGAAGGGATTTTTCTGGAAACTCCTTGGGAAAAAAAAAAAAAAGAAAAAAAAAAAGGAATTAAATTTTAATTTTTTTAATTTTTTTTTTTTCCTTTTCAGTCAAGCTATTCAGAGAAAGGAATGTGGAGTGAATCTTCCTGGAATGTCTCTTTACGAGGAATTTTTTGAACAGTTTATTTTTTGTAAAGAGACACAAATTCCTAAGCTATTATCTCTCCAGAGAGCCTCCTCCACCCCAGTCAACTCAGATAAAAGAAAGCTTTTTAAGGTAAGTTAACTCTACACCTTGTGGAACCGGTGCTTTAATTTGAATTATTCCAGATGTTTCTTAATTGGGGTTCTCTGAGCAATGTCAGGCTTTTCAACAAGATTTTTTGACGTTTATAATGTGCATTTTTAAATAACATCTTGCCTTGTTCTTCCTTTTTATAAAGCCACGGTGTGGCAGGATTAAAAGGTCACTGTTAAAGGTACTGAAGGTTCCTACAGGGAGTTGTAAAGGGATGGTAAAAAAATCTGTAACCAAATTTGGGTGTTCGGGGTCCTGGTTGATATTTTTGCCTGGGGGTATTCAGCTTTTACAGCGTAAAATCCAAATATCCAGGATTACAAGGGAAGTTTTTGAAGGAAAAAAAATATATACACACACACAGAGATAGATAGATAGATAGATAGATAGATAGATAGATAGATAAATAGATAGAAATGGGATATGGATATTATTAAATATTAAACATTAAATACTAAATACATACAAATATATAATATTAAATTCTAAATATATAATACATATGCATATATACACACAAATATATGTATTTAATATAGATAATATATATTAAAATATATATTATATATTATATATTATATATTATATATTATATACTATATACTATATACTATATACTATATACTATATACTATATATTATGTAATATACTATATATTATATATTATATATTATACTATTTATAATATATTATATAATATATTATTTATTATATTATATATAATATGGTATATAGTATACAGTATATAATATATAATATATAAAATATGCTATATATAATCTATTATCTATTATAGTATATAATATATAATATATAATATATAATATATAATATATAATATATAATGTATAATATATATTATATAAGATATAAGATATAAGATATAATATATTTATTTATTTGTTTGTTTATTTATTTTATTTCTTGATATTTATTTATTTATTCATTCATTCATTCTATATTTTCAGCTATTCCCTAATTAATAAAATACAGAATCCTCCAGACCATTTGGGTTCTGGCAGCCCCTTTGCCTCGTTATACCCCCATGGCACATTCCTTATTCATATCCCCATTATTTTCAAAACACTTTTCCCCCAATTATATGCGACACCATTAACTTTTATTCACAGCTGAGCTGTGTTTAATTTCAATTTTTCTCTTTCAGGCCTGAAGAAGACGTTTGTGGCCTCAAACCTGCTTTGTCTCAGCCCAGCTGTGTCCGTTGAGCTAAAATAAAAATAAAAATGTTATTTTCCTCTTCAAAGCTGTTTGTGCTCCGCAGGCACCAGGCCGAGGCCAAGAGCTGCTCATGAATAAACATGAAGTGCAAATTAGGGAAATTTGAAGTGGCGCAGGTCGAGATTCTGGAGGTTTTGCAGGGAAGATATCGAAGGCAAGAAAAGAAACCGGGCTGAAGGTAGAACCTGCTGAATTTATGGATGGGTACACAGCAAATGAGCTTTTCCAGTCTTAATTCCAGCGTGCCCACTGTTCTTATTCTTAGGGGAAATATTAATTCATGATAAATAATATCATTAAAGAATAAAAGAATAAGAGATAAATATATTAAGTAATGTTGTATGTATTATTATATGTAATATATAACATTGTATATAGCATAAAATATATATTATGTATAATATAATATAATATAATATAATATAATATAATATAATATAATATATTCTATATTGTACATTACAATAACATAAATTATTATATAGATAATATTATATAATATATAATATATATAATATATAATATATAATATATTATATATTATATATTATATATTACATGTATTATATATTATAGATTATAGATTATTTATAATATATAATATAATATATATTATATATTATATATATTTGTGTAATATAGAACACATATATTACCTATATTATATATGATATACATTATATTATAGAAATTATATAAAATATTCCATTATATTATTTATATTATATTAGATTATATTATATTACATTTCATATTATAATATAATATATATTATATATAATTTCTATAATGTAATATATAATATATAATATATAATATATAATATATTTTTCTATATATTCAATATTCTATATTACATTATATTGTAACCTATAATAAAAATATTATAATCCTTTTATTAAATAATAAATATTACTAAATAATTTGCTTGTTCCTTGCACTCTCACCATCAGTTCCAGGGTAAAAAGATAATTCCAGAGAAATTTGGAGCTTGGATTCTCCTGAGCAAACCCAGGGCTGCTGAATTTCCAGCCCTGCAGGGCATCCCCACATCACCCCCTCAGCTGATGAAGATCAAAAATTTGATAAATTGGCCTCAAATCCGCTCCTACTCCAAATTTTGATGCCTTTAATTGCTTTTTTGACGCCTTTTATTGCTTTTCTCACCCATCCCTGAACTCGGAAGTTGTCTGGGTTAAGAAACCAAACTCCGGGGATTATTTTACTCCATTTGACCTCAGGAGGAGTGAAAAAGAAACCAAGAGGCTCCAAAATTGTGTCAAAGATCCGAGGGGAACACCGGACCCGGCCACCTCTGCTCGCGTTCCCTTCGCACTGCACACCTGCTAATCCAAATATTTTGGGAAAATTCCCTCCCAGTGAGTGAAATTTGTATTTTGCCCGGTTGGATTTGCCTGCAGGGACGTGGCTCGGGAATACAGGAGGGGTTTTTACCCTTGGGAAAGAGTGAAAAAATGAGATTTTGGTTTGTATCAAAAGAAACAATGAATTCTTCGTGTTGGAAGCAGAGAATTGTGGTGGGAGCAGCAGGACTGGGTTGTTTGGGATCAGGGAATCCAGAGCAGTGTCCCACTATCTCCACAAGGAATTTCAACATTTCTGTTTCCTCTGGGAACGGGAGGATTGAAGGACACGGGGCCCGGTTGTTGCTGCTCTTGGGGATTTTTTGAAGCTCAAACCCCATTGCGGTCAGTGCAAAACTGATTTCTTCACAGTGGAAAAGCTCATTTAAAAGCTCCTTTTCCTCACTGTAGAAGCTCTTTTCTCCTCGGTGTAAAACTCCTTTTCCTCAGTGTAAAAGCTCATTTTTCCTCAGTGTAAAGCCTCATTTCTCCTCATTTGAAAGCTCCCTTCTCCTCAGTGTAAAGCCTCATTTCTCCTCATTCAAAACCTCATTTCTCCTCGCTGAAAAAACTCACTTCTCAGTATAAAATCTCATTTATAAACTTTTTTTCCCCCAGCCCCTCACCGCTTCTCTTTCCCCTGGCTGTTTTTAGGGGTGATTTTTCTCTCTCCCCTATTCCTGCTCCCACACCAGCCGTGCTGGGAGCTGGAATTCACCCTCATAGCTCAAATTCCCAAATTCCTGCCTGGCCTTGGAGCTGCTGCTCCCCCGGAGGTGCCTGCCTGTATTTGGAGATCCCATTCCAGCTGTCTCCTTCCTTCCTTCCTTCCTTCCCAGCCAAACCCACCTCGACCCAGCGACCTGGAGGCTTCAACACTGCCCATCTCTGGCAAACTTCACCCAAACCACAAAAACAGAAATTAAAAAGATGAGTTATGCAAATAAGTTGGTTTTTTTTAGCCCCGTTTCTGGCGAGCTGCTCGTGGGTCACCTGAAACTTCCTTTTTTTGGGGTTTGTTTCTGGCAGAGATACCTTATCTGCCTGACACTTTACTCATACAAATGCCATTCAGCGGGGAGTGTGAATCAAAGACAGGCAGTGTTCCTTCTGGGAGTGTTATTTTTAGAATACTAATGTTTACGGGAAGTTCACATTAATATTCTTTGTTCAAACTGAGCTACATTTAGCGGGAGGCAGTTTAATATTCCTGGAGCCGTCGGGGCATTTTTCCCCTGGGATTGTTTAGTTCCTGGGTGCCCGCTGACCTTTCTGCTGCAGAATGTGACTCATTTCTTCTGCAGTTTTAATTCAGAATTTTAATCCCCCACTCATCATAAGACGTTGTTGATGGGATGAGCGAGGTTAAGCCAAGGTTCCTCCTGCCTGGAAAGGACGTCAGGGGCAAGAAATGGAAATCATTTTCACTAGGGATTGGTGAAATTTGACGTTATTTATTCTTCCCAGAACTCTGGGCGAGTTGGGTGGCTCAGGGTCCTTCTCCAAGGCTGGGGATCTTCCTGTGTTTGAAGGAGAGCAGGGAAACAGAACCACCAAGAGAGGAGAATTTACCCTGAACCTCAGTGATGCAGCAGCTCAGAAGGAGGAAAATGAGGCCAGTGGAAGAGCAGGGTTAATTAATGTGAGGTTTAAGTGGCTGGCATCTCCTCCTGGTGGCTGCCAGCCAGGAGCTGCCACCAGCAGGGTGACATTCCCGGTGACAGCAGGTCCTGTGGGAGAAGTCACATGGGGACTTTGGACAAGGCAGGGCTGGGGAGGAGCAGCTGTGCCCACGAGGGAAAAAATAACCGGGGTGTCACAGCTCTGGGAAGTGGGATCAGCCTGGAAAGGGTCCTGGAGGGGAGGAGGGTCCTCACTGGGCAGGGAAAGAGCCCGGGAAGGGCTGGAGCTGTGCCAGGGATTTGGGATGGATTTCAGGGAAAGGTTCTGGGATTTGGGATGGAAATCAGGGAAAGGTTCTGGGATTTGGGATGGATTTCAGGGAAAGGTTCTGGGATTTGGGATGGAGATCAGGGAAAGGTTCAGGGATTTGGGATGGATTTCAGGGAAAGGTTCAGGGGGTTTGGGATGGAGATCAGGGAAAGGATCTGGGATTTGGGATGGAGACCAGGGAATGGTTCAGGGGGGTTCAGATGGAAATCAGGGAAAGGATCTGGGATTTGGGATGGAGATCAGGGAATGGTTCAGGGATTTGGGATGGATTTCAGGGAAAAGTTCAGGGGGTTTGGGATGGAGATCAGGGAAAGGTTCAGGGATTTGGGATGGATTTTAGGGAAAGGTTCTTGATTTGGGATGGATTTCAGGGAAAGGTTCTGGATTTGGGATGGATTTCAGGGAAAGGTTCTTCCCCCGAGGGTGCTGGGCACTGCCCAGGCTCCCCAGGGAGTGGGCACATTCCCAACCCTGCCAGAGCTCCAGGAGCATTTGGAAAACCCTCTGGGATTGCTGGGGAGCTTTGGATTGTGCTGGATTGTTGAACAAAAGCTGGAGTCAACAAAAAGCCTCAAACGTGCCCAGAACTTCACCCAAGGTGCCAAGGTGAGTGATCCAAGCGTGTGCTGGAAAAGGAGGGAATGTTCCAGCCCTTTCCCTCTTTTCCTCTCCCATCATCGCTTTGTTTTCCTCCCCTTGGCTGCGATTCATTGAACCCTGAAGGACGGGAACGGTGTAAAAGTGAATATTTACTGATTTATTGTCAGCGCAGCCTGGAGGCCCCGGCAGAGTGACTCAGCCCCAGGCAGGTGAAATCATCCCTTGAAATCTTCATCCAGAGGGAAGCGGAGCTGGCTGAAACCCTCAGCTCAGCGAGGTCGGGAGAGACCTCCAAGATCATCGAGTCCAACCCATGCCCTAACACCTCAACCGGACTACGGCACCACGTGCCATGTCCAGTCTATTTTTAAACACATCCAGAGATGGTGATTCCACCACCTCCCTGGGAAGACAATTCCAGTAATTATTTTATCATTTTATAATTTTATCATTTATTAATAATTTATTATTTTATTATTATTTTATTCATAATGATTATATTGTTATATTTATGATTTATGATATTTTATTTATTATTTACTTTATTATTTCATTTAATATTTAATTTATTATTTTATTCATTATTTATTATTTTATTTATTATTTTATTTATTGTTTTATTTATTATTTTATTTATTATTTTATTTATTATTACTCACCCCTTCTCCTTTAGAAATCCTCTTTCTCTTCAGCTGGGAATTCTGATTTGTGCCTGGAGATCAGGCAGGATGGGGAAGCCCTGGGAATATTTCGTGTGGGATGAGCTTTTCCTGGACATTCCTGCGCTCAGGCAAAATGCTGATTTTCACTCAACTGCAAAAGTCAGATTGAAGTTGGAAAAGATTTTTCTGGGGTTTTTTTTTGTTTGATTTGTTGTGGGTTTTTTGCTTTATTTTGTTTTGTTTTGGTTGTTTGTTTTTTTTTTTTAATTCCACACAGGGACAAATTTAAATTCCAAGCTTTTTTAAAATAAAATCAGAGCAAAAAATCTGCTTCATACAGATTTACAACACAATCGTAGCCCTAATTTAAAATTAATTTCAATTAATATGCTGTTCCTGCAAGAATTCACAGCATGATTACAGCAATGCTAGTTAAAGGATTAGACTTGTGTATATTCCTATTTCCAGTTCATTAATTATGTTAATGATTTGTCTAAACCCACTCTAATTAGACATCTCACTGTAAATAGCTGGGTTTTAAATATTAAATAATATTAATTATTAATCATTTTAATATTACAAACAAAAAAGGGATTATTGGGGTATGGGAATTTTTCCATTTAAGTGGCTTTGGGTTGGGTTTTTTTTTGGGTTTATAATTCTATTTCCAGTGTGTTTATAATTCATTGTTTGGGTTTATAATTCAATTTCCAGTCACGGCATTAATTGGATTATAAAAATATATATCAAAATAAAGTGAGATTAAACAACTTGAGATGAGCAGGGCCCTGCACAGGTTGATAGAAACCCAAAGAAAGGAAATTTTTCCATGGCTCTTTCCTGAAGTTGAGGGAAACTGGGAAAGAATCCTCCAGAAGAGGAGTTATTTTAGTAAAAACACTTGGAATTTTGCAGTGTCAGAATTTCCAGGGAGGCTTTTCTTCAAGGGAACAACATCCAAACAGCAAATTTCCCTCATATTTTCCACATGAAACCAAATCCTAAATAAAATCTCCCGAGAGAAGGAAGGGTTGGCGGAAGGATTAGTCTCATTTTAATTGAATATCCACAGATTTTATGGAATAATACAAAGCAAAACTCAGGGTACAGATGAAGAGTCCGCTAGCACAAACCACCTAATTACAACCACTGTGGAAAATGACATTTCACACGTTTGTACGGCTGGAAAGGAACAAAAATAAAATAAAATAAAAAAACCCTGGGATTGTGGTTTGTTGTCGTGGTGAGTTCTCAACTCCACTTTGCCAAAACCTGCCAGAAAGGAAGGAAAGGAGGAAATAAAAAAGAGGAAAATGTGCTTTTTGGGGGTTTTTGTCCCTTTCTCCTGCTCCAGGCCCATCCCAGCTCATCACCACCAGCCTTTCCTTGACTCCTGGGTTTTTGAAATCCTCTAAAAAAATGGATTTGTTGCCTTTAAAAAAACCTTTTCTGCGCATCTGTTGGGGAAATAAAGATGGAAAAATTACCATGAGGGAAGCTCTGAATATCCACTGACATTTACACAGCACTGGACAGAGAGAATTGGGATGAATTCCTGGTTTGGTTCCTTGTGAACCACAACAAAAATCCACGCTCAGTCCCAAATCTGGGTGGAAAAACCAGAAAAGTTGGAGTCCCTGGAGCTGAGGATAAATCCTCCAAGAGAGGGGAAGGGAATTCCTGCTCTGGAACGAGCTGAACAGGAAAAAAATTGGATTTTTCAGGCTGATGTGGGGTGAATTGAGGTCCGGCCATTAAACACATAACGAGTAAAAACACCAGGATTTCGGTGAAGATGGGCATGAAAGAGCTTTTTCTGCAGCTAAAATGTGACTTCCCATGGATTCACCGGGAAGGAAAAATCTCAGGAAAAAGTCAAATCAGACCAGAAAGTGCTCGATGTAATCCAGGGAATTCAGAAATGAAAATCTTGATCCTCCAGGGATGGTTCTGTGGGGCCTGGGGCACGGCTGGGACACTGAGCAGTCCGGCAGTATTGCTAAAGGGATGAAGTTTATTTCATTTTCTTCTTTAAACATATTTATATATTTATATACTGGTCAAAGTTCTACTGGAAATGCACTTCCACCAGCAGCAGTGCAGATTTCTCCCCATCCAGCTGAGATTTGTCACTCCACCTTTGGGACAGGGACATTTTTATTTTGTATTTTTGTCCAAGAATTTGTAACTTTTTGTTTTGCCATCAATGCCTGAAATCACTGGTTGGAATAAGTTAATGATAATTAATTTTTTTTTTTTCTGCTATAAAATGCACTTTTGACATTTCTAATTTCTCCTTGGTGGGGCTGCAGGTTCTTCTTTGTGTTAAAAGACAAAAACATGATCCATGTATCCATCCATCCATGAACATTAACTTTACATGCTTATAAAACTGTGAAAAATGGAAATCTAGTGCACGCCACTTGGCGTGCTCCATCACAAAGGGCACTTTTTGGAACAAAACAAAACAAAAAATCACTTCCAAGAAGTTAAAAATTGATTTTTGTATGGAAACAACTGCCCACCTCCATCTCGTGAAGGGAAATTTGGGATCTGTCCTTTTCCCAGCTGAAATTCCCTTGCTCTGAAGGAATTACTTGGAAAAATGTGAAGTTTCATTGTCAGATCTGCTCATTCTGAGAAGGAATTCTGTATTTTTTTTTTCCCTGAAAGTGCAGCCAGAGTGGTTTTGGGAAGGAATGAAACAACCAAAAAAGCACATTCCATTCTGGTGTGGAGGCTGCTGAGGATCCAGAGCCCTCACATGAAAGGAGATTGGGATTCCTTATCTCCCACATCCACCTTTTCCATCACAGCAGTATTTCTGAACGTTCTTTGACGCACAAAATCTTCCTAGAGTTGGGTTTTGACCCCATCATCCGGCGTTTTACCCACTTTATTGTTGTATAATTGCAAATTTCCCTTGCAGTGCCAGCGTGGGTCACGTTCTCGGTGGAAAGCTGATGATTTTTTCTGTAAATCCACAAAAACAAAGGGAAAAAAAAATAAAAAAGGAAAATCAGCTTGAAGTGTTCTCAGTGAAGTCCCAGCCTCTGGGTCCACGAGGAGCTTTGTGAGTGTTCATAGTCAGAACTGGAAATGATTTTATCAGCAGATTTTAAGGATTTTATCCTGCCTTCGCCTCTCTGGGCTGTTCAGCCCCTGGGACAGACCCAGTGGGAGGGATCCCAGCTCTGCTGTGGGAATTTGGGAATTCCTGGCTGCTGTTTCTGTCTCCAGACACAGCTGGGAGCTCAGGATAGCAGGGAGGTGTCACCTGGAATAAGCCTGAGCTCCACAAACTCCTGGGGGGCTCTTCTATCCTTGAAGCACAGAATTCCTTGTTAAATTCCAGACTGGATTGGGTTGGAAAGGACCATAAATCACCTGCTGTGATCCCAGGGTGCTCCGAGTCCCGTCCAGCTTGGAATATTTTGTCAAAATTTGGTTTATAATGAGCTTGTTTGGTGCTTTTTTTTTTTTTTAGATAGAATGCGGATTTTTTTTTTCCATCTTCAACCTCTGGGTTGGTGCTGTGGGTGCAGTGCTCTGCTTTCCATCCGTGGCTGGAGTGTGTGAGGAGAACATGTCAAATGAGGATTAAGGTTAAAAAGTACTTTTGGTGCTTCCTTGGAGCTCCCAGTGGAAGAAGGATCTCATCCAGAGTGGTTTTGTTCACTGGAAGGAGGAGAAAAGCAGCTTTGTGTGTCCAGAGGAGCCATCCCCACCTTCAGCAAAAATCCTGCTTTGCCAGAATTCTCCTTGAAGTGAAGAAATGGGCAGGGAATTCTTCTCCTGCAGGTGTTTGAGAGGGGTTTTAGCTGATCAGAGAATCAGGGAATCCTGGAATGATTTGGAAGGAACTTAAATCCCATCCAGTCCCTGCCATGGCAGGGACACCTCTCACTGTCCCAGGCTGCTCCAAGCCCCGTCCAGCCTGGCCTTGGGCACTGCCAGGGATCCAGCCTGAGGCCATGCAAGCTGGCTCTGGCTCTGAAATCAGGACTTTCCAAAGAATTTTGGCCAGACAGTTGTTCCTTAATTTCTTTCCCCCCCTCCTCCTTTGCTCACAGAATCCTCACGAGTCCAAAACCCGAATTCCAAGAGTCAACGTCCCACCTGCACCTCCCAGCTCCAGAAGCCAGCCCTGCCTCCTGCCCTCTCCATGGGGGTATTCCAGGCAGGAATGCTGCTGGATGAGGGAATCTCCCAACGTTTCAGCAGCTCCTAGGAGGTCTCAGCAGCGAGTGATTGTCCAGCGGCGCGACATCGAAATGAAGACGAGGCGTGGAGAACTTCCCTGTCCTGGAAGGCTCCTTCCAAACCCTGACCCTTTGGGGTGTGTTCCTCCAGGAGAAGGTTCTGTGGAGCCACGTGGGATCCCTTCAGAGTGCCTCACACACCAGGATGGGGCAAACCAGGGGGAAAAAACCATGGAAAAACCACGGGATTCCCTCATGGGAATGAGCTCCAGAGGATGGTGGAAGCTGGCCGTGCTGCCAAGGCTGTGGGCACTCGGAATCTTCAAGAAGAAACTCACTGGCTGGAAAAAAAGGAGGGGAAAGCTCTTCCCTCATGCACCAGGATGGGACAATCCGGGAAAAAAAACATGGAAAAACCATGGGATTCCCTCATGGGAATGAGCTCCAGAGGATGGTGGAAGCTGGCCGTGCTGCCAAGGCTGTGGGCACTCGGAATCTTCAGGAGGAAACTCACACTGGCTGGAAAAAAGGAGGGGAAAGCTCTTCCCATTGCCTGTGGTCGTTGTTCCCGGGGGTGGCAGCTTTTGGGGTGTCCTGGAGGAACCTGGGGGTGCAGCTCAAAGCAGAAGGGCTCCGCGCTGGCCAGCAGCGAGTGAAGGGAAGGGTTTGCCTTCGAAACCAAAAATAAATTCTCTTTCTGGGCTGGAGATTCATGGGCTGGAGGATGCTCTTGACTTACTCCGAGGATACACAGCGAGTATTTGCACCGTGCCAATGCTCTCCACAGACCATTCCCTAAGCACACCAGAACCTGTCCTGTAAAGCGCTGCTCTTGCTTCGTTTTGTTTTTTTTTTTTTTGGGGGGGGGCGTTTGTTTGGTTTTTGTTCTTCTCCTTTTTTTTTTTTTTTTTTTTAAAAAAAAAAAAAAAAAAGAAAAGTGATTCCCAAAAAGGTTAAAGGACTTTGCATCTTGGAGGCAGAGGAGGCAGGCTCCAGGATTTACAGGACTTGGAAGAAGGTGGTGGCAAGGTCTTGTCCCCAGAGGTTGTTGAGGTGGGTGACGGCCAGGTTGCTCCTTCTCCTTCTCCGTTCCTCCGTGCTGCTCCCACTCAGGACATGCTGGGCAGAAAAAAAGAGACAGGAGGGATTTTCAGGCAGCAAACTGAGGTAAAAAATGTTATTATTGCCACCACATCAATAAAAAATGAGTGGATTTGGGTGAAATAGTTCAGAAAAATGTTATTATTGCCACCACATCAATAAAAAATGAGTGGATTTGGGTGAAATAGTTCAGAAAAATGTTATTATTGCTACCACATCAATAAAAAAGGAGTGAATTTGGGTGAAATCACACACAAAAGTGCATTGGGGACACTGATGGTGCCAGTCATGGGCAGAGGGGACAATGCCTTGGGTGACACCAGGCTGGGCCATCCTGGGCCTGACCCAGGCTTGGCTTTCCTGGCCATGGATCACAAATGGCACGGGATTTGTGTCCCAGGCACACAAAGAGCTCAAACCTGGTTTCCTGATCCTCTGCTGGGGGCACGGGCCTGCTGCAAACAGAGGAATAATAAAAGAATAAATCCCCAGCATTAATAAATAATAAAATAATAAATCCCCCACAAACCAACCCCCCCTCTGCCCTGAGCTCCTGGGTGTTCCTTGGAATCCTTCAGCCTCATCCAGTGGATCTTCCCCTTTTCTCCCCGAGGAATTGGAATAAGAAGAGAGGCTCTGTCACTCTGATCAGGGCCAGAAGCAGGCTACGTTATGCTGGTGAAGGATTTTGTCTCCCAAACCCCTCCAGAATTTCCCTTCCCTACAGCTCCAGCCTTTATCAGCTCCTGAACACTCTGGGAATGTCCTGGTGGATTCCAGGGGTGCTCCCAAGCCCTGGGGTTCTTCTCATCCCCAAAAACTCTTCAAGGGAAGGATAAATCAGAGGAATGGATAAATCAGAGTCCTTACCTTTCCCTCTCAGCCATGTCTTTGTTCTCCTCTGCCCTATAAACACAAATCCCGTTGGGAATCCATCCCCCAGTGGGAAGGAGGGAGACCCCAGTGCCTTTCTGGATGGTCCTTGGAGAGGAGCCACTCTCCATCCCTCCCCAAATCCATCTTACCTTTCTTTTCTGGCCTTGATCCTTTCTTCTTCATATCTGCAACAAAGATAAAACGTCCTTTAAGTGCTGCTGCTCCCTTTTAGTCCCGTTCAGTGTCGGCTGAGGGTGACAGAAGCCCCAAGCTGCCACAGCCTGAGGCTCTTTGTTGCCTGAGACCAGGTTTGCCCCAGGCTCTGCCTTCCCAATCCATGGATTTTGACTCAGCCCTGGGCAGGATTCTGTGCTGGCTCTCCCCAGAGCCCCAGGGTCCCCCTGGCACTCACTGGAGGACGCAGTCTGGGATCTGCACGTGCTCCATGGGGATGAGTTGCTCCAGTTCCTCCAGGCTGTGGACGTACTGGATCTTGTTGATAAACTTCACACTGGCAGAGAGAGAGAGAGAGAGAGAGAGACAGAGGCAGTGCCACCCCAGTGGATCCTAAAAACACCCCTGGAGGTGTCACTGGAAGTATCTGAGGGGTGTAGGACAAGTGATAGCTTCACCTTGGCCAAGGGTGAGCTTAAAATCTGATTTGTGAGATTAAACCCCAAGGAACGGCTGGGGCTGTGCCAGGGGGTGGGATGGAGATCAGGGAAAGGTTCTGGGATTTGGGATGGAGATCAGGGAAAGGTTCTAGGATTTGGGATGGAGATCAGGGAAAGGTTCTGGGATTTGGGATGGATTTCAGGGAAAGGATCTGGGATTTGGGATGGATTTCAGGGAAAGGTTCTTTCCCCCAGAAGGTTCATTCCCCCAGGGAATGGGCACATTCCCAACCCTGCCAGAGCTCCAGGGGCCCTTGGGCTGCCATTGTTGGGGTGCCTGTTCAGGGCCAGGGGCTGTGCTGGACAATCCCTGTGGATCCCTCCAAACTGAGGATGTTCCATGGACTCTGTGATTCCAAACTTCCACCCCAAACCCCACTGAGCCTGGGGCTGCTGTGCTCACCTGATGAAGGGTCTGGAGATGGCCAGCACGGTCCGGATGAACCACGAGGGGTGCACGATGATCAGGGCCTTGAGGTTCTTCCGCAGCCTGGGGACAAGTCAGGGAACAGAGTGTCACATTCCAAGGACATTTCCTGAACTTCCCTGTGCTGTGCTGGGCTCTATCAGGTGCTGCCCAGCCTCAGCTGGCTGTGTCCAGGTGAAACCCCTTGGGGAGCTCATCCCAGCTCAGCAGGATGTGGAGCACTGCTCTGCTCAACTCTCTGGGAATACCATTAGAAACCCAAATATTCCTGGACTGGGCTTGGAGCAGCCTGGGATAGTGGAAGGTGGCCCTGCCCATGGCAGGGGAGTGCAATGAGATGATTTTTGAGGTCCATTCCATCACCTGGTCGGTGTAAGGAATGCAGGACTGGCTCAGACGCGTTCCTGTTGAAGAACAGCATCTGATTTTCCTTTGAAGAGGCCTGGGAATGATGGAGAGGCCCCACCAGCAGGATTCTCACCTTCTGTCAATCATCTGGTAGCATTTCTTGAGCCAGCCCAGGCCTGGCATCCTCCTGCGGGGCGTGGCCCCGTTCAGGTACACGATCATGTAGTCCTCGGCCACCAGCAGCTCCAGGCTGCTGATCACGTACCTGCCAGGGGGAGACCAAAAGGAACCCAAATGAGACTCAAAAACATCCTTTAGATTTCTTCAAGTGCCTGTGTGTCACCCTGAAATGTGGGAACCCAGCACATCCCCCTGGCTGCCCTGGCTGGCTCCAGACCCTGGCAGGGGGCTCGCAGACCTTGGCACCAAGTCAAAAACACCTGTGGCTTCCATTTTAGCCCGTGGAAAAAGCTGCCAGCTCTGTGTGAGGAATTACAAGCCACAGGGGTTTGAGTGGTGTGGTAGTTGAATTAACACAGGGTGGAAAAGTAGAATTTTGGGGATTTTTAGAATGGGGTTCGGGGGACAAGATGGAGGGATTTGGGTGTGTCCTGACCTCCTCCTCCTTCTCCTTGCCCTCCATGTGTTGCTGTGATGGTGACACTTTTCTGTTGGTTTAAGGCACAGACACACTGCCCAACAGAAATGACAGACATTGGCACGTTACTGTAACCATGGCACACGGAGTTTTGGTATAAAATGTGAACACCGCCCTGAGGGCAGACAGAATGCCATGGCCGACCTGCTGGACAGAGCTCAGCAGGGCAGAGAGAGAATGTTCTGGATAAGGGAAAATAAACAACCTGGAGAAGCCGACCCTGCGCATTCAGACTCCTCCTTTGGCTGCTCGGGCTGGGAAACGAGGACTTTTACACTCTCGGGGTCACCTCGACACCCGGACCCCGAGACTGAAACAGCTCCAGACCCTTTCTTTGCAGCTCTGGGGAGAGGTTTGGTCTCCCGGGGTGTCCCTCAGGGATCAGCAGTTTGTGCCCTGCTCCATTCCCTGCCCAGCAGCAGCAGCTCCCAGCTGGGGGGTGTCCCAGCCATGCTCCAGCCTGGATGTGAGTCCATCCCAGGCAAAATGAACTGGAATATCTGAATGCTTGGGCTTTGTTGGGCTCGGAACTGGGGCCAGCGTCCCACCAGTGCCACTCGCTCCAGCCTGCAGCTGCCCACTGGGAGAGCTGGGCTTGCATCCTGGCTGCTCCCAGCTGAGATTCCTGATGCCACGAGCACAGGGAAGCTGTTGTGTTGTTGCCCTCAGCCTGCTGTCCCTCCCAGGGCACTCACAGGAAGAGGTTTTCCATGATGTAGTGATAATCAGCCAGGTTGCTGTCCGGGAGGTAGCAGGCAGCAAAGACGATGATGGCGTTCAGACCTTCTCCGTAGTATCCTGCCAAAAAAACCACAAAGGTGACACTCCTGTGAATGTGAAATGGGAAAAATGGGAGAAATGTGACAGCTGAGAGGAAAAACAGCACTGGAATTTGGCCCTGGGGTGGTTTTTGTGTCTCTGCTCAGCTCCAGGTGAGTGTTTTTCTCTTCAGACATCTTTCACTGTGAGATTTCCTCCTGGTTTTGGTTGTAATGTGGGTTTGGGGTTCACAGAAGGGATTTGGGGGTTTTAAAGCTGGCTTGTTCCTTGGCTTTGCTTGGATTTTGGAAATAGATTTGACTGCACATGTGTGGACATCCCTGGAGCATCTCAGGGACTGGCACAGCCCCTCCAGACGTTAATTCCACAAGCACTAAATATTTTTTAGCACCATCTGAGCACTTTTGTGCTTCTCTGCCACGCAGAGGTACCAAAAAAACCCAAAGATTTTCCCCCTAAACAGGGTCCAGCCAGCCCTGGTGTCCCCTCCAGCGTGACACAGAGGGACAAAGCCACCAGGGCTGTGGCCTCACCTCCGTGTGTCACCACTCTCATGTAAGGTTTGATCATCTGGAGGTCGATCCTGTGCTCCTGCTCGCCGATGATGACGGTCCTCCAGAGCCGGCCGTTGGTGGCACTGCCATCCTCTGTCCCCCCGTCCCCAAACAGGTCTGCGCTGTCCCCGGGCATGTTCTTGGCCGTGGCCACGGGGGTGTCATCTGGGAAAGGGACAGAGAGTTCTGCCTTGAGGAGAAATTGGGAGGAGCTTTGGTAACCCCGGGGATGATGCTCTGATGGTGTTTCACCTCCAGCTTCGATCTGGGCTGATTTATTCGTCAATTTTCTTTTACTAACACATAAAAATAGTTGAAATAACCTTGAAAAATGATATGTAAATTTGTTTAACCGTTCAGAAAAGAGTATAATCCAACAGGATTTAATCTTGCTCTGTTGCAAGATTAAATTGTTGCAAATTAATTGCTGCAAATATTATAGAAATAACTTTAAAATAACTTTAAAATCTCCCTCTGCTACTCAGTCCTCAGCTGCTGGTGGTGAATTGCATCAAAAACCTTTAAAATGAGGCTAAAAACCACCCCAACCCCTGGAAATATTCACCCAGAACCAGCCTTTTACCTTCCCATTCCAGTTCGTTCCCATTCCCCAGGAATTCGAGGGAATCTGTCTCATCAGGAGTTTCAATATCATCCACATTAATGTCCAGGTCATCTGGTGTGTCCAGGAAGTCGTCAGAGAGGATGGAGCCCTCGCTCTGGTCCAGGGAAATGTTGATTTCAGGTGCAACAAGTGTCTTCCGCTTCCGATGGGCCCCGTTAAAGTTCAAAGTGTTGGGGGGAGCTGGAGTTGAAAGGAAAATAAAACTGACTGTGTGTGTGTAGTTTGGACAGTGTTGTGTGATCTCACAAGGTAAAAAAAAAACCCTCAGATTTGAGATTTTAGTGTATAGTAATATATGGAAGCCAAGGTAGAAAATTGTGGGTGTCTTTTTTACACCCTCTTCTTCCTCCTTCTTCACAAATCTAAGTAGTTTTCCCTAATTAGGTGGAAGATGTTTGTGTTGCGGGTTTTGAGTAATCATAATTGGGTTAGAAGCATAAATAATATAGATATCAGCTATTTATTAAGTAATTAAGACTTAAATAGCCTTGAATAAACATCATTTTAGCTCACTTTCTCGACTTGTTAGAGGGAGCTCACATCTCGTAAGTCTGTAATAAATAAAGATAGCAAACTTCAAAAACGTCCCCTGAGTTTTATTCACCCTGACCTTAGAACAAGAAACAGCCTGGTATTCCAACAGATGGTGCTGCTCCTGGAGCCTTGCACAGAGCAAGGCATCCTCAAGGATAATTCCACGATGGAATATGGATCTGGAGCCCTCCTGGAGCCTTGCACAGAGCAAGGCATCCTCAAGGATAATTCCACGATGGAATATGGATCTGGAGCCCTCCTGGAGCCTTGCACAGAGCAAGGCATCCTCAAGGCTAATTCCACGATGGAATATGGATCTGGAGCCCTCCTGGAGCCTTGCACAGAGCAAGGCATCCTCAAGGCTAATTCCACGATGGAATATGGATCTGGAGCCCTCCTGGAGCCTTGCACAGAGCAAGGCATCCTCAAGGATAATTCCACGATGGAATATGGATCTGGAGCCCTCAGGACGCTGGCTCAGGACTGGGAGGCACTGGGATGGAAGTGCCCACACCCCTGAGATCCCAGTTTCCTCCCCCAGCTTCTCAGGAAAGAAGAACACCTTCAAATCCCTGCTGGTTTCTTCTCCCTCATGAGAATTTTTTTTTTTTTTTTTTTGGTGAAGAATCCAAGGTTTTCTCCCTGCCTGCCAGCTCCTCTGGGCTCTGGAGAAGTTGGTACTTACAGGACGTGGTCTCATCTTCTGTGGGGCTTCCCAGTGACTCCATCCCTGTCTCCTCTGGGAGGGGCCTGCAGGATAAGAAGGGACAAAAACACAGCAGAGAGCAGGAGAAGTTGAGGGGAAAGTCAGAGGGAATGGAGACAGCAGGGAAAAAACACAGCCCCACCTGTGCTCTGCCCTTTTCTCACCCTGGGCTCATCCTCAGGGGATTTGCCCAGGAGCAGCCCAGGATCTGGGCTCCCCTCCTGGCGTGCTCTGCAACCCCCACTAACCTCCAAACTATCCCAAGGGATGAAAAATCCAGCCAGGGAACATATCCTGACCCCAGATGACCTTGGCAACATTCTCCTTCTCTGTATTATCCTCATTTTTGTTCCCTGTAGGAGCTCTGAGGGGCAGTGCCAGGCCCTGGGGCTCCTCCTTAGGGCACCCCCTGTGTTCAGGGCTTTATCCCCGTTCCCTGGCAGTGCTCTGGGGTGGCCCCAACCCACAGGGAAGGATGCTTTCATCCCAATTCCATCCCAATCCATCACAGCTTTATCCACTACCACCTTCCCCAGGCAGCAGCTGCTCCTTGGTGCTGGCTCTGCTCTGGGGACCCTGTGACCCCAAATTGTCACCTCATCCTCACTTCAGCCCCTGCTGAGGTTTGGAATTGGGTTCATTCCATGCTAAAATCCAGGCATCAGCACTGCAACCCCTGTTTTGGAGCCACCACTCCTTTCCTGGGATTTGCAGCCTCTCGTGCTCCTGCACCCTCCTGGCTCAAATCAGGGCCCTTCCAGCTGGAGGCATCAATGGATTGAGAAGTTTTCCTTGCTAAAATCCACCCACAGGGCATGGCTGGCACCCTTTGGCAGCTGCTGGAGCTGTTCCTGACCCACACTGGGGTCAGAGAAGTGGGAATTTGGATCTGGACTGTGGCGAGGAACCTTCACTGTGGCTGAGCCTCACCCTGGGCACTCCCGGATGTTTTTTCCCTTAACTGGAGCTGGCACTCGTTCTGTCCCCTGGAATTACCTATGTTTGACATTTCTTGACCAAACCCCACCAACTCTACCAGTTCCACGTTGTCAAATCTCTGTTTAAGACACCTCCCTCCTGGCAGCTCCCCCTGCCCAGGCAGGAGCTGTAAAATCCTGCTGCTGGGACAGCCCCGGCAGCGTGGAACAGGGACAAATCCTGGAATTTGAAGGAGGAGGATGAGGATGAGGATGAGGATGAGGATGAGGATGAGGATGAGCCTGTGCAGAGGTCGCTGTCCAGCGGCCTGATAGCCCCGTGACACAGGCAGGGAGGTGACAGCGGGGACAGGATCCAGCCCAGCTCTGCCCTGCTCCTCTTCCCGCTGCCATGACACCGGGGCCACCAGCCAAATTAAACCCTATAAATATGTAGATGAAGGGATAATCCTCTGCTGCTGGTCACTGCATATTGATGAGCACCCCATCAAAGGCACGTGCAGGACCCCGGGGGGTACCCGGACACTCCGGAGCAGTGGGAAAAATCACAGAATCACAGAATAAAAAATCCCTCTGCCCCCTCCAGCTCCCCCTGCGCTGTGCCCACCGAGGCCTGGGGGTTGTTTATCCCGGGAGCTGGCGCCTGGCACGATTTGGTGACACAGCATCCAGACGGGGAAAGGAGGGGGGGCAGCTGCCGCTGAGTACGTGCGGCAGCCCCGCAGCCGCTCCTCACGCCGGGATCCATCTCCGGCCGGCAGAGGTGGAGAAAAAGCCTCGCTTACCTTCCCCGAGGCTGCTGCAATCACTGCCTCCCGCGGGAATCCTCCTGCCCGGATGCCAAATTCGGGCGGCGCAGCACTTTTCCTGAGGGCCGGGGCTTTGCTCCGTGCCCGCTGCCCTGTGCCAGGCCCTGCTCGCAGGGATGGAGCGGGCACGGCGGGATGCAGGCAGGGATGCAGGCAGGGATGCAGCGCTGGATGCAGCGATGGATGCAGGAGGGATGCAGGAATGGATGAAGGGATGGATGCAGCACTGGATGCAGGAATGGATGCAGGAATGGATGCAGCGATGGATGCAGGAGTGAGCATGCTCCCGCTCCGCGCCGCCTGCGCCTCGGTTACGGCATCCCCGCCCCGGGCCAGCCGAGCCGGGCCGAGATCAAAGCCCGGGCAGCGGCAGCAGCGAGGATCCGCCCGCTCCGCTCCCCCGGCTCCTCCTCGGCCGGGCAGGAGCTGCTGCCGCGGTTCGGCTTCCCAGGAAACGCTGGGAATGTCGCCCCGTGTCCCCAAGGAGCGGCTGGGTTCTGTTTTCCCGGCCCAGATCTCTGTCTAGGATGTGGCTTTTCCTTTTTTTTTTTTTTTTTTTTTTTCCTTTCTGCTTTTCGGGGCAAGATTGGCTAATGGCAGGCAGGCAAAAATAGCTCTGCAGCAAATCAGCTGCTGGAGAGCTGCTGTCCCACATGCAGCAGCTTCTGCCCTATTATTCCAAAGCTTCCAGCGGGGAAGCGGCTGGAAAAGAACAATTTATTTATTATTATTGCAAGTAGAACCCAGCTGGCTTTCTCTCGTTTGCCTGGGGGCTGTCTGGGCTCTGTCTCGCATCATTCCTGCTCGAATCCCTCTGGAGGAGGCTCCTCCCGAGGGCTCCGGCCTCATCCTGGCCCCTCTCACATCCCTCTGCCCCTTCCTGGCTTTCATTTCCAGGGTATTTTCCCGGGTTTGATGGTGCTGGGGGCTTTCCAGGAGAAATTTCCCCAGAAAGCTGGCCATGGAGTTGGCTGCTGGCATGGCCAGTGTGGGACAGAGCTCCCAGGTGATGCCTGGGTTGCTGCTGAGGTGTCCCAGAGTCAGACCAGCTGTATCCCAGATTTTCTGGGGAGCTCTGGGACAATATTTTCCTTTCTACACCTTGATTTCCTGTCTCTGTTCTCTGAGCAGCCTGGTCTGGTGGAAGGAATCCCCACCTTAGGAAGGGAGATGAGTTTTAAGGTCACTTCCAACCCAAACCATGCCATGATTCCTATCCATCATCCATCCATCCATCCAGCATCCATCCATCATCCATCCATGGATCCATCCATCCATCCATCCATCCATTCATCCATCCATCCATCCATGGATCTATCTATCCATCCATCCATCCCTCCATCCATCCATCATCCATCCATCCATCCCTCCATCATCCATCCATCCCTCCATCATCCATCCATCCATCCATCATCCATCCATCCATCCATCCATCCATCCATCATCCATCCATCCATGGATCTATCTATCCATTCATCTATCCATCCATCCCTCCATCATCCATCATCCATCCATCCCCCATCCATCATCCATCATCCATCCATCCATCCATCATCCATCATCCATCCATCCATCATCCATCCATCCATCCATCATCATCATCAATCCATCCATCCATCATCAATCCATCCATCCCTCCATCATCCATCCATCCATCCATCCATCCATCCATCCATCCATCCCTCCATCATCCATCCATCCATCATCCATCCATCCATCCATCCATCCATCCATCCATCCCTCCATCATCCATCATCCATCCATCCCTCCATCATCCATCCATCCATCATCCATCATCCATCCATCCATCCATCCATCCATCCCTCCCTTTCTTTCCCACACTTCTCTCTCCTTTTACTCCATTAAAAGCTGGGCAGGGGGCAGGGGCTGAGGCTGGCAGAGATCCAGCAGCTCTGCTCTCAGAGGGAATTTTATCCACCCTGGGAAGGCCGGGGCTGGCCGAGCCCCCCGGGAGCAGCGGAAGGACAAACCCCGTCCTGTGGGCTGCAGCACAGAGGGGCTCACACGGGGATGCAGCTGGAGCTGGCATGAACAGAGGCAGGCTCATCCCGAGGGAACAGGAGCCCCTTTCTCTGTGCCTGGGAATTCTGGGGCTCTGTGGCTGCAGCTGCAGGGGGCTGGGCCAGCCCTGAGAGCCCCCGGGCACCTGCAGCTGCACCAGGGGCTCCGGGTGCACAGCAGGATTCAGAGCCAGATGCCAGCGTTGGAAGAGACCCCCCAGTGCCACCCCGCTGCCCAGGCAGGGTCACCTGGAGCAGGGATGAGTCCAGGTGGGTTTGGAATGTCTCCGCAGAGGGAGAATCCACCCCTGGCCTGGGCAGCCTGGAAGTTGCAACGAGCAGGGAATGGGGGTGGGTGCTGGGGATTCAGCCTGGAAGTGGGAACGAGCTGGGATTGGGGGTGGGGATGGGTTTTGGCACCTCTGAGCAGCTGCTGAAGTGGATCTGAAGGTGGAAGGTGCCACTTTGGCACCTCCTGTCACCCCCACACCTCCTTTCCCACAGGGCTGGCACCCACTGGGATTCGTTGCATCCCAGTGGGAAATTCCTGGCACAGCAGCTCTGCTCTGTTTGGGATTCTGCTCGATTCAGAGCCTGGGAAGGAGTCCACAAATCCATAAACCCACTCCAACATGCATCCATCCACCCTCCATCCCTTTGTGGATCCCTCTATCCATCCTAATCTCCCTGTGCTCCACACCCAGCTCCTTTCTCTCCTTCTGTGCCCACACAGGGCTGCCAAAAACATCCCAAAATTTTTGATGCACTCGGAGCAGCTCCAAAAATTCTGAACCCCTGTGGGAATTCAGGCTCCTGTTGCCTCTGATGCCTTGGGATGCACCCTCCCACTCTGATGGTTTATCACAGGAAAAAAATATTAAAATTAAATTTAAATTATCCTGGTTTTTTTTTTTTTTTTTTTTTTTTTTTTTTTTTTTTTTCAGGGAACACACCTGGGGAAGTCCTCGTCTTGCCATTCTTCCTTCACATCCACATTCTCCATCCGCAGCGTGGCCTCCGTGGTCCCCATGGCTCTCACGGAGGGGCTGGAGCCAGCAGATCCCTCCAGGAAGGGCTCAGGCTGGAAAGGGGAGGGCAGAGAGGTTGGCATGGAGCATCCCGAGCTGGGAGCAGCCACACTCCTTGGAAAAGCAGTGTGAGAGCGGGCTTGTTTGGAAAAAGCAGTGAAATTCTGGATTCTTGACACATTTGGGCCAGAAGGAGGAGGTGAGGTTGGCCCTGGGGCAGAGCTGTGGATCTGTTTGGACCCAAGCTCCTCTCCCTGGGGAGCAGCACTGACATCCCACACGTTTTCCCCCTCTGGGTTCTCCTGCAACGCCAATCTCCTCATCAACCCCTCTCTGCTGAGGAAAAGGAGATGTGGCTGAGAGGGGAGGGCAGGGCGAGCTCCTCCCGGGCTGCCCTGGCACATTCCCAGTTCCCACATTCCTGGGTGGGATGGAAGGTGCCAGCCCTGGTTCTGCACAGAGATTCCTGCCCCTGCTGCTCCCACGGGCACGTGGAGGGGGTGAGGAGGGCTCGCAGGGATGTCCTTCCACACCCCTGGGGAATCCCAGTCCTGCCTTGCTCCAGGTGATCCAAAGCAGACTCCAAAACCCTGGAGCAGCTCAGCTGAAGGCAGGCTGGGGCTGTGTTCCAGTCTGGCCTTTCTCCTGCACTTTGGGAACAAGTTCAGATCCAGGAATCCTGCACTTCACCCACACTGAACCCCAGGGGCCCTTAGAACCATATATATATATATATATATATATAAATATTTATTTTTGCTTCACTGAAAGGTTCCTACTGCCAGACAGAGAAATTCAAACCTTTGTACCCAATTCCTTGGGCCTGCAGCTCCCAGCAAAGCCCAGCTCAGGATTTAGGACCAGTCCAGGCTGGTCAGGGAGGGCAGACACCGCATTCCCAGCTGGATCCTGCCCTGAGGGAATGAGGCCAGGCCCGATCTGCTCTGGAACATCCTCAAGAGGATTCAGCATCAACCCAAGCACTGCAGGGATGTCCCCCCTGAGCTCAGCCTTCACACCGGGATTATTCCAGGCACTGGCTGGGTGGAAATATTTAGGAACATTTTTTTTTTTTTTTTTTTTAAGGATGAGGGGTCTGGGGTGGTTCCTGGGGCTGCTCTGTCCATCCCCATGAGCAGAGTCTGCCCATGGCTGTGCAGCTCTTCCCAGGGATTTTCCTGCTGCCTTTGGAGGCTGGGCGTGACCTGGAGGGGATAAATCCGGGTGTATTGGCCTTAAAGGGATGAACCTGTGCTCAGGATGAACCTGAGGCCCGAGTGAATCCAGCATCCCTCTGTATCCCAGGCGCTGGGATCAGCAGAGCTGGCTGCCAGCACTGCAGGGCTCCCTCCCTGCTGGCATTCCCGGGATTGGCATTCCCGGGATTGGCATTCCCGGGTGGTCCCAGCGAACCCGTCTGGCTCCATTCCTGCCTTCCCTACACCAGACACCTCAAGGCTCTGGAAAATCCCACCTTCCCCCCCCTCCCCTCCGCCGGCAGCTGCTCCCTGCCAGCCCCGCAGGCATCATGGAGGGAGAAGAAAAGGAGAAGACAGCCGAGAAATCGCAGCTGGAGGCTGCTGCTGCCGGCATCCAGAGCCCGACTCACCGCTGCTGGTGCTCAGTGGGGAACAAAGGCGATCCTGCCTCTCTGCCGGCCCCGCATTCCTCCTCCCGATGGATGCAGCTCAGCAGGTGCAGCCCCTGCATGGGGATGCGCATGGAGGAGCGTGGGGATGCATCTAGGTCGGCTTTCCCCGCAGCAGCCGCTGCTCTGCGGTTTGCTCGGCGACAGGGATGGATGGAGGGCGTTATTTGTGCTCTCCCATGGCTGCTGCTGCTCCCTCGGCCGCCTCCTTCCCTCCCCTCCGAGGTATTTTGTGATGGTTTTCCCCTAAGTCAGATAATTCCCTGCTTTTGTGTGAGAGGGCGGCGAGGAGGGTCTGGAGGAGGGGAGGGGAGGAGGGGAGGGGAGGGGAAGGGAAGGGAGAGGAGCCCTCCCTGTGCCAGCGCCGCTCCAATTGGATGCCAGGCTCCAAATCCGTGCCCGGGTGGGTGGATGGAGCTGCCAGGGCTGGGCACAGCCTCTGCTCGCAGCGTTCCCCGGGATGCCCGGCAGCGGCAGAGCTGCTCCTGCAGGAGGGCTGGGAGGGATTTGTGTGCATCATTCCCTGAGAAAGGTGCCCTGGGATGTGGGATTTGGGATTTGGGTGCATCATTCCCTAAGAAAGGTGCCCCGGGATGTGGGATTTGGGATTTGGGTGCCTCATTCCCTGGGAAGGTGAAAGGTGCCCTGGGATGCGATGGTCGAGCTTGCAGGGCTGGTTTGGGGTGCTGGGTGGGTTCTGGACAGACAGACCTGGCAGCTGCTCCTGCTCGGGGAGTGAATTCCTGCTCCCAGGATGTCCAAAACCGCACCCACAAGCTGAGCCCCACCGTGGTCCCTCTGCAAATCTAAAGGTGAAGGAAGGGGCTGAGGTTTTCACTCAGAGCTGGGGGAAGCTGGGCAGGGTCGGGATCTGCTCCCAGGGAACCACAGAACAAGAGGGAACAGCTCTGAGCTGTGCCAGGGGACGGTCGGGTTTGGGTTTGGGGAAAAAAATTCTTTGCCAAAAGGTTGTGTTCAAAAATTCTCCCGAAGAGAGCATCCCATGGAGCCAGGCTGGGAGAGCTGGGGGGGTTCACCGGAGAGGAGAAGGCTCCAGGGAGAGCTTCCAGGGCCCACAGGGGCTCCAGGAGAGCTGGAGAGGGACTGGGGACAAGGGATGGAGGGACAGGACACAGGGAATGGCTTCCACTGCCAGGGGACAGGGCTGGGTGGGATTTTGGGCAGGAATACAGGAGCTGTGGCTGCCCCTGGATCCCTGGCACTGCCCAAAGCCAGGTTGGAGCAGCCTGGGACAGTGGGAGGTGTCCCTGGCACTGGGTGGGATTTAAACCCAATCCAGTCTGGGATTCTCTCTTGGAAGCTGGCAGAAGATCCCGGGGACAGGAGACACCAGCAATTCTGCAACACTTGATGGCTCCAAGGCGAATTGTCCAAGTCCGTAGCATCATCTCTGCCTCTAGTGAATGTTTCCCTTTTTCCCTTCATTTTCCCAATGAAAAATGTTCCTTTCCGGGGCAATCCGAGCCGGGCAGCACCCGTCTGGATGTGCCAGGCTGTGAATGCCATCTGCCGGCCGCTGGCCGCGCCTGGAGCAGGCGCTCCGTGTCCCACCTCCCTCTGACCCCGGAGGAATTCACGGAGCACGCTCGGCGTTAGCGCCGCTCCTTTTGCCGGGGAAAATGTTCTTTTTGGGGCTCCATTTTCCTCAGGGATGCCGAGGTGTGCCCAGCTGCACTGAGGAGCTTTCCCAGCGCTGCCCTTCCGGGAATTCTGTGCTGAGCCCAGCTCCTGCCGATCTGGAGGGAATGGCTGGGGCAGGAGCGGAGCCCTCCTGGTGCCGGCTGTTTTCCCAAGCAGTTTTTTTTAACCTTTTCCCAGTCTCTCCCTCCTCCACACGCACTTTCCCTTGGAATAAATCGTTTTTGTGTTACCTGACAGCGTGTTTTTCCCAAACTGAAGGGGAGGAAAGGACAGGGTGACACTTTGGAGAGACGCTGCTCCATGGCAGCATCCTCCTTTTATTTCCCTGGATTTGCTGCTCATTTTCAGGCACTGCTGATCGGGACACTCTGCAGCGACCCAGAGCCCCTGAATTCCTTTTCTGCCTGCAGAAACCTGGGATGTCAGCGGCTCTTGGAGCGGCTCCGGAGCAGTTGGAGGCCGGGGGATCCATCCCAGCAGATCCATCCCGGCCGTGGATCCCTCCCTGCCGTGGATCTATCCTGGCTGTGGATCCCTCCCAGCAGATCCATCCCAACTGTGAATCCATCCTGGCCCTGGATCCATTCCAACGGATCCATCCCAGCAGATCCCTCCTTGCTGCAGATCCCTCCTGGCTGTGGATCCCTCCTCGCCATGGATCCATCCCAGCCATGGATCCCTCCCGGCTGTGGATCCATCCCGGCTGTGGATCCATCCCGGCTGTGGATCCATCCCGGCTGTGGATCCCTCCCAGCTGTGGATTCATCACGGCTGTGGATCCATCCCGGCTGTGGATCCATCCCGGCTGTGGATCCCTCCCGGCTGTGGATTCATCCCGGCTGTGGATCCCTCCCGGCCGTGGATCCCTCCCGGCCGTGGATCCATCCCTGCCGTAGATCCCTCCCTGCCGTGGATCCCTCCCGGCTGTGGATCCCTCCCTGCCGTGGATCCATCCCGGCTGTGGATCCATCCCGGCTGTGGATCCATCCTGGCTGTGGATCCATCCCAGCTGTGGATCCATCCCGGCTGTGGATCCCTCCCTGCCGTGGATTCCTCCCGGCTGTGGATCCCTCCCGGCTGTGGATCCATCCTGGCTGTGGATCCCTCCCGGCTGTGGATCCCTCCCGGCTGTGGATCCCTCCCGGCTGTGGATCCATCCTGGCTGTGGATCCCTCCCGGCTGTGGATCCCTCCCGGCTGTGGATCCCTCCCTGCTGTGGATTCCTCCCGGCTGTGGATCCCTCCCGGCTGTGGATCCCTCCCGGCTGTGGATCCCTCCCTGCCGTGGATCCATCCCGGCTGTGGATCCCTCCCGGCTGTGGATCCATCCCGGCTGTGGATCCCTCCCGGCTGTGGATCCCTCCCTGCCGTGGATCCATCCCGGCTGTGGATCCCTCCCGGCTGTGGATCCATCCCGGCTGTGGATCCCTCCCGGCTGTGGATCCCTCCCTGCCGTGGATCCATCCCGGCTGTGGATCCCTCCCGGCTGTGGATCCATCCCGGCTGTGGATCCCTCCCAGCTGTGGATCCATCCCGGCTGTGGATCCCTCCTCGCCGCGGATCCCTCCGGGCCGCGGGCGATGCGCGGCTCGGGCTGCAGAGGTCCCCGCGCACCAGGAGATGGATGCAGGGGGAAAAAAAATTCCCGCAGGATTTCTCCAAGGGAAAAGCAGGAATTGTGAATTTACCCAAAACCGAAGTCTGCTGCTCCTTAAAGACAGGCTCTGGTGGTTTTTCCAACAGCCGAATTCCAGGCTGGTTTGGGTGGAAAGGGATCTTAAGAGCCCATCCACGGCAGAGACACCTCCCACCGTCCCAGGCTGCTCCAACCTGGCCTTGGGCACTGCCAGGGATCCAGGGACAGCCACAGCTGCCTGGGAATTCCATCCCAGCCCCTTCCCACCCTCCCAGGCAGGAATTCCTTCCCAACATCCCACCCATCCCTGCCCTCTGCCATTCCCTGTGTGCTGTCCCTCCATCCCTCATCCCAAATCCCTCTCCAGCTCTCCTGGAGCCCCTTTAGGTTCTGGAAGGTTCTTGTTGACCCTCATGACTTTCCCATGGGCTCCCTCCTCCCGGTTCTTCAGGTCAGGAGTCGATTCTCTCCAAGGATGGAGACTCCACAACTGCCCTGCCCAATCTGCTCCAGCATTTGGCCACAATTAAGTTTAAAAAAAATACCTAAAATATAAAATTTCACTGTTTAAAGGGAATTTCTGTGTCTCCACTCATGCCCTGGCCTCTTGTCCACTCACTGGGCACCTCTGGGAAGAGTCTGGCTCCAACCACTGGAAGCTTGGCACGCTGAAATTAAGATGAAACATTTGTTGTAGGGAAAATAAATGCTATTTTGGGTCCTTTGAAATTATTTACAACTTGAAGCAAAACCAAAAGGAGTATTCTGGGGATGAAAAGCTGCAGCTTTGTTTGAGATATGCTTGAAATTAAACGCTTTGCCTTTTATTGAGCTGTGGCATTTCCCAGTTGAAATCTGCCTGCCTTTAATTAAAAAAAGCAGGGGACCACAAGAGCCTTCAAAGATGCATTTGCAAACCCAGAAATGTTTTATTTTGGGGAGAACAAGATGTTTTCATTGACACAATGAAAAAAAAAAAGCAAACCCTGTTTTGCTGGGACAAATGGGAAGGTTTCATTCTGGGTTGGCCTAAAGAGGAAAAATCTTGCATTTCCTAATTTTTTAATTTAATCTCTAAAGGCCAGAGCAGCTGTTTGCACAGTCCAGGCTTTGAGAAATCCCTGGCAGTGTCCAGGGCCAGGCTGGATGGGCTTTGGACCAAGCTGGGACTGCGGAGGAGGAGAGGCATGGCCACTAGAGGAAGCATCCTTGGATGATGT
Source organism: Anomalospiza imberbis (assembly GCF_031753505.1). Taxonomy (NCBI): domain Eukaryota; kingdom Metazoa; phylum Chordata; class Aves; order Passeriformes; family Viduidae; genus Anomalospiza; species Anomalospiza imberbis. The sequence continues at coordinate 4,538,522 of NC_089707.1, forward strand.
TTTGGGGGTGAAAATTGACTCTGGAGAGACAAAGCAGTGGGTGGGGGTTAAGTAACCCCCACCCAACTTTAGGTTTGAAGTCTCAAATCAGGCCCTAAAAAGCATCTGGGAGAGATTCTGGCCCTGACCCGGGGCTGGTGTTTATTCCAAGTGAAAGCACTCGTGCTCAGGGGGCACCAGGGCCTGACCCGCGCCGGGGCTTGTTTACATCTCACCGGGAGCCAAACTTCACCCCCACCCCGGTGATCAGCAGCAAATCCTCCCTCCCCTGGCCTCTTGGACTTCGCTGGGCAGGGGAACACTCGGAAAGGCAGACGCAGAGCTGTCCAGGGGCGTTTTGGCTGACCCTGCCTCGGGGTGGGGATGGTTTGGTGTCGAGGTCTCCGTGGTGAGGAGGATCCCGGTCCTTGGCTGCTGCCACACCTGCTCGGGTGGGGCTGTCTGTGTAGGATGCAGATTTTTGCAAGTTCCTGGTGTTTTCAGTTTCCCTAGGAGGTGTCCAGCTCCTGTGGGCTTTGTTCTGTTCCCAGCTCCTGGCTGCAGCGGGAGGCGGTGGCCGGGGGACCGGGCAGGTGTCCAGGGGGTGATGGTGGATGAGATCCCACCTGGGCCCACAGGGAATTCTCCAGGCCTGAGGGCACAGCTGGATCTTGTTCTGGCATCTCTTAGAGGAGCCTGTGGGTGTTAGAGCTGCTTTGGGTTCAGAGGAGACCAGGCAAGGGCACGGAGGGGGGAAATTGCTTGGGGTTACCAAGGGCGCTTGGCTCAGGAATTCCTCTGAGCAGGAGACAGGGAGAGGATCCAGGATATCAGGAGATCAAATCCCTTTGTCCTGCCCTTGGGGGTCTCTGGGCCTTGTCCTGGTCACTGCTAAAGAGAAGCAATCAGGGACTCTGCGTGAGGACCACGTCCCTTGGCTCATTTTTGGGGTCATTTCCTGCTGCTTTGGCACCGGTTTCCTCTCCAGGGAGCTGCTCCTGACTCTGAGGCAGCCAGTTCAGCTTTGTGGATGATCTGGAAGCCCAAACTGCTCCATCTCAGGAGAGGAGAGGAGCCTGATCCTGCTCAGGTGCAGGTGGGGATGGATGGATGGCCGGGACTGACCCTTCTTCCACCCCACCCACGTCCTCTCCCCAGCCCAACGCCGTCTTCTCGTTAATTCCTCTCCAAATATTCCCTCGGAGCTTTTCTCTCCCTGCAGTGTCCCTGCTCTTCTGCTTCTCCCCTTCCTCTGCTCTGTGCATCCTCCTCCTCATCCTCTCCCAGCTCCAAGCAGCTCCCAGCTCCTTCCAAATCCACTCTGTCCCCACATTTTTCCAGTTCCTGGAGTTGTGGAGGGAGGAGGGAAATTGAAGCAAACGAGCAAATGGGCCGTGAAAACCGACATCAGGCAGGAATGCAGCTTTCCCAGGTTGGAAGGGGCTAATTCCTGCAGGAACAGAGCCAGGAAAGGTTTCCCCTTCTGCTTTAGGATGTATAAAGTTGGGTTTTTTTTATAAAGTTGGGTTTTTTTTGTGCTGCATTAAGTTTGACAGCCGGGATTGCTCTGCAGCACGGGGATGTGATGGGTGAGTGGCAGAGAAAACAAAGCTTCCCTCATGGATTTGGGGAGGATTCACATGAATTCCCAGCCTGCTGGGATTGCTGCTGCCTCGTGGAGGAGCTGTCTCCTCCTCAGCTGCAGTTTTGGGGTCCCCACTCTGTCCTGGCTCTGTTTTAAGCCAGGTTTAGCTGGGCTCGTCCTGGTCCCATTAAGGAGAGCCAGCTCCAGGCTGTGTTTTATCCATGGGATGGGCTGAGCTGGATCACAAAGATCAGCATCTCCACAAAGATCAGCATCTCCAACTCCTGGCCCTGCACAGAACCAATTTTTGGGTCAATTCCTTCCCCGGTGGAGGGGGAAAGGAACCTTGTGCCGGTGTTTGTCCCCGTTCCCTGATTTTTGTCCCCTCCTGGGGTCAGCCAGCAGGGCTGGGGAGGAGCTGGAATGGGAGAGGCTGTGGGCTTGATGCCTTTGCAAGGGTTTACTGGGGTTTTTGATCTTCGTGGGGAGCTGTGGGTGATGTGAAATCCTCAGAGCCATGAAATCATGGCATTGTTAAGGTTGGAAAAGCCCTCTGAGATCATGGAGCCCAACCATCAACCCAAGGCCACCACTAAACCATGTCCCCAAGTGCCACATCCACGTTTTTTGAACGCTTCCAGGGATGGGCACTCCACCACCACCCTTTTGGTGAAGGCCTTTTTCCCAACATCCAATCTAATTAAGGAATTTTTTTCCTCATACCCCATCTCCTTGAATTATCCAATCTTCCCACTCAAAACCACGCGGTGCAAAGTGGATCCTGTCCCTTGAGGAGATGCTCCAGCTCCTCCTGGATGCTGACAGGAGCTGCTCTTGTGTTTTATTCTCTGCTCATAAACATTTATTCCTGCTTCTCGTGGTGATAAATCCTGCCCCGAGCAGGGAAGGACATTCCTGGCTTTGGGATTCCCAGGCTGCTGACAGGTGACACAGGCTGCCCCATGGCATTGATGTGGGAAGGGTTAATTAGGGCTCTCTCCCTGCTCCCTGATTAATTCCAGCCAGGTGTCCACGGTTCAGGTCTTAAAACAACAACTGCTCAAGAGTCTGGGAACACTTAGCCAGGCCTCACGCTGCAATTCCAAGTATGGATAAATATTTGCACCTCTGTGCCCGGGAGACACCTTGGAGATATGAAGGCGATTACTGGGGGAGTCCTTTCCAAGGGAAAAGATGGATTTCCTGGGGAGCAGTGGTGCTCCAGCAGCAGCTCCTTGGCTCCTCGTGCAGCCCTGCCTGGGTGGTCTTGGGGAAGATCCCGGGGTTTTGGGGGGTGACATCCCACAGCCCCGCCTGGGGAATCCAAACACGCTCCCACTGATGTTTGGCTGCCCCCAGGGATGGGTTTACATGGGAGAATGAGGAGGAGAAATGCAGAATGCAGGGAATGTGCAAAGCCCCTTGCTTGGGGTACCCTGGGAAAGGCTCAGCTGTGCCAGAAAATCCATTTCATTCTGTGAGCTCCCCTTTCCATCTCGGTGTGGTTTGAGGGCTCTCAGGTTCTCTCTTTCCCTAAAATACTCCAGAGGTTTCCAGCTCTGACTTTCACCCCTGTGAATTTCTGGCTTTCAGCAGCGTGTGATGAGTGCCAGGATGACAGAAAAATTGTGTTTGCCTTCAGACCAGGGCAATCCAGGTTTTCCAGGCCTCCTTCATACCTGGGAAATCCAAGAAATTAATTTACCTGCTCTTCTGCACCTTTTATCATAGAATCAGGTTGGAAAAGACCTCTAAGATCACGCAATCCAACAATCCAATGGCCCTGCTGATGCTCCCCTGACCATTTTTTATTTTTAAAATATTTTTATAGCCTTTTTTTTCCCTGTGTTTAGGTCTGAAGATCTCATGGGGACTTGCAGACCTGACCCTCATCTCACTCTGGCCAGTGACAGCAAAACTAAAACCCAGGCCAGGGTTGTGATTGACTGGATTCAGGGATGTCTGGGCTGCAGAATCCTGATTATCTGAGCAAATAAAGAGCCTCACAAGAGGGCTCTTCCCTCTGGAGTGTGATGGAGTTGTTCTGCTCCTCTGGGGAGTCTGTGCTGTATTAAAACTCTCATAATAACTTCACAGGCGTTTCCACATTCAAGTGATCATAATAATGCTCATAAAGCACACTCCAGAGTGAAGTATTTATGAATTATTTGACTTAAAGTAGGGGGGAAATAAAAAAAAAATTAAAAAAAAAAAAAAGAAGAAGAAAAGACCTGGGCTGAATTAATAGCTCTGGGAGAACCATAAATTGAGAGGAATCATATTGCAGAGGGTAATTTTGTGTGTGCAATAAAAGCAATGTTTATGGCTCTGCTGGCTAAATTTGGTTTGGATGTTTTTGAAGCGAAGAGCTTTGAAATAACTTATAATTTTTCTCCTTTCATTTTTATATTGCCTGGAAGAGAAACACCAGGCACGGCTCCATGGTCAGGCATGGAGTGAGGGACCAGGTGGGAGTGCTGAGAATTCGGCGGCGTGGGCTGGAGCAGGTGAGGAGGGAGAGGAGGGAGAGCAGGAGGAAGCTCCGGGGCCCAGAGGAGATGCTCAGCCCTGGGCTGGCTCCTGAGAGCCCACCTCAGGGTTTGGTGGCCACGTGGCTCCCATTCCCTGCCGGGGCAATAAATACTGGGGATCGCAAATCGCTGGTGAGGGATCCCAGCCTCACCGGGGGCATTTCTGGGAGCTGTTCACACCCTGCAGGAAGGCAGAGGGCTGGGAGGTTCCTCTGCCCTCCTTTCCCAGCCTCAGCGGATGCTTTTCCATACCTGAAAAGCTTCCTGAGGGGTACCTGAGGTAGGTTGGGTTCATCCCAAACCTCCCTTCCCCCCGCGTCTGAAAGAAGGAAAAGGATTGGGAAGGAAAAGGATTGGGAAGACTCTTCCCTTTAACAAACGGGGACAAAGCTTCCACCACATCCCTAAAAACTGTTCATGAGTGATGGGGGAGAATTTGCAGCCCTGAGGAAGAGGAGAGGGCGAGTGGAGCTGGTTTAGGATGTGGCTCTGAGGATGGCGGGGATGACCCACTCAGCGCAGCCACTGCTGCACCTTCCCCGAGTCCCTGCAGCTGGGGAGGGCCTGGATCTGCCAGGAAAGCGCTCTGATTCAGGCAGCAGGAATGCAGACACCATCCCTCCTTGTTTTGGGGTTTTTTTTTTTTTTGCTCCTTTCCTACATACCAGGATCAGGCAGAGCAACCCAAAGCGAAGCCCCAGCTCGTAAATCCTCAGCGCTGCCAGGACCTGCAGGGATTTCTTCCCTCTGTCAAACCCAGTCATCAAATCCCTCCCAACATGTTTTTAATGGGGGAACTGGAGGCTCTAACGTTCCCTCTGGGACATCTGCTCGCAGGGAGACTCTGGCTCCCATCCCTGGCCCGGCAGCAGCCGGGATGGTCCCACCTGGAAGCACTCAGGGCTCGGGGTCATGGCACCCACGTGGAGCGAGCAGGGAGCTCGGGATGTGCTCCCTCGGGGCTGGGCACAGCTGCTGGGGATGTTGCCCCATTGCCCATTGAGGTGTCACAGGCAGGGAGTGAGTAATGGCTGAGGAGAAACTATGGGAATTCCCAGAAAAACGCTGGAATAAACCAGCTGGGGGTGGAGGCACGTTTGTCTCCTTGCTTTGAAATTTTCACGTTACGAATTCGGCACCTAAGGTGGCGATTTTTCCTCAAGGGCTGGAGGATTCCCAGAAATATCACTGCAGGAGACAAGGACAAGAGCATCACCATCATCATCCTCATCATCATCATGGAATCTCCTGAGCTGGAAGGGATCCAGAGGGATCCACGTGGCACTTCATGTTTAGTGCGAGTGGGGACACTCAGTCACGGGCTGGGTTTGATCTTGCAGCTCTTTTCCAACACTAATGATCCCATGATTCTGTGATTTTCAATCCTCACCAGGCTCTGGTTCCAGGAAACAGATTAAACATGAAACCAGATTAAACAAGAAACCAGATTAAACATGGAAACAAATTAAACATGAAACCACATTAAACACGAAACCAGATTAAACCTTGCACTGAAGATGTGAAGCTGGGATAACACAGAGCTGGACCCCCCCAGGCTGGGATCCTCCATGGCTTCCTTAATGAGAGGAACCAAAAATTAACACTGGGCAAGTTGATTTCTCATGGCTGCTGCTGGATAAAGTTCAGCTGTGGGGACTTTTTAACCTTAAACCAGACATTTTCATGTCTGGCTTAAATTACTCCTCCACAGGCTGTCATTAGAGAATAAAAGGAGCAGGTAATTTTAACATTTTTGAACAATTGCCCAGATTAAATTTTTTTCAAGAAGAACCCTCTGTGAACGTTCATGGACGCAGAGAGGAGGCAGGGGCTGGAATGCTTTGATTTATGAGTGGGGCTGGGGATGCCAGGGCAGGAGCAGGTCCTTGGCCAGTGGCCACACGAGCGAGGCAGGCTTGAAAGCCCTGCCGAAATCTTTGTGGTCAGAGGGTTCCACTGCTGCTCTGATCCCTCTCTGATTCTCAAACAGAGCCCAAATTCCTTCCTGATGACATGGAGGAGGGAGAGTGATACCGGAGAAGCCAGCTGATGGATTCAGGGGGAGAGGGATATGGCTGAGGGTCCTTTGGTTTTTGGGGGAGGAATTCCGTGCTGAGGTGACTCATGGAGCCTGCAGAGCTCAGGATGTTGTTTCATTCTCGCTGTAGACGTGGCTGTTGAACCACAGAAACCCAGAATGGCTTGGGAGGGATCTTAAATTTCATCTCATTCCACCCCATGGACAGGGACACCTTCCACTATCCCAGGTTGCTCCAGACTCCGTCCAGCTTGGCCTTTAAGGTATTTTTAAGGGCTAAAACAACTTCCTCGCCCATGACACATTTTCCAGAGTAGCTGCATCCCCCAGACTGGAAGAGAAAACCCCAAACAGCAGCACAGCGTGAAGGCAGGGCTGTTTGGACCTCTCTTTCTTTTACATTTTCCAGGGGGGAATAGAGCGGGAAATGAGACACATCATGTGCTGTGCTCTGCTCTGAATTCCCCAAACCTTTACAAACCAGGAAAACCTGACCCCTCCAGAGGCTGAGCCTGCCCAGCAGTGGGGGGAGGCAGCAGGGGAAGCATCTTGACCCCATTTGGGGAGTGAAGAGCAGCGGGATCGCTGCTGGGACCTCGCTGTGCGGGGGCAGAGCTGCAGACACCCCCAGACATTCACCCCTGGCTGGTGTGAACGAGGCTGGAGGAGGGTCCTGGGGAAAGGGGGGGTTATGAACCACCCCCACCACATGTGCAGGGACGTTGTGGCTGCCTCTGAGCGAGCGCAGCTGACGAGCCCAAAATGCATTTCCACCTCCACGTCTGCTTCAGCGTACCTGACAAATCCAGCTTTGTTGGCCCCGTGTTGGGCTTATCCCTGGGGGCTCCCCTGATAAGGGAAACTTTCTTGGAGTCGTTTTGTGTCACGAAAAGGAGATGCAAAGGACTTTTTTGGTCTTTAGCTTTTTGTTTTGTTGTTGTCTTATCAAAACTTCAGCACGTTGTCTGCACTAGAGTTTGTATGTAGGGAAAGCAGCACAAAAATGGCTAACAATCTCGTGTTACAAGGCCTTTTAAGCTTAATCAAAAACTAAGTTGTCTAATTAAGAAGTGACACTTAGATTATTTTCCTTTCTAACCCAATAACTGACCCTTAAAGACTTGCAATGTGAATTTTTCTACTTAATTATAAGATACTACTTAAACTTATTAAGAAGAAGGAAGAAAAAGGAGCAGGAGACAACACTCTATACCTTTCATCTTTTTATCTACAACATACTAAAAATCTTAAAACTTAAATTTCTCACCTAAGTGACATACTATGCTACTCTCTATAATCTATTTCACACTTTTGTGGTCTCTAGTTTATTTTGAGGCTTTGGAGGCCTTCTCCACAAATGAGGGTCAAAGTCAGTGCTTCCCCTGGGAGTCAGAACTCCTCAGGGCAGACAGAGAAATATTCCCCTTGCCCTGGGTTTCCACACACACCGAGGAGTTTTTGTTCTCTCAGCTCTGCCTCACTGCAGCCCTCAAACCCTAGGGATGGATGTGCTGGAGAGGGTCTGGGGTTGGAAGCTTCTCCCAGAATGGTGCAGAGCAGGATGAGCCTCCAGCAGCTACAGCAAGGGATTGGCAGAGCCAGAACCATAAAATCATGGTTTGGGTTAAGGATCTTAAAGGATCCTTGAAGATCAAAGGATCTTAAAGCTCATCCAGTCTCAGGGTCTGGGTGTTGGGATGACCCCGAGAGTGTAAAAGTCCTCGTTTCCCAGCCCAAGTACCCAAAGGAGGAGTCTGGATGCGCAGGGTCGGCTTCTCAAGGTTGTTTATTTCCCTTAATCCAGAACATTCTCTCTCTGCCCTGCTGAGCTCTGTCCAGCAGGTCGGCCATGGCATTCTGTCTGCCCTCAGGGCGGTGTTCACATTTTATACCAAAACTCCGTGTGCCACGTTTACAATAACGTGCCAATGTCTGTCATTTCTGTTGGACAGTGTGTCTGTACCTTAAACCAACAGAAAAGTGTCACCATCACAGCAACACATGGAGGGCAAGGAGAAGGAGGAGGAGGTCAGGACACGCCCAAACCCCTCCATCTTGTCCCCCGAACCCCATTCTAAAAATCCCCAAAATTATACTTTTCCATCCTGTGTTAACTCAAATATCACACCACTCAAACCCTTGTGGCTTGTTATTCCTCACACAGAGTTGGCAGCTTTTCCCACGGGCTAAAATGGAAGCCACAGGTGTTTTTGACTTGGTGCCAAGGTCTCCGAGATCCCTGCCAGGGTCTGGAGCCAGCCAGGGCAGCCAGAGGGATGTCGTGGACTCCGACAATCCAGTCCTACCCCATGGCATGGGCAGGGACATCTTTCACCAGCCCAGGCTCTGGTTGCTGCTCTCATTTCTGCTGAGTCCCTTTCCAAACAGACAGGCTGAGAGCAGGAGTTTGGGGTTGTGCCAGCCCGTGCAAGGAGCTGCCCTGAATCAAATCCCCAGGCAGACGGACTCTGGTGGGGTTTGTAAAACACTGAGCACCTTCTTGGCAGAGCTGCAGTAAATAAGAGTGAGTAAAAAAAAAAAAAAAAAAAAAATTGGCCTGATCTCCAGGGAAAGGGGGAGCTCCTGGCCCGGTTCATTCCCAGCCCTGCTGCAGCAGCTCTGTGGAAAAGGGCTCATGGCTGGACTGAAGGGGAAAAAATCCTCAATTTGATGAAGTTTGATTGATGAAGTCAGGTAAAAAACCGCCCAGAGAGGAGGATGTGCACTGGGATTTGACCTGGATGTGTCACTGACACTTTCCACTGTCCCAGGCACTGCCAGGGATCCAGGGGCAATCTGGGCACCCTGTGCCAGGGCCTCACCACCCTCCCAGCCAGGAATTCCTTGCCAGTATCCCATCCAACCCTGCCCTGTGGCAGTGGGAAGCCATTCCCTGTGTCCTCCAAGCCCTTGTCAAACTGGCAAAGAGCTCCAGGTGGAGCCTGGGAAGTGCAGGATGCTCTCCTGGCAGAGCCCAGCCCAGGGCTGCCTTTGCCTGGCCAACATCTGATGCCTCACAGAGGGGATGCTGGTGCATCCAGATATTTCCACAGCTCAGACCCAACGCAGGCACCAAAAATAAGATAAAACAAAAAATAATTCCCAATAAAGCTCGCCTCCTAAAGGCAATAAATAACCCTGAGCCGTTGCTGGCTGCTCTCAGTCCAATTACCCATCAGCAGGGCTGTGAGGGAAAACACACCAACCTCATTTTGCTGCTACTTGGGGCTTCAGCCTCTGCCAGTTTTTGGCCTCCAACCCTGCCCCAAATCCAGCAGAGCTCTCCAGGAGCAGGACATCCATGGGCAGCACAGGTGAGCTCTGCCCTCTGCAGCCCCAGGGCTCTGCTGCCGTGGCAATTTTACTCTGCAGCACCCAACCCTGAGTCCCTCGTCCCCACAGCAGGGCCTTCAGGTGCTCTGAGGTGTGGGAAAAGCCTCCTGCAGCCCAAGGAATGGTTTGGGTTGGAAGAGAGCTTAAGGGTCATCCAGTGCCACCCCTGCCATGGCAGGGACACCTTCCACTGCCCCAGGTGGCTCCAAGCTCTGTCCAGCCTGGCCTTGGGCACTGCCAGGGGTCCAGGGGTAGCCACAGCTGGGCCTGCCCACCCTCACACCAGTAGGATTCCAGTCAGGATGGAACTCAGAGCCTTTAGGGAACCCCAGAGGCAGCTGGAGCTCTGTGCCCAAGGAGGACACAGCTGTGGGAAGGTGTCTGAGCAGGGCAGGCCGTGCTCTCCCTCCAGCTTGGCCACCCTCTGCGACACTCTGGGAGCTTCCCCAGGAATCAGTGGCCACTCTTTGAACTCTGTAGCCACGGCTGGTGGTGCTGGGGAGCTGCTGGAAGGGGGGGACTCCATGTGACAACAGTAAAAGTGTTCCTGGAGGGGTGCCCTCGCCAGAGTCAGCCATTGGCAGCCATACGCTGATTCCCTTCCCATAAACAAAGCCAGGCAGATAAAAGCAGCAGCAACAGCCTCCTCCTTCCCCCCAGAGCAGCCCCTGCACACCCACCCCCCATCTGGAGCTCATTGGGGGCAGCTGCTGGAAGGACAGGGCTGGGATCCAGCTGAGCTGTCAGGAGGGAGCTGCAAAAACGGGGCCCAGTTTGGGCTGGGAGCTGGGGTCACACCCGTGGTGGTGGCAGATGGAGGCACAGCCTGGGGACAGGGGCTGGACTTGAGGGTCCTTGTGGGTCCTTTCCAGCTCAGGGGGTTCCACGGAACAGAAAAATGATGTATCAACCTCGGTTTTTTAGGGCTGCTGGAGAGAACCCCTGCCTCACCCACTGCTCACTCCCACCAGAGCCACAGCTGAGCCTCAACCCTTCAAACCCCAAGGCCAGCTGTGGTTTTACCTCTTGCATGTTTTTCAGCCCTTTTTGGTTGGGTTTGGCCACTTTTTGGTTGAGCTTTTTGTTTTTGTTTTTTTTTTTTTTAGTGGAGACCCAGGGCAGACAACTGACAAATCACCCTTAATCCACCTGAGCTGTTAAATCTCCTGGTAATCCCTCCCCAGCGCTGCTCCCCTCCAACAGCCCCTCTTGGGTCCATCAATCAGCTCCTGGGTGTCCATCTCTCCTTTGGAAAACCTGGGGACCTCCCACAGCTTCCCTGTGAACCCAGACAGGGGTCAGTGCACTGAGTAAACTGGTGGGGAGGGCAGGTCCTCATATTTATATGGAAACCCATTAGCTGGGAATATTTTATCTCCCCCCAGGTTGGAAGCGGAGGCTGGGAGCGATGGGATGGTTCTGGAGCTGCCTCTGAAATGCCCAGGTTTGCCCTCCACGCTCGTGGTTGTGTTATCCAGCACGTTCTTAATGCCATGGAGTGAGAAAAGTGGGTGCTGAAGGTGTTCAGAGAGGGGAAAAAAGGAGTGAGATCTTTCCCTGCTGGATTTTAAAGCCAAACAAAAGCTTCCAAAGCAACCTGGATCCCTCCTGGCTGATGTGTTTCAGCCAGCCAGTCCCTCTGTGGATGATGTCCTTCTCCAGGCCCAGGATGGGCTTTGGAGGTGTTGCTGTTTTCAACCCAACCCTGACAGCATCACATGCTGATTACCAAACCCTGAGAAATGTGGGATCTTGGCTCTGGAGCTGGGAATTTGATGATTTGAAGGAATGGGCAGGACAGGGAGAGTCGTGGGGAGCAGTGCTGGGCTGCTCTGGAGCGGGGAAGGGAGGATGAGCTGTCCCAGGGAATTTACAGATGGAGACACACAAGCTCCCTGATTCCCAAAAAATGATGTGATTCCTCCCTGGGAGTTCTCTGTGATGAGCTGAGATCCTGGGAAATGCACAGGATCTGGGATATAATAAAGGATCTGGGATATAATAAAGAGCAAAGCCTGAAGAGGGACAGTGGGGATGAGGTCTGGGCCACTCCAGGAGCCTGAGGGGGATGCAGATTTTGGGGGATTTCTGGTGCTCAGGGCTGCTTGCCAGCCCCAGGCTCCCATCCCAATCTCCCTGCCAACATCAAAGGGCTCTGGATCAGGCATTGATAAATTTGTTCTTAATGGTTTCTTCTTTTTGATCTGCTGTTCATGAGCTGTGCCATGAGCCTGGAAGAGCAGGAGTTCATCTCTGGATGCCAACCAGGGCTTGGGACCTGTTGTTGTGGGGTTGGGCCCTTCCCTTCTCCCTGATCTCTTTCCCTAATGCTGGAAACCCACAGATGAAATTCAACAGGGTGGGAGCTCCTATGAACATTTATTTTCTGTCTGCAGGGAGAAAAGCTGAGGGTGATGAGGGGCATCCTGTTTGGACAAGCCCAATCCCAGTTCTACTCGGGTGCACAGTTCAGGACTCCCACTGGATCCACGCTGGAATCTGCCTATCAGTGATCATCTCCCAAAACATCTTTGCTCTTGGAAAGCCACAGCAAAACATTCTGAGGAGCCTGAGCAGGGAGACCACAGCTGTGAGTGTCCAGGCAGAGCTCCCTGGTGAGTCTTCACAAAGGAATTCTGCGTTCCTCCCACTGCTTTGCCCTCCCCAAAGTGACTGGGGCAGAGAAAAGGAGAATTATTCCCGGGTAGAAAGGGAATAGAAAACCCCTGCAGAAGGTTTTTAAAGGAGTTGGAGGAACTCTTTTTTTCAGTTAATTTTAATGCAAACATTGAACTCCTTGATACCAGCAGAGATCTCTGGGGCTGTGAGCTGTGCTCCCCGTTCCCTTGGAGTCTCTCTTTTCCTGGGACAGGGTGATTGATCAGATAAATCATAGCCCTGGGCTATGGATTTACAGTAGTCCTGGGCTATGGATTATCTTCCCATGCTCCATTTGCAGTGGGGAATGGGAGCAGAGCCGGGACAAAGCTCTAAAACCTTCCCATTCTCATCTGGCAGTGCCAAACAATGCCCTTCAAACACCACCTGATGGCCCAAGGAGGGTCCAGGAGGGCAGAGCCTCTTCACAGCAAAAAGCTTGGATGCTGCAGTGGAGCCAGGAGTGGAGATGGGAGCCAGGCTGGGTCACTCCAGGGACAACAAAGTCCACAAATCCAGTGTGTTTGCAAATCCATCGTTGTGGATTGGGGACCTCCTGGAAGATCCGTGGTCTCATCTGTCCACCTGCTCAGGGAATCCCAGAATCCCTGAGGTTGGAAAAGCCCTCCAGGATCACCGAGTCCAACCTGTGACCAATCCCCACCTTGTCACCCAGACCAGAGCACCGAGTGCCACCTCCACTCCTTCCATGGACACCTCCAGGGATGGGGACTCCAAACCCCCCTGCCAAGGCCTGCCCACCCTTTCCATGGAGAAATTCCTCCTGATGTTCCAATTGACCCTACCCTGGCACAGCCTGGGGACGTCCCCTCTTGTCCTGTCCCTGCTGTCACCCCGGGGTGAGCGGTGGCTGCTCAAGGCAGAGGGAACTTGGGGAGGTGGTGGAGTCCGCATCCCTGGATGAGTTTAAACAAAGCCTGGATGTGGCACTGGGTGCCATGGTTTAGTTGAGGTGTTGGGGCTGGGATGGACTGGATGATCTTTAAGTTCTCTCCCAACCAGGTGATTCTGTGAATTCTGTGAATTCTGTGAGCTCAGCCCTTGCTCCTCCCTGAGCTCACCTGGGCGAGAGCTCAGCATCCAAATCCATTGGGTCGGGAAGGGCAGGAACCAGGAAGCTCCTCCAAAACACAGCGCTATTTGTCCTCAGACGTGGGGATTAGTGAGAGCATTCATCAGAAAACAATAACTCTTCATGTCAGCCCTGCCAGGCCCTGCCAAGTCCATTCCCCCAACGGGCTCTTTGTTCTGTCCCTGCTCCAGACTCGCCCTCAGGACTGAGCCATCCCTCTCTGCACGTCACGTCTGCCCCTGGGAACAATCCTCACTCCGCAGCTCTGGGACAGCTTTCCACGACATCCCTGTGCTTGCTCATTTGTTTCATTTGTGTTAATTAACCCTGCTGAGCTCAAGCTCCTCGTGGTCCTGGTTTTAGGGGTACAAAAGTCTTGAATTTTCTACCTGCCTGAGGTTTCTTCTCTGCTGCTCTGGGGTCCTGCCACTTGAGGCTTCCCCTGGGGCTGGAAACTCAAATCTTTAAGCCACTTGTAGCCTGTGCTGTCGGGAAAGGACAGGAAGTTTCTCAAGTATGGGATTTTTAGGCAGAATGTTGAATCTCTGGTTCCTTCTCGTGGCCAGGTTAGAACTCAGGACAGCCAGGTCAGCTCGGGGTGAGCAAACCATGAGTTACAACCCCATCCCTCTGGCCACGGCGTATTTTTTGTTCCCACTTGAGTGCTCCCAAGCCTGCAGGAGACACCTGGACACAGGTGACCCCCAGGAAACACAGAAGGCCTGGAATGTAAGATCTTCCACGCCGTGTTGGAATTTGCATCTCTTGCCCATCCAAACCACCTCAAATCTGTACCAAAGATCTCTCTGTGACTTTAATTCCTGACCAACCATCCATGTTTACAGCTGGAGCTAATTAAGCCTGGTAATTACACGCAAGGGCTGGTTTACATCCCAGCCAAGCTCCGTGCAGGACCCATTCACTGTGGCCATGGCAAAGAACCAACCTCTCCCTGTCCCCCCCGTGATGCACGAGGCCTCTTCACCTGTCCTTGGAGGAGTTTGGGGTGGGATATTGGGAAAAATCCTTCCCTGTGAGGGTGGGGAGGCCCTGGCACAGAGAATCTCTGGCTGCTCCATGAGTACAGATGAGCTGCTTTGAAATATTCGATGAGGTCACCAATGGAAAGAGAAGGAAACACCCATGGCTCGTTGTAATAGTATATATAATATATTTTATTATATGTATATATAAATAAAAGTTGTATATATGTGTATACATTTATGTATAAACACATATTTTACTATATATATAAATAAAAGCTGTATAGCTGTATAAATTTATATATATATAAATATACACTTAGAAGATATATGCAAAAATATATAAAACAGTGTATATATATTTAAATTAAAATAATATATATATTTGTACACTCATTTATGCATACCTCTATGTATTGTATAGAAGTAGAAAATATACTTTTATATACTATGGTATTTTATGTGTATGAATTACATGTATAGTATATTTTTATATTTATGTGTATATTTATATATATTATAGATGAATGTTATCTATATCTATATTAACTATACAGATATAAAAATGCACAGATATTAAAATACACATATATATAAATTATGCACATATAAAATTTATGTGCTATGTACAGTATTTTATATGTATATAAATGAAATATCTACAGAAATACATATGTGGAACTATTCATAGAAAATTTATGCATCACATAAATATAATATTTATATATCACATATATGGCATTTATACATATATACATTTATATTTTTTATCTATTATAGATGTATATATAGCATATATATAGTGCTTCTATTTACATTGTATTTATATTTACACAGTATATATATTTTATAGACTATTTATATTTATATTTATATTTATATTTATATTTATATTTATATATTTATATTTATATTTATATTTATATTTATATTTATATTTATTTATAGTTGTTATAGTTACATTTATAGTTATATTTACATTTATATTTATAGTTAGTTACAGTTTAGTTGTAGTTGTAGTTATTTATTTATGTTTATACACTATATATATATAGATATATATATATAGATATAGCTATATAAATATATATTTTAAAATATATTTATACAGTGTGTATTGTGTACATTTATCATGGCCAAGCCAAGATGGTGGCCAAACCAAGATGGCGGCCCCTGTAGGCCGAGGCCTTCCAGACCCACTTTCCTCCCAGGAGAAGGAGAAGCCACAGCTGCTCCTGGCAGACAATTCCAGCCCATCTCGGGCCTGTCCTGTCCGAGCGGGAGCAGCCGGGAACATCAGGGGCCATGCAGGGCCCAGCAGCCGAGTCTGGGTCTGGGAAGGTCTGGGGTCTCCGTGTGCCAGCTCCAGCGCTCCAGAGAGACCGTCCCTTCGGCACCTCGATGTCCCCCAAGGCCTCACGCTGCCTGTCCCCGCCAAGCTGTGATGCCAGGGCCCCCTCCTGCCCTCCCTGCAATTCCTGGGTTTCCATCCATCCTCCTCCTCCCCCTGTTCCTCTGCTGTTTGCAGATCGACCCATGAAGGCCAGGGAGGGATGGAAGATTTCCTTCAAGAAGCTCCTCACCATCCTCCTCCTCTCCGGCGCCATCTTCAGCCTCATCATCTCCCTCCGTTCCTTCAGGAGTTTGGAGCTGAAGCATCGCTACCCCGTTCCCTCTGCCCAGAAATTCCCGAGCTGCGGGAATGCCAGCACCCCGCCCAGGGGTGGCCGCGGCCTGTCCATCCTGCTCTGGATGTGGCCCTTTGGCTTCCACTTCAACTTCACCGACTGCTCTGAGCTCCTCAGCTGCCCGGGCTGTCGCTGTCACTTCACCGTCCGCCGCAGCCACTGGTGCCAGGCGGACGCCGTGATCCTGCACCACCGCGACGTGTGCCAGGACCGGGAGCGCCTGGCACGGCTGCCCCGGCTCCCCACCCAGCCCTGGATCTGGCTCAACATGGAGTCTCCGAGCCACTCCTCCAACCTGAGGGACATGAACGACCTCTTCAACCTGACCATGTCCTACCGGCGGGACTCGGACATCTTCGTGCCCTACGGGGAGCTGCGGCTCCTGAGGCAGCCCCAGCCCGTCACCATCCCACAGAAGTCCAAACTGGTGGCCTGGGTGGTCAGCAACTGGCGGGAGGAATCGCGCCGGGTCAGGTACTACCAGGAGCTGAGGAAACACATCCCCGTGGATGTCTACGGCAAGAACCACACCCTGCTGGCCCACGACCAGCTCCTCGCCACCATCTCCCAGTACACCTTCTACCTGGCCTTCGAGAATTCGCAGCACCAGGATTACATCACCGAGAAGCTCTGGAGGAACGCGCTGTCCTCCGGCACCGTCCCTGTGGTGCTGGGGCCTCCTCGGGAGAACTACGAGCGCTTCCTGCCCCCCGACTCCTTCATCCACGTCGACGACTTCGGCAGCGCCCGGGAGCTGGCGCGGTTCCTGTTGGAGCTGGCCTGGGACGCCGAGAGGTACCGGGGCTACTTCCAGTGGCGCCGGTGGTTCCAGCCGGTGCTGGGGACGGGCTGGGCCCTGCGGCTCTGCAGGGCCTGTCACTTCCTGCACACCACCGAGCCCCGGTACCGCGCTGTGCCCGACCTGGCCGCCTGGTTCGTGTAGCTGCTGAGGGCTCAACGCCCCCTTTGTCCTCCTGCAGTTTCCCGGGATTTGGACGCGCTGGGAACAGAGGGACGGGAGGAGTGTTGAAGTGAACAAGGACAAGGAAGTGGTGGGGTGTTTATGTCTTTGCTTTGCAGGAGAATGGAAGAGGAGTTTGGGGTGGGTTTGGCTGCTCCCTGAAGAACTCGTTTTGCCAGTCCCGCAGAAGTTCACCTTCAGTCCCTCTGGACAATTCTGGAGCAGCTCCAGAGGTTGGAGAACCAAAGCGAGTGGCCAGGAGGGGAAGGTGGAAGAACAACTCCCACCACAAACCTGTCCCGAGGACTTTGTGCTGTCCTTGAAAGGGGTGGCACCGCCAGACTGCTGCTCCTGCTGCAGGAGGAGCTGGCCCTGATCCTGTCTGCCAGCCCCTCTCTCCCAGTCCTGTTCCTCTGTCCCAGTCCCATCCCTCTCTCCCAGCCCCTCTCCTCTCTCCCAGTCCCTCTCCTCTCTCTCAATCCCATTCCTCACTCCCAGTCCCTCTCTCCCAGTCCCATCCCTCTCTCCCAGTCCCTCTCTCCCAGTCCCTCTCCTCTCTCCCAGTCCCTCTCTCCCAGTCCCTCTCCTCTCTCCCAGTCCCACTCTCCCAGTCCCTCTCTCCCAGTCCCTCTCCTCTCTCCCAGTCCCTCTCTCCCAGTCCCTCTCCTCTCTCCCAGTCCCACTCTCCCAGTCCCTCTCTCCCAGTCCCTCTCCTCTCTCCCAGTCCCTCTCTCCCAGTCCCTCTCCTCTCTCCCAGTCCCACTCTCCCAGTCCCTCTCTCCCAGTCCCTCTCCTCTCTCCCAGTCCCACTCTCCCAGTCCCTCTCTCCCAGTCCCTCTCCTCTCTCCCAGTCCCTCTCTCCCAGTCCCTCTCCTCTCTCCCAGTCCCACTCTCCCAGTCCCTCTCTCCCAGTCCCTCTCCTCTCTCCCAGTCCCTCTCTCCCAGTCCCTCTCCTCTCTCCCAGTCCCACTCTCCCAGTCCCTCTCTCCCAGTCCTATCCCTCTCTCCCAGTCCCTCTCTCCCAGTCCCATCCCTCTCTCCCAGTCCCTCTCCTCTCTCCCAGTCCCACTCTCCCAGTCCCTCTCTCCCAGTCCCTCTCCTCTCTCCCAGTCCCTCTCTCCCAGTCCTGCAGCCCCACCCTGCCCTTGCTCTGCCCTGGGCTCTCCCTGGCCACCTTTGGGTGCTTCCTCAGGACCTTCTCCCCATCCCCAGCGATGCCCTGGACTCTGTTCTCCCGACTCTTGATCCCTGAGCCCTCCAAAGGTCTGTCCTGACCCCAGGGGTTTTCCATGAGGGAAATCAGCTCCCAGCCCAGCAGTGCACACAGGGATGCAATTGTTTGCTCCATCAGCAGCGTTTCACAAACATTTCCAAGAATTCCAGCTGCTGTTCCTCCTGCAATCCTTCTGTAGGATCAACCACAGCCATCAAAAATCCCTTTTTTTCCATCACCACCCTTTGCCATCTTCATTTTCCCTCTGCTTGTGTATCAGCACAAGCCAAATGGAGATTTTGCTCACGGGGAGTTAATTTTGAGAAGCTCCAAGGGATTTTTCTCACTGGGAAATAATTTTGGGAAGCTCCAACACTGGGGTTCAACACTGACCATCCCATTTCCTGCCTCATTCTTTTTTTCCATTGCAAAATGACCAAAGGAATACTAAACATCATCTGAGAGCTGGGAATTCTAAACCAGGGCTTAAATGAAACTGCTTTACTTAAAGCAACAAAAATTTGCCACTTACACTATAGAAGTTGACAACACACACCTCATTTCCCAGGAATTACACCCAAAACCATCCCTGATCCCAACACTTCCCAACTTCACATTTTTTCCCTGTGACCGCTGCTTTCATCCCAAATTTCTTTTTTTTTTTTTTTTTTTTTTTTTGTGCTTTTGGAGGAGTCAGATTTTCCAAGCAGCCCTCTCCCATGGGATCATCAAACTCTAATTTCTTGATTTTTTAAATATTTATTTATTTGATTCTGGACAGGCTGGTCAGCGGGATTTGGGTTTTTCTTGGCTTTTCTGGAGCGCGCGCGCACGCCGTGCACGCGCACGGGGGGAGATTTATGGCTCTCCAAAGATTCTTCCTAAAATATTTACAAAGTGGAGCTTGGAGCGGGAATGTTTGACTCGGCCATGGCTGTCAGGCCTCTGGGTGGCATGAGGGGGGAATATAAACAGACCTTTTTTTCCATTCCCAAAAAAAACCCCTATAAACCTTCTATCCTTTCAACCCCCCCCTCCTCCATTGTTCTCCATTTTCCGGTGCCAGGTTTGAGCCTATTTTGGAATGAAAATCAAAAGAAATTCTGGTTTTCTGGACAGACTGGGCTGGGACTGGTGGTGTTAAAGGACAGAGATTATTCCCTTTCCCTTTCCCTTCCTATTTCACATGATTTCCTCGGAATTTTCACATTTTTGAGCCAACCCATTTGGAAGCACCTTTCCCAGAAGGGCCAAAGCTGATTATTTCTGTGTCTTTCCTCAAAAAAACCCATGATAGAGGAGAAATCCATAAAAATCCTTCTTTTTATTCCCACTTTTGCCACAAGGATGAAAAAGATCACACCCGAGTTCAGGTTTGTTTAAAAAAAAATAATATCAAACAGCTTTTTATTTCATTTTATTTTATCTTATTTTATTTTTCCCCCCACAAAGGTTCAGGATAAATGGTACAAATGTAATAAATGTAAACTGCACTTGGCACCGTCGGGGTCAATAAATAACATAAAAAAGGGAGCGAGCGTGGGAGGCGTTTGGGAGGCGGCGCTTTGGGATCTAAATAAATAACATAATTTACTTCCAATAAATAGCAGTATCCAAAATACAGATGCATTGCATCCACTTCTGCAGCCGGGCACGGGCCCGGCGATTCCGGAGGGGAACAGGAAAATCCGGATGGTGCTGGCGGTGCTGGAACAGGAATCCCTTTTCCCCTTTTCCCCCTTTTCTACCTTTTTTTTTCTTTCCCCCCTTTTTTCCTTTTTCTCCTTATTTTTCTTTTCCCCCTTTTTTCCTTTTTCTCCTTTTTTTCCTTTCCCCCTTTTTTCTTTTTTCTTTTTCCCTTTTTTCCTTTCCCTCTTTTTTCTTTTTTTCCATTTTTCCTTTTCCCCTTTTTTCCTTTTCCCCTCTTTTATTTCCTTTTTGCTCCTGTTTCCCCTTTTTACTTTTCCCCCCTTTTTCCCCTTTTCTCTTTCACCTCTTTCACCTCCTTTTCTTTTTATTTCCTTTTTTCCCCTTTCCCCTTTTTTTCCTTTATTATTTTTCCTTTTTGCCTTTTTTTTTGTCTTTCCCTTTTTACCTGTTCTTCTTTCCCCCATTTCCACCTTTTCATTTTAATTGCTTTTTTCCCTTCCCTCCATTTTTTCCCTTTTTTCCCCTTTTCCCTTTTTCCCTTTTTTCTCCTGCATATTTTCCCCCTTTTTATTTTTTCTCCTCCCCCCTTTTTTCTTTTCTCCCTTTTTCCCTTTTTTCCTTTCCCCCTTTTCTTCCTTTTTTCTTCCCTCCTTTTCCCTCCTTTCTCTTTTATTTCCTTTTCCCCCCTTTTCCCTTTTCTCCCCCTTTCTCTTGGGCCTCCCCTTCGAGGCCACGCTTTGTTTAGCCCAGAAGAAAAACACGTGGCAGCCCCGTTCCCAATTTACAACTGGCAGGAAAAGCTGAGGCTCTGATTCCCACCAAAATATCATTTCCCTTGATAAATTCGTAAAATCCTTTCTCCCCAGCAGGATCCTGGAGCTGTTTAAACCCAGAACATTCTCTCTGTGAGTGCTTTCATCGAGTGGAAACGACGATGTCGGACCCAGTTTTCCCCCCCGTGGATCCCAAATTGGGAGCAAAACCCTGGGAACAAATGGGATCCCGAGAGATTTGTGGGATGTGCGGATCTGATCCCGAGCTGGAGCTGGATCTTTCCCCAAACACAGCGTGTCCTGATGGAAAACCCACTGGAAATCCCAGAACTCACCATGGCAGGGCTGGCAGAGCACAACCCTGGGATTTTTGCACTGTCACAACCACCCGGAGCATTTTAAACATCTCCTCGTGTTTCCAAACCTCCTGCTCTTCCAAACCCTCCTCTCTCAGGAGGACCTGCAGCCCCAGACAAACAAAAACCCAACCCCAAAATCCCCTCAACAGCTGTTGCATATTGGTGGTTATTATTATTAATAATAATTATAATATTAATATTCACATTAATATTAATATTAATATTAGCCACAGCACATGGGATGCTGAGGAAGGAGCCAGATGAGATTCTGCTGTGGCTTTGAGGAGGGAATTTTCCACTTTTTTTTTTTTTTTTTTTTGCATTGTAGGCATTCTTCTGGACAGCTCCAGCTCCTATTACAGCAGAGGGGGCTGGAGAAATGGAAAGCATTAGGGAAACCTCAGCCTTTCGATTGGAACCACATTTCCAGGGCCGGCTGGCAGCGGGATGGCACCAGGACAGCTGGACAAGTTCCACGAGGAGGAGGAGGAGCCCTGAAAAAGACATGGAAGCAGAATCCATCCTTGGCCACACCACGATGCCCCATCTCACCCCAGTGGGGAGTTTTGCGGCTGCAAATCCCAGCTGTTCCCAAAAAACCCCAGCAGGAGCAGCGTGAGGCAGATGGGGAACATCCCTTCCACATGGGCCGGAGCTCCACTGGCAGTAGGGGGAAATTAAAAAAAAAAAAAAAAGGCCAAAAGTGATGGATTGGAGCTATTCCTGCTGGTATTAACACACCATTGCATTGAGTCAGGTTTTCCTCCCGGTTTTGGTGGCTCCAAGATGGATTTGCACTGGGAATGGGGGATTTTGGCAGCTGGCAGAGCTGCTCCTCCCTTGTCCCTTCGTCTTCCTGCAGCTTCCACCACCACCCTGGCGAGAGGAGGGTCCCTTGGGCTGGGTGCCCACCATCAGGGCACCCTAAATCCCTGGATTCTGCCAAAAAACTGTCCCAAACCAGGGTGCAAACACTGAGCAGAGGCAGCTCCTGCTCCAAATCCTCCTCTGCAGCACCAGGTCCTGCATTGCTTCCACACCACCTTCCCTGCCTTCCCTGCTCTGCTTCCATTCCTTTATTTTTTACTGCAACAAAACTAATTTTAGTTTTATTAGCAGCGAGGCCTGGAAAGCACCCAAGCCCTTGAGAGGACAGTTATTATTATTATTATCATCATTATTATTATTAGATTTGGGTGCTTTTTTTTTTTCTTAAACTCCAGTGAGCCGCTTATCCACTGCGAGCCCGGCGCAGCTCTTGCTGCCCATCTGCCATTCCCATCCTCCAGCTGATTATTTTGGGCCACTTTTCCCATTTCCAGGCCTGCAAACTCACACCTCGGTTCGGGAGCTGCACCTGGAGCGTGGAGTTTATCCGCTCTCCCTTCCCATTTCCCGGGTGCAGGTTTCACACCCCACACCCACGGCTGCCTCCTGCCTTTCCCAAAATCCAGGGGAAACTCCGTGTAACAGAGTCCAGGCTGCCTTCCCGGGCTGCCAGCCCTGCTGAAGGATGGTGTTTATATTCCTCCACTACACCCTGGCTCTGCTCAGCCAAGAGCTGCGTTTGGATAAAAAGGAAGAGAAAAAAAAAAATCCCCACCAGCCTGGCCCTGTGTGGAGGTCGGGAATGTGGCTGGTCCAACACCACACTGGAGATGCTGCCCCCCACCCCATCCCAAGGGATGCCATCCTGCTCTCCCAAATCCTACAGCACCATCACCAGCTGGGATCACCACCAGCAGCCCTCCTCCTCCTCGGGATGAAGGCACAAGGGATTTTTCCCCCTGTTTGTCTGGAGAGAGGAGCCAGGACGCCAGCGGGGGGGGGGGGTGGCATACGGAGTGTTTTCCCTCGCGTTGGTTAATGCCCAGGACATGACACCAATATTCTCCTTCTGTTTATGATTTGCTTTTTCTGGGAAGGGAGCCAAGGGGAGAAAACCCATCAATCCCAGGCAACAAATCGAGCCTGCCCAGGGAACGTGAAAGTCTGCGGGCTCATTTATTTTCCCGCAGAGTAAACAGCAGTGACACTGCTGTAAATGCGAGCGGAGCCAAACCCAGGACTAAGTCTCCTCTCCCGCAGGATTCCAGCCCTGACCAGAGGATGGGGAGAGCCGGGGGGATTTTTGGGAGACGCCAAACCAGGGATGCTCCTGCCCACACCGCCAAATGCTGCAGCTCTGCTGGTGGCCCTGGGGAGATTCTGTCACCTCCCTGGAGGTGGCTGGGCTCCGGCCCAGCTGCCTGTGGCAGGGGCACAGGAGGTTAATCCAGTTACTTCAGATTATCCCGAGTTTTAAGAAGAAAAGCCCCAGGGCTGCAGGAATGAGTCGATGGCAAAAGGGGCACAAGCCAGAGGGAGTCAGAGCCACACACAAACCACTGTCGGCGTTTCTGTGTCCCCAGACACCGTGATCTGGGGTGGCTGGACCTCCCCCAGCAGCTCAGGGTGGTCACAAAACCCCAAAGCTGCAGAGAGAAGGACTCAACTCCCACCCTGGGGCAGCACAGGGCACCTGACACACCCTGAACCTGTAATGCACCCCAAAACACACTGGGAGTGTGCAGCACACCCCAAAACACACCCCAAGTGTGCATAACACTCCAAAGCACACCTGGATTGTGCAGCACACCCCAAAACACACCCCGAGTGTGCAGCACACTCCAAAACACATCCTGAGCGTGCAGCACACCCTGTCCAGTACCACACAGCACCGGCACTGCTCATAACACCCCCTGCACATGCCACACCCCTGTGCCACACCCCTGTGCCACACCCCTGTGCCACACCCCTGTGCCACACCCTGACACAGAACCCCTGGCACGCGCAGGTCCCCCATGCCAGAGACACCTGCGCTGCAGCACCCCCTGTGCAGGTAACGTGGCCCGTGACACGTGTGACACGCCTAACATGCAGCGCCAGGTCTGGACACGTTGCACACCCACTGTCACCTCAGCAGGGACCACTGGGCCACCCGCAGAGGGGACGACAGCCCCAAGCCACCATCACCGCTCCAACCGCCTCCGCCGCGGCAGCGGCCACGTCTCTAGTCCTGCGCGGCCGGCGGGATGGTGACACCGAGGGACACGCCAGTGGCTCAGTCTCTCCTCCTCCGGCCACTCCAGCCTCCATCCCAGTCCCTCTGCCCGGGTAGCCCCGTCACACGCAGCCGCACTCCTTGGCCGACAGCTCGTTGACGGTGTAGTAGCGGTTGTAGGCGTCCAGGAAGGACACGTCGTCGTCGTAGGCCAGCGGCCTGCAGCACGGCCGGGCCCGGATCTTCTCCTTCCGGATCTTTTTGCGGCTCCTCATGCTCTTGAGGGAGAGGTCGTAGCTGCGCACGGCGGCCTCGCAGGTGCCGCTGCAGTAGCGGAACAGAACCGTCTCGTCCGACTCGTAGCCCAGGCCCAGCTCGCTGACGCTGACCTCCAGCTCGCGCAGCTCGCAGGGTTTGTGGCGGGCGCGGGCGCGTTTCCTGCGGCTGCCGGCGCGAGGGAACAGCGGCAGCTCGTGCCCGCCTGAGTTCATGGCCTGGCGGTAGCGCTCCACCAGCGCCGAGATCAGCTGGCGGATCTCGCCCTCTGTGTAGCTCTCCAGCAAGGCGCTGTCTGCAAGAGGAAGGGACACCGTTAGTGGGTGTCCCCATGGGGGGTGGGGGTTACTAGGGTGGGTGGAGGTGGCCTGAGGTGGGAGATCCTCCATGGATGAGGGTCTCGGGATCCTCCAGGATGGAGATTCCCTGGAGCGGGTGGATAACCCCAGGATGGAGATTCCCTGCAGTGGGTAAACATCCTCCAGGAAGAAAGTTCCTTGGGGTGCCTGACTCCCAGGATGGAGATTCCCATGGTGGGTTAACATCCACCTGGATGGAGGTCACCCGAGATGGGAGATCCTCCATGGATGAGGATCTCAGGATCCTTCAGGTGCCTTAAGGTGGATGGCTGATCCCCAGGATGGAAATTCCCTGAGGTGGGAGGACATCCCCCAAAATGAAAATTCCCTGGAGTGGGCGAACATCCCCTAGGATGGAGGTCCCTTGGGCCAGGTGGATTTGGGGAGAAGCCCCAATAAATTTCCTCTTTGTACTGTTTCATCATGGTCTGGGAGCCCCAAGACCCCCAAGGGCTGCCCCTGAGACCCCAGGGCTAGCAGCCAACACACAAACTGTGCCCAGCTGCTGCTGGCAACACCCACATCCCTTTGTCCCAACCCTAAATCCAGGGTTATTCCAGCTCAGCTCTGCAGGAGGCACAGGAAAGACAGAGGAAAGCGTGATTTGACAGCTTGTCATCGATTTCCAAATTTCCACCCAAAAAAAGCAGTTCCTCTGGTTTGGAATCAAAACAAACACATGGGGATTTCCAGCCCTCAGGGAGCACCGAGGGGTGAGCAGGGGGAGCTGCTGCCGTAAAATTAAAAAAAAAAAAAAAAAACAAAAAAGAGCCATTTGGAAGGGAATAAAAGCAGCTTCTTTGCAGGAACTGAGCTGTTTGAGTTTCCCTCTGTGGAGAGCTGCTGTGTTCACACCAAAGTTTGGTGCCCAGTGCCTCCTGCTTGCCCCAAGTTCTGGTTTAAACCCTCCTAAAGGGGATGTTTGGATGCAGGAGAGGGCAAGGAATGACCCCACAGGGATTTGGGGGATCTTTGGGGCGGGGGGAGAACAATGACCACAGGATGGAGGAGCAGGAGCTTACACTGGGCCAGCAGAGAGCCGTGGCGTTGCAGGGCCCGTGGGGATCTCCGCGGAGCCGCCAGCAGCGAGGAAGAGGAGGAGGAGGAGGAAGAAGAGGAGGAGGAGGAGGAGGAGGAATCCCGTGAGGAAGACGGCGAGGAAGGCAAGGGGCTGAATTCCCGGCTTCCGCTGAACATGTCTCTACAAACTAAAATGGATAACATGGAACTGAGGAGCATCGATGCAATGGCTGCAAACTTCCATACCTTCATCTTAGAGCAAGTCAGAACATTGAAACTCTGCAAAACAGGCAAAACAAACATCCTTAATGTGTGCCCCGAGCCCCGGAGCCCCTTCCTCCCGCCCTCCCTCCCTCCCTCCCTGTGGCTTGGGATGGGGGATCCTTCCTGTGGGATCCCCTTGGCTCCAGCTCCTCCCTTCCCAACACCGGCACGGTGCTGAGATGGGAAACTGAGGCACGAGGGGCAGCCCAGGGACGTGCTGGATTGGTGTGAAAGGTGGCTTGGGGCTGGTGGTGGCAATGGGGATGAGGTGGCAGCAATGGGGATGAGGTGGCAGCAGTGGGGACAAGGTGACACCAACGAGGATGAGGTGACACCACCAGGGACAAGCTGGTGGCCTCATCCCACCCCTTCTCAACAAACACAGCTGCCCTGGCAGGTGGGCTCCCGCTGCCCCTCCCTCCATCCAGGTTTCCTCACAGTGGCTGAGGACAGGGACACTCCTGTCACCCCAGGGACACCTGGGGACACCTGGGACACCTGGGACACCTCTTCCCTGGCACATTTCTTTGGGAAGCAGAGAGCAGCAGGAGGAGTCCCTGGCCCTGATGGGTTTGATGTCCCTGTCCTTCCACCTCCTGGCTCCTATATTTATTTCAGCTCCTTGCAAACTCCAAATATTTTTCCTTTTTAAATAAAATTTCCGGGGGGGACGGGGGGGGGGGGGGAGAGGTATTAAAAAAAAAAAAAAAAAAAAAGAAAGGGGGAAAAAAAAGGACAAAAGAAAAAAAACACAATCCCAGTTTTATAGAATTTACCAGATAGAATTTACTGGGGGGGAAATGTTTGTTTTAAACTGGAATTTGACAGGTTTGCTTTTATTTTTATTGTAGAAAACACCATGAAGGGCTGTGACTGCCCCCTCATCACCACATCCCTTGATTTTATGGGATGCAGATAATTCCCTGTCCACCAACAGGAATGAGATACCCTGTAGGTTACAGGATCACTGCAGGACCCAGCCAGAGTCTAAATATTTTCAACGGGGTATAAACAATGCCAAGATAGAAAAAGAATCGTTTGGCCTTATAAGGAGGGAAGAGGGTGGAATCCCAGCGGTTCTGGAGCGGCGGCGCTGGCCTGGACACCAGGAATGGGAGCTGGGAGAGGCTGCTGGGAGCACTGGGAGCACTGGGAGCACTGGGAGCACTGGGAGCACTGGAGGGGGTTGGTGCCAGCCCCGTCTGCTAGCAGGTCTCATCCCATCAAGCCAAAGGGCAGCCAGGCTCCCCATCCTGCAGGAGAGTGATGGAGGATGCTGGAGGATGCTCTAGGATGGATGGAGGAGGATGGGGGAGGATGGATGAGGATGGATGAGGATGGAGGTGGATGGAGGATGATGGGGGAGGATGAAGAAGGATGGAGGAGGACAGAGGAGGATGGGGGAAGATGGATGAGGATGGAGATGGATGGATGAGGATGGAGGAGGATGGGGGAGGATGGAGGAGGATGGAGGAAGATGGAAGATGATGGAGAAGGATGGAAGATGATGCAGGAGTATGGAGGAAGATGGAGGAGGATGGAGGAGGATGGAGGACGATAGATGAGGATGGAGGAGGATGGAGAAGGATGGAGGATGGAGGAGGATGCCAGGTGTGTTCACATCCACGTTCATCATCCTGACAGGACACAGTGGGAATGGTGATGGGACACAGGGAACGGCTTCCCTCTGCCAGAGGGCAGGGATAGGTGGGATATTGGGATGAAATTCCTGGCTGGGAGGGTGGTGAGACCCTGGAATGAATTTCCCAGAGAAGCTGTGGCTGCCCCTGGATCCCTGGAAGTGTCCAAGGCCAGGCTGGATGGGTCTCAGAGCAGCCTGGGACACTGGAAGGTGTCCCTGCCCACAGCAGTGGGTGCAACTGGATGTTGCAGTTCCCATTCTGGAATTCCACGATAATCAGGTGCCTTCAGCTCAGATTTCACCCTGGAAATAAGAGCAGGAGCAGGGGAAAGGCACTAAAAATTCCCTGGCATCCAAACCCTTCCCAGCAGGATCAGTGCTCAACGGTGCAGGACCAAGAAAAGCCCAGTTTGTTCCTGGAGAAAATCAGTGGAAATTAAGGATTTGTGAAGAACCAGCAGCCGCAGGGGAGGGTTTGGGGGGGAAAGGACACTTTGTTCTGCTCTCCAGGAGGACAAACAGCTTTTAACAGCTGATGTTGGGTACTTTAGGAGACGAATGCCACGGTGAACAACCAGCAGTGGGATCACACAAACCCCTGAGCTGAACCTCCGTCACCCAGGGGGACTCAGCCCCCTTTGTCCTGCTCAAGGCTGGGCTGGAGCAGGGCTGTGACACTTGATCCCACCACCTGAGAAAGGGCCTCTGGCTTCTTGCAGGCCCATAAAATTTTAGGAGAGTGGTTCCAGCCTCGCTGCACGTCCCATAAAAAAGCCTCCCATTCCGGCAGCCAGAAATCCTGGCCCCCACCCACTCGCCTGTGACCTTTCGAAAGACTCAAATCCCAGCTCCAATGTGCAAAACAATAACAACAAAGTTATTCCAGGCTTTGCTGTTGGTTTCTTTTGCTCTAAAAAGCCCCAGACCAGCCCTGTCCAACCTGGCCTTGGACGCTTCCAGGGATGACGGTGTTTCCACTTGTTTTTCCTGATAAATCAAAATCCAGCAACTCCATCCCCACAGACATTTTTTTGCCCACAAAAAGTGGAAGGTTTGGGGCTCTGCGGCGTCCTTCACTTTTCACACTCTCACTTTTTCCCATCGCTCTTGTTTTTCAATCCCACTCCCCGTTTTTTCCAGCAGACTCTTGGGATTTGTTTCCGATATCCATGGACTCCTTAAAGCTCACAGAGTCATAAGGTGAGGGAGAAAAGTGAATTTATTATTTTTTTCCCTAAATCCTCCTCGCTGAAGGGTTGAAAGAAGGAGATGCCAAAACTTTCAGCGCTGATGCTTCAAAGCAGAGGACCCAAAAGACATTATATTCTAAGTGTGCCATAAATTTTCCGTCGATTCATGTTTCCGGGCATTGATTCATTATTTTCCAGAGCCCAGCCTCAAGAATGGATGAAGCCACGGTGCGGCCGAAGGATTTTTGGCAACACAAAACACTTGGAAAGATGGAGGCCTTGATGGGACATCAGAGAGAGCTTCCACCTGCCACACATTGTTTATTTGAGTGCCTTACATGGGAGCCAAGCTGCTTTGAAATCCCGGCTCCTCATGACTCATCCCGCAGGAATTAAACAATTTCCATGGGCAGCAGCTCCGGAGGCTGCTCCTCCAGCAGCAGCTCCGGCTCAACGCCTGGTCCTGCTCACAGGATGGGGCTGGGTTGTCCTAGAGAGGGTGAGGGTGGTGGAGGGACAGATTGTTCCCAAGACTGCCTCAGATCTTCCCCAAAACTACCTCAGACCGTAAGAAAAAAATCCCTCAGATTTTCCCCAAAAATGTCCTCAGAGTGTCCTCAAAACTCCTTCAGATTTTCCCCAAAACTTCTTTAGATTTTCCCCAAAAACTTCCACATATTGTCCCCAAAATTCCTTCAGATTTTCCCCCAAAACTTCTTCAGACCTTCCCAAAATTGCATTAGTCCTTCCTCAAAATTTATCACAAGCTCCCAAAATACTTTCTTGGGGATTGAACCCTCCCAAAAAGCATTGGTGTGTCCAACACTGCTGGCCAGGGCAGGGGCTGCACTGGGAGGACTGAAACCTGCAGTGCCCCTGGATCAAACTGGTCTCAAAAAGCCAAAACTGGTCCCAAAATGGGGAGCATTGAGAGGGAAAAAAAGCCCCAAACCCTGATCCAGGTGGACCTGTTGGATTTTCCTGCTCTTTTGACAGCAAGTGGGTGCACAAAGGAGGGGAAAATGTCCCTGTTTCCATCTCCAGCTCTGCTCTGGGGACAAGGGACACCTCATCCCCGCTGGCAGCGCTGCCAGCCTGGCACTGTCACAGCCTCGAGCTCTGAATGCCGACCCCAGCAGTGGCCACGAGGCATCCTCAGCTCATCCCTGCTCCTCCTCCTCCCCCTCCAGCTCTTCCCACTCCCCCTAAACAGAACCAGAGCAGAGCGTGGGACACATGGTTCTGCTTTGCCTCAGTGAAATCCAGCCCAGCAGCTCCAGAGCTCTTCCCCAGCTTCCCCCAGACCCCCCCACAAAGGGCTGACCACAAACCAGGCACAGCCTGAGCCCTGGGATGCAGCCCTGCTCCTCTGGGAAAGGTTTGGGGCACGCCTGGGTGATGTGTGACCCCAGTGAGGGAACTGGAACTGGGCCCGGACCCACGGGATGGAGGGGAGGGAAATGGGATGGGGAGAGGGAAATGGGGTGGAAGAGAGGAAAATGGGGTGGAGGAGAGGGAAATGGGATGGGGGAGAGGGAAATGGGATGGTGGAGAAGGAAGTGGCATGGTGAAGAGGGAGATGGGGTGGGAGAGAAGGAGATGGGATGGTGTGGGGCAGGAGGAGCTCCAGCACTCCCAGAGCCCCCGGGCTGAACACGCCAAATTCCCTTGTTCCCACGCTGCCATGACATTTATGTTTGAGCTGAATTACGTCGGGTTTGGTTTACATCTCTCCAAACAGAGAGAGAGCAACAAACCCACCCCAACCCCCTCAACACGGTGGAAATCATAAGGAAAAGCCTCCTCCACGGAGCTGGTGGGATGGGGATGGATCGGCCAAGGGCACCCCTTGGTGCTGGGGACAATGCCAGGGGTGGTGGCCACGCCAAGTCGTGGTTGAGGAAGGAAGCCTGAGGAGTTTCCACCCAACGGAGCAGCTCTGGCTGTGGCCACATCCAAATTCCCACCATTTCATAGAATCACAGAGTCCCAGACTGGTTTGGGTTTCAAGGGAGCTTAAAGCCCATCCATGGCACCCCTGCCAGGGGCAGGGACACCTTCCACACCTTCCACACCTTCCACACCTTCCACACCTTCCACTATCCTAGGCTGTTCCAAGTCCCGCCCAACCTGCTTTGAAATTTTCCCTCATTTTGGATTTGGCAGAGCCAAACCAGCTCAAAAGAGGAGGCACCAGGACAAGGCAGGGATCTGGGGACACTGACCCATCCATATCCACATCCCAGACACCAAAGAGCATCATCTTTGGGAATGAGCAGGCACAGGGCCCCCCAGAGCCCCCCAGCACAGCCAGACCCCGCACTGGGGAGGAGATGCCCTGTCCCTAATTCCTAAATCCCAAAGCCAACAGAACAGAACAAATCCTGCCAGAGAGGGGTCTGGGAGCTCTTCCAGGAGGGAAAGGCGCATAGGGGAGGAAAATCCCAATGTGTGCCAGGGCCAAGGGGCACCTTGAGCCACCCCTGCATGGCAGGGACGGCATCCTGTGCCCGAGCCGAGCCGGTTTGCCCGGGCAGAAGCCAAATCTCCCGTGTTGGAAATCCCGGCACGAGCGCAGCTCCGGTGGCCCCAGGCCAGTCTCCCCACCCCCAGAAGCTCTACCCAGACCCATTTTGGGGCTGGATTTGTGCACGGAACCCTCGGGGCAGACACCGGGGCGGTGCTGACCCGTCTCACCGTGTCCCGCGGGCTCCCCTTTCCCTCCATCGTGCACGGCGGTGGGATGCGGGGAAGCTGCCGGCCCGCAGGGATAAATCCATGCCCTGGGAAGCTGCGGCGGAGCCTTTGATTCCTTCCCCGGAGGTCTCGCGTGGGCTTTCATGTCATTAATTAACGGGATCCGCAGCGGGCGCCCGGCTGGAGGAATCCCTCTGGATGCGGAGCCGAGCGCGGGGATTTCTGTCCCCCTGCTGGGACCAGTCTGGGACCAGTTCAGTCCCAGTGCAGCCCCGGCTGGGCTCAGCTCATCCCTGCAAGGGCAGATAATGATGCTGCTTGCTCTCCAGCCTCGGCTTCCCTTGGTTCTCCCCCTATCCCCGTCCCCGGCACTGGCCGGGACACGCCGGAGGCTGGGAATGCAGCTGCAATATAAATCAGCAGGAAATAAAAGCGTGGTTTGATGCAGCACAGCTCCCTGCAGTGTCACCCAGCCCGGCTCGGGGACACCTGGGGGTGTCTGTGCAGAGCCTGGGGGGACACCTGGCCGAGATCTGCCCCCTGACACCCCCCAGCTCTGACAATCAGCATTAAACACTGCACATTTCGGGGATATTTATTCCCTTTCCAGCTAAAAAGCAGCCAAAGCATTTAAAAGTCGTTGTGGGGTGGGCATGGGCGGTGTGGTCTGAGCTTATGCTCCCAGTTTGTGCTCCCAGCCCAGTGTCCCCACTGACCCCGCAAGGTGTGTGACAGCCCCGCCAAGGTCACCGAGGCTGCAGCAACCCAAAACCCTCCCTAAGCCGATTCCGTCAGGTCTAAGCAGCAGCAAGAGCCGCCCTTCACGGAAAGAGGTGAGTAATTAGAGATTAATTGCTGATAAAATTCCTCAGGGTATTGCCCGGGGGTCGCAGCGGGCTCGAGGTGAATAACACCAAAACGGGGAATGAGGTTGGGATGTCTGCAGGAAAACTCCCTGCGGACAGATCCCGTTTGCTGAAGGGCAGAGAAAATCAAATTATATCGCTTGAAATCCCACCAAAACCAGAATGGTTTCTGTGGCCATGGAGGAAATCAGGGATAACACCAGCCAAGGACCCCCCACCCACTGCTGGGCGCCTTTGGGTGCTGCTGTGTCAATCTCCTGCACGCCTGATGCTGCTTTTCCAGCCCAAATTTTCCCTCTCGTGCCAAAACCTGGACTCTGAATGTCAATTATTTTTGGATCCGGAGCGACGCTCCCGCCCCCCCCCCCCCCCCCCCCTGGAATTAATAAACCTCCTGATGCCAAAAAGGGGTGGTTTGTCAGAGGAAACTAATTACTGTGGCTTGTTTGAACAATCCCAGTGCCTCAGGAAAGAGGGTTAAAAGCTTAAATTTTGGCAGTGAGATGGAGCCCAGGGCCCAGATGTGCTTTGCTCTGGGCCCGTTTCAACACCACTGGTATCTGAGAGCTGCCACGGCTGCGCTGGGGGCAAAATCTCCTTTTTCCCAAGAAAGGAAAAGCCCTCGGTGGGATCAAGGAGGGAGAAATAGGCCAGAGGCAGGAGGGCTGCCACAACAGGGTCACCTCCCACGGCACAGCTTGGCCACTTTCCTGTTTTGTAGGGTTTCCTCTGTTGTGGATTCCCCAAATCCCTTGGGGGGTTCACTGTGCCGCAGGGTGCCTCAGTTTCCCCCTTGGAAAAACACCTTGAAGGACTCCAGGTATTAATTCCTGTTTTTTCCCAGAGTTCCACCTCTGCCTTTTCCACATGTCTCAGGTGTGCTGGCCTGATCCCATCAGCTGCCACCTGAATAATTCCCATTCTCATCCCTAGGGAAACAGATCCTGCCCTGACCCAGCATTCCTGCAGGATGCAGAGTGGATGGGGCGAGCCGGGAGGAGCGCTGGGCCGGGGGAGCCGCATCCCTGTGGTATGAGCATCCACCCACATCCCTCAGCAGCCTCCCGAGCAGGCAGCACAGGTGATGCCGATTCCGAGCTGGGAATTCCCCCAGTTCTTCCCTCTCTTCTCTTCCCCACAGATCCCAGATTCCCGGCTGCACAGAAGGAGCCGGCTCCTCCCGGCGCCCGCCGAGGATTAGGGCACTTTGCTGAGGGCACCGAGACCAGAGCGAGGTTTGCAAATCCAATTTGCACTAAACCCTTCCAGTGGGTTTTGGCTGGAGCAGGGACTGGGATCCCATTAGGATTTACTGTCCGACTCCAGCGGCAACTGCCAACACATTGAAGCACTTAGTGCTGCTGCAGAGAGAGCAGATGAGGAATTCCGCCCCGGACGGCAACAGCAGTGAGCTGGGAACGGGGATTTCAGCCAGAGGGATCTCAGAACTGGGAGATGCTTGGGAGAAATGGGGCTGGAGGTGATGGGGAGAGCTGGAGGGTCTCCAAAGGGCAGCAGGTTGGGTCAGCTGGATCTTTGCATGTGGAGATGGCGATACCGGGGGGATGGACACGTGCCTGAGCTCTCCTGTCACTGCAGGGAAAACCTGCTGGGATCTCTCCTTCCCACTGGGAAGAGCCACATGGTTTCCTAAAAAGCAAAGTTTTCTCTCTGCTCCCACCCTGGATATCGGTGTGGGGGGAGAGCTGTGGTCACTCTGCCCTTCCCACCCCGCTGGCCTCTCCCAGGGCTCCAGCTCAGACCCAGCTGAGCTGTGGGTAAAAGATTGGCATCGTTTCTCCTGCTGCCATAAAAACACCAATTACAACTGGAACACAGCCACCCAAATCCTACCCACACTCCTGCAGGGGAGCTGCCACCGGCAACAAGGGGAGGGGCAGGTGACACAGACAGGGACAATCTGCACCTCTGCAGGACCATTTTCCACCTTTCCCAGACCAGAGGCTGCTCAAAGCAACAAGAAATTCGGGAAAGTGCTGTTGGAAGATAATGGCACAGCCAAAGAACTCCAGCAAAACATGAATTGGGGCATTTCTCTGTCACTGCCCATGGGAATGGGGCTGGCAGCTGGTCCTGCTGCAGCTCCTGTGCTGGCGGTCAGGGACAGAAAACATCGACCGTCCTCAGATTCACGGCCCAGAGCAGCTGGGGCTGCCCCATCCCTGGAAGTGTCCAAGGCCAGGGCTTGGAACAACCTGGGAGAGTGGGAGGTGCCCCTGCCCAAGGTCCTTTCCAACCCAAACCATTTCATGATTCCATGACCTGCTTCTGGAGACAACCCCCCGCTCCTGCCCATCCCTCCTCTGTCAGGGAGATGCCACCACAAACGATGCTTTGCCAGGACACAGCTCTGTCCATGCTCAGAGGGTTCACACCACCCAAATCCTGCCTGGATCCTTCCAACTTTCCTTTTCCCTCCCTAAACTTCTCTTGGACACCAAACAGGTGGGGTTTTACCCCGGTTCAGGGTGATGCTGTCGGTGCTCAGCCTGGCTCAGCGGAGCTTTGCTCCTCCTGTGTCCTCCCCCAGCGCTGGCACCATCCTTCCAGACAGCTCCGAGGAGCTGCTAAGCCTCAAAAATGTGCTTTTAATAAGCCAACACCACTTAACGAAGACAGCAGCTGCCCTGTTAAATCAGAGGCCAGCCCTTCCTCCAGGGAGGAAGGGATGGGTGTTCCCAGCTGGGACCTTCAGCGATGAAGGTGCTTTGGTTCACTCCCGAGGTTTGGGCTGGCCTTGGTGTCCCCCTGTGCTGCACCAGGACAGAGCTTTGGGAAGGCAGCAGAGAGCGAAAAACCCAGGGAAAACCAAAAGGCCACTCCAGCACCTTGCTGGGAGCATTCCCTGCCTGCTCCTCCCAGCACAGCCTGGGGAGCACAACCACTGGGATGGACCCTGCAAGGATTTGGGATTTTAGTTTGCAGACCCTGCTCTGCTCCAGGGCAGCAGGACTGGGGGGGGGTCTACCCTGTGTCGCCATGCCATCAGCCACCAGATGCTATCAGCAAATCCCACAGCCCTGGTGGGAGTGACAACAGCAGCAATAAATACACCCTGGGCTCCCAGACAGCTCCTTCAGCCAAAATGAACATTATTAAAGGCAAAAAGGCCCCCACAAGCCATAGGGCTTGGTCAGTTCTGCATTGCTGCCATCACCAGCAAGACCCAGACATGGCAACCATGGAGCAAAGTCGGTTTTCTCACTGGGAAAGACCAGGGCTGGGTTTACAACCACCTCTAAACCAGGCCAGGATTTAATTAAGGGACTCCCTAAAGCCTGGAGCCACAAAACCAGGACTCTGCTCCTGAATCAGCTCCATCCTCAGAGCCCGTGAGAGCTCCGGGATGGGATTCATCACCCTGCCCAAGCACCACTGGTCCCTGTGCTGCAAAACAAGCTGCTGAAACAGAGAAAAATGCAACTCCTGCTTTGGATTATTGCAGCCTGGGAGCGATGCTGGAGGAGGAACTTCCCCTCCTGGGATATCTCCTGCTGTGGGGCCACCGACCCCTCGGAGCTGCCCTGCCTCCCTCCCCTCCAACACTGCGCCTGGAGCCGGTTCAAAGGGAACCTCTGCTGCGGGAAAACAAATTAAATGTGGTTCCATCCGAATGAAAACACCCCAGAAAGCCGGCACTGATGCGAGTGGCATCGCCTGCGAGGGGCTGGCGCGGCCTTTGAACGACGGCAGGAGGAAACGCTTTTCGGAGAACACCGCGGTGGCAAAGACATTGTTTCAATTTAGCTCTGGGATGCTGGGCTACAAAGTGAGCCTGTTTTGGGTTTCGTGAGGCAGAAGAGATGGGAATGGAGCTGCTCGTGGCATTTCCCTTCCCACGGCGGGCGCAGAGGGGGCGGATTT
This sequence comes from Anomalospiza imberbis, assembly GCF_031753505.1. NCBI lineage: Eukaryota > Metazoa > Chordata > Aves > Passeriformes > Viduidae > Anomalospiza > Anomalospiza imberbis. Next base: position 4,574,608 of record NC_089707.1, read on the forward strand.
GCTCCGACGTGCTCGCGATGCTCCGTGCACGAGAGCAGCGCCGCACCACGCCTGGCACGGCCAGGAGGGAGCTTCTCTTCCTCTTCCCCAAGATTCACAGGGAAGGGCTACTCCAGACTGGCCAAATCGCAGAAAAATCTGAGTTGGGTGGGATTTCTCCAGTCCAAGCCATTAATGGTGGTGCTGGAGTAGGTGGCTGACCTTGACCAGGAGACCGGGCCACCCCATGGCTGTGCTCCTGGGATGCCAAGTGAACCCAGTAAAACAAACCCACACCAGCAAAGCCCTCACCAGCCCTGGGCCTTCTCCCCTCCCCTCAGCATCTCCCTCACCCTGCTGGGTGCCATGAGCTGCTCCGTGGGCAGGGGTGACATCGAGAGGCAGCTGCCAGCTCTTTGCGCCCCCCAAACCCACCCCTGTAAGGGCAAGGCCTGGCTTAGCACGACAGGGTGGGGAGAAGCCAGGGCTCTGAATGCCACCTGCCCCCATGCTGCACTGGGGACAGCCAATGTGCCACCTGCTCTGGGATTGGCTGGGTGTGTTTAGGGCTCATGAGAGGTACCCTGACCTCAAAAAAGGGATATTGCAAATCTTACATCCATCCCTGCAGACCCCCAAAAGTGCCAATCAACCCCAAAGCGCATCCTGGAGCCCCCACGCCCGGCACGGCCCAAGGGGGCTCCAGGAGGGAGGTGGCCGAGCACGATGTGACTCATGGCAATGCCATGGGAGGGTACCCAGTGCCACCACAGCCGGGCCCAGCACCACCCGCCCTTAGCACGGTCACCCGGGGGTGCCCATCCCCTGCTCCTCCTGCGTGTCCCCGGGGCTGTACCACAGCAAACCGGAGCAGCTCCTTTTATTTCCAGCGCAACCACGAGGCCTGGAAGGTGCCGGGCTCTGCCCTTGAAAAGCCCGGAGGAGCCTGGCCCCGGTGCCACATCCTGCTGTGAGGTCGCCGCAGCCGCGCACGGGCCGCTGGCAGAGCGGGAGGGCCAGCCCGGCGTTCCCGGGATGCGCCACACCTCCCGTGCGCCTTCCTCCGGGCAGCACCGGCCCGAGCCGGCCCTCCGACACCCAGCGCTGCTTAAAAACCCGGGATGCAGGAACGGGAACGTCTAATCCTTCTCCCCAGCCCCGGAGCTGTGGGGACGGAGGCTCAGGAGGAGCCCGGAGCCCGGTGGTGACACCGAGGACGTTCACACCGGGGCACTGCCACAGCACGGAGCAGATCCGAGTGCGGCATCTGCAGCTGCCACAGCGGGCAGATTTGGGTCGGAACCAAAGGGTAAAAGCGCTCACACACCCTAAAATTCGGCACAGAGACGCCCCTTCCCTGCTCGGTTTCTCTGCCCTGCGCCAGGCAGAGGCTTCTGCCGCTAAAGCCAGGAGCAGCCACGACCAAGAGAGGATGAATTTGGGATCCACTGGGATCCTGCCTTTAGATCGGGGATCTCAGCACACATCCAGGGCTCACACGGCGCCTCCAACAGGCACCAGCCCCTTCTCCCGCTGGGATAAACCGTGCCCTTCACCCAGCGCCTGATTGCAGAGCGGCTCCCGGAGCGAGGATGGGATTTAAATCAGTGCTGGCTACAAGCTACCATATATGTGCAATAAAGACACCCGAGGTCTGCCTTGTTTTGTTAAAGCCTTCGGAGAGACCGCGGCGAGAGGGGGAAATTCCCTCCCTCGAGGATGGGGGGAAATTCACCCCCCAGCGCCAGCTGAGCTCTGGACATGGTCAGCACCAGCGGCGCGGCCGGGGCTGGGAGAAGGTGACGGGGCTGGAGATGCCGGCTGGAGATCCTTCCGTTCCTTAAACTAATATTTAGACAGGACCCATCTCCTCCCTCCCGCGCGGCCGGAGCCGTCCCGCGCCGTGTTTGTGTTCCTGCGTGGCGGGACGGGCTCCAAGTATGAAGCAAAGTCCTGCGGCGGCCGCACAGGCCGCCCCGACCCCGGCACGGTGCTGGCTCCCCCGCTTCCCCCAGCCCCGGGGGACCCCGAAGGCTCCGGTTCTGCCCCGTTCGGCGGTGGCAGCATCCGACCCGCCGGGCGCGGGCGGCAGGGAATAAACAGCGGCGAAGCGCCGGGGTTGAGACCGGCGGAAAGAGGCTTCACCGGGACCCCCGGAGCCGCTCCCGGTGCCGCGGGGCAGGAGCGTCCCTGGCCGGGCAGGTGCCCGGGGCCGGCGCTGCCGAGCCGGGGCCGCCCGCGGCGCTTACCTGGACGCCGGGCCGGTGCCGGTGCGCAGCGCTCAGCGGCGGCTCCGTGCCGGGGCCGGGGCACGCGTGGGGCCGGGGGTCGCCATGGGCGAGCGGCGCGGGGCTGGCGCGGGTCTGGCTCGGCTGGAGCGCGGCGGGGGGGCTCGGCCACCGCCTCCTCCCGCGCCGGGGGGCGGGTTTGGAGCCGGCCGGTTCCCCCGCCCCGCCCGGTCCCGAGCCGGGCTGCGCTCCGGTGCCGCTGCCGGTGCCCGTCTCGCCCCGGTGCCTCCCGGAGCCGGTGCCGCTGCCGCCCGCGCCCCGCAGCCAGACGAGTCCGCGGCTCCCCCGGAGGAGGCACCGGCTGCCTCTCACAGCGGAGCCGACGGGGCCGCCCGGCCCCGCCCCGGTCCCTCCCGGTGCCGCCCCGGTCCCTCCCGGTGCCAGTCCCGCCCCGCCCGGGCTCAGCCAGACGCGCCGACACTGCCCCGGTGCCACCAGCCCCGAGCCCCGGTTCTGCCCACGGCATCGCCGCGTTCCTCCTGTTTGCCACCCTTGGACCCTTCGGCGCTGCCCCTGGACCCGGTGCCCGCCGCGGGCAAGGAGCAGCCCGGGCCCGGTGCCCAAATCTCCCCTCGCAGCGGTAGCCAGCACCCCCGGCCATGGGTGCATCCCTCCCATGTTAACTGGGGGCATTTTGAGGCCGGGCTGAGCAGGGCACGGCTGCCGTCAGCAGCTTTCCGGTACAGTCACCTCTGGGTGTCCATCGGGGCTTTCCCCACCCGGGTTACAGAGAGGGAGGGTGCGGGGAACGTGGCAGGATCGGCGCCTGGCACGGGACAGGCTGGAGGTCGATGCCAGCCGGGACAGGCTGATGAGTGCCTGGGAGAGGAGCAGTGATTTTGTACTTTCTGTGTGAGAACCAAATTGCTTGGTTGGATTCATGAAATCATTGAGTTGCCTAAGTTGGAAAAGCCCTCTCAGATCGTCAGGTTCAGCCATTCCTCCACCCCTGTCCCCAAGGACTTCTTCTGCACATCCCTTACATCCCTCCATGGTGACTCCACCAAGGACAACCCTCCCTGTGAAGAAATGGCCTTTAAGGCCCCTTCCAACCCAGCCTTCCAAGTCAAACCATTCCAGGATTCCATGAGAAGTGCTGAGGAGAGGCAGGAGCCCAGGAGGTCCATCGAGCTGCTGATCCTGCAGCATCTCCCATGGCCATGCCACATCTCCCGTGGTTTTGGCTCCTCTCCTCGCTCTCCCATCTGGAAATCAGGATGTTGCTTTGCAATGTGAGTGCTGGAGATGCTGAAGAGACCCCCCAAAAAAAGGCAAATCCGGCTTTGAGAGGGGTGCAGGTGCCCCTTGGAATGAAGCCAGGCTGGGTCAGACCTGCTCGGGCACATTTCCAGAGGCTGCTCCTGGCACAGGGATGCTCAGGGAGTCAATGGCTGTAGGAAACAGAGGGATCAGAGTTTAGAGAGGAGAGACTTAACGCTCCCTAAATGCCTGGCTCCTTCCTTCTCCCATCTCCCCGGTGTTTGTTTTTGCAAGTATTAATATGCTGGGACTGTTTCCTTTAGCACATGTCGGGGCTGGAGGGGTTCACCGAGGGCTCTGGGATCCGGGTGACCTTGGCCCATCAGGACACCTTCCCAGGAGTGGTCCAAGGAGCCTGACCCGTGGCTGCTTCAGCTCCCCACAGCCGTGGCAGGAGCCAAAGACCCCTGGCCTGAGCTCCAGGGTGCTGCTGGTGGGGTGGGCAGCAGCGCTGGTGCTGTGGCTCTTCTCTCTGGCATGAGAAGGGTTCACCTGGACGTGTCCAGCTGCTCTGGGGCAACACTGCAGGACCCCCTCCTGCTCCATAACCCTCGGGAGGCAGCAGTTGTCCTGCCAAAAAGCCCAGTAGCTGCTAAACAAACAGCTTAATGCAAAGCAGCCTCGGTGGAGAAGGAGCGAACGTGCCCAAGGAAGTGTCGAAGCCATTACGGAGCCGCAGCAAATGCAGCACAGCCTGGTACAATTTGCAACTTTTGTTTCAATTAACGTTTTGCTAATGATGTGTGTAACATGGCTGGTGATAGGCAGCTTCCATCTGTCCCCCGGTGTTTGCCCAGAGCCCAAAATGTCAGCCTGCCTGCTTGTCACGGTGGGATTGTTAGGATCGTCCTGGCTCGATGATCCCTGTGGGATCTGGGGAATATTCCACGATCCCCTCACCCTGCTGTGTCTAACTGGGCTGGTATCAGCACCGAAATCACAAAATCCAGAGTAGAACTGGGGGCCTCTGGCTCGTGGAGGAGGTTTGGGAGCCGCTCCTGTTTGGCTTGGCTGCCTCTCCTTGACCAGTCAAGCCACCCTTGATCCACTCAGATTTAAAGCGTCTCCAAGCTGGATGTTTGCAGGCTGATCCTGGAGATTCCCCTTTGCTCTCCCCGTCTTTGCTGCTCTCAGCCCGGGCACCAGACACTGTGCAGTGACACCTCGGACACGTTCCTTGTGCAGCATCCAAAAAGCCCCAAACAGCCCCGGATTCCTGTGGCCCCGGCACAGGGAGGGATGTGCTGCAGGCTGGTGGGACCCAAGGTGAGGGGGATCGGACACGGGATCCAGAGGGGATGTCGGGAACCACTGGAGTGGAGCGAGAAATCAAAATGAGGCAGAAAATCCATGGTACGGAATGTCACACACAAAAGCCACGAGGAACAAGTGTCCGTAAACACCAAGGGGAAAAAATCTAAGCAATTAAGTCATTTGAAATGTCAAATAGCCCATGGACCCCACATTTGGACATGACAGATGAACAAAAACATAGACATTAAAAATTCCTGAAAGCTAACAAAGGAACTATGATTAATTTCCCTCTGTTCCAGGGCAATCGCATTATATACACACAAAGGAGTCATAAAAATTCCAGGATGACGGAACAAAATCCTTGCAGAGCTCCACAGATAAAATACAACCATACTGGAGGGAGCTGGAATGGTCCAGGGAAGGAGCATGCCTGGGGTGGCTCCCACATATCCCTTTGGATAAAAGACCTTTCCCAAAGGATGCAGCTACGAGGTGACACCTGCTGAGAGTGCTGCTGGACACGGATGTCGTGTCCCAGCTGGACATGGGACAAATCCTTCTTGGTGACAGCAGAGGTCCCTGCAAAGAGCCACACGTGGGATGAGCTGGGCTTTGTGAAATTCCAGGGAATTTGGGATGTGGGTGCATCAGCAGTGGCACAAACAAGGATGGTGCAAGAATGGGCAGGAAGGAGGGAGAGAAAGGAAAGGGGTCGACATCCTCCTGTGCCACGGCCAATTTCAAACTCCTGGTGAGTCCCAAGTGCCGGAACTGAGGGTTTAGGAATGAGAGAAAATTAAGGGATAAAGTCAAATTGTTGCAGTCCAAGAGGCAGGCGGCTTCCTTCAGTTCAGAGGAAGATATTCCAAACCAAAACCACAAAGAAAATATCATTAGAAGAGGCCGCAGTGTTGCTCAGTGACTTGTTCATTGGCTTTTTGTGGGATGTTTTTCATCAAATCCGGCTGTGGAGTCTGCAAAATTAATTAAGGAAGGGGCTGAGCGGTGCCAGGGGCTGAGGGGGGTTTAGGGGCTGCCCGTGTACGAGGAGAAAAATCCCCTGAGAGCAGCAAAGCCCAAGCCCAGCTCCCAGCAAGCAGGGATGGGGGTCTCAGCATCCCAGCATCCCAGCATCTCCAGGAATGCTGCATCCCGAGCAATCCCACCCTCGCTGGAAGCTGCAGCCCGGCCCGAGGCTGCTCATAATTCACTCCCTTCTGCTCGGCAGCCCCGAGCGGTGACCCGGCCATGGGGACGTCATTCCCACATCCTAATGGGCCGTGAAAGCTCGGGACACCCGGAGCCCTGTCTGGGAAAAGCTGGAGAATAAAAAAAAAATAATAATAAAAATGTGGGGATTGTGACAAAATGGTGCAAAATACCGAAAAAACAGAGGCGTGAGACAGGGCACCGTCCCCGGGCTGTCCCCGTGTCCCCGCCTGGCCCTGGCAGGTGACGGCAGCAGCCCTGCCTCGCTCCTTCCCCATTCCAAACCCCGATTTTCCAGCCAGGAGAGGTGTGCCGAGCGAGAGCCATGGCAACTCTTACACAGAGAGTCAACAAAAATCAGTTAAATAACGACTTTCTCCTTGAAATCCCCGGGGGATGGGGGGAGGCTCCGGGCCAGCTCTGCCGGCCATAAAAAAGGCTTTAAAATTTTTTTCAGTGGATGCTAAAGAGGAGCTAAGGGGAGACCCAGCTCCAGCTCAGCCACATCCCAGCCTGCGGGAGCAAGAGCAGGGCACGGATATCCGGGACAACACAAATCCATGGATGTCCCATTCCCTGCCCTTGGGCTGTCTCACCCCCTCTGCACCAGCCAAAACCAGCTGGATCTTGGAATCCAGCCTGGATAGGTGAGAGAGGGACACCTTGGATTAATCCTATTTTTTTGTTTGGGCTACATCTTGAAAAAAAAAAAAAAAATCAACCCAAATCCAGTGGTATCCAAAAACCTTCTTTTTTTTTTTTTTTTTTTTTTTTTACCCCTTCGATAATGGAAAAATTCAGCTCGGAGGCAGCTCTCTGAGCTGGATGGGAAATTCTCCTGTGGGGAACAGTCCTCCACCTTCCTCCCAGCAAAGACAACCCTCCCGCCTCGCCACTCAGCAGGGACTCAATTACACATATGAGGCTGACCCAGCTAAAAGAAGAGTTTTTGACACAGAACTGGGAACCTGCCAAAAAAATTCCTAATTGAAAGCGGTTCCTGCCGTGGGGTCTGTGCTCGGCGACCCCTCCTCTGTCACCGTGAGTTACGAGCCCTCTCCATTTGGGGTTGAGGCAATCTCATCCTCTTTTTATGTGTGGAAACCCAGGGCACCGGGAGTATTTCTCTCTCTGCTCTGGGGAGTCCTGACCCCCAGGGGAGCACTGACTTTGCCCCTCATTCATGGAGAAAACTTCCAAAGCCTCAAGGTAAACTAGAAACCGCAAAAGTGTGAAAGAGAGTGTAGAGATTGTAGAGAGTAGGATGTCACACGGGTGAGAAATTTAGGTTTTAAGATTTTTAGCGTGTTATAGATGAGTTCAAGATAGAAGATATTGGGTGGTGTCTTAAGTTCCTTTCTTCTTTCTTCTTAGGTTTAGGTGGTATCTTGTAATTGAGTAGAAAAATCCGCATTGTGGGTCTTTACGGGTCAGTTATTGGGTTAGAAAAGAAAATAATTTAAATGCCACTTCCTAATTAGGTAGCTTAGGTTTTAATTAGACTTAAAAAGCCTTGTAACAAAAAAATTGTTAGCCATTTTTATACTGTTTTTCCTACACGCAGAGTCTAACACAGACAGTGTACCAAAATTTTAATAAGATAACAATTAAAAGAAGCTGAAGACCAAAAAAGTCCAATACGTCTCTCGTTCCTAACACAAAACTACTCCGAGAAAGTCTCCCCTACCAGGGGAGCCTCCAGGGAGTTGCCCAACTTAAAACCCACAAACTCACAACTGGTGCCCCCGTGTCAATGAAATCGAGCTCTGAAGAAATCATCCCACAAACTCACATTTGATTCCCTTTTCCTCCAGCCCTGGGCACACTCTGGGATGCAGGAGAGCGGTGGCTCTGCCTTTTTCCAGATCCATCTCGTTCCTTGGAGCCACACGCTGCATTGTGAACAGATGAAAAGTTCAAGCTCTAATAAACGGAGTCCCCAAAAGCAAAGTTTAGGCAGAGGAACAGATGGGATTTCCAGGATCATGGTGTCCTGCACCTTCTCCCTGTGTCCCCGTCCTGATGGGATGTTTGGAAGGGTTGGGGATACAGAGATTTTAGGGGGGAAAGAGCCAAGGGGGGTGAAAGAAGTGAGGCAAGCACAGAAGCGCCATCACATCGCCTGCATTTCTCCCACTTCCACCTGAGCTCGGCCATCGGGCAGCCCCCAAAATCAAAATAGCGGGGATTTTGCCCAGGGCTGTGCTCCTGAGCTGTCACAGCCACTGTACAGCATCCTGCCTGCTGCCGGGATCTCTCCACAGGGTCGTTTCACACCTCCGCGGGCGTTAAGGTCACGCACCAGATGTTCCCCATCAGCAGCAGATCCAAGGACATTTTACACCGGATTTCAGCAGCCGAATTGCCTTCATTTTCTCAGAGGCGAGTGATGCTTGCTCTTGGAGCAGTCTGGCTGGGGAAGGGGTGAATGCTGATGCTGAAGGAGTGGGATCCATGGGATCCAGAGCAGAGCCCGCCTTCCTGAGGTCTTTTCCAAAATAACTCCTGGCTCTGGGAACAGTGGTGACCCCCAGGGCACTGCCGTGACCCCCAGATGCCCAAACTCCTTCCACTGCCCATCCTGGCAGAGCAGGGATGCTCAGAGGGTCGTCTGAGCTCTCTCGATTCCACAAGAAACGTCCCAGCTGCACGCGGGCTCCTTTTGGAAGGTTCCCACCAGGAATAATCCTTGTTTTGCCTCCCCCAGCCACGGGGAACCCCAGGATCTGCTCTTCCAGCTTCATCCCTGTGCTGCAAGAGGGACAGGATGGATCTGTGACCACATCTAGGGAAGAAGAACTTTAGGAAATATCCTCGGGAATTGATGTCATTGCTCCTGGCAAGGCAGGATGGGAGGGGAGCCCTCACCTGCCCCTGGGGGCTCGGGAGGACTCAGCCCAGGAGCTCTGCTCACTCCTTCCTCTCCATCACATTCCAGCCAGGTAAAATCCTTCCAAAAGCTGGGCTCTGAGTGGGGCCATCCCACATTATGGAGCCATCCTGTGACTCCAGCTCCAGCCGAAGGTTTGCAGCTGGAGTTGCCAGCCCAGTCTGGCCTCCGACCGCTGCCAGTGCTGGGAGAGCTGCTGGGGCTTCACTTCAAAGCTTTTATAAAAGCCTCTGCCACGGAAATGGGGATGCCTGGAACTTCCAGATGCCTGGCAGGGCTGCAGATAAAACATTTGGGTCGTTTGGCTGGCTGGGGGTGTGAGGGAATATGGAAATGATGGCAACATATGGAAGCATCAGCCCAGAGCAGAGCCTTGCACAGGGGCAGGTTTTGCACCAGAGGGATGGGAAGGAGTTGGAGAGAAGGACCTGGAGCATCAGGATAGAGGAATCAGGAATATCTTCCACTACCCCAGGGTGCTCCAAGCCCCTCCAACCTGGCCTTGGACACTTCCAGGGATGGGACAGCTTCTCTGGGCACTCTGTGCCAGGGCCTCCCCACCCTCACTGCGCCAAGCTCCTTCCTCACATCCAATCGCATGGAGCCTCCTTTGGATCCTGCTGCCCTTGGAGGCACAGGAATGGACTGCTCCCAGTCAACAGAAATGCAAAACACAACGGAATCCCTTAAATCCCCCACGGGAGCACAGCCAAAGCCACCTGCCCCCAGGGCAGGCAGCAGGAGCTGTTATCTCCCTCCTGAATGCGCCTCTGTTCGCAGCGCTGCCTTCCCTGGGGCCAGCACAGCCAACCCTTCCCAGGGCTGGCACCGGGAGCCCACCCCGCTCCTGCCCCCGGGATTTCGGAGAGGGTCAGCAGCACGCTGGGAATGCGGGTGCGGCACGCTGGGATCACTGGTGCTGCTGCAGGGACAGGTGAGCATCCCAAGGGTCACCTTTGGAGGGGATTCACCCTCTGGACATGACGGGTTTTAATCCAGACATTTGCATTAAAAAGGATCCACCCAGAATGGCAACAGAACCAGGGAAAATGTGTTTTTTTTTTTTTTTTTTTTTTTTTTTTTTTCCGTATTTATACCTCAAAAAAAAAAAAAAAGGATTTAAGATTTAAGATCCAGCTTTTTCTATCCCGCTGGGCTGGCATCCACATCCCTCTCCTGCACACCAACTCCCCAGCCAATAAATCCTCTTCCTCATTAAACATTGCGGGTCTCAATTAATTAAATGAGCACAACAACCAGCAGTCCCTTCAGCAATTAGAGAAGTGGCTGAGTAATTAGATGGAATGTTAATTCAATTTCCAGGAGAGGTGGGGGAAGAAAAAGAAAGGGAAAGGAGAAGGAGCAAATGAGATTACGTTTGATGAGAGGGAAATCAAAAGTCACTTAATCATGGGGCAATTAAAGTTCTCCAAATGATGCAGCTGGAAAATAAACTCTGGAAGGACGGGACCACCGGTGTGTGCTGGAATGATCCTCACCCAGGTAAAATACCAGCTGGATCCATGTGTAGATGCATTTGTGCAACACCCAGCCTGGCCTGGCCTGGCCTTTCCCCTTCTTTAGGAGCAAGGAGAAGGATTTTGCCTTGCTCCATCCTGCCTGTACCTCCAGATAATGCTCTTATCAGCCTCCCTCAGCCACGGCAGATCAGCCCTGCTCTGCCAGGAGAAACAGCCAGGGCAGCAGCTCCCTGCAGCTCAGAGCCTGGGGACAGCAGGGCTGGCACTGCAGGGCACGGGGTCACTCAGCAGTGCCAGGCTCCCAGCAGCACATCCGTGCCCTCCCGGGGGATTGTCTCCTCTCTGAGGGGTTTTTTAACATCCCTGTATGGTTTAAATGTGGCTTTCCAGGTGTCTGGAGCATCAACAGGTACCAGGTTTCATCCAGGACCCTCCCATGACTGGGATGGCCAGAGCCCACCCAAGGGTTTGCTGATGAGATCAGGAAAATCCATTTTTGGGCACAAGACAGGGCAAGGGAGGAATTCCCACTTCATTCCCTGGTCCCTCCACACTGAGGGGGATACTCAGCACCAAATCTGCCTGTGAGCTCCCAGCCCCCCCAAGATCTGGTGTCATCACTGGGGCCAGAAGCCCCCAACCCTTTCCTCTTTCCAGACCTGCCTTTCAGGGCGTGGGATCCACCTTCCCAACCCCTCTCCATGCTCAGGCATGGGTGCCAGGCTCTTGGGCACGATGACTTCAGCTGGCAGTGGCCTCCTGCCTTATCCCAGCCCGCGGCACGGTTTGGAGATAAAGGTAGGTTTTGTTGGGATTAATTAGCGCTGGCGTGGCAGAGCTGCCGCCTGCCAAGGCCTGACAGGCAGCTTAATTAATCCGCTCACCGCTGTCACTTGGAGACGGCTCCGCAGCGGGGAAGCGCAGGGGGGGAACCCTGGAGAGGAGCAGGGAGCCTCGGCAGCGCGGAAAAGCCGGTGGGGAGAGGGGATGGAGGGAAATGTTTGCTCGCCGATGATGTTTATCCCCTTCTCCCCCTTCCTGCTATCAAATCTCCTCCTGCTCCAGGGCTGCGCCGATCTTCAAACGTGAGAATTCCTGCAGCTCCGGAGCTCCAGGACCCAACCCCTTCCACTGTGAAAACCTTTGGGATCGTGGCAGGGGTTTTGGGAGGGTGAAACAAGGAGCTGGTGCCCCCGCAGCACTCGGGGAAGCAGCAGAAGCTTTGCCAGCACCACAAACCTGATTTTATTGCAGCCGAGGCGTGTGAAATAAAGCAGAGCCAGAGCCTGGTGAGAGAAAAAAAAAAAATAAAAACCCCAACCAATTCCACTCCCCACAGCTCGCTGGTTTTTCATGAGGATGTGCTGCCTTCACAGCAATCCAGGAGGGGGGGAAAAAACATCCTGATTTCCCACCCAGCAGCTGGGATGGAATGTCTGGGAATGAGGGGAGAGCTCGGAGCACTGGGCTGTCAACTGGGGACAGTGGGACGTTCCCAGATGTTCCCAGATGTTCCCCAGCTCGGGCCTTGGCACGGGCAGGGCTGGCAGCTCCCAGAGGGGACAGGTGTGCAGGAAGGATTGTTGGCTCTGGCAGGTATGGGCTTGCTCAGGGAGAAAAGAGCACCAGGAGAGCTGGGGCTGAGCCTGGGGAGGCTCAGGGGAGCAGAAGCGGTCAAGAAAAACAAGGGGGAACTGGGATGGATGGAGGGAGAGAAAATGGGAAGCAAATGAAGAATGGGCTGGGCTTTTAGCCTCGAAACCAGCAAGGAGTGAGGAGGTGGATAGAGCCCTTTCCATTCCCTCCCTGGCTCCACAAATCCCAGCCTGGGGACAACTCTGTCCCTGCCCCCTCAAGGTCTCCTATCCCCACAGCCAGGTCCAAGAATCCCACCTGGATTTGGGGGATTGCACCAAGGAGCCCCGTGGGGGAGGCTGTCTCTGGAAGAGGGAGTTCCAGTCACTCCCAAAATCTGGCTTTGCTGGGTGCTGCCCAAATTTAAAGTACACCAATAAAACCAGGGGTGAAGCACACGAGCAGACATAATGTTAGGGATGAGGCAGCTTAATTAAAATTAAGTGAATAAGTGGATAAACTGTGGATCTCCACAGTGAGGCTTGGGTGGCCTCCAGGCTGGGCTGGTCCTGCCTGGGCAGATCCTTCATGCAGGGCTCAGGCCTGAATCCCTCTCACGCCCTGTCCAGCAGCAGGATCATCCCCAGAACCCCCGGGGAAGAGGTGAACCATGGCTTGGCTGCTCCATGGGATGGGGAGCTCAGGATCCCTGGCAGTGCCCAAGGCCAGGTGGAGCAACCTGGGCCAGTGGGAGGTGTCCCTGCCCACGGCAGGGGTGGCACTGGATGTTCCTTCATGTCCCTTCCCTCCCAAACCACTCCAGCTTCCCTGGTATTCCACAAAACTCCCTCCCAGCAGATCCACTTGGATCCAAACACCCCAAAAAAGGGAGCAAAGAGGATTTATTTTTTTTTTTCCCCAAGTGCAGAATACCCACAGAGATCCCAATTCCCTTCTCCCAGGGCTGCTGCCGTGTCCCAGGGCAGGACAAGGGGAAAATCCATCATTTTCCAAGCGTGTCCCATCCCCCGGGAGCCCGGGGGCGACGCTCGGGATGCGCTCCCGGGGGCTCTGCAGAGGTTGCATAATCCCTGCGTGCCCCGGGCATGCTGCTGCCCTTCGCTGTTTATTTGCTTAGCAGCAATTAGAGCAGCGTAATTACAATCAGCGCGGGTTTACAGAAAGAATCGCTACGCTTGGCTTCTGGGCGCCCCTGCTCCGCCAGCCACGTGCCAAGACAAACCTCGGCAAGCGAGGCAAAAACTCGGGAGCGCCAAAAAAACAAGGAAAACAGGAGAGAAAACCCGGCCGGCTGAGGATTCCCGGCGGGGGAATCGCTGGATGGGGGTTCGGGAATGCTGCCGTGTTTACAGCCGCTGCCAAGGAGACGGGACGGGCACACTGCGCCTTTTAATTGGCAATTAAGAGGCAGGTAGCACCGTCCCAGCAATTCATGGCTTTGTACATGTGGGAATCTTGTGATTCTTCCTTCCTGCCTTCCAGCCCCGGACGTGTTTGTGCGGGATCAGGATTTGGGCAGGGTCAAGACTCGTTTTTAGGAGGGTGTTGCAGCATCTGGAGGCGTTGGTTAAGGACAGGTTAAAAAACAGTGCGGAGACACCAGAGCATCCCGAGTTTCCCTCCTTCCCTGCAGCAGCCTGGCTTGGCTTTACTCCCGAGAAATCAAAGGAAAGGCTGTAAGTATTAGGTTGATTTTCTAAACAATTCCCCTCTGAGCTTTTAAATAAGACCCAGGTTTTCGAGTAAGTGCAGTGCAGGGCAGCTGAAGACAGCAGCAATGGGAAAAAAACCCCCACTTTTCATCCAGAAAATAACTGGGATTAAAATATTTACATTTTCTTCCTCGGTGTTTTCAAAGTTTGGTTAAAAAAAAAAAAAAAGGTTTTTCATTTGGGAAAGCAGCTTCTCTGCAATTTTACAGGGGAGAAAACAAAACAAAAGTCGATTGACCCTTTCCAAAATTCAGTAGGTGAAATGAGGCCAGGAACGAAATAAAAAAAAAAAAAAAAGGTTTTTAAAATCAGGTGCTTTGAGAAGCATTAGGGGAGAAAAGCAGCTGTACCTGGAGGGTTTTCACTGCACATCCTCATCCCAGTCAGTTCTTGCCCTTCAGGTGAAAAACTAATCTGATTTTTTTTTTTTTTTTTGGCAGATCTATGAAAGTCAGGAGCACATGGATTAATTATTATTTGGGATTATTATTATTACTATTATTATTATTATTACTGGGGAGGGCTAAACCTCCCTCTTTAATCCTCTCTCTTCTTCCTTTCCCTCAGGATTCTCAAATTTAGTGTTTCCCTACTTTATTATTGCAAATTCCTCCAAGGATCCTGAGCACGAGCTTGCAGGGGGGAGCTGGAAAAGGCCCCCACCAGCAGCTCTGCTCCATCCTGCCCTGCCAAACATTCCCAGTTTGCCACCAAAACGCTGGGCCAGGTCCCTGCTGCCCTCAGCCCTTCCCTGGATGCCAGGAGCTCCTGGGATTTCCCCTTTCAGCAGCCAGCGAGTCGGGCTTTGCTCTTCCCAGGGCTTTTTTTTGGGGGGGATGTAAATAGGATGGAGGAGGCAGGAAGAGCTGGTCTCCAGGGAGAGGATGTCTGTGAGTGCCTGCCTCAGGAGAGCACTTGCCTGGGCTTCCTGGCTGCTCTGGGATCTGCTCTCCATCCACCGAGGTGCTGACAGGTTGTGCCTGGCTGCTGGCAGCGAGGAGGAGCCGCCCCGAGCTCAGGGGAGGCGAGGATGCTTTCACAGAATCGTGGAATCATGGGATGGTTTGGGTTGGAGGGACCTTAAATCCCACCCAGTGCCACCCTCTGCCATGGCAGGGACACCTCCCACTGTCCCAGGCTGCTCCAGCCTGGCCTTGGGCACTTCCAGGGATCCAGGGGCAGCCACAGCTGCTCTGGGAATTCCATTCCAGGGCCTCACATCCCACCCAGGGAGGAGTTCCATCCCAATATCCCATCCATCCATCCATCCCATCCCTGCCCTCTGGGAATTCCATCCCAGCCTTTCACCTTCCTCACACTGAGGAATTCCATCCCAGTATCCCACCCATCCATCCCTGCCCTCTGAGAATTCCATCTCAGCCCCTTCACCTCCCTCCCAGGGAGGAATTCCATCCCAATATCCCATCCATCCATCCCATCCCTGCCCTCTGAGAATTCCATCTCAGCCCCTTCACCTCCCTCCCAGGGAGGAATTCCATCCCAATATCCCACCCATCCATCCCTGCCCTCTGAGAATTCCATCCCAGCCCCTCATCTCCCTCACAGGGAGAAATTCCATCCCAATATCCCATCCATCCCACGCCTGCCCTCTGGCAGTGGGCAGCCATCCCCCTTGTCCTGCCACTCCACACTCCTGTAAAAAGCCCCTAAAATTTCACCTAGAAGTCGCATAATTTGTGTTTTAAGGGAAGACATTCCCAAATCCCACTCTCCTCCCTCTCCAGAGTCATCTTCGCCCAGCTCTGAGCAGGGACCAGCAGCTGTGAGTCCCACAGGAGCTCCCGTGGATGCCAGGGATCGATGGCGGGACGACAGGGATTTTATGAGGTGTTTCCATGCCAGGAATGCCATCCATCACCCCCAGACAGCGCATGAGGCTGGCTCGGAGCACGAGCAGGAGGTAGCTCTGGAGGAGGTGCTCAGTCGCAGGTGATGAGCCTCTCCAAGGGTTGGAGTTCCTGCAAGGACAGGGAAATAAATCAGGACAACTCCTCCCACCTGGAAGTCTCTGGAATTCTCAGCCAGCAGAATCAGTCAGGAGGCCACCAGGAGGCCACCCCCTTTGTGCCATCACTCCATGCTTGTGCAAAAACTCCCTCAAATTTTGTGTAGAAGTTGCGTAATTTGTGTTGGAAGACGTTCCTAAATTCAATCACTTGCCACCACTTGGGAAATAAATCAGGACAACTCCTCCCACCTGGAATTCTCAGCCAGCAGAACCAGTCAGGAGGCCACCAGTGGGAAGCCATCCCCCTTTGTGCCATCACTCCATGCTCGTGTAAAAACTCCCTCAAATATTGCGTAGAAGTCGCGTAATTTGTGTTTGAAGGGAAGACATTCCCAAATACAATCACTTGCCACCACTTGGGAAAGCTTGGGAAAGGGTTGGGGAAAGGCAAGGAGAAAAAGTGAGGCCTCTGGGTGAGCCTCACCACCCTGGCACAGGTTGTCTGTGGAAACTGCAGCTGCCCCATCCCTGGAAGTGTCCAAGGGTTCCAGATGGGATGGAACAACCTGGGACAGTGGAAGGTGTCCCAGCACATGGCAGGGGGTTGGAATGAGATGAGCTTTAAGGTCCCTCCCAACCCAAACCATCCTGGGATTCTGGCATTCCATGATTCCTGCCCCAAAAGCCCTGGACTCCCCAGACACGTTGGGGATCTTGGTGGCCCTACCTGCAGCAGCAGGGAGCCCTTTCTTTCCTGGGAATTATATCCCTGGATCAGCCCCAACCATGCCGGGTTGATGAGTTAAAATCATTTCATCCCAGCTCAGAGGCAGCAGCTCCATCAGAGGTGTGGAGAGACCTGGGGACCCTCCCTCTGGGGTGTCCCAGGCAGGGGGACACAGCCAGGATGTTCCCACTCCACCATCCCTTCCTCCCTCTCCCTTCCCCAGCACGGATCCTTCCCTCGGGCTGGGAGCCAGAGCTCATCTCCGGAGGATACATTTTCAGACAGTTTACAGAATCTGCCTTCCTGCTTTTAAATATCTGGGGTCCTTTTGTTTGTTTCCCGTCACCTGGAGGGGAGGTGTGAGAGGACTCAGTGTCCCCGTGTGGCTCCAGGGAGGGGGATCCAAATCCACGGCTTTGGAAGGAGCCACAAACCAAACACCCCGAAGGCATCTCAGCTCTGTTTTGTGGTGGGACGCACACAAGAGACACCAGCAGGAGCAACAAACACCGGAGGGACCCACCGGCGTCACTCTGAGGCTGCTGTGACATCCCGGGATGGTCCCCAAGGGCCAGCAGCGCTGCTGGGGTGGTGGCAGAGCCCAGGAGCTGGGCTCCTCCTGCCAGGCATGCCCGGCACGGGCGGGACACAAAGCGGGCTCAGTCTCACATCCTCCCGAGCCGGGCACCTGGGCGAGCCCGCAGGGGGGACTCGTCTCCCTCGAGGCAGGACTCACAGGAGTTTGGCCGTGTTTGGCTTCTTTTCCAAACTGCTGGAGAGAGAAATCTGGGAGGTGACACCGTCCCTGGACTGTCCCGTGTTTGTTCCTCTCTTCAGAGCTGCGGCGAGTGGTTTTCCTGATTATAGCAACTGGTGTTTACTGGAGCAGGAAAAACCCCAAAAAACAGTATTATTTTTTACACAGAAATCCTATCAAACCTTCTGGAAATGTGTCTGTCCTCTGCTCAGTGGTGCCAGCAGCTTGGCACTGGGATCTTCAACCTGGAACTCGGAAACCCACCCCAGGCTGGTAAACAGCCCCTGTGGCAGTTCTTGGGGCACGCCCAGCCCAGCCAAGGGGGCTAATTCCCTAAATCCTGGGGTGCCCCAAGCCCCTCCCAGCCCTTGGAGCAGGGGATGCCCCTTTCTGCACTGGGAGCTGTGGGAATAAGGGAAATGGGACAAGCAGCGGTGGCTCCGTGACCGAGGGGACACCGATTGTGGGACATCTCTCCTCGAGCCCCAGCTCCCACGCCAGCAAGGGTTAAACAGGGACTAAACCCAAGGACAACGCTTTGGGACAAAAGGGATTCAGGACCTTGGATGGCAGGGATTTGTGAGGAGCCACACGGCGCTGGGGTCCCCTCGCCAGGACCCCCGGCACAAGGAGGAGGCGGCGCTGCCCCGGGCACGGAGCTGCATCCTGGCCCTTTGTTGTGCACAGGGAGCGTGCAGGCAGTTGGGTGCCAGCCACCAGACCTTGTGCTGTGCCCGCTTCCTCCCTTGGCACGCAGCGGGGCCGGGCGCCTCTGGCCAACTCTGGCTTGCGTAAACACCCCAGTGAGGAAGATAAATGAGGCTGAGTGGCAGTGGCAGCCCTTTCCTGGGAATCAGGGAATGCTGCAGGGCTCCAGGGCTGTGCTCTGGGGTCAGGGGGTGCAGCATCCCATGAGATGCCTCAGTCTGGCTCCCTCAAATCACTGCTTGTGGTAAGAGTTTGGGGTTCAAGGGGTTTTTTCAGACTGGCAAAGAAATGCAGTCGTGGGGAAGCTCTTAGTCCGACTCATCCTGGAGAAGAGGACACTGAGAGAAGATCTCATGGTAATCCACAACTTCCTGATGATGGGAAGTGGAGAGGCAGCTCCCTGTGACAGGGACAGCACCCAGGGAACGGCTGGAGCTGTTCCAGGAGGGATCAGTTTGGATCTCAGGAAAGGTTCTTCCCCCGAGGGCGCTGGGCACTGAACAAGTTCCCCAGGGAATGGGCACATTCCCAACCCTGCCAGTGCTCCAGACAACGCTGGGCAATGCTCTGGGACAGGGAGGTGGTGTTGGGGTGTCTGTGCAGGGCTTGGATCCGTGATCCCTGTGGATCCTTTCCAACTGGAGATACCTCTGTGCCCTCCTTGATGCCACCCTGGCTGCTGATGCTGCTGCTTCCCACCCATGCAGAGCCTCGAGTGCTGCCCCAGCTCGGGGCTGTGAGTCTGAGCTGCAGCTTGTGAGGGATACAAGAGGTTAAAATGAAACCCCCCCTCCCTGAGTCCTGCCAAGAGCTTATCTGAGGCTCTTTGTGAACAAAGTGAACCCTGGAAGGTGGCGAGGCTCAGTGACAGGGAGCAGGGATGCCAGCCAACATCCCTGCCTCTGGCCAGAGGAGAAATTTCCGTCTCAGAGAGGAGCCACCCCTCTGTGACAACCCTGCTGTTCCCACCACTGGGGAGGGCCTGGGGGGGCCCAGGGATCTTATTCCCTGGGTCCTGCTGGTGGCATCTCATGGCTGTGGCTGCACAGATGGAAACCTTGGCTCAAAACCATCCTGAGGCAGGTGTCCATCCTCCCAGCTCTGCCTTTCTGCTGGCTCCTGCACCTTCTAAACTGGGACAGAAAAAAAAAAAAAAAAAAACGCTTTCCCCCAGTCTTTATCCCTGCAGGGACACGGTGCACAGCTCCCAGAGAAACCAGGAATCACCAGACAGACACAGTGAGCTTTTCAGCCTTTAAAACCTCTGGAAAAAAAATACTCCAATGAGCTGTAGGTCTAATGAAAATGTGGGAAAATCTCTGAGCAGCCAGAATTTCACGGAGGCCCCAGCTCGAACTTTCTGCTTCCCAAATCCTCCCGAGATTGGGGATCCAGAGTGACTCCAACCCAGCACTCTTTCCATCCCAAGGCCCAGCCAGGCCTGATAAAAATCAGCTGGGGCCCAGCACGGCCCATCTAGAGCTCTGTGTTTATTTTTAATCGGGTGGCTCTCAAAACTGAGTCGGGCCCCACCAATTCCTGGAAATTTAATCCCCAGACCCTTCTCTGGAGCTACCGTGCAGCAGCTCCCTGACCCCACAGTCGGAGCCCTCTCCGTACAGCTGGGACACAGCCTCAGGATTTGCTGCCTCTGCAGCTGGAAAACCTGCAAAATCTAAGGGAAACTCTCTGCCCTGGCCAGGGAAAGGCAGAGAAAAGCACACTCACAGGGTAGAGATACTGGGAAAGGGTCACTGGGATAGACTGGAGAGGTGAGAGCTGCATCCCACTGCTCCAGGGGAAGACACAGCCCTTGTGTGAGGTCCAGGTGAGCACTGAGATGCTCCCAAGGACTCCTCCTCTCCATGGGAACTGGAACTCGCTGTCCCAGGTTGGCTTTTCCCTCTGAAATCAGTGTAGGAGGCTTGTGACTCGTGTTTGGTGCTCCCTGGGGCACAAGGGGCGGAACGGCTCTGTGTGTTCCTGGAGAGACTCCAACAGAGGGGAGCTGAGAAGATCCCAATTATTCCTGGCAGGCAGCACGAGCAAAACTTCTTCTCATGCTCATGCCCTGCCATGGGCAGAGCTCTCCTGCTGATCCTCTGGTCTAATCCCCATGGAGATGGATCTAAAACCTGCCCATGATCCACCCAGCTGGTGGCTTGGCTACTTCTTACTCCTGCTCTCCATCCCTTCTGGCCCCCATCCCTTTGGCCAGGAAGTGCCAGGATGTCCAGTCAGGGAGTTCAAGTGCTCTCGGAGCCTGTGGGGATGAGAGAGGTAAAAGCAAAGCCCTGGGCAGGTGGGGGTAAGCCACAGATCAGGATTCGTCCAGCCTGGAGATGCCACAACTCCTGAGCTGGGAGATGCTCCCCAAATCTCACAGCAGCTCGTGGAACAGTGCTTGGCTTTCTCAAAGGATTCGCCATTAGGGATTGATTTCTCTCGGATTTTACTTGGATTTTCCTTCCCTTCCTTTGCAAAAACCCTGTTTGGACAAGGCACAGCAACATCCTCGCTCAGCACAGACAGGGATTACAGCAGCAGATGCTTCCCTGCCTGCACTGGCCAGGGAAATGGACCCAAAACCTCCACCAGACCCCTGCGAATTCCCAGTGTCCCTGGGAGCAGGGACAAGGCAGGGATTTGGCACTCCCAGCCCCACCACGGGACACAGCCCTGGCACACGTGGCCGTGCCAGTGCCAGGCCAAGCCTCTCGGTGTGGCAGAGGCCGTGCCCAACCCGTGGTGGTGCAGCTCTCTCTGGCTGAACCCCCTCAGGAAGCGCTGCTGGGATAATGGTCGTGTCTGAAGGCATTATCCAAATCACTCGCTGCACTCTCTGTTTTCCTGGAGCCCCGGCCAGACCCCAGGAATATTTATCCTATTTGTCTTGGCTGTGGAGCTCCCGCCCCTCTCGGAGCAGCAGGAGTTGGAAACCACAGAGATTTGTTAATAGGAACCCAAGCAGGCACCGCAGGCAAAGGGCTCTGGAATCATCTGCCAGGACCTGCTGCTCCCAGGGCTCAGGGTCTCTGCCACCTCCAGCCCCGGGGCTGTTCCCCTGCTCCTGCCTTGCAGGGATGGGACTGGAGCCAGCCCAGCACAGGGAGGTCTCACCTGTGCCCACTCCTGCCCAGGCTCTGCCCGCTCTGCTCTCGCCCCACAGCAGGATGGTCCCAGCAGAGCTGAAACCCACGGCGTGCAAAGTGCTCCACACAGCCCCCTCACCGTGGGGATTTCACCCTGAAAAGTTAGTCCAGGCTGATGTTGAGCAGTTCAAACGCTGATGTTCCCTTTCTCCCTTGAGGAGACTCTCAGGCCACGTCTCCAGGACAGATTTTACACAGCTTTTCCTCATCCTCTTGGACTTCGACCCAGCTGAGACCATCTGGGATGGCTCTGCACTGAGGTTCCTGTTTCAGCTGAAACAGGATCTGAGCCTTGTCAGCCCCTAGCAAACATCGAGGCTGCAGACATTAAACAACAAACCAAGGGCAGGCTCAGGCTGCACCGTGGGCCCTGAGCGTGGGGTTTTACCCATCGGAGCCTCATGCTGCTCATGGGCAGGGACAGGGAGCAAAGGTTGTGGTGGTTCTCTCCACTGAGGGGTGGGCTTTGCTACCCAGCCGAAATCAGGGGCTACTTCGTGGAATTCCAGGCTGGTTTGGGTTGGAAGGGACCCTAAAGTTCATCCAGTTCCTCCTCAGTTATGGGCAGGGACAGCTTCCACTGTCCCAGGCTGCTCCAACCTGGCCTTGGGCATTTCCAGGGATCCAGGGGCAGCCACAGCTGCTCTGGGAATTCCATTCCAGGGCCTCCCCACCCTCCCAGGGAGGAATTCCATCCCAATATCCCATCCATCCCTGTCTCTGGCAGTGGGAAGCCGTTTCCTCTTGTCCAAAGTCCCTTTCCTTAGCTCTGCCTTCCCTCACCAGTTCTTCTGCCCTTCTCCCTTCTCCAGAAGCCACTCGAATCCAACAGATCCACATCTCAGCAGGTTTCTGGAGCAAGCAGCAGCCCAGCTGTTACCTGAGCGGCCAGGTGAGCTGGAGTCAGAGCTTCCTGCAGAATTCTGATTTCCCAGCAGGGCTAGGATCTAACATTCATTCCCCAGGAGCTGAGGGGATCTGCCTTGAATTTAAATGCAATCATCTCAGCCCAGCCCCATAAAACCACAATTGGAACTCTGCAGTGAAAGCCAGCGTGGTTTGAATAATGAATCCCTGAAGGGTTCCCAGTCCAGAACATTCCCAAGCCAGTGCAAAAGGCAGAGGGATCCATGAGAGGGAAGCACTGGGGAAGTGCTGGGGCTGTTTCTTATTTAGAGGCAGGCTGGAATCCCTGCAGAGCAGGGCTGGAAGGGGCTCCATCAGTTGTATCCCTTCCCAGGACAGCAGCTGAGATCCTCAGCAGGTGGAGCCCAGTTGGAATCATGGAATTATTCATGGAAAAGCCCTGGGAGATCATCAAGTCCAATTAACCCAGCACTGCCAAGGCCACCCTTAACTCATTTCCCAAGTGCCAAATTCACTTTTTTTTAAACACTTTCAGGGATGGTGACTCCAAAGCTTTTTCCCTGAAGGAATTTTCCTAATATCCAATCTAACCCTGAAGGGAAATCCTCGCTGATTCCAGCCATTCCTACCTGTCCCCCAGGTCAATGTTTTTCCCACTCCTGCCCCTCCGCCAGGATGAATCTTTCCTCAGATCTGGAGGGAGTGCCTGGAGTGAAATGGAGGAATTGTGCTGGATTTTCAGGAAAAAGGCAACGGGAATGCACAAAGGGAAGGAGAGAGCTCTGCACAGGCACGCTCAGAGACCCTGCAATGCTCAAACTCAGCCCAGCACTCAGGAAAACACCTCTGGGCTGGCTGAAAAACAGCTCTGTTGGCTTTGTTACCCTCTGAATTACCGTTTGGATTATATTATCCATTAAAAAAAATCCTCCTGCTGTGCTGGGGCTCTGTACAAAACGTTTTTCTCCCATGAACTGAACCACCAGAGCAAGGTGGAAGTCTCTCGGTGTGCTGGAGGTGCTCAGCACCCTATCCAGGGCATCCCCATCGTGATCCCTGCTGGAAAGCAGCATCCAAGAACTTTGGAGCTTCCCAACAGGGATGGAAGCTGGTGCCTGTCACCCTGCAGCTCTCACAAGTGACATAATTTTATTTCCTGAGCAAGAGAGTGGCCAAAGCCACCCCCACCCCCACCCTGCAGCAGCTCACAAACACCAATTTAATTAAATTTTTTTTTATTCAAAATATAAGTCAGAGCTCATGTCTGGCATGGAATACTCCAAAGAGAATGTGCAGATCCCAGCCCTGAGCAATGGAATAGGAGTTAATTTCCTTTTAGTCTCTACACACATGTTCACATATAAATAAAATGTAAATATACAGATGTAGTCACACATATTCTTATACACAGAGAGCACGAGAGCTTCTACAAACCTGCTCAGACTCCTCAGATGTCCAAAAGTCACCAGGACAGCAGGAATTCATAGGAAAAAGAAAAACAAAAATCTCACTTCAGCAAGATTTAGAGCTTCAAGAAGCTCCAAAGGGAAGCCCCTGGTGTTTGCCAGACCCTCTGGAGAGAAGGGGCAAGGACATCAATTCTCATCCCAATTAGTGCTGGAAAAAATGTCCTAAGTGCATTTCTGGTGGGGAGCAGCATCTCACAAGTCACGGGTTGTTTCCTCGGCCATAAATCTGTCAGCACCACCTGCCCTATCTGGGATGCTCGGTTTTCCTGAGCCGTGCTTAACAGGGATTTTTGTAAGGCCAGACTTGGTTAATCCCAACAGAGAGGCTTTCGCTTGCTGCAGACAGGGCTGGGAGCAGACTTCAGCCTCCTAAAGGGGTGTAGGGAAGGAGAAAATCAACTCGGGGTGTGAAGAAGAGGAGATTTAACTCTGTAGAGGCTGCACCAGGGTGCTGAGCCCTTCTCCTTCCCCCTGGTGCGTCAGGGATCGAGGGATGCCGGAGCCAGGGCCTGGGAACACCTCGTGGGGACACGCTGCCACCCTGCCCTCCCCAGGCCCTGCCCCACAAATCCTCTCCCACGCCAGGACAGAGCTGTTTCACACGATGAGGGAGCTGGGACAGCTTCGCTCCCAGCCCCGGGGAGAGCTGTGAGCACGCTCTGCCCCTCAGCTCATTAAGAACATGACATTTCTGGCTGGGAAAAAAAAAAATTAAAAATAATAATTCAGGGCTTGTTCCTAACCCTGGGTGGCTTCACTTTCTGCTTTTGCCATTCTCCTCTTAACGACTCCCAGAGCTGGGATGGCAGGGAAGGATTGATATCCAGACTGGTTTGTTCAGGGATATTGGGCTGATTTTTTTATTGCAGCCAGGAGTAAAGATTTCTGTTTTTCCAAGACTAGGGAAAGCATGTTCAGGCTGATAAATACCTGTCAGCAAAAGCCATTAGCTGATGGAGTGAACTAGAAGGGGAAAATAAAAGACAACAAAGCCCTGCCATTCCCAGTGGAACAGCTCAATGGCCTTTTCTTCCATGCAGGATTTTTTATGGATTTCTTGGAGTGTTTGCTGC
This sequence comes from Anomalospiza imberbis, assembly GCF_031753505.1. NCBI lineage: Eukaryota > Metazoa > Chordata > Aves > Passeriformes > Viduidae > Anomalospiza > Anomalospiza imberbis. The sequence goes on from NC_089707.1 coordinate 4,598,999, forward strand.
ACATGGACTGTTAAATTATGGACCATCAGAACTTCATTTTAATGAACCTCATCTTAAGGAGCTTCCCAGCAGCAGCTTCTCCTTTTGGTTCTTCCTAGCACCAGGATTGGGATCAGCAGCACGAGGAGCTGTCAGGATCCTGTCCAGCACAGGCAGTGCAGTGAGATCTTCTGGGCCAAACATCCCAGAAATCCCAGAAATCCTCACTTCCAGCAGAAGAGAACACACTTTGTGCCCCAGCTTCCTCCTCTGTAAGATAAAACCATGACAACTCTGTCCCAAGCATCATCTGAGTGATGGAAGTTCTCTTTAGCTGCTGCCATTAATTTTAGGGCCAATCTCTAAACTTCCACTCCAAAGCGATCACACACCTCTTGGGGCCAGAGAAAAACCTTCAAAACGTCACCCCAAAACACCAAGAACTTAGGAAGCAACCCCGTGGGAAAGGCTGTTTGTTATTTCCTCTTTAAGCTGGTTGGTTTTCCAGGCAGTGGAGCAGTTTATGGCAGACCAGGGACAGGTGGTGGTTTATCACCCCGAAATAATTGGGGTCAGCAGCGCTGCCACGGGAAACGCCGGCTCCGCCGGCTCTCCTCCCTGCCTGACTGGCAGCAGTGAAAAAAGTGATTTACTGCAGCAGCAGAGGTTTAGATCTAATCCTTTCTGTAATCCCTCACTCCAGGAAACTTCAGGAAGCTGGCTCGACCTGAACCTTGAGAATTGCTCGAGAGCAACAGGTTCCAGCAGGATGGATCCTCCAGGGATGTGGATCAAGCTCCTGCAGGGTCACACCTGGACCTGGATTCTCTGAAGAAGGGTGGATGCAAAGCTTGACTCTCCCCTCCCTCCTGCCCAGAAGTGGCTGCAGAACCGGCACAGCCCAGCCGTGCCACGTTCCATGAGAAAAGCCAGGATGTCATAAAACCGAGAACTAATTGCCCCCAGATGGCTCATTAGGGCCACAAGCAAATTCTTCCAGGGTCAGGAAAGCACTTGTGGAAAGCACCAGGAGGTCACACTGCCAAGCCTGCCCCGGGGCCACAGCTTGGTGACACCTGAGCACGGAATGGATCCCTGAATTGACGGTGAGGGCTCACCTGAATTGACGGCGAGGTGCCTGGAAGCAGGAGCAGCTTCCCAGCGAGCAAAGCAGCAGCTCTGTTTGCTTCCTAGCAGGAACCGATTTATTTTCACAAAAAATCACAGATCTTTTTGGTAGCTTGGGACATTCCTGCTGACTTTTGCATTGCTGGGAGCAGGGCAGGTATTCCAGAGGTCCAGAAACCCTGTTATCTTTCCAACAGCTTCAAATCCCTGCTGTCACCAAATCCAGGCCTCTCAATATCCCCCACCCCATGATATTAGGCAGGTTTCAGTCCCCCCAAATATTGCTGCTAAACCAGAGGCTGCTGTAACCCCGCAGTGACCGATATCCCACGGGACAACGGCCCCAGGTCCTGCCCGGCCACAGGAAACCTTGGAGCTGCTCCTGGAGGCTGCTCCATCTGCAACTCATCCTGTGCCAGAACAGCAGCAGGGAGATAAGGAGTCCCTGAGGTCTCATGGAAAAGTCTGACAAGCAAAGCTATTTTCAGCTGGCCTGGCTCGCTGCTCCTGCCGGACACTTCCCCGCTCCTCTTGGTGTCTCTGGAGGACAGGAGAAGGGACAGAGCTGTCCCCTTCGAGGGGAGGGCAGTGGGGGCAGCAGCAGTGGGCTCTGGTGTCCGTGGGAACGTTTCTACCATGGAAAAGGATCCTGAGCTGGTGAGCACCACAGGTTATGTGGAGCTCCAGGTTCCCACTGGAATGACCAGCGGGAAAGACTTCAAATGGTGCCGTGTCCTGGGCTCCATCTGCAGAATTATTTCAGTGCAGATGCTTTGCCTGGGGAAGGGGAGGAGGAGGACTGAGCCCCGGGCAGGAAAAGTGCAGCAGTGAGGAAATTTCAGCTCAGGAAAATGAAACTCTGGGTGTTCCTCTCCGCAGGGCCTGAGCTCACCCTGCCCACGCTCCGGCCCAGTGGCAGAGCTGTTCTCATCCAGAGCTGTGGGTCTGTCCCCACAGCACCAGGGGACACAATTTGCTCTGTCTCAGCCCAAAGCTTCCCACATCCTCATCCCACTTGTTTTCTGCTGTTTCTGCTCTCCAACTTTTTCAGTCCCCACCGCTTCACTGCGTCACTTCTCTTGCTGGGGCACAAACTGTGACTTGAAAATTCAGTTCAGTAAAAACAAGCGAAAGAAAATTCTACCAAAAAGCCCCACCCTGGTCCAGGAGCTCCTGGAGGGGAACAGAGCTGGGATGCAGCCAGCACTTGCTCCTCACCACACCCCTGGCGAGATGGGAATCGGGACATTTGTGCTTTAGACCTATTTTGGGAAGAGCCGAAGGGAAACGGTGACCAAGGCTGATATGGAGAAGTGGACCCAAAGCAAGCTGATGGCATTTACTTGGTGCCAGGGAGATAAGCCCAGGAGGTGCCAGCCAGCACCTCCACAGCTCCCAGAGCAGGTGAGAACGCTCTGAGCACCAGGATGCCCTCACCAGGGGCGTTGTGCAGGTGACAGGGACCTTCCTGAAGGCTGTGAGAGCTTGGGAGGCTCGTGAGAGAGGAAAGGAATTTGGAAGGGATGAGAAAGAGAAGGATTTGTGAGCGAGGCACTGCAGTGTCTGGGAACAGCATTCCTGGGATATGGGAACTATGCAGGCAGACAGCTGGGGACAGGGACTGTGATTCATCCTGGATACTCGGGAAGCAGGGAAAGGGCACAGGGAGCCAAGGCAGTTAAGGAGGGATATAAGCAGGAGAATAAGCAAAGGACCCAAGGCTTTATGAACTATAAACACTGCGATGGAGGAGCTTTGTATTCAAAATAAGCAAAGGCAAATTAAAGGAAGGAATTAGGGGAAGGGAAAGACAGAAGTGAGGAGAGAATGAGCAGAGATCTGTGCCCAGTGCCAGGTGAAGAGAAAGTTCTTCCCAGGTTTTTTACTGGGAAGGGGAAGCCTGAGAAAGGGTGTGGAGAAATGAGTGGAGGTGGTGTCAGAAAAAAGGGGTCTCCAGGAGAGTCCTGGGTGCTCTTCAGAGCATCCAGGCAGGAGGGGAAGAAGTGGATTAAAGGAAAAGTGGGACCAAGGAGCCAACTTGAGGAGCTGCATCTTCACTCCTGGCTGGAGAGCAGCCATGGCACATGAAATTCCTCAGTGTCCACATGCACCAGAGTCCGCACCACGCTGATCCCAGCTGGCTGGAGGAAGGATAGAAACCCCCTTCTCATGGCTGGCAGCCTCAGGAATCCTGGCAAAGCAAGACAGGGAGCAGCCCTGCAAGGGAAGGACCCTCCAGGCCTCTACTGCTCCAGAGGATGAGCCCATTTTTGTGTCAGTGCCTGTGCCATGCCCAGGCTGCTGCAAGAAAATACCCAAAACCACTCCAAGTGTCAGTGGTGTAGTAAAATGCAGGCAAGCCCGGTGGGAAGAAATGCTGATATCTGACTCCAGTTCAGAAGCTGAATGATTTCTTTATTACAAATATGCTGTAATACATTAATATATTATTTAAAGGAGATACTAAAACTACAAACCTACTTTTTAAAACTACCATATCTCACTAACTCACACCTCGTGCCCCTCTCTGAGAGTGCAGCCACAGGTGGGTTGGATTGGCCATCAGCTCAAACAATCCTCACCAGAATCCAACCAATCACCCCAGGTAAACGATTCTCCAAACACATTCCACATGGGAAAAACAAGGAGCAGAAAGAGAAATTGTTTTCTCTTTCTTTCTCTCTGTGCACCTCTATGAAAAATCCTGAGAAAGAGAAATGTGCTTGCCACAGGATGGTTCTGTGCCCAACAGGGACACTTGCTCCTTGACCCCAGGAAGACAAGGAGATCACCTCCAAACCCTGCCCTGAGCACATCCTCCCCCCTCTGATCCTACAAGGATCAGAAACAAGGAGGATGCACCAGGAGCTTGGCAGCATTCAGGGAAAAGGTCACCAGCCTGGGATTGCTGCAGGTGCAGCAAAACCTGCTCCCACAAGACCTGTTCTCCACTCCCTTGGGAACCTCAGCGTTACACGGCTTGGAGAAGTTTCCAAACCCTGCATCCTGACTCCCAAGCCAAACACCAGTTCCCCTCTGTCCTCCAGCTCCATCCTGAGCCCTCAGCCAGTGCCCAGCACGCCCCACACCTCCCAGTTCCCCTCAGGGAAAGGGAGAGCACCGAGAGGCTCCTTTGGATGCAGGAGGCACCAACAACTCTTGGGGAAGCTTGGGAAAGTTTAATCCAGCCAAGATATTCATCAGCACCAGGGCAAAGAGCTGAGTCAGGACAAGGAAGGAGCTGGGGTTGTTTAGCCTGGAGAAGAGGAGGCTCAGAGGTGACCTTGTTGCTCTCTACAACTTCCTGAAGGGAGGCTGCAGACAGGTGGGGTCGGTCAATTCCACTGACAGAACAAGAGGACACAGCCTCAAGCTACGTGAGGGAAGGTACAGGTTGGATATTAGGAAAAAAAATTTTCACCAAAAGAATAATAAAGTACTGGAATTGTCTTCCCAGGGAGGTGGTGGAATCACCATCTCTGGATGTGTTTAAAAAAAGACTGGACATGGCACGTGGTGCTGTAGTCTGGTTGAGGTGTTAGGGCATGGGTTGGACTCGATAATCTTGGAGGTCTCTCCCGACCTCGTTGTTCTGTGATTCTGTGAAGGATGTGCAGGAAGCCAAGTGTCAGATGCCTCCACCTGTGCTTCACTTTCACACAGCCCAACAGGTTCCGTGAGGTGCTGAGGCACTCCTGAGGCCCTGAGCTGCCATTCCAGGGCAGCCTCCTTCCTCCCAGGCCGGGTCCATCCAATCCCTCATCCCTGCAAGCTCTCCTGATGGATCTGCATTGATCCACCCCAGCTCCGGGGTTTCTGTCTCCCTTTATCAGGCCTGCACTTCTCTTAATCCCATCTCAGCCCTCCCCAGAGCAGTGAGATAAGAGGCAGGCTGGAAAGGCTGATAAAAAGGGACTGAACAAATCCATTAAATGCTGTTTCTGTGCCAGGAATTACAAATCCCAGCCCATGGTAATTAGGGCTCTGCCAGCCAGAGTCCCAGCACAGCAAAGCCAAGGGAGGGATGACAGGGTCACTCAAATATATCCTGAGGGGAAAAAAAGCAACACCTGGAGGACCAGGACATTTTGGACAATTTGCCAGGTGTGGCATTGAGGGGCTGTTTGGGGACAGAGGTGGCACAAAGTACTCAAATCAATGCAAGTACAGACTAAACCAGTATGACCAGTGCCCTCTGGCAGTGGAAGCCATTCCCTGTGTCCTGTCCCTCCATCCCTTGTCCCCAGTCCCTCTCCTGGAGCTCCTTCAGGCCCTGGAAGGGGCTCTGAGCTCTCCCTGGAGCCTTCCCTTCTCCAGTGAACCCCCCCAGCTCTCCCAGCCTGGCTCCAGAGGGGCTCCAGGCCCTCCTCTGGACTCTCTCCAGCAGCTCCAGCAGCTCCAGCAGTTGTACCAGAGCTGGAGGCAGCTCTGCAGGTGGGGTCTCAACTGAACAGGGCAGAATCCCCCCCTCCCCTGCTGTGGGATTAGCCCAGGTCACCACTGGCTTCCCCAGATCTCTCATTTAAAACCCCAAACCAACCCAGGAAACACCAAATCACAGGAAAAAATCAAAGCCAGGACATTTTGTCAAGGTACTAAATCAGAGAGTGAGGAACAACTCATCAGGATAACTGGGACACGTTTTGATTGTGACCTCTGGAAAAAATTTCCCTGGTATAAATGGAGATTAATGGACATTTCAAAAGACAGTTGCTTTAGCTTAACCCCTCCCTTCCATGTTTTTCTTGGGATGGGACCTAAGGGATGCACAAACAACGTAAAAACTAACAAATACTAATAAAATAAATAAATCCAGACGCTCATCCAACCAACACCCTCCCTGGAACAGATTCAGATTCTATTTCAAATGACATCTTCTAAAAAACAAAGCCTTTCTCAGGAAAAATAAACCACGGCCACTTCAGAGAAAAACACAGGAAGAACTGCCCAGGATCTCCCAGTTTCTGGAAGGCAGAGGCAGGAAAACAGGTCAGGAGCAGAGCATTGAGCACAATATCACTGAGTACCTGGTTTCCCCTAAATCTGGGGATTTTCTGCTTTTTGAGCAGATTTTTTTTTGGACTCCTGATGTCTGTTGGGATTTTCCAGCCCACCCTGGAGCCAGCCCCAGCCCTGGCAGGAGGTTGTGGGTTCTTCTCCCTCCTGGAAGTGATGACAAGGTGCTTGGTCTTCTCCAGCTGTCCAAAGGCTCGTTAGGAAATGGCCCTAATTAAGTTTGATGGATGGGGACTGGGGATTATTCCTAATCTCCCTGCAGCAGCCAGACCAGAAAGGATATTTCACACAAGAATTCAACTGCAAACACTGCAACTGCACAGCACGTGCGTGGCCTGACTCCACAGACCCAGAACCTGCTCCCAAGGTTTCAAATCCCCAGGAAAAAGGCACAAAATGAGGAGAGCTGGATTGGGATCCCATGGATAGTCCCTCCCTGGAGTCAGCTTTGCTATAAAATGGTTTGTTGGATAAAAATAATTGGGTTTGTAAAGGTACATAATGGGCCCCAAATCACAAAACTGAGTTCAAAATTTGAATGTTAAGGATTTTCCTCCTCAAAAAAAGAAAAAGATTATTTGTTTTCCTGTGTTTCCTTCCCTCCTTCTCTGATGTGAGAGGGAATATTCCACACAGGAGGATATTTGAACATCCAAGCCCTTCCTTGAGCATTTTAGTCTTTGCATGTGGGCTGCAAAATAATGGAAGAAATCAACAGAGAAAACACATAAAGCAGAAAAAAAATCCAGGTCTCTCCATTCCCAGTCTGAGCTCAAGCTGAAATCAAACAATTTCTCCAGGTTTTCTGTACATGGATCTGCCTTGATGACCTGGAGATCACCCAGCAGGAGAAATCTGAGCTTTTGATGTCACAGCAAAGTACAAGAGAATAGCTGGGATAATTCACACAGGCTTGCTCAGACCCTAGGACACAACATGCTCAAGCAACACCTGGGAAAGAAATGTTCCTGACCTGGGAAAGGGGGGGAAAAAAACAATTAGGATGAGCCAGATCAGCTCCTCCAACCGGTTTTCTGCAACCACAATCACAAAGAGTTGCATCAGTGCAAAGGGGAGAATATGGGGCAGCTCATGGGGAAAATACAGACACATGAAGAAAATATAGATACAGGCAGGAAACACAAATGCAGAAAACACGGATATATGCAGAAAACATAGTTACATGCAGAAAACACAGATGCAGAAAACAGATATATGCAGAAAATACAGATATATGCAGAAAATACAGTTACATGCAGAAAATTGAGATATATGCAGGAAACACAAATGCAGAAAACACAGGTATATGCAGAAAATACAAATGCAGAAAATACAGATACAGGCATAAAATTGAGATATATGCAGAAAATACAGATAAATGCAGAAAACACAGATATATGCAGGAGACACAGATACAGGCAGAAAATACAGATATATGCAAAAATACAGATAAATGAAAACACAAATGCAGAAAACACAGATATATGCAGGAGACACAGATATATGCAGAAAATACAGTTACATGCAGAAAATTGAGATATATGCAGGAAACACAAATGCAGAAAACACAGGTATATGCAGAAAATACAAATGCAGAAAATACAGATACAGGCATAAAATTGAGATATATGCAGAAAATACAGATAAATGCAGAAAACACAGATATATGCAGGAGACACAGATACAGGCAGAAAATACAGATATATGCAAAAATACAGATAAATGAAAACACAAATGCAGAAAACACAGATATATGCAGGAGACACAGATATATGCAGAAAATACAGATACATGCAGAAAACACAGATACATGCAGAACATTGAGATATATGCAGAAAACACAGATATATGCAGGAGACACAGACATATGCAGAAAACACAGATATGCAGAAAATACAGATATATGCAGAAAATACAGATACATGCAGAAAACACAGATATTTGCAGGAGACACAGACATATGCAGAAAACACAGGTAAATGCAGAAAACACAGATCTATCCAAGGCAAACGATGCTTTTAACCAGCCCAGAGAGGAGTGGGGGTGCGCACAGATTGCAGCCAGGACAATCCCCCCTGCTTTAGCTCTCCCACACCGGCTCATCCAGGAGCAAATCCCCGTGGGCTGAGCTCGTCCCTGCCCAGGTGCGCTCCCGGCGGTGGCACCGATCCCACCTGAAGCGCTGCAGTCCCCGGGAAAGCGGGGATGGAGCACCCTGAGCCACCCCAGCACCCTCCGCGGGCTCATACCCCCCTCTCGTGGCAAACCCTCGGCTCCCGGACCCCAGAGGAAAGGATTTTCCAGAGTTTGATCCCGCTCTGGATTCCCGGAGCACTTTCCAGATGAAGATGAAGCTGATGAAGCACATGGGTATTGATGATCTGCAGAGAGGCAGCAGCAGCAAAAGCAGCTGCGGGGAGAGGCTCTCCGAGTTCAGCAAATGCTGCCCAGTGCAGAAAGCTCTGGGGCAGGGGAAGGAGAGGGAACAGGGAGGTTTTGTGGGGGAAAACAGGTCAAGCTGTTCAGTCATGCTTAGGAGACCAGGATGCCACATTTAACCAGGAAAGGGCAGCCCAGTTCTTAAGTGAAAGCTTTGGGAAAGCTGTCACCTGGTTTTAGACCTCAGTGGTTCTGTGGAGCAGCAGTTTTACAGCCCTGCATGGATCTATCATGGCATATCCTGAGTGGGAAAGGATCCACGGGGATCAGAGTGCAGCTCCTGGCTCTGCAGAGACCCCAACAATCCCCCCCCCCGTGCCTGGGAGTGTTGTTCAAAGGCTCCTGGAGCTCTGGCAGTGCTGCGTTGCAATCCTTGCAGATGAAAACCAGCACAGACGGCTCTGGCTGCCCTTCCCTGACCCAGTTTAGGATGGTTTTTTGGGGACACGGACCTGTTGGAGCAAGTCCAGAGGAGGATTAGCAGGATGGAGCACGTCTCCTACAAGGAAAGGCTGGGAGAGTTGGGATTGCTCAGCCTGGAGAAGCGCTGGGGTGGCCTCACTGTGGCCTTCCAGCACCTGAAAGGAACAACAAAAACCATGGAAATAGACTTTGGGCAAGGGCCTGGAGTGACAGGACAATTTGGGATATGGAATCTGTCCTGCTGGGAGCGGGAAATCCCCTATTGGGATGATGAGCTCCAGCTCCCACATCCTCACACACCACTAATCACAGCTCCTTCCCAAGAACCCCCATCAGAGGGGACACAAATCTCGGTCCTCAATCCAATCAGCACCCCCACGAATTTTGGAGGAACTCAGTGGGTTTGAGACATTTCCTGCCTGTCAAACGCTGCTGGAATGAGCTGGGACTCAGCAGGGGGAGGGAGCTCGTGTGCCCACACACGCAGATGTAACCTCATGGCAGAATTAAGCCAGCCTAGACAGCAAGTGCCTTAGACCCTGCTGAGAAGGGATCTGGGGACAGAGGGGGAGAAACGACTGGGGAGGGAATTTTCCAGCTCAGGAAGGGGAGTGGCAGGGCTCACTGCAGCCTCCTCACTCCCCTCCAGGACACAGAGTCACATCCAGGCTCCGAGGCGCAGCCAAAGCCTCCTTGCTTTCCCTGCACTTCCCACATCCCAGGCACGGCCAAGGGCTGCTTGGAAAAAGCTGCTCCTTCACCCTCCGAGAGCCCCAGCAGAGCTGCCAGAGCTGTGTGAGTGCAGCAGAGCCTGCATTAACACCCCAAAGATCCCACAGGATCTTCATCAGGGCTGATAAACCCGAGCTGGGTTGCTCCCTCCCTTGTGCCCAGCAACATCTTCCCATGTCACGATTTTCCAGGGACACCACCACCTGTCTCCTTGCCTCTTCTCCCCCTGACTTGCACAGACCCACGTACACAGGAAAGGTACAGCTGCCTTTTTTTGTCACGAGAGGGCTGAGTTAGGCTTGAAGTGACAGATCCTGGCCGAGAGATGCCCTGCGGTGCTGCTGAATGCAGGTCACTGCACAGCACAGTCCCCTGAGGCAGCAGGAGCAGCCTGGAGTGGCACAGCTACACGGGACACAGATTAAACCACCTGGATACGAATCCCTAAAGAAAAGGGGACACCCCCCACCAGCAAGGTCACAGCCCAAGAGTGGCTGTCCCTCAAGGCAGGGAAGGGCAAATCCTCAAGATGCATTTTTAAGGTACGGGTGATTCTTCCAGAGCAAAGACAGGATGGAAAACTGGCCCAGCCTCATCCAGGGGATGGGTCTCATTTTGCAAAGTCTCCTCAGCTGCTGCAGCACGGGCTGCTCCAAGCTGAGATGACATTGCATCAGTCCTTTCCACCTCAGGAGCAGGAAGATAAAAGCCATCTACCCTTAGTCTGCAAAAATCCTGGGTTAGGGACAGCTCTGGATAAAAATAGCACCAAGTTTGTTTGTTTGTTTTTTTCAGAGCTAAATTAAAATGTAGGGAGGTTTATTTTTTGTGATTCTGCTCAGGTGAGACCACACCTGCAGAGCAGCCCCAGCCCAGGGAGGACGTGGAGCTGCTGGAGAGAGCCCAGAGGAGACACCAGGATGATCAAAGGGATGAAGCAGCTCTGCTGGGAGGAAAGGCTGGGAAAATTGGGATTGTCCAGCCTGGAAAAGCTCCAGGGTCACCTAATTGTGACTTTTCAGTGCCTGAAGGAGCCACAAGAAACGTGGAGAGAGACTCTGGACAAGGGATGGAGGGACAGGACACAGGGAATGGCTTCCACTGACAGAGGATGGGATGGGATATTGGGATGGGCTATTGGGAAGGAATTCTTCCCTGTGAGGGTGGGGAGGGGCTGGTTTGGGATTCCCAGAACAGCTGTGGCTGCCCCTGGATCCCTGGAAGTGCCCAAGGCCAGGCTGGAGCCACCTGGGATGGTGGGAGGTGTCCCTGCCCATGGCACCAAAGGGGTGGCACCAAGGCTCCATCCACCTGTAAGACACCCCCAAAAACACCTGGAATGAACAGGAACACGGGGCAGGGATCAAACTTATTCATCAATAACAAGAAAAGTGCCCAAAATAGCAGTTTTGGAAGGTTCCAAAGCTACTTGAGAAGCCAGGCCAGATTTGACAAATAGTTCCAGCCAAAGTGGAGAAAATAATTAGAAAAACATTGAAACGTGTCATTTTTAGTTGTTGTTCTTATTTTTTTTTTAACTGAAACATTTTACTTCGGAAATGATGAAACATTTTAGTCCCAGCAGGATCTTGGAGCCTTTGTCCCAGCGAAACAGGAATGTTTATTCGGTTTGTCACTGACTGACTGAGTTAAATGTCAGGAGGAAATTTCAGCGTTGCTTTCTCGCGTAAAAATAAAAATTAAAAATACACACAAGATTTTATCTGGTGGCACACAGGGCATTAGAAGAGTCCAGATAAAGGGTTGAAGGCAAGCACCTTTCCTGTCCAGAGCCTCAACTCCCCTAATTCCCAACGGCTGAGCCACGAGGGATTAAGCAACCTGCACGGAAAGGGGACCGGGTGACCTCAGGTGACAGCAGAGGCCAGAAGAGAAGGTTCCTTTTGGGAGCCTCCCATGGAACTGCCCCAAAACAGCCCTGGGAACAGCAGGGTTGAGGGTGATGAAGGCTGGGAGGGACAAAGGCTGGTGAGAGATGCCCCCCAGAGCCACCAGCACGGAGAATTGGGACCTTCCCCCTGCTCCCATGCCCAAGGCACTGGGAACAGCCACATCCTGCTTCTCCCATCAGCACAGCAGCCTCTGCCAAGGAATCCGCCTCTTCCAGCACTGGGGCCTTGGGTTGCCTCTAATTTTAGGGTGTGATGAAAAGGTTTGGGGTCTCCTCCAAGCTTTCCCAACAAAGGGCTGAGTGCCACAGCCAAGAGCCCCGGGATCCCACAGCGCTCTCAGCACTCCCACGTGAGCCCAGATGTCCCGTCCCTTTCCCTGCTCCGTCCCTTTCCCTGCTGCTCCCTGCTTTCCACTGCTCCCTCCTGCCTTTCCCTGCTCCATCCCTTTCCCAGCTCCCTCCTGCCTTTCCCTGCCTTTCCCAGCTCCCTCCTGCCTTTCCCTGCCCACACACCATGGCCACGCCGCCAATCCAAGGCCTCGTCACCATGGATAATTATCCCGGCTCTGGGAATGCTCCCGGTGATCTGATATCCACAAGAGGCCCCGGGCTCCAGCCCGCTCCGAGCTCATCCCAAATCCACGGGCCTTGCCCAGATCACGACCTTTAGCTCCTCCAAACGCTAAGTCAGCTCTTCAACCAGCCAGGAGGGACCTGCAGCAGGAAGAGCCTTCCAAACTCCATGACACAAAGCCTGGAGTGGCCATTTCCAAGCTTTGGGGGTGCACACCCCAATTCCAAAGTGTCCCAGCACAGGTTTTTTTTCTTGGAGCAGACAGAGCTTGGTGTGAGGCACAGAGAGCCCGGCGTGTCCAGATGGAGGGGATGGAGCTGGTGATTACAGCAGGGAGGGAATTGGGAGCCGGGACGTGAAACCAGAGAGGGGAAACGTTTAAAGCTTTAATCTTGGAAACAGCTTCCTGATAGGAGATTTATGAGCAATGGGAACAGTCTCCTTTGCAGAAGGCTGGAAGCTGTGCTGCTGAAACGAGACCGGATAAAAGGGGAGACAACACATGAGGAATGGATTTGGTCTGAGCAGAAGACAGGACCCGGACGTCCCCCGCTGGCTCCAGCCACCTTCCCACACACCCAAGCCCACACCTGGGGCATTCAGCCCCCTGGCACCAGTGACCAGCAGAGGCTGTCACAACATTCAGCACAGCTCCACACGAGTGTGACCAGTCCAAAGCTCTCTCCCCATGGCAGCTGCTCTTGGGGCTGCTACAGAGCCTCATTTTTTTGGCTAATTCCTAATTCAGACCCCGGGGCTTGACACATCCGACTTTTGTGTGGGAGCCTGTGGAAGGGGCAGGTTCATTAATACGTGTTTAACTTGGACCTTGAAGGAGCTGAACTTTTCCTGACTTAACTCTCCCTGTATCTATATCCCACTTTCCTGTAATCAACCTTTCCCTTTTTCCTGCCTTGGCCTTTCCCAGTGAGTTCGTGGGTATTGGTTTTCTCTGGAGCTGCTGGAGGATGTGGGAGTGACAGCTCTGGCCTTCCAAGCTATGTATTCACCCTACATTTATCCAGCTCCTTGTTCTCCTGGCTCCTCTTCCAACCTCAGCATGACCTGAAGGGCTGAAAAGATGAAGGAGACAAGAGCCAGCACCTCTCCAAACCTAGCAGAGAGTCATGGAATGGTTTGGATTGGAAGAGACCTCAAAGCTCACCCATTCCCACCCCTGAATGGCCAAGAACATCTTCCACTAGACCAGGTTGCTCCAAGCCCTGTCCAGCCTGGGAAATGCTTTGTTGGGAAGCTCATCCAAGGCTCAGCCTCGTAAAGCTGCCGAGCCAGAGCCCTGAGCAGGGATTAGATGCTGAAGTCTGACCTCAGCCAGGTGCAGCCAGCCCAAAGAGCTCTGACTTCAGGCTTATTGCCCCAAAAAACCAGCAGTGAAATCACTTCATTAATCCTCAGAGCCTCGTTTCCTTCCTTCCTTCCTTCCCCCGGCCAAGCTGAAGCTTAAAATAGTATTTTGCATTCCTCATATTTCACTCTAGAACTAATTAACACCAAATCAGCCCACAACAGCCTGTCCTCATGGTGCAACCTGCCCACCCTTGGCAGCAGCAGGAGCACCCACAGGGCTCCCAGCTCCTCCCAAAAGCCATTTCTGATGGAGCATCTGGATAGAACTGAGCTAAAACTGGAAAACACCAGAATTTAAGACCCACGTGCACTTTCACCTCCACCCCACGTGCACACACAACTCAGCAGTGCCCAGCGTTGTGGTAATCCCCCAACACCACAAGCAGTGGCTCTTCCAGAGCTTCCAGCAGCTCCTAAATTAGGACAAAACCCACGAGTTAAGCTGTCTCCACGTTGGTGCCTCCACGGAGCAGGGCTGACCCCGTGTCCAGCCTCATGGACAGTCTGAACCCAGCTAAAAAAATCTCCTTGGATTCAGAGCAAGGCGTGGGACGGGGAAGATGGAGCCCAGGTCTTGCTGCACTTGGATTTCGCAGCCTCTTCTCGCCCTCTCAGCAGCCGAGCCAAGCGTGAGTCAAACGCTGCAGAGATGACGGGGATGACGGAGCTGGAAAGGAAACGTCATCCAGGAGGGCTCCAAATACGTCACCCATGAGACATCAGCCCCCTCACTGCAAGCAGCTTCCTCGCTCACACTCGCCAGGCTCAGAGGGGCTGCGGGGCAGGAGGAGGGCGTAAAGAGCGGCACAAACACAGCGAAGACGTGGCAGCTACAGGGGAGGGAGGAAAGGTCAGACACACCACGCTCGACGCGTTTGTTTGGTTTTCAGCCCAAGCTTCCACCCACGGACCAAAGGCAAGGGCAGCTCACGAGCAAGAGCTGGTTCAACCCTTCGGCACTGCGCAGTCCTTGCGTTCACAGCTTAAAAATAACCCTAAAATGACAAAAAGCCACGCCAAGCACCCCACATCTCTGCAGAGCTCCATGCTCTCCCCTGATAGCTTGAGGCAGCAGGAAACCAGATAACCCCAAAAACAGGAATTGAAGGAAAGACAAAGTGGCACTTTGTGTGTCCGGCTGACGTGACGCTGTTCAGTTCTAAGTTGAACTCAGTGGTCTCAGGGGTCCTCCCAGCCATGCCCACCCTCAGGGGCCAGGCCTGGTGCAGCAGCTGTGACCCCCTCACACCCAGGCGTCCCCAAAGAGAAGCCTGAAGGAGCTGCCACAAGGGACAACACCTCTCCCCGGTACGAGGGCTGCACAACGGCCTGCCTTCCCTGCTTGGGCAACCCTGACCCTCATGAGGGGCTGTGGGCAGCCCCCGAACCGGGCTGGGAGAGCGTACAAAGACCATAGCGAGGACACACCGCTCGGCCGCGGCTCCCGCCGCTCTGAGGGGACGGCGCCGCCGCTGGGCCTTTTTATACCGCGCGCGCGCCCGGTCACGTGGCCCCGCCCCGCCGCTGACGTCATCGCCGCGCGCGGCAGCATGGCGGCCGCAGCGGCGCCCGGCGTGGCGCCGGTTCGAGCCCGGTGAGTGCGGGACCGCGGCCTCGGCCCCTCCTGAGCCCCCCCGGGACGTGCCCGACCCCTCTGTAACCCCCCCCCAGAACGGGCTCGGTCCCTTCACAACCTTCTCCGGTATGTGTCCGGTCCCTTCTTAAACCGCCCGGTACATTACTGACGCCTCCATAACCCCACTGGTACCTGCCCCGTCCCTTCGTAAACCCCCCCGGTACATTCCCGACCCCTCCATAACCCCCCAGTACCTGCCGGGTCGCTTCATAAACCTCCTGGTACATTCCCGACCCCTCCATGACCCTCCCCAGTACATTCCCAACTCCTCCATGACCCCACCCAGTACGTGCCTGGTCCCTCCAGAATCCTCCCAGTACATTCCCGACCTCTCCACACCCCCCCAGTCCATCCCCAGCCCCTCCTGCCCCCGGTACCCCCCCATAACCCCCTCTCCTGACCCCTTTTTCCACGGACACCCCCTTTCCCCGCAGGTTCCTCACTTCCAAGGAGCAGTTCCACGCCTACCTGCGGGCAGGGGGCAAGGAGGAAGAGGAGGAAAAGGGGGAGAAGAAGGAAGAGGAGCAGGTCAGCGAACCCCCAGCCAAGAGGGTGAAGGCAGAGGAGCTCGGCCAGGATGGGGAAAGCCGAGGGAATGCTGGAGAGGAGGAGGAGGAGGAGGAGGAGCGCCCGGAGAAGAAGAGAGCCCGGGGGCAGAACAAGAGCCGCCCGTGCATGAAACCCAACAGCTACGAGCAGAGCAGGCTGTGCCCCTCAGTGACACAGGTGGGACACAGGGCCCTGCTCTGGCTGGGTTAGGTGGGATTTTGGGAAGGAATTCCTCCCTGGGAGGGTGGGCAGGCCCTGGCACAGGGTGCTCAGAGCAGCTGTGGCTGCCCCTGGATCCCTGGAAGTTTCCAAGGTGAGGCTGGACAGGGCTTGGAGCAGCCTGGGACAGTGGAAGGTGTCCTGCAGGTGGGACTGGATGGGATTTATAGTCCTTTCCAACCCAAACCAGTCTGGAATTCCATAAAAACCAGCTGGAAGAGGGTGGCGAGGGATGAGCTGAGTGTCACCTTCCTTGAAGTGTGTCTATCCCTCCCTCCTGGGAGCATTCCCTCCATCACCTGGGCATCTCAGGTGAGCCTCAGAGCAGCTCTGGGCTGTGCTGCTCCGTGCCCACCTTGCCCTGCTCCGTGCTGTCCCCAGGGCTGTGCCGGGCAGTGCCATTTCGGGCCGCGCTGCCGCTTCCTCCACGACGTGTCCGAGTACCTGGCGGCCAAACCGGCCGACCTGGGCCAGCGCTGCGTCCTCTTCGACACCTTCGGCCGCTGTCCCTACGGTGTCACCTGCCGCTTCGGCCAGGCCCACCTCGGGGACGGCCACCAGAACCTGGTCAACGCCGCCCTGGCCCAGCAGTGGGAAGGGAAGCTGCTGGTGAGGAACGGCCTCTCCAAGGACCTCCAGCAGCAGCTGCGCAAGAGGAAGTTCAGCTTCCAGAAGGCCGAGGAGTTTCTCCGTGGGCTCCGTGGTGGGAAGGGAGGCAAAGCCATGGGGGGATCCACAGAGGTGTCCAACTGCTCTGCTCCCCAGGAGGGCCTGGGAGACAGCCCTGTGCTGCAGGAGCAGGGAGGAGATCCCAAACCTGAGGTCCTGCAGAGCTCCCAAAGGGCCGAGGGCGCTCCCAACCCTGAGGTCCTGCAGAATTCCCGAGGGGCCGAGGGTGCTCCCAACCCTGAGGTCCTGCAGAGCTCCCAAGGGGCTGAGGGTGCTCCCAACCCTGAGGTCCTGCAGAGCTCCCAAGGGGCTGAGGGTGCTCCCAACCCTGAGGTCCTGCAGAATTCCCGAGGGGCTGAGGGTGCTCCCAACCCTGAGGTCCTGCAGAATTCCCGAGGGGCTGAGGGTGCTCCCAGACCTGAGGTCCTGCAGAGCTCCCAAAGGGCTGAGGGTGCTCCCAGACCTGAGGTCTTGCAGAACTCCCAAGGGGCTGAGGGTGCTCCTAGCCCTGAGGTCCTGAACAGCTCCCAAGGAGCTGAAGGTGCTCCCTCCATCCCAACGCTGGGCCCGCTGACAGATGAAGACGTCACGAAGCTGCGGCCGTGTGAGAAGAAGAAGGTGAGAGTCCCTTGTGTCCTGGTCCCATGGTGGAGATTGTGCATGGAAAGATGGAAGAGAAACCCCTTGGAATGCCTTTATCTGGGGGAGGCAGGCAGAGCATTTCTTATTTATGGAAGGAGCTCCTCCCTGTGAGGGTGGGAAGGGGCTGGGATGGAATTCCCAGAAAAGCTGTGGGTGCCTCATCCCTGGAAGTGTCTAAGGCCAGGCTGGACAGGGCTTGAAGCACCATGGGATAGTGGAAGGTGTCACTGCCTGTGACCAGGGCATGGATCCAAGCCAAACCATTCTGGGATTCCATAAAAACCATTGCAGCTCTGCTGACCTGTTCCTGCATCCCTGTTTTGCAGCTGGAAATCCAAGGCAAGCTCTACCTGGCTCCACTGACCACGGTAGGTTGGTAACTCCATCCTTGTGCCAAAGCTCACTGTGGGCACGGTTGGAACAGAGCAGATCTGACAATCCCTGTCCCTGCTGTCCCTGCTGTCCCTGGCAGTGTGGAAACCTCCCTTTCCGACGGATCTGCAAACGTTTTGGAGCAGATGTCACCTGTGGGGAGATGGCTGTGTGCACCAACCTGCTCCAGGGCCAGTCCTCCGAGTGGGCTCTGCTCAAACGCCACCACACCGAGGACATCTTCGGGGTGCAGGTGAGGGTTATCACCCCACAACCCACCAGAAACTCACTTCCCAGGGGAAAAGCTGCCTCTGGAACTCAGGGAAGCTCCTTCCCTTTGGCAGCTGGAGGGAGCCTTTCCAGACACCATGACCAAGTGTGCAGAGCTCCTGAACAGGACAATTGATGTGGATTTTGTTGACATCAACGTCGGGTGTCCCATTGACCTGGTCTACAGAAAGGTGAAAAGTTCTGTGGTGCATTTTCCTTCCATGAATCCTTGTCTTCACCCTCATCCTCTGCTGCCTGATTGCTCTTTCCAGTCTGATCCAGAGCTCCCAGTTCATTTATGATCTCAGTGAGATGGGGAATAAGGAGCAGGGAATGGCTGTCTCTGCCTGGCAGGATTTGGGAGGGAGAAGCACTCTGGAGAGTTTTTGCTTGAAGGATCCACTTTCTCCAAACTTTAAGATGCTCCAAGGACTCTCCACTGTGTGAGGAAGGTCCTGAGATCCATGTTTTGTCCCTCAGGGAGGAGGCTGTGCTCTGATGACTCGCTCCAACAAGTTCGAGCAGATCGTCCGCGGGATGAACTCGGTGAGACGGAGCACCTGGAGGTGAGCTGATGGAGCCCAGTCCAGCCTGGCCTCATCTTCCCACCTCTGCAGGTGCTGGATGTCCCACTGACGGTGAAGATCCGGACTGGGGTGCAGGAAAAGGTTAACGTGGCTCACAAAATCATCCCCAGGATCCGGGAGTGGGGCGCGTCCATGGTCACGGTACGGGGACGGATGTGTGGGGTTGGTGGCTGGGGAGTTCTGCCTGGAGATCAGATGGGGATGAGCTTCCCCTGCCTTTGCTAATAAAAGAGGAAAATTCAGGTGCAGAGGGTGTTTTCCTCCCTGCTCCTGAGCCTTGGGTCCATGATCATGGAATCCCAGGATGGTTTGGGAAGGGACCTTTAAAGCTGATCCCATCCCTTTCCACTATCCCAGGCTGCTCCAAGCCCTGTCCAGCCTGTCCTTGGACACTTCCAGGGATGGGGGAGCCACAGTGGTTCCTGCAGTGCTCTGGAGCAGGAGTTTCCCCCATTCAGGAGTGGGGAATGTGGGATCAGATCTTTGTATGGGGATTAGTTCTGGCCCACGGTGCATTCCCTACAGAGAGCCACTTCTTCCTCTGGCTCACAAATAGCCCAAACATCCCTCAAAAGCCTTCAGCCCTTTCAGCTCTGCTCAGCCCTTCCTCAGCCTGCTGTCAGCACCCTGGCTCTAAATCCAGTTCATTGTGTCCAGTTCTGGGCCCCTCGGTTTGGGAAGGACATTGAGACACTTGAGTGCATCCAGAGGGGGCGATGAGGCTGGAGAGGGGCTGGGAGCACAAATCCTGTGAGGAACCACTGAGGGAGCTGGGGGTGCTCAGCCTGGAGAAAAGGAGCCTCAGGGGTGACCTCGTCACTCTGCAGCTCCTGAAAGGTGGCTGTGCTCAGGTGGGGTTGGGCTCTGTCTCCAGGAAGTGACAGAACCAGAGGACACAGCCTCCAGCTGTGTCAAGGGAAATTTAGGCTGGATATTAGGAAAAAGTTTTTTATGGAAAGAGTGAGAAAGTATTGGAATGGTTCTCCTGGGGAGGTGGTGGAGTCACCACCCCTGGGTGTGTTTAACAAAGCCTGGATGTGGCACTGGGTGCCAGGGTTTAGTTGAGGTGTTGGGGCTGGCTTGGACTCGATGACTTTTAAGGTCTCTTCCAACCCGGTGATTCTGTGAATTCTGTAAATCCAGAAGTGCATCCCCAGGGATCCCTTACCCAGCTCTGCTCTGCCAGCACCCACAGATCCCGAAGTCGATCCCAAGGCTATTCACAAGGCTCCCTTCCCCACCCTGGTGTCCTTGTCTCTGTTCCTCCCTGCCTGTGCAGCGAGGTGTCCCTGGCTCTGTCCCTCCCTGCCTCTCCCTCCCTGCCTCTGTTCCTCCCTGCCCGTGCAGTGAGGTGTCCCTGGCTCTGTCCCTCCCTGGTTCTGTCTCTCCCTGCCTCTGTTCCTCCCTGCCTGTGCAGTGAGGTGTCCCTGGCTCTCTCCACAGCTGCACGGGCGCTCCCGGGAACAGAGGTACACCCGGAGTGCAGACTGGCATTACATCGCTGAGTGCGCCCGCATTGCCAGCCCCATGCCTCTCTTCGGTACGTGGGGCTTCCTTTGGCACTCGTTTCGTTTCAAATCCCTTCCAGAATGGGGAGGAAGAACGTGTTCCCAAGGGTGGTTAGCATGGGGGAAAGGTTGGAGCATCCCTGGTGCTGCTGAGGGAAGGGACACGAATCACTTGGCGTGATTAAACCACCTTTTAAAGGGGTTTTCTTGGATTTTGTGGCACAAAATCTCTAAACCTTCAAGGAAACGAGCTGGGAGCGAAGGAGGAGAGAGGAGAAGGCTCCTTTTTTCCTTGTAAGGGAACATCCATCAGAAACATCCCTGGGAATCCAAACCAGCAGCCTCTTTGGACCATCTGGCTCTTGGACATTGTGTCCATTTTGAATTTTATCCCATGCCTGGATTAGCTCACTTTGACTTGTCCTCACGGATCTCTTTGACCTCTGGCTTCTCCCTCCTTTCCGGGCAGGAAATGGGGATATTTTGTCCTATGAAGATGCAAATCGAGCCATGCAGATGGGAGTTTCTGGAATCATGATAGCAAGGCAAGTGCCTGTGTTTCCCTTCACTCCTGAGCTCTGGTGGTTCAAGAGGAAAAAGAAAAAAATAGGATTTAGAAAAATCCCTAAACAAACCCCAAAGCATGGAATTTCCTCTCAGTGAAACCACTCTGATAATTGGTAAAATCAATTTGTATCAGTTGGAACTTCTTGTTGGAATGGAAAAGAAGATTTAAAGCAGAATTGGCTGGAAAATCAGTGCTGGAAAGTGTCTCAAATCTTCAGGAGCATCTGTGATGGGAATAACAATCTCTTTTTTTTTTTTTGTTTTTGGTTTTTTTTTTTTGTTTTGGCTGCAGAGGGGCACTCATCAAACCCTGGCTTTTCACAGAAATCAAGGAGCAGAGACACTGGGATATCTCCTCCAGAGAGAGATTTGACATCCTCAAGGACTTCACCAACTACGGCCTGGAGCACTGGGGGTCAGACACTCAGGGAGTGGAGAAAACCAGGAAATTCCTGCTGGAATGGCTCTCCTTCCTGTGCAGGTAACGCTGCCCAGCCAGGAGGATCTTTAAACAATAATTAATGAATGCCTAGCTCTCACTGGTGTTGCATTTTGTTTTATTGCAGGTACATTCCAGTCGGGTTATTGGAGCATCTACCTCAGAAAATCAACGAGCGGCCGCCCTATTACCTGGGGAGGGACTACCTGGAGACCCTCATGGCCAGCCAAAACGTGGATGATTGGATCAAAATAAGGTAATGAAGCGTCAAATTTCATTTCAGTTGCTAAAAAGGGACGTGGCAGAGACCCTGTAGGGCCACAGGGACGTTTGAGAGCTGGGGATTGAACACTGACCCCTCCTTGGGTTTGGTTTTGTGGTTGTCTTTCCTCCCTGGAAGTGCCCAAGGCCAGGCTGGACAGGGCTGGGAGCAGCCTGGGCTAGTGGGAGGTGTCCCTGCCCATGGCAGGGGTGGCACCGGATGGGCTTTAAGGTCTCTGGATTAATTCTAGAATTGATTCTTTCTCCCAGTGAGCTGCTCCTGGGCCCTGTCCCGCCCAGCTTCACCTTCCTGCCAAAACACAAGGCCAATTCCTACAGATAGGGCTGGCCAGGCCCTGTCCCTTGGCATCAGGAGGAGCTTGGATGGGCTGTGAGGAGGAGCAGGGCTCCTGGCAGTCGGAATAAAGCTGATGTTTTTAGAAGCTGCTGAGTTTTTTGCCTTCCTGCCCCGCACCAATCCTGGCGGACAAACACCTGTTAGTGGGGGGATCTTTGCTTCCAGTTCACAGCCAGATCCGTCCCCCATCGCTGAGAAAGAAGCCTCACTTCCCACCAGGATGTCCTCGGGAGTGACAATCTCCCAGGACGAGGAGCAGCAACGTCCCCCCAGCCCTTCTGCTGTCCCCCACAACCAGGGTGACACGGAGTTGATGTTCAAGCTCCAAAGAGAAGAATTGTGAAGGTTCTGGGGACAGCCTGGCGGGTCTCAACAGCATCTCCACACCTGGGGGACCCCAGTGGCACCAGCAGAGTGGGGAGAGCGGTGGTCCCAGCCCGACAGCGCTGCTGCCATCCCTCACGGCCACCTCCACAGGGGTGTCCCCAGGCACCCGCAGCTCCCCAGCCACTCTGCTGCCACCAAACCAAGGTGTCGGGCACAGGGCAGGGCTGGGGCACCGCGGGGATCCCCAGCTCGCCCCACCACAAGCCCCTGGACGAGCTGCTGCCTCGGCAGGTGTCATGGCGGCGCCCTGTGCCTCGGTAGCTGTCATGGCGGCGCCCCGGTAGGTGTCATGGCGGCGCCCTGTGCCTCGGTAGCTGTCATGGCGGAGCCAGGAAGCGGAAGTCGCTGTCACGTGACACCCGGCAGGTTCCGCGTGCGGGCGGCGGTAACGCCCGGTAGGGGCGGGGAGGGCACGGAGGGGAACTGGGAGGAACTGGGAGGAGCTGGAGGCACCGGGAGCCGGGGTGGTGTCCGGGAAGAGGCGCTGGGGACCCAGCGGGGTAAGTGGAGGGGTACAGAGATAACGGGGGAGAGCGGGGGGCACGCAGTGGGTCGGGATGGGGGGCAGTGGGGGAACTGGGAGACACTGGGGGACACTGGGGGGAACTGGCAGGCAATGGGGGACACTGGGGAACACACCGGGAGGTACTGGGGGTCTGGGGGGTGTGGGGAGGTACTGGGGACACTGGAAGGTACTGGGGGACACTGGGAGGTAGTGGGGACACTGGGAGGTACTGGGGGACACTGGGAGGTAGTGGGGGACACTGGGAGGCACTGGGAGGTACTGGGGGCCACTGGGAGGTAGTGGGGACACTGGGGGGCACTGGGAGGTATTGGGGGACACTGGGAGGTACTGGGGGCACTGGGAGGCACTGGGAGGTACTGGGGGCACTGGGAGGTACTGGGGGCACTGGGAGGTACTGGGAGGTACTGGGGGACACTGGGAGGTAGTGGGGGCACTGGGAGGCACTGGGAGGTAGTGGGGACACTGGGGGGCACTGGGAGGTAGTGGGGCGATGGCAGAGGGGTCTGGGGGTTTGGGGGGCACAGCAGGAGCAATGGGGGCACTGGGAAGGTGCGTCAGGGGTAACTGGGACACACAGAGGGGATAACTGGGAGGACTGGAGAGAGAACTGGGGAGCGCAGGGGAACTGGGAGGGCACCCAGGCCCTAACTGGGGGGCACAGGGGAAATGGGAGGGTACTCAGACCCAAACTGGGGGGCACAGGGGAAATGGGGGGGCACCCAGACCCAAACTGGGGGGCACAGGGGAACTGGGAGAATACCCAGACCCAAACTGGGGGAGCAGAGGGGAACTGGGAGAGTACCCAGACCCAAACTGGGGAGGCCCAGGGGAACTGGGAGAGTACCCAGACCCAAACTGGGGGGCACAGGGGAACTGGGAGAGTACCCAGACCCAAACTGGGGAGGCCCAGGGGAACTGGGAGAGTACCCAGACCCAAACTGGGGGGCACAGGGGAACTGGGAGAGCACCCAGACCCAAATTGGGGGGCACAGGGGAACTGGGAGAGTACCCAGACCCAAACTGGGGGGCACAGGGGAACTGGGAGAGTACCCAGACCCAAACTGGGGAGGCCCAGGGGAACTGGGAGAGCACCCAGACCCAAATTGGGGGGCACAGGGGAACTGGGAGAGTACCCAGACCCAAACTGGGGGGCACAGGGGAACTGGGAGAGTACCCAGACCCAAACTGGGGGGCACAGGGGAACTGGGAGGGTACTCAGACCCAAACTGGGAGGGCCCAGGGGAACTGGGAGAGCACCCAGACCCAAATTGGGGGGCACAGGAAAACTGGAAGAGTACCCAGACCCAAATTGGGGGGCACAGGGGAACTGGGAGGGTACTCAGACCCAAAATGGGAGGGCCCAGGGGAATTGGGAGGGCACCCAGACTCAAACTGGGGAGGCCCAGGGGAACTGGGAGAGTACCCAGACCCAAATTGGGGGGCACAGGGGAACTGGGAGGGCACCCAGGCCCGAACTGGGAGGGCCCAGGGGAACGGGGAGAACACCCAGACCCAAACTGGGAGAGCTGGAAGGGCACCCAGCTCCTAACTGGCAGAGCTGGGGGCTGCAGGGAGCCGGGCCGGGCGGTGCCAGCCGTGCCTGGAGGCCGGGCCGTGGCCGCAGGATGCTCCCGCGCTGCTGGCGGTCGCTGTTCACCGGCCGCCTGCTGCTCCTCACCAACACCCTGAGCTGCGGGGGGCTCCTGGCCGCCGGGGACGGCCTGCAGCAGGAGTGGCACCGCCGCAGGCACCCCGAGAGCCAGCTCCAACTGGGACGCACTGGTGAGCACTGGGATGGGCTGGGCCCTGCAGGTCCCACGGGGCAGGGATGGGTGGCAGGGTCACCTTGCGCCATCCAAACCCCGTCCTGTCGCCGTTAGACACGGGATGAGCGCGCAGAAGCTCAGGGAGTTCGGAGGAGGGAAAGAGGAAATTTTATTTTTGAAAGCGACAGCGGGTTGGAGGATGGGGTTGTCACCTCTCTAACTACACTGGTTAAACCAACAGTTCATTAATTTTCTCTTCGTGCAAAGAAGAATGTAAAACAGTCATTATTTACATGAATGTAAAACTATCATTATTTCCATTATTTACATTATTGACACTATTTCCATTATTTATTTACATTAATGACATTATTTCCATTATTTGCATTATTTCCATTCTTTATTTCCATTATTGACATTATTTCCATTATTTATTTCCATTATTTCCATTATTTATTTGCATTATTTCCATTCTTTATTTCCATTATTTATTTCCATTATTGACATTATTTATTTACATTATTAACATTATTTCCATTATTTATTTCCATTATTGACATTATTTCCATTATTTATTTCCATTATTGACATTATTTCGATTATTTATTTCCATTATTTCCATTATTTATTTACATTATTTACATTATATGCATTATTTATTTACACTATTTACACTATTTACATTATTTACATTATTTCCATCTCATTTGCGTGACAACTCCAGTAGAAACATGTCAACACCCGAAGGCGCAGAAAACTTCTAAAAGAACTTGAAAACTCTTCAAAGAACTATAAAACAAAACTTAACACTTTTAAAAATCAGGCTAACACCGTCCAGCCCGGCCTTGGTCCGCCACAGCTGCTGTGCCAAATCCATCCCCGCCCTCACAGGGAGGAATCCCTCCCCCAAAATTCCCTGGTGGAGCCTTCCTGGTCCGTCCGTGCCAAGGCTGCGTGGTGCCGTTGCAGGGAGGATGTTTGTGGTGGGCTGCAGCCTGGGGCCGCTGATGCATTACTGGTACCTGTGGCTGGACTGGGCTTTCCCCGCCCGGGGCGTGCGCGGTCTCCGGACGGTGCTGAAGAAGGTGCTGATTGACCAGCTGGTGGCATCACCCAGCATGGGGGCCTGGTACTTCATGGGTACGTGGCACCCGCGGGGCGGGGGTGGCTGATCCAAGCCCAAAATCGCAGCCCGGGAGCTGCTGGTGGTGGCTGAAGGTTTAGGTTGGATGTTTTTCTGGGTTCTGTGCAGCGTTAGGGTGTAACTTTGAGCCTCGCGCGGAGCGTTGGCAAGTTCACAGTTAATGTGGCAAAAGGCATCTGGGGTGGGGACCCATTCCCTGGGGGAATTCAGTGCCCACCACTCTCTGGGGAAGAACCTTTCCCTGATGTCCGTCCCAAATCCCTGATCTCCATCCCAAATCCCTGAACCTTTCCCTGAAATCCATTCCAAATCCTAGAACCTTTCCCTGATCTCCATCGCAAATGCCCAGAACCTTTCTCTGATCTCCATCCCTGAACTTTTCCCTGATCTCCATCCCAAATCCCAGAACCTTTCCCTGATCTCCATGCAAAATCCCAGAACCTTTCCCTGATCTCCATCCCAAATCCCAGAACCTTTCCCTGATCTCCATCCCAAAACCCCAGAACCTTTCCCTGATCTCCATCCCAAATCCCAGAACCTTTCCCTGATCTCCATCCCAAATCCCAGAACCTTTCCCTGATCTCCATTCCAAAACCCCAGAACCTTTCCCTGATCTCCATCCCAAATCCCAGAACCTTTCCCTGATCTCCATCCCAAATCCCAGAACCTTTTCCTGATCTCCATCCCACCCCCTGGCACAGCTCCAGCCGTTCCCCAGACAGATCAGTGCCTTCCCTTTCACTTTCCTTCCCATTTCCCTGAACTCCCTCCCTCTGGCTGCCAGCACAGCCCTCCCCACCCACACTGGGAGGGGTTTGGGGCTTTTCCCGGCAATTCCCACCCCAATTCCCAGCCTGGAACGATCCCCACTGACCCCTCCTGTCCCCACAGCCATCGGCACCCTGGAGGGCCAATCTCTCCAGGAGAGCTGGGACGAGCTGAAGGAGAAATTTTGGGAGTTCTACAAGGTGAGCCCCTCCCCGGGCTGTCCCCTTTGTCCTGCTGGGAGCCCTGGGAAGCTCCCAGCTGCTCCTTGTTCCTTCCCAGGCCGACTGGAGCGTGTGGCCGGCGGCGCAGATCCTCAACTTCCTCTTCGTGCCGCCCACGTACCGCGTGGTTTATGTCAACGTGGTGACCCTGGGCTGGGACACGTACCTGTCCTACCTCAAACACCGGGTGAGCCCCGCCCCTGAGCACCTGCCGGTCCTGGGAATACACAGAATTCACAGAATCACACAATTCTCACAATCACAGAACCACAGAATTCACACAATCACAGAATCACACAATTCTCACAATCACAGAATTCACACAATCACGGAATTCACACAATTCTCACAATCACAGAACCACAGAATTCACACAATCACAGAATTCACAGAATCACACAATTCTCAGAATCACAGAATTCACAGAATTGACACAATCACAGAATCACACATTTCACACAATCACAGAATTCACACAATCACAGAATCACACAATCACAGAATTCACACAATCACAGAATTCACACAATCACAATTCACACAATCACACAAATGACACAATTCACTGAATTCACAGAATCACGGAATTCACACAATTCACAGAATCACTGGGTTGGAAGAGACCCTAAAAGTCATCAAGTCCAACCCAGCCCTAACCCCTAAACTAAACACTGGCACTCAATGCCACATCCAGGGGTGGTGACTCCACCACCTCCCTGGGAATTCCCGAAATTCCCCCGAATTTACAGAATCACAGAATTCACAGAGTGAACAGATTGGAAGAGACCCTAAAGATCATGAGTCCAACCCATCCCTAACCCCTAAACTAAACCCTGGCACCCAGTGCCACATCCAGTCTTAAACACATCCAGGGATGGTGACTCCACCACCTCCCCCGTCCCTGAGAATTCCCAAAATTCCCCCAAATTCACAGAATTCACAAAATTAATACAATTCACAGAATCACCAGGTTGGAAGAGACCCTAAAAGTCATCGAGTCCAAGCCAGCCCCAACACCTCAACTAAACCCTGGCACCCAGTGCCACATCCAGGCTTTGTTAAACACACCCAGGGCTGGTGACTCCACCACCTCCCCAGGAGAACCATTCCAATACTTTCTCACTCTTTCCATAAAAAACCTTTTCCTAATATCCAACCTAAATTTCCCTTGACACAGCTGGAGGCTGTGTCCTCTGGTTCTGTCACTTCCTGGAGACAGAGCCCAACCCCACCTGAGCACAGCCACCTTTCAGGAGCTGCAGAGTGACGAGGTCACCCCTGAGGCTCCTTTTCTCCAGGCTGAGCACCCCCAGCTCCCTCAGTGGTTCCTCACAGGATTTGTGCTCCCAGCCCCTCTCCAGCCTCATCGCCCCCTCTGGATGCACTCAAGTGTCCTTCCCAAACTGTGGGGCCAGCACTGGACACAGCCCTCGAGGTGTGGCCCCAGCAGTGTCCAGGAGGAGCTCCCTGCTCCTGCTGGAGTGCCCAGCTCACCCCGGGACCCCTCGGTGTTTTCCAGCCCCGCGGCGCCGGGCAGGAGCCGCCGCGGCAGAGCCAGCGCAACGCCGGCGCCTAGAGGAACGAGGCCGTTCCAAAGGATCCTGGAAAATGCATTTCTGGGCATCGTGGAGCACCCCAGACGAGGGAGTGGATGGCCAGAGCCCGTACCTGCTGCTGATTAACTCATCTGCTAATTACAGCCGTGGGGTGGGGTTGTACCAATCTCTTGTTGCAGGATAACCTGTAAAGTGATTTATTCTGGGATTTGCCCGCGGAGCCTGGGTGAGGAGGAGCTGCTGCAGCCCCTGGGAAGGGTCCTGGCTGGATTTGTTCCTTCTCCAGAGCAAACCAGTCCCTTGCTGCTCCTCCAGCACCTTCCATTCACCTGGATCCCCACCAAGTAGATACTGGAAAGGAATTCTTCCCTCTGAGGGTGGGGAGGTGCTGGAATGGAATTCCCAGAGCAGCTGTGGCTGCCCCTGGATCCCTGGAAGTGTCCCAAGGCCAGGTTGGAGCAGCCTGGGACAGAGGAAGGCGTCCCTGCCCATGGCAGGGATGGGATGAGATGAGATTTAAGGTCATTCCAACCCAAACCCACTCCGTGCTTCTCTCTGGCTGCCCCTCTGCTCTCCCTGCAGCTCCTCACTCCTTCCCCTGCTGCTTTTTCTCTTCCAGCTCAAGGATAAAATCACTCCACTCCCCCCGAGCTGCCTCAGCTCCCGTTTTCCCCCCCGGCTCCGGGCGGGGGCTGCAGCCACCTGGATCCTCTATAAATAGGGATGTGATTGCACCCGTCGGCTCTGCGGCGCTCGGGAGGCGGCAGAGGGGGGGGTTGGAGCAAATTTTGGCAGAGTTTGGGCCATCACATCCCTCTGCTCCCAGCCCTGGGCAAGCTGGATGCTCCCTGCATAGCCCAAGAACTGAATTCTTTCCAGTGTCAATGAAAATTACCTGAATGGGATTTTTTTTTCCCCCTTGATTTTTAAAGCTGTGCCTTAATGCTCTGCCCTGGTCCCCGCTGTCACACACCCAGGGGAGACTCAACTCCTCCCTCAGCAGCAGCAAGGAGCCATCTGGGGGATGATAATTTTAAAAACCCGATTAATTTTGCTCCTCTCTGGCAACTCAGGGACCCCGAGGAACTTCTGATCAGCATTGGTTTATTTCTTCACAACATTTCTTTTAATACAGTGATTTTTAGGAAATTGTACTCTTTTTTGACACTTTTGACATTTGTACAGTACAGTGTAACTCTTCCATAAGTAAACTTCACAAAAAAGAGGAGGTGGGGGGAAGAGGGGAGGGAAGGAGATGGAATCATGGCAGGGGGGGTGGGGAATAGAGGGAAATCTGTAAAATAAAGACACAGCGCTCCAGGAAAAATAAATAGAGGGCAGCTCTGTCATGGCTACGGGAATATCCACTTATCCACAGTCTCCACAGAAGCACAGAACTACAGGAACACGAGATCCTAAATCCCTGGAGCAAACCAGCCACGGTCCTAACCCTGCTCACCCCCCACGAGCCCAAGTCGGGGCCGGTTCGCTCCAGTTGGCTCGGCCTCGCTGATGTATTGAATTAATTTTGCATTTTAAATCTTATTTAAATAATAACAGTTTTGTTGTTGTTTGGTTGTGGGGGGGGCACGGTGGGGGTGGTTTTTTTTGGGGTTTTTGTTTTTTTTTTTTTGGTGGGGTTTTTTTTTTTAAAAGTGATATTCACAAGCAAGGTTACCACACTGAGAAAAACAAACAAAAAAAAAATCAGAATATATATATATATATATATATATAAATGCACCACCACGGCCACAGCACAGCAGGTCACGCGCACAGCGTCACTTCCTACGCCTATTTACAAGGAATTTCTGTATGTACAAGGAGGAAGACGGCGGGAGCATAAATTAGCATCTATTTATACAAATAAACAAGAGTCAGGAAATATCCATCCAGCTGGAGGGGCAGGAAAGCCGGGCACAAAGAGCCCCCTGCACCAGGAGCTCTCGGGCTAAAGGTGGGGGGCACACGGGGTGGGATGGATGGGGGGATTTGGGGGGGTCCTGTCACAGCACCCACACGCTGGGAAGGGGGTCCCAGGGTAGGGGGATCCCCAGGACAGGGGGGTCCAGAGCAGGAGAAAGGGCAGGGGGTACCAGGACAGGGGGTACCAGGATGGGGGGGGGGGTCTCCAGGGCAGGGGGTACCAGGACAGGGGGTACCAGGACAGGGGGTACCAGGATGGGGGGGGGGTCTCCAGGGCAGGGGGAACCAGGGCAGGGGGTACCAGGACAGGGGGGTACCAGGATGGGGGGGGTACCAGGATGGGGGGGGGGGGTTTCCAGGGCAGGGGGTACCAGGACAGGGGGTACAAGGATGGGGGTGGTCTCCAGGGCAGGGGGTACCAGGAGAGGGGGTGGTCTCCAGGGCAGGGGGTGCCAGGACAGGATGGGGGTCACCAGGGGAGATGGGGCTGGGGGTGATGGTTTCTCAACAGTGATTAAAAGCAGAATGGGATTGGGGGGGGGGAGGAGTTTTCTACCAGCCCAGGCTTAAAAATAAATTAAGGGGTGGGGGGCATAGCCTAATGAATTGGGGTGGGGGGCTCCTAGAGGGGCCGCAGCCCTTTCGGAGGTATCAGCAGCAAAAGCCCCCGCAGGACCCCCAAGAGGAGGAGCTCGGGGTGGGGGGGGGGTGGGGTTTGGGGTGCACTGACCGGTTTTTTGGGGGGATTTTGGAGGGGGCTGGCCCCTAGCAGGCACAGTCCTGGTGGGGGGGGGCCTGCTGGTCCGTGAGCTGGGGGCCCTGCTTGGCCCCGGTGACCGCGGGGTCGGCCGTGTCCAGCGACTCCGACATCTTCTCGCAGATGATGTCCACCAGCCGCTCGAAGGTCTGCTTCACGTTGATGTTGTCCTTGGCGCTGGCCTCAAAAAACTCAAACCCTGAATTTGGGAGGGGGGGGGACAATGTGGAGGGAGGGGAGGGGGACAGAGGGACAAGGGACACGCACGCGCGTCAAAGCTCCGGCCCCGCGTCCGACCTCGCGCGGCTGCTGCTCCTCCTCGTTCAATATTTAAAGGGTTTGCAACCTGCACCCCGCCACCCACAAAATCCCGTTTTTCCCACCCAAAGAACCCCCCTAGATCCTCCCCCCAGCATCTGGCAGAGAGTTCAAGGTGTGTAGCGACTCCGTGGTTTTTCACTGGTGCCACGTCACCGCCGATATCGGAGCGGAGCAATTACATGGAGGGAATTAAGCCCTTAATTAAATTAATTGTGGGCTGGCAGCCGTGGCGGGAGGTTCCCCCTCCCCAACTCACCCAGGTGCTCAGCGAGCTGGCGGCCCTTCTCCGAGGAGACCACACGTTCATCCTCCATGTCACACTTGTTCCCCACCAGCAGCACCTGGGCGTTGTCCCAGGAGTAGGTCTTGATCTGGGTGGACCTTGGGGAAGGAAGGAAGAGGGGGATCAGAGGTGTGGGGAGGGGGAGGCTGGGGCAGTTTGGGGTGCTCAGAGCCCCTCGTGGCGCTCACCAGTCCTGCACGGCGTTGAAGGACTCCTCGTTGGTGATGTCGTACATGAGGATGAAGCCCATGGCCCCGCGGTAGTAGGCGGTGGTGATGGTGCGGTATCGCTCCTGCCCGGCCGTGTCCTGGGCGGGGACAGGGGACAGCAGAATGTCACCCCCAGGGATGTGGTGACACCCCCTGGGGCCAGCAGGTCCGTGGGGGCAGATCCAGCCCCACCCTGGAATCGCTCTGGTGGGGCCACTCCACACTGACCATCCGCCAACCAAGCATCAGCCCAAAGTGACCATCACCCCACAGTGAACATCAGCCCCCACACCAACAATCCATCACCCCCACACCACCACCCCTCGCTGACCATCACCCCACACCCACCATCACCCCACACCAGCCTTCACCCAACCTACCACCACCCCTCAGTGACCATCACCCCCTCACCGTCCATCTCCCCACACCAACCATCGCCCCCTCCCCACCACCCCAGCCCGGCACAGGGCTCTGGGGGCACCCCGAGGGTCTCTCTCCTCACCCAGATCTGCAGCTTGATGCGTTTGTCGTTCCGGTAGATGGTCTTGACCTTGAAGTCGATGCCGACGGTGCTGACGAAGGCGGGCGTGAAGGAGTCGTCGGCGTACCGGAACAGGAAGGAGGTTTTCCCCACGCTGCTGTTGCCGATGATCAGGATCTTGAACATGTAATCGAAGTTCTGGTCCGAGGATTCCTTCTGCCCATAGCGGGAGTCGGTAGCGGACGCCATCTGCAAGGTGGAGGAGAGGCCGTGACGGGGCCGGCGGCCGCAGCCCCAGCGGTGCCAGGCCCCACTTCGGCGCCGTTTCAGGAAGATTTTGATTCAGCATGGGCGATGGCGTGGCCATCAGTGGGTCACTCAGCCCCGAAGGGCTCGGAGAGGCCACCTCCCGTCACCCCCAGAGCAGGGAACCACGGCGTGTCCACAGCAAATGTGGGGCACGTGGCCCCCGGGCTTTGCCGCGGCCCCAGAGATTTGCCGTGGCTTTCAGGATTTGCCACGGCTGCCGGGATTTGCCACAGCTCCCGGGATCTGCCGTGGCTGCCAGGAATTTGCCACGGCTGCCGGGATCTGCCCTGGTGTTGCGGGTGCGGCCGGGGCGCCGCAGCCTCTCCCGCATCTTCCCGGTGACAAAATGGCACCGGCGGCGGTGCCCCCGCACGGCGTGGCCAGCGCGGTGGCAAGGAGCCGGGGGATGTCACCGGGCACCGGGGGGTGTCACCGGGCACCGGGGGGAGGGTGATGCCAGGCAAGGGGGCACAAAGGTGGGTGCTCGCCCAGGGTGGAGCACAGGGATGCTGGGCACAGGGGATGCGGGGGGCGCGTGGAGAGGGGTGCAGGGTGCTGCAGGGAGGGGGTGCAGGGTGCTGATGGGGGGGTCGGGGTGCTGATGTTTAGGGGGGGCGCAGTGATGCAAGGAAGGGGTTCAGGATGCTGAGGGGGGGGTGCGCAGGGTGCTGATTGCGGGGTGGGGGGGGGGCAGAGTGCTGCGAGGAGGGGGCCAGGGTGCTGATGGGGGGGGTCAGGGTGCTGCTAACGGGTGCACACGGGGCTGATGGGGAGGGGGTCACCCCCTGCTCCTCCCCGCAGGCCCGATCCCGCTGCACCCACTCGGTCCCCGCCGCACCGAGACCCCCCCCCCGCCCCAGGCCCTGCGCAGCCCCCCCCGCGCCGCATCCATCATCATCATCATCATCATCATCATCATCATCATCCCCCCCCCAGCCTCCCGCCTCCTCCGCTGCAGCCGCCCCTCCCCTCCCGGTGCCGGGGGGGGTCACAGAGGGGGTGTCGCTGTGGGGGGGGGTCCCTGCGGTGGTGTCGCTGTGTGGGGGTCCCGGTGGGGGGGGGTCTCACCTCTGCCGCGCTCGCGCCGCCGCCTCCTCCCCGCAGCGACTGCAGCAGATGCGGAGCCCGGATGACGTCGGCTGAGGGGCGGGGCTCGCTATGCAAATGAGCTCGGACGTCATGGGCGCGCCCCTGAGGGAGGCGCTGATTGGCTCGGCGGCGCGCTTTGATGGACAGCGGGCGGACGGGGGGGGAGGAGACCCCCCCTCCCGGCGCGGTGGTGGGCGCCGCCCCCTCCTCCGGCGCCGCGCAGTGGTGCGGTCCGGCCGCGCTCCGCGGGGCGCGGGATGAACCACCCCTGCGCCGGCGGGGGTGTAGGGCGAACCATTCCCGCTCAAAGGGGGGGGGGGGCGAGTTTTGACAGCCTCCCTGTCGCGACATGGCGCGCTATCGCGACGCCTTCCCTAGGCCTGCAGTCGCGCGCAGGCTGATCCTTGCCGTGGCGGGGCGGCTGGCGCTGAGGCGGGGCTGGTGCGCAGGTGGGCGGCCATGTCCTCCCTCGCCCTGAGGCTCCAGCGGGGATTAGGGCCGGCAGCATATGGCGGCCTGAGGGCAGCGGCACCGCCCTGCCCTGCCCGGGGCCCCGGAGCCGCCCGGGCCCTGCCCTGTCCCGCCCGGGCTCCGTGGTTTCTGTCCCGGTGCAGCTCCTGTCTCCTGCCCAAGCTCATCCCAGACCCACAGCCCCGGGAGGACCGAGCCGGACACGGGGTGGGCAGCGGGGATATTGAGCACGGACAGTCCAGCATGGCGTGGGTGAGCAGGAGGCAGGGATGGGCCCGGCCATGGGGACGGGCACGGGGTCAGGGATGGATCCAGGCTCAGGGATGGAGCCAGGCTGCCGTGGCCATTTTCCATCACCTTCCCCAGCCAACAGCCCCTCACCTTCCTCGTGGTGCTGCAGCCCCTCAGCCAGAAACGGGGGGGAAAAGGGCTTTTTCCACCTGCCCCCCTCCAGCCCGGCAGAGTCTGGGCTGGATCTGGATTCGAGGAATTTGAGAGCACAGATCCTCAGCCCCTACCTCTCTGGAGAGACAGGGGGACATCCAGCACCCACCAGGGATGGCACGGAGCCACCACCACCCCGTGCAGGGCCTGGCACTCGCGGCCAAACCCTGGAGAACGCCTGGGCTGGGGAAGAGCCATCAGCTGCTGAGGCCCCGCTGCTGCCAGGGCGGGCAGGGGGGCGAGGGCCCCACGTGCCAGGGCAGTGCCATGGGTGGGGACGTGTTTGTGGAGATAAATCACCGTGGGGAGCAATGCGGAAGAGCCAGGAGCGGGCTCCGCACCGCGCCAAGCCGGCGATTAAATATTTACCTTAGCAGGTCGTGTTTGCCAGTGATGGATCGGCGTTTCCAGGGAGGAGCTGGCTTTTGTTCCAGCACACAGCCAGGCCCTGCCCGGTGCCCGGCGGGAGACGGGGCCACCAACCACCACACCGGTCCCTGGGGACATTGGCTGCGGCTCCCGTGACACAAAGAGGCGCTTGCAAGGCTCATGTTTAGGGTGGAACAAACCGGGTTTAATCTCTGGGAGGTGAAGGAAGAATCCCAAAGGACCCTGCCCCAGGCAGGACAGCGGAGATGGAGCGTGGGGGGGTGGTGACAGCGCCCGCCAGGGTCCCAAAAGTGACATACAAATGGCATTTGGAGCGATCGCAGAGCACAAATGCAAGTTTCCTCCCCCAAAAAAATGCATCTTTCCGCCCCAAAAATGCGTGTGTGCCTCGGGGAGGCTCGTAGTAAAAAGTGAGCTACAAAAGGCTTTAAAAAGTGAACCTATCCCCAAATAAATAAAGCACTGAGCCGTGCCCGTGCCGTGCGCCAGTGCCGGGGGGTGCCTTGTGCTGGGAGTGTCACCAGCACCCTCTGCCCACCTCGTCCCACCATGGGGCTGCTGTCCTGCAAGGGGACACCTGGAAAGGTGCTGGAATGCTCCTTCCTGCAGCCCTGTGGGGTGTGATGTCCCCGGGGCTGGGCTGGGGCCAGAGCAGCGTGTCCCCACGCCCTGTCTGAAGGGGACAGGGGCCTTTCCCAGGGAGAAGGCCAGCAGCGTCCTCGTACCTGTCAGGACCTGCCCAGCTCCCAAACGGGGACACATCCTGGGTGCCTCCGAGTTCCTACAGTGCCAGTGCTCCCCAGTGCCAGCTCCCCACTGTCCCCAGCACTGCTCAGGGCAGTGCCCAGTCCCACGTCCCCCGGCAGCCAGGGGACCCACGGGCCGGTGGTGTTACGTGCCCAGGGACAGGAATGTGACGTTGCCCTCTGTGTCCAGGCACAGCCCCTGGCTGCCCTCGGGCCCTGGCACGGAGCACCCGCCGCCACTGTCCTTCGGCAGCGTCCCCTCCAGCGCCTGCCGGTTGTCCACGTCCCTGGGGCGGGGGACAGGCGAGTCCCGGTCCCCGGGGCCGGGGGACAGGCGCTTGGTGTCGGCAGACTCCGAGTCATCCGTGCCTGGTGTCTTGGAGTTGCTGTTGT
This sequence comes from Anomalospiza imberbis, assembly GCF_031753505.1. Lineage (NCBI taxonomy): Eukaryota > Metazoa > Chordata > Aves > Passeriformes > Viduidae > Anomalospiza > Anomalospiza imberbis. Next base: position 4,634,834 of record NC_089707.1, read on the forward strand.
CCTCGTCCAAGGGGCTCTCGGCCCCCTCCAGCTCCGTGTCCGACTCACCCTCCTCCTCCTCCTCCTCCAGCGTCAGCTCGAACTGGAACTTGTCGGTGGTGGCGGGGGACACCGCGGGTGCCTCGGGCGGAGGGGAGGGGCTGCGCGGGATCATGCTCTGGTACCACTCCCGGTTGTCCTCCAGCGTGTCCAGCAGCTCCTGGGCGTCGGGGTGCACGAGGTCGGCCCACGTCTCCCACAGCGGGTGGGCAATGAAGTCGATGAATCCCACCTAGGGGGGAGGCAGAGCTGAGCTCCCTGTCCAGCCCTGTGTCCCCTGCCCTGTCCCCAGGCTGCCAGCCCACCTGGGACTTCTCCACGGAGGCGGTGTGCTTGTCACACATGGGGCTGATCTCCATGCCCTTCTCCCGCTCTCGGTCTCCTTGGTGGAAGAACTCCACCATGATGCGGTCGGTCCACTGCCGGTACAGCTCCAGGGGCTTCGTGGGGTTGCTGAGGTCGGCGCAGTGCACCATGTTCTGCAGGACCTGCAGGCATGGACACCGTGTCCTCTGTCCCCCGGGGCCACCCACACTGTGCCACGAACTCGCTTGGCCACCCAGTTGGGTTTGGGATGGTGGTGGCACCAAATGGGACATCCCAGCAGGCCAGAGCTAGGATGGACACCTGCAGTGCTGGATGGGATTCCCCAGGTGTGTCCCCACCTGGATCCGGTCAGAGTAGTTGTCCAGCAGCAGCACCCCCAGGCTGGTCACCTTCTTGGTCTCCACCATGGTCTTCAGATCCGCCAACAGGTTCATGTGCTTGGACATGTCTGTGGCCAACACCTGGGCAGGGAGAGGTGGGAACAGGTCTCAGCCTGATCCCCTAGCGCAGACCCCACCCTAGGGTGGTCCGGCCCCCCCATACCATGTCGATGACCATTTTACGGAGCGTCTGCCTCTGCTTCCTGCTCAGGTTCTGGAAGATGTCGCAGTTCTCCTCCTGGAGGAGCTTGAAGCCCACAGCCAGGTGGTGATTCTCCAGCACCGAGGCGTCATTGTACATCAGGGCCAGCTCTGAGTCTGTGAGACGGCACTGGTCACCCCGGGGTGACTCCTGGGGTCCCTCAATATCCCCCAGGTCCATCCCTGCACCCCATCTCACTGGTGTTGATGAGGAACTGGTTGGAGACCCCAGGGTGGTCAACATCATGGATGGCGCTGGCAAAGATGGCAGCCATGATCTCCAGGTCCGTGAAGACAGCCTAGGAATGGTGGGGAAAAGCATTGGGGACGCGTTACGGCCCCGCCAGGTACACCTGGGTGGCCTCGGGTGAGCAGGAATCACCTCTAGCGCAGGTGTGGAGAGCAGGACGTGCGTGGACTGCGCCACGTCGGCGGCGTGCAGGTTGTTGTGGTAGGCCACGTCGGCGTGGTAGTGGTCCTCCAGCGTCAGCATGTAGGTGATGAAGGTGTTGACGGGGATGCGGAAGGTCTTCATCAGGTCACGCTCCTGCGGGGAGGCAGGAGGTGGCTCATCCCCATCCGGCCACAGGGACGGGGGCATCCCGGTGGGACGCTCACCTGGAAGATGCTGTACATGATGACGGTCAGCGGGCGGTTCCCTGAGTACTCGGCGACTTTGAACACGTCGAGACCCCACTTGTTGGTGTCCTCCAGCTCCTGGGGAGCAGAGGGACAGAGATCCATGGGGGGCTGGTGCTGGGGACCCCATGGTCGGGTGGGTCACCCCTGCCAGGGCCCACCTTGGCCAGCAGCGCTTCGTGGTCCGTGCGCACCCCAAAGCGGGGGATGCCGGTGGTGGCCAGGCTGGAGCCGTGCTTGAGCTTCCTGACGCCGCTGATCTGGGACATGGGGCGCTTCCTCCGCTCCTTCTCCTTGTCCTTGAGCAGTGCCGAGGGGATCTCCACCTCGTGCTGCTTGTCTGGGGTGACACGGGGAAGCCATGAGCAGGGCAGGAGCCCAAATGTCACTGCCAGCATCTCCCCGGGTCACACTGAGGGCAGGCACAGGTCACACTGTGACAATCTGGGGGGCTGCAGCACTTTATCTCACCCCCATCCACAGGCCACACATCTGCCAGGGGACCCCTGGACACTCCTCCTGGCACACAAGGGTGGCCCCAACAGCCCCAGTGCACCAGTATACACCAGTATGAGCCAGCACTCCCAGCCAGGACAAATGCTGTGACGTTTGTGGGACAAATCCCACTGGGACAACTGGGAAAACCCCCCTGGTCCCCCCATTCCATTCCTCCACAAGAAGCAAGTGGAACCTTCCACTGGCATCATCCCCGTGGGCACCCCAGCTCTCTGGGGACACAAAATCCACCCTGGTGCCAGTGGGGAGGTGACCCTGGGGTGGGAGGTCCTCACCCAGGAAGGTGTTGGAGATGTACTCGGACACCTGGTTCCCGGAGCGGCTGGTCTCCGAGAGGTGCGTCAGCTCCCGGTTCAGCATCCTCTTGAACTGTGGGTGGTTGGCAGGGTCAGCGGTGTGGGGGGCTGGCAGGACATCTGGGGGGGCTCTGGGGTCCCCATGCCCGCCAGGGTGACAGCGATAAGGTGCCTTACCTTGTTGGAGGCCATCTCGCTGACCGAGTGCCTGGTCTGCAGTGTCTCCAGCTGGTCCAAGCACCAATCCAGCTCCTCCAGGGTCTCCCTCGAGAGTTTCTGGTGGGCATCTTCTGCTGGGGGCACCCGCCAGCTTGGCAAGGGACCTGCCAGCAGCGCGGCCACCCGGCACAGGGGGGCCGGTGCCACACCAAACCCGTGGTCTCGCCAGCGTGGAGGGTCGCAGCACCCCCCGAGCGGGGCGGCGGTGGGCAGGGGGGGACGCGGGGGTTGGGATCAGGCATCCCTGGGCGGCGGGGCTCAGCCCCGGCACGCTGTCCCCATGGCGTGGCAGCCCCGGCACGCGGCGTGCCACGCTGTCCCGCGGGGTGACAGCCAGCCCCGGGGGCAGCCGGGCTCCCGCGGGGCCCCGCTCACCGCCGGGGTTTTATTAATGGAAGGTTTGACGTCAACGGGAGCTTTTCCACCGCCGCGAAGGGCGGCCAGGCGGGAGGAGCTGCCGAAAACCAGACATGGATCCCAAAGGGCAAAGCCGCAGCTCTGCCTTGGCTTGCGGGAGGTTGCTGCACCCCCAGGGCACGGCAGGACACAGTCTGGGGACACAGGGCCAGCCAGCTCGTCCCAAAATCTGCCCACCACCGTTCCCGCCGGCACTCACCGGAGAGGCTGGCCTTGCTCCCCGAGGGCAGGCTGCTGCTCGATCCTCGCCTGTGAAACACGGGGGGCTGAGTGGCTGCGACCCCCACAGCGGTGCCCCCCCCGCCTCGCTGTGGGCCGGGGTCCCCACTCGGGTGACATCCTCGCCCTCCCACCCACCGCTGACTCACTTGATGCCAGCGCGGTCCTGGAGGTGGGTCAGGTTGCTGCGGACGGTGCGGAGGCTGGCCAGGACCTGGGGGGTGACAGGGGGCTGGGGTCGGGCGAACCCCCCCAAGACACCCACCCCGCTGCTGGCTGCATGCCGTGTCCCCTCCTGTGTCCCCCGTGGCACCTACCTGGGCAAAGGGTGTGACGATCATGTCTTCTCCATGCCTGCGGGAGCACAGGGAGCGTGAGGCTCGGGGAGCAAAGGGTGTCCCGGGGGATGTGGGCTGGGGGGACACTCACAGGTCGCTGGCGATGGAGGAGTTGCGGGACATGGCTTTTGGGGACAGGTCGTAGTCGCTGTCGGAGCGGTACAGGAAGGACTCGCGGCGCTGGCCGTGGGAGAAGGTGCCCTGCAGGACCAGCCCCGCACCTGGGCTGGCCTGGGGGTCCAGGGTGCCCCGGCCGGGGGGGCCATTCTCCAGGTCAAAGCTGTGAGGGGAGAGGGGACAAGGCTGGCACGGGGTGCGTGGCACAGGGACCTCAGCCCAGGGGATGCTGCCAGGTTTGTCGGGTTCTCTGTGCCACCATCTCACTCTGTCCAGCACACTGTGGCTTGGTGACCCTGTGGTGACACCGGTGCCCAATCTGGCCCTGCTGGCTCCTCTACCTGCTGCTGAGAACGGGCACAGCTCGGAGCACATGGACCCCCTCAGCTCCCTGCTGGCACAGTGGGGTCTGGGACTTGGGACACTGACTAGCAGAGCCAGGCTGTCCCGTGTCACCCAGGTGGGACAGGACCCACTGCCCTGAAGCTCCCAGCTCCAGGGACCCCAGGAAGGGCTGGCTTCAGCCTGTCCCTCCCCCTACCTGTCACCAGCACCACGGTCCCAAGTCCTCCAAAGCCTCCATCAGCCCCGTCTCGAGGTGCCGTGTCCCATGGAGAGGACAATATCCCAGCCATGGCACAGAGCCAGGGGACATCGAAGGACAGAAACCGACGCAGAAGCCAAGCCCTGGCCCCTGGGGACACGCTGGCGGCAGCCCAGGGGCACCCCAACCGGAGTCACCTGGCAGCCGTGTGCATCCAGGGGGGACAGGGGACAGGGATGGTGACCCTGCAGTGTCCCCAAGCTGGCCACGGCCGCCTCACCCACCCTGCTGCACTGCTGGCCCCGGGGTCATGGGAAAGGCTGCACGCAACGGGGACACAGCGAGGGCCATCCAGAGCCTGTCCCCTCCCGCAGCCGCCACCGCCGTGGGGACGGGGACAAGCCACCCCAGAGCAGTGGGAAAGCGCAGATGCCACTGGGGCCACTGTGTCCCCAGCGGGAGCCCAGCACCTACCCGATGCAGGAGTGCCTCCGGGACGGGCACCGGCTGCCCGGCAGCATCGTCCCGCTCCGGCGGCCCCGGTCGCTGTGGCGCGGCCGCCCCCGGCAGTGGCAGTGCCAGCCGGCACCGCGTCATGCCATCCCGCAGCCCCTTGTTTTCCTGCCTCGGCTTCCCATCCCCGATGGTACCGGCGACACAAAGCCGCATTGTCCCTCCGACGGCCCCGCGGGGTGATGCCCGCGTCTGTTCCCGGCCCCGTGCCACCACCCCTGACCTCGCTGCCACCGCAGGGGACAGCCCCGGGGGACACGAGCCCCTGCCACGGGGTTGGTGCCCAATTAACCCCCCTCCTTTCAGCGTTAATGACCTCCGAGCGGTGTCCGTGGCGGGGGGGGGCCGGGGCCGCTATAAATAGATGCTGTCGCTGCAGAGGAGGGATGTGCTGAGCCCCACAGCAGGTGTGGCCGGCACCCCAAAACCAACCCCACAGAGCTCCGAGGTGGGGAGGGCACGGAGGAGCCGCGGTGCGTGGCTTGGTGCCTTGATTTTGAGGGCAAAGTCTCCCTCCGTCCCCACCGGGCCACCCCGCTGGGGTCCCTGCCTGGCCATCGCTGCCATGAGCGTGTCCGTGCTCAGCCCCGCTCGTGCGGCCGCTCCCCCTGACCATGCGGGGACACCCGCTGTCCCCTCCTCGTCCCCCGCGTCCCCGTGGGCCCACAGCCCCGAGGACGTGCCACAACTCTGGGGGGAGGCACTGTCCCCATGCCGGCAGCACAGGCTGGTGCCACCCTCCCCGCGGGGACCCGCCAGCGTCCCCCCCTTACCAGAGGGGATGCGCCACGGTGAAGCGCCGCTGCAGGCGGATGCTCTGGTTCATCAGGAGCTTCCTGAAGAGGACGGGAGAATTGCGGGGGGAACCGCGGGGGGACGTGGCCGGAGAAGCCCCCGGCGAGCAGTGCGTGGTGGGCAGCATGGTCCGGCTCAGGGACCCCCGGGCCGGCGGCGAGGCCCCGCTGCCCCCGGTGCGGAGCAGGAAGCGTGCGGCCGTCCCGGCCCCGGCAGCCCCGGGAAACTTTCCATCCCCCTCCCGCCCTGCGCCTGGGAAATTAAACAACTGTCTGGCTCCGGCAGCCGGCGCAGGGAGCGGGTCCCCCCCCGGTGTGCCTGGCGGCCCGGGCACGTGGCCCCTCGCTGGCCCGGTGCCACCGGCCACCCTGCTGTCCCCGAGGCGGCAGCTGCTCCTGAAAGGGCAGGGGTGCTCTGCCTGGAGACACGGAAAATTGCCCCACGAAGCCCCCAGGGACCCAGACGTACGGAGCGGACGTGCCACTGTGCCACAGAGGGACACAGCTGAGCACGGAGCATCCCGAACACGCGGTGTGGCTGTGACACGGTGCCACTGAGGGACACAATCGAATCTGGAGCATCCCGGACACGCAGTGTGGCTGTGCCGTGGTGCCAGCAAGAGACAGAGGGACGTGGCTGAGCCCGAAGCATCCTGAGCTTGCAGTGTGGCTGTGCCATGGCGCCACCGAGGGACACAGCTGAGCTTGGAGCATCCCAGACACGTGGTGTGGACATGCCATGGTGCCACCGAGGGACCTGCGACAGCCAAACCCACCCCACACCGTGCCCCAGCTCATCCCTGGTGCTGTCCCCTCCTGGAGCCACTCCCAAGCAGAACAGGGAGCAGCAGGGTGAGGTCCAGCTGGTGACAGTGACACTGTGGGTGACCCACTGTGAGGTGGCTGTGGGAGCTGCCACCTGCCCAGCCTGATGCAGCAGTAGGTGGCTACCTGCTCTTCCTGAGGGCCACAAAAATATCCAGCCAGGAGGGATAGCAACAGAGCCCCCCTGCCATGACAGCACCATCAGGGACCCCAAAACCCATTGGAGGGGGGTCCTGGAGGGCTCACCTTGGCTTTCAAGGGACTGCAGGCATGACCGTGGGGACATCAGGGAGGAGGGATGGTGGGACACAGGGACATCAGGGGACGTGGGACAGAGGGAAGAACCCCCTGTGCTGTCTGGCAGCCAGCAAGGGCTGCAAGGGCTGGGCTGGCCGCAGGACAGCCAGTCCCCGTGCCCAGGACAGCCAGTCCTTATCGGAGTGTCACTGTCCCCACGTGTCTGTGCAGGGGTGGAGGACAAGTGACACCAGAGCCATGTCCCTCGGCTGTGCCAGCTCGTTGCTGTCCCCACAAGCCGGGCTGGAAGAGGCACGGGACAGGGGGAATGGCCCAAAAATAGCCCTGCAGCAGCACAGCTGGGCCGGAGCCACTGCGGGAGGGACCGAGGTCACCTCGGGCAGGGCCAGGCCAGTCCTGTGGTGGCTCTGGCTGGGCCACGGGATGGGGACAAGGAGGGTGAGGACAGGCATGGGGACACGGATGGGTGGTGGGAAAAAGGGGGATGGGGGTGACAGGGATGGGGCGACAGGGACAGTGTTATGGGGACAGTGGGGGACAGGAGTGTTGGGGGCGTGACAGGGACAGACGGTGATCACAATGGACATCCCGGGGCTGGCACAGCGGGGTCGGTGACAGAGGAGTTTGTCCCCAACCCACCGGGTGCTCTGCCCCGGTGCCGCTGTCCGGCCGCCGGTGCTGAACCCGGGAGCGTCCGCGCCAGCCGTGCCCTGGCCGGTAACCCATTCCCGGTGCCACCGGGGCATCACCTCCCCACTCCCCGTCCCGCCCTTACCGGGGTGGCTCGGACTCATCGCCGCTGCTCGGGCCGCTCTCCTCGATGGTGAACACCACCCGGGCAGCCTCGGGCTCGGGGGCGCGGGCCGCCTCCGCCAACCGGCAGCCCAGTGGCGGCAACAACGGGGTCCCGGAGAAACGCCGGCGCACGGCGCCCACCGCCGCTCCCGGGCCCGGGCCCGACGGGGCGGCCTCGGCGGGATCGCGGCAGCGCTGACGGGAAACGGAGCAGCGGTGAGGGGCGCGGAGAGCGGCCCCGGGGGCTCCCTGCTGATCCCGGTCCGAGGGTCCCGCCCGGGCAGCGCCCCCCGCCCGCCCCCGCCGGTACCGAGCGCCGGTAGCGCGCTGGCGCCCCCTGCCGGACACGGTGCGGCGCTGCAGCCGGCGGTACCGGGGTTACCTGGACGAGCGGGGCACGGGGAAAGGCACAGCCGGTGCGCCGGGAGCGGCTCCGCCCGCAGCGCACGGAGCCACCGGGACTCCCCCCGTCCTCCTCCTCCTTCTCCCGCCGCCAGCGGAGAGGACCCCCCTGACTTCCCCCGGGACCCCGCCGGAAAAACCCCCGGAGCCGGCGCGCAATTACGCAGAGGTGAATAATAATTAACCGCCCATTAAGGGGATAATTAACTCCCGCTCAGCGCCGCCAGCCCGGTTATTGCTGCCCGGGGGCCCGGCGCTGGGACGCTCATACCGGGAACACCCCTCGCCCTCCCGGTGGCTCCCGGTGGCGGTCTTACCTCCGCGCCGAGGAAAGGCAGCGCTGTCCGGCTCCGTCTCATCGCCGTCCCTGCGGGGGGAGCTCCGGGAGCTGCGGCCGGCAGGGTCTCGCCGGCGGGGACCCCCCTCCCGCGGCTGGGGACGCCCCCGGGACACCCCGGGGCCGGGACACGCGGGCTCCTCCCCACCGGGGCCGGAGATTTATGGCCACCGGGTCTCGGCCGGGCTCAGCCCCTACGTCGGGTTTCGGGCCCCCCCGCCCCCGCCCCACTCCCGGTGCTTCCGTGGGCTGGATGGGGACAGGGACATGGCTCTGAGGCCACGCGGGGTGGCCCCCAGCCCGCAGCACCCACCAAGTCGCGAACCCACCGGTGCCACATTAATGATCCACCCCGGACACCTGCCACCCACCATCCCCGAGAACCGGGGCACACCGGGGCGCACGGCTCCCCCCGCAGAACCCCCCGCACCGAGCCCCCCGGGATTTGCCATCACCGGCGGCGGCCTCATCCCGATCCCAAGAACTACCGATGGCTGGCACGGGGGTCCCCGGCGCCGCCAGCCCCCCGGCCCCGCCCGCAGCCCCTTACCGGTGGCCGGTCCTCGCGGCGAGCGCGGCCTCGGCCGAGTGCAGCGGAGCAGAAGGAAGGCGACGTGCGTGCCTGGCCGCTCGCTCCCTCCCATCCCACCTCGCCGGGGGGGCTGCGCGTTTCCCCCCCACCCCCGGCACCACCGCCGCGCACCCCGCACCCACCCCGCCGGCCCGGGAACACCCCGGGGCCGCCAGCCCGGGTCGGGGCACCCCGAAAGCGGTTGGGGCCTCCCCCGGGAGCAGGGGTTTTCCCCGGGCAGGCTGCAGAGCACATGGCAGACGGGAAACCAGAGGCAGGGCAGCAGGTTCTTTATTCAGCAGCGTGGGGAGCCCGGGGGGCTGCAGCGGGGGGGGTCAGCTGGGGGTGGGGGGGTTGACGGGGGACCCCTCCATCACTTTGCTCTGGGGAAGAAGAGAAAGAGCGGGGTGAGTGCCTGCACCCTGGACTTGCTGCCCCCCCCCCCCCACACAAATCCCCCCTCACCACCCCCGGCCCCCCACGCACCATAGGCACCTCATCCAGGTGCTGGAAGGGGGGAGTCCCGCGCCGGGACAGCCGCACCAGCAGCATGGCCACCCCCGCCACCAGCAGGCAGATGACGAGGGAGATGAGGACGACCACACCGGGGCTCAGCTCAGTGGGGCGCTGCTCTGTGGGGTGGCATGGACACCCCGTTATTCTCCCTGGCACCCCCCGTTATTCCCTCCTGGCACCCCGTTATTTCCCCCCAGCTTTGTGCCCAGCCTCCAAGCACCACAGAGAAAGAGGTGGCTCAAGACTGGCTCCAGTCACCCGACTGCCACCACCCCACCCATCACAGACCTGGCACTCAGCTCCTGTGTCACCTCCACCAGGGCGCTCTGTCCCCCCTGGCAGAGACTGGGGGAGAAAAGGGGAGCCCTCGACAACCCCCCCAAGGAGTGAGGGAGCAGCCAGGGGGGCTCTGGGCTCACCTTGGGACCTGCATCCCTGATCCCCCCAAGTGGGGGATCCAGGGGGACTCATGCCCATCCCCAGGTCCCCTGTCTGCCCAGTGGCCCCCGCCTGGCTCTCACCGGAGTTCCCAGCTGTGCTGCCAGTGGCTGCTGCTGTTCTGGAGCTGGTGGTGACAGTGCCGGTGCTGTTGGGGCTCATGGTGGGCATGGGGGAGCTGGGAGAAGCAGGCCCAGAGGGCCTGGGTGAGGATGGGGCGGGTGGTGTGGTTGAGTTGGATGGATGCTCTGTGGATCTGGACACACTTGTGTGGGATGGAGTTGGTGTTGTGGTGGCATTGAATGAGGGTGTCAAAGGTGTTGTTGATCTCGAGTTATTGCGTGGAGTTGTTGTTGTGGTGGTGCTAGATGGAGATGATGGAGGTGGTGTTGAACCCGAGGTCTTGGATGGAGTTGTTGCTGTGGTTGGGCTGGATGGAGACGATGGAGGCATTGTTGATCTCGAGGTACTGGATAGAGTTGTGGTGGTGGTGGTGCTGGATGGAGACGATGGAGGCGTTGTTGATCTCGAGGTACTGGATAGAGTTGTGGTGGTGGTGGTGCTGGATGGAGACGATGGAGGCGTTGTTGATCTCGAGGTACTGGATGGAGTTGTGGTGGTGGTGGTGGTGCTGGATGGAGCTGAATTGGTTGTTCCCGAGTCAGGGCCAGATAGACTCACACTCTGAGTCCCCTGGCTGGTGGCTGAACGGGATGGAGGTGGTGACACGGCTGTGCCTGAGCTGTTCTGAGACACTGTGGTGGCAGATCCTGGCCTCACACCTTGGAGGAGAGAGCTGCTGAGCAATCACATGGCAGGACCCTGGCAGGACCCTGGCAGGGCAGCAGCACCTGCCCCACCTCCCGGCCTCACAGGGATCAGTTCCCAGCTGGTTTTTATCACACAGAAAACTGGGATTTAGCCAGTATCAAAGCCCAGAAATCCAGAATCAGAAAGAGCTTCCCAAGCTGTCGTGGCACAGGCACAGCACTGCTGGGGACAAGTGGAGCAGTGTGGCAGCAGCGGGCAGTGCCAAGGCACAGGGACTCGTACCGACCCAGCCCTTGTGGCACCCACCGGACACCCTCAGGGCCAGGCGTGGTGGGGACTCTCCCGTGGCCACGTGGGACAGAGCAGGTTTGCCGGGCAGTGCTGGCAGTGCTCCTTATCTGCCCAAACCCTGTTTGCACAAGAGGAGGAGCAAGTCCAGACTGGCCCCAGGGGGACACCGGGCAGAAATGCCCCGTGGCAGAGCCAGCACCCAGGGGCACAGTGTGGCTGGGGGTCCCCACAGCTGCCAGGCTCACTGGGATGGGCTGTCCCCACCCAGCTGGCACCCTTTGTCAGGATGGCATGGAACCCAGGGCCAAGCACCCAGCGTGCCAGGATGGGTGAGCCGAGGCCCCTCGGGGTGCAGGGAGGGTGCGGGGGGCCCAGGATGGAAACGGGGGGCCGGGATACCGGGCAGCCCTTTGCCCCGGGAGTGCTGATGCCGTGCCAGGGTAGCTGTGGAAGGACCAGCTGGTTTGGCAGCCCCGGCGCCCTATCGTCCGGGAGGGGCAGGGTGCTCCGGTCCAGCCTGGCACTCCCGGGGAGAAGGTGCAGCCCCTCGGTGACCCCAGCCTCGGGAGGGACACGAGACTCCCCCCAGTGCCCCACTGGGCCACCAGTGCAGACCGCGAGGCAACAGGTGGTCACCTCCGCGAACTTCCCCGGTGCCCCGGAGCACCTGGACGCTTCTCCCCATACCTGGAACTTGGCGGGGAGAGGCCACAGATGCACCCACCGTTGGTACCGGGAAGCACCCAGCACCCCGGTGCTGCAGATCCCATGTGCCCCCGGGACCCCATGGACCGCCCCCGGGACCCCGTGGACCCCCCCCGGTGCCCGGTACCTGCGGCAGCGAGCAGTGCAGCGGCGCAGCAGAGCAGGCGGAGCGCGTCCCGGGCCATCCCGCCCGGTGCCGGTGCCGGTCCCGCCGCCTTTATCCGCCCCGGGGGCTCCCCCTGTCGGTACCGGGCGGCACCGCAGCGCCGGGACCCTGCGGGCACCGGGGGACCCCCCAAACTCCCCCCACCCCGGCCCTGTTTCCCCCGCCCACCTCAGGGGCGTGAGAGCCCCGGTGCCGGGAGCCAGCCCTGCCGCAGCGTGCCGCGATCACCGCGGACACGTGGGGACACCGGGAAGTTGGCACAAAGGGATCGGGGAGCGTGGGGACACTGCGATGTGGGGACTTGGGGACAAAGGGATCTGGGAAAGCGGAGACATCGGGATACAGGAACATTGGGAATGTGGGGACAAAGGAATCTGGGGCCTCCCAAATGCTGGGACAATGGGATCTGGGGACACGAGGATGCGGGGAACTTGGGGACACAGGGATCTGGTGACACAGAGACACTGAGGCCACGGGGCCGGACAGGTGGTTGCCCCGTCCATCTTCGCGCCGGAGCGGCACATCCGGGGCGCAGCACGACCGCGCCGGGACGGCGCCGCTTCCGCGCGGCGGGGACGGCGCTTCCTCCGGCAAACCGCAGCCGGTTGGCACCGCGTCCCCGGGGAGCCACCCAGGGCACGGCCCGGCGCCGAGCGTGGGGTCCCCGGGGAGCCACCCAGGGCACGGCCCGGCGCCGAGCGTGGGGTCCCCGGGGAGCCACCCAGGGCACGGCCCGGCGCCGAGCGTGGGGTCCCCGGGGAGCCACCCAGGGCACGGCCGCCAGCAGCGTCCCCAAACGCCCCAGGGTCGGTCCCTCGGGTGCTGCTCTCCCCGGGACGGGGCCCCGCAGGTGGGGAACACGAAGGGGGAGCCAGTGCGGTGCCGGGAAGCCCAAGGCTGTTGCCGAAGTCTGGGAGGAGCAGTGGAGACCCGGCCTCGCTGGGTGCATGGGGGTGACCCCTGGGGGCCAGGACAAGAGGGTGGTGGTGATCCCCCAAACACGGAGGGGGTTTGGCAGGGCGGAGGCACAGCCAGGACCAGCAGTGGGGTCCCCTCGCCCACCTCCTCGCACATGGGAACCCCCTCAGCCCCAGGGGATCCCAAATATACCCATATTCCCCCCAAGAGAGCCCAAATAACCCCACAGCCCCCGCAACATCTCAGAATTTCACTACCCCCTCCCCACAACATCCTCCACCCTTCCCAGCTCCCCCCAACACCCCTCTCCCCAATAACCACAACCCCATGGAGCCCCTCGCCCTCCACCCTCCCCAGTGATTCCCAGAACCACTTTGCCAGCCCTGGAGGAGCCTCACTCCCCACTCCCCATCGCCCCCTAAAACTCCCCAAACCCCCCCGGTGGCCGTTCCCCCCCCACCCCAAGATGGCACCCGGCCGCGCCACTTCCTGCCCGCGCCGCCCCTTCCCTTCCCTTCCCGTCCCTCCCGGGCGCAGCAAACAGCGAGAGGCTAATTCTCCATGTCGCGGGGTTTTACTGGGACCTCACTGGAATGTGTGGGGCGCGGAGGGGCCCGCGGGGGGCGGCCCGGGCCCCTCTCAGTCCGTGCGCGGCGGGGAACCCCCCCGCCTCTCCCGCCACGGGGGAGCGGGGCGTGCTCGGTGCCCACCGTTCGGAGCCGGTCCCGGTCCTCCCCTCAGTCCGTGTCCGGGGAGATGGGGGGTGGGGAGGGGGGCGATCATCGCTCTTCTTCCTCCCCTCGGGACCCCTCAGTCGGCGCCCGGGGCGGGCAGGGCGCTCCCCCCAGTCCCTGCCCCGGGCAAGGCGGGCGCTTCCCCCGCTCCTCCCAGTCCCTGCCCGGGACCCCTCGGTCCATGCCCAGGGCAGAGAGGGCTCTTCCCCCGCTCCCCTCAGTCCGTGCCCGGGACCCCTCGGTCCGTTCCCGGGACGAGGTGAGCGCTCCCCCCCGTTCCCCTCGGTCCATGTCCGGGGCAGGGCGGGCGCTCGCCCGGGTCCTTGCCCGGGACCCCTCGGTCCGTGCCCGGGGTCAGTACGCCGGCACCTGGTGCTGGTGCTGGGGCAGGAGCTGGCAGCCGCTGTTGACGTGGCTGAGCACCTTCTGCTTGAGCTGGGCGACCTGCTCGCGGAGCAGGCTGGCGGTGGAGGCGAGCTCCGTGTTCTGGCTCTTGAGGCTCTTCACCTTCTCCTCCAGCCGGGAGATCCGCTCCAGCTTCCTCTTGCGGCACTTGGAGGCGGCGATGCGGTTCCTCAGCCGCTTCCGTTCCGCCTTGATGCGCTCCTGCGTGTCCATGTCGATGGGGGACAGCGGGGGGCTCTCCCCGAAGCTCGGCACCTCCGGCACGATCTGCGGCTCGTCCTTTAGCGGCGGCGGGGGCGGCGGCGGGGGCAGCCGCGGTGGCGGCGCCGCGAACGGGCCGGGGTCGGCGGCGTAGCTGACGGCCGGGTAGGTGCTGAGGTTGGCGTAGACCGGCGGCTCCGGGGCCATCCCGGCGGCGGGCAGCTCGCCCGCGCCGCCGCTTCCTCCCCCGCCGCCGCCGCCCGCGCCGCCGCCGCTCCCCGCCGCGCCGCCGCCCAGCTGGTTCTGCTTGTGCAAGTCCTCCAGCGCCTTCACGAAACCCTCGGCGAACTCCTGCTCTTCGGAGGCGGCCGCTTTAGGGTAGAGGAACTGGCCGCTGGTCGGGGTGGTGGTGACCAGCCCGTTGGACTGGATGATGAGCCGCTCCAGCTCCGGGGACGCCAGCTTGAGCAGCCCCAGCTCGGCCGAGCCCAGCAGCCCCGCCGCCTCGCCGCTAGCCGCGCCGGGGGCTTTCAGCGCCGCCGCCACCTGTTCCGGTAAGGCCATCCCGAGCGCGTCCTTCTTCATCATGCTGCCGCCGGGGAAAGGCAGGAGGAGCCCGCTGCTGCCGGAGGACGGGGCGAAGCCGCTGCCGAGGCCGCTCAACACATCATCATGGTAGAAGGGTGTTTCCATCCTCCTCCCCCGCCCGGCTGCGGGGGAAACGGCGCCGGGGCGGGGGGAGGACCGGGGCGAGCGCGGGGCGGGGAGGGTGGGGGGGGAGGCGCCCGGTGCGCACCGGCCGCGGCCCCGCTCCTGCGCGCGCGCACACGGGTCTGCCGCCGCCGCGCGCCCCGCGCCGCTTTAAATAGGCGGCGCCGTCGCGGTGACCTCACCGCGTCGAGTCCCCATTGGCTGCAGATGACGTCCTCGCCCGCCGTCGTTTGCATACGGGGCGTGGCCCCCGCCCCGCGGAGGCGGTGCCACGCCCCGTTGCCGGCCACGCCCCGTCCCCGTCGCCGCGGCGACCGGCGGGTAAACGGGACAACAGCGCGCGGGGCCCTGGGATGACGTCAGCGCGGGGGAGGGGCGGTCACGTGGCCCCCGCGGCGCGCGCCCCGCCGGGGCTGATGGGCACAAAGGGAGGGGCGGGAACCGGGCACGGCAACAGCACTGGGCACCGGGAACCGGGCACGGGAACCGGCCACAGGGCACCGGGAACTGGGCACGGGAACCGGGAACGGCACAGGGCATCGGGAACCGGCCACAGGGCACCGGGAACCGGCCACAGGGCACCGGGAACTGGGCACAGGGCACCGGGAACTGGGTACGGGAACCGGGAACCGGCCACAGGGCACCGGGAACTGGGCACGGGCACCGGGAACGGCACAGGGCACCGGGAACTGGGCACGGGAACCGGCCACAGAGCACCGGGAACTGGGCACAGGGCACCGGGAACTGGGTACGGGAACCGGGAACGGCACAGGGCACCGGGAACTGGGCACGGGAACCGGCCACAGGGCACCGGGAACTCGGCACAGGGCACCGGGAACTGGGTACGGGAACCGGGAACGGCACAGGACACCGGGAACTGGGCACAGGGCACCGGGCACGGGAACAGCACCGGGCACGGGAACAGCACTGGGCACGTGAACCGGGAACTGGGCATGGGAACGGCACAGGGCACCGGGAATTGAACACGGAAACCGGCCATAGGGCACCGGGAACTGGGCACGGGAACCAGGCACCGGGAATAGGAATGGGAACCGGGCATGGAAATTGGCTACTGAGAATCGGGACTGGGACCGGGCACAGGGCACAGGAACCGGCCACCTGGCACTGGACTCCTGGTACCGGCACCAGAACTGTCCCTGGGCCACCAGCGCTGGGCACTGGTACCCGTGTGGCCACTGGTCACTGACTCAGGCACTGGTACCAGCACTGGGCACCGGCACCGAGCTGGGCCCCGGCTGTAAAAAGGGTGCGCCACAGAAATAAAGAAATAAATAAATAAACACACCGGGCCAGGCACCGGCACGGGGCCTCGCGGGAACCCCTGGGGACAGCCGGGCCACCACCGGTATGGGTCACACCGGGACAGGCCACTGGCTCTTGTGTGGCCTGTACCGTGCTGGGACAGAGCCGCCCTTCCTGCATGTCCGCACGCCTCCCGTGTCACCGCCCCGATGTTGGTCACCGCAGTGTCCCGGTGGCACCGGGCTTTCCCCAGGGAACGGCCGCTCCCTCCGGCCAGCCACGGTTCACCGGGCCGGGGGGAGTTACAGCACCACTGGACGGTCACTCCGGGCGGACCCAGCACCGTGGGTCAGCCAGGGGCACAACGAGCCCGGTGCAGGCGGCACCGGGGAAGGAGTTAACGGCGGTGGCGGTGGCAGACGTCACGGCCGGCCAAGCCCGCGGGCGGCTGAGGGGGCGGATCGGCGTCAGCGCTTGACGTCACCGGCGCGGGGGGAGGCAGCGCCGGTGGCCGCTGATAACCCCCCCCCCACACACACACACACCGGGCAGGATGCGGCCCCCGCGCCGCCGAGACCCCGGGCACACGCGGGGCCCCGGGACAGCGGGGCGGGTGACGCTGAGCCGGCCCTAATTGCGGCCAGATGCTCCCCGGCCCGCGCTAACGAGAGCGATAAATCAGCGGTGTCAGCGCTGCGGGCGTGGGGGGACTCCGGGGACCCCGCGCCCCCCGGTTCTCCCGGTGCCAGGAGCTCTTGCCCCGGTGTGCGGCCCACAGGCAGTGTGGCACGGCTTGGGGACGGCGCTGGGGCACGGCACGGGGTGTGGGGACAGCATGGCACGGCACGGCACAGCACAGCCCTGGCTTCAGGGGACACGGGTGGCACCCAGGACAGGTCTGGGGCAGCGCTCGGACTGGCATTGGGGAAACTGAGGCACGAGAGAACAACTGCGATCAACCCTCCCCGCCGCCAACAGCTGCCGTTAATTAAATCCCGAATAAACGCAGTTTATTAAATCTCAGCTAGAGCAGAGCGGACACAGCTCTGTGTCCCCCGCTGTCGCCGGTGTCCTGACCCAGGGAGGGCGGCAGTGGCGGTGCCAGGGCCGGTGTCCCGGGGAGCAGCTCCCAGGTGAAGCCGTCGTCCGCGTTCCCGCTCCAAACCCCTCATTAGGGGCGCGGCCGCCGCCGGACCGGCAGGTTTAGACTTTCCATCCTGACCAAACCCGGCGGGCGAGGGGCAGGGAGGTAAAAAGCCTCCCCTTCCCCCTGTCCCAACCCCGCTCGGCGTCCCCGGGCCGGGGACACACCCTGGGCACGGCCACCCGCGGGCACCGGGGTACCCACATGTGTTCCCCCAGAGAAATCGGGGCGAGCAGAACCAGCTTTGGCTGGCGGTGCTTTCAGCCGTTCCCCGGAGGAACCCGCCGGCCCCGGGGCCTCCCGGGAAGAACGGCTGGCCAGTGGCCAGGGATGCGAGCCACGAGCCGCGCTCCGGCCCGGCCCCACCGGTACAACCCTCCCCGCAAGGGCTGCAGCACCCCGGGGTTCACCCTGCTGTGTCCCCCCCACCTGCTCCCAGCCTGTCCCCACTGCTGCTCATCCCGCGTGTCCCTTGTCCCCAAACCAAGAACCCAATGCCCGCAGCGAGCCAGCGGCTTCATTTTCTTAATGAGCGTTTAATGAGGGGTGTGAATCAGTGACCCCTTCCGCCTCCCGCCGTGGGGAGGTCCCCGTGCACGGAGCTGGTGGCAGTGCCACCGTCCCCACGGCGGGGTGGCCAAAGCTGCTGTTCCCGGAGGCGTCGGAGCCCAGCTCGGCCCCGCGAGCACCCACTGAGTCACGGTGTCCTGCCACCTGCCAGCCGGGCTATATTTACCCCGGAGCAGGCGGTGAGGATTTGGGATGAGCTCGTGCCATGGGCAAGGCAAGACGAGCCTCGAGCAAGGCCATGGCCACCAGAGCATCCTCACGGCTCCTGTTGTCCCCACTGCCCTGGCTCCAACAGTGCCACCAGGACCATTCCCGATGTGCCACCAGCTCCACGACACCAGAGGTGCCTGATCCTGCTGCAGCCAGCAGCACTGGACACTGAGAACGTGGGCTGGACACAAGGTGCCCGTGGGCTACCAGGGATGCATCCACGTGCCAAGCTCCCCCTGGAAAAGGGAACACGCAGGGTTTGCACCCCAGGATTTGCACGGCAGGCACGCAGGGGAAGCTGCCTCTTAGTCATTGCTACAGGCAGGGAGAGAGGAACCGAGCCGGGAAAACAAGAAGTCACAGCTGCCAGTGCCTGTCCCCAGACCTGCTCTTGTCCCCGAGGAACTCCCAGGGGCCTCCAACAATCAAAAACAAGAATAAAAAAAAAAAAAAAAAAAAAAAAAAAAACAAAACCCAAAAAAAAACCAACAAGAAAAAAAAAAACAGAAAGAAAGAGAGAAAGAAAACAGATTTTAAAAGGAAAAAAGAGGAGGAGGAGGGTTTGACGTGTATTTTTAGTTGCTTAGCACAGCCCTGAAATATTTCGGCAGCCACTCCCTCCGCGTCGCTGGTGTGTAACTATTCCTGTGCTGCCTCCTCGGCGAGGCTCAGAAGTTCTGAGTCACCGTGGGGCAGTCAGAGACACAAACCCGGGGCTGCCACCAGCTCCACTGCCACCAAAATATCCCGGGAAGGGTTTCCAGGGTGGCCTTTGCTGGGTCTTTCCGTGCCCAGGCTCTGCACGCACCCACGCTGGCAGCCAGGCTCAGAATTTTTTTCCTCCTCTCTGCTTGTTGCTTTTATCTCGCTCCTCCCTGTTTTGTTTAATTTTTTTTTTTTTTTGTTGTTGTTTTTAGCCTGCCTGCACTGCCACGGGGCAGTGACAGCCCCAGATGTTCATTTTTGGGGCAGAAAAGCCCAAAGTGACAGCTGAGTGTCACATCAATACCCTTCCACAGAGCCATCTGCCACCCAGCTGCCCTTTGGGGGGGGACAAAAATATTCCTGCAGAGATGGAAAAAGGAAAAGGGGGAAGCAGGCAGGGAATGCTGCTGAAGCCCGTGGTGTAATTAAGCAAATGCAGAACTTAACGAGCTCCATCACCTGACCCCAGAGCTTGGCCAGGAGATAAGGAGCACTTGGAGGACTCTACCCTGAGCTGGAGCCAAAGGTCCCATTGTTGCAGTCAGGATTTCTCCTGCCAGAAAAGACCTTAAATCCCAGCAGGGCTGGAGCTGTTTCCCTTTCCAGCAGGGAAGCCACAGCACACGGAGTCTCTGTGGCTGGAGGGATCCGAAGGGAGGGAGCAGGTTGGGAAGGGAAAGTCTGACACAGCCTGGGCTTTGTTAAAATGCCACAGGAGTTTTCCAGGAGGGAGGACACATCACCCCATCCCCTGGAATTGGCTCCCTGGGAGAAGCCTGGGATGAGCACGGAGCGCTGGTCATGGCCTCAACAAGGAGCAGCTCCACGGAGAACACGTGGCTGCTGCTGGAAACAGAATGTTCAGGGGTTTATCCCTGACTCCAGGGCTCAGGGAAGGGCTCTGGGTCGGGCAGGGCCCAGCAGCATCACAGACACACAGAGGGAGGCGGCTGGAAGAGGCTGGAGATTTATTCTCACTCACCACTGCGCCCAGTTCTACAAACATTAAAAAAATAAGTCTATAAAAGCATATTCTTCACTCCTTTTCAGTACACTGGCGATGGCAGAGGCTCCAATATGAGAATTAGTTGTACAAACCCCAAAACCTGCTCAAAACAAGTCACAATATCAGTTTTCCCCCCAAAATGCAGCTGTTTCATCCATCCAGGGGGGGTTGAGGCACACCCAGAGCTGTTTCTTCCCCCCGTGTGCTCAACTGGGATCAGCCAGGATATTCTGAGGGTGTATTTTGCTCATGGGATGGAAGACTGGAGTAACCTGACCTGGGAATTCCCAGGAGTTTTCTGAACCTACAGGAGGGACACGTTCACACGCTGGCCTGTGTCCCCAAGGGAAGATAATTGGTGGCTGGGGAAGGAAGTGACAGGTACAGCCAGTGAGGTCAATCACCAGGTACTGGGAGAAATTAGGTTGAGAAATATTGTCAGGAGTTCAGGACTCATCGTCACAGCAGAAGGGAGAGAGTTTTCAAAGCAGGGGGGGAAATAAATCCATGTAAAGCAACTCAGGTTGCTGCTAAAAAAAAAAAAAAATTCAAAATCCCCCATGAGGAATAAGGGGTGCACCAGCCTCATGCAAAAAAAAAAAAAAAAAAAACCCACAGAAAAATCCCTGTTCCTTTGAAGGAAACTTCTAATCTGAAGTCAAATTAGCAATGAACTAATTGGGAAATGCTCATTTGTCACAAAGCTCTCTTGGGAACAAGCCTTGAAGGCCAATGTTCATCCCTCCCTTAAGCCACTGGAGAAACAGAACTCACTGGCCAGGAGAAGAAAAGCAATAGCATAAAAGTTTGTTGGTTTTAAAAAAACCCCAAACCTTTAGGACTATTCATGTACAGACACAACATCTTCAAGTTCAGTGTTTTTAAACCAAAACACATTTGTTACAAACAGAACAAGTTTCCCAAGTTTCAAGTATTAAAAAAAAAAAAAATATCCAAGCAATCCAGAAAGTGTTTGCCTTCATTCTGGTACCTCTGAACAGGAAAATATTTTAAATTAAACTTGGTAAACCTGAAAAATTCACTCTCAGGAGAAGGCAGAACCTCGGTCCTTAACCATGAACGAATTTTTAAAAAGTATTTCCAATGATTTACTGACTACAAGGAGCGAAAACTCCACCAGATTAAAGCGTGAGGGGCTTCCAAAGGACAATGATTTGGGCTCTGACTCTGATGGAAGAGTGGGAAAGGGAACGTTTTTGGACACGTGGCAACCCTGAGGTGACAAAACCCAAACTGTCCCTGGCCCTCACTGCTTGGCTGATTGCCTGCCTGGCTTTTTTTCCTGCTGGCCTCTTCCACTGCCTGGAATTCCTCGGCCACGGCCACCAAACACACCTGTGGAGCAGAAAGGAAGAGGTATCAGCATCCCTGTAAGCCAGCAAAGCCTTAGAGCTTCAGTTATTCACGTTTTACCCAAAAACTTGCTTATTTTTGAGTCTCAGAAGCAGAAATGTGACTTTTTGACTTCTCCTTTTCCAGTCCCAGACCTTTATTTAGGAGGTGCATAAACTCATCCACCCTCAGCAGCAAGTTCAGCAGTATCTCCCTGGTGTGTCAATCTCATGATTAATGTTAATCTTGTGGTAAAATGAAGTTTCTTCCAAAAAAAAAAAATGGAACCAGGGAAGCCACAAATTTAAAATCCAGGTTGTAACATGTCCCCTGAAAGTTGTGAGGGCACCCCAAAAACTGGACAGAGCAATCCTTGGTTCTGGAGAGGGCACTGGGCACAGGACACAGGGGTTTATTTGGGAGGCTGCAGTGAGATGAGCATCCCAAAAACCCAAAAACCACAGGAGCTGCTGAGCCCAGCCCTCAGATTTACCCCCAAAATTCCATCCTAGGGACAAAGGGATGTGGATCCACCCTGCTACACAAAAGGCAGAGCCCAAAGGAGACCCAAGCCAAGCACCAGGCACAAGAGCTTCTCTAGAGGAGGAGACGTGCCCAAACCAGAGGCAAAACACAAATTATTCCCAACCCTGCAGTGCTTGGGATGCTCCTCCTGGAGCAAAGGCTGGGGACTTCTGAGTTTGGCAAGCAAGAAGTCAAAGGAGGAGGATTAGGAGTGTCAGAAACAATAATCCTTTCAACTGTGAGCACAATTACAGCTTCCCTCCTGCCCGTTGGCCTCCCAACAAAATTGTCCTGCCTTTATTTTATTTTTTTTTCCCTTTCCCTCCTCCCTTCGTGTCTTGGTAATGAGAGCCAAACCTTTGAGCTAATTAGCAAATGCCGAAGCTTCCCTTGAAAATATTCCATCAGCAAACCGAGGGTGCACGTGGAAACAGCAGGAGCTCCACCTTGGAGCTCCCCACGAGGTGGGCATTGCCACAGCGGGGAAAACAGCGTGGCTTTGGTGTTTATCCCCTCAAAAAAATCCTAAAAAACTGCCCTGCCAAGGCAAAGGCAAGGAGGGGAACAAAAGGAAAGGTCTCTTCTGCCCGCTGGGAGCTTCCAGGGGCAGCAGGGATTTGGGGAGAGGGAGCTGCTGGGAACAGCCCCGATGGCCCCAGGTCCATCCCACCTGTCCTGCCAGGATTGCTGGCATAGCCAGAGCACAGGCAGCTCTCCAGAGAGGCTTCACACATCCCTGTCCCCATCCCCAGGGCTCCTCCTAAAATTGAACTCGGGGTTTTTAAGCTCTGACTGCAGGAGAAGCCCGGGCCAAGAGCAGCCCCGGGGTTGTGGGGTGACCACAAATCCCAAAGATGTGGCATTAGGGGAGAGCAGAGAAACAGCTCCCAGGCTCCCAGCAGGATAACTCGGGGGGAAAAGGAGCAGCATATCCCCCAGCTGAAGTGCCCTGGGATCACCTAACCCCATGAAATGGGAAGGGCTGTTTTGGTGACCTATTTCTTCTGAAGTGGCAACCTCCCCTTTATCAGAAACATGAATTATTCATGTTTCAGGAGCAACTCAAACCCTCACATAGTTTTGTCTTTTTTTTTTTTTTTTAACATACATACATTAACAAATCAGGAAACCCAAAGCCCCATTTTAACAGGGGAGAAGATGATATTTTTTTTCTCTCACTGCCATGGGCAGAGCCTGGTTTATTTTCATTATTTTCACCCAGAACAGCCTTTTGTTTTCCCCTTGGGCCTTGCTAAGCTAGAGTTCTGCAGGGCCCCTCTCCCAAACGAGCCAGGAGGAGCTGAAATAGTCAAGTTCAGACTCTCTTAAGCTCCTGCCCAACCCCAGGAACGAGGGAGGCCCATCCCTGGCACGAATCCTCCCTGTTCCTTGGCAGGGGCTGCCTTACGCACTCGCTCAACTGGATCCTGCTCAGGAGCTGCCCCAGCTTCTCCCAGACACAGCCCTGGGTTTAAAACAGAGGAGCAGGAGCTGTTCCTTGCACAAGAGGGGAAATTTTAAAGGCAGGGATCTCAGTCCTCCCTCTCCATGCTGAGGAAAAAAGATTTTTACCTCGTCCAGCTCCTCCAACCCCACGGCCCTTCTGCTGCTTCTGCTGCTGCATCCCACCACGGCCTCTGCCCTTGGACACCACCTCCTCCTTCACCATGTCAATGATTTCGTCGGGGATCCGCAGGTATTTGATGGTGCTGCCACGGATGTAGCACTCTGGCATCCTCCAGAACTTGTCCCCGTCCTGTTGGGGAGCAACACGTGAGGCCACAAACAAAACCTGCTGCTTTTGGGTCACTTTGAGGGATTTTGAGCATTTCTGGAGAGGGCAAGAGCTCCAGCAGTCTTTGCTGGGAGCATTATCTGTAACCAGCTGTGAAAAATGGGGGGTTTAACTCCCCAAAACACAGAGCCCCACAGACAACTGTAGTTTCATTTCATTGCCAGCTCCCTCAAGCACTGGCAGAAAATGTCAGAAGAGGGTGAGGAAACAAGGCCCTTCTTCCCTTCCCACACGAGAAGGGAATTGAAAGTGGGACAAGAGACACGAGTTAAAAATGGTGGTGAACAACCAATTCTGGTAAAAAAAAAAAAAAAAATGCAGCTGTGGCCAGGATTCTTCTCCAGCTGGGAGTAACCCCACTCCTTCACTCCCTCTGGGGTGTGGAAGGAGCAGCGAGGCAGCTCTGGAGCCAGCTGGCTGTGGGATGTGAGCCTCCAGAGCAGCTGAGGGAAATAAGGAGCTCACACATTATATATTTATTTTTAAAAAAATATTAAAAATAAAAATCTTCAGCTGCCCAGTTTCAGAGCAGCCACCTCCCCGCGCTGCTTTTCAGGCAGTTTCAGGATTTTCCTGGGATACCACGGGCTTCCCTAGGACTCAGCCCAGCAGGGTTTCAGCGAGTGGGAATAAAAGCCCAGAGCTGAACAACAACCCCCTGGCCATGATGTAAGTGGGAGGAGGGACTGGGACCCGGCTCCAGCAGGGCCTGGCTGCAGCTGGGATGGCTCCAGCCCAGCCATCCTCATGTGGACCAGGCGCCTGCAGCGTCCCAGGAGAGGAGGTGAAACCAGCACGCCCCGTTCCTGCTCTCTGGGGATGCAGCAGCCTCCCCACACCCCTTTGGGGAGTTGTTTGGGGCAGCTCTGCCTGCACGGGCAAGCCCAGGACGAGGCAGAGGAGCAACAATTCCCTTCCAAGAGACACCCGGCAAACCCCACCCTGCCTTGGATGTGCCTGGCTGCTCCTTGGCTCGGGATGCAGGAAGGGATGGAGCTCCAGGCTCCGTCGCTTCCTCGTTCCGGCCTCCCCCGAGTAAACAAGAGGCTCCCGGCTCGTTGTCCCGTGCCATCTAGTGGCCAGTGCCACCAGTGCCACCAGTCCAACCCAGCAGATTCCATCTTCTCCCGGGATTTGGAGGCAGCCGAGGCCGCTCTCCTGCGTGCCGGCTCATGGAATCGTGGAATCATGGAATGGTTTGGGTTGGGACCAAAAGGTCGTCCCAGTTCCACACCTCCCACTATCTCAGGTGGCTCCAAGCCCTGTCCAGGCTGGCCTTGGACACTCCAGGGATGGGGCAGCCACAGCTGCTCTGGGAATTTCATCCCAAACCCTCACCACCTTCACAGGGAGGAATTCCTTCCCAAAATCCCACCTAACCCTGCCCTCCCTCTGTGTCCTGTCATTCCATCCCTTGACCAAAGTTTCTCTCCATGTTTTTGTCGGCCCCTTCAGGCACTGGAAGGCCCCAGTTAGGTGATCCCAAAGCTTCTCCTCGCCAGGCTGAGCAACCCCAATTCTCCCAGCCTTTTCCCACAGGAGAGCTGCTCCATCCCTCTGATCATCTTGGACTCGCTCCAACATCCCCACGTCCTTCTGGGTGATCCCTCCCAATAAAACCTGAGCTGCTGCTCTTCCCAGGCAGAGCACTGAGCCTTTGGAAGCAAATTTCCAAGGAGAAGGGAATCATCACCTGGGTCCTGGGCACGGGTAAGGCTTTGCTGTCACCTCCTCTGAGCCCCCTTCCCGCTAAATTCAACAGCAGTTCCTTGTCCCACCATGACCCAGCCACAAATTCCAAAATTCCACCCCAAAATTCCCTGCAAACTGCACTCAGGGTGTCTCCTCTGTGATACTGGTGTGCCCCAGCAACACCACTCCAAACTCCTGTCGTGGAGACAACAGGAATTGGGGAGTTTGCAGGAGGAATTTTGGAAGAACAAGGATCTGGCATTCCAGGGCTAGGAAAGCACAACAACAGCTGGATTTCCATCCATCTGTGCTTCCCACAGGAACGAGATCAGACATTTCTGATGGAGGCCAAAGCCCAAAACACAGATCCCAATCTCCTGGAGCAACTTTGGCCAAGGGCAAAGGTCCTAGACAGCCTCAGTGGGTGAACTCAGTTGGATGTGGAGAGGGGCGGGAATAAAAAAGATTGGAGGGAATAAAAGAGATTGGAAGGAATAAAAGAGACTGGAGGGAATAAAAGAGATTGTGGTGTTTGAGGCTGCCTGGGACAGGTAAAGGCTCTGGTTTTTGGGAAACTGGATCAGCATCACAGCACGTGACCCCCCCCATTCCTCACCCAGGGGGATGAGGGACCCCAACCCCTCATCCTGTGATGTGCAGACATTCAGCTGCACACATACACAAGGCTGCTCCTTCATTATGGGCATTATCAATAATTAAATGGACATTACCAATAATTACATTAAATCTGCATTTCAGGCAGAGCTCACGCTTCCATACGAGCGATGTGAACAACAGCAGAGCCAGCCTGGCTGCAGGGACAGAGCTGGGGAGCCTCTGTGGACAGATTCTGGGGTGACAGTCCTGTCTGCTCCCGGGTGCTCCCCGCGGACACTGCCGTGGGTGACCCCTGCCCGGTGCCGGTGCTCCAGCCTTACCCGTGATGTGCAGATAACCTCCCGAAGGTTGATGTTCATCCAGTTGTCGCAGCTCACCAGGTGCCCGTTGTACGTCTCCCCGTTCTTCAGCTCCACCAGCTGCGGGAGAACAGCAGTCACGGGGCGCCGGTACCGGGACGTGCCCGGTGTCACCCGCACGGCACCGGCGAGGGGAGCAGGGCTGGGCCGCGCGGCCGGTACTCACCATGGGGTGGTTCTGCGCCGTCTTCAGCAAGGACAGGGGCAGCTACGAGGGGAAAAAAGGAGAAAGGCCTCAGGCACCGACCGACAACGGGACACCGGCCGGGGCACCGA
This sequence comes from Anomalospiza imberbis, assembly GCF_031753505.1. Lineage (NCBI taxonomy): Eukaryota > Metazoa > Chordata > Aves > Passeriformes > Viduidae > Anomalospiza > Anomalospiza imberbis. Next base: position 4,660,953 of record NC_089707.1, read on the forward strand.
CCCGAGCACCGAGCGGGGCACCGGGCACGCCATCCCTAGCGGTGGGGAAGAGACGAGCCAGACCCTCCGCTCCAGCCTCCTCCCGAACCCGGTTCCCCGTTCCCGGTGCCGCCGCTCACCATCGTGCCGGACCGGGAGCCGCCGCCGCGCCGGGCGCTGCCGCTCAAACCGCCCCCGGCTCCGCGCGGGGCCAATCAGAGCGCGGCGCGGCCCCGCCGCAGCCAATCAGAGCGCGGCGCGGTCCCGCCGCAGCCAATCAGAGCGCGGCTCGCGGCCCGGCCGCGCCGCGCCGCCCGGTCCGCGCCTTTGCAGCGGCACGGCCCGGGCCGGGACGCGCTCCGGACCTCCCGGTACCGCGGCCGCGCTTTGTGCTCCCCCACAGCCAGGCAGGGAACCCCCGGGAGGCTCAAGGTGAGCGTTTTGTTTCACCAATTGCCCCCCCTCCCCGAGTCCCGCGCTGAGGCGGGCGAGCGGGAGCCCCTCGGGCTGCGCCGCGCACGGAGGGTCGCGGTGCTCGGTAACGGGTGAAGGGCTGCAGGCCGTCCCGCGGCGGGACTTCCGCCGCGGCGGCGGAAGCGGCGGGTCCGGGCTGCGCGGGGCGGGGCGGGCGGCGCGGGGCGGGGCCGCGCTCAGTGCGGGGCGGCGGCGGCGGCGGCGGCACCGGACGGGACAGGACCGGACGGGACGGAGCCGCGATGGAGAAGCCGCGGCGGGCGGTGGTGGTGACGGGTACGGGGCGGCTTTTGGGGAGGGGGCGGTGAGATGGGAAATGGGGGGATTGATGGGGGACCCCCTTCCCTGCGGGGAGATTTGGGGGAGCCCCTCCCCGAGGTGAGCGGGGGGCTTCCAGGGGCGGGTAGATCTGGGGGGTAAAGGGGTCTGGGGGTGTAGGTGGGGGACCCCTGCTCTGTGGGGAGGAGGAGGAGGTTTGGGGGTCCTTTTCCTGACCTAAAGTGGCCGGGGGTAGGTGTAAGACCCCCTCCCCGAAGAGATGGGGGGCTTGGAGGGTGCTGCTTGTCTCTGATGAGCAATCTGGGGGAGAGGGGTAATTTTGGGGACCCCTTCGTCTTGGAAGGGGCAGCTGGGGACCTCTTCCCTGAGATCGTAGGGGGATAAGTGGGGGACCCCTTCCCTGAGGTGAGAGGGGGGTCTGCTGTCCCATCAGGGGGTGACTGAGGGAATGGGGAGCGGGGGCTGTCCCCTCGGGGGGCTGTTTCGGGGGGCTGTCCCCTGTGTGGGGTGATAAATGGGGCGCAGGGCAGAGCCAGGGTGGCTTTGGGGCTGGACTGCTGTGGGTCAGGGGTGTCAGAGGTTGGGGGGTACAGTGGTGAGGGGCTTTCCTAACGCTTATCCAGCCAGCGGGCACTTGGCTCCGCTTTTTCCACGCGTGACCCCATCCCAAAGGTTTTCTCTTTGCCGAAAGAAGGGAATCGAGCCTGCCAAGGGGCAGGAAAACCAATTTGGGGCGCAGGGAGGGGGGAATCACCTGCGGACCACCCCACCCTGAGCTCCCAAAGTGTGGGGGCTGCTCCCCAAAACACCCCCGAGGCGCGGCAGAAGCGCCCGGGGGAAGAATGAGCGCAGGCAGCGAGGGGCCCCGGCGTTGTCAGGCTCTTCCCGGGGTACAAAGGCAGCTCGGGGTGATTTGTGGGTGAGGCTGTCCTGTGACAAATGGGGAACTCGCCCAAACTATTCAGGTCTCCCCCCAGCAGCTGAAGCTGAGGCCGTTTGAATAGCAGGGCAGCCCTGATCGTGCGCAAAAGTGCCTTTTCCAGGGAACGGTTGTGGGGAGCCAAGGAGCAGGTGGCAAATCCTGCCTTTCCCAACCCCAAATCCAGCGTGGAGCGGCGGTGACTAAACAGAAAACTTGCGTCAGGAAACGTTCTGCTGCTCGCAAGGCTCCTCCACGCTCCTTTTTCCACCCCCCCCCTTTTTTTTTTAATTTTTTTTTTTTTTTAATTTCAGGGAAGTCTGGTTGCAAAATGCAGTCAGCCCTGCCCCTGTTTGATAATGCCACGCGGAATTCCGTTTAAAACTGGCGATGGTGTCGTGTTCCCAGTGGGTTCCCAGCCTGTGCTGCCCGAGGATAAGCGTTATTTGTGCACAATTTTTTTTTTTAGAACTCGTTAAGGAGATAATCCCATCACGATCCCTGCAGCTGGTTTTGCTGCTAATGAGCCTTGGAGGGCCCCGTGCTGGATGTGCCGTGCTCCGTGGGGTCGGATGCTGCCCACAAAGTTCCTTCTGTTCCCGGGAAGGGATAACCCGAGGGATCTGGGCAGGAGATGAGTCAGAGCAGCGAAAACCCCAGCTGTGTGTGTGCCAGTTGGATTTGGAATTTGGAGCAAGGAAATCGTGCCCTGTGCCTGGGCACCTGTAGAATTTCAGCCTTTCCGTGGCTGAGTTGTTAAAATACGGGTTTCATTTCTTTTATAGGGTTGTCACGCTTTATTTAGGAATTCAACTTAGCAGGTCTCAATGTTTGCTTCCAGAGAGTTGTGTGGGACTTGCAGAAACAGCTGGGAAGGCATTAATTTGCCTCGTTCCCCTGTCATAGTTTGTCTCACACCCCTGCAGTTCTGCTCGCAGGGAAACACCCCCAACATTTTGGATTTTGTGGGAATATTTATTCTGGCGAGCCAGCGACGCCGGGTTGAGATCCACGGGCGTGGACGAGCCCACGCTTGGGAAATTCCTCCTTGTGCAGCATCACCTCAGCCTGCCTGGGGAGGGCAAATCCAGCATTTCCATTAAGGTGTCATCGGATATTTGTGGTCCCTCTCGGATCCTTTCAGGGCAGAATTTATGTCTCCTAATTGCACGAGGCTCGGAGGGCAACGCTGACATTTTAAATGAAAGCATATCGACGTTACGCCCAGATAAATTGCCCAACCTTTGTGTGCTTGCTCAGGGAAAAAGAAGAAGGAAAAAAAAAAAAGATGTTAAGGATTACCAGTTAAGTCCAAAGTTATTCATTAGGAATTTAGAGGTGCTGAAGGAAGTATTTTTGATAACGCCTTGGTAGCCTTTGCTGTGGTGTGGGTGGGTTGTCAACAGCTCTGTTTATTTCCTTGTGAGGTGTAATTAATGCTAACGAAGATCTTGGAGAAGACCCTGAGCGGAGAAGGAAAATTTGAAGCATCTGCTGTGGGCTGAAGCAATCAGGAATAGAAAACCCAATCATGATTCTAATTCTGTGGCATCGGGCAAGTTAGCTGGTGATAACGAATTTTTCTAACCTGGGCAGGAAGGAAAATTCTTCTCCCCAAGAAAAAAACAAGTTTCTTTTCAAGCAAGTTATTGTTTTCCTTCACTGTACAAGGCTCTAGTTGAAATATTTTAGTGCAGGTGTCTTGTTTGATACTCGGGTGTAAAGAAATAAGGACTGAGAAGTAGAACTGGGGTTGTTTGGGTTTTTTTTTTCGGGAGAACTAAACCAGGAAAGCCCAAACCTCTTGCAACTTCAAGTTGAGTCAAATCTGTGAATTTTTCTTCTCTTGCAGGGTTTGGGCCGTTTGGAGAACATGCTGTGAACGCCAGCTGGATTGCAGTTCAGGTAACCCCTGAATTTTCCTCTTAGTGTCAAAATTGAGGACAAATCCCTACAAATTTGGGGTTTCGGCTCTTTTTATCACTTACAACTTCTTCTGGAGCTCTCTGCAGATATCCAGATGGTCAGCTGGATAATGTTAGATTCCCTGCTCAGAAAACAATCCCTTAGCTGGTGGAGTTTAATGAGATTGAGTTAATGTAGCTGAGGCAAGTGAGGAATTCCCAGCTTTGGATGCTTTTAAGTGGGGCAGGGAGCTTGGAATCTTCCTCTGCCCTGGAGAATTCCAAATAAACAAACCAACTGACCAACCCAGAGGAATCTGGATGTTTTTCTCTCAGTTCTCACTTGAAGCTGGGCCAGCTGGTTCACCTTTAAACCGAGCCTCATCTCTGAGAGGAGGCTTCCAGCTGGAGGTTTTGTGGAGTTGTGTGAGTGTCAGGAGTCTGATTCCGAGGTGGAGCTGCCTCTTTGCACCCCCTGGATCACCCCTCCTCTGCTTGGCAGAGTTTCTGGGGAAATGCTTTTCCTGCCTGCTCAGAAAAAAATCAACTTTATGCCACCTGTAGCTCTGTATCTGCCTGGGCACATCCCTAAAATCCTGGAATATCCTGGAAGGGAATCATCCAGTCCAGCTCCTGGCCATGCACAGGGCACCCCAAAAACCCCACGCTGTGCCCAGGAGTTCATCTGAGCGAGGCTGACATCCCACAAATGAGGCAAGCAGAAGGAATTAAGCTCTTTTCGATGGAATCAAGGTGGTTTTTTTGCTGTAAAAACACTTTTTACAGGGATGGTGCTGCCACATTACCCCACTTCTTCCTTCTTTGTCACTTCTGGATGGAGTTTGTGGCAAAGCTACTGGGAATTCCATGTTGCCTTTTAGTACAGTTGCCCAGGGAATTAAATCTATTTTTCTCCCCACCACATCTCTCTCCCCTTCAGAGCTCTGAGATTAATATCTTCTTTCAAATGCTTTTAAATTAAATCACAAACTCTAATCAATTACAGCCAACTAATGTCCAGCTGCCTAATGTGTTGGCTGGTGGGGGAAGACAAAACCTTTGCCTCCAAGAGCTTTTTGGGAATGAATACAATAAGTTTGGGTCAGTTTGGAGGAATATGCAGGTTGTGGATGAGGGGGAAAAAACACAGGACATGGCTAAAAATCAGAAGTGAAGCTCACTGCTTTGGTTTGTTCTTGCTGGTGGAGTGTCAGCTGTTGAAAATAGCTGCTTTTATTTTAGAGGAGGCAGACAAAAGGGTGTTTTTGGAGCAGGAGGAGTGGTGGGTGTTGTGATGTTGCTTGAAAAAAATAAACAGACCTAAAGAGAAGCAGCTCGAGGCACTGGTGGCTGCTCAGCTGTGTGGCTGATGGATGAAGTCATCCCTTCCATTTAAAATGCATGTTTAGGGGCTTGGGGGATGGCAAAACTCAGAGTTGGGGGTGTTTTGAATGGCTAAACTCAGAATTGGGGGTGTTTGAGTGGATAAACTCACTTGGGGGTGTTTTGGGTGGCTAAGCTCAGAATTGGGGATGTTTTGAGTGGACAAACTCAGGATTGGGGATATTTTGACTGGATAAACTCAGAATTGAGGATGTTTTAGTGCCTAAACTCCGTATTGGGGATGTTTTGAGTGGCTAAACTCAGAACTGGGAAGGTTTTGGGTGGATAAACTCAGGGTTGGGGATGTTTTGGGTGGATAAACTAAAAGCTGGGGATGTTTGGGTGGATAAACTCAGAACTGGGGATGTTTTGAGTGGCTAAACTCAGAATTTGGGACGCATTGAGTGCCTAAACTCAGAATTGGGGAGGTTTTGGGTGGATAACTTCAGGGTTGGGGATGTTTGGGATGGATAAACTCAGAGTTGGAGGTGTTTTGAGTGGCTAAACTCAGAACTGGGGATGTGTAGAGTGCCTAATCTCAGAATTGGGGATGTTTTGAGTGGCTAAACTCAGAATTTGTGATGTGTTGAGTGCCTGAACTCAGAATTGGGGATGTTTTGAGTACAAACTGCAGCCGTGCTGGAGGCTCCGGTCCCGTCCCATCGCCGGCGGATTATTGTGACTGAAAACATCAGCTCGGAGGCAGCGGGGAGGATTTGCCTTTCCTTCCCCTGTCTCAGCCCCGAGAGGCCCAGACAAAAAGGAACAGCATGTCTTTGAGCCTGGGCGAGGTGGGCATTGTGCAAGTTTCAGACGGGGACTTCATGGAGCGGAGTGGACACAAAGGCGTGTCTGAGTTCCCGAATCCCAGACGGTGTGATCTGCATTTTAATAGAAGAAAAATCAATTAAACAATCTTTCTAAATCCTTCCTAGCTCTAGGGCTGAGCTGGTTCTGGTTTATTACATCTTTTATTATGCTGCATCCCCGAGGATAAAATTCACTTCTTTTTTTTTGTTCTTTCACTGCCCCTGGTTTTATTTGGGTTCTCCCACAGAACGTGGACATGGTGTGAGTTTTCCCTGGAAGTGCAGTGAATTTCTGTCTGGTTTTGCAAGCTGACTGATTTTTACACATGGCTACCTTACAGAGTGGCAGCAGCAATCTAATAATGCTGTTGAAATGAAAAGTTTCAAAATTTCACCCAAAAATAAAACCCCAATTAAATGTTTGAGGTTTTTACTCACAGGAGGGAGCTTTCCTATAAAATCAGCAGAAAGAAAAACTCCTTTCTGCTTTATTTTAAGGCAAAAACACTCCATTTGGGTTTGCTGTTTTGAATTTTCACCATTTTAGTGTTTCAGTTCAGGATTTTTTTTTCCCCCCCATGGGTGCAACTTTTGCTGGGGAGGGACTTCCAAGAAGAAATCCCTAAAATGAGCTTTTCTCAGCTCCTTTTCTGCCGTCCCTGCTGTGACTTAGGTGTGGACACAGGTGTGACCTGTGGACTGTGAAGCTGCTGGGCTCCTTCATCCCCCCCCCAAAGTGCTTCTGGCTGTGGAGGAGGAGGAGGAGGAGAGAGGTCAGAGTGCATTTTGACATTAGGAAGGACAATTGCTGTCAGGGTGTCTAGACAGACCTGATAAGGATATTAGTGGCTGACAAAGAGCAGCATTGTGGAGGGGTCAGGGAATCGGTCACACATGTTCTGTGTGCTCTGGTTGTCAGGTGGACAGGGCTGGGGGGGGACAACTTGTTCAGGGAGGCGGGGGAAGGTTACAAACATCTTCATTATGGAGCGCTGGGCTTGGTTAAAAGAGAAGTTGTGGCTTGGTAAAGTTAAGGTTTAAGTGGCTGGAGGACTCTCTTTTCATCTAGGAAAACTTGCCACCATCAAATCCATCCCCAGGAGCTGTTTCCTTCCCAACCATCAAATCACCCCTAGGAGTTATTTCCTTCCCAATCCCCCCCATCAAATCCATCCCCAGGAGCTGTTTCCTTCCCAACCATCAAATCACCCCTAGGAGTTATTTCCTTCCCAATCCCCCCCATCAAATCCATCCCCAGGAGCTGTTTCCTTCCCAACCATCAAATCACCCCTAGGAGTTATTTCCTTCCCAATCCCCCCCATCAAATCCATCCCCAGGAGCTGTTTCCTTCCTCATCCCCACTATCAAATCCATCCCCAGGAGCTGTTTCCTTCCCAATCCCCCCATCAAATCCATCCCTAGGAGTTGTTTCCTTCCCAATCCCTCCATCAAATCATCCCTAGGAGTTGTTTCCTTCCCCCCCAATCAAATCCATCTCCAGGAGCTGTTTCCTTCCCCACCATCAAATCATCCCTAGGAGTTATTTCCTTCCCAATCCCCCCCATCAAATCATCCCCAGGAGCTTTTTCTTCCCAGTCCCCCCCCATAAAATCCATCCCCAGGAGCTGTTTCCTTCCCAATTCCCCCATCAAATCATCCCTAGGAGTTGTTTCCTTCCCCATCCCCACTATCAAATCCATCCCTAGGAGCTGTTTCCTTCCCAATCTCCCCATCAAATCCATCCCTAGGAGCTTTTTCCTTCCCAACCCTTCATCTTCAGGAGCATCACTTCTCATCAGTATTAACACTCCTAAAAAGTGTTTATTCTCCTCCTGAAGAGGCTGACTGGTGTTTGAATACTCTCCTCTGTGAACTCCTTCACTTTATGAAGGTTTTGGAGGCAGATTTGTGCAGAGGAGCTGTGGTGAACCATCCCTTCCATCCATCTGTGGTAATGAATGTCTGAGTGTGCCAGACACTAATCAATACAGCAAGGCTTTAATATCAGCCTTGCCCTGGGAGCCAGAGCCAGTGATTTATCATCGTTGCTCATATCTGCTGCTCTGTGGAAGTGTCACTTTGGCCTTTCTGGGTGTTTTAGTTATCTTAAATCTTGTTACATCCCTGTGGTTTGGCCATACAAGTGTGAAAGGTGGATTTTTTTCCTCAGTAGGAAACCACTTGTGCTGATAAAAACACAGAAAAACGATGGCAAGACACTGCTCACGTTTAAATGAGGGAGGCCTCAAACCTCAACTTGTCTTCTCCTTTTAAGTGTCTTTAATTTTTAATTTTTAACCTGGGGGAATACAAGGTTGGAGGGTGAAAACAGCTGATCTGCACTTGCAAGGAGGAAAATGAAACCTGAGAATTGCTTCAAAGAGCAGCTCGTGGCTCTGGTCCCCAAATCCAAACCTGGAACAGAGATAAATTCAGGAATAGTTTGAAGTTTCCTTTGCTAGTTTGATGGCTGTTCCTCCCTCAGATCCACGGGAACAGCTATTTTGGACATTTGGTGACAAGAGGAAAGCTTGGTCCAGGTTGGATGCTGCAGGAATTCCTTAAACATGATGGCCAAAGTCTCTTCTCCCACTGGAAAATGCTTCCTGGTGTTACCTGGCTCCAAGGTTTAGCCTCAGCTGATGGTTTTGTTGAAGAGCCCTTTTTTTCCAGAGGCTTCAGACCATGTGGGTGTTTCCTTGAGTTCTGGGAAGTTTGGGGTTGATGCCTCTGAGAGGTACCAGAGGAGCAAAGCTCCAACTGGAGCCTTACTGGTGGGACTGGGGAGAGCAAGGGAGAACCTGTGTGTAGGGGGAACTCCCAGTTTTGGAATCAAACAGTGCTTTCCAGCCAGAAACACTGGGGAGAAAAAAAAAAACACCCTTTCCTCTGGTTTTAAAGTCTTTGCAAGGTATTTAACTGCCTCTTTGTGTTTTAAAAGGTTTGAAGGAAATTTCCTCCGTTTATTGCCAGGATATTTGGGATGTTTTCATGTTAGAGAGGGAGAAATAATTTACTGGGTTACTTGAATCACCAGTGCTGTCATCCAGCCCTGAGAGCTCTTTATCTGGAAACAAATATGAAATTTATTTTCACCAGGCCAGCAGCCCTGGGTGGTGGATAAAATCCTTCCAGTCCCACCTTCTCCACATTGTCACTCCTTGAGAGAAGAAGGGATTGTGACTGTCTCCCTCTATAAATAGCAAGAGCCAAGATTTCCTTGGCAGCGTGGGTGTTGCTGATAACTATTGTCAGTTAAAATGTTGATTTCTTTGTTACACACACATCAGAGCCACACAAACGGCTCTGTGGGTGAAACCCTTCACACAGGTGGAGAGATGCCTTTGTTGTTGCCATTATGGGTCTGGGTTTTTCCGCAGTGGTTGCTGTAAACTCGCTGCAGGTGCTGTTTACGAGGTTCTACAACCTGGTGTAAACTGGTGTTAGTCCCTCACTCTGCCATTAAACCTCCCAGGAGTAAATCCTCTGCTCATCTCGTGTCTGACCATCTTGGTTTTGCTTTGCTGGTGTTTTTAGGAGCTGGAGAAGCTGGGGCTGAGGGATGATGTGGATCTGCACGTCTATGAGGTCCCAGTTGAGTACCAGACCGTGCAGAGACTCATTCCTGCCTTGTGGAAGAAGCACAGTCCCCAAGTGAGTGAGTAAAGGGAGGAGAAAAAAACCACCCAGCAAAGGGTTGGAACCTGCAGTGGGCACCATGTGAAGTCTCCTTTTTAATGTATTCCTTCAGCCTGGTAGTCCCTGGCTGGATCTTTTCCTCTTTAGTGGTGAGAACATGTGAATTTGTAGGATTTTACAGCTCGGGGTGCTCCAGTTCCCAGGAGCAGTGGGTGTGAAGGGGCCACTGCAGAGGGCTGTCTAGACAGCTCGTGGTTTGTCTGTGCCACCTGGGCTCCTCCAGCAGCTGTGGAGGTGCCAGGGCTCCTTTTTACCCTGATGAAATCACAGTTCAGGTCGGGAGGGGGTGGAATGAGAAGAATTGTGCTGTGCTGAAGCCATGCTGGAAACGCCTCGTTCCTCTGGCACCTCTAACCCCTCCCTGGTTCACTGGGAGTGGAGCCATGGAATCCCAGAGTGGTTTGGGGTGGGGAGGACCTTAAAATCATACCACAGAATCATTCAGGCTGGGAAATGATCAGAGATCATCGAGTCCAAGCTTGGGCTGAGTGCCACATGCAGAGCCTCACCCCAGAGGATTCCATGATTCCATCAACGCGGTGACAAGGTGGTGCTGAGATGTCACCAGGCTTCCAGTCCCCAGAGTGGCTCCAAGAGAGCTGGATTGGGAGTTTGGATAAGGGAAAGGAGAGGCAGAGCAGGCACAGATATCGGAGCTGTCCCCACCTGGAAGGATCCCACGAGGATCAGCATTTGCCACAACCCAACCCGTCCCTTTTCCCTGGCAGCTGGTGGTTCACGTGGGAGTGTCGGGCATGGCCACCACTGTCACCCTGGAGAAGTGTGGCCACAACGTGGGCTACAAGGGGCTGGACAACTGTCGCTTCTGCCCGGGCTCCCAGTGCTGCGTGGAGGGGGGCCCCGAGTGCATCGACTCCATCATCGACATGGACGCCGTGTGCAGGAGGGTCTCGGCGCTGGGGCTGGACGTCACCGTCACCATCTCCAAGGACGCCGGCAGGTACGGGGTGACCCCTGGGGGTCAGGGAATCCTGGAGTGCCTTGGCTTGGGAGGCACCTTAAAGGTTTTCCAGTTGTGGCCCAGGCTGCTCCAAGCCCCAGTGTCCAACCTGGCCGTGGGCACTTCCAGGGGCGGCCACGGCTGATCTGGGAATTCCATCCCAGCCCCTCCCCACCCTCCTAGCCAGGAAGGTGGGATATTCCTTCCCAGTGTCCCACCCAGATTCCCCTTTCCCTTTGAAGCCGTTCCCCGTGTTGGGATTCCAGTCCTTGTCCCAAATCCCTCTCCAGCTCTCCTGGATCCCTCAGGGACTGGAAGCCTGGTGACATCTTAACACCACCTTGTCACCTCCTTCATGGAATCAGGGACTCCCAGAGTGCTGGGAAGGACCTTAAATCCCATCCCATCCCATCCCATCCCATCCCATCCCATCCCATCCCATCCCATCCCATCCCATCCCATCCCATCCCCCCCCTGCAGGGACACCTCCACTGTCCCAGGGTGCTCCAAACCCTGTCCAACCTGGCCTTGGGCACTTCCAGGGGCAGCCACAGCTTCTCTGGGAATTCCATCCCAGCCCCTCCCCACCCTCCCAGCCAGGAGGGTGGGATATTCCTTCCCAGTGTCCCACCCAGATTCCCCTTTCCCTTTGAAGCCGTTCCCCGTGTTGGGATTCCAGTCCTTGTCCCAAATCCCTCTCCAGCTCTCCTGGATCCCTCAGGGACTGGAAGCCTGGTGACATCTTAACACCACCTTGTCACCTCCTTCATGGAATCAGGGACTCCCAGAGTGCTGGGAAGGACCTTAAATCCCATCCCATCCCATCCCATCCCATCCCATCCCATCCCATCCCATCCCATCCCATCCCCCCCCTGCAGGGACACCTCCACTGTCCCAGGGTGCTCCAAACCCTGCCCAACCTGGCCTTGGGCACTTCCAGGGGCGGCCACAGCTTCTCTGGGAATTCCATCCCAGCCCCTCCCCACCCTCCCAGCCAGGAGGGTGGGATATTCCTTCCCAGTGTCCCACCCAGATTCCCCTTTCCACTTCGAAGCCATTCCCCGTGTTGGGATTCCAGTCCTTGTCCCAAATCCCTCTCCAGTCCTTGTCCCAAATCCCTCTCCAGCTCTCCTGGAGCCCCTTTAGGCTCTGGAAGTGGCTCCAAGGTCTCCCTGGAGCTTCCCTCCTCCAGCCTGGCCTTGAATCCCCACAGGGAACAATTCCTTCCCAAAATCCCACCCATCCCTGCCCTCTGGCAGTGGAAGCCATTCCCTGTGTCCTGTCCCCCCATCCCTTGTCCCCAGTCCCTCTCCAGCTCTCCTGGATCCCTCAGGGACTGGAAGCCTGGTGACATCCTAACACCACCTTGTCACCTCCTTCATGGAATCAGGGACTCCCAGAGTGCTGGGAAGGACCTTAAATCCCATCCCATCCCATCCCACCCCACCCCTGCAGGGACACCTCCACTGTCCCATGCTGCTCCAAACCCCATCCAGGCTGTCCTGGGGCACTTCCAGGGAATCCAGGGACGGCCACAACCTCCTGTGCCGGTGTCACTCCTGTTCCCTTTGTTCCCCTACAATCCACACACTTTCCATGGAGCCACTGAAGCTGGAAAAGCTCTCTCAGATCATGGAGTGCAACCACTCCCCAGCACTGCCAAGGCCACCACGTGTCCCCAAGTGCCACATCCACGTGGCACTGAAGCCTCCCACACCTTTCACCTCCCAGGGCCGGCGATGCCTCCTGGTTTTCAGTGATCGGGGGAAAAGAAAAAGAGAGATTTTCACATTGTTTTGTCCTAAATTTAATTAAAACAACCCCAGACTCACAATTCCTGCCTCACATCCCCCTAAACCCCAGGATGCCACCACGATGGGAGCCTACAGCTCGTTTGATCTGTTTTTATCCCTTTTTTTCATGGAATAATCTCTGCTTTTGTGTTCCAGGTACCTCTGCGACTTCACCTACTACACCTCCTTGTACCAGAGCCGTGGGAGGTCAGCATTTGTCCACGTGCCTCCTCTGGGAAAACCTTATTCTGCAGAACAGCTGGGCCGGGCCCTGCAGGCCATCATAGAGGAAATGCTGGATCTTTTGGAGCATTCCGAAGACAAAATCAATTGTCAGCATGAACACTGAGCCTGGCCAGCAGCTCTCCTAGTATTGCACTTCCAAAATTTTCCCTGCTCTGCTGAAGTATTGGGGAAAAAAAAAAAAAAAACAACAAAAAGAAAAAGAAAACAAACAATGAAACAACGGTTCCAGACTCAGAATTGGAGACTTCAAAAAAAAAAAAAAAAAACCCAAAAAAAAGGAAAATTCTACAAATTCTGCTTAGAAATTAACTTTTTTTTTTTTTTTTTTTGTCGAATCTGTGAGTTTCAGCCTGAGCAACAAAGGATTCAGAGTCTCTTCTCTAAAACACCTGCAGCTCCTGATTCCTGAAGGGTTTGTGCTGGGAGCTTCCAGGGAATGGGTCCTCACCTGGATCCGTGGGAGGTTCCTCACCTGGACTCGGCCTTCAGGTGCAGGGAATTGCTCACCCAACCCTCTGGTGGCTAAGTGTTGAGTTGAAAGGTTTGCTTTCAGTGGGTTTTGGGTTTGTTTCCCCCCCCACTCTCTTGACCCAAATTCCAGGTGGTGATGTGGAAGGACAGCTGGAGCTGGGATGGTGTGGGCTTGGCTTGGGAAGCAGAGTTTGGTGGGGATGAGGAGCCTGGGATGGCTTTGCTGGAATGGAAATTGATTTTAGGCACTGATTCCTCACTCCACCTCCTCCAGACATCCATAGGGTCTCTAGCTGCAGCAGAAGGGATGTGTTTGGGGTTCCTTTTGGAACCCAAATCCAGCTGGATTTTTTTTTTTGGGGGGGGAGCCTGATCCTAAATCTTTTCAAATCTCTTTTTCCTGCCTCTCTCTTGGCCACCTCCCTTCCTCAAGGACCTCCTGTAGCAAACACCTCAGGTCGAGTGTGTCTAAAACCAATCATTAGTGGGTAAAGAGCTTTGCTGAGGGCCACTTTTCCCACAGGAGATCTTTATCCTGGGCTCCTGGTGCTCGATGGTGTTTTTAAGGTGAAGGTTGAGTAATTTATAACTTCCTTAGCTGCAAATTCCCCCTCGTGTTCCAGGTTAGGAAAGTAATGTGGAACTGAGATCCCAATTCCACCTTGATTTGAGTGGAGGCATAAAAATGCAGATGGGAACCTACAAAATCCCTGCAAAATCAAAAGTCAGGTCTTCAACCCAATCCCACTGCCTGGAAACCAGAGGCAGTGATTTGAAATTAAGGAATTTTGCTCAGAGTGAGGATTCCGGGTTCTTTCCTGGCGTTCAAAAGTGGTGCTGCTTGTGGGAACTTTCCCAGGAATTCTTCTGGGGAAGGAGGGTGCGTGCAGGATCTCAGCAGGTGGGTGATGCTGGCTGTGTGTGGAGATTTGCTGCCAAATTTTTGAGACTGCAGCAAAAAAAAAACAAAAAACCCAGCTGACGTTGGAGCAGACACAGAATTGGGAGCTGAGGTCTCGTGGAGAGGCCATTTGGATGAAGAAGTCTGTGATGCTTTTACAAATAAGATAGGAAAAAAAATATATATATATAAAAAACCCCAACATTTTAAAGGTTTTAAAAGCCCATGATTTTGAATTTCTCTGGTGCTGACTGGCTCTGCTATAGTAACTCTCAGTGAGAGCTGCCCTGAGCTCGCCAGGAGAAGTCTGGTGACAAAACCACTCCTTGTAACCCTTGAGATGGGACAAAAACCTTGCAGCTGCAAGGACTCTGCTGAGGGCACCTGAGCAGGAAGATTTTTTTGGATAGACCCAAGGAAATTCTGGGTTCTGTTCACTATCCAGGCCTTCCTGCTCAGAGGAATTTGCCCTCAAGTGAAATATTGTTGTTCCCATCGACTCCGAGGTAGCACTTGTCAGATTCCCTGATTAGTAACTTATTTTATTTAATATTTTGTTGAAATCTTCGTGCTTTGACACAGGTTTTTTTGTTTTTTTTTTTTGTTTTGTTTTGGTTTTTTTTTTGTCATTAGTTGAGTTCCTTATCCCCATAGGATTTATTCCTTTGCTGGTGGGAAGTTTTTTGTCCTGGGTGTTTCGTAGCTGCTAAACTTGGGGAAGAGGAATATCCCACAGGGTTTGGTGATGGAATAATTCCCAGAAAAACTGCTTCACTCACCTCTGGTGTCGCTGTGGATTAAATGGAAGTGGAAAATCAACACATTGGTGAGGCCACAGTGAAATTCCAAGGGTGGAATCTCAGCAGGGGCGGGGAGGGACCCACAGAGGGGTCGGGGCAGGACCTGGGTGGGCTCTGGGAGGGATCAGCATCTCCAGGTGAGACATTCCCTGTCCATCCCCGGCTCTGCACCCCCTGGATGGGGCTGGAGGTCCCCCTGGATGTGGTGGTGGCCCAGGATCCATCAGCAGGGAGCACAGACAGCAGCAGTTCCGTGGGCAGAGCGTCTTCCCACGCGGGTTTGTTCAGCCTGGCGAGTTAAATCCTGTTCAGCACCTAAAAATATTCATTTTTCTGGGTGCTCTCTGCTGTTCCAGGGGAAAATCCAGAGCTGCTGGAGTTTGAGGACTGCAGTGCTTGGCCTTGGGCGTGTCAGCATTAAAAATCCCATTTTTTGGGAATATTTTGGGCATTGCTTTTCCTCCCGATCTGTTTTTGGGGGAGCTCCACGTGATCAGTTCCTTAGAAAACATAATTTATTTTATACTCTTTTTTTTGGTGGGGTTTTGGGAAATTAGCCTGAGGTTGTGTTTATAAAAGGTGTCTTGGTGGTAGAGAAATTTCCTGTAGCCCAACTGGGGAAAAATGGCATTAAACTAATTTTATTTAATATGACCTAAATTAAATACTTTGGGGTTGGGTTTGTTTTTTTTTTTTTTTAATTTTTTTTTGGTCCAATTCACAAAGCTTTTCTTACAGATCCCTATTTTCTTTGGGAATAGGACATCAGACTGATGCAGAGCTTCAAAAAAAGCTGATGTTTTACTAAATCCAATTTGCTTTCCTTTCTATTAATCATCAATTAATAGAATTTGCTAATTTGCACTGACTGGGAGACCTGTTGCCAACCCCAAAAACTTTGTGCTAGTGAATAAAAGCATAGGAAGTTCAGGTGGAGTGTTCATTCCTGTAAATGTGGGGGAAAAAAATTTAAAAAACATCTGAAATTTTAGGGTGCTGTGAGTGCAAAATCATCTCTGGGGATAAAGGTTCAGAGGGGCAAAACGGGGCTGAGGATTTTTGGTGTGGAAGAGAGGATTTAGGGAGGTTCTGCTGGATTGGGTCTGATGTCACGCACCTGCCCTGGAGCAGCGTCTGGCCCACGTGTTGGGCAGGGTTTGGGATGACAATTTAATTGTCCCAGGATTGTTTAATCCTGCAGAGGATTTTTGAGGAGCTCCAGAGACTCAGCAATGTCTCAGTCTGGTGATGCTGCTGCGGGGAGGTGAATTGAACTTGGGGATCTCCTTTAAAAGCCCAGGAGAAAGGAGCTTGGAAGGCTCTTTGGCCTCAAGGATTCCTGTGGGATTTGATGATCCTCAGGGATCCCTCCCGTCCTGAGGGGTTCTGTGGTGTGGTTGAAGGGGCTTTTGGGGTTTTTTTGGGAGTCTGCCAGCACCTGCAGAGTAGTTCACCTTCCCTGCAGCATCCCCCAAGCTCCCAAGGAGTGGGAGAGGTGGGAAAGGATGGAAAGGTCAGGAAGAGGGTTTGAGGTGTGGTTGTGACACGAGGCTGCAGCCAGGAACTGCTGAGCTCCCAGAGTTGTTCTAGTTATTCCCTGCAGGCTTTGAGACATCCTAAAAAAAAAAAAAATACAAAAAGCCCTAAAAACCAAAGTTGCTCTGCTTTGGGATAAATTTGGGATTGATGGAGCCATGGGGGTGGTGATACCCACAGCAGGAAAACATTCCTTGAGCCAGGGATGTGGGAATTATCACCTCCATGGGATTTGGCATGTGGAAAAGCCCCTGGGAAAAGGTGGTTTGTGGCTGAACTCACCTGGGGCCAGGTGTAGATGTAGCATCCAACCCCCTCCATGTCCCAAAGAGGCAATATTGAACCTTCCAGTGCCTCAGCAGCTGGAAAAGGGGATTATTCCAGGCCACTGGAATAAAAACCCAGGAGATTCCAGGCCTGCTCGGACAGCACAGGCTCCCAGTGTCGTTGGTTTTGGTAAGAAAGCCTAAAAAAAACCAGTTTAAAATCCACTGAATTTCTTCTGAAGCTCAAATAACCTCGAGTTGAGTTGGAACTGGGTGATCTTTAGGGTCCCTTCCAACCCAAACCATCCTGGGGTTCTCTTCTGACTCCTTGCCCTGGTGGGTGGATTTTTTTTTTTTAAGGGGTTTTTTTTAGGGATTTTTTTTTTTTTTTTAGGAATTGCAGGAGGAGCAGCTTCTTCAAACCAAAAAAAAAAAAAAAAAAAAAAAGGGCAAAGCCTGGAGAGGAGGGAATTGGTGAATCCCCACTCCCACAGGAGCTGCAGCAGCGATGATGGTCTGGTCGTGGAGGGGGTTGTGGGTTCATTCCTTGTGACTCCTGATTTCTCCTGGGTTTCTCACTCTCAGACACGGAGCTGCTGCAGGAGGGAGTGGTGGTGTCCGAAATCTGAGTGAAAATCAGGATCTTTAGGCATAAAAAGTATTTTCTGTGGGGCTTTATTTTTTCATTCTGTTTTCCAGATTTCACCCCACAGCGCAGGTGAAATTGTCAGCAATGAATTTGTACAGATCCTTTCCCAAAGCAACTTCCTCCCTCTTATCTCCTTTTACTTTAATACTTTATCCAATAATATTTTAACAATTTAATTTTATTTTAACGATAGGAATTTCAGAGTTGCAAAGGCTCTTTCTAAATTTATTGACTTGGAGAAAAACCCCCCTTGTTGATACCATGAATACTCATCTTGATCTAGATGAATTCCTTATTTTTGCACCAGAATCCCTAATTTTTTTGCAGTATAAAGTGCACTTTTTCATTAAAAAAACTTATATTCCTGCCTGATGAGTGTCTTATGTGCTGAAAGGGAAATTCTGCCAAAACTCCAGAGCTGAGGGCGTTGTTAATTCTTCGAGGTGTTCGTTGAAACCTGGGACCTGCTTCTGCTCAGTCTATTTTAAGACAAAGTAGGGGAGGAAATGCCTCCCCACAGATAGGAATTGGTGATGGGAAATGAAGCTATCACTGCCCTTACAGAAAACTCCGTGGTACTTCAAAATCCACCTTCAGGTTTTCGATTGCACCAGCCTCTTAAATCACAAATGTTTACTTTGATGATCAGGGAGTGCCTTGTCCTGTGCTGGGCTCACGTTTGGGAGGCAGAATGGTGGTGATGGGGATGGATTTGCCCCGTGTGTGGCTGGAAAAATTGGGCTGGAAACCCCTGAATTGGTGGGAATCCCCATTATTATCCATGGGTGCTCCTCAGAGACTGCACTGAGTTCCCCAGGTGTGCTCACACACACACATGGACCTGAGGCAGCAAACAGAATTTGTTGTTCCATCCTCATTTTTGGTTGGGTCAAATCAATTCTTGAGGGTTTTGCTGTTCCATCCTCACTTTTGGTTGGGTTAACCCAATTCTTGAGGGTTTTGCTCTTCCATCCTCACTTTTGGTTGGGTCAAATCAATTCTTGAGGGTTTTGCTGTTCCATCCTCACTTTTGGTTGGTTTAACCCAATTCTTGAGGGTTTTGCTGTTCCCATCCTCACTTTTGGTTGGGTTAACCCAGTTCCTGAGAGTTTTGCTCTTCCATCCTCACTTTTGGTTGGGTCAAATCAATTCTTGAGGGTTTTGCTGTTCCATCCTCACTTTTGGTTGGTTTAACCCAATTCCTGAGGGTTTTGCTGTCTCCTCTTGGAGCGAGGTGTTTGTCCTGACCCTTTCCCAGCCCTCAGGTCCTCCGTGTGTCCCTTGTGAAGCCACCCGGTGTCTGTGTGGCCATCTCAGGTGTCACCTCGTGCTCGTCAGGACTCTTGGAGCACCAATCCCAGCCCGTTGGGGTTTCTGTTGTCTGTGTGTTCTTGCAGTGCCTTGTAAATCCCAACAATCCCAGAGGGGCTGTGGGGTCGGGGACCAGCGACGCGCTCCCAGCTTGTACTGCCAGACTGGACTTTGTACCTGAGGATTTGAACCCCTGTTTCAAAGGAAATAAAGAGTTTAACTCTGACTCCGAGTGCCTTCTCACCCTTTTGTTGGTTTTAAAGGTGGTGGTTGGTACAAACCTGTTCCCCCAGCACTGCCCTGTCCACTCTAAATGGTGTCCCAAGTGCCACATCCACACCTTTGCCCATAAATCATGTCCCCAAGTGCCACATCCACAGCTTTAACCCAAAATCATGTCCCCAAGTGCCACATCCACAGCTTTACCCCTAAATCATGTCCCCAAGTGCCACATCCACACCTTTACCCCTAAATCATGTCCCCAAGTGCCACATCCACAGCTTTATCCTGAAATCGTGTCCCCAAGTGCCACATCCACAGCTTTACCCCTAAATCATGTCCCCAAGTGCCACATCCACACCTTTACCCCTAAATCATGTCCCCAAGTGCCACATCCACAGCTTTACCCCTAAATCATGTCCCCAAGTGCCACATCCACAGCTTTACCCCTAAATCATGTCCCCAAGTGCCACATCCACACCTTTACCCCTAAATCATGTCCCCAAGTGCCACATCCACAGCTTTACCCCCTCCAGGGATGGAAACTCTGCTGGCAGCTTTAAGGCTTCTCTCTCTCTCTGCTCCTGCTGCCACTGGTCCTGACTGGGAGCAAACTGGGCTGGCTGG
Source organism: Anomalospiza imberbis (assembly GCF_031753505.1). NCBI lineage: Eukaryota > Metazoa > Chordata > Aves > Passeriformes > Viduidae > Anomalospiza > Anomalospiza imberbis. The sequence continues at coordinate 4,680,179 of NC_089707.1, forward strand.
GAGGGCTGGTGCCACCAGATGGTGCTGCCATCCAGGCACCTCGTGCTCGGTGTCACCCCGGGGACAGCCGAAGGTGCCACCCCTGGATCCGGGACACAAGGAGGGTCCAACAGCTCCAGAGCTCCAGTTTGGGGAGGGTGTGACCTCTCCACAGATCCAGAGTGATCCAGGAGAGCCAGAGGGTGCAAAACTGGATAATTCCAGCTTCATCCAGGACACCTGGACAGCTCCAGCTTGATCCAGGACACCTGCAGAGCTCCACCTTCATCCAGGAAGGTGCAAAACTGGATAATTCCACCTTGATCCAAGAAGGTGCAAAACTGGATAATTCCAGCTTGATCCAAGAAGGTGCAACATTGGATAATTCCACCTTGATCCAGGACACCTGCACAGCTCCAGCTTGATCCAGGAATGTGCAACATTGGAAAATTCCACCTTCATCCAAGACAGCTGCACAGCTCCACCTTGATCCAGGAAGGTGCAAAACTGGATAATTCCACCTTGATCCAAGAAGGTGCAACATTGGATAATTCCACCTTGATCCAGGACACCTGCACGACTCTGTGTTGATCCAAGAAGGTGCAAAACTGGATAATTCCAGCTTCATCCAGGACACCTGGACAGCTCCAGCTTGATCCAGGACACCTGCAGAGCTCCACCTTCATCCAGGAAGGTGCAACACTGGATAATTCCACCTTGATCCAAGACACCTGGACAGCTCCACCTTGATCCAGGAGGGTGCAACACTGGATAATTCCACCTTGATCCAGGAGGGTGCAAAACTGAGTAGTTCCAGCTTGATCCAGGACACCTGCACAGCTCCACCTTGATCCAGAACACCTGGACAGCTCCACCTTGATCCAGGAGGGTGCAACACTGCGTAATTCCACCTTGATCCAGGACACCTGGACAGCTCCACCTTGATCCAGGAAGGTGCAAAACTGGATCATTCCACCTTGATCCAGGACAGCTGGAGGCTGCAGACCCTCCACAGCTCCAGCATGGTCCTGGGGGCTTCTCCTGCTCCCCACTTGGCTGGTGTGGCAGAGGTGGCAGGACAGGGAATGTCCCCAGGGAAGGGACAGCAGCACAGCCCTGTGTGGGGTGTTGGTGTCACCCCTCGCCAGCAGCTCCACGGGATCCAGGAGGAGCAGGATGGAGTTGGATTCATTACCCGAGGTAATTAAAACCCAGACCTGAGGTACTCCGGCAGAATGGGGCTCAGGGAGGTCACACCGTGGTCCATGCCCCTGCTCCAGGTGGGTTTTGTCTGGAGCAAGGATCAGAAAGGAAAGCCTCACTGTTCCTCTGGAATCTCTGCTTTTTCTCTGTCTTTTTCATGCCCTAATTCTAGGATTGGTTTTTTCCTTCCTTTTTCCTGAGCTGCCATGGTGATCCCGCTGAGCTCTCCAGCCTTTTCTTGGAGATGGAGCTTTCATTCCACCCACCAACACCCAGCACACTCCAGGCACCGGGAAGTTTGGGATCTCCCTCACAGGTGAGTCAGGATTTGTGGCCACTGAGCCAAGCCCTGATGACTCCACTCCTTTGAATTCCCTTTATAAGGTGAGAAGCTTTTCCTGCGGTGTTCCCGGGCTGATGTCATGCCTCGGGTAAGTCATGTGCTCATGAAGTCATTTTACAAACAGAACCCTCCGTGGGGACAGATCCAAGGGTTTTTTTTTTCCTGTGGCGAGGAGGCTCCTCATGGAGCATCCCACTTGGATTCCTTGGTGGAGATCCCTTTGGTAAACTGGCTTCTCAAAAAATTTAATTTAATTTAAATGAAACTTAATTTAATTAATTCAATTTAAAAATCTAATTTTATAATTAATTTAAAATTTAATTTTAATTTAATTTTAATTAATTTAAATGTTTAAATTAATTTAAATTTTAAAAATTAATTTAAAATTTTAATTAGTCTAAAAATTTTAAATTAATTTAAATGTTTAAATTAATTTAAATTTAAAATTTAATTTAATTTAATTTTTTTTTTAATTCTTCTCCACTGCCATTCTTCCTTCCTCCCCAGCTCCTCCTGCTTTCCAACCCCCTTCCTAAAAGAGGTGGGATTTTTGGGCAGCGTCCATCTGGCAGGCTGCTCCCTCTCCCTGTTTTCCCAGCTTGCAAATCAAAGCCGAGCTCCAGCAGAGGTGCTGCGGGAGGGCTCCCCAGAGCTTCCACCCAAAAAACCTGCGGGGAACGGCTGGAATTTCCTGCCCTGGCTGCCTCGGATGAGGCGTGTGTGGGCACATCCCAGGGCAGGATCTGCCCTCTCACCCCTGCCATGGATGCCTGGGCACGGGCATGCTGCCAGCCCAGCACAGAATTCCCGGGATGAGCATGGGCACGCTCCCAGCCTGTGGGAACCCAGCACATCCCTCTGGCTGCCCTGGCTGGCTCCAGACCCTGCCAGGGGGCTCGCAGACCTTGGCATCAAGTCACAAACACCTGTGGCTTCCATTTCAGCCCGTGGGAAAAGCTGCCAGCTCTGTGTGAGGAATTACAAGCCACAGGGGTTTGAGTGGTGTGGTAGCTGGATTAACACAGGGTGAAAAAGTGGAATTTTGGGGTTTTTAGAATGGGGTTCAGGGGACAAGGTGGAGGGATTTGGGCGTGTCCTGACCTCCTTCTCCTTCTCCTTGCCCTCCATGTGTTGCTGTGATGGTGACACTTTTCTGTTGGTTTAAGGCACAGACACACTGCCCAACAGAAATGACAGACATTGGCACGTTACTGTAACCGTGGCACACGGAGTTTTGGTATAAAATGTGAACACCGCCCTGAGGGCAGACAGAATGCCATGGCCGACCTGCTGGACAGAGCTCAGCAGGGCAGAGAGAGAATGTTCTAGATAAGGGAAATAAACAACCTGGAGAAGCCGACCCTGCGCATCCAGACTCCTCCTTTGGCTGCTCGGGCTGGGAAACGAGGACTTTTACACTCTCGGGGTCACCTCGACACCCGGACCCCGAGATCAGCCCAGCACAGAATTCCCAGGATGAGCATGGGCACGCTCCCAGCCCAGCACAGAATTCCCGGGATGAGCTCCCCGTGCCAGGGATGATGCTCTGGCTGATTAATTCCCCATTCCAAGGCTCCTCACCGTGCCTTTCCCTCCCTGCCCTGATCCAGGAGATGCAGATGGATATTCTCTGCTGCAGGGTGGGATTTTCTTGGCCGATTCCCAGCCGGCACCACGGCTCCAGCCTGGGGGGAAATCCCTCGGTGCTGCCTCTCTCCAGCTGCTTCCCGCTACTGCCGTGGATGCTCCTGTGTACACAACCCTTTCCCGAGTCATGCTCCAGTGACTAATTCCCTCCTGATGGGCACGTGGAGCCTTATCTGTGTCCGGGTCCACAAACAAATACATTTATTTCTCCTGGAGGTCAGACTGACAGCGGCTTCCCCAAATTCTCCAGCAGCTTCCATGCTCGTTCCTCGTCCAAAATTGTGCTTTGTGCTTCAAAAAGCATCCAGGCTCTTAGAATCCTGTGGTTTTAAGGCAGTTTTGGGGCTGTCTTTTTCTTCTTGATACAAGGGATGCTGTTCTGGGATGTGCCCAGGTTGGATTTGGTTTCCTTCATCTATTTTTCCCAGCATTTAAAACATCCACACTTAAAATCCTACAGTTTTAAGGAACTTTGTAGGTTATCCCTCCCTTTTAGTGTGTCCTAAGGGTTTCCTTGGTAAAAGAAATGCTGCTCTGGGATGTGCCCAGGTTGGATTTGGTTCCTTCCATCTGTTTTTCCCCCTGCTCAGTGCTGGAAAGCTTTTTGGATGAAGGATTTAGAGCTGATCTGGCTCCCTGGGCTCAGCACCACCATCCCAAGGGATCACCACGCTCCCAAAAGCCTTGGCCTCGGATTACCTCCTGGAACTACACCAAAAATGCATGGAAAGAGCTCTTTTGGCACTTTGAAAGGGTGAGACTGAGCAGGGAGATGCTCCCACCATGGAAAAGCTGCTTTTTAAAGCTGCTCCTCAGCAACCATCACATCAATCCTGCCCAGGCTGAGCTTGCTCCCCAAATATCCTCACCCTGAATATCCTAAGCCGGAAGGGACCCACAAGGATCAGGGAGTCCAACTCCAATGATGATCTCAAGGGATTCTATTTCATGTCTGTAAACTGAAAATCCCCCTCAGCAGAGCACAGACCCTACCTGGAAATCCCTGTCCAGGGAGCCCCTCCAGGAAAGAACCCCCTTGGGAAGCAGAGAGCATCTTGGTGCCAAAGCCTCTCCGAGAGGAAGGTGATTGTGGCGTGAGTGAGGACTTCCCAAGGCAGATTTCCATTTTTGGTGGTTGGACCCGAGGCATTTCCTGCCCTTCCCGGGCTGAGGGGGCTGGGAATCCGAGTTAATCGTTGACCGCGGGTGCAGCCCAGGCAGGAATGTCTTTGTCCAAGTGGAGCAGAAGTCTCATTTTTGGGAGATGCCGTAAACTCGCAGCAAAGGGAGAAAAATGTGGTTCCTGCTGTGACGGGGCAAAAGCTGCTTTTTGCTTGCCTGACCCATCGTGGTTGTCTTTGATTTAGAAACATCCAAAGGTCACCTCAGTGTCCACTCTGCTGATCCATCATGACGGCGGCCAGTGCTGGGAAAACACGGAATGTGGCTTCCCAAACATCCCACGCTGGCAGCAGAGGGAAAGCCCTGTCTCCCATCCCTCTGTGCCCCTTTCCAGACCTGAAATGAGATGGGATGGAGCAAACCCCACCTGGGGTTTCTCATCCCAAATAATTCCTGGAGCCTCCAACTTCCCTTGAAGCCAAGCTCCACGGGCTGCTTGGAGCTTCATGTGCAGCCAGCAGCCAGGCTGCTCTTCCCTTCTTATCCTATGGTTGAAAAAAACACCATGGGAAAGCTGAACGGCCCTTTTTCCAGGGAATATCCTCCCTGCAGCATCCAACTTGCTCAGCCTGAGTGGTTTTGGGGAGCACTGAGGTCCTGTAGGATGTGGGAAGAACCTGATCCCGCTCTGTCAGTCCCAGGGTGATGCCAACAATTCCCAGACGTCTCTGGGCACTTTTTGGGGATCCTTTGCTCAACAGCTGTGAGGAAATGATAGCCCTAAAATCTAGAAGGCAGCACTTCCCCTCTTGCCACTTGTGATAAGGAACTCTGCAAAAAACCCCAAAGTTCCTGCCAGCTTGGGGAGCTGCGGGGAATTTCCTGCGTTTTGGGGAATTTAAGCCCTCTGGAGCCCCTTGCTCTGTGTCTTTACCATGTTCCCCACCAACCACCAGCATCTGGAGAAGGGAAAATCTTTATTTGTCAAAAATATTTGTCAATATTTGACTTGATTTGTCAAAATCATGGAATGATTTTGTTGGAAGGGACCTTAAAGCTCATCCTGTTCCACCCCTGCCATGGCCAGGGACACCTTCCACTGCCTCAGGGTACTCCAAACCCCATCCAAGCTGGCCTTGGGCACTTCCACGCCTTCCCAGGCTCAGCAGTGCACAACTGGAGCTTCTCCTGGACTTCCCAGAGTTCAATCCTCCTCACCCTCAGCCCATCCCAGCTGCTCTTTCCCTGGGAGCAGCAATCCCCTGCTCCAGATCCATGCCAGGAGAGCTGTGCCAAGATGAGGGACCCACATGGGATGCATTAATTGGAGAGGAGCCTTCATCCTGCTGGGAAAAGGCACGGATTAACCTCACCTTCCACCACGGAATGTGTCCAGGAAGAGCTGAGGAAACGTGGGATGCAGAGGCTGCGCAATCCCTTCTTGTAGGCTGGTGAGGACACACTGGGACATTTCATCATCTCTCACTCAGGATCAAACCACTGCTCCCAAAATCCCTCTTTTATGGCCCTTGCTGGACTGTAAATCTCTGGCTTCCACTGCTGGCGCCTTTGGGGGAAAACATCCGGCTCCAGCAACCTTTGATGCTCTTGGAGTGCGTCACTCCTGGATACGGGGCTGGCAGAAAATCCACTGCAAAAGCAGAACTTCGGGATTTCGGGGTTTCTGCCGGGTCTTGCTCAATGTCACCGGAGAGGTCGGGGCCTCTTCCTGCACCCGGACATGCCAAGGGCTCCATTTTGGCTCTGGATCAGCACATTTGGCACTCTGGGGATGGTGGAGGGGGCTGGTGGCTGGGCTGGTGCCTGATGTGGACATGGAGATGTCCGGAGGGGAGGGAACAGCGTGGTGGTTCTGCCTTTGTGTCCTCCTGGGGTGATGCTCCCTCTCCTTTCTTCCCTGGATTTGGGGGGCTGGAGGGTTGCAATCACCTCAAGCTGATAAAACCCCTGGGAGAGGATCACAGCAGGCTTGGGGCTCTGGGAATTCCCTGTGGGAAGTGCTCCTTGGGAATTCCCTGTGGGAAGGTGCTCCAGGAAGGAAATTCATCCCTGCCCAGCTGCTGGAGGGATGGGTGATGTCCTACTCATGGTGCCCAAATCCACATGGGGTGAAGCCCTGGACATAAACCTGAGGTTTCCCTGTGAGTCACACGTGGGATTTCCTTCCAAGGTGGATGCTCTGGGAAGGGAAAATGGGGAAGGACCTGGGGGGACTCCTGCTTCTCCTCACCCATCTGCTGCAAGGATGGATCCAGAGCAGGGCAGCGGAGCCAGGGCCGGGGCAATCCCCTCCACACGACCCTGGTCATCCTGACAAATTTCTCGGCTTTGCCTCAGGCAACCCCTTGAGCAACTGGGGGAGAAAAAGCGGGGCAAGGCTGGAGCCGAGTCCCGGGAGGAGCGGGGACAAACAGCCGTGAATCACGGGATTACCGCACGTTCGTCCCTGGCGGGAGCACAGCTGGAACCCAGGCGCTTGGATCGACTTCAGGACATTCGGGAATGGCCTCGCCTGCCCGTTTCCTCATGCGACCTGGAGCTCCTTCTCATTCCTCTGCTCACGTTTTTTTGGTCCGAGCATCCCTGAGGTGAAGCTGTGCTGGCCCCTGGGGGTCGTTGCCACTCTGGATTTCCTCCTGCCCAGCCCCGCTCTTGGCACGGTGCTGCCCGGCACACGTGGCCCCGCTGGATCCGTGCCACCCGGCGTGCCCGGCTCCATCCCGGCTGCCTCCGTTTGGGATGACGTAACCCCGGCCACGGTTGCCTCAGAAGGAAGGATCCAGGTTCGGGATGAACCCATCCCCCGGCCGCACCTGTCCGGTGGGACAAGATCCAGAGCGGACCCTTTCCCTGCTCCGGCCACGCACCCGGCATGAGCTGCCGCCTCCCCGCCCCATCCCTGCTCCGCTGGGGTTTTGGGAAGGGGAGGATCAGCCCCGTGCGATAACCCGCGAGGTGACGGGCAGAGGAGGTGGCTGAGGATGCGAGGATGGGAAATGCGTGCTTGGGATGCCGCCTGCAGCGCTCCCGCCTCGCACATCATCCCCTCTCCATCACCCCGCTCCGCCACCACCGGAGGTGAGGGGGATTCCCCGAGCTGTGCGATCTCAAGGGAAAACGGGAGGTAGAAGGGAAGTTTGGGTCTGAAAAGGGAGTATTCCATATATTTTTTTTTATCTCCGCAGCTGCAAACCATCTTATACATCACCCGGCTCCAGCGCTATCAGTGCTCCTGTTGGAAATCCCAGCGGAGAGGAGAGATTCCTGCTGGGAGTTCTCTCCGGCGTCACCCTCGGGAGGGGGGACGGAGGGCGGGCAAAGTTCGGCTCCTATAAAGTCAGGTCTGGTCCTCTTCATTCATTCCCCTGGCAGCACCGCCGGCAGCAGCACGTCCAGCCTTTGCAGAAAAGCTGGGAGCAAATCCTGCCTTGAAGCCGCCGGATTTCTGCAGGATGCTCAGGAGAGCGATGCCGAGCGCGCTGCGCGGCGTCGGGGCCGCCCTCACCTGCCTGCAGCTCCTGCTGCTCCTCTCGGCCGTGGATTCCCGGCCCCACACGTGGGACCAGGACAGGTTCCAGCTGGAAGCCGTCAAAAAGGAGATCCTGGAGCGGCTGGGAATGCCGGCTCCCCCCGCCATCCGGCGCCAGCTGGACCAGGAGAGCATCCAGAGAGCGCAGCGCCTCTACCAGCAGAAAGTGGCGGAGCTGGCGGGGAACCGGAGCCGGGAGGGGGAGGAAGAGGAGGAAGCCGTGTCCAGGACCCGGCGGCTGCACCGCCTGACCCCCACCTGTAAGTGGCCGTGGCTCCGTGTCACCCCCGAGCCTCATCCCCCGGGACACACGTGTGTCCCAGCGTGTCCCGCCCTCGGGAATGTCACCCCGCTGCCTGGGGACATGACCGGGCATGCAGCACGGTGGCCACGCTCATCCTTATCCTGCTCCTTCCTTTGCCCTGGAAGTGGGGAGGAGCCACAGCTGGAGCCGTTTTGCTTAAAATCACAAAAAAAATCAGGGCGGGGTTGGGATGAAAGCTTTGATCAGCGGCAGCTCGGGGGCTCGGAGTGGGGCTCGAGGGATTTGGGAGTGAGTGGGAGGAGGAAGGGAGATGCCATCCCCTGATCCCCAGCTTGAGCTCCAGTTTTGGGGTTTATCTGCACTGGGGAGGGATTTAAATAATTAAATAAATGAATTAATATTAACATTTAATTTCAATAATTGAAATAATTCTCCTTGGGCTGAGTGGGGACAGTCGGGACAGATGGGGGTGCTCCAGTGGGTCCTGGGATGCCTTCTCTGGCACCAGGAAAACTGAGAGCCTCCAGCCTGGGGGTCCCTGGAGATGGTGGCTCTGAGGATGAGCCTAGCAAAGAATTTCCAGCATCCCTCAGGATGTGGGTGATTCCCTGGAAGCAAAAGCTTGGCTGCCTGGCCGGAGCTGATCCCTAGCCTGGGCTGATGAGGAATTACTGGTTCTTACATCAGCTGTCACCTCTGTCCCCGCAGTGTCGCGCTGGGTGGACATCCCCGAGGGACATCAGGACTCTCAAGGACACCGGGACGCCCAGGGACACCGGGAGCCCCGCGGTCCCTACCGCTACCACCTCCTGCTGTCCCGCACCGCGGATTTCCACCGGCAGCTCCGCGTGGTGCAGGCGGAGCTGAAACTCTTCAAGCAGCCGCTGTCCCCGCCCGGCGCCTCGGTGCCACCGCGGGTCACCATCTACACCCTGCAGGGGGCTGAGGGCACCCCCCAGCTCCTGCACAGCCGAGAGCTGCGCCGGGATTCCCGCAGCCTGGACCTGACAGGAGCCATCCAGCCCTGGGTGGCCGGGCCCGAGGCCACGCTGCGCCTGGAGCTGGACTTCACCGCCAACGTCTCGGCCGCCCTGGCCGCCTCCGGGGGGGAAACGCTGGTGCTGGAGGTGGAAACCCTGGAGAAGCCAGCTCGGGCGGCCAGGAGAGCTCGGGGGCTGGAGGAGGAGTGCGGGAAGAGCGATGGGAAGTGCTGCCTGAAGTCGCTGAAGGTCTCCTTCCAGGACATCGGCTGGTCGGACTGGGTCATCGCCCCCAACAGCTACTACATGAGGTTCTGCGAGGGTTCCTGCCCCCACAATTACAAACCGGCCAGCATGCACGCCCAGATCAAATCCCGAGTGCACTCCCTGTCCAAGGCTGCGCCCCCGCCCTGCTGCGTCCCCGCAGGGTACGACCCCATGGTGCTGATGCACCTGGACAGCGAGGGCAGGCTGGTGTCCAGCCTCTTCGAGGACATGCTGGTCACCAGGTGCCACTGTGCCTGATGGCAGCGCCGACAGCTCCAGCTGGGATGTGTCACCAACCAGGCGGGGAAAAGCCATCCCGGCTCCTGGCAGCTCCAGCATCCCAAAATCCAGGTCCTGTGGCACCAAGCGACTCCGCACCAGCCCTGGATCCACCACTGAGCTCAGCCATGGAGTCTCCAGCTCCAGCATCCCAAAATCCAGGTCCTGTGGCACCAAGTGACTCCGCACCAGCCCTGGCTCTGCTGTGTACTTCAGCCCTGGGGTCTCCAGCTCTGCCACCAGCTCAGCCCCAGCATCTCCAGCTGTGAACTCTCTATCAAAATAACTTATTCCCCTGTCTCCTCTCTAATTTAAATCCATCTTTTATTGAGCAGGTGGATCCTTCCCACCCAAGAGATCCCCCATGGGCTGGGGTGGGTCTGTGCCCAGGTGTCCATATCCCACTCCAAACCCTCTTCTGTGCTCAGAGGCTTATTTATGCAACCCAGTTATTTATTTCTAACTTATTGCATTTTATAGCAAAATATCCTTTTTTTCTGGGGGGGGGGGTGGAAGAGGGAGGGGGTTTTGTGTTTGTGTTTTTCTATTTTATATATTTCTATAAAACCAAAATGATGTAATAATAATGAATAAAGTGATTGTAACAGGGATTCTGCTCCTCCTGCACACCTGGGGGTGGGGGGGGCTCTGACAGGACCCCTGCTCCTCAGACCCTCAGCTCCCCTGGGATCTGACTCCACGTGGATCTGCTGGTAAATCCTCACGGCTTTCCAGTGCCAGTATGTGAGTAATGCCTGGGCACTGCTCCCAGAGACCTTTGAGTTGTTTGTGTCCTTGGGAAGGGCACTGGGCACAGCCCCGGCCCCTGGGGGTGACGTCCGGCCAGGAGGTGACCATTGCCCCATTTCCAGCTGCCTCCAGCCCTGGGAGCCCATGGGCACCAAAGGGATGGGGGAAAACCCCCTCGGAGGTTGGTGGCACACACCGTGTCCTCAAGGCCTCCCCACGGCTCGAAGGGGTGGCTCTGCTGGTCACAGGTCCTTTCTGGCCCCTCTTCCAGTGAGATCTGGGGGTGTCCTGGGCTGCCCAGTCCCTCAGCAGCTCCTGCTGGGGACCTGGGCTTGGGGGAGGTGGAATATGGGATCTCTGCTCTGGGGTGGGGATTTTGGGGACCAGGGACTGAGGGATGCAAGCTGTGGAGATGGTGGCTCTGGGGACAGGGACTGGAGAGACATGGCTTTTGGGACCTTGGGACCCCCACTTTGGGGACACAAGCTCTGGGGACCTGTCCCTGAGGGTCCTGGTCCCTCGGGACCCCCACTTTGGGGACACTGACTCTGGGAGCCCCAGGGAAAACCCAGCCCACAGACCACAAGCTGTGCAGGTAATTAGAGATAATTAAACCATTTAATGGGGCACAGTGAAGCCTCCCAGGGACTGAGGGGACACCCAGACAAGCCACGAGATCCTTAGGTCCCCGTGGAACCCAACAGCTCGGGGTGTCACCAGGAGGATTTTAAAAAAAGAGCTTTTTCTTTGTTCCCCGAAGTGGCCGATTTAGCAGGAAAGATCGAGCAGGTGGCAGCAGATGTCCCCAACCGCCAGCGCGTCCCCAGGCGAGAGCGCACCCCACGCTCTCCATGGGCCCCAAAAGGGGAAGAGGAAGCCAAGGCCGTGGTCAGCCCCAGCCCCAGCTCCTCCAGCCGGCCCCGGCACCCCGTGCGTGTCCCGGCCCCGGTGGCGGCTGCCGGCGGATGCGGCACGAGGCGTCCCCGCGGCCGGTGGCCGCAGCCCCGGGAGGAAATGTCAGCTCAGCCCTCACCTCCGTCTGGGAACCGGGGCGGAGGAGGGGCCGGGGCTGCCAAAAAACATGGCCCTGCAAAAGGCGCTCCCACAGGATGCGCGTGGGAACCACGCGGGGAATGTCCCTGTCCCCTCCGGGCTGGGGGACAGCCAGGGAAAGGGCAGCAGCGGGGGACAGAGAGGGTCCCCCCCAGCCCTCCCAGTGTCCCCCCAGCCCCTCACTGGTCAGGAATGATGTAGACGTCCTCGGTGGGCGCCAGAGTGTTGGCGTAGATGGGCTGGTCCCCGGGATCGGCAGCGCTCTCCAGGAAATAATCCTCATCCAGCGGGACCTGCGGGCTGGGGGACAGGGGGGGCTCAGGGAGGAGGGAATCGGGGATGGGATGGGATGGGATGGGATGGGATGGGATGGGATGGGATGGGATGGCAAGTTCAGCACAGGATGGAGTGGGATGAGGTGGGATGGGGCAGGATAACACATCAGGGCACAGCACAGCAGGGAGGGGATGGAATATTCCCGGAATGTCCATTCCCTGTGCCGGAGGCTCACCTGTAGCGCGGCTCCTGACACGCCGGTGCCCATCCGTGCGCAGCAACCGGGGCCGTGCCGGGACTCACGAAAATGTTCTCGTAGTCGGGGGCATCGGTGACATCGGCGGGGCCGCTCCCGGTGTCCCGGCTGATGTAGCGGGGCTGCCGGAGGTTTCCAGCGGGATCCTGCTTGCTCCTCCCCACGCCGCCCACCGCGGCTCCCGCTCTCCTCCGCCGGTACCAAACCACGGCCACCAGCACGGCCACCAGCACGGCCACCGCAGCGGCCACCCCGGCCACCAGCCCCGCGCCGGGCCCGCATTCCCGGTCGTGGAATTCCGTGACGTTGAAGGGATGCTGGTGGGATGTGAAGCACAGGCAGCGGATGCCCGGGCGGGCACAGTGGGCCAGGACGCTGCCCAGCACGTCGCAGCGGCAGGACACGGACAGGGAGCTCAGCGTGGGCTGGAAGGCGGCGGAGGGCACGGCGGGGAGGGGGTTCCCCTCCAGGCTCAGGTTCCGCAGGGCCGTGGCGTTGGTGAAGAACCCATCGGGCAGCTCCCGCAGCCGGTTCTCTGCCAGGTCCAGCTCCTCCACCCTGGGCCCGAGGCGGGCCGAGGGGCTCAGGGCCTCGATGCCGTTGTGCCTCAGCAGCAGCCGGCGGTGCCGGTGGAACGGGCGCCAGTCCAGCTCGGCACAGCCGCTGCTCCTGTTGGTCAGGTCCAGCTCTTCGGAAATGTCCAGCAGCAAGGGGAAACAGAGGGAGAAGACGAACAGGGGGGTCACAGGGTACAGCAGCAGCAGCAGCAGCACGAGTGGGGCCGCAGGGAGCCCCATGGTCCTTCCACTGCAGCGGGAGCCTGGGGGGGGGAACGGGAATCAGGACCCCCCATTCCCACTGGATCCCCCCTCCCAGTGCAAACCAGTGCAGCCCAGTCTCGTCCCCACCCCACTCCCGCTGTTCCAGGGCTGGGCAGCTCCTGGGGGTCGCAGCGGGGCATTTCCTGCCCCCCTTCCCCCTCCCAGCCGCAGCAGCCCGACTCGCCTGCGCTCCGGCCGCTGCTGCCTGGTGTGGGGAAGAGGAACAGGCGGGTCTGGCTGTCCCGTGTCACCCTGCCAGGGCGTAGCCGGCCCCGGGGGGGCAGGGGGAGCACCCCCAAGTCAGTACCCCCTGACCTCTACCAGACCCCCGGTCCTTTCTTGGGGTGCTGCGCATCCCCCTGGCACTGGCTGAGTGTCCCGGTGGCTCCGGTGACCCGAGGGGTGGGGGACACGCGCGTGGGCACACAGGGACACCCACACGGGTGTGTTCACAGACCACCCCCCCCCCGGCAGCACAGGGACCCCCCGATTGTGAGGGGACCCCGGGGCCGGGTGGGAGCCGGGGGACTCTGCGGCTGTGCCCCCTGGCAGGGTGGGTGTCCCCATCCTGGTGTTCCCTCCCCGTGTCTGCAACTCAGCGTCCCGAGCGTCCACTCCCCATGTCCAAGCCCCCTCCGGTGACCATGTCCCTCCACGGTCACCCCCCCTGTGTCCATCCTTGTCCCTCCGTGTCCCCTCGTGTCCCACCGTGTCCGCCCCCTGGTGTCCGAGTCCCTTCGTGACTACCTGCTCCCATTCCTGTCCGTGTGTCCCCCTCGTGTCCGTGCACATGTATGCCCAACCCCTTGCATGTGTCCACCCCGTCGTGTCCATGTCCACCTGTCACACCCGTGTCCCTCTGTGTCGCGTGTCTGTGGCCACCCCCTTGGTGCCCCTCCGTGTCCATCCTCTCAAATCCGCGTCCCTCCGTGCCCATCCCTTCGTGTCACTGCCCCTTTAAGTCCACCCCATCGCGTCCGTGTCCACCCTGTCACATCCGTGTCCCTCTGTGTCCCCCTGTGTCCCCCCTCCCGTGTCCACCCCTTCATGTCCGTGTCCACCCTTTCTTGTCCATGTCCCTCCGTGCCCACCCCCTCGCGTCCGTGTCCGCCCTGCCACATGTCCACCCGCTGTACCCGCCGCGTCCGTGCCCACCGTGTCCGTGTCCCCTCGTGTCACTGCCCCTTTAACTCACCCCCTCGTGTCCACGATCCCCGTGTGTCCCCGTCCCTGGATGCCCACCCCCCTCGTGTCCTTGCCCCTCCATGCCCACCCCCTCGCGTGCGTCCCCCGTGTTCCGTGCCCACTCCTCGCCTCCGCGTCCCCCCTGTCCCATCCGCGTCCCCCTGTGCCCACCCCGTGGCGCCCGTGACCCTCCTCGCGTCCCCCGCGTCCGCGTCCCCCTCCCCGCCACCACCGCGCTCCCCCCCTGCTCAGCGCGGTCCCCACCGCCTCCCCCCGCTGCCATCGCCCCTTTAAGCGCGGCGCGCGGCGCGGGGGGGGTGGTGGCGGCGCTGCCGGAACAGCCGCGCGGGGGGGGCGCGGCGGTTTCAAGCTCCCCCTCGGGCGCGCGGCCGCAGCCGGCGGGGCCGGGCCGGGCCGGGCCGGGATGGCGGCGGGGGCGGCGGGGGCGGCGGGGGCCGCGCGGGGCCGGGCCCGGGGCCGCTGACAGCCGCCGCCGCGCCATGTACGCCAAGGGCAAGGGCTCCGGCGTGCCCTCGGACGGCCAGGCCCGCGAGAAGTGAGTGCGGCGCCGGGCGGCGGCGGGGGACGGCCGGGGCGCGGAAGTTTTTGCCGGGGCGGGCGCCGGGGGAGCGGGGACGGAGCGGGAAGGAAGGTGGGGGGAGAGATCGGGAAAAGCGGGGGGAGATCGGGGGGCGGGCGGACCCCCCGGCCCCGCCCCGCCGGGGAGCACCGGCAGCCGCGGGGCAGCGGGAGCTGGCGGGGGTCAGCCGGGCACCGGGAGCCGGGATGAGCCCCCCGGTCTGCGGCATCCCCCGGCGCACCGGGAGCCAGGATGAGCCCCCGATGCGTGGCATCCCCCGGGGCGCCGGGAGCCGGGATGATCCCCCCGGTCCGTGCTATCCCCCGGGGCACCGGGTGCTACGGGGGCACCGGGAGCTGGATGATTCCCCCTGATCTGTGCCATTCCCCGGGGTACCGGGAACCGGGATGATCCTCCCGGACCGTGACTTCCTGGGGTACCGGGAGCCGGGATGATCCCCCTCGGTCCGTGACATCCTCCGGGGCACCGGGAGCTGCGATGTGCCGGGGTCCGTGGCATCCCCCGGGGCACCGGGAGCCGCGATCACGTCGGGGCTAACGGGAGCCGGGATGTGCCCCCCGGGTATTGCCACATCTTGGGGCACCGGGAGCTGCGGGAGCACCGGGACCCGGGATGATCTCCCCGGTCTGCGGCATCCCCGGGGGCACCGGCAGCCGGGATGCCCCTTTCCCGACCGTGCCATCCCCCGGGGCACCGGGACCCGGGATGATTCCCCTGGTCCGTGCCATCCGCCAGGGCGCCTCGAGCGCACCGTGCCTGCCCTGAACTGGGCTGTGCCCCCCCGGTCTCTGCCATCCTCCGGGGCACCGGGAACCGGGGTGATCCCCCCGGGCATTGCCATCCCCCAGGGCACCGTGACCCGCGATGGCCCCGGGACTACCGGGAGCCGGGCTGTGCCCGGTCCGCAGCATCCCTGAGGGCACCGGGAGCCCTCCCCGGCCGTGCTATCCCCTGGGGCAGCGGGCACCGGAATGGCACCGGGGTTACTGGTGCTCCGCGGCCGCTGCCACCCCCGGTGGCCAGGACCGTGACCCGCCGTTCCCGGCTGTCCCTGTCCTGCTGTGTCCCCGTGCCCGAGGCCACCGCGGTCCCCGGGGCACCCGCTGGGGCCGGGGGCTGCACCCACCGCGCTCCCGCCGGGGCTGGAACCACCGCGGGGACCCCGCGGGTCCCGTTCCTTCTCCCGGGGCGGGGGACGGAGCACCGGGGGCCGGGCCTTGGGCTTCCGTGAGTGCCACCGGGGACACGCGTGGTGGCACTCGCCCCTGAGCCACATCCTGTGTGGGTTGTGCCACCTGTCCTGGAGCCACCCCAGCGGTGCTGCCGTGGGGGGCGTGCGGCGTCGCCGGTGGGAGTCACTCGGTGTCACCGCTGGGGTCCCTCGCAGGGAGGTGGCATCGAACCTCCTCCTTCATTAATTCTGCGCTAATTGAGTGGGGGGCTCCATCCTGCCTGTTCCCCGTGTCCCTCGGGGTCTGTTGGGCGGGGATGTCACCGTGGGGGTGGCAGGTCCCTGACACTGTCCCTGTCCCCGTCCTGTCCCCCCAGGCTGGCGCTCTACGTCTACGAGTACCTGCTGCACGTGGGGGCCCAGAAATCCGCCCAGACCTTCTTGTCGGAGGTAAGGGGGGGGAGGGCGGCACCCCCGGACCCCCCCATCCCACCCACGGGGGGTCCTGGAGCCCCACCCATCCCTGGTGGGGGGTGCTGACCCCCCCTGCCCGTGTCCCTCTCTGCAGATCCGATGGGAGAAGAACATCACCCTGGGGGAGCCCCCCGGCTTCCTGCACTCCTGGTGGTGGTGAGTTGGGGTCTGGGGGGGTTGAAAAGTGGGGAACCCCCCCCATTCCCTTGGCAGAGGGGCTGGGAGGGGTCCGGGAGCTGCAGCCCCCCGCCACCCTGCCACCACATCACCTCGCACCCCATAAACCTGTCCCTCTGCTTTTCCCATCAGCGACTGGGGGGCCCCCCCCTTTCCCTCCCATCCCGGCCCCCCCGCCCGGCTCCTCCAGCTGGATCCAATTTGGCACCAAGCGAGGAGCTTGGGGGGGCGGGGGGGGCTCTCAGCCCCGGGGCTGGACCCCCGCACTGGGGGGGGGCCCAGCAGAGCCCCCCCAAAGAGGATGTGGGGGGCACCCCGCGGGTGGACATCACTTGTGGGGGGTGGCTCGGGGGTGGGCAGTGAATGATCAGTTGGTGATTTGGGGGGGGGGACACACACACAGCGTGGGGGTGGGGGGGGTTAAGCTGGCACCCGGCCAGCACCCCCCAAACCTGGGGGGGTCACCGAGGAACAGACACGGCCCCTGTGCTGTCCCACACCCAGGGCGGGGGGCGAGGGCAGGGACCCCCCCCCATCCCGGCCCGGGATGCTGCAGCCTGATGTAAAGTCCCAGGAATTTGGGCTCCGGCCGTAGCGACCGTTTCCAGGGAAAACAGGCGGCAGCGCCGGAGCCGGGAGGCCCCCGCCGAGGGGGGGACACGGCCGCAGCCCCCCCGCCCCACCGGCGACACGAGTGTGGCCGTGCTCACACGTGGGGCTCGCTGAGAAGGGTGGGGGGTGGGGGGGCAGGGGTGTGAATTGGGGGGGGTCCAGGGGGTCCTCACCCGCTGCCCCCCCCAGCCCAACATCCCCCCCCCACTCCCGTTTTCCCAGCGTCTTCTGGGATCTGTACTGCGCCGCTCCGGACCGCCGCGAGACCTGCGAGCATTCCAGCGAGGCCAAAGCCTTCCATGACTACGTGAGTGCCTCGCCGTGGGAGGGGGGGGTCCCTGTCCTGCTGCCCCCTCCCCGCCGCCGGGACCCCCCCCCCCTGCGCCGCCAGCCCCGGATCTGTGGGTGACCTATTTCACGGGGCGGCGCCGAGGGGGGGGTTAATCCCTGGGGGCCTGGCTCAGTGCCCCCCCCCCCCCCCCCACCTAGGGGACCCCGGCGTGCCCATCCCCCACTGTCACCCCCCCCCCCCCGGGGACAGGGACCCCCCCATTCCCCCCAGTTCCACACCATGGGCACAGTGCCAGGTCCAACCGGGGGTGTCCCCGCTCCCCACCCAGTGTCCTGGGGGTCATTGCAGGACTGGGGCTCAGCGGGACCCCCCCACACTGAGGGGGCCCCCCCCCCCCCAGAACAGCTCTGCTCCTTCCCAGTGCCAGCTCTGGAGGTTCAATCACTGGCACAGAGTCAACAGCCCCCGGTGTTCCCGGTGTTCCCGGCGTGTCCCTGTGCCTGCTCCTGCCGGGATTGCCGGCACGGGGGCACGGGGAGGGGCACAGGAGGGTGCTGGGGCCGGGGGGCTGCGGGGGCACCGTGCCCCGGGATGGGGAGTGGTCCCTGGGATGCTGCAGGGTCCAGAGTGCTGGGGGATGCAGGATGGTGCAGGATCCACAGCCCCACAGGATGCAGGATTCTGTGGGATCTGGGTGCTCTGGGATGTGGGATGCCACGGGATGCAGGAGGCTGTGGGGTGATGTAGGATGCTGTGGGATGTTTTGGGGTGATGTAGGATGCTGTGGGATGCTATGGAATATTTTGGGGTGATGTAGGATGCTGTGGGTTGATTTGGGGTGATGTAGGATGCTGTGGGTTAATTTGGGGTGATGTAGGATGCTGTGGGTTGATTTGGGGTGATGTAGGATGCTGTGGGTTGATTTGGGGTGATGTAGGATGCTGTGGGATGTTTTGGGGTGATGTAGGATGCTGTGGGTTGATTTGGGGTGATGTAGGATGCTGTGGGGTGATTTGGGGTAATGTAGGATGCTGTGGGATGATTTGGGGTGATGTAGGATGCTGTGGGATGCTATGGGATGTTTTGGGGTGATGTAGGATGCTGTCGGATGTTTTGGGGTGACGTAGGATGCTGTGGGTGATTTGGGGTGACATAGGATGCTATGGGATGTTTTGGGGTGATGTAGGATGCTGTGGGATGCTATGGGATGTTTTGGGGTGATGTAGGATGCTGTGGGATGATTTGGGGTGACGTAGGATGCTGTGGGTGATTTGGGGTGACGTAGGATGCTGTGGGTTGATTTGGGGTGATGTAGGATGCTGTGGGATGCTATGGGATGTTTTGGGGTGACGTAGGATGCTGTGGGTTGATTTGGGGTGATGTAGGATGCTGTGGGATGCTATGGGATGTTTTGGGGTGACGTAGGATGCTGCGGGATGTTTTGGGGTGACGTAGGATGCTGTGGGATGTTTTGGGGTGATGTAGGATGCTGTAGGATGCTGCAGGGTCCACAATCCCACAGGATGTGGGATGCTGTGCCGTGTAGGATGCCCCCGTGGGATGCAGAAAGCCACGGGATGCGGGGTGCTGGGGGGGGTCTCCCTGTCCCCTGGGGGGGTCCCTGTGCCCCGGGGTGACACGGGGGGGACGCTCTGGGCCGCAGCCCCGTGCATTCAGGACCCTGCAGGGCTCACGCGGAGCCGCTGCCCCCCAGGGCACCCCTGACCCCCGTGGGGTCCCGTGGGGCCACGCGTGGCCGCGCCGGCGCCACGGGGGCTGCAGCAGGACCCCCCCCCCACCTTGCCGCCCCCGGCCCCCGGCGCTGCGCAGAGCTGATTTCCATGCTGGAATTAATGAGGCTGCCGGTGCGGTGACGGTGACGCCGGGGACATGGCGCGGGTCAGGCCACGTTGCCATGGCACTGCTGCCTGGCAGAGCTGGGGAGAGCTGGGGGGGAGCCCCACAGTTTCCCCCCCCCTGCCCCCCGCACCCTCTGGGGTGCCCCACGCAGCCATGGCCCCGTCCCCAGTGCCCAGCCGGGCTGAACTGGGGGTCCCAGCATGGAGCCAGAGCCCCTCCATGTTCCCACGGGTGCTGCTCCACCAGCCCCCCCCTCCCCAGGCACGTCGGGACCCCCGGGAGCATCCTGGTGACCCCATCAAACTTGGGGGTGTCCAGCCTGTGCATGGCAGATGGGGGGGGGGGGGGAGATTGGGAGCAGCTGCCCCACAGCGGGGTCTGGGGTCCCCCCTGGGGTGAGCAGCCCCCCAAATGCCCCCCCACGTGTCCCCCCACCTCCAATTTTCTCCCTCCTGACCTTGAGCCCGCGGGAGGAGCCACAGCTCCCCAACCTGTTGCCATGGCAACTCTGCTTTGCATCACCGAGTGATGGGGGGGCCGGGGGCCCCCCATTTGGTCCCTGCTTTGAGGGGGCAGCAGTGGCCCCCATCTGTCCCTGTCGCCGTGTCTGGGGCAGCAGCGGGGGTCCCCAAGAGGGGGGACGTGGCCTGGGCTCAGCCCCGGGACCCCCCCAAGACCCCCGTGGATCCCAGGTGCCCACCCCCACGGGGCGGACACCGCATTTTGGTGTCCCCGAGCTCCCGCTGTCACCAGCCCTGGGTGTCACCCGTGTCCCGCGTGCCGCGGGGTGTCACCATCGCCATCCCTGTCCCCAAAGCAGCAGCAGCAGCAGCAGCAGCCGCCTGTCACCCTCCCTCCGAGCACAGCGGGACCCCCATCCCCGCCGGGCTGGCAGTGGCTTTGGGGGGGCGCAGGGCCCCCCGGGTGGAAGGGGCAGCGCGGGGTCCCCCCCTTCTCCTGCTCGCCTCCAAATTGAAACCAGTTGTGGCGCAGGGGCCGAGCCGGAAAAGCGGCGCATTCCTTCCCTTTACAGCTCCCCTCGGACGGGGCCGGGCGGCGAGCGGGGCCGGGGCCCCCTGCCCGCGCCCCCCCGGCCCCCGGGGGTCCCCCCCGCCTTGGGCTGCCAGGGGAATGTGGGGGCGAGCTCGGTGCTGGGGTGGGGGACAATGGGGACCCCCCCCCCCAGCCCCCCGCTCTGAGCCGTGTCTCCCCGCAGAGCGCGGCGGCAGCGCCCAGCCCGGTGATGGGGAACCTGCCCCCCGGGGATGGCATGGCCGGGGGTCCCGTGCCCCCCGCCTTCTTCCAGGTACCGAGCCCCGCGTGTCCCTGGGGCGAGCACGCTCCTGAGCCCCGCGTCTGGGGGTCTTTAGCATGTGTTGGGGGGGTCTTTAGCATGTTTTACACCCCCACCATGGCACAGCCTCCTCCCCGTGTCCCCAACACCACCCGCCCCCCCTCCTCCCGACTCCCCCAGAGGTCACAGCCCCCCTGTGCCCCTCCCAGGGGTCGCAGCCCCCCCAGGCCCCCCCGCCCATAACCTGTTGTGTTTCTCTCCAAGGCTCCTGCGGGTGCCCCCCCTCTGCCCCCCACCCCCGGGGTGCCCCTGCTGGGCCCGCACAGCCAGGTAAGGCTGGCCACAGCCCCCCAGCCCCCCAGCACGGCCCCGGCCCCCCGCCACGACCCCCTCAGGGTGACACCGACCCCCCCCAGCCCCGGCTGACCCCCCAAACCCCCTGTCTTGCAGCCTTTCATGTCCCCCCGCTACCCCGGCGGCCCCCGGCCCCCGCTCCGGATGCCCAACCAGGTGAGGCGGTCTCTGCCGGGAACCCCCTCCCCAAAAAAAGGGGTGCAGCCCCCCCCCACCCCCCCCCCACCCCCAGCACCCTGACCTCCTGTTGCCCCCCCTCCCTGCAGCCCCCCGTGGGTGTTCCTGGCTCCCAGCCGCTGCTGCCCAACGCCATGGACCCGGCTGCGCGCTCACAGGGTGAGTTTGGGGTGCCTGACCCCCTCCCCAGACCCCGAGGTGGGGGTTTAGGGGTCTCTGTGGGGGTCTCACGCCTCCCCCGCCCCGATTTGTGCAGGGCATCCTGGCATGGGGGGCCCGATGCAGCGCATGAACCCCCCCCGAGGCATGGCCGGGATGGGGCCACAGGTACGGGGTACTGGGAAAAGGGGGTACTGGGGTGCTGGGATACTGGGAAAAGGGGGTAATGGGGTGCTGGGATAATGGGGTACTGGGATACTGGGATGATGGGGTACTGGGATACTGGGGTACTGGGATACTGGGGTGCTGGGATAATGGGGTACTGGGATACTGGGATGATGGGGTACTGGGATACTGGGGTGCTGGGGTAATGGTGTACTGGGATACTGGGATGATGGGGTACTGGGGTACTGGGATGATGGGGTAATGGGGTGCTGGGATAATGGGGTACTGGGATACTGGGATGATGGGATGATGGGTTACTGAGATACTGGGATGATGGGGTACTGGGGTAGTGGGATAATGGGGTACTGGGGTAATGGGATGATGGGGTAATGGGACACTGGGATAAGGGGATGGTGGGGTAATGGGATAATGGGATACTGGGGTAATGGGATACTGGGATAATGGCATACTGGGATGATGGGATACTGGGGTAGTGGGATGGTGGGGTACTGGGGTACTGGGATAATGGGATACTGGGGTAATGGAATACTGGGGTAATGGAATACTGGGATGATGGGATAATGGGATACTGGGATAATGGAATACTGGGATGATGGGATACTGGTATAGGGCAGAGTCAGGGATTCAGAGGTTGAAGTGGTTACAGGGACACGTTGACGGGGATATGGGGGTGGGAATGGGGATGGGTAGCGGGACGGGAATGGGGGTATGGGGGTAGAAGGATACAGGGATGGGGTACAGGGATAAAGGGATGGGAATGGGAATTCAGGGATGGGGACAGGGAAACGAGAAAAAGGATGTGGGTGGGGACAGGGATGGGGATAACAGGGACTGGGATGGGGATACAGGATGGGGACAGGGGTGCAGGGTGGGGACAGTGCCAGGGGTGTCCCAGCCCCGCTGACCCCCCCCTCTCCCGGCAGAGCTACGGCAGCGGGATGCGCCCCCCCCCCAGCTCGCTGGCCGGCCCTGGAATGCCCACCATGAACATGTAAGACCCCCGTGCCCCCCACCCCGCACCCCCCCAGCGTGGGGGGAGCCTCGGGACCGGCAGGGCCCCCCCTCACTGTCCCCGTTGCCTTCCCAGGGGTCCCGGTGGCCGCGGGCCCTGGCCCAACCCCAACGCCAACTCCGTAAGTTTTGGGATTTGGGCTGGGGGGGGGGGGTCATACCTTGGTGGGGGGGTCCTATGGGGGTGCTGCCCCTGTGTCCCTCCCCCATGCTGACTCCCCCTTTGTCGTCCCTCCCCAGATCGCCTACTCCTCCTCATCCCCTGGGAATTATGTGGTGAGTATTGGGGCGCACTATTGGGGACGGGGGGGCTGCAGTGACCCTGTGACCCCTCCCCCCAACCCACCCCCCCCTTTTTTCCTTTTCCCTTCCAGGGCCCTCCTGGGGGCGGTGGCCCCCCCGGTACCCCCATCCTGCCCAGCCCCGGAGGTGAGTGAGGGGATGGGATGGGGTGTGAGTGGGATCTGGGGGGGTGTGAGTGGGATTTGGGGGGGTATAAGTGGGATTTAGGGGATGTGAGTGGGATTTGTGGGGGGGTATGAGTGTGATTTAGGGGATGTGAGTGGGATTTGGGGGTATATGTGGGATCTGGGGGGGTGTGAGTGGGATTTGGGGGGGTATGAGTGGGATTTAGGGGATGCGAGTGGGATTTGGGGGTATAAGTGGGATTTGGGGGTATAAGTGGGATTTGGGGAGGTATAAGTTGGATTTGGGGGATGTGAGTGGGATTTGGGGGGGTATGAGTGTGATTTAGGGGATGTGAGTGGGATTTGGGGGTGTGAGTGGGATCTGGGGGGGTGTGAGTGGGATTTGGGGGTATAAGTGGGATCTGGGGGGGGCCACACTCACCCCCCCCCCCCCATGTGTGGTGTCCCCCCCAGACTCCACCAACTCCAGTGAGAACATGTACACCATGATGAACCCCATCGGACCCGCGGGGAACCGGCCCAACGTGAGTGACGGGATGGGGGCACAGGGACTGGGGACGGGGACAGGGACTGGGGACAAGGGACTGGGGACAGGGAGTGGGGATGGGGACAGGGATTGGGGACAGGGACAGGGATTGGGGACAGGGACAGGGACTGGGGACAGGGATTGGGGACAGGGACAGGGATTGGGGACAGGGACTGGGGACAGGGATTGGGTTCCCCCCAGCATTCCTCACCCCCCCCTTTTCCCTTCCAGTTCCCGATGGGGCCCGGACCCGAGGGGCCCATGGGCGGGATGAGCGCGATGGAGCCGCACCACATGAACGGATCCTTAGGTGGGTGACACCCCTGGGGACAGGAGGGGTCCTTTGTCCCCCCCAGCACCCCCAAAACCCCAAACCCTGTGGGATGTGAGCTCCATCTGAGGCTGGATGGGCTCGTGCAGCAGGAGGGGCACATGGATGGGAGGGGGGGAGCGGATTGAGGGGATACACACACAGGGATTGGGGACACACACAGGGATTGGGGACACACACAGGGATTGGGGACACACACACAGATTTGGGGACACACACAGGGATTGGGGACACACACACAGATTTGGGGACACACACAGGGATTGGGGACACACACAGGGATTTGGGGACACACACAGGGATTGGGGACACACACACAGATTTGGGGACACACACAGGGATTGGGGACACACACACAGATTTGAGGACACACACAGGGATTGGGGACACACACGCGGATTTGGGGACACACACACAGATTTGGGGACACACACAGGGATTGGGGACACACACGCAGATTTGGGGACACACACGGATTTGGGGACACACACAGGGATTGGGGACACACACAGGGATTTGGGGACACACACACGGATTTGGGGACACACACACACGGATTTGGGGACACACGGATTTGGGGGGACACACACACGGATTTGGGGACACAGGGATTTGGAGACACACATACACGGATTTGGGGACACAGGGATTTGGGGACACACACACACACGGATTTGGGGACACACACACACGTATTTGGGGACGCACACACGGATTTGGGGACACACACACACAGATTTGTGGACACAGGGATTTGAGGACACACACACACACACACGGATTTGGGGACACACACACACGGATTTGGGGACACAGGGATTTGAGGACACACACACACACGGATTTGGGGACACACACACACGGATTTGGGGACGCACACACGGATTGAGGGGACACAGGCCAGAGGACACACATGGTTTGGGAAGGACATGTGGATGATGGAGGATTGGGGGGACACTCATGGATTAGGGACACACAAAATTCGGGGGGGACACGTGGCTTGGGGGGTCACTAATGCCCCGCTGTCATCCTGGCAGGCTCCGGGGACATGGATGGGCTGCCAAAGGTGAGCTGGGGACCCTGGCACCCCCACGGTGCTGGGACCCCATTTATTGGGATAGCCCCATGTCCTGGGAACCCCCCATTTACTGGGAACCCCCCACATATATTGGGATCCCATTTCTTTGGGCTCCCCCAGATGCTGGGACCACCCCATTGATTGGGACTCCATTTATTGCCCCCCACCATGTACTAGGACCCCATTTATTGAGGCTCCCCCATTTACTGGGACCACCCCATTTACTGGGACCCCATTTATTCCCCCCCCCCATATTCTGGGACTCCCCCCATTTATTGGGATCCATTTATTTGGACTCCCCCATTTACTTGGGCTCCCCCATTTACTGGGACCCCCCATTTATTGGGATCCCATTTATTTGGGCTCCCCCATTTACTTGGGCTCCCCCATTTACTTGGGCTCCCCCATTTACTGGGACCCCCCATTTATTGGGATCCCATTTATTTGGGCTCACCCATGTGCTGGGACCCCCCCCCCCATTTATTGGGATCCCATTTACTTGGGCTCCCCCATTTACTGGGACCCCCCATTTATTGGGATCACATTTACTTGGGCTCCCCCATGTGCTGGGACCCCCCCATTTATTGGGATCACATTTATTTGGGCTCCCCGATTTACTGGGACCCCCCCATTTATTGGGATCCCATTTACTTGGGCTCCCCCATGTGCTGGGACCCCCCCCAATTTATTGGGATCCCATTTACTTGGGCTCCCCCATTTACTGGGACCCCCCCATTTATTGGGATCACATTTATTTGGGCTCCCTGATTTACTGGGACCCCCCCCCCATTTACTGGGATCCCATTTATTTGGGCTCCCCCATGTGCTGGGACCCCCCCATTTATTGGGATCCCATTTACTTGGGCTCCCCCATGTGCTGGGACCCCCCCCATTTATTGGGATCCCATTTACTTGGGCTCCCCCATGTGCTGGGACCCCCCCATTTATTTGGGCCCCATTTATTGCCCCCCCGCCATGTACTGAGACCCCACTTATTGAGGCTCCCCCAGGTGCTGGGACCACCCCATTTATTGAGATCCCATTTCTTTGACCCCCCCACCCCCCATTTATTAGCACCCCCATTTATTTCCCGTACACTGAGCCCCCCAACCACCCCCCCCACCACCCCACTAACCCCTCTCCCCCCTCCCTTCCTCCAGAGCTCCCCCAGTAATTTGGGGGCCCTGAGCAACCCCCCCGGGACCCCTCGGGACGACGCCGAGCTGAGCAGCAATTTCCTAAATCCCTTCCAAAGCGACAGCGTAAGGGACCCGGCGGGGACCCCCGCGGACCCCCGGGGGGGCAGGCGGCGAGGGCGGGGGGCCCGGGGGGGGCGCGGCGGCGGCGGCGGCAGCGGCCGGGGACGGGGGGGGTCAGCGAGCAAATCCCAGTGGCGACCCCCCGAAATCGTGTCACCACCACCACCACCGGCGGCAGCAGCAGCGGCGGCAGCGGCGGCGGCAGCGGCGGCGACAGCGGGGGGGTCGCCGTGGCCGAGCGGCCGCGAGGCGTGAGGAGGGCGGCGCTGGGGGGGCAGCGGTGTGTGTGCCCCCCGCCCCCCGGGCCAACCCCCCCCCCCCCCACGGCCCCGCTAACGCTGTGGTGTCTCCGCTCTCTCTATAGTACTCGCCCAGCATGACAATGAGCGTGTGAGCCCCGCGCCGAGGCCGCCGACAGCCAGACGCCCTCACCCACCACCGAAAAAAAAAAAAAAAAACCAAAAAAAACCAAAAAAAAAAAATTCATGAAATTCATTAATTTTAATGATCAGCCTCCCCCCACTCCCTCCCCCCAGCCCCGCCCCGTCACGCCCAGACCTCCCCCCCCTCCACACACACACACACATTCAGCGCCCCCCCGCCCCGTTCCGCCCTCTCTTTTTTTATTTTTTTAAATTTTTTTTTTAATTTTCTTTTTTTTTTTTTTTAATCCAGACGAACACTAAAATCGAGCAGGAAAAAAAAAAAAAAAAAAGCGCGGGAAGGAAAAAAGAAATAATAATGGTGATTAGAAATAAGTCACGTGACTTATTTGCTTGGGGCCCCCCCCCCCCCCCCAGGACTGGGACCCCCCCCCCCCCCCCCACCCCCGTTTTCCAGCACTGGGAGCCTCCTTTTCCAGTCCTTCCCACCCCCCCGAACTGGGAATGCTCCCAGCACTGGGATTGACCCCCCCAAACTGCTGGGACCCCATTTATTGCCCCCCCGCCCCCAGTACTGGGATAGAACACCCAGCACTGCGAGCCCCCCCTCTGTACTGGGACCCCCGTTTGTTGCCCCCTCCTCCAGCACTGGGGACCCCCCCCCCCCCCCACATTCCCAACCGCAGCCCCCCCACCCCAGGGCGGGGTCGGTGCTGGGAGGGGGGGGTCTGGCACTGTGGGGGTGCTGAAGGGGCATTTTTGGGGTGTTTTGCCCTCCCCCATGGGGTGGCACCGAGCCTGGGGAGGGGGATTTTTGGGGGGCTTCATGGCATTGTGCCCCCCCTCCCCTCCATGGCAGGTGGTGCCAATCCCCCCCCCCACACACACACACAATTTCGGGCATCCGGGGGGGGTTCCCTGAGCTGTGACCCCCTCCCAGTTCTCCCAGTGCCCCCCCGAGTCCTGGAGGGGGGCAGAGGGGGCAGAACCAGCACAGCCCCCCCAAGTGTGGGTGCAGGACCCCCCTCCCCTAAATCCAGGCTGTGCTGGAGGAGGGGGAATGAGTGGGGGGGGCCAATCCATGACCCCCCCCCATGGCGCAGCCCCCCCCCCAGTGCTGTTTAGGGCAGGTCCCAGTGCAGAGCAGCCCCCCCAGCCCCCAGCCCCGTCTGTGTGCTCAGCCAGCACTGTGATCCCCGGCCCCCCCCGAGCACCAGACTGGGGCGCCCCCCCCCCGACCCCCCCAGGGACCACTTAAATATGAAGGAATTTTTTTTTTTTTTTTTGGTGTGGTTTTGATTTTTTTTTTTGGGATTTTTTTTTTTCCGGGGTTTTTTGGTTATTTTTGTGCTGTTTTTTTTTTCCTCTTTTGTAACGGAAAGGACCTCAAAGCCCCTCCTTAACCCCCCCCCCACCAAAAGAGCCCCCCGAAAATGCCGCTGCACACCCAGACCCCCCCTCCCCTGTACAGCCCCACACCCCTCGTGTCCCCCCCAAGTGGGGGGCAGCCCCCGGCCCCCATAGGGGTGACCCCCCCCATTAGGCGTAGTCGTTCTGTGTAGGGACCCCCCTCATTTCTAAACTTCTAGATTTCCCCCCACCATTGCTTATCAAAACAAAAATGGGGGAACACCCCCCCCAAAAAAAAAAAAAACCAAAAAAAAAAGAATACAAAAAGAGCAAAAAAAGAAAAAAAAAGCCCTAAAATGACAAAAAAAAAAAAAATCCACTACCTCCCCAACACCCCCCCCGCATCAATAAATGTAATTTGATTTTTTTTCAGAAGGCGGTGATATTTGGGTCTCGATGGGGGTGGGGGGGGGACCCCGGTGGGGGGGGGACCCCAAAACCACACGAAGAGGAACGAGGTGAGGGGGACCCCAAGAACCAAATAAAGGGACCCAAAACCAGGTGAAAAAAACCCTCACCAAACCAAGTGAAGGGAGCCCAAAACCAGGTGAGGTTCCCAGGAGCCACCAGGGGGACCCCAAAGACCAGATGAGACCCCAAGAACCAAGTGAGGGACCCCAAAACCCACGGGAAGAACCCCCAAAAACCAGAGTGGCGGGGAGGGGGTCACGCTGTGCTCCGGGTTTATTGGTGGGTACGAAGCTTCACAGTTTGGAGTCGCCATCAACAATTGGGGTGGGGGAGAACAACACCCCCCCTTCCCCCAAACCCATACCCCTGACCCCCCACCCCCCTAAAAAGCTGCTCCGGGCTGGCACGGGGTTAGTCGGCGCCGTCGATGTGCAGGGGGGCTCGGGGGGGCCCCGGCCGGGGGGTGCAGGGGTGCCCGTTGAGCTGGGCGGGCGCCGCCGGGCTCTTCTTGGGGAGCAGGGGACAGGCGGCCCCCCCGGGACAGGCGCGCTTGGGGCTCGGCGCCGGCCGCTGCATCTTGTGCTCCAGCAGCATGTGGTTCTGGGGGGGCAGCCCCAGGCAGGCCCTGGGGGCACACAGCGGGGTCAGGGTGGGCACCCCGGGGATGGGGGAGCGGGCACTGGGCACTGGCGGGAGGGGGGACACGGAGCGTTGGGCATGGGGGGAGTGGGATGGGGTTCCGGGCACTGGGACATGCTGGTGATGAGCTCTGGGAACTGGGGCACCTCCAGGTGCTGGGCACTGGGACCAGCTGGAATGGGGCACGCCGGGCACTGGGAGCAGGCACCCACTGGTGCTCAGCTTTGCTCCGCTGGATTTGGGCACCCCAGGCACTGGGAACCCCAAGCTTTGGGAACCCCAAGCTTTGGGAACCCCAGGCATTGGTTACTACTGGGAGCCACTGGTGCCGGGCACTGGGATCCATTTGTTTTGGGCACCCCGTCGGGAATCAGGTACTGGGACCCGCTGGGTACCAGGGTCTGTGTGTTGGGGCACCCCGGGCACTGGGACCTTGGTCCCCTTGGGCACCCCATGACTGGGAAATGGGGACCCATCCATGCTGGGACCTTGGTCCTGGGCATCTCCAGGACCTCTGGGCACTGGGACCATCACCCACCAGCACATACTGGAACCCACTGGTGACACTGGCACCCACCCACCAGCACTGGCCACCCCAGGCCTTGGCCTCCAGGCCCCCCTGGATTTGGACACCCCACGGTGGGCACTGGGACCCCCTGGCACCCTGGGTATCCCACACTGGGACCCCCTGCAAGCCTTTGGGTGCCACTGTGGGCACCGGGGTGGTGGCATTTGGTGGCCACGAGGACGGGGGCCCCCGGGTACCTCAGGATGTTCTCGATGCAGCTGCGCTGGCGGAAGAGCGCGTTGACCACGGGGGTGCCCTCGGGCACCAGCGGGGCCTTGCAGAGGAAGGCGAGGATGGACAGGACGCTGTGGAAGCCCTGGAATTCAGGGTCGGCCTCGGTGCAGAAGGTGATGCGCTGGCACAGCTCCGTCAGGATGGCCAGGTCCAGGATGATGGGGCTGGCCAGCAGCGAGTCCTGCGGGCAGCGAGGGGGTCAGCGGCCACCGTGGCACTGAGGGGACACCCCGAGGACAGCCTGGTGGCCCTGCACGCACCTCGCAGGTGTTGTGGATGACGATGGTGTTGGTGCCGCCCATCATGATCTCGGACGTGTACTCATCCAGCGCCCGCTTGCTGTCCCCCACGTAGGGCACGTACTTGATCACCACCTGCCAAAGCCACGTCCCTGTCACCCCCATTGTCACCTCCGTGCGTGTGTGACCCCCCCCCCAGGCCCCCCAACTCACGCAGTGGTCAGGCTTGTCCTGGGGGCCGTAGAGGATGGGGTTGGCCTGGACCGTGTCGTCCACCACGTTGCTCTTGGAGATCTCCTTGGAGCGGAACTGCTGCGGCGCCGACAGGTTCTTCCCGTCGTTGTTCCCCAGGTGGTTGTAGCTCACGATGGACTTGGTCTGGGCAGGGGGCATGGGCAGGTCACCCCCTCTCCCCTGCAGGTGGGGACACCCCCTCTTCTTGAGCCCCCACGTACCTTGAGGCCGGCGCCCACCAGGAAATCCACCAGCACCGACTTGAGCTTGGTCTGCCCCGACTTGAAGTCGTCGCCGCCGATGAAGACGCGACGCTGGGCGGCCAATTCCACCGCCCCCGGCACGAAGGTGTTCTGGGGGGAACCGTTGATGTAGGCACAGCCCTCCAGGATGCTGGCCACGGCGAAGAGCGTGGACGGGGACACCTCCAGGCCTCGCTGCGGGGACACGGGGCAGCTCAGCGCCACCGCGGCGCTGGTGTCACCCTCCCGCTCCCCTCGCCCGCCCCCTGACCTCGATGGCCCTCAGCAGGTTGTCGGCGGTGTCGTTGAGCCCCGGCACGATGTCACAGAATCTCTCGGTGTTGGCCGTCCACAGGACGATGACTTTGTCCACTCCGCTGCTCTCCTTGAAGTCTCGGATGTCCCTGCGGATCTGCTCCACCTGAGACACGGCCGAGGCGGCGGCGGGGGGGACGCGTCAGCTCGGTGTCACCGCCCCGGGGCCCTTGTCCCCTCCCCTGCCCCGCCCCGCCAGGACCTGCTCGGCCATGGAGCCGCGCAGGACGTTGTCCGCCCGCTCCTCCTGGTTGGCGGCGATGAATTCGGGGATGTAGATGGAAGGTCGGGGCTTCATCTTCTCCATGTGCGGCCAGAGCTGCTCCTGCAGCGGCCACTCCAGCACCTCCGCCCGCTTCATGGCCTCCGCCAGGTTCAGCGAGGAGATGTCCCAGCCTGGGGGACACGGGGTGACCCAAGCGCTCGGGGTGCCCCGCGCCGCTGTGGGGTCCCCCCCGTGTCCCACCTACCATCGAAGACGATGTCGTTGGGGTGCACCATGGGCAGCAGGTCCCGGAAGGGCACGTAGACATCACCGGAGGGGCTGGTGCCCAGGCACACGGTGGAGGCTTGGAGCAGGGAGCCGTAGTAGTTGGCTGTCTGGGATGGGACAGGCAAGGGTGAGGCGCTGGCAGGGGGAGGAGGGGTCCCAGCACCCCCAGAGTGGGGGGCTGGGGCTGCAGAGCCCCTCCGCAGGGGCAGGGAGGAGATTGGGGTGCAGGACACCCGTGCAGCTGAGCTTGGTGTCCCCGGGTCCCAGGACCTCACTGGGGTCCTTCTGGGGACACCCCAGGGACATGGCCCTTGCAGGGGTCACACTGAGGACACCCACCTCGCTGGGGTCACATTAAGGACACCTATGCCACTGAGGTCACTCTGGGGACACCCTCTTAATTGGGGTCACACTGGGGACACACCTTTTGCAGGGACCCTGCTGGGGACACCCACCTCGCTGGGATCAGACTGGGGACATCCCCCTTGCTGGGGTATCTCTGGGGACACCCACCCTGCCGGAGTGACACTGGGGACACCCCTCTCACCGAGATCACACTGGGGACACCCACCCTGCTGGAGTGACACTGGGGACACCCCTCTCACCGAGATCACACTGGGGACACCCACCCTGCTGGAGTGACACTGGGGACACCCCTCTCACCGAGATCACACTGGGGACACCCACCTCACTGGGATCTCTCTGGGGACACGCATCTTGTAGGGGTCACACTGGGAGCACCCACCTTGCAAGGGTGACACTGGGGGAACCCCCTCATTCAGGTCACACTGGGGACACCCACCTTGCTGGGGACACCCACCTTGCGCCCCGTTTTGGTCATCCAGGACAGCCCCAGCTTGTTGGCCAGCACGGCCGCTGTCACCGTGGTGCCGTTGTTGCCCCCCCAGCCCACCAGCATCACCCCCAGGCGCGGCACCTGCCGGCCCGTGCGGAAGGTGAAGCGGGTGGAGCACGGCCGCACCTGGGGACAGAGAGAGGGCACAGCTGGGGACAGCGGGGACGAGCAGAGCCCCCCCCAAGCCCCCCGGAGCCCTTGCCCACCTTGGTGACGCCGTTCTCCTTGCAGACGTGCACGGTGCTGTAGGTGTACTTGGCCTCGATGAAGTCCTTGCTGTAGGTGACGTTGGGGCTCTCCACGAGGAATGGCTCTGCCATTGTTCCTGGAGCTGCCATGGGAGGAAATGGGTGTCAGCGCCGCTGGCCTGGCACGCCGGGCCACTCGCCCGGCCCTCCCCGGGCCCTCCGCCCTGCTGGGACGTGGCTGTGCCGCCCGTGGGGACCTTGGCTCCCTGCCCTCCCAGGGTGGTGGTGGCACTGGGACGGTCACTGCAGCCCCTTCCCACCCGTGTGGCGGGACAGGGGGGGCTTATGGGGGGGACAGCCTCACCCCAGGACCTCACGGAAGGCCCAGAGAGCCGAGGGGATGCACGGTCCCCGTCCTGCTCAGGGCAGGCAGGGACTGTCCCTGCTGTCCCCTCGCTGGGGTGGCACAGCAAGGCGTGGGGGACTGGGGATGCTCCCAGGGGACATGGGGTGTCCCTGCACGCCGGGGGGCCTGGGGGTGCAGGGGACGTGGGAACTGTGTCTTCCCTCGATCCCTGGGGGTGACAGAGGTCGCTTCCAGGTGACGTGGGGACAGCCGTGCACCCTGAGGTGGTGCACAGGGGACACAGGGGTGTCCCTGCTCCTGAGGGTGTCAGAGCGTGCAGGGGACATGAGGACAGAGGCTGTCCCAGCTCCCAGGCATGCAGAGAATTTGGAGACAAGGGCGGTCCCTACGCCCTGGGGTGACAGATGGGGCAGGGGACGTGGGGACCAGGGCTGTTCTCACTGCCAGAGTTGTCCCAGCGGACATCGCGACCAAGAGTGTCCTGCTGCCGGGGGTGGCAGAGGGGACACGGGGACAGAGGCTGTCCCGGGACCCCGGGGTGGCACGGGGGACGTGGGAACAAGGGCTGTCACTCTCCAGGGGAAAGGGCATTTGGGGACAGCGGGTGTCCCAGCGCCCCGGGGTGGCGGGGGACACCGCGCCGAGGGCACGGGGGGACACGGATCCGCAAACCCGAACCTATCCGGGGGTCAGTCCCGCCCCGCCGCGGGCACTCACCAGACCGGGCCGCGCCGGGCGCGCAGGAGCCGGAGCCGGTGTCTGAGTCTGTATCGGTGCTGGTGCCCGGTGCCAGTGGTTGTGCCCGGTACCCGTTGTCCGGTGGCGGTACCCTGTGCCCGGTGTTCGGTGCTCAGTGCCGACAGCCGGTGTCCGGTGCTCCGTGCCCGATGTTCGGTGCCCGGTGTCCCGTGTCCGGTGCTGCCCCGCGGGGACGATGCGATCGCGCTGCGGCCGCCCCGGCTCCCGCCGCTTAATCGGCTCCGCGGCCCCGCCCCGGCCCCGCCCCCGCCCGGTCCCGCCCCCCCGCACGTGCCCACCGGCACCGGCAGTCCCGGACCCCCCGGGTCCCCCGACCCCCGGTCCCGGGGCACGTGCGGGGCTCCCCGGACCACGCCGGCCGCTCGTACCGGGGGGGGCGGCGAGAGGTGACGGGCGGGAGGGGGAAGCGGCCGCTGACCCGGGAAGGGGAAGTGTCGCCGGGGCCGGTCTCGGGCCGGGTCCGGGGGTCCCGCCGCCGCCTTCCGGCCATTGACAGCCCCGGGCCGGCGGCTTCCTGCGCCCGGGACCCGCGGGCGCCTTCCCACGGCGCCGCTCCCACGGGGCTGCCAGCCCGGCACCGGCACCGCGCTGCCCGCGCCAGGGGCACCCCGGCACCCCACAGCCCCCGTTATCCCGCTGCTGCCCCCGGTGTGGGCACCCCAAGAGTCACGGCACCCTGGAGCCCCGGGCGTGGACACCCCGAAGGTCATGGCACCCCAGAGCCCCCGGCGCGGGCACCCCAAAAGTCACAGCTCGCTGGAGCCCCTGGAGCGGAGCCTGGGAGCCCTGGCACCCCGGAGCCCGCAGGGCGGACTCGCCACGGTGCCCCCTCCGCCCCCAGCGCCCACCCCGGCTCCCCGCGGGCGCTGCCGGGGGCACCGGCCCCTGTGTGAGGCCGCACCCCCCGTGTGGGCCCGGGGAGCGCCCGGGGCCGGCGCAGAGAAAGGGGTCGTGGCCGCCCCCCCCGCTGGCGGCCCCCGGGGTCCCGCTGCCTTTCAATGGCCCGCCCCGCTTCAAAGGGGCCCCCGGAGCCGCAGCAACGCCCCGGCCCCCTCCCCACCCTCGCTCCCCGCAGACACGGCGAGGACAGCTCTGCCCTCCTCCGCCACCCACCCCGCTCCTCGGGGCTCGCTGCCATCGCCACCCACCCTCCGGCACGCAGCGGGACGGGACCCACCGGGACCGACCCCGGAGGGCACCTGCGGCCGGGCGGCCGCGGGGAGAGGCGGCGGTGGAGGGCACGGCGGTGCCGGGGGGCCGCGTCCGGCCCCTTGGCCATGGAGGAACAATGATCCCTTGGTGCCGGGCTGGAGGACAAAACGAGCCCCGCGCTGGAATGCCAGTGCCTCAGCAAATTATTGAAACAAAAATAACATTTCTTTGTACAATAATCCTGGGGCGGGGAGGGTCCGGGCAGCGCTGCCAGGGGCCCAGAACTGGTATTTTTCCACTGCTTTCCTCTTTTTTTTTTTTTTTTTTCCTTATTTTTTTACTTTTTTTTTTTTTCGCCCCCCTCCCATAACTCCCACCATTGTTCCTTCCCCCACTCCCTTCCCACTCCTCCCACGCTCGGCACCGCATGAGCGGGGCTCCCTTGTTCCCGCTCGCCCAACGCGTCCATGGGCCGGGAGCCCGGGCCGGCCGCCCAGTGCCTTCGCTCCCCAGCTGCCGGGGGCTGGCCGGGGGCCAGCGGAGCCATAGCGGAGCCATAGCGACCGGCCCCGCTCCCCCAGCAATGGTGCCCACCCCCCGCCTCCAGCAGACCCCCCGCTCCAGCCCCGGGATGGGTATCCAGGCCACGCAGCCCCCCCGGGGGATCCCAAACTCTGCAGCGCTTCATTCTAAGCAGGTTCAGGGCAGCAGCCGGAGATGCTGCGAGTGCCGGGACAGGCTCATTTGGGGGGGGGGTCCTGTCTCTGTCCCCCCCCCCCGCCCCGCAACAGGTCGAGGCCGACCCCGCCAACCCCAGATTTGTGCCTTGCAGCAGCCTCAGCATTCCCTTGCCACGTTTTCCTTCCTCCACAGTTGGGTTTTTTCCCCTCGTGTAACACAATCCCAAGCCCTGGCCCTTCATTATATGCCTGCTGGCAGCTCCTCATCCTCCTCCCTCTCCCTGTGCCATCGCCCTCCCGGCGCTGCGTGCCCAAGGTCGGACCCACGCCTGCAAAGGAGGGAGCAGGGGGTGATTTTGGGGGTCGTGCCCGGCACTGGAGGTGCAGCAGCTGCTCCGGGAGAGGAACCAACGCCATCGGACCGTGGCGAGGACAAATTATTCTAATGAGCTTCCTCCTGGTAAACGAGCCACGAGCAGTGAAAGGTGCCCAGGGAAAAAAAAAAAAAAAAAAAAAAAACACGAGGGAAAAATCCACAGGGGAAAAACACCCATGGGGGGAAAAAACCCACAGTGCTGTCATTGGTTTCCAGCATCCCTAAAACCTGGCCAGGGTCTTCCCACGCCTGCGTGACCCCAAATTAGGGGCAGTTTGTGCAAGATGTGGTGCCAAGTGACTTTTCCCAAGTGTGACCTGAGTTATCAGCGAATTATCAGAGCCCAGGGCTCCTCCCGAGCCTGCAGCCGGCTCGGGTTTGCCATCCGGGAGGACACGGAGAGCGGGGATGCTCCCGGTGCGGCGGTCCCGGCTCCCGGCGGTGCCGATAAGGAGGCGGCGGCGGCAGGAGCCCGGCTGGCTCTGGCACAGCAAACGCAGCCAGTAAATTTCCACTGGGGCAGCTCCGAGTTAATGAGCTCAATGCGTGACCCCGGGCAGCGCCGGAGCTGCCAGCGGTTGGGAGGAATTCCCCAGGAAAGCTGGGAGGGGATGGGGACCCTTCCTGTGCGAGCGTCCCCGCGGGGCAGGAGCCGGCCTTGGATCCGCTCGGCGCCCCGGGGGAAGCTCACGGAGGGTAACGGGGGCCTGGGGTGCAGAGCTTGGCTCAGAAGCCACATCTGAAACTAAAACTGGAGGATTTGGGGATTTGCAAGAGCCTGGGCTCAGCTCTTGCTGCGTGGCCGAGGCCCACCGGTGTCTCCTCGCACGGCTGCTGCCGTGCCAGCTGCAAGGACAAGGACACCTTTTAACAAATAAACCAAGACTCTGTAAAACGTTATTTGACCCCCGCAGGATTTGTCACCTTCTCCATAGTTTGCTGTTTTGGAGGGGCAATCCCGAATGCAGCACTTAACCCAAGGGGACACGTTAGGGACGCAGGGAATGCAGGGCCAGCACCTGTGGCCTCCAGCCCTGAGCTGGTGCTGCTCACCCTCTGCTCCAGGAGGGAGGCAGCAGGAACACAGCAGCCATTCCAAGACCACTGCATTCCTGAGTAGTTTTATCCTTGATTTCATTTTGCCTGCTCCATCCAGCCCCAGGGATGCTGCTGAAGGCAGGGCCAGAGCACTCCACGGTGACAGCAAGGCAAGGGACACTCCTGACACAGCCCAGGTGCCGTTTGCATCCCGAGCTTTTTGGGGATGATTCAGCCAGGTGGGAAGAGGTGGGAGCTCCAGCAGGGTCCGTGCCAGGCTCATGCCCACCTCCTGCTCCAGCAGCGTCCCCGGGATGAGCCTCACTCCTGCAGCAGCTCCTCGGTGGATTCCCAGCATCCCCGAGCCTCCTGCTGCTCCAGGGCCGTGGCCCCTCCAGGCTGACACCAGCAGCATCCAGCACCTCCTCCAAAGCAGCTTTTCCTCCAAAAACCCCGAGGGTGCTGCAGTGGGAACCCCCCAGCTCCAGCCAGGGCTGGAGGCCGATCCCAGCACAGCATTCCAAGGAGCTGGCCCGCTCCAAGCACCTCTTCCCTCTCCTCTTTCTTACCTACTCCCTGCTCTGACACTTTAGCTCACTCAAGTGACCCGGTTCCTTCCCGTTTCCTGCTTCCAAGCTCCACGCCAGCCATTTATCACCTTTCCCTTTTGAGTTTCCTTGCAGGGAGAAGCACTGAAAAGAAATCCACAACCTTATTGTCTGCTTGTTTTCCAATACAGTGAATTTATTATATGTTGCAAAATCAGCATTCAGCTTTTTTAGTGTACAAAAAAAGGACACTAGCTCTTAAGAAAAAAGATTAGGAAAGCTGAAGACTATGCTGCCTTGAAATTGTAACATTTTGGCAAAGTGAAAAGCTCTTTTGTAAACTCCAACTCCATGGCTCAATATAGTTTTTATCCACAGTACAATATTACAAAGTAAAACACAGTATCAATAAGTTAAGATCATACTTAAATCACCTAGAACTGGTTTCTATTAACCCAAAAAGCACAAAATTTTGCCTAAGCTTCATTGTCTCTAAAAAGAAAGGAGAAAAAAAAAAAAAAAGGCAGATTCGACTACAATTCTTTAACACAGTCCAAAAGAAAAGTGAAGCAGGAAGTTGGTGGATGCTAATTGGGTCTCACAGTTTGGATAATTAATTAAATATTTTCAGGGTATTTTTTATATTCAAATTTTTTAGAAGTTCCAGAATATACATGTAAATGTACACAATACATCTTTGTATACAACTCTGTTTGCAAAAATATCTTATAGCAGATGTATAAAGATTGAGATCCATCTCTATCCCCCACCCCTCCCCAAGCAAAAACAACAACAACAAAAAAAAAAAAAAAAAACCAAAAAAAAAAAAACAACCAAAAACAAAAATAACCCTCCTTTCAAAATATTAAGGATCAGGAGAAGTGTTTCCATGGAAGAATTTACTCATCCTGGGTTTGTAGCTGCTGCCTCTTCTGCCATCCCGAGTTCCGCCTCCTCCGCAGTCGGAACGAAGCCCCCACCAAGCCCCAGCACCGGGGAAATTCCCATTTTCCACCCAAAAATCCTGGCGTTGGGCAGGGCCGGCGATGCAGGGCTGAGCAGTGCCAATCCCAGAGCGGGGCTGTGGATTTGGGACATGCCAGGTTCTCCTCATCCCCTCCCGGATCCCCAGGGCGCCGGGGGCGCGCTCACCCCGCGGAGCAGGAGCACAAAGATTCCCAGACAAAAGCTCCTTGCCTCCAGAAGTCCCAGCATTTTCCAGAAGCACCAGAGGCAGGTGTGGTGCTGCCCCAACGCTCCCTGACCTCCAGGTTTGATGTGGGGAGGAAGGGACTGGAGCAAAGCATTCCTGACCCCCGGGATTCCCAGCAGGAATGCCCTGGGGGGTTCTGGGGTGCTCCCCCTGTGCTCCTTGGGCAGAGCAGCTCTTCCCACCCCCCCTTCTCCACAGGTTTGGGGCTGAGGACCAGTGGAAGACTGGTGGCATTCCAAGGGCCACCATGTCACTCTGGCTGTCACCTTTCCCGTGGAGAAGGGGACGGCAAAGCCCTGCTGAGAGCTGGATGCACAGGGAGAGACCTCAGAATAAAGTGACAAAGCAAAAGCAGTGGCCCTGGCTGTGTGACAACAATGAAATTATAATATAATAATAATTAGTCATTTTATCTCCTATTTTTCATACAGCAGATGGACCCACGTTTTGTTTGGGGCAAAGGGAAAAAAAAAAAAACAACCTTCAAAATAACTCCTTGTTGTAAGAAGTGTTTCCCTCCTTAACTCTGCCATTCCTCTCCTTCAAAGGGTGAAAGGCTCTTCAGTGCAACCTCCAAGGGAAGGAGACTCCACAGGGAAGGAATCCTTTACTTTGAGATAAACGGAAGCGGGAAGAAGTCAAATCCCACAGGCTGGCAGGATTAAAAAGGGGAGAGGGGAGAGAAAGAAAGGAACAGCAGAGTTAAAGGACACCTTTGTGCTTTTTGGAGTGTTTCTCACACCCTGGCCATACTCTAAAACGTTCCCTTCAATCCAAAGTAAAGAATTAAATAAAAAAATCAGGAAGCAGGACTGCAGGGAGAAGCTGGCTGAGATAAAGCACACCAGTGGAAGGGATCCGCGTGGGAAAACAGCACCTTACTGCTCTCACAAGGATTTGCTGCTGCCTTGCAAAGACACACACACACAAAAAAAAAATATCCCAGGAGAAAGCAGAGCACCCCCCAACCCCCTCCTCTCATGGATCAAGGAATAAAGTCACTCCTCTGGGTGACTCTTGGGTCACTTTCAGTAATACTGCAAGGAAAGGGTCCCAAGCACTTGGCCTAAAAGGAAAAGGGAGGCACAGTTTTAGAAAAAAGATGCTTTTTTCTTTGATACAAAAATAGACCATAGTCTCATTAGCAATTAATAAAATTGGCTGCCTTGGTAGAAAATTAGAAAAGTCAAAGCCAAGCCAGACAGGTCTCCATCTTCCCAGCACTGGTAGCTGGAGGTGAACTGGGCAGACTGGGCAGGAGGTTTGCACCCAAACGCACAAAGCAGATAAAAAAAAAAAAGGGGTTTTGGGGTTTGTGGGGTTTTTTTTGGGATCCACCTCTGTGCTGAGCCCCGGGGGACCCCCTGTGCTGCCACCACCACCCCTCCAACCCCGAGGATGACAATGACAAAGCAGGGCCAGACAAGGAGAGCTCAGGGAACGTGGTGTATTTCCGCGGAGCCGGGAGCAGACAGCTCTCATTCCAAACAGTCCTAGCAGCAATTCCAGTTCCTCACCATTTGTAGGACAATTTGTAACCCACGTGGAGCTGGGGAATTACAACTTCATGCCAAACTTTTAATCCATGAAAACTACAGATTCTTAACCTTTGGGAGCTTCGGTCACTTTAGGCAAGTTTTCCCTTAAGTGTCAAGACGCTGGCTTCAAATAAGCAGAATTTTTGTTTGTTTGTTTGTTTTGTTTTTTTGTTATCCATTTGTTACATTCCAACATTCAGAGAGGCTTAAAAACTCGGGAGGAGCGTGCTGGACGTGGACATGACAGATCTGGCATCTTAAAGTCATCCCCAAGTTCTTCAACCACGAGGAATTAATGCTCGTCTCTGAAAGGGATTTTGGGTGTATAAAAGGGAACGTAACGTCCAGGGTGACTGGATTTTGGTTTGCCCTACCCAGTCCAGGGGTGAGTGGCAGCTAAAACTGCTGCTGGTCATACTCTGCTATCAGTTTTTTGATGTGGGCCAGTTTGTTGTGGAGGTATTCGCAGCGGTTCTTCTCTTGGCTGTAATTGGGGTTTGTCTGCAAAACAAAACAAACAACAACAAAAAAAAAAGTAGTGCAGAGGTGGGAAAGGTTCTGGACAAATCAAAGCTGAGCACAGAGTAGATCATGGAATCAATCATGGGATGGTTTGGGTTGGAGACAATGCAAAGATCATCTCATCCCATCCCACCTTCCACTGCCCCAAGCCCCATCCAACACTTCCAGGGATCCAGGGGCAGCCACAGCTTCTCTGGCAATTCCATCTCATTTCCTCCCAGGGAAGAATTTCCTCCTAATATCCCACCTAAACCTCCCCTCTTTCAGCCTAAAACCATGGAAAGAAGCTTTTTTAGATCCCTCTTTAAAATAGTCCTGTTCTGATTAAACCCAGCCAAGAATAAAATCCCTTTTCAGCATTATCCAGCTCCAGGAGCCTCCTCACAGGGAAGGAGCACATCTGAGTTAGGCTCGGCCTAACTGGGCTTCCAACAATCACCACCTGCCCTCTGCCCCCACCTCAGAGGCTCTGGAACAAAGATAAACTTCCAACATGCAGGGGATGTCTTCAAAGAGCTCCTAAATCCCTGAGGACAACAGGGCTCAGCACCATATTCACACATTTTAAGGAAAAAAAACCCAAATCCCCACTGGTGTGTGTGGATGCCTTGCATAAAAATACTGACATTTTATGTGCCCCAAACTCCAAAAATCTGGGGACAGAGCTGCAGAGCCTGATCCCAGCTCGGATCCCGTGGCCCAGCAGCCCCCAGAGGATCCTGTTATCCCTCAGCCTGTGCATCTGAAACACAAACTGTTCCTTCCCTGGAGAGATAAAGGCCCCGAGTGAGCACAGCCATTGTGCCACGGCCACGGCTCAGCGATCCCCGGGATCCACGGGGCACTCCCAGCTCCCCCCAAACCCTTTCTGATCTGCTTTTAGGGACGGGCTGGAGCTGAACAAAGATCTGCTGGAATTGCCTCAGAGCCTGGGTTTGCTCTTGGCAAGGGCCCATCTCTTTCAGTCACACCAGGGGCACCACCCAAAAGCCTTCTGTGGCCAAGGACATTCCCTTACCTTTTTAATTTTCCGATATTCCTGTAAAATTTGATCGTGGATGGTCTAAAAAAAAAAAAAAAAAGAGAGAGAGAAAGAAAAAATCAGGGCATTATTATTTTCAGTTCTGCTGTAGGTATTTACTGATGGCTCAGTGTACACAATTCCTCCAAATTCCAGCCAAAATCTGCTCCCTCCATGGCTTCCCTGGGCAGATCCAATGGCTCTGATTCCATGGATATCCTGGAGCTGACACAGAAGGATAAAGCCCCACCTGTGACAAGCACCTGGATTCCAGGATAATTCACATTTCCAAATCCCCAACTGATTTTTCCCCCCCTCCACCAAGACCTAAAAACAATCCAGTGAGGAATTTTGCAAAGAGAAGGGCAGGAGGTTTGAGGGAGGAAGCTGTGCTTAGCACAATAGGTGCTCTGTAAAAATCTGTTTATTATCCTCGATGAGACTCACTTTTTCAAGCTAATGAATAGCTAAAACTCTTTAAAAATCACTCTGACAAGCCCAATAATGCTGCATTATTAAGATCAAAGATTGCAGGGGAACAGATGACCCCGTGCTAACTCCCCTTCCAGCCCTGATACGCTCCCATATGTGCAAATATGAGTTTTTCTGGCTGGGATACACTAATAGCTTCCAGCAGCTTTTGGCTAAGGACACCAATTGTCTCACTGAGGCCTTTCCTTGTCAACAAGTCCCATGATGTGGCTCCAGCCTGGAAAAGGAGCAGCACAGAGCTGGGTTAGGAGCATTCCCCAAAGCTGTCAGCTGTGTGCACGTTCCCCAGCAGTTCTGAGGCTGGAATTCAGACACAGACCCAGCCCAAACAGAGCACATCAAAGACCTGCAGCTCTGCCACGTGCACAAGGAGCTGTTTTAGCTCTCGTTTTACCTTGTATTCCTCAGAGCCCTGCAGAAGTTGCTTCAGCTTGGCGTCCAGCTGGGTGAACCGTCGGGTTATCCGCTCTATCCGGGCGTGCAAGTCCCGGTACTCGTTGTACTCCGCGTTGAAGTCGTTTTTGTAGCTCTGACGCTGCTCCGAGGAGGAAATGGCTGCGTATTTTCTGCAGGGAAAAAGGCTTCGCTCAGTGGGGTTTGAGGAGGGGATTGCTTCGGGGGGATTGGTTTTAGGGGGGGATCGGTTTTAGGGGATTCTCTCCAGGTTGCGGCGGTGCCGAGCACGGGGGATGAGCCTGGAAACAAGATCGGAGGTAATTTAGGATCACAGGATCATCTAAATGTGATTTTGGGAAGGAATTCTTCACTGTGAAGGGTCTGGGATGGAATTCCCAGAGAAGCTGTGGTTGCCTCATCCCTGGAAGTGTTTGGAGCATCCCTGGATAGTGGAAGGTGTCTCTGCCTGTGGCAGGGGTGGGACTGGATGGGCTTCAGCTCATTCCAGCCCAAACCATTCTGGGATTCAAGTTGGAAAAGCCCTCCAAGATCAAATCCCAGCACTGCCAAGGCCACCACTAAACCACGGCCCCAGGTGCCACATCCACATGGCTTAAATCCCTCCAGGGATGGTGATTCCCTGTCCCAGTGAAGAAACTCTCCCTAATATCCCATCCAAACCTCCCCTGGTGCAGCTTGAGGCCGTTTCCTCTCATCCTGACTTGCATTAAAGTAGCAAATTACGGAGGCAACCACTGGGGATTGTTGCCTTGACCTCCTGTAAAACAAACAATGTTTGCTCCCAAAACTTCCTATCTCTGCCAGATAGGGTGGAATGGACAGGTACAGCCAAGCCTGGAGCAGCTGGGAGTGGAGGAGGACACTCAGATAGTGCTGCTACAGCTTCTCTGACTCCTGCTGGCCCGCAGAACATGGAGTTCTGCATCTGTGCCAGGCATTGGAACAGCAGGAATATGATGCTTCCAGTGTTAAGAGTCTTTAAAGGAACACAAAAAGCATTGAGCCATCGTTGCAAAACGCTCGCAGGGTGATTATGTGGCAAGAGCACGACAAGAAACCACGGTGAGGAGCTTTATTCTGGCTTTTTTTCCACCAGCAACTCTACTTCCAGCACCTTCTAGGGACACTCGGCGTGTCCTGAGCTCAGGTTGAACTGACGTGCCTTTGGGGGCCTTTCAGAAGTTATTCTGCTCAACAAAAAGCCATTAAAGCTGATATTTACAGCCCTCTCTGAAGGTAAAACTCTTTTTTTTGGTAGGTGATGGCTCTGTTTTGCCTCCCTGCTCCGGCTGCAGCAGGGCCAGTGTGGTGCCTGAACATGGAAAAACTGATTTAAGCCTCAAATTAAGGGGGAACTTTCAGTGCTTTAACTTTTCAAGTGCTCTAAACTTCTTGAACTGACTTCTTGCCAGGGGCTGGGATAAAGAACCATCCACCCAGGATAAAGAAGCATCAAACAGCAGTGACAGCTCTCAGAATTTGAGGAGCTGGGCACAAACCAGTCAGATCACACTGGGTGAGACCACAGAGCTCCCAGAGCTCTGAAACCTCTCCCAGTTTCTTTGGGGAGAGCCCAAGGAGCTGCAATATCCCATTTTGGGAGGGATCAGCACGTGGGTGAGAGAAAAAAAAAAAAACCACCCCCAGCCACTCAAATTCTTTTGGAATAACTCTAAAAATGTCACCTTGAAGGGGTTGTTTGTATGGCTGATCCGGCCCAGCAAAGCAGAAACCACAGCAGAAACCTTTATCTGTCCTAGAGCTTCCTTCTCCTCCTCCATCCCTTC
Organism: Anomalospiza imberbis; assembly: GCF_031753505.1. NCBI lineage: Eukaryota > Metazoa > Chordata > Aves > Passeriformes > Viduidae > Anomalospiza > Anomalospiza imberbis. The sequence continues at coordinate 4,724,267 of NC_089707.1, forward strand.
CCTCCCAGCAATCCCAGCACAGCCAAACCAGCTCCGATGGAAACAACCCCCAAGGCTGGGACGTGCACAGGGAATTTCCCCCCCACCCCTCCCAGCTACAACTTTTTTCCCCACCCCAAAGCTTTGTTTAGGACAGGTTTGGGTTTATGCAGACTCTGGGCTTCCTTCACAGGGATTTTTGGGCTTTGGTTGTTTAATTAACCTCAAGGGGATCTGATTAAAGAGTCAAGAAACAACTCAGATCCTAACCCAGGGGTTAGAGCCTCCCAGGAAAGAATATTTCACTGCTTTATGGAGATGATCTTGGCTCTGAAGAGGGCAAGAATTAGCAAACCACCCCAAATCCTTCCTTGCCCTGCCTTCCCCAGCACGAAAGCAGATTATTCCCTCTCAAAGTTTCCAGCTGGAACGTGGAGATGTTTAATCCTTACAAACCCCTCTAAGGTATGAAATGTTTCTTGAAGTACTTAATTTATAGGAGGTAACCTTGAACTCCTGAAGGAGGTAAAAACCAGCTTTGATATCAAGTTTAGTCCCAACTACTAAACTAAGCTGGGTTTACTCTTTTTCTTACACCCACCTAACAAAGTTCTATCAAATAACACAAAAAGTCCAACAAAAATCCCCAGCACGTTGTGATTTCTTAGCTTGAAACATGATCCCAAAGTGATGAAGCAACTGATAAACATACTTACAATAAATAATCTGGCATTTCTGAAGTTGCTGTTGGTACACTAGAATTATTGCATGTTCCATTTAAACCTGAAAAAATAAAGATTTGTTTATAGACGTTCTTAAACTTCAAAGCTCTTTGCAATTCGGCTTCAAACTCGTAAAACTTGCCTGCAATATACAGTTTATGGAATTCTGAAGGATTTCTGTTTTGCTTGGAACTGACAGAGGCAGAGGAGCCACAACAAGGTGGCTGAAAGTTCAAGGCTCCTCCAGTACTTGTCTGTCAGCAAAACAACACCAACATCAGCCTGTGCACCGAGCAGCGAAAAAAAATCTGAATTTAATTGGTGGATAAACAGTGCCTGCAGTGGGATAACACTGGGAGCACCACTGGGAATGAGGAAAACACAGCCCTGAGCCCAGAGAGCTGAGCTGGGCAAGGTGAACCTTCTGTTCTCCTGCTTCTACACTTGAGAGATTCCTCTGGGGATATCCAGGGTGAGATTCCTGAATTAATACCCCAGAGTCCTGCAGGGCACCACAGAGAGGATTTTAGGCAATGCAGCTCCAAACACAAATCCAGGCATTAAAGAATGTTCAGAAACTGAAGGAAGAACAGAATAAACCTAAAGCAGACTCATCCTCCACATCCACCAAGCACTGCAGGATAAATGTGGAGGAGGAAAGCAGCTGGATCCACGTTTGGAAAGGGCTATTTTCCACAAATTGTGTGTTACATTCCAAACCCTCACCAGATCCAGCTGCACAACCTGAGTCAGCAGTACCCTGAGTGTATCCTTAAAGAGATGGAATTTCCTCTGAATTTCCACGGAAAAGCTTTCCTGAGCAGGATGGGAGAATGGCACAAACCCAGTGCTTCTAAAAACATCCCAATCCCAAATTCCTGCTGCAGCTCCTCCTGCTTTTCCTCCTTTCCTGACCACAGCGTGGAAGATGCAGAACAGGGTTGAAGGATGGTGGAAGGGAAGGGACACAGGAGGTTTATTTTGCCTGTGAGTGCCACCTACTGACTGAAAAGACCCCGAAGGTCCCTCCAGAGCCTCTGGAACAAAATTCCTGGGAGAAACTCCCACTTCTGGCAGGAGGTGTCCCTGCCCACGGCAGGTGGTGGAACCAGATGAGCTTTAAGGTCCTTCCAACCCAAACTTTTTGTGATTCTCTGCTTCCCTACAGCTCCAGGGGGAATTTGGGGAAGGAGCAGGATGAGGCTGGTGCTACCCACAGAAGGAAAACATCCCAGTTCTGGTTGTCCAGGATCCAAGCAGGACTGACCACATCCTGTTTATGACTGCTCCCAGTCCAGCTCGGATTTGTTACCTCAAAACAGCAGCAGGAACAAACCCCAACTCCTAATAATTAACAAAAATCCAGGAATTAAGCAGTAAAGAGAAGCAGAAAAGGTGGTGGAGAAGGCTCAGCATTTTCCCAGGAATTTGGGTATTTTTAAGGCAAAAAGAGAGAATGTGTGAGCGTCTCTCCAGAACCACTCCAGAGGCTCATGGGGAAGAGAAACAACGTGGAAGAAACACAACATTCACAGAAAAAAAAAAAAAAACCTGGGACTGACACAAAAGTAGAAGAATTCTCAGTTCTGCAGTGCCACACACCCATCAGCCCCACAGACTGTCCTTAGCAATCACTGCTGAGCCATCAAAATGCATTTTGTCACTGCTGCAAAGCCTGTGGGGAAGGGGAGGGCTGGGACCAGCTCAGTCCCAACACCCTGAGAAGCTCCCCCTTTCCAGGAATCCGGCAAACGAGGCTCCATTTCAGAATATTGTCCTTTTGGAGGCAAAACTGGAGGATTTTCATGCACCAAGCAGGAAGGGCAATGTAGAAAATAGTAACAGGGTGAAGGAAAATGCACAAAGGAATTTAACAGATATTCCCAGAGGCTGCAGGGAAAGTCCCAGTGCTCTGGGGAGCTGTAACAAACAGCACAAAACATGGAAACAGCAGGAAAAGAAAGGGATGGGATCAGCCAAGAAATATTCTCTGCTCTGACTTCTAAGAGTGCACGGACCTGACTTTGAAATTGTGGCTTGATGGAAAATGTTTTCACCCCACCTCAATGGAGATTCACTGCTGTGTCAGCCCTTGGATAAATAAATCCCCAGCCCTAGTGGGATGTAAGGAAGCTTTTCCAGCCTGGAAGAGCTGGTTCTCCACTGCTTTAACAGCATTTATCACCAGGTTTATCTATCGTTTCTTATGTAGCCAATTTTAAAAGCTTTTGTGAGTAACTTTTCATTAAAAACCCAAACAACAGTCATCACAACAGCCAACACAAGCGCTGCACTGCTCTTCCCACTGCTCCCAGCCTTTCATCCCCACAGATTATCCCAGCTTTTAATTTAACCAGGAGAAACATGACACGCTCTGAGGCAGTTCCAAACAGCACGAAAGGTTAAACAGGAAAAACCTGATACCCTGTGTGGAGAGGAAGCACCTCTGGTGATTTGGAGGCAGGACAGCGCTGGCATTTGGGTCCCCAGAGCACCTGGGACAGCCCAGGATGTGCCCGTTCCTCCAGGGAATCCTGGCATCACACCCAGCCAACACCAAAGCACCTCTGGGCCCCCACTCACCTGGGACCTGTTCCTGGGGAACACTAACTAAGTCAGCATTTTTTATTACTTCACAGTTCTGCTTCTCCTCTTTGCACTTCTCCTCGCTCTTCTTCTCCTTCCTCTCCTTCTCCTTGTCTTTGTGCTTTTTGGATTTTTTCTTGGATTTGACGTAGGAGCCGCAGTTGTGTTTGCTGCTCTGGGCACAGTCTGTGGGCAGGGGGTGACTCAGTCTCTCGGGAGGCTCCGTGCTCTCACAGTCTCTGCCGTTGTGAGTCAGGTCGTTGCTGACATCCGAGAGGGGATCGTGAGGCCTGGGCAGCTCCAGGGCCGGGAGAGAGGAGCTGGAGCTCACCGGCTCGGGCAGAGCCGGGGGCAGGGCAGGGGGGGCCAGGCTGTCCTTCCCGTTGGAGGAATTCAGCTTCCCGTTGAGAGTGGGTTGGGTTCTGTGAGCCAAATGTGAGATCCTGGGCTTTTTGTTGGCCAGGGGGTCGATGAACTCCACAGGTAAGGGTCGTTTCTGCTAGGGAGGAGGGGGGAGGAAAAGGAGAAATAAATCGCGTTGAAGGTGCACAAGTGGAGCTGGGTGTTACCACTAGGTGGTGGTGCAATACAGGGGAGAAGGGAATATCCCCGGGAAAAGCGGCTTATCCATCCCAAGCCGCTTCCCAGAGCCCACGGTTTGGTGGGACAGCTTAAAGAATCCCATCAGCGATGCCCGACCTCCCCTATTATCCACACACAGCCCCAGCCCGCTCTCACTGCAGCTTCTTTCCAACCCAGCCCTTTGGGACTCAAACCCTGCAGCCCCTCTCCCCCTCAGAGAGTGGAAATATCCCTGGAAGTGTCCAAGGCCAGGCTGGACAGGGCTTGGAGCAGCCTGGGACAGTGAGAGGTGTCCCTGCCCACGGCAGGGGTGGCACTGGATGGGCTTTAAGCTCCCTTCCAACCCAAACAATTCTGTGATAAAAACATCTGTCCTGAGCACCCAAAGTCCCTGTGAAGGAAAAACATGCTCAGCCCACTGGAGCAGGGAGGGATTCACCAGTTCTGCATTTCATTCCCAGCTTTGTGGCCAAGAGCTTCGCCCCTTCCCCGCTCCTTCCTCTTCTCAAGAGCGAGGCATTGCCCGGAAGAGGGGAGGAAGTGCCAAGTGCTCAGTTCTCAGAATTTCAGGCAAAAGGGGACATCTAGAAAGCCACATCACAGGGGCCAACATGACCTGAGCAACCCTTTTTTGAGCAAGGGTACAGAAGGAAGTGGTTCCCAGCTGTGCCCATACCTTGGAGGCAGCTGCCTCCAGCCTGGAAAAGCTGCTCCATGGAAGAACCCATCCATCAGGCTCAGCCCAGCCAAAACCACCTCAGTGTGTGCCCACCTGGCAGCTCTGGGGCTGCAACAGCTCTGAGCCAAAGATTATTTTGTGCCCAGAGGAAAACAAGTGATAGCTCTGGGTATTTCTTTTGGATAATCCATTATTTTCTTTCTGTCTCAGGCAGGATCGCGACGTGTTTGCGAATGGAAATGTTGTTCCATCGCTGAAATGCAGCTGGATGGTGGCTGGAGCAGCCCCTAATTCCCTCTTTTTCCCCTTGGATTTTCTCTCTCTTTGCTAACTCAGGGGTCTTGAGGACACTGCTCAGTGCCAGGAATTCTTTTCACCTGTCAGGGTAATTAAGGAAGAGCTGCTGGTTCTGCCACTGAGCTCAAGGGGCAAGGACAGCACGTCCGACCAGCTTGGCAGCATCACCTCCCAGAGCTCCCAGTGTCCATCTCCCCCAGGAGGGGCCATCCCCGTCTGCAGGGCTCTGAACAGGTGACACAGCTCAAAAATCTGCCAGATTTTACAACCTTGCCCCTAAAAACAACAAATATCAGCTTCTCCAAACTCATCTCTCTGGTTAGGAGGGTTAGATACATCCATTTTCTAGAATTACCAGACCAGTCTTCTTCACCTTCATTCCACAGCTGAACCTTCCCAAAATATTCTGCATTCCAGCCTACCAAATCCCAATCCTCTGCTGGCACTGCACCCATTACAAACCACTTCTCTAAATAGAAACTACAGCCAGAGAGTATTAAAAAAGTGACAGCTCACAATGGCTGTGGTCTGCTGTCTGACACGACAGAATCGTGCTGGAAACATTTATATTCCACATTGGATTGTCCCTGTTTCACCAGGAAACATTTATATTCCACATTGGATTGTCCCTGTTTCACCAGGCTTTTCTAAATCCAACCCACCTAACCACCCAAAGTTTCAACTGGGTCATTCTGAGAGATTAAAACCTCACCCTAAAGACCTTTGAATCTTTAAAATACGGACAGACAGAGGATCAAGATGATTTTTCAACCTTAAAAAATGACACAAGACCAGGATCTTTCCGAACTAACTTGAAGGTGATCATTCTTCATTCACCAGGAACATGCCCACAGCAGAGCAGGAGAGGATTTGGAATCAGCTACCCGGCAAACAAGTTACACAGTCCTTGTTCTCAACCAGAGAATTGCCTCTCTCTCAGTGCCAGAGAGCACATAATTTCTTTACCTGTTAATATTCTTTGCCACTAATCCTCGGTGCGTCTGTCCAGACAAGCAGGCATTACACATTCCATTGGCAGGAGAAGAATAAATACTCAACTTGTCTGGGCTGACCCACACTGGAAGAAGGGAAGGCAGAACATTTCACAACGCCAGCAACGCCTGTGCTGGGAGATACTGGGAGAAGTGGGGACAAGGCTCTGCTTGACACGCGTCAAACGTGGCTCCTGTGTGGTTTATGGTCATGGAAAAAGCAGGCAAAATGTTCTTTTCACAGCTCCCTGCTCTGGCATCTCCGAGCCAGGAGCAGCCCAACCTGCCCCTGATCTGTCATGGCAATTAGGCTGCAAAAGGTCAAGGGTTTTAATAACTCGACCATGTTTGGGAGCTGCTTATTACAGCTTCGTTCCACTCAATTATTAGTAATGAGGAAAACACAAGCTCGTTCTCCCAGGAACTCCAGGAGGGATGGAGGCACTGCAAAAGGCATTTAGCCCTTAAAACTAAACCTGAGCCTCATTGTCAGAGATCCTCCCCACAGGCTCTCGCTGAGCCACGTCCAGAGGAGAAACAGATGCTGAGAAAAGCCAGAATGAGACTCCAACTTAATAAAACAGAAATAAAACCCCAAGGACCTCCTGACCCAGCAGCAGGTGATTACAGGGTGCAGACAGGCACAGCTCAGCCTGGACCCACGGCCAGCAGCCAAATCCATCAGGAGCACACGGATCCAGGGGCTGGGAGGGGGATCACCCACCTGAGGGGGAGAGCTGGAGTTGAGGGTGTCCTTCGGAGGGCTCAGGGAAGGAGCTTCTCCCTGGAAACCGCCGCTGTTCTGGGGCTGGCACAGCTTCCTGCAAAACACAACCAGGGGCTGGTCACACCCCGTGCCAAGGGGACAGGTGGCACTGCACACCTTGAGCTCTTCCTGGGCTCCAACTCTGCTTGAAGGTGCCATAAGGGAGCTCGTTCAGGCTCTGGTCTCTGACAGAATTTGGGAAGGAGAAACTACTGTGGGAAAATATCAATGACAAATCGGAATTCCTCATCCCCTTCTTGCTTTCCCATGATTTTTGTGGCTCTTTGGCAATGGAAGGAACACCTTGGACCAACAGGCTGAGCTCTTGGACACATGAAAGGATTCCCTGTTGAGGACAGAACTCCTTTTTCAACAATTTAACCTTTTTTTCCTCTTGAACTGGTGACGTAGGAATTAAAACAAATTAATTCCAGCCTCAGAAACATAATTCACATGGAGATCAGTGAAAGTGGCATGGAATTTTAAGGTGTAAAGGATATCAGCTATTATTCCTGCTGATTGAAATACAGCTCAGGGAGACATTAATTCAACAAATTTCTGCTGAGCGTTTGCTTTCTGAGACAACTCAGAAAGCAAAGCTCAATGAAGAGGGGTTGAAACTCAAGCTCGGATGTTGAGGAATAAGTTCTCCCACTCATTAGCATCATTAAAACAACATTTTATGGCAACAGGAGCCCTTTCAGCAGCGAGCTCCTCTGGGTCCAGGAAAAGCAGCATTATAACAGGAACTGCTGAGGTATTATTGGTCCACCAGGATTTACATTTTGGGCTTCCCAATAATACTTTGAAGTTGCATCATGCAAAAAAGAGCTACTCTGGGCTGTATTTGTGGTATTGGACAAATGAAAAAAAAAAAAAACCCAAAAAAACTTTTTGTAGCAACAAAAAGTACAATTAGAATCACTTGAATTCCCCTCCAGGCTGGGTCTCTGCTCCTCTGCAGGTCTCAGAGTATTTTCCCAGCCCACCAGCTTTGCCCAACAATTCTGACACCTCAATTAATCATCCCTCCCCCCCCCCAAAAAAAAACACTAAAAAACTAGTCTTGCATCAAGTTGCAGCTGACAAACTGAAAAAAAAAATAGAATTCAGGGTTAAAGGTTTTAATAAAGCAGCTCTGCAGTCAGTTTGTGGAGGCTGTGGAGCCTGAATAACCCACTTTTAAATTCTCCCACAAGAAACTGGAATCAGCATTGAAGCTCCCTCACGTCCTTTAAACATTGGGAAGATTTATCTCAGAGATAACACCCAGGACTTGACAAGATTTGGCTTTTAACCTCAGCTTGAACCTTGGGCTGTGTTGCAGCAATATTTAGACATCTGCAGTGCCACCACTGTCCTGGCTTTGTTTAACTTTATTTAAAACAACCCCAGCAGCCACAGATCAGCTCCAGGAAAGGACCTGGGGATTGTGAACACGGGGACACTGATATTGCCCAAACACCCCAGTGAAAGTGGCTTTTGGGGGGCTGGTTGAGCAAGCCTGTCACACCTTCTAGCTGTTAATTATGGATTTAAGGAGCCATGAAAGCACTGAGTTCAGCAGAGGAAAGATTTCAGAGAACCCTGGAATGGTTTGGGTTGGAAGGACCTGAAAGCTCATCCAGTGACAGGCTGGGACACCTCCCACACACCAGGCTCCTCCAGGGTGACAGAGGGATGGAAAACATAAAAAAGGAGGAAAAAACTGGTTTATCCCAAGCCTAGTTAGACCCAGCTTTAGCATCTGCAGATGTGTTAATTACTGCAGCTGCTGAGGCACTGCGTGGCCACTGGCCCCGAAATCCAGGAGGACCTGGAACAACTGGTTGCTGATGCAAACCCCTGCTGCCTCCTGTGCCCTTTTTCTGTTTTTCTCCTGTCTTCAACCCAACATGGCTTTTTTCCCCCCATTTTGGAGCCTCATTACCTGCACTGCCTGAGCAGGGCTTTGTTTGTACAGTTGAATACATCCTTTCCAAGGTCTATTTTTAGACCCTTGCCCAAGTGAATGACACATTTCTAGAAAAAGCAGTAAACATGGCTTTTCTACAGGGAGAAATTCACTTTGGGTTGGTTTTTTTTTTTGGGTTTTTTTTTTTTGAAAGCCATAAAGATTGCATGGCAGTTGTATTTTTCCTTTTAATTATAATTTCACATCAAGGCCATTTAAATGGGTTTTAATTTTCCTTGAGCATGTCAAAGCACTTGGAGTGCAAGTTTTCTGTTGGTTTAAAAGGTCTCATCCCCAAGTCAATTGTGCTTTTAAATCATGGGAAGTGTTCAAACAGAGCACGCTGTGCTTCAGCTTAACCAAAAGTGCAATAAAATAAAGCACAAGTAAAAGCTCTGCCTGCATGACGAAATCTGTACCAAGGCACTGAAAAATATCAACACTGAGAGCAGAATTCTGTGTAAAACTGGGAGATTTCTTTCCCTGCCAGCCAGAAGCTTCCAAGCTTGGAGGCTTCACCTAAGGAAAATATCTCTAGAGGGAAAAAAATTTCAGCAATAAGGATGAATTGAGTCAGTTAAGGCTGTTCCAGGAGGGAACACGGGAACAGAGATCACACTCCAAGCAGGACAACCAGCAGGAGTTTAAAGGGATTTATCCCTACAGAACAACCTCTTGCTTTTCCATGCATCCACGATTCCAACCCAATCTCACATTTAGGGATGAAACACTTCAGCCTGCACAGGAAGATGTGGAAAAAAAGGAAGGAGAGTTTCAAAGGAGAGCTGAGCTGGAGACATTTAATCACCTCATCCCCCAGGATTTTAGACCAGCAGTATTAACTCTACCAGCTCTGCTCCCTGGCAGGTTCTCCCAAGCTTTGCCTCTAATGATTTCAAGACAGCCCAGGATGATGTGAAGAGTGGATCCACTTGGATATTCAAATTTAGTCCACTCCTACAGATCCCTGGGTGATGGACAGTTTAAAATGATGTCAAAATAAATCACACACTCAACGTACAGACCGTGGTTACAGAACCTTGCCTGGATGGTATCACAGAGAAGAAAATGGATAATTACCTAACGAGGATCCTTTTCAACAACTGCTGATCTCCTTCTGAATAGCCAGGCCAGTCCTTCTGCACTTCTTTGTATACACAATCTTTCAGTGTGAAAGTGCTGTCCTTGGCACTCAGATTTGCCACCTGGAACAGAAGGAATTTGGAAAACCGTCATGAGGGTTTCATTTTCTCCCTTCCTCGACCAAACAAGAGCTAAGATCAAGGCAAAATTTGAGCAGACTTAGCAGCTGTTAGTAGTGTCAGAGAACAAGGAGAGACTTTAATATTTAATTTCCTTATTATTAAGATTATTTATTCAAATTGTGCCTTTCATTTCACCTTGTCACTGCAGTAATTCATACTGAGTTTTAAAGCACATCCAGTTGAGTGGAAAATAAAGTCATATCTAAAAGAGATTATTCAGCTTGGGGAGCCTGGACCAGCACAACACCACTTGATGGAAACACCTGGAAATAAAGCCTTAATGGGAACAGGCAGTTCACTTATCACACCTGTGCCACAGCCAAAATGGGGCAGTTTATGGCCAAAGAGGAACTCTCGGGGCGATAACTTGGTTAACAATTGCCAGGAGATAATTTCTCACTAAGGAGCCAACAAAACAGGCCACAGAGAGCTGCTTTCTCAGGGAGCTGTGAGGAGAATGCCCTGGGACCACCTGGATTTCATGGAGAACTTCTCCAGGACAAAAACAGAACCTGGGATTCCCAGCTTCAAGCCAGCAGAGCACTGCAGGGAGCTCAGCACACTTGCACCAGCAGCTGCCTGACATTTTATCCAACCCTGCCCCGTGGAGTTTCCCCACAAAACCCTGCGTGGTGCCTGCACGGAGAGGAGAAGCTGCTGGAATGGGCAGAGCTGGATTAGAATGGAAACAACTTGGGAAAGAGTTATCCCACTTGGATCAGTCTTTCCACAGCCTGACTGAAAATTTAACTTCTTGCTGTTGGTACACGCCTGAAAATCCAGAGTTGGAACAAAGCAAAGAGCCCCAGTGAGGCTTTCACAGCAAGTGAACCTCTCTTGGGTGATCCAGAGTGTCATGCAATGGTTTGGTTCCATCCAATTCCAAGGGCAGGGACACCTCCCACTATCCCAGATTGCTCCAACCTGGCCTTGGACATTCCCAGGGATGGGGCAGCTTCTCTGGGCAACCTCAGCTTGCAGAGCACTGCAGGTTTCAAATGACAAGAAAGCCTTCAATGTGTTTTTGAAGAGGGATAAGGAGGCCCAGGTGCCAAATGCTCTGCCCACAGCCAGGCAAAGCCAGCAGCTGCAGCCCAAATTCCCTGCTGGAGCCCCACAGCTCAGGGAGTGCTACCCTTGAAAGTGGAAAATGCTTTTATTCAGTGCATGGAGATCTCGTGCATCTGTTTAGGGATTACTGTTCTCCATTCAGGACGTGGCTGTGCTCAGGGATTTCTATTATCCACACAGCAGGAAAATGCCTCAAAAACAAGCAAAGGAGTGGGAAGTCTTGACTGAACTGAAGATGCTGCTGATTCCTCTGCTTTTGCTTTAGGGAGGCTACAACCTAATATAAAAAATAATAAAAATCTAGGCATTTCAGAGCAAAAGGCTGCACAACCAACATGGCAAACTCTCCTGATAAGCAAAAAATAGAAAGCCCAGTTATCAGTTTACATGACAAACACTTTGTTTTTCCTTTCAGTCCTGTCAGCTTTCCAAAACCCTGAGCCAAAATACAACAAGAATTTGAGCTGTGTTTTACATCGAGGTATCCCTGTAAACACACCCAGGAGACAAAAGCCAATCCAGGTTCTCCTTTACAAAAAAAAAAAAAAAAACAAAAAAAAAACCCCAAACCAACTCTCCCAGAATTTCTGTTTCCTGCCTCTTCCTGGAGCCCAGGAAGAACAACTTGGATTTTTCTCTGCACAGAGGCTGAGAGCTGCTACCTCCTTGTTTTGCTCGTGTGGGACTCTGCAAGCTCCACCCCAGCCCTCATAAAAATAGAAACCTTGCAAAATGAGGCAAAAAGGCCGCCAGGAACACGGAGTCCTGCGAGAGATGCAAGAGCACAATGAAACCCACACCTAGACAGAATTAGCTGTGTAGCTTTAACACAGCCTGTAATTTTTAGCTTATCTGTGTCTGCCTGTGGATGGGAGCCCTGGGAGGGCTGAGAGGGATTAACTTTACGAGCACCACGTTTACAGCCAAATCAGCGTTCAGCCCGACCAGGGCGGCCCCGTGGCCAGCGCCGCACGCGCCGCTCGCCTGCCAGGGCTCAGGCACAGCATCCATCAAAAGCCATCGTCAGAAAGAGAGTTTTCTGCTCTGAAACTCAGTGAGAGAACTGAAAAAGTGCTGCAAAAAGCTGCTGGGAAATTAAGGGCTCTGGGATTAAAGTCTAAGGAAGGAACGAGTTGAGCCAGCTGTGTGTGACTCTGTTTTTAATACAACCTGCCCTGTGCCCTTGGGCAAAGTGAACTCCTGTCTCACTCTTTATGGAAAGGAGTAAAAAAGAAAAAAATAACGAGTTTTTTTTTCCAGAATCTATTCCAATACAGAAGAATGCAGCTGCTGCATTTAAATAAATAGCCATGATGTGTTTAATAAAGCAATGAAGGTGTTTACTGCGAGGCCTAAAATGGCACCTTTAATGTGACTCAAAGTGCTAGGAACTGATTCAGCTTGGAGACAGCTTTCACACTTGACACACAAATAATGTGCTTGGCAAGGAGCTGCATGATCTTCACACCTGACCACTGGCACTTCCAAGCAGGAAAGGCTCTGAGGAGTACAAAAAAAAAAACCTGGGGACATCTTTTCCTTCATATACAAAACTTGTACCAATACAGAGCGTTGCTCTTTTACGTCTGTGAGAATAAAATAGAGATTTAGAGGTTATAATCAAGTAATTTGTAGATCCTCTGTTAAGAGAATCCTCCCCATGACCAAGCAGAAGTGTCCCTCTAAAAGGGACTGATCTGGTGAGCCAGAACCATCCAGCTTGGTTGCACCACCCTAACCCGAGGCGTAGCCACGGGAAGCTCCTGCTATCTCTGCACCAGCACAGGGAGCTGAGAACTGTGTCCCCCACAGCCTTTAGAGTCACATTCAGCTGCAGCCTGGAGATAACAGGTTCCACTGCCACGGGAGGGGGGGCTGAGAAGACACTTTTTTTCCCTTTACCTAAATCGTTGCCTTCATCAGAGTACAAACCTGTTGCAGAAGGTTATCCAGCAAATCCTTGTCCTGCTGAGAAAGTCCATCCTTCTGCAATCTGAGAATAAGTTCAGGTTTCTTATAAGGCTTTAGTGCCAGTAAGTGCACAACCCTATCTTTGAAGGGTCTCTGGGAAATCGCACTATTGCCTCTCTTTATTGCACTGGCAAGGTTGACTGGCGTTGGGCGCTTCCTGGAGGGAACAGCATCGGAAGCTCCTGGTGCAGGTTTACGCACCTGAACCTTTTTGCCTAAAATGAGATGAGAATAGTGAAGTGCAGCAGTCACCTCGCAAAGGCCAGTGGGCTGTCAACACCAATCCGGAGTTCATCACACCCCTGGGAAGTGCCACGAGGTGACAAGGAAGGACAAACACCACCAGCACACCCCCTGTTGTCCCGACGCGCCGCCGGAACGAGCATCCCGTGAGGTTTATGGTTCATGACAAGCTTGTAACAAGTAAACAGCAACACCAAGCTCTGGAAACCTGAGTATTATTGGCCACCAGCTTACATAAAGCTCCCTTTGTTTGCCAGCTTTTCATTTATCCCAAGTGCACATATCCCCACGGTTAATCAAACTGTTTTTGCCCTCCCTATGAGAAGAAAATTCTGCATTATTATGTAGAAGAGTGGGAAATACGGAGTGGAAAGACCAGAACTGGTCAACGAGCGGCTCCCCGCTGCTGAGCTCAGCAAAAACGCTCCTCCAGCAGATGTTTCTGCTTTTAGAACAATAGGAACTTTATGGGGCTGGGTCACCTCCCTTCCCCCTCCAAACACGGCCCCATGAATGGGGCTGACACTGGGCCATCAGCCTATTCATGAGGGTGCTGCCTGTGCTGATGGAATAACCCCTTCTCCACCGCAGATAAGTGACAACACGAAGCTGGCTCAGAAGTGCATCTCAGCTCCATCCCCACTGCAGTTCTTGGTTGCTGACAGCACGACCCAACAATTCATTTTTCCCATTCCTACTGAAAAACAGAACCCTCACACCATCTCTTAGTAGAGCCCAAATCAAAGGATGGGGACTGTTTCAAATACAGGAGCAGGTTCCTGCTACCAAAGGCAAACCAAGCATAGCTGAACACAAAATGTGTGGGTTCCAAGGTCTAGAAACCTGGAGATCCAATCAGTAATCACTTGGGCTGGAGAAAGTGACCTTCACTAGGACAAACAACATCCAGCATTTACTGCAAGTGTTTGGGAGGTTTATTCCAGCAGGACACTGCTCCATTGCTAGGAAGCAACGTTTTCAACTGAGTCATCTGAAGATACTGGGGATTGTCTGCACTGTTTGTTTTACTGAGCTGCACATTGCGTAACCCAGGCCCCATTTCCTGGCTTTTTATTCTGTACCACAGTGCTGGGAGAGGAAGCACGACCCATCCTCAGCAGGGCTGAGGGGAGGTGAGAGGGGGAACAACACCAATCCGCACGTTAAACATCCCACAATCCAGAGGTCAACTGGATTTTGTTTCCAGAAATGGGACAAGAGAAGATTCGTCAGCTTTCTAGAACTGCCTTAACTCTTGCCAGGTCATGAACAGTAAAAACATCACGTTGGGAGGTTTCCATTTAAAGGCTGGAGCCAAAATGTGCAGTGATAGGAAAAGAAAAAACCATGTTAAGCCGGGACACAAAGGATTTTCAAATATTTATACACGTGCATGTCTATGGATGCATGCACACATATTTAGTGTGGCTACAAGCACACATCCCCTGCAGCTTTACCTGCAGCTATCTATTTACATATCTATTTATTCAAGTGTCAGCTCACATCTGTAAGTTCTGCTGCTCTCCAATTTCAACATTTCCTATAAATTTTTCCACATCTGAGCTGCCTGGAAGGACTCCACTGGCACTCAAGTGCTGAGCTCCGTGTTCTCCTGGAAATGTGAGAGCCAGCCCTGTCCCTCCAGCCCAGCCTGCAGGAATCAGCTGATGCTGCTGGCACACCAGGACCTGCAGATCTCACATGAGGACTGTCCTTCCAAGCCCTTCCTTCTTGGACCAGAGCTCTCCTCCTCAAACACTGACATCTTATCTAGGAGCACTGTGAGCACACGCTCTGCCCCTGCTGCTTTCACACGGCCCTGTCTCCATTTCAGGGCAGTAAAAGGTTTTAGCCAGGAGTATTTTTCATTTTATAAAGTTTTGCTCCATCTTTCCAGGAAGCAAATTGCTTTGAGAATCTTCTCCCTCAGAAGCTTTAACTTCAGGCACTTACTGTAATGTTCTCAAAGAGGAGCTAAACAAAATAATCTTCTGGCCTACGGGAAATCAATGCATTTCCTTCCTGATTACTATCTCCTTTCTCAGCTTTGAGCACTTGGCTGCTGTGACAATGAGTCTGGGTCAGTTCTGCATTTTGCAACTCAACCCTTCTCATCACAGATCCTCTGAGAAGAGACTGGCTGCAGATCACATGGGCTGCAGGAAAAGCAGCTGCCTCAGGGAAGAAAAAAAAATAGTGAAACTGCGTTCTGGTTACTGTTTGTGCCCAAAGTTTGAGCTGAGGTTAAGCAGGGCCCTGAGCCCTGGCTCTCTGCAGGCTCCCTGTGTTATTTGCCATGGTTTTATTTCCTCTGCTAAGGCTTTCCTGCTGCTGTCACAGTGACAAGGGCTGTGCCAGGCTGCTTTAGTGCCTGTGTTTATTGACAGAGGGCACTGCTGCCTGGGTCCTCCCTGCTGCAGTCCCGTGGGGCACAGCTGTGACACGGTGGTGGCAGTTTTAGCTGAGCTGGCCAGGAGCAGGGACACTGGGAGGGCTCAGCAGGGAGCCACGTGACAGATGTGACCTAACGTGGCCAGAGCCATGTCACTGCACATGGACAACCCTCAGTGCTTCGGGCTGGGTGGGACCTTCAAATCACCCAGTGCCACCCCCTGCCATGGGCAGGGACACCTTTGGGTTGCTCCAACCTGATCTTGGTCACCTCCAGGGCAGCCACAGCTCCTTTGGGGTGATGATGGAAGTGAAGACAACACGACACAAGAAGAGCAGCCCCCTAAATCACACCACGAGGAACCAGCAGGAGCTTTCCAGACTGCCACAATCAAGCCAACAACATCAGGATTTGCCTCCAGAGCCTGCTGAGTCCCAAATGGAGTGCAGAGCCCCAAAATGAGTGGCTGCTTACCTACATATCTCCCCCCAGGTTTAATGACTATGGCGCTCCGGCTGCGAGTCTCCTCCTCTGCCTGTGCCATGCTCTGCCTCGCCTTCTGGTAGGAATCATCAGTAGCACACACGGTGATTTTATCCTGTATGCTTCCCAGGCAATCCAAATGGATATTGCCATTGCTGCAAGAGAAATGCAACGGAAAAGGTACTCCTGACACTGCAAGGGGACACCAGGCTGGCACTGGGGGACAGCTGGAGGGTGTTAGCTGAATAACAGCAGGGGACACACAGAGGACCTGAGAGGGAACCAGATGCTTCCCAAAAAAAAAAAAACAAAAAAACCCAACCATATCAAAACAGCTCAGAAAGACTCTAAAAACGAAGAACGTGCATTAAGCTTTGTTAGGGAAAAGATGCTCCAGAAGAGAGGGTAAAAAAAAAAAAAATAGGCTGGGTTTTCCTTGGATGCCCCACTCACCTGGACACATACTGCTGGATGCAGTCAAAGCTCCCCTGAGGGCTGTCCTTGCCAATATTGGAGAGATAAAAGGTGAAGGTCCGCACTTCCGTCGGTCGATCGGGCCTCGGGATGGCGATGTGCTGCTCAGGAGAGGAGGAGGAGGGAGAACATTGGTCACTCGGGTCACCCCAGGCTGAGCAGAGCTCGCTTCTCCCGCAGCCAGGGTGCTCTGAGGCATTTAGCAACAAGGAAAGCACCTGGGTTACTGCACAGAGAGGCTGCCAGAAGAATTCAAATTATCCCCACTGTGTGCAGGGGGAAGGAAAAGGTGACTGAGGGAAAGAGCAGCTGAAGATGGATGTGCCTGTGAGAGAACACAGCTGCCTCAAACAGAGACCTCAACCACCTTGTTCTAGGAATCTAACCCAATTCTATTGATTCAGGCTCAAAACAGACTCGCTCCCACTGTTTATATTCAATGTAAAACACTCGAGGCTCGTTTCTTTAGAATTACTGATCCAGCACTAAACATAGCACAAGCCAGGTCACTAGGTAGCATGCTTATTCTTTTTTAAGAAATTATAATTCCATAACAAGATTTCATGGCTCACAGTAGAGTGTGACGCTGCTGCTAAATTAAATATTTAATCAAGCATTAAGTGTGCTCCACAGACAACTCCACAGCCATCCTGCATTGTTTTTTTCACCCCCCCGCCACCAGCCATTCATTTTTCAAAAGGGAAAACTGTCTCCCCTCTGCATTCAGGATCCAACATAAATGTCAGCATCTGAGCTCTACTATCACATCAATATTTGATAATTAAGATGGCTCCCAGAAGCTGAGACAGAAGGAACACCAGCCCCAGCTTATTTTAGGCCAGGCTTTACCACACGGATTTATATTTACCCAGATTGCCACATCTACGCAGAAAATACACACTCCCAGCAAGCCAGCCCGTGGCATCCACACATGACTGTGCTGGGACAGGAGGGGTTTTGGGTGGTTTCCTTCAGACCTCAGACGTCTCCAGCAGCCTGGAAAACCCAGGGATCTGTGTCCCTCTGCTAAACCACAGGATGTTCTCAGAGGCAGCAAGAAGCTCTTGAGCCGAGCCCGTGCACGGCGTTTCCCTGCCCTCAAACAGAGCTCCCTTCTTCCAAAAACGAGCCCAGAAACCCAGACTTGAGCCTTGCTTTATACAGGAGGACAAGTTATCCCCAGGATCCAGGTCTGAAAATACTGGGAGCAGATTTTTTGGGTGCTGCTGGATCCTCCCTGGGCAGCCCCATTATCTCCCCAGCCAAACGTGCGCCGCAGCCCTTGAGCCCTTTTAATCTTTCCTGGCATTCTCTGCCCCCACCCAGGCAGGGGGAAGAAAATTCCCTGCTGCTTTACCAGAAGAGGCAGAAAGGCAGAGTTATGTAAGCAGCACGCTTGGGGGGATTTTGCAGCTGGAAATTTGGTGGGAATGGGAAGAAGAGGAAAACCCAACAAGGGGATCGAGCTGTGCTGCAGCTGAGCCTGGAAAATAAAACCTGCAGGATGCCACCAAATCACACCTCCACACACCAAAGAACTTTCTCCTCACTCCTGCTTTACCCACTGGGCAAAACAGCTGCTCCAAAAGCCCCAGTTTTGGATTTTTGTAGGGTTTTTGCAGCGTTTCCAGAGGCTGTAAAATGAGGCAGAGTCACTTTAGTACTGAAAAGTGTCTCATGTGCAAGCCGGCCGTTATCTAGGAATTATTTTTAGCTGAAAACAGAAGGTTTCTCAAGCCACCAAGTCAGCATGGTGACTGCTTTGAGGGAGCCCTAATTTTGGTGCTGGGTACTGCATCAGTAACCAGAGACACTTAAAAATAGCTCGGTACAGATGTAACTTCTGTTTTCTTCTTTCAAGTAACATTCATCTGTGGACAGCTCGCTCTGAACAGAGATTTCACCTCCCTCTGTTAATACCAAAACTTCATCCCAAGAAGCAGGGGAAATGCTGTATTTTCCAATCACAAAGCAAAGATGTTTTGCTCCCAACAGTCATTCTAAAAATGTGGCACAACACACGTGGGTTTGGCACCTGAAGGGTGTTTTTCCCCCCTCAGTTCAATTCTGTCCCTGCTCTCACCACCCCACAAGCACCTGCAAATTTCAGCCAGCCTGAGCTCTGATTCTGCACATCTTTTCACCAAAATAGAAGCAATTTCAGTAATTCTGGCAGAGTTCTGCACACAATTTGTAGTGCTGTGGTACTCCAGCAGTTAAATTCTAATTTACGTGTACACTGAAACGAGCAAAATGCTCAAAACTCCATAAAAACTTATGAATCTCTCCAAGAAAATCCACGGGGAAAAACTGACAGCCAGGTGCTGCTCTTAAAGAACATCCATGGTCCCACTTTAGAGGAACACACTGGTAAAAACAACCTGGTTATTACAACTGAAATTCTGATTATTACAAAGAATAAAAGCCATTAACAAGAGCAGCACCACTACAGAAAAACACATCTCAAGGTAGAATCCCAAAAGTTGTTATCAGCTCCTGTAAGATTTGACCCAGAACAGGATCCAGGCAGGAGAGGTTTTGTCTCTTGTCACTGGAGCAGCTGTTTTATTTTGGGCTACAACCACTGACTTCCTCCTTTCTGCTGCCACCTTGCTCACCCCGGGTTTTATTCCCAACAATTCCCTTCCCTGGTTAATTAGTGTCTCAAACATGGAAGTTTCTTTTTCTGTGTATTAGAAACTGAAAGTATTCTTGACAGCTTTTAGAGTAACAGTGGAATAGGTGAAAACACATGGACACAGTAATTTAAACGCTTCTAGAGAATTAAATTCAAGAAGCAGCAGTTTGTTTAATTTCTTATTTTATATCCTGCTTCCCTAAATCATCGAGCGAAGCTTTTCCCTCTTGAGAGAGGAATACTTGCACTGAAAATTCCCACTATTAAAATCTCACTGCTTTAAATCACACTGACAGTTGTGCTATGCACAACCTTCCCACCCCAAAAAGTTAATGGGATTCTCCATAGCTGCCTTTTTTTTTTTTTTTTTTTTTGGGAAGCAAAATAGGAAGGCAGCAAATTGGGGAATTGAAGAGTGGAAGAAATAATTTTAAAATTAAAACAGTTCAACAAATATGTCTTAATGCCATCCTCTGGATGTGAGAGCCTGGTAAATTCCTGGAATTATCTCTTCAGCCCAACTGATGGAGGATGCCTCGAAAGCATTTCAAGCCTCAGCTCCTTAAAAAGCAGGAGAATCCTGACGTGCAGAGTCCTACCCTTAAAAGCAGATGGTTCCCCAGCTGCCAGCTCCTTGTCATACCCAGGAAAAATAATAATAAAGGGACAAAGAGCTCTTTTTGTGTGCTCCCATGGAGCTGCAGCTCTCTTCAAAGCTCTACCTTTGGCCTTTCCTCATCAGTGCCATTAATTAACCACTGAGGAGGAGCAGGCAGAGGTCAGCTCTGGCTGCCACATCCTCCCTCCAGCCCAGCCCTCCTGGCTCCTCTCCTTCTCCAAGGAGTGACACTGCGGGTGCCAGGCAGCTCTTCCACCAAGCACTCATCCCTGGGAGTTCAGGGCTCAAACAGAATTAACTCTTTTATTTTCACATTTTTTAATTTCTAGAAGCAACTGTAGGCATTTGAAAATATTTTTAATTATCCCCAGAAATGAATATTTGTTGTTAATCCTCGTCCATATCAGATCCATGTGGAACCCACCACGAGCAAAGGCTCAGGGCAGAGGAGCATTTTAAGCTGTTTTGAGCCCTTTTGCTACATTTCCTTCAAGGAAAAACATTCAGAGGAGGCATTTCCAAAACTTAAACAGCCTTACAGGAAAAATCAGGTGTAGATCCTGCTTCCAAAGGGAAAGGAAAGCATTCCCAGTGCTTTTGGCTTCTTTACTCCATGAGCAAAGCTCATCAAACAAAGACACAGCGTCTACCCTTCAGTTTTCCTCCTCACTTCTGATTGTGCCCAACCTCAGTGGCAGATTTTGATCTCAACTTTCATGCTGAGCTTTCAGGGAAGTTTAAGTCTAAACAAAGTAAAAAACCTGGAAATTGCTCCTTTCTTTATTTCCCAGGACAAGAAGGTTTGTATTTTTCTTCTTAACTTACAATAACAATCATGTCTTTCCTGCTACATTTTCTATGGGCTGTTAGTGAGAATAATATCACAAAGTAGGATGTGGGCAAGGACAATGTGCTGGGTTTAATGTCCACTCAATCCAAGCCTTTTTGAAAGCTTCAATGTGCCAGTGCATAAAAAATAATCAGAAGTTACAGCTGAATTCAGATTCTTGAAAAAAAAATTAAAAAAATTAAATTCCCCTTCTTTATGCAGACTAAAGTTAAACACAGGCTTTTTTAGAAATAAAAGGTATCTAAATGACATTTTTCAAGTTCACTGAAGGGCTGCATTGCTTTACCAGAAACACCACCACGTAAATCTCAACGTTGTCAGCAACTGGCATGACAGACTGGTTCAAGGGGCTAAAAATATCCCAGAGCTCTGTCATCGGAACAGAAGTTGGGGAAGTAAAACTCCTAAATCTAAAATAACTTCTGGTACTCACAGAACTGCAGTTACATTAAATAAACCTCCAGGACTCTCAGAGCAGCCTCCAAGCTCTGCTGCTGCTGGAAGGAATTGGGACCTAAAAATTCTTGCAGTGAGTTTAGCACTGTTTTTTCTTGGGATACAGGTGAGGATTCCATGGATTTCTGCTTCCTTTCCTTTTCCCTCTTCTACCCAACAGCACAGCCTCATAAATCTGAATTTCCATGGATTCAGCAAGCTTAGGAAATAAAGAGGAGGGAAAAGGTTTTAGAGAGAGAGACTCCATGAGCAAACACCTTCCTGGAGCACACCTGAAGCTCCATCTCACACTCTCAGCAATCACAGCATCATTCCTTGAGCTGGAACAGCCCAAATTCCTCAACCCCATTAAATGTAAAACAACTTTCCAGGGACAAACTTACCCCTTGGCTTCCTTGAAACTGGATGACTGGTTTTGACGTCACAGCATCCTACAAAAACAAGTGGAAAAACAAAAATTACCTCAGAGAAATTCTAACCTCCAACGTTCGCCGCCAAGCCACACTCAAGTTTGATTTGTACCCGGAAAAAGGATAAGCTAAGGTCACCCTGAGCTCAGGAGAGGAGCAGCTCAGAGGTGACACTTGGTTCCTCCCAACCCCTCCACCACATTTTGGGCACAGAACAGCTCAGCTTTGGTGCTTATGTAAGTTTTGAATTAAAAAATGGACACTTGAAGGGAAAATTTATTCCAGTTCTCGGCCTGAGAGGACGCAAAGCGAATTTTTTCCAAGAGAAAGCTGGCAATCCTTTGGAAAAGCAAACTGCAGCTCCGTTGCAAAATCCTGTTGTTACTTTGCCTGTTTCAACAATTGGCCTCTTCCTCCAGGCTCAGCTGCTTACATTTAAAAAATTGTATCCCTGTGACTCTAAAACTGCTCAGTTTCAGCCTTTTTGCCTCGCTGTCATTTTAGAGATCCCAAAGACACTTCAATTCCAAGTCTCACCTGAGGTTCTAACTGAAGAAAAAAGTACCAGACCCAACCCAAGCCACGCTGAGTTTGGATCTCTCCAATTCCAGCAGAACTGGGGCTGGGGATGTTTTCTTTCCTAAATCACACAAAGCACCCAAGACAGGAATTGTGCTCCACGGGGCTCGTGGGACCCCACTGTGAAGCTTTCCAAAGGGACAGAAGAATTTAGAAAGAAGTTGAAAGTATCATTTATAAGCGAAAATGTTGTCATGTGTATAGGAGACACATTTCCATGGGAAACCACCAGGAATTTGGGAAAACAAGCCCAAAACATGAGTTGGATTGTGCTGTTTGTATCACCCAATTTCCAATGGATTAGAAAAATAGATATTTAAATTTTAGCAGCAAGAGAGTTAAACAGCTTGAAATTCATGAAGTTAACCATCCCTCATAAAACTTTTCCAGCCCAGCAGTGAAGAATCTCAGGCACGACATCAACAAAAAAGTGGATAAATTCACCAGCAAAATAAAAATCCTTTTAGCCCAGATAAACCTAACAAAACTTGGATGGCTAAACCCAGCCCAAGACAGAGTCTGAGTCTTTGAAGAGCCCATCCAATAGGATTTCCCAGATCTGCATCACACCCAGGATCATTACAGGACATTTATGATGCTGAGGAAAGCAGGAACACACTCAGAGCTGACAGCACTCCCCGAGTGCTGGATAAAGACTTTTATAGACCCAGAACAACCTTTAGAAAAGCACCAATAAACAACATCTTGCTCTTGGTACAGAGATCACTGAATTCCTCGAGTGCCACGACACTGCATTCCACAGCACACTGTTCATGGACAGCCTGGCCAGCTTTTTGTTCCCCGTGTCCAGAAATTCATAGGAACATACTTGAGCAAACAAGCATTTGAAACATGATAAAAATCTGAATTTAAGGAAAAAAAAAAAAAAAACACCAAAAAAAAAAAACAACCCAAATCAACCCATGTGGTTCTTGTACAGCAAATTACAGATTTGGAAAGTTCTGCTCTTTGGTCTGGAAAGTTGTTTAAGGGGAACAAAAAGGAGGTAAGGAGGATGGAAGTGGAATAAGGAGGCAGGAGCAAAAGTCCTGATGCACAAATCAGACATGGTTTAATTACAGAACTTATAAATCCCACAATCTACAAATAAACTGGTTTGAAGTTGAGTAATATCAGCTTTATGCAAGTTGAATGGCAAAGCTGAGATGTTATTTCCCAAAATTCAGTGTTTCTGTCTGTGCCTGTCTGGGATCCTTGTGGAGGAATATCAGTGTTGGAACTCCCAGCCAGGCTCCAGAGGGGATCACAGGATTTGGATGGACACTGCAAATCCCAGCTCCCTTTTGAGGCAGGGAAGGACTTTTGGCATCTCAGCAGCACCATCCCTGAACCTCCCCTGATGTCCGATTCCTTGGCTACAGCTCGTTCAGGATGTTCATGGAAGCGGAGAGCACACTGCACACCCTACACTAATTAAGGATGTGACTCTAAGTACCTTTATTAGATGAAATTAAATCCCTGCATGGACACCTTCATTCAGAAGAAAACAGAACAGATGAATGACGTGAAACCAAATTAAAACCACATTTCCATTTATATCTTCATTTGGATTAACTTCCCTGGATGTTTTTGGATGGACAACCCCGATTATCAAAAGTTCCTGCTGCCCTTTCCAAAACCCCCCTGTCATTTTCTGAAGAGTCACCACTTAATTCCTCTTCCTTAGTGATACCATGACTGAACTTCCTGTGTTACAGCTCCTAGAAATGCCATTCCATCCCTTTTGAGTGGGAACAAGCTCTTTGCCTCTGCCCTTCCAATTAAACCAAGTCACCTCCTCAGCCCTGGATGCAGCAAATCCTTGGCAAATCAAGGATGCTGATGAAACCTCATCTTTATGTTAAAACAAGGCAGATTTGTCCAAGCAAAGGGGCACAACCTCATCCCCTTCCAATGAATTCCAGCTTTATCCCTCCAGGACACTCTCTGGGTTTAAAAACAGCTGCTGGCAGGTGATTAAAGATAAAAATCCGAGGAAGAAAAGCACAGTTCAGGTGCTTTGCAGCAGCCACCTGTCAGGTGAGCAGGTTTTATGCTGCAGCCAGGTACCAGATACTCATCCCTGCAGCTCATCCACGAGGGTGGATGGAAGGAGCACAATTCCTGGGATCTTCCTGGGATCTGTGGGGCCAGGGAACACAATTCCTGGGATCTGTGGGGACAGGGAACATGCAGGAAGGAGCACAATTCCTGGGATCTGTGGGATCAAGGAATACAATTCCTGGGATCTTCCTGGGATCAGTGAGGACCACCACAGAGAACCTGCAGTTTCCAGAGGCAGCAAACCCCTTTAAACACACCTCAGATGCAGGAATTCCATTCCTGCCCATGCCACTGTTCCAGCTGAATGCTTCCTGACCAGCTGGAAGGTTGGCAAAGCATTCCCAAAGCTCCAGAGGTCGCCAGGTCCCACAAGGAGCTGCGTCAAACTTCCTCTGGAACAGCAAAGGAGCTGCTGGGCCAGAGCAGGGCTCATCCTACAGCCCCAGAGCTCTTCAGGAATAACTCCCAAAGGAACATCCAAACCACAGCTGCACCTCTGAGATCTACCCAAACTGGAATTACCAGCTTCAGCCTCTCCACCTGACAGGAAAACAGACCCTCAGAAGGAGCCTGGGTACACCCTGGCATCAACTCCATAAAATTTCATTTATTTGCCACCTGGAAAGAGAACTTCCACATCTCCATGCCCAGTTCCCTGCTTTCCACAGCTCCTGCTGTATTCCCTGGGAATGATGGAGAAAAATAAAGCCCTTAAAGCTCTGCTCTGGGATGCCAACATGAATAAAACCCCACAGACCCAAGTGGTTTTTGTCAGTCCTCCGCATAACATAAGATTATTTCAAAAGTCATGAGATTAAACCAGAAAAACCCCAAAACTCATCCCCAGAGCTCCCACAGGATCTTTGGCTTTTATTATTACAGTATTATGCTCATCCTTCAGTTTCTCTGGGCTAGAGGAGAGCAAGAAACCCTAAAGAGAGGCTCTGAAAGCTCACAGAGGTGGTGACAAACAGCTCCTCACACTTAAATATTCCAGGTCTGGCACGTGGAAGCTGAGGAAAAAACAGGAAGAACAAGAAAGTGTCAATAAAAGATGGAAGAATTGAAAGGAAAACTAATCATTTTATCAGGGCTGATTGAAGCTGGCAAAATGTTTTCAACACCTTCAGAGGAAAAGCTGGATGGGATGTTCCTACCCAGGATAAGAAAGGACACTGGAAACACTCAGGTCTAGGAGCCAGCTGGAAAGCTCTTAGTTTCTTCAGGGAAATACAGATAATTAAAGAAGACATCATTTTGGGAAGTTCTGTCATATATTTACTGGAATTTATACTGAAGGCTGTGTTCTATGGAAAATATTTGCCTAAACTTAGTATTGAGGTGTTTGTCTGTTTTGTTGGATGTTCAGAGTCCCCAGTGCCCAGAGTGCAACTGAAAATTTACCTTATTTGTGTTGGAACAAGGGGATTATTTTCTGAATTTAAAGCTTCTTACAAAGAGTTAAAGTAAGTAGCAAGAATCCCAATAAATATACAGAGAAACTACAAAACTCTGCTAACCAAGGCTGGCATTAATGGGATGTTTCCAACCATCATTTGCAATTCCAGGTAAAACCAGTGCCCAGGTAAAGCTGCTGCACCTCAGGAAGCAGTTACAAAAATGGAAACAACAAGAAATTGCTTAAAAAGCACAAATTTCAGACTCTGTAATGCCCCAAACTCCAAGTTCCTCTTTAATTCTTTGGTTATGACTGGTTTATGTTTATTTAGCCCACACAGCAAGGTCCAAATATAGGCAAGGCTCCCTCCCCTGCTTCCTCTGGCTTCCCAGCACAACTGGGTGCATAAAAAGGCCCCAAATCCAGGAGGATCCTCAGTTTAAGCACACCTGGATACCTGGAAAAAGCTCCTGCAGAGCTATTTTGGTTTTAAACACCCTCCTCAAGAGCTTGCAAAGCAAACCAGAGTCCACAGGCAGAGCAGATCCACCCCATCCCAGGAGACACCTCCGAGTCCCCGAGTTCATTAGCAGCAAGAACCACAAACCCCAAGGGAAAGGAATACCCTGGAATGGACCCACAGCTCCAAGTGAGGCTGTGTGAAGTTTGCTGGCAGCCAATTAGCCCAAGCTGGCCCAGGAGAGACCAACTGAGGCTGCTCCCAGGACATTCCACTATTCCAAGGCTTGTATTTACCTCCTCCCAGAAACTCAGCAGCCTAAAAAGCCTCCTGAATATTCCTTTTTTTCATGTCCCATCTATTACTTATGGAATTAAAACACCGTCTCTCTGCAACACAATTTCCATCTGCAATTTGGGGCCTCTCAAGGATCCCGTTTGAAGTTGAGCACAGATGGGCTGGAGTCTGCCACAACTCGAAAATTACAGTTTTGCTATTCAAATCCAACATTCTCATGGAAAGAGCCTTAGAAATTCCATGTAAATCCACCACTGTTTGAGGCCTTCCACTCAAGAGAGGTGCCAGCTGCCCAGGTGAGCCATGGGGATGCTGCTGGAGGATTTAGGATTCACATCCTTCCAGGGATGCTGATGGGATCCTGCAAATCCCAGGGAGCAGGAGCAGAGCAGGGTGTGACAGGAGTTCCTCAGGCAGCAATCCCCAAATTAGCCCATGGACACCTCTGCTCAGTCCTCCTCTCCAAGATAATCCAATTTATCACCCTGATGCTCTCACAGTACCCCCCCCCCCCCCCATCATTTTCCTCTCCCCAACATTTAAAGGAATTTATTTTGGGCAGAAGTGAACACTCAGGCTTTTAACACAAATAATTATTAAAAAGGTGCTTTTGATGAAGGTTTAAGGGCTGGACTCTCACCAATTACTCTAAACTGCAGTCTGTATTTATTATTTATCATTTGCCTAATAGGCATTAATGGACACATTATCACCATAATATTAAAGCATCTACAAATCCTGCCCAGAAGTACAAACAGCAATAAAATGCTCAAAAGCTTTTATGTCAGCCAAAATGCTACACTGTATGTTTGAAAGTTTTTAATTGCTAAACTGCAAAAGGCACACTGGCTTCTTTGGTTATAATTGCATCATTTAAAGTGGGCTGTTACAGCACAAATGTTGCTTCCTCAGTAGTTTAATTTTCCAGGGTTAAAAATCGAGTGTGTTTCTATAAGATAGAAAATAAAGGAGTTTAAAGTGTCAGCTCAAAAAAATCCTCAACTTGATTTGATGAAATTTATGGTTATGTTAAAGAATTTTACCATTCCCAGCTCCTTAAACTTACAGAATTTCATTTACCATTGCCAGCTCCAGAGTTACAGAATTTCACCATTCCCAGCTCCAGAGTTACAGTTATAGAATTTCACCATTCCCAGCTCCAGAGTTACAGAATTTCACCATTCCCAGCCCCTCAGAGTTACAGAATTTCACCATTCTAATAAAATTACCAATTTTACCAGGAAGCATCAGGAGCAGGCTTTGACATCTACACACTGAGCATCCCAGCTATCCTCCCACTTGAAACGCAGAAAGACTCAACTTTTGTGTAAAGTTTAGAGAGTAAGACACATGATTAAGTTAAAAACCAAACTGTAGCCTAATGGAAACGCTTTGTCCTGCCCTGTACAGCAGAAAGCCAGGCCCTAAATGGACAATAGCCTGTATCAGCAAAGCAGAGAGCAATTAAACCCCACTGTCATCAAGATGTCACCCCACAGGCACGAGAGCTGAGCCAGCCGTGCAGCCTGTTCTCTCTCGCATGCCTGGAGCTTCTGATCTCAGCTAATCCAGGTTAAAAAGCTCCTCCTGGATAAAATGCAGGGTGTTTGTTGGATCCCTGCTGCAGAACTCAGTTGGGGACTCAAACTGAACCAAGCTGTGCATGGGCGAGGCACCCCCGTCCCTGCAGCTCCCTGCTCGGGCAGTGCCAGAGCTCCTTCAGTCAGGAATCAGGGGAAGGAGATGGAATTAGGATACTTGAACCCCATGGCTCCCCAAATACCCATCCCAAAAACTCGGGACAAGGGATAGAGGTGGAGGCTCTCCAGCCTTGATGATAGGCTGCAGCACATGGTGATTTTTGTCAGATTCCCACTGATTTTTTCATGGAATAATGGAATGGTTTGGGTTGGCAGGGACCTTAAACCCCATCCAGATCCATCCCCTGCCACTAACCCAGGTTGCTCAAGCCCAGCAGAAGTTTTTTGTTTCAATTTGCTAACTCCAAGTAAAACTTTCCAGCGCTACAAAGGAATCTTTTGCTTCCCAGCACATCATTAGGTGATGATTTTTCTGCATTTGCAAAAAAAAGAAAAAAGCTTTAAACTCCCAAAGAACAAACAGCTCTGACACAGTCTGATCCTCTGGTCATCCTCAGCACCAGAGCACAAACCTTGGGAAAGGTGGGTTTGGGAAGGGAGCTCCAGCTCCCCACGCATCCCAAAAAATCCTGGAGCACATTGCTCCCAACCATCAAGCCAGGATGTTTGGCCAGCACAAGGCACAGTAGTTTTCCACCAGGAAGGAAAGCTGAGCACAGAGGCAATTTAGGCAATGCCTTTCAGGAAGAAAATTAAAAGGAGGCTCAAATCCTTTGAGAAATAATTAAAGTATTGTGAATTGGTATCGAGTTTACTCAGCCCACTGTGGAACAGGAGACTTTGTTTGGCTGGAGCAGAGCCTGGCTCTGGCAAACAGAGCAGCCCCATCCACTGGGCTCAGCCCTTCCCCAGAGCAGGCACCACCAAAAGCCTTCCTGCAATCCCTGCTCCCAAATTTCTATGGCAGTGCAGACACAAGAACTGAGCAACTCTTTCATGAGCACAGACGTGGACAGGGATTTGCTCTGCAATAAATATGAACACGCAGAGGGGCTGAAATGGCTGCAAGGAGGAAATGCTCTGTCTCCAAAGAATATTCCAGTTTGTTTATGCAGAGCTGGCACTTGCTGAGGACACTGAAGAGTTAAATTCACCTGCCTGCAGGAAAAAGCTCCCCTGTCAGGGCATGGGGAGAGACACTGCAAGAGGACAGGAAGATACAGGTTCATTTCAAGAGCTACAACATTTTTATTCCAAACATAGTTCCCTTTAGAATGACCAGTCAGTTTCATTGCTGCTTCCTGGACACCCAGCTTCACTGCTGGATGGGATCTGGGGGCTCTGTCTGGCTGAAGATGGAAAGCAGAAGAAAACCACCCCAAAACCAGAGTGGACTCCAAATCCAGCCCCAAAAACGAGAGGCCTTCAAACCCACCCCAAAACCAGAGTGGTCCAAGGTCAGGGGGAAGGTGGATGGCAAGAAAGAGGAAAAGATCAAAGAGGGTTTGTGGCACCACGGGCTCCCAATTAACTCAGCCACAGCTCCAGATCTCAGGAGCAGAGGCAGGAGTTGGCCTCCTGTGGGAATCCAACTTGGGAGACTCTGGGCACGTTTCCCAACGGGACAATTCTCCTTTTTTAACTTCATGTCTTCCCTCTTTGCTTCTGCACTGAGTTAAGGCAGACCTGCTCATTAAGGAGAGCAATAATCATAAAGTCTCATCACCAGGCTGCCACAAGGGCTGTAATGATGATTATCTGCAGTTTAATCATGACAAACTCCCACCAATCCCACTGTTAACAAGATGGGGCTGCTCAGGGAGGCTTTGTCAGAAGACCAGGAGCCAACTCCCACGACTTCCAAAGGCTTAGGGAGGAAAGGCTTTTGGAAGGAAAAAAGCTCCTCTGCATCCCTGTGCAGCTTCCAGTGCTTAGAACTGATCAAAGCAGTCAAAATCAATTAAAAATGTCTATAATGAAAGAATTACTAATTCACAGAACACGGTGCCCATTTTTAGTGTAATAACCCAGGAGTTTCCTTCCTGAAAGTAAAAAAAAAACCTCCCAGTTTTGATACAATTACTGCATCTCCCTGAAAAGGAAGTTTCATTTTGTGTGAGTGGATTTTCTGCATCCGTTACTCACTCCAGAAGGGTGTTCCAGACCCTCCCTGACACTGAGAACCAGCAGCCCTCAAAGCTATTTTAATTTCATTACTCAGTGTTGCATTCTTGAGTCAAAACTGTCCCTTCAAACACTTTTACCTTTATTTCAGTCTTGTCCTGCTCCCCTTGAGACAGAGGTTCAAGGATGCCTTTCCCTTTTTCACAAGCACACCAGAAATCAGCAAAATTCTGCACTAACTCTTCTTTTTATCACCCCTTTTTCCTGAAGGGATTTTTCTCCTTTAACTCTGACTACAAGCAATAAAAGGTAAAAGTGGGAAAGCATAAAACAAGTTGCAACAACATTTCCCAAAGCTCTCCTCCAAAGATAATGCTGTGCTGGCAAATTCATTGCAAAAAAAAAAAAAAAAAAACCAAACAAACCAAGTACCTAGAAATAAGTCCTATTGTTTCATGACTTGCAACTAATTTGAGGAAGAGTTAAATGAACAAATCCCAATGCTCTTCTGTTATTAAAAGTAGCAAATCTAGAGTAGGTTGCTTATACAGGAAGAAAGAAATGGTTGAAGCAAAATTAATTTTGAATTTAAGTCTGCTCATATGGCCCAGGTCTGTCACTCTCTTGCAGAGCAGCGCTGCCTGGCTTTGAGCAGTTACAGTAAATTAAAGACAGGGTAGAAAAAAGGAAGGTAAATATTGGTATTTCTAAAGTGCAGGCAAAGGAAAGCAAACCCTTAGATTTGTTTTTCAAACACACGGATTTGCTTTGAAGCACTGTTTGCAACAAAAAACAGTAATGCAGAATGAAGTTTCCTGTTCTGCCTCCTTATATTGGAAATACTGATAACATTAAATAGGAATTCTTTTATTAAATATTATATTAAATATTATATTTAACATGATATTAAATATTCCTCTAAGAGAAGTCCAGCAGTATCTGCAGCATCTGCACATATTTGCATTGCAAGACAATTCAGAGACCTCAGTCTGGCAAAAATCCCATTAAGACATCCATGCCCAAAATTCCCTGGGTAATCATCTCTTGCATGCAACACTGCTTGTTTTTGCAGCAGCATTTTACTGGAGTTATCAGATGATCCTGTTAAATTGGGAAAGGACTGAGGGGAAAAGAAACAACACCACAACAACAAAACTGGCAGAAGGAAACTGAATCATCCAAAATTCCCAACTCTGCTAAAGGTGACCAGCAGTGCTGGTTTTCCCTGGAGGAGTCACTCGTTATGAGCCAAGAATTCAGGGGGGTTAGATGTTCTCAGATTAATATTTTAAGAGTCATTCCTGTCGAACAAGACACCTTGAATGAAGCCTTCTGTGCTGTCTCTGGCAGAAGGGGGAAGTTTGCTGATTTTGAGGTGCTGGAGATGCAGCCACCTCTGCAACAACCCCAAAAGCCTTGTGGAAATTACAAGAAAAACAAACTTCCATCATGGAAATCACTTGGCTCCTCTTGGAGATGGCACTTTTCCCTGATTTTAGCCTTTCTGAAGCAATGCAGCAATACAGTTTTGGGGCTCAGAGGGTAAAATAAGTAAAAGCTTTTCCAGGACCAGCTGTATCAAATGTATCTACTACAAGTATTTTGCTTTCTTCGCTGTACAAAACGCCCAACTGCCAGAAGAAAATGTTTCCCAAATTAATACAGAAAAGTGTGTCACGATAGCACATCTTAACTCCCCCTCATCCCCATCATGGATAAATAAAGCTTCCAGAACTGATTAAGACACCCAAGCTCCTCCATCCGAGGCTGACGGCCACACAAGTGATGGGAAGTGACTACAGAACCACATTTAGGGCTGGGATTTGTTCCACTGGCCCCTCCAGAAGTTTTCCTTAAATAAAGCATTTCACCCCTGGTTCAAACTCCCCCACCTGTCAAACACAGGTGATGTTTCCCAAATGGAAAGCAAGAGCTGGGTCAAACTGGTACCTGCAAACCAGGGATCCTCAAATCCCAGGAAAATCATGGGATCACTGAACACCTTGAGTTGGAAGGGATTCCTCACAAGGAATATCAAAATCTCCAGCTCCTGACCATGCACAGACACCCCAACAATCCCCCCCTGTGCCTGGATGGGGATCCTTGAAAACAACTACAGAGCAGCAGGAGACACATGAAAGAAGAAAATTAAAGTGTATTAAGAACAGCTTAATAAACAACTTGGAATAAACTTTTCAGAGACAACAGCTCAGGCACAGTTTTAAAACCACAACCTTTAAGTTAGACTGAAAAGTAAGGATTCATTTAAATCCCATTTATGCTGGAATGCCCAAGTATTCTAACACTGGCTGGCTCCAAGTCTGCCTAAGAGAAAGGAAGAAGGATACTCTTGAATTACACCAGGTGGATTTCACTGAACACTGAGGCACCTCAGCTCAGACTGCAAGTACCATTCCAATAATAGTTTTATAAAAACACTGAATGGGTCCAGTCAGCTACAGCTCAGTTAAAAATAAATATCTTAAATGCCTTCCAATATACCTGCATTGCTGTGATCTTCATCAACCTCTGGGTTTCCAATTATTATTGTTTTTAAGCTGTTTTTCTTTCACCCATCAGGTTAAAAAGCCACACAGGCACAAAGAGAAGCTGGCTAAGTACAGTTCCAAAATTGCCAGCAAATGTACACTTAAGAGAGAGCTGGTGGAAAAATCTGTCAGTTTGGCATCTCCAGCATTATATGTAACGAAAAAAGGTAATTCACCTTTTCAGCCCCAGTCAAGGTAACATGGCTTTTACAGCCAAGATGTTATTTGGAGCAGTTTTACTGTGTCAGGCTGCTCATGCAGAGCCAGCTGAGACACTTAATACGTGAAAATTAAAACAAGCGATTAAACACAGCAACACTGGGTTACAACTTATAAAACAGGAGTAGTGAAATATCAGAAGCTGACAGTTGTTTCTGACCTAGTTTTCACTGGAGAACAGTCAAAGAGCTGAAAAGACTGAGGCGAGGCTGAAGGTGCAGAAATTCCAGTAGTGCTGGGGAACAGGATTAGAGGAAAAGCCTTCAGACATTCAAAGGACTGAGGGAGCGTCACGGAGAACAGGGAGGTTCAAGAGCTCGGGTTCAGTGGCAAGTGACATCCTGGGGAGCAGGAGGGACAGGAGGGCTTCAGCCAGGTGGGGATGAAGTCAGAGGTGATGCAGGACCTCCTCAATGGGGCAGCAGGAGGCCAAGTTGAGCAGGAGAGAAAACCTCAAACACAGGAAAGAATCATTTTTAAAACATCGTGCCTGGATTTCAGGAGGTATTTTCGTTGCTTTTCTTCTGAGAACACAAGTGTGCTGTCAAACACCTGGGCTCATTTGAATAACAAGAGGAAAAATTAAACCCCTTTATGCAAGAGAACTGCAAGTACCCAGCAGAGATCCGGGGAGGGGGGGCTGGTGCAAGGAAAGCCAGGTGATCCCATCCCAGTAAGCTGTTCACATGTCTCCCTCTATTCTGCAGCTCCAAATTTATTTCCACCAGGCAGCTCCACGCTGGTTTTAAGCCTCATTAAGGAGCAGTATGTTGCTGGGCTGACATGTCAAATTTTTAAATGACCTTTGTACCACCAACAGCGTTACCAAGCTGCTAAGAACAGGGGGACAAGAAAAAAAACCAAAAACCAAACAAAACAAACAAGTGGTTTTCCATGATTAGGAGAGGTACGTCGTCGTGGCTGTTTGCATTTATTTGAGTTCCAAAAAAACTCCCACCTGTTCGTAAAGCGAGCCATAAAAAAAAAAAAAAAAGAGCAATTCTCTCTGAAGGGCAACTGTGACGGCATCAGCACTGCTGGCCATTCTTAACGTGGGACTTATCACACAAGGTAAACAGGAGTGACTATCAGTTAATGAACAACACAACCCCGAGGCTGAATTTTAAAGAGCATTTTCTCCACTGCAATCTTTTAATGAAAATACAGCAGTTCAAACCCACCAAATTTGCTTACGAAAGTGCAATTTATTTTAGGACATATTAAGACACCAGGGCTGATTCACTTGACTATGTGCTCATAAGGTGGCTTAAATGAGCTGCTGAAACATCAGAATGATCCTTATCTTCCACAGGGCTTCACTCCTTTTTCTTGCAAGAGAAAAATATAGAAAGACAATTGAGAGATCAGATTGACGAACCCGTTCAACCATCCCGGAACAAATCTCACCTCACACTGCTGAGCCCAGGAAAACAAGCCTGGACCAGTTCTGTTTTCCTTGTGCCCAGCTATATCCTAGTGACACTCAGAGGGAAGAGTAATTACTAGTCTGAGAAAGTTCTGCTGAAGATGATCTTCAGATGTTCCTCACGGAGTCACAGACAGCGCTGCTGGAAGAGGCTCCGATAAACCAAAGTCAGAGCCTGGATCCTGAAGGAATCCCAGAGAAATCTGACCAGCAACACCACAAGGGCCAGAGCAACCTCAAAAGCTAAAGCAAGATGCTCAGACACAGATTCTTTTGGCCCCCAGGCAAACAGAGGGGCTCCAGTGCCAACCAGGACAGTGGGATCACAAACCTGACAGACGCTCGGAATTCAGCAGGGGTGTCACCCAAACTTCCTACCATCTCCACAGGGGAGAAAGCAATAAAGCACTCAAATATTCCAGGTTTTTTTTTCCCTATCACTGAGGGAAGCTGCCTGAAAAAAATCCAGCTGAAAATACTGAGCAAGAGAACCTCTCTAGATTTCCTACCATGATAGAACTTTGTATTACATACCCTCTGCTAACAGCCTCCTCCAGCTTCCAGGGATGCTTTCTCCAGGAGAAAAGTGAAGGCAGTTGCCTGAAGAAGTTAAATTAGGTGCTGCCTTTACTTCAGCAAGAAGCACAGAACCTGCACTGTTTCAGCTACCTCTGTATTTGCACTGCCAGGCTGGTCAGTAACAAACCTGCTCCAAAAATAAAGTGACAAACAGTAAAAGAAAGAACACACTCTTCTCAACTGGCAAAAATCTACCTAAAAAATAAGTCAGATGTTTCTTTGCTCTCCGCAAGGACACCTGAGAAAGTTCAGGTTACAACGAATTCCAAAAATAAACATGAAAAATTTTCAGATAAGAAGAGGAAAAACATACCAGGGCTGCTGACCAAACAGGGAGCAACCACAGTGCCACGAAAAGACTCCCCAGGTCTGAGCCCGAAAACCCTCAGAGAATTCAGACATTCAGACAGAGAATCTCTCTTGCCTGGCAGAGGCAGCTCAGCCAATTCACACATGCAAAAGAAGTGGTGTGGCCACTGAGCCGGCACTTAATTGTCTGACCAGAATTTTTGGTCTAAATTTAACAATCCAGGCAAGTCATAGTTAGCTGGAACGTTTTGCTCTCTTAGCCCATCTGAGTTAGGGTAAATGTGTTTCTTCCTGCTGTCAGCATCAGTAAATTTAGTCTTAATGACAAGTAAAACGTCTTTAGATGCAGTTAAATGGCTTTAATTGTATGAGAGAGCTCAAACTTGCAGCCCAATGCAAGCAGCACCCACATTAGGTACAGTTCCAAATGGTTGCAGGAAGGTTGTGGAAACATGCCTGGAACTATAACATCAAACCTTCCAGGTAATAAATCTATTTCTTCTCCCCCTTCACGTTAAGAAACCCCAAAGTGCTCTGGATTTTAATGCATTAAGAACAAAGTCCGTAATTCACGAGCAGAAAAATGTTTGCTGTTGGTTTTAATCACCACCACGTTCCACGTCAACCCCAGCGCCTGCTCCAAACAGATCCAAGATATCCCATTTACGCCCCTAAATGTTAAATATGTTTTACTTTATCCATTACTGCCTCCCTCTTCCCATTTCCACATTGGCAAAGATTAAACACGAAGCCGCTTCCTGAGCGGAGCTGGGTGTTTTGGGACTCTCCACAACTCCAGGCTGGGAGAACTGGTTTGTGACAATGCACTCGCTCGGCTGCATCATTCTCCTCTGGAAAACCACACTTTATTTCTGGAATAAAAACAAGGATTGGGAGCTGCGACATGTGTCAGGAACACGGGAGCTTTCAGATGCTTAGCCACCCCAGTGGCATTAGGGAATGAAGACCTCAACGAGGCAGGGAGCATTTGGGATTTGCAGCAGGAAAAGCAGCAGCAGCTTCCCACAAAACACACAGATAACCAAAGGTTCTTTTTAGTGCTGATTAAACGAGAGAAGGAAGCAGAGCTTGTGGCCAGGACCACCAGGCTCCCATCAAAACACAGCTGCCCTGCAAGGACACGGGGTGGGAACAGCGAGCAAGGTCACAGCCACGGGTGTCACCGAAAGCACTTTTCAAAAGAAATTGGTCACAGAGCTCCTACGCACTTCTTAAGGGACTATTTATGGGAGCAGAAGTTGTTCTTAATTCTGCGAGAAGCAGAAGCAGAGGTCACGATTGGGGCTCCAGCAGCTCTGAGGGCTGAACATCCCTGGAAGGGGGGAACAGGTGCTGCCAGGCTTTTCAAAAATCTATTTTAATGCCACAGGAACTCTCGTTTCAGACCAAAGTCCTGCTCAGCACTGTCTGCAGTCAGCAGGATCTGCCTCAGACGCTGCTGAAGGAAATGAAGACACCCTGTGACAGAGGCTCCGACCTTCCCAGCTCCGTCTTTTACAGCAGTTTCACTCTGAATCACGAATTTCCGCCTCCGTTTGGGGCCGGCTGCTGGAGCCCCACAAAGTCAGGGAGTTAATGAGCTGCTGTCACCTAATCAGGGCGGCCACACCGTCCCTCTGGCAAGTGGCAGACGCACAGGGAGCACTTCAAAGGCCCCGAAACTCTCCCTGGGAGCGAGGGCTGCTCCCTTCCCCAGCATCCTAGTGGCAAGGTGAGCCCAGCCAGAGCCGGCTCGCTGGCCTTATATGGCTTCCAAGGCACAATTTCTGCTTGCCCAAGCTCAGGCAGGGTGGAAAAATTTGCTTCCTTGCTACTCCGCCCATGCCGGGCTCCGAAAAGCATCCACTGAATCCTGGATGGGGAAGGAATGGAAGAATTTACACTGCTCAGCTCCCTGGAAGAGTAAAGCCACGGCTTTGGCAGCACCCTGGGCCACCTCGAACACCGGGGGAGCAGAGGGAGCCTGACATGCAAGCAGGGGTGCAGAGACAAGGTGGAACCACAGCTTTTATTCTCTGCATTCCCTCTGAAAAATTCTGATTTTTCTTGCTATTCAACTGCACTTAAGCCTTTCATATTTGATGGCAGCAAGCTTTACAGGTTAACAAGGAGCTGGGAACATTATTTCCTTTCACTGATTTAGCCATAATACACTTTATTATATACCAGGAGCACAGAAAACAGCCCTGGCTCAGGGTTCCACGCTGTTTTCTGCACAAGTCAGTATTACTGTCAACATTTCTGAAGCCAGTTCTACCTTCTGGTCACAGTGAGGTCCATGTTATCCAGGTTTGGTGTCATTATCAATTTCTCTGAGCATCACAAACAGACCAACCCTCCTATTCACTAAACAAACACAGCCACATCCATCATCCTCAATATTCACAAGTGCTGGCAAAAAACAGAGCCCAGTGCACACAGGCAATTAAAAAGCTGCTTAATTTTCAATAAATGCTCTCCTTCTGTGGATTATAAAGTTGTTTTTTACTAAAAATGTCTGCACAGTTACTTTTTTCCCCAGCCTTGTTGGCCTGTATCAAGATCATCCCTTTTTTCACAGCACATTTCTCTCAGTGCAAGAAGCAGGCAGAGATTTATCTGCAGCCATCAGGGGTTTGTCCTTGCTCTCACCTGCTGGTCACCAAATGGCAGAACCCTGCTCATCCACACACAGATTTTCTCAAAAGACAGAAAAAGGGTGGCAAAGGAGCTTATAAAACCAAGTTCTGCCCATTCCCTTGTTCCCTTCTTTTTTGGGGACTGGGAAAGGCAGAAACACAGCCCGTTTGATTTTCTCATAGAAACCAGGAGCCAAAACCAACTGAAATCAGCGCCGGAGCTGGAAAGGTACAACAAAACTCACACAAACATAAAGTCTAGACACTGAAATGTGGAAATATGATTCAAATAACCACAACTGGCACACAACACACTGATTGCAGCCCATCGCAGAATGGGCCTCAGTGGGGAGGAATATAGAAGGAAGATTAAATTAGTTCTTCCACCTCAGCTGTAGAAAATATGGATCCTGTGGGCACAGTGATATGGATTGAGCCGGAGTTTCTTCCGTCCTGCTGGGATTTTTGTTAGGATTTTAAGTAACACACATCTGCTCTTGCTAAATAACAACAATCAGCTTAAACTGTCATACAGAATCATAGAATCACAGAATGGTTTGGGTTAGGAAAAAAATCACTAAAACCAGTTTATTCCACCCCACATTACAAGCAGGGACACCTTCCCCTATCCCAGGTTGCTCTAAGTTGGCCTTGGACACTTCCAGGGCTGGGGCAGACCCAGTCCTTCCAGACCTGTTCCTGTCTCCCCATCACTGATCCCATACGAACCTGCCCCGGCTGCCACATGGCTACCCTTATCAAAGCATGGCTGAACTCATATGTGCTCAAAATACAGAGCCAAGTAGCCAAGAGGATGTTTGTGCTGATGAAATCTAAATACTACAAAGATTTAGGCAATTGGCTGCTCACAGGAAGTTTTGTGGTACCTGCTGAACTGCATCACGTGTGGACACAAACCTCAAGGCCTAAGTCTGTGTCTACTGTTAAACCCAACAGCACAGAATGGAGCCCAAAAGGAAAAATATCTCAGCTTTCCACAAGAATTTGCACTGAAGTGTTCTCTCCTGCATAAAAGCCTGCACAGAGGGTTAACCACGATCAGACTGCACCAGACCAGGGAAGACTCCAGGAGGGTGGAGGTGGGCAGCTCAGTCAAGCCCTGCTCACCAGTGCTGACCTCTTTTTGAGTTAAACAAATGCTGGTTTCTTTAAATTAGAAAAAGGCACTAGTCCAATGTAAAGAAAGGAGAGACCAAGTGCACAGAGCTATGTTTTTTCTAGACTGTAATGCAAAAAGGATTGGATTTTGGGAAGTCTGCTCTCCCACTGCAGCAGGGATACACATACCACTCAGCAAACCGACTGCTGAAGGGTTTTGCACTCTCTTTAATATATAAAGGCTTGGAAAAATACCCAAACCCCACCAAAATCCCCAGTCAGAAGGCAATACCAGATTACCAGGGTGTGCAAAAGTTGCCTTATGTACGTGGGATGTTTCTAAGTAACACATGAGCTACTACAGAAAACTCTTATCACCAAATCCAAGCTCCTTTCCTGGATAATTCATCTAGGTCAAGCTAAGGCACGTTGAACACCAAAGCCCAGTTTTGGTGATGCCTCCTCTGTATCCACCCTGGAAATATTAGCATAGTTCAGGTTATCAGCATGTCTTTTCATGAGCATTAAGTTCACTGCAGATAATGGTTCCTCCAGAAACAGCATTAACCTTAATTATTCAGAGGTAACTCAATCCCAGCCTTGCTGATGTTATGATGCCAAGTGAGGACCGCTTTCCCCTCCCTCCCAACTTCTCCTTCCCCAAAATCCAAACAAATCCGGGATATGACACGACTGCGATCCCAAGTGAGGGTATCCAGCACAGGATCCCAGACATGGGGTATCCCTTCAAAGTCTACCGAAACCCGTGCAGCCACTCCATCCATTCAAATGCATTCTCCTGTGCATTAGCAGCAAAACCACTAAGTCAGCCAAAATGTATTCTTCTCCCATGGATTAGCTGGCACAAATTAGTACAGGAGTGACGCACGCAGTCTGTCCCTTCCCATTTTTCAACATGCACAAACACCAGGGATTTGGAGACGCTTCACAAGTTTCTGCTTACAAGTTACAGGCAGAGTTTAAATGGTCTGAAACGTGCAAATCGTTCGGGAGATAACACCTCCATTTACCAAGGAGACCTCAAATGCTCCCTCCAACAAAACCTCCCTCCCTCGGCAGCGATAAAGGCACTGCTGCTGTCCCAACAGAGCCCGCACGACGCACGGGAACTGTTTCGACAGCCACCAGCCCTGTGCCAAGCTGCACCAGGACAAAAACCAACTGAACAGGACAGAGCACTTCACACGGGTTCAGAAAAGCCCTGATGTTGGAGGAGCACTCTGAGCTGACCAGCAGCAGCCACTCCAGGGTCCTTGGGAGACACATTGTTCTGAAGAGACTTCTATGCTTAGGCAGGAGTTAAAAAGATATTATAATAGCTTTCCTTTCTGCTGTTTAAGTGGAGTAAGAAATCAGAATATGCTGAAAAAGAGAAAGGGTTTAATTTTGCTGGGTAAGGAACACAATCACCACATCCAGCTGCCATTGATACAACTGATGAAATATCCTTCTTGAATTAAAAAAAAAGAACAACCTAGCCCCATATAAATAACATAAAGGGTTAATCTTCTAGCTTGCTTCCCCCTGTATTGCCAGAGAGCAAAAATTATTAATTCAAATTCAACCTCTCCAATTAATGGTAGGGTATGCTTTTTGCTGATAAAAAGCAGATCACGTTTGATCAAAAAAAAAGAAAGTCCCATCAGTCACAAGGATTCTGTCACAAACTTTCTATTTTCTCTTGGCACATCACCAATTAGACCTAGTTCTTTAGTCTGCTACCACCAATATAAAAAAAACAAAACATAATGGGTTTATAATGTGCCACCAAATCCCATAGCAACTGTATGTCACTTTAGATGTAAATTACAGACAATTCCTTCCAATGCCGTTTGAAAACTATAGAGATGAATCTATAATTTGAGCAGATCCAAATGCTATATGGTTGAGAGAAAAAGCTTCCCTAAATAATTGAAAGGAAACTGCCACGGGCCAAAACATTCCTCGTGCACAATGTTCAGAGTCTCTTTGTCCCCTTCCTTCCAATGGGAGGTGCCACATTCAGGTCAACGTGAAGAACACTGAGCAGGAGTTGAGCAGTTCAGGGTGTTCTGCAGATCCTGTCCCATTTTTGCTGATGAGCCGTACGTGTGCGATGAGCTTCCTCTCCAGCCTCCTGTGATTCATTCAGTCATGTCACCGACTCATGTTCCCGATGTCGTAAGAGCCTCAATTTTGACGGACTACAGCATCAGTGAATTAATAGGACAGGAAAAAACAGGTTACGGGGAAGGAGGAATGATGCAAAAAGCTTTGAGATAATTCAATGAATTTTGATTCGAAAGCCGGATTGTTCTTCTCCTCCTGACACCTGCAAGCAGCTTTCAATTCTCAAGTCAGCATGAATAAGCATTACCCTAAAGACCCTGTAATGACAGCACAGCCTTCATTTTGTGTTTCATGCTTTGAACGTAGCAAGATGAAGGAATCTCCACAACCTGCTCCAAAAGCCAAGGCTGGAAAGTTATTTCAATAAATAGCAACTCCAAGGGGTCGGGTTAACCCTCATTTCCAAGGGATTGTTTCTCTCACGGTTGGTTTTCGAGCAGCATGGGGAAGATGATTTGGGAAGCCACATCTATCAGACCACAGTCCCAAAATTCAGCTGGGTGAGCACAGGGACAACATGCTTTGGTTATCTCAGCTTAGTCCCCAATAAATATTTGTGCATCTGCCAAAGTTCACCAGTGAATCAACCGGTGGCTGCAGTTCAAAACACTCTGGGGTAGCAGGGGCACAGAGGGACAACGGGAGCAGGACGAGCTGCTCAGCTCCATCACCAAGGGATGCTACAACCTTCTTTAAACCCTCCTAAAACCACCAGGCAAGGCAGGACCAGGAGCAGAGTTCAGCCATGGTTAGGTCAACATATAAAGTGACAGGGAAAGGTGTGCAACTGCATCACGTTGCCTGAAATCAAACAACCAGCCCTCAACCACAGAGAGAGGTTTATAGAAATACGTGGAAGTCGGGAAATTCCCAGGTAAGGGTTCCAGGAACAGCCCTAACACTGTTTAGGTGAAGATCAGCACCTTCACCACAAGGGAGACAGAGCTACTGCCAAGGGACCCTCAGGTTTGCCATGTGGCATCTGAATCAGGCAGGAAGATGGGGACTTACCCAGGATGCTGCTCAAAAAACAGATGTGAAAAATAAAAGATGAATGATAACTAAGGGTATTAGGTGAGGATGGTAAAATACCTCCTCACCAAGGATAGGAATGAAAGAGGAAAGCAAGGCAGAGACATGAGGAGTTCCCTTGTACCTTGACAAGGGACAGGAACAAAGTTGGGGGCACACAAGAAGTGATGGGAAAAGTCATAGAATCATCTAATCCCAGAATGGTTTGGGTTGGAAAGACCTTGAAGACCATCCAGCTCCACCCCCTTGCCACAGGCAGGGCACACTTTCTCCCAGATCAGGTTGCTCCAAGCCCCATCCAACCCGGCCTTGGCCATGCCCTGCCTTTTTGGGGGGAGTGGGAATGCCTAACCACGTACACACCCCCAAAAGGAAGGCAGCAAACTGCAGGCTGCTCTACAATTACATTCCCTGGAAAACCCAGAGTTGTTTTAGGTGAGCACACCAGACTGGCTCCATTTCATCAGTGGACAAACCAACTCGGGACACACTTCCCACTGCTCAGCCCTCCCAGCTCAGTAGTCAGAGCTCTCAGTTTCACAACTGTGGGGAAACAGTTTCAGGGGCAGCAAGTTTCACAAGGAGCAGTTGGGTGACATCTCGCTGCGTCCCCTGTGAAGCCAGTGCTAATTTTCTTTTTAAGGCTCCTATTTCTTTCAGGTGAACTACCAAAGAAACCCATCCCAGGATCAGAAGGCAGCAGCCCCGTGAGCTGGAGCTCCTCAGCAGCAGCTCCATGTCCTCTGTACATGATACAGGAACAGCTTGCTGGAACATAAGAGTTGGGGATCAATATCTCAGAATCACAGAATGGTTTGGGCTGGGAGGAACC
Organism: Anomalospiza imberbis; assembly: GCF_031753505.1. Taxonomy (NCBI): domain Eukaryota; kingdom Metazoa; phylum Chordata; class Aves; order Passeriformes; family Viduidae; genus Anomalospiza; species Anomalospiza imberbis. The sequence continues at coordinate 4,767,054 of NC_089707.1, forward strand.
TTAAAGCTCAACCTGTTTCAACCCCTTTCATGAGCAGGGACACCTTCCACTGGACCAGGCTGCTCTAAACCCCATCTAGAACTTTGATCCCTGACCATTTTCTTCCTTAGGACGCAGACAATTCAGCAGAAACGCAAGAGCACAGCTCAGCAGAGGCCCAACAAGACAAATATCTGTTTCTCCACAGCCCTGCTGCCTGATCCACACATGGTGCAGCTCCACACCAAGCCTGCAACTGCTCTGGCACCAGGGACACTCCAAACAAATGGCAGCTCGCCCAGCTGGGTGATCATTTTTGGATTATGTAATCCCAATACATTATTATTAGACCAAGAACAAACTCAACCAAGGAACTGAAGACATTTCCCTGCCCGTTCTGGCAGAGGGACAGAGCCTTGTCGCAGGAATCGCACGGACGTGCTACCCCGGTGCCCGAAACAGGTCAGACTGCACATGTTGGACTCCAGGTAACACAAAGAGCAGGATTGGATTCCAGGCCATTATCCATATTACACAACGCTGCCGTCAGTTCCACCACGTTTCAAACCAAACCGAGCAGAAGGAGCCTGAGCAAATTTTTTCCATTTAACTACTGCAGCCCAAAATTAAAGCGGAGCTGGACTGGACAAACAGAAGCTGCAAAGGTGTGTTGGAGGTGGTTCCTGGCAGGGCCGGGCCCAGCGCTTCCGAGGAAGCAGAGACATTCAACAAGCTGGGGAAACTGTTTATAGAACCCATGCAGAATGAGCATATGTGTTTAATAGCCCACTAATTGTTGCGTTATTCACTACACAAACAAGCAGCTCTTCTGCCCTTATCCCTTCCTGCCCAGTTAATCACCAGGAGCCTCTGACTATTTCTCTTTTGGGTGGCGGTGAAGGAAGCAAAGTTCATTAGTGGCCATTGGCCACCAAACAATCCTGAGCCCAGACTTCATTTAGAAAATAAACACCACTATTCATGTGTGACATGGACTCAGAATAGCTTCCCAAAATATTTAATGCAGCTGCCTGTAGTCTTCCCACTCTCCCTCCCCCAAAATAAAAGGTTTTCCCAATATATAGGAAAGAATTATTTCGAATATTTGTTTCATTTTTCAGAGTGAAAAAAGGTAATAATTCAGTCTACCCAAGTCATTTATTCCTCCTGACTTCTCATAATGCTGATAAACACTCATTAAAATATAAGTTGATAAACCCTGGTACAGTCATTACCTTCGTCCTCATACAGAGATTGCCCAATTCAGTGATGTGATGTAACCAACACCCTACATTAAAAATAGTGTTGTGACAACATATGGTTTATCCTACAGAAGCTGGCAGGCAGGACGCTCCTAATGACAAACGGGTTTAGGCTCCCAGCTTCCCCCAGCAAGGTGAGGAGACAGAAATGCTCGTCGCAGGATCAGAGGCGGAAAGAAAAAAATAAAATAAAAATAAAATTACACTAAAAAAATGACAGTTTTGAACCCCTCTCCGGTCCATCCCAACACCAGCTGCCGAGCTTTGCCATTATTCTCTATTTACATGACTAATAAGCTCTCTGGATGCATTTCAAGGAAACGGCACGGAAAAGACAATCTGGAAATTTCAAAATACAGTCTGAACGTGCCTCCCCCCCACTCCCGGGAGGGGAGCACCGAGCCGGCGGGGGATGAACAACCGGGTGTCCCGGGGAGGGGACAGCGACGGAGGGACCCCCCCACAGTCCGGGATGGCAGCACCGGGGATGGACCCGCCGCCCCCCCCCGGCTTTGGAAACCCACGTCACGTTCACCGGGGAAACGGGGGGGCACCGACGTCCCTTCGCCCCCCTCCCCAGACACTTACGGGGACTGACGGCAGCTTCTCGCCACCTCCCGGGAGGATGGGGGGGCACCGAGCGCCCACCCCCGCACCGAGACCGCGGGGCCCCTGTCACCCACCCGGGGTGTGGGGGGGCACACCGGGGGTCCCCGCTCACCCACCGGGGTGGTGGCACACGGGGTTCCCCCCAGCAATCACCGGGCCCGGGGGGGGGGGAAAGCACCGACACCGCCCGGTGTCCCTCGGGCACTTCGCGGAGGATCACGACCCCTCCCCGGTCACCCACCGGGGGGCCCAGAGGGACCACGCAAACACTACCGGGGACGAGGCACACACCGGGGTGCACCGGGGCGTTACGGGGAGGGGCACCGCGAGTCCCCTCCGGTGTCCCTCAGGCACCTGGCACCGGGATCGCCCCCCCCCCCATTCCCGGTTCCCCGGTCACTCACGGACCGAAGGGGGGGGGGGGGGCCGGGAGCCTCCGCACCCCCTCAGCCCCCCGGCCGGGAGTCCCCCCGCCCCAGGCCGCACACCCACTTGACGAGGAGCTCCCCTCCTCTCACCTCCCCTCACATCCCCGCCGGTGCCGCCCTCAGGGCTCCGTCCGGGGGCCTCGTGGCGGCCGCCCGCTCGCCCTCGACGGGGCCGTGCCCGCCGCCCCACGCCCGCCAGCCCCGTACCTTACAGGCCTGGTAGCTCTCGAAGGCGCGTAGGGCGCTCTCCGTGAGCTTGACGTGGAAGACGGAGACGCGGGTGCCGCGGCCGAGGCGGCCGCAGGACAGCCCGTACCCGCGCTCCGCCTGCAGCGCCGCCATCTTGGGACCGTCTCCCCCTCCGCGCCTGGGCCGCCGGGGCCGCCCGCCGCCGGCACGCCCCGCCTTATGAATTATTCATGATGCGCCGCTCCGCCGGCCACGCCCACGCGGAGCGCCTGTTGCTGGGGCGAGGAGGTGGGCAGCGGGCGCGCCGATTGGCTGGGTGATGCCGGGCGCCGCGCCGGATTGGCCCATAGGGAGGGAGAGGCGGGGATATGTAAATGCGGGCGCGGGGCATGCTGGGGAGGGTGGTTTGGTGCAGCCGGGGAGCGCAGCGGGAGCGCAGCGGGAGGGGGCGGCGGGTGGGGGAACCCCCCGGCGTGAACCCCGGGAATGAACCCCCTGACCCACCCCGGGCACTTAACCTCGGCTGTGAACTCCCTGCAACCCCTGGGCATGAAATCCCCGGGTGTGAGCCCCCCAGCCATCAACCCTCTGGACCCCCCTGGCATGAAATCCCCGGGTGTGAGCCCCCCAGCCATGAACCCTCTGGACACCCCTGGCATGAAATCCCCGGGTGTGAGCCCCCCAGCCATCAACCCTCTGGACCCTCCGGGCATGAAATCCCCGGGTGTGAGCCCCCCAGCCATGAACCCTCTGGACCCCCCTGGCATGAAATCCCCAGGTGTGAGCCCCCCAGCCATCAACCCTCTGGACACCCCTGGCATGAAATGCCCGGGTGTGAGCCCCCCAGCCATGAACCCTCTGGACCCCCCTCCGGCATGAAATCCCCGGGTGTGAGCCCCCCAGCCATGAACCCTCTGGACCCCCCTGGCATGAAATCCCCGGGTGTGAGCCCCCCAGCCATCAACCCTCTGGACCCCCCTGGCATGAAATCCCCGGGTGTGAGCCCCCCAGCCATGAACCCTCTGGACCCCCCTGGCATGAAATCCCCGGGTGTGAGCCCCCCAGCCATCAACCCTCTGGACACCCCTGGCATGAAATCCCCGGGTGTGAGCCCCCCAGCCATCAACCCTCTGGACCCCCCTCCGGCATGAAATCCCCGGGTGTGAGCCCCCCAGCCATGAACCCTCTGGACCCCCCAGACATAAAATCCCGGGGTGTGAGCCCCCCAGCCATGAACCCTCTGGACCCCCTCCCCGGCATGAAATCCCCGGGTGTGAGCCCCCCAGCCATGAACCCTCTGGACCCCCCTGGCATGAAATCCCCGGGTGTGAGCCCCCCAGCCATGAACCCTCTGGACCCCCCTGGCATGAAATCCCCGGGTGTGAGCCCCCCAGCCATCAACCCTCTGGACCCCCCTGGCATGAAATCCCCGGGTGTGAATCCCCCAGCCATGAACCCTCTGGACCCCCCGGGCATGACTCTCCGTGGTGGGCACCCCCTGTACTCTCCCAGGTGTGAATCCCCCAGGCATGAACCCCCCAACCCCGCAGACCTCCCCAGTCATGAGCACCCCAGCATGGATCCCCTGATCCCCAGGTAGAGCCTGAAGGTTCCAGGCTTCCTCCAGGACCGATTTTGCTGTCCCAGGCTCCCCCCTGAGCATTGCCCCTCCCTGCAGACTCTATGTGTCCCCACGTGTGGCAATAAACAGGCCCGAATGTGAAGGAATTGTCCTTTATTCGGGAAGTTCACAGTCAGTTTGGGGTGCAAGGACAGTGCTACAACCCCCCCATGAGCAGAGCTGAGGCTGGGCAGCGGCAGGCGCTGGGGGGGCTGCAGGGCAGGGAGGGACCCCCGACAAGCTTGGACCCACAGGAAGACAGCCAGGACAGGGGGTCTCCACCGCTCCCCTCCTCCATCCCGCCCACCACGGGTTTCTTTGGCTTCCTTTGGACATTGCACGCTCCAGGGATGTGCAGAGGAGGGCAGCGGGTGCCTCCAGGAAGGCTGAGTCCCTGGCAGCCCCCCAGGAATCAGGGAATGTCACTGCATCTGCGCCTGGGCACATCCACATCGCTTCCTTCTCCATGCCTCCTCCCCCTGCCCATCCTGTCCTGGCAGCAGGACCACAACACCCGGGATGGGCACGGCCAGGACGTACCGGTGCGAGGCACCTCCCGCAGCCCCCGACACCCTCGGGGCTGGGGGCTGAGCCCCTGATTGCAGGGAGGCTGCTCGGGGGTCCCCGCTCTGCCGGCGGCTCCCTGCCCACAGCTGCACCCGCCCGTGCCAGGAGGGATGTGGGGAACGTCGGGAGAGAGATCCGGCACCTCCGGCAGAGAAAGCACCCGCGCTCCTGGAGCTGCGAGTCCGCGGGAAGGGGTGGCAGAGCCTCGGGGGAGCCCCTCGGCAGAGAGAGGCAGGACCCGGCGTGGTCCTGTGCCAAGGGGCCACCCCGGGGCCACCCTCAGTTCCTGGCCGCGATGACCACGGACAAGGCCACGCCGCCGAGCGCGATGGCTGTCGCGCCGAAGAGCCACTTCCAGGGGATGGACTGCGGAGCAGAGCACGGGGACGTGAGGGGCTGTGCCCGTGGCAGGGGACACGTGCCACCCTGCCTGCCCTGCCTCCTGGACAGGGCATCCCAAAAAGGCAGTGCTGCGCCGGCTCTGCCCGCGGGGACAGCGTGTGCCGCCAGCTGACAGCGCTTCCCAACGGGCAGCTGGGAGCAAAGTCCAGAGCCTGCAGCTGGCATGGCTGGGATCCGGCAGACACAGCCAGGAGCACAGGCTGTTATCAGTGATGTTTTCCGGGCACGGCTCCAGGAGCACGGCCCCCTGCTCCCAGCAGGATCGCTGTCCTGACACAGCCCGAGCACATCCTGCTTAGCAGCAGGGCTGCGTCCCTCCTGCGGGACCTGGGGGACACTGGCACACCCCCTGTGGACCCCCACCCACTCGGCCACGCCCGAGAGGCCTTACCCAGGGCAGTTTGTCTTTGCACTTCCTGGGGGTGCTGGGATTCCCGAGCATCTTCCTGTACATCTCCGTCTCCACGTTCCTCTGGTCCGCGTGCTTCTTCACCAGCTTGGAGAGCTCAGCGTGGATGGTCTGGGGAGGACAGAGTGGTCTTATCAGCCCTGCACCATCCCTGCCGGCCAGGGAGGGGACCTGTCACCCACAGCACGTTCCACCACCCCTGGGATGTGCAGGAACGTCGTGGAAGAGCTCAGAAACAGCTGAGGGGGTGATGAGGCCTCATCCTGCCCCATGTCCCAGTGCCACGGGGCTGCACCAGGGGACACTCTGTGGGTCCAGTGCTCCTCTGTCCTTTTTGGCTGCTCAAGCCACTCCCTGCCTGGCAGCAGGGAGCAGAGCCCAGGGCTGATGCCAGACATCAGGAAAGGGATTTTATCTTTTAATCGAGACAGGAAAGTGTCTGCCTTGAGGACAGACATGCACCAGCTCTCCCACCTTCCGTCTGGAAGCAGGCTGGGAAAGCGGGCTTAAAACTCAGCCTGGTGTGAAGTAGGATTGCAGCAAGACCCGCAGCGTGTCCACACCTGCCCTGCTGGGGCAGGAAAAGGCTCCGAGTCCTGCGTGGGGCCCACAGGCTCCCCAAAAGCAGCAGGAAGCACCTCGGGGCTGAGCAGGGCAGGGTGGCAGAAGGACGTTGTGGTGGCCCTGGTGGCACAGCCACGCTGTGCCCTCTGCTGGGGGACACATCCCGAGATCAGCGGCTCTGCCAGCCCGTGCCACGCTGGGAAAAGCTGCCTCCAACACGAAAACTTGGATGTCTGGAGGACAGAACGCTCCTGCTCAGAGCTCCCCGAGGCTGTCACATCAGTGTCAGACACCAAGCGGCATCCCACGCTGCCCCCAGAACGCTTCCAAGGGGTCAGGAGAAGGGATGTCTGTGACGGCCTCGCGGGAGGCAGGTGGAGCCCAGCATTTCTGGAGTGTTTTCAGCACCGGTAGCCGTGGCCCCTGAGTCACCCACGCCGCGACTGGAGCCCGGGCAGCAGCCGGGGAGGGCAGTAATTTGCTGTACTTGTGGTTTCACTGGACACGTCACTGCCGGGCATTTGGATTTTCCAGCCCTCTCCAATTAAAAGCTCCATCGGAACTGGGGAGCAGCCGCCCTGCCCAGGGACGTGCCAGGGGAATGGTTCCCAGTGCTGCTCCCTCTCCACCCTGACCTTGATGGGAAAGGAAGGGTTTGGGGTCCTGCTCACCCTTCCAAGGGTGCTCAGACCACCCCTGAAGGTGCTGTGGGGCCACCAAGCACCTGCTTGTGCCACATCTCACCCGTGACCTTCAGGGACTGGATGGTGACACAGATCCTGGTGGTCTGGTGGAAGTCCCATGAAAGAAATGGACACAAGAGATCCAGACGAGATCCATCTGGAGAGCCAAGACCCCCAGGACGACCCTGTGCAGGCAACACCTCCCTGTCTCCTCCCAGTCTCGCTCCTGCTGGGGTCATTTCCTGGCACTGGTTTTTGATTTCTCCCGAGGCTCCAGTCCTGCAGCTGATCATTAACTGACAGGAAATTCCTGACCCAGAGCTCGCCCTGCCCGGGCGCTGGACCCAGGTCTGGCTGCTCCCAGCACCCGGTGATTCACTCTCGGGGCTGCTCAGCGAGTTTGTGGGGACTCAGCTCTGCTCCACTTCCCCCAACCACAGCACAAACTGCCCGAGCCACCTGGGGAACCTGGAGCAGCCTGGACCCTCCCCACGGCATGGCTGCAGCACGGATGGGCTGGCAGGGAGTCCTGTCACCGTCAGGACCAAAGGTCAACAGGGAACCTCGCAACATGGAGATAAGGTTGGAGACCAGCCCGGCCACGCTCCACGTGATGCATCATTCCCCAGGCTCTGGGGGCTATTCCCAGCCTCCCTTCACGGAGCTGGGGACAGCTCCAGCGAGTCTCAGCCTCCCAGGGGCAACACTGAGGTTTGTAGGGACACAGACAAGAGAGAAGAAGCAGCATGCAGGAGACTCCGCAGCTCAGGCGGATCACAGGCAGCACAGCACCTCCAGCCTACCTTGTTTGAAGGCTCCAGCTTCAACGCTGCCTTCAGGATGGGAATGGCCTCTCTGTATTCTCCCTGCTGAGCCAGCACCTGCAGGGTGACACACGGATGGAGCAGGGCTGAGGGCTGTCCCTCAGCCCCCCGCCACGCCGCGGAGAAGGGCCCCCTCCTCACCTTCCCCTTTCGGAAGAGAGCCTTGATGTTCCCCGGCTGGTGCTCCAGCACGAGGTTACAGGACTTGAGAGCTGCCTTGAAATGGTCCAACTTCAGCTGCGAGGCCGCCAGGTTGTTGAGACACTTCACCTTCACATCCAGCAGCTCGGCCTCCTCGTCCGGGCTGAAATCCACTGCACACACCCCGAGGCCAGGTTACAGCAGGGCCAGGAGCCCAGGTGACCCTCTCCCGGTGGGGACAAGCTACCTTTGGAGCTGGAGCCCGCAATCCTGAGGGCGATGTCGTAGGAGTTGATGGCCAGCACGTAATCTGCCTGCTGGTAGAAGAAGTTGCCGCGCTCCCGCTTGCGGTTGGCCAGCTGGATCTTCTCCTTCCCGCTGAGCAGCTCCAGGTCCGGCGCGTCCCGAGCCGCCAGCAGCTCCACCTCCAGCGTGAGGGACGCGTTGGGGGGGATGTCAGGGCTCCTGCACAAAGCCAGGGGACCACTGTCACCTCTCAGATGCTGGGCCGTATGGATTTAGCACCGCGGCTCAGAAATCCGAGCCAGGGGAGATTCCCGGGGCAGGGAAAGATGTGGATCGTTCCACTCGAGGTAGGACACGCTGCTCATGAGGAAGCAGGGGTTGGACAGCTGGGCTGTCACCAGGTGAGCGGGGCACGGCTTCCCCAGCCCTGTTTGGGACCACCCTGCTCCACCTGACGTGCTGCCAGCTCTCACCTGCCCTGAGCTCCGTAGCAGTACTTGGCTTCTGACACGATCAAAGCCGTCTCGCCCATCTCCAGGAGCTGCACACACAGGTCCAGAGCCTGCAGGGGACAACGTGGCACCATGGAACAGATTGTAAAGGTTCTCCAGTTCCAACCTCCTGCCGTGGTTGGACTTTTACATCTTCCACAAGACCAGGTGGCTCCAAACCCCCTCTAACTCGGCCAACATCATGAGGAGGGAGCACGAGAAAGGGCAGAGGGGCCACTTAGGTCCACAAAAGGGATGTCACCGACCCCAACCCTCCCTGTGGCCCCTGAGGTGAGGTCCTGCTCCCAGGTGAGCTTCCACCCCGTGCTCACCTGCAGGACGTCGCAGTCCCCCAGCGTGAAGGTGAGGGCAGAGTCCTCTTCCACCACGGTGCCATCCTCCAGCGTGGCCTTCAGGCGGATTGTCACGTCCTGGCCCTTTTGGGGACGGCTGTCCACACCCTGGCCTGGCACCAGCGTCTTCTTCTTGAGCAAACCATTCCCTGGGCACGGCAAAACCGGAGGCACATCGCGACACGGTGGGGAGGGAAAAGCCCGACTGCCCCCACCCTTCTGCGGCTCCTGCCCGGCCTTCGTGGCACCTGCTGCCCCGGGGAAGCCCGAGAGAGCCCGGAACCGAGCACCCTCTGCTCTCACCCAAAACATCGAGCCACTCCTCGGGCTCCTCGGCCGCGTCCCCCGCGCCCTGCTCCGGGGGCTGCGCGTCCTCCCGCGGCGGGGCCGGCGGCCGCCCCACGTCCTCCAGCGGGGGCAGCTCGCTCAGGTCATCCTCGTCCTCCTCCCCCTCCTCCTCTTCCAGGACCTCGAAATCCTCCGCCGTGTCCAGCTGAGCCGCGTCCGCCGCCGGTTCGGTGCCGGTGCCCGCCCGGCCCGGGGAGCCGCTCCTCGGTTCCTCCCCGCTGGACGCCATGGCGGCGGAGCAACCTGGAACGGGGAGAGAGGACGGGGATCGAGCCTGCTCTTACCGGCAGAGACGCTCCGCCAGCCCGGAGACACCCCCGGGACCCTCCGGGGGCGGGGGATGCGCAACGGGACAGCGGAGACTCCGGAGCGCCGGGGAAGGATCGGGCCTGGCGGGGGCTCGGGCTCGCTGGGATGGGGGGGGATCTGTCCCGGTGGGATCGGGGGGGTCCCGGTCCCGGCCCGGTACCGTGGGGGGGGGCGGCCCCGCGCCCCCCGCCCGCCCCACGTGACCGCCGCGCGCCCCCCGCCGCTCCCACCTGGCCCGCGAACGCGCGGGCGCAGGCCCCGCCCCCCCGCTCCTATTGGTCCGGCTCCGCCCACCGCGCGACGCCATTGGGCGAGGAGCACGCTCGTCAGCCGCGCGCCCGCGGCGCCCCCCCTCCCCCCCGACGCCTTAAAGGGGCCGCCACCAGCGCGGCCGCCCTAGCGCGGCGGGCAGCGGGGCCGGGGGCTCGGCACCGGTACCGGAGAGGCTCCCTGATGCCCGCGGGGGTCGCGACCCTCCCGCCCGGCCGCTCTCCGGGACTTCCGGCTCGGCGCGGTGACGCCGCGGGGTCGAACCCCACGTGACTGCACACCCGGAAGCGGCGCGGAGCGGCCGCCGGTGCCGCCCCCGGTACCGCTCCCGCTCCCGTCATGTGAAGCGGCGGGACGGGCTCCCGCAGGTGCGCGGGCATTGCTGGTAGGAGGCCCCGGGGACACCAGTGGGGGCTCAGGCCCCCGTGTCCCCGTGGGAACCCGGGACTGGCGGCGCTACCGGGGGCGGCGGGCGGCCACGGGACGCCCCGTTACCGGCGTGTGGGGCCGCCCCGGGAGGGGGCACGGCGGCGGGGTACCCGGTACTGGGTGCATGGCAGGGCGGAGTGGGTCCCGCTATCGCGGAGGGGAAGGGGGGCGTCTCCGTTACCGGTGCGGGAAGCGCGGGGGGCTCCGGTCCCCCCGGCTGAGCCGGTCCCGCTGGTCCCGCAGGCCACGATGGAGCCCACGGCCTCGCAGGTGTTCTGCGGGAGGGTGCTGGGCATGGTCAACGTCGAGGACGTCAACGCCATCATCCTAGCCCAGAAAAACATGTGAGTCCCGGGGGGAGCAGCCGGTGGGAAACCCGGTACCGGCACCGGGAGCCTCCCGGGATCTTTGCCGAGCTCCCTCTGCTGCCCCCGCGCAGGTTGGATCGGTTTGAGAAGACCAACGAGATGCTGCTCAACTTCAACAACCTGTCCAGTGTGCGCATGCAGCAGATGAGCGAGCGCTTCGTGCACCACACCAGGACCCTGGTGGAGATGAAGAAGGACCTGGACAGCATCTTCCGGAGGATCCGGTGGGAAACGGGGTGGGAACGGCCCGGGAGGTGGCCTTGAGGGGCTGGTGTTAGAGCGGGGCACAGGTTGGAGTCTGGGGGGCTATGAGAAGGAAAATCTCTTGGGCAAGGGAAAACATGTGAGCGAGTGACACGTGGAGGCTGGAGCTTTGGGTTTCCATGATCCTGCTCTGGGTGGGATGGGATGGGCTCTGCTGCCTTGGGAGCTGCTCGGGGCGGTCACAAAATGTGGGATTCAGAAGCACGCCGTGTGCTGGGAAGGGTGGGATGGGGTGTTCTGGGGGTTTGGGGTGGGAATCCCTCAGCCTCGGGATTTGTTTGCGTTGCCCACGGTGCTGGAGGCCCGAGGGAGCTGTGGGGCAGCTCAGCTCCGGCTCCCTCAGCTCCCCACGGACTCGGATTGTTCTCTCCTCCCCAGGACGCTCAAGGGGAAGTTGGCAAAGCAGTACCCAGAGGCTTTCAGCAGTGAGTGATTCCTGACGCGCGGATTCACGGAGTCGTGGAATGGTTTGGGCTGGGAGGGACCTTAAAGCCCATCCGGTGCCACCCCTGCCATGGCAGGGACACCATCCACTGTCCCAGGCTGCCCCAAGCCCTGTCCAGCCTGGCCTTGGACACTTCAGGGATGCAGGGGCAGCCGCTCCAGGATCCAGGGATCCAGCTGCTGGATCCAGGGATCAAGCCACAGCTGCTCTGGGCACCCTGTGCCAGGGCCTGCCCACCCTCCCAGGGAACAATTCCTTCCCTATATCCCATCCATCCCTGCCCTCTGGCAGTGGGAAGCCATTCCCCTTGTCTTGGAACTCCATGCTCAGTTTTCCTCCTGTGGGAAGAGTCTCTGTTCCTAAGAACACATAAGACATCCCTCAGGAATGAGAAGTCCATGTGCTGGCCCGTGGCTGCTTCCCTAAAAGTCCAAAAAACTCCTTAATTCCCTTAAATCCAGTTGCAAGAAATTGCAAACAACCACCAATTTACACGCTGGTGATTCGCTGGATTTTTTTTTTTTAATCCCTGCTATACAAGCACAATTGGGGAACTATCCACCACCCCAACACCTCCCTCTTTCCTCTCAGACATCCACGAATCCCCCATCCTGGAGGACGACGACGACTTCGACCCCGTCCCCAAGAGCACCACGACCACCATCGCTACCTCGGAGCAGAGCACGGAGTCCTGTGACACCAGCCCCGATGTCATCTCCCCCACCACCAGCCAGGATTTTGAGGATTTATCCCAAGGCCACTACGACGGCCCGGCCGTGAACGGACAGAGTCTCACAGACGAGGACACGGCCAACGGCCTGGACTAGGAGCCACGTCCCGCCCCTGGAGAACTTTCTATCCTGTATTTATATTTGTGTGTTGCTCTTTTGGTTTTTTTGTTTGGTTTTTTTGGTTTTTTTTTTCCTTGGGAAGAGGGAAGCGAAGGCTGGGAGAAGCTTTGGGAGGAAGGTGCTGCCCTTCTGCCTGGAAACTGCCACTGAGGTGTAAAGCCAGCGCTCGCTGCAGGGGGAATCAGTAAATCCTGGGTTGGAAATGCCTCTTGTCCTCCCTCGTTCCTGCGCTCAGGAGAGCGGCTACGCTTCATCTGTGTAGATTTTTTTGGTGCAGAAAAGCCGTTTTTGGGGCACAGGTGTTTATGTTTTGTAAGAATTGTTGTCTCTGAGGCTCTGTGTGCCCACCAGCTCTGCCAGGGGTCTGTCCCTGCTGCTGATGGACTTTTGCTGGCTGAGTTCTGCACCGCTGGGATGAGCCAGAGCTGTGTTTCCCTTTGGTTCTCACACTCCCATGGTGCTGCTGGTTGCTCCACTGGCAGCTTCCCAGGAGCAGGAGCTGTCCAGATCTTTCTTTTCCACCAGCACTGTGGTGTGATGGAGGAACTGCTTGGGTTTGGGGTCCTGAAGGCCTGGGAGGGGATGAGAGAAGAGTGGGGGCTGCAGGACTGGGTTTTGCAGCTGATCCTGGAGCTGTGGGACCCATCATAGGCTTGTGGAGCCAGCATGGGGATGGTTCTGGGGCTGTGGGGCCGGCCTGGGATCCATGGGGTCAGTGTGGCCGTGGTCCTGGCACTGGGGGCTGGTTGTGGGTCCAGTCCTGTGGCCATGGGGTCAGTGTGGGCCAGTCCCAGGGGCTGCGGGCAGTGTCCGGTTTGGGGGGGTCAGCCCCAGGGGCTGCGGGCAGTGTCCGGTTTGGGGGGGTCAGCCCCAGGGGCTGCGGGCAGTGTCCGGTTTGGGGGGGTCAGCCCCAGGGGCTGCGGGCAGTGTCCGGTTTGGGGGGGTCAGCCCCAGGGGCTGCGGGCAGTGTCCGGTTTGGGGGGGTCAGCCCCAGGGGCTGCGGGCAGTGTCCGGTTTGGGGGGTCAGCCCCAGGGGCTGCGGGCAGTGTCCGGTTTGGGGGGGTCAGCCCCAGGGGTTGTGGGCAGTGTCCGGTTTGGGGGGTCAGCCCCAGGGGCTGCGGGCAGTGTCCGGTTTTGGGGGGTCAGCCCCAGGGGCTGCGGGCAGTGTCCGGTTTGGGGGGGTCAGCCCCAGGGGCTGCGGGCAGTGTCCGGTTTGGGGGGGTCAGCCCCAGGGGCTGCGGGCAGTGTCCGGTTTGGGGGGGTCAGCCCCAGGGGCTGCGGGCAGTGTCCGGTTTGGGGGGGTCAGCCTTGGGGGTCAGCCCCAGGGGCTGCGGGCAGTGTCCGGTTTTGGGGGGTCAGCCCCAGGGGCTGCGGGCAGGGGGTCGGTCCTGGGGCCATGTGGTCAGGGTTGGTCAGTCCCAGGTCCGTGCAGACCCTCCCGCGCCCTGTCCCGCGGTGCCGGTGTCAGCACGGCGGTGACAGGGCTGTAACGGGTGGTGCCGGGGCTGTCGCGGGGCGGTGCCGGTGTCACCCCGGCAGCGCCGGGGCGGTGCCGGTGTCACCCCGGCAGCGCTGGGGCGGTGCCGGTGTCACCCCGGCAGTGACGCGGCCGTCGCGGGGCGGTGCCGGGGCGGTACCGGGGCCGTCGCGGGGCGGTGCCGGGGCGGTACCGGGGCCGTCGCGGGGCGGTGCCGGTGTCCCCGCCGGAGGTGACGCAGCCGCGGTTCCGGTCCCGCCTCCCTTTCCTTCAGCAGCGAGGCCGCGGGTGCGCGCGGTGCGGGACCGGAGCGGGCCCGGGGTGGGGGCCCTGCATCCCGGGAGGGGGACTGGAATCCGGGAGCGGGGCTTGGGACCCGGGGAGCGGGGGCTGGATCCCGGAGTGGGGGCTGGAACCCCGGGAGGGGCCCTGCGTCCCCGGGGACGGGGCTGGATCCCGCGGGAGGGCCCCGAAACCCGGGATAGGGGCTGGATCCCGGGAGAGCGGGGCTGGATCCCGGGAGAGCGGGGCTGGATCCCGGGAGGGGTGCTCGGGAACGGGGCTTTGAGAGGGTTTGAGGGGCCGGGGAGCGGCGGGGCCCTGTCGGGGGCGGGACGCGGCGACAACGGGGCCGGCCCGGGGTGACGCGGCCGCCGCTCCCGCAGGCGAGAAGGTGCCAAGATGCAGATCTTCGTGAAGACCCTCACGGGCAAAACCATCACCCTCGAGGTGGAGCCCAATGACACCATCGAGAACGTGAAAGCCAAGATCCAGGACAAGGAAGGTACTGGCGGGGCCGGGAGTCGCGGCGTGGCCCCGCGGGGGTCCCCCGGTGTCCCCAGCACGGTGATTGTGTCCCGCAGGGATCCCCCCCGACCAGCAGCGCCTCATCTTCGCGGGGAAGCAGCTGGAGGATGGCCGCACCCTCGCAGACTACAACATCCAGAAAGGTGCTCCCCGGACCCCGGGGTTTTTTTTTTTGGGGGGGGCGGCGCGTTTTTGAGGTGCCAGCTGCTCCTTTTCCCCCCGGTGTGACACCGACCTCTCCTTGCAGAGTCCACCCTGCACCTGGTGCTGCGCCTGCGAGGGGGAATCATCGAACCCTCCCTGCGCCAGCTGGCCCAGAAGTACAACTGCGACAAGATGATCTGCCGCAAGTACGTCCCTGTGTCCCCTCGTCCCCTTCCTGCAGCCCCCCCTGCTCCCAGAGCCCCTCCCCAGGGACACGGGGCTCTGCTGACCTGTCCCCCCCAGGTGCTACGCCCGCCTGCACCCCCGCGCCGTCAACTGCCGCAAGAAGAAGTGCGGGCACACCAACAACCTGCGCCCCAAGAAGAAGGTCAAGTAGAGCCTCCAGCCCTGCCTGCACTGGCTAATAAAGTATTGCAACGCTCAGCCCCGTTTTCTGGTGGTTTTTTTACCCGAATTGTGGTTTTTGGTAAATGTTGGGGGGCTGTGCTGGAGCAGCATAGGAGGGTGGGGGGAACGGGGAGGGGCGGAGGTGGTGGTGCTGGTGGGCAGTGCCTGTAGCAATGTGTGCACGGGCTGGGCCATCACCGGGACCCCCCCTGCCCACCCATGGGGACCCCCGGCCCTGTGCACACAACAGATGGACACTGGGACCCGGCCAGGGACTGCACCAGCACCAGCACTACACACAAACCCCCCTGTTCGTGCAGCCCCAGCCACGGGGGGTGACTGTCACCAGGACCCCCTGCATGCCATGCTCATGCCCTGGGAGCCCTCTGGTCACTACTGCAGGGTGTGGATGGACACCGGGACCCCTCTGGGACCCCCGGGACCCCCGGCCACGTGCACACAATGCACACAGGGACCCCCAGCCAGGCGTGCATGGGAGCGGCTCGGTCCTGGGCTCTCCCTGTTAACGCTGCAAACGCACCGGGAGCCCCCGGCCGCGTGTCCAGGGACCGGCACCGCGACCCCCTGTTGACGGAGCGGCCCGGAGCCCCCAGTGCGTCCCCCTACCCGCCCACCGGGACCCGGCCGTACGCTCACAGCACAGACGGCTGCATGGATCAGACCGGGGACCCGGGGCAGGGGACCGGGACTGGCGGCGCTGCCGGTCGGTGCCTGCAGGTGGCGGCGGAACCGCGCTCCGCCCCGCGGGCCCCGGGCCTGCGCCGTGCGGCCGGGCCGGGCCATGGTGAGCGGCAGCGGGACGGGGACGAGGACGGGAACGGCCCTCGGGGGACGGGAGGGGCGTCCCGGGACCGAGCGGGTCCGTGCGCGCGTGGTCACGGGAGGGTCGTGGATGGGGGGTCCCGGTGCCCGTCTGTGTTGTGGGCCGGGGGGATCCCGGTGCCGCTCCGTGGACACGTGGCCGGGGGGCTCCCGGTGCGTTTGCAGCGGGGTGGGGACATCCCGGGGCCGGGGAGGTGCCGGTGCCCGTCTGGGTTGTGTGAGCATGGCCGGGGGTCCCGGTGCCGGTCCGGGCATACGTAGAGAGGGGTCCCGGTGCCCATCGGTATCGCGGACACGTGTCTGGGGGATCCCGGTGTCAGTTCGGTTCCTGCATGGGTGGCCTGGGGGCCCGGTGGGTGCGCAGGGGGATATGAGGGGTCCCGGTGCCCGTCTGTGTTGTGTGCACAAGGCCGGGGGGCTCCCGGTGCGTGATGGGCGGGTCCCGGTGCCGGTGCTGGGCTCAGCTCAAGCACCGCGGCCGGAACCCACCTGGGACCCCCAGAACCGGTGCTGGGCGAGGACGCGTTGCCCCAGCACTGGGGTGATCCCCCTGGGCGGTACCGGCTCTGTCCGGAGCCAGTTACCGGGTCACCGGTGCCACCGCGTCGCCCAGCGCCCCGTCCCCTTCTGTCCCGCAGACGGGCGAGGCCGTGCGGGAGCTGCTGCAGCGGCTGCGGGCGCTGCAGAGCGAGCGGGTCGAGACGTATCGGCTCTTCGAGGAGTGAGTACCGGCACCGGCACCGGCGCGGGGACGGGCTCCGGGGGGCGGCACCCACCGGGGCGGGCGGGGACACGCGGGACACGCGGCACCTCCCGGGGCGGGGCACCCCCAGCAGGGAACCGGATCCCCCATCCCGATTATTTTGCATCCTGTTGGGACGGGGCCATGGGGAGGGCTGATGAGCTCCAGCTGGCAGCGGGACTCTGCGCCGGACACCTGAATCCTATTTTAGCATCCAGCAGATGATGGACTTCCTGGGATGCAGGGTTGAGAGTGTAAAGGATGAAAAAACCCAACCCCCCAACTTTCGCCCCAAAGAAAGCAGTTTCCAGCCCTGTCCCGTGTGAGGGATGAGGCTGTCTGGTCATGCTGCCAAATCCAGGCAGGAACAGGCAGGAAAACCCTCCTGGTGCTGCCTGTGGCGGGTGGCAAAGGGAGCTCAACTCCGGGAGCTCCCAGGTGCGTGGTGACGGTGGCTTCTCCCCCTGACCTGTCCGCAGGGGCCACCGGGCATACCTGAGCAGTGCCCCCCTCTATGACTTCCCGCGGTACCGGCAGCTGGTGCACGAGGTCACCGTGGCCTTCAGTGGCATCTCCCGGGAGGTGCTGGACATCGCCGGGCGCCTACGGGACGAGCTCGGCCGCCCCGACCTGGCCCAGCACCTGGCCCGGCTCCAGGAGCGGGAGCAGGAGAAGCTGCAGCTGGTGGGTGCTGGGCTGGGGGAGGTCCCTGGGGCAGTGCTGGGGCTGGTTTGGGGGGGGGTCTCAGCTCCCGTGGTGTCCCCCCGCAGACGGCGCAGCTGCAGCTGGCCCAGCAGCAGGCACAGGACCAGCCCGAGGTGGACGCTCATCAGCAGGAGGTGCGGGAGCTCAAGCACAAGTAGGTGGTGGCCCTGCTGCTGTCCCCCCTCATTTTGGGAAGGCAGCATCCCCCTAGCCTAGAACCCCCACTGCCATCCCCTTCTCCCCCTGTTTTGGGATGGCACCCCCTCCCCAGCCCGCAGAATCCTGGAGTGTCCTGAGTTGGAAGGGACGCGCACGGATCATGGAGTCCAGGCCAGGAGCCTCTTCCCTGCCTTTCCCCGCCCTCCCTCCGGCCCAGGGGGGCCCAGATGGTGCCTTCGGGGTCTGGCGGCGCTGCGTGGCCGCGTCCCCTCGGCCTCCCCAGGCTGAGTGTTTCATAAACAGCGCGGGGAAGGCGAGGCGGCCCACATAATACGCTCCATATGGGCTTTATTTATAGTTTCCATCCGCTCTCGTAGGCTAATTAAAACCATTGAGGCAATCAGCGAAATTCTCCAGGACCTTAAGTACGATTCGGAAGAAGTTGAGTGATGGGTGTCCCCGTGGGAACGGCTGGAGGGGCCAGGCTGGTGGAACAGGGGCCCCGCTCATCCCCCACCCGCTCCCGGTGCACCTTGGCAAGGTGGGCATTGTCCTGTGGGCCCCTCTTTTGGAGCACAGGCTGGAAGGGGTGGGGAAGCCCCCTGTGGGACAAGTGGGCTCCCCCTAAATCCTGAGTATCCCTCAGCAGAGGGGTCCGCCGTGGGGCTGGTTCCCCTCCCCGGCTGTGCCGGGGCTGTGCCAAAGGCAAACCACACCCTGCAGTGCCAAGGGGCTGCCCTGCTTGGTCCCCATCGAGCTGGGCACTGTCCCTGCTGCCAGCTGGAGTCCCATGGGCAGCAGCCCCCCCAAACCACATCTTGGAGGCCGGCTGTGCCCCCAGTCCCACCGCAGCTCCGGTGCTCCACAAGTGCTTTTTCTATGGTCACCCCAAATAAACCTGTCCCCACGGAGCTGGCCTGAGTGGTGTGATCTCGAGGGTTCGTGTGGCCCCCGCTGCCCCAGTGCCACCCCCTCCACCTTGGCTCGGTCCCCTGGGAGCCCCGGGATGGGGTGACAAGGGCCACGGGCCCCATTTGGCTGCCCGCTGCATCCCCGTCCCCGCGCAGCGCTGCCGCTCCGCTGACGCAGACCCCGGTGGGGTTTCAGAGGTTTATTGGCATTAAGCTTAAATCTGTTCCTAATTGACTGAAATGGAACCAAAATAAGGCTGGTTTGAATCAAAACTGGAGCAGGCACTGGGCAAACCCCAGCAGCCTCCAATCAGCCCGTGTGGCTCCCTGGGGACGGACCCCTCCGTGCACTCGCACGTGGGACCCTGGCGAGAAAAAGGCCAAAATCGCTTCCCGGGGGGAACTGCGGCGAGGGTGGGGTCACCCGGGAAGCCCCCGCCGCCCCTTTCATCCCAGGGGCTGCTCCGGCTGGCGGAGCAAAGCCTCCGTGCCTCCCCCGGCCGGGCAAGGCTGGGGGGTCCCCTCGCTGCCACAGGGCCGCGGTCCCACAGAACCCCCGGGGCTGGGCCAGCCCGGCCCCCCAACCTCACCCCACCCCATCCCCCAGGGCTGCGGGGCCGCGCTGCGCCCCGGCCGCCTCCCAGCTCCCCCGCGGCGGGGCCGGGGCGGGCGCGGGCGGTCCCGGGTGGGCGCCGGGCGCCCCGTCCCATCCTGCCGGCGCTCGGTCCCCCGCGGGCTACAACTTATCGCCGGGAAGAACCTGCGGAGAGAAGCAGAGCCCCGCGTCGCCCCGGGGTCGGCGTCACCCCCCAGCATCCCTGCGGTGGGGGGTCACCCCGCGTCCCCCCCCCCACCCCCGTCCCCACCCAGCCGGGGAGAAGAAGTGCGAAAGGCTCCTTACCTACCTGGTTGCGTGTTTTGTGCGATTTCTGCAGCCACACGCGCCACTGGTCGTAGAGTTTGATGCCGAGGTTGGAGCAGCCGTAGGCGTGTTTCTTCACCCACCCGAAAAACTGCTTCAGCTCCCGCCGCAGCGTCGTGTTCTGCTCCCCCACCTTGGGGTCGCAGCCCCCCGCCACTCGCTCTGGGGGGACAAGGGGTTCAGTGGCACATGGGGGGCCGCGCCTCAACCCCCCCCCCCCATCGCCGCTGTGCCGTGAATAAGGAGGGCCGAGAGCAACACGAGCAGGTTTTGGCTCCCAGAAGGGGAGAAAGGGGAAAGGCGAGCTCCAAATTGGCCCCTTTGCAAGAAATCCGGGTGCCGGGCATGGAGCAGGGAAGGGCCCCCGCACATCCCCCGGTGCGCGGGGAGGGGAGCGCGGCACCGGCGGCACCGGCGAGCGCTGCTGGCGGCACTCACCGCTGCGTGGGGTGGAGGCGGCCGTGGGGTTGCTCCAGTCGCTCCAGATTCCGGCTTTCTTGGAGCCGTAGATGCTGAAGGGATTACAGCGCACCTGGACGAAGTAGACGGTGCCGGGG
This sequence comes from Anomalospiza imberbis, assembly GCF_031753505.1. Taxonomy (NCBI): domain Eukaryota; kingdom Metazoa; phylum Chordata; class Aves; order Passeriformes; family Viduidae; genus Anomalospiza; species Anomalospiza imberbis. The sequence goes on from NC_089707.1 coordinate 4,786,781, forward strand.
CGCAGGCCGGCCAGGCGGCAGGAGGTCTGGTTGCCCACGTCATCCACCACCTGCAGAGGGAGGAGATGGGAGCACCCGGACCCTCGGGCACCCCGCGCTGTCCCCCGGCACCGGCGGTGCCCACCCACCTTCCACTCGGAGCTGTCCTCCACCCGGTATTGGATCTGGTACTTGGCTTGGAAGAGGAAATCCTTGAGGGCCGGCGGGGAGCTCCAGCGCACGCTCAGCTGGTCCTCCAGGTCGCCCACCCTGCTGACGTGCACGTCCGACGGCGGGTCCGTGGTGACTGCGGGGACAGGGCAGGGCTGGCGGGGACAGCGGGGCAGCGCCGCGGGGCCGCGAGGGTTAAGGAGCCGCGGATGTAAAAGCGACTCGGAGCAAACAGCCTAATTCGATTAGGAGCAATTCTGCTCACATATCGCCCATTTCCTGCTGCCCCCGCCCCAGCCCAGCGCGGCCCCTCCCCGCCAGGTCACCGGCACGGCGGTGACACCGCGGCGGTGGCGGGGCTCACCCACGTCGAGGATGTCCAGCATGACCACGTCGGACACGGCCACCCCCAGCCGGTTGGACGCCTCCACCCAGATCTCGTAGGGCGTGAAGAGGGCCAGGTCCTTGGGGATGTGGCAGGAGTAGGTTCCGGCCGTGTGGTATTCCTGGCAGGTGTTGTCCTGGCCGTACCACCTGCGGGCAGGTGATGGATGAGGCACCGGCACCGCTCCCCCACCCCCGGGATGCTCCCGTGGGTCGCTTTTTGGCGGTTCCACACCGCCAGAATTGGGGGACCGGCCCCGTGGTTCACTCAGTGATTGCCAACTCAACCGGGCCCACAGCAGCTTCTCCTAACCCTCCCCAGCTCCATGGGGAAACTCATCCCAGCAGCACCACCCCCAAGCAGGGGCCAGCCAGGAGGCATCGAGCCGTCCCTTCCCTGTTTCCCATTAAATCCCACTCCAACATTTTTAACAATAACAGGGATGGAGGTGAGCCCCCACCTGCGCTTGTACTTGAGGGTGTAGTTGGTGTGCAGGAAGGTCTCCCCTTCTGTCCCTGGCGCCCACTTGCAGGTCAGGTCCTTCATGTTTTTGGACCAGCAAGTGATGTTGACTGGTTTTTCTGGGGGTACTGGGAGAGACAAAAACCAAAGAACAAGAGGTTCCAGAGCTGTTTTTTTCCAGCCACGGAGACACAAACCCCAAATCCAAGCTGCGTTCCCAGCTGAGCCTCTGTATTCCTGGGAATGCGTAGCGACCCAAAAAAAAAACCCAGGCTGCATTCCCCGTTCCGATTCCATATTCCTGGGACGTGGCATCGTCCTTAAAATAGCCCGAGATAAAATCTTACGATTATTGGTTCGGACAAGCGCGTTTTAACCGAGGCTTTGCCGAAACAGCCTCTCAGCTGCATGCGGGTCAGGGTTCCACCAGAGCAGCTCCTGGCACGCTTTGGTGAGAACCAGGATGCTGAATCCTCTGTGGGGATCCCCAGCTTCTCTCCCATGGGGGAGGCGCATCCTGGTGCTGGCCAGACCCCAGCACAGAGTGGCCGGACCCCAGCACCAGCTGGACCCTGGCACAGAGCAGCCAGACCCCAGCACAGAGTGACCAGACCCCAGCATGGAATGGCCAGACCCCAGCACAGAGTGACCAGACCCCAGCATGGAATGGCCAGACCCCAGCATGGAATGGCCAGACCCTAGCACAGAGTGACCAGACCCCAGCACAGAGTGACCAGACCCCAGCATGGAATGGCCAGACCCCAATACAGAGAGACCAGACCCCAGCACAGAGTGACCAGACCCCAGCACAGAGTGACCAGACCCCAATACAGAGAGACCAGACCCCAATACAGAGAGACCAGATCCCAGCACAGTGACCAGACCCCGGCACAGAGTGACCAGACCCTAGCACAGAGTGACCAGACCCCAGCATGGAATGGCCAGACCCCAGCACAGTGACCAGACCCCGGCACAGAGTGACCAGACCCCAGCACAGAGTGACCAGACCCCAATACAGAGAGACCAGACCCCAGCACAGAGTGACCAGACCCCAGCACAGTGACCAGACCCCAGCACAGTGACCAGACCCCAGCACAGAGTGACCAGACCCCAGCACAGTGACCAGATCCCAGCACAGAGAGACCAGACCCCAGCACAGAGTGACCAGACCCCAGCACAGCGTGACCAGACCCCAGCACAGTGACCAGACCCCAGCACAGAGAGACCAGACCCCAGCACAGAGTGACCAGACCCCAATACAGAGAGACCAGACCCCAATACAGAGTGACCAGACCCCAGCACAGAGTGACCAGACCCCAGCACAGAGAGACCAGACCCCAGCACAGAGAGACCAGACCCCAGCACAGTGACCAGACCCCAGCACAGAGTGACCAGACCCCAGCACAGTGACCAGACCCCAGCACAGAGAGACCAGACCCCAGCACAGAGTGACCAGACCCCAGCACAGTGACCAGACCCCAGCACAGAGTGACCAGACCCCAGCACAGTGACCAGACCCCAGCACAGTGACCAGACCCCAGCACAGAGTGACCAGACCCCAGCACAGTGACCAGATCCCAGCACAGAGAGACCAGACCCCAGCACAGAGTGACCAGACCCCAGCACAGCGTGACCAGACCCCAGCACAGTGACCAGACCCCAGCACAGTGACCAGACCCCGGCACAGAGTGACCAGACCCCAGCACAGTGACCAGACCCCAGCACAGTGACCAGACCCCGGCACGGCGCGGCGGCACCGACGTACGTCCAACGTAAAGGCAGGAGCCGGCCAAGATGCCGCCGTCTCTGCTGTGGCACACCAGGTTGTCCCCCGACTGCTGCCTGGAGCCGTTGAGGTGGGCGAGGGCCACGCTGAGCGTGGAGGGGCCCAGCGTGGCGTAGGAGGCGGCCGGGAGGCGCCGCCCGTTCAGCGTCCAGTACAGGTCCTCGGCTTTCAGCGGAAAGTCCGGGCTGACCGTGCACGTGGCGACCAGCGAGGAGCCGATCAGCAGGGTGGGGTCCTGGGGGGAAATCACGGCGGGGTCTGCAGCCGGAGAGACAGAGAGCAGGGGGGAAATCAGTTATGGAGGGTTTGGTATCGAGCTAGCGAGGTTAGGACTGTTAAAGTATGTCTTGTGTCTATTTGAATACATTTTATATCTGTTTTACATTGATTTACATGCCTTGATGTCTCTTCTGTATTCATTTAAATATGTTTTATATCTGTTTAAGTACATTGTTTTGCTATTTTGCATCAATTTAAATCATCATATGTTTTATGCTAATTTAAATGCATTGTTCAGCTATTTTACATCGATTAAAATCATCACAAGCCTATACTGATTTAAATCACATATCAATTTTATATAGATGTAAATCATCACATATCTATTTTATATCAATTTAACACACTGGTTTCTATTTTACATCCATTTAAAGACACTGTTTTCTATTTTACATTTGTTTAAATGCGTTTCATATCTATTCTTTACTTCTGCACATTTTATATCCATTTTATACCTAAAGACATTTTATGTCTTTTATATCTCTTTAAATAATTTTTGTATATATTCTATATCTCAATACAAACCTATTTTTTATCTATTTAAATAAGCTTTATACCCACTTTTATATCTACATATATTTTATATCTAAACACATTTAATATCTATTTTTATATCTACATCTATTTTAGAACTCTTAAAATACTTTTCATATCCACTTTTTATCTTTTTTTTTTTTTTTTCCCCAGAGCTGGGGCGGGGCTGGGTTGCAGCTTCGGAAGTTTTTCCGCGACGAAAGGATTTCAAAAAAGAAAATTCGAGGAGATTTCCCCCTTTCCCAACACTTCCAAGGTCCAGCAATTCCCCCTGGATCGCCTCGCCCAGGGGTGGGAAGCGCTTCCCAAGAGCTCCCGCCTCATCCTCACCATGTGCTCCCAAATCCCGTCGCTCGCCCCTCGCCATCCCGAGGCTGCCGCAGGCTGGGAGAGCCCCTCCGCGAGGGGAAATTCCCATCCCGGTTCATCCCGGGACCCCTCGGCCACGAGGCTTCCCCGCCGCGGCTGCCCCGGCCCCGCTCCGGGGTGTTCCGTGTCCGTCAGCCCTTATCGGCTCCATCCGCACGCGCCGGGCTAATATCCCAAATTACCTCCCGGAAAGTGCCGCGACCTCCCCGCCCCTCCGACCTCCCGGCCCCGATCGGCTTTCAGCGCCCGCCGCCCGCCCCGGCTCCCTCCCGGCGTTCCCAAAATCCCCGTCACGCCGGAGAGATCCTGATTAGGGGTCCCCGCTGCCCGCTCCGCCCCCCACCCTCCGCAATTAGTGCTCCGAAATCCTCCTTACGCCGGGGAGACTTAATTAGGAATTGCGGCCGTGCTTGGGGGATGCTGGTGAGGGGTGGGGAAGACAATCCAGCGGGGAAAAGCAGCCTGGGGTACCCCAGATATCCATGGAATGGTGCCAGGCACCCCGCGGTACCCCGAGCACCCATGGATTGGTGCCAGGCACCCCGAACACCCACGGGATGGGGCTGGGTACTCCGGGATACCCCGAGCATCCATGGATGGCGCTGGATCCATCCCACCCCCCTGAACAAACCCTTCCCAAGGCCAGCAAGGCCTCTGGAAATCTCATCCCCCCTCTCTGCCAGCGAGCCCACCCCGCTCCGACCCTGCCACGAGCCGAGCCCGGAGCTGCTGCGGCTCTGCCGATAACACACCCAGCACTCCGAGCCCTGATTCTCCTAAATGTTAATCTAAACAGCCCCAGAAACTCATACGAGCACCGTAAAACAGACACATTTCCCATCCTCCGAGCAGGACCCTCTGGAGAGGCCAATTTTCTCTCTCTCTGTATTTTTTTTTCCCCTGGATTTTGGGTTTTTTTTTCCCTCCTCCAAGCAGGAGCCTCTGGAGGGGCCAATTATATACATATATATATTATTTTTTTTTTCCCCCTGGAATTATTTTCCCCCTTCAGCGCGGCCGCAGTGCCGAACATGTGTTTTAAAAGGGAAAAGTGTGAAGTTTTCCGATCGGAGAGGAAAGGGCCGGAGAGACGCAGGCAGGCTGTGGAATGTGCAAGTTGCAAGGAAAATACCTGCTCGGGGGTTTTATGGCTTCTCTATTGCAAAAAAAAAAAAATGCTGATCAGGTGCTAAGTAATGCTATAAAGTAAAACCACATTTCCAAGGTGTCGGGAACGTTTATGCTTTTCTTCCGAAGGGCCGGATTTCATTTTAGTTTTACATCGGAGTTTTAAGGGGTTGGGAAAGAAAAGGGGGGAGGGAAGAAAAAAAAAAAAAAGGCTCCGATAAGTGTCAGAGATCACGCGGTTAAAAAAGATTTATTGAGCTGTGCAGGGGGTTAAAGGAAAATAGAAATAATTGCCCTGAAGAACAAAAGGGGAATTTGGGAAGCTCTGAATTCCACAGGAAAAATAAAATTAAATATATACGTGTAGTTTGAGCTCTTCTAAAACTCGAGCAGCGAGGTTTGTGGGCAGACACGGTACCCAAAAATGCTTTATCCCTCTTTTCTACTGTGCTCTCCAGTCTTTTTTCCCCCTTTCTCATCCCCGACTGGCATTTCTCGTGCCCATCCCTGGGCTCGAGGAGGGATTTATAAAAAGCCCAGGCATTCCAGCGCGGCCGAGCTGCACCGAGGGGAAACTTTCGCTCTCTAAAAGGAGATTTGGCTTCGCCTTCGCCAGCGCCGCACGTCGAGGGGCCGCGGGGCCAGCGCTGCCCCGGACCCCCGTGGGGCGGGGGGAAATGGGGGTCCGGGGGGGGACCCGGCTGCTTGGGAGGAGAAAGGTGCGGGCTCAGCCGCACCAAGGGTCCGGCTGTGGCCTCGTGTTGTTCCCAGCGGGATCAGTCCCTCCAGGCACCGGGGTGGGCACCGGGGTGGGCACCGGGAGCCACCGGCACCGGCCGCTCTCGCTAACGGCCCCTAAAGGGATTTTCGGAGCGTTCCTTCGCCCCACCCTATTGCTCCGGCAATTCCTGCCCCAATTAACGCCCTTAGGACTCCCCCGTTCAGGACGGGTTTGGGTCAGGGGTCCGTCGCGGTGGCCGGGACCCCGCGGCGTGGCCGGGGAGGGGGCGCGGGAGCTGCCGGGCGAGCGGTGCCGTTTCTGGCGGGTCCCGTTCGCGCGTCGGAGCGGAGAACATCCATCGCCTTGAGAAATTCCCATCATAGGGAGGAAGCCAAACTTCCTGCTGCGGGGAGCGGGGAGCGGGGAGCGGGGAGCGGGGAGCGGGGACCGGGATCTCGCCCTCCCCTGGCTCGGGCCGCAGGGGGGGCAGTGGGGCGGCGGCCGGGACGGGGGGTCCGTCGGGTTTAGGGCTCTGTGGGCAAGGGGGGACCCCTCCCCGTGTGTGCCCCCAAGGCTGGGGGCACCCCGATCCCCGCGGGGCTGAGGCCGCTCCACAGCTCAGCCCACAGGTGGCACCTCCCGGACCTGCCACCGCCGGGTGGGGCCCCCAAATTGGGCATCACTGCGGGGCCCCCAGGGGAATTTTTCTGGGGGGGGGTCGTTGTTTTCTGTGGGGCGGGGAGGGAGATCCTTCTTGTTCTGGGTGGGAAAAGGGGATTCATTGTTCTCTGGGATGGGGGGGCGGCTCTCCGGGGGGGAAGGGGGGACCCCGTTGTTCTCGGCAGGGGGAGGGGGGGGGTCTCAGAGGCTTTGAGGGGGGGCAGAGGGGGGCGATGGCTCCCGGGGGTGCGAGGGGGTCGCGTGGGGAAGGGGTTCGCTATTGTTCTCCGGGCGGAGGCCGGGGGTTTCCATTGTCCTGGGTGGGGAATGGAGCCGCATTGTTCTGCGGGAGGGGGGGCTGGACGGCGGGGAGGGGGGACAAGGGGGGACCGGCCCCTCTCGGGGTCCCCGTTCTCCGTGGGGAGAGGGAGCACTCGCTGCTCCGGGGGAGGGGGGGCTCTCCTCGCTACTCTCGGGGATGGGGGGCAGCACAAAAAAGGTTCCTCTATTGTTCTCTGCGGGGAAGGGGCAGGGGGGTCCCGGCTGGGCTGCGGGGACGGGGATGGGGGGTCCCGGCTGCCTGTCGGGAGGCGATGGGGGGTCCCGGCTGCCCTCCGCGGGGGGGTCCCCGTCCTCCTCCGCAGCAGGCGAAGCGCAGCCCCGAGGTGCGCCCGGCGGTGCCCCCTCCGCGCCCGGGACCGCTCCGCATCCCGGGGCCGGGGGGGACGCGGCACACGGAGAGGAACGGGGCAGTCCCGGGGGGCTCCGCATCCCGGCACCGGTGTGGGGGGGACGGGACACGCGGAAAAGAGTGGGGGAACCTCGGGGGGCTCCGCACGCCGGGGCCGGAGCCGGACCGGAGAGCCCCGGGGGGCTCCGCGCAGCGCCCGCGTGGCCCCGACGGGACCCCCGCCCGCCCCGCGCCCACCTTGCGGGAGCCGCCCGGTGCTGCCGGTACTCACAGGAGAGCGGGTCGGCGCGGGGCAGGCGCGGGCAGAGCACGAGCAGCAGCGGGAGCATCGGGAGCAGCGGCGGCGGCGGCATGGCCTGCTCCGGTGCCCGTCGGTGCCCGGGGCGGCGGAGCGCACCGGCACGTCCGGGGAAGTCCCGAGCAAGTCTGAGCAACCCCCGGTTACCAAAGCCCCAACTGCCGCCCTGGCCCCGCCCCGGGACCGCCCCCGGGGGGGCAGAAAGCCACCGGCCCCGCTACCCCCCCCCTCCCCGTCCCGCTCCGGTACGGGCCACGGGACAGACCCCGAGACCGGCCCCGGGACTGGCCCCCGCCCGGTGCCCGCTGCCGCCGCGGGATGCTGGACCCCCCCAGCCCTCCCCGGGGCCGGTGTCCCGCTCCCCTCGACCCCCCCGGTAGGTGAGTAAGAGCCGCTCCGGGGCCGCCGGCCCACGGGTGACTCACGCGCGGACCCTCCCGCGCCCCCGGGGCCGCTCTCGCCGCTGAACGGGCCCCCCCCGCCGCGGCTTCCCCACGCTCCAAGCGCCTTTAAGATCCAAACCCCTGTTATTACTTATTTTTGGGTCGAAAACAGGAAAATCATCCCATAAATCCCGATGTTTTCTATCGAATCCATCATCTCTGGGTTTTCCTCCTCAAAACCCCAAAGAATTGGATAAACCACCCCAAACGGCTCCAAGTCCCCCCAGACTGGGGCTGCGTTTGTCCCCAGGGGTGGTGGCATGTCCGGTTGTGCCACCAGCATCGGGACAAGGCCACCCCCTTGGGCATCCCCCAGTGTCCCCACTGTGCCCCAGCCCGGGGTCTCGGTGGCACCGAGAGCTTTGCAGACCCCCAGACAGGTCAGAGACCCCCGGGACAGCAGGTCCTGGTCATGGCAAGGCCACTGTCCCCACGTGTGGCGTGTCCCCAGCTGTGAGGAGAGGGGACACCACTCCCTGCCGGGAAGGGAGCGTGGAGGGTGGCAGGGGACACCTGGGTGGCCCGGGGTGCCCCATGGACTCGGGGTGGGGGGAGTCGGGGGGTGACACTGCGTGGGGCTCCGAGGTGCTGGGCACCAGCAGGGACTGCAGAGATAGAAAACACAATAAAAAACGAGAGGCGGAGAGAGCCCAAACAATGCCTTTTCCCATCGTCCTGTTTTTTGGAAGCTTCTGAACTGTTTTTGTTGAAATTTCCCAAAAATGTCAGGCTCCGGGAGCCACCCAGCCTGAGAAACTTCAGCCCCAGCGGCCGCAGTCTGGCCGAGTGAATCACGGCTGCCCCGGGGGCTGGCGGCCGCCCGCGATCCCGACCCACCGCCCGCGTCCCCCCGGGGAGCCACCCAGGGACCGCAGCCAGCCCTGGGTGCTGGGGGAAAAGGAGAAATTCCCCCTCTGGAGCCGGAGCCGGGAGCAGCGGCCACCCCGGCTGCCCACCTGCACTGCCCAGACCCTTCCCCCATCTGTTTCCTCCAGGCTGCTCAGCTCGCACCCGGAATTTGTGGGGTTTGGGGGAGCCAGGCGTGGGTGGGATCCCGGGGAGGGGGTGACTCCCACCCTGGTGCTGGCAGAGGGGACATGGGTGGCTCTGGGTGGCAGAGGCATCATCAGAAGGCGGCTTGAGGCTGTGCTTGGGGTGCAGGGGGAAGATGGAGGGACAGTGGTGTCAGGAGGGGAGTGTCGGTCCCCACTGGTGTCACCTGGGACATGGCGGGGTGTCACCACAGGTGGCACAGGGACCTCCCAGCTCACAGCAGCACCTGTGGCATGGGGACAGGGTGAGAGGACAGTGGTCCCCAACCCCGGGCAGTGCCAGGCTGGCGTCAGGGCCCGTCCGGGAGCAGCCGGAGGTGACCGAGCCGCTCTCCCGCGCTCTGAGTCAGCGGCGGCCGGTCAGCGGCAGCTGTGGTCAGCGCTGCCCTTTGACAGTGACCTTTAAAGCTGCTCCCTCCGGCCCACGAGCCGCCGCACTCACAGGCAGAGGCCGGAGGCAGGATCCAGCCCGGACCCCCGCTCTGACCCCCGGCCCGGGCTCTCGGCGTCAGCGCGGGGGTCCCCCGAGGCTGGCGCGGTCCGGCTGCCCCCCCGGCGTGGCTCCGTTCCCAGGGCCTCCCTGCCCCGCTGCGGTGCAGGATCTGGCCACGGGGCCCAGCTGCCTGCCACGAACTCTCTGCTCTGCCCAGGCGGGACGTGACTCCTCCCAGATGGACGCGGGTGACCCTGGGGACATCCCCAAACCCGCTCTGAGCATCCTCGGTCCAGCTTCCCACCAGCCGTCACCTTCCCGCCTCCCTCCATCATGTGTCACCAGGGCCCTGAATTAATCTAATTACTTGATTTCCCAGCCAGAGCTCACTCCATAAAATCCTTGGACGCAGACAGCATCTGGCTCAAGGGCCAGGGTGTAAAAAACAAACAAGAAAAAAAAACCCAAACCCCGGGAAAAGCGGGAGGAGAGGCGCAGCGGAGCTGCCTCGACTGCCTGCATCCTTTTAAAGTGACCTGGGGGAAAAATAAAGAGGCAAGAAATGCAAAGAATCCAGCAGGCAGAGTTTGCTTTCTATTCCTCTCAGTCACATTTCCACATCCATGGGTAATTTATAACCCGCTTAACCCCTTCCCTGCCGCCCCCCCTCCCACCCTTTCCCTCCAGAGCATCCTCAGGGTGGCCGCACCTTCCCGCCTCTGTTTGCTTTGGGAAGCACAAACAGTCCCGTGACGGAGTCTGAGGAGCTCTAGAGGAGAGGAAAAAATGTCAAGAGGGTGCTTGAGCGCGAGGGATGGGCTCTGCAGGGTTGGGACACGGAGTGAAGGCTCCCCTGCCCGTGGAAGGGACCGTGGGGACGCCCCAGAGAATGCGGGGGGAGCCTGGGGCTTCCCGAAAGGCTCCGGGAAAAAAAAAATGTAGGTCAGTAGTGATAAATGCGAAAGGCATCGAGTGTTTCTGGAGAGGGGAGGAGGGAGGGCAGCAAGTACTTGCCAGCTTGGAGGTTTTTGCCTGGGAAAGGCTTTTTTTTTCCGTGGAACGGTGAGCGGATGGAGCACGGGCAGGTGTGGCGGGAGCGATGCCCGCCGGCCGCTCACCCGGAGGCTCCCGGTGCCCCCGGGGGTCCGGGCTCCGGCTCTGCCCCTGCCGCCGGTGGAAGCCCCACCTGCGGTGCCGTGATTTACGGTGACAGCCCCCAATCTACCCCATTTACTCGGCCATTCGTCACCGGTGCCGGACCCGGGGCTGGGGCTGGCGGGGCTCCAGGAGGGGGAAGGGGAGCGCAGCGCCCTGGCAGCCCCGCCGGCCCGGCCGCAGCTCATTTTCTGCCGGCCCTGCTTTGATTAATAAGATGAATAAGCTGGCGGGGCGAGGAGAGGCCCCGCTCCCTGCTCCCGGGGGGGCACGGGCTGCGCCCCCCAGCAGCCCCAACCCCTCTCTCCCTGCCCCAGGGCACGGAGCACCCCTCAGTCCTGAGCTGGGACAGGGAGACCCCCCCCCTTTCCCCGCGCCGGGGTCTTGCCATGTGTTCCCCATTAGGGCCGGAGGTTAGCGAAGCCCCCAGCCCTCCCCCTCCTCCTCCCCCCGGGCCCACTTTGGGGTGCTGCCATAAATAAGGGGAATGGGCAGGGCAGGGGTGAGGCGGGGGTCGTGGGGGGTGCCTTTGATGTCCTTTAAAGCCTGTGAAATCACAGCTGTAAATCCGGGGTGTCAGGGAGAGCCCAGCACCGGCCGGGGGCCCCTGAGGAGCGAGGGTGAGGATGGGAGGCTTGAAGGTGATTGGGGAGTCCTCGAGGGACACAGAGGGTGGCACAGTGGGGTCTAACACTGCCTGGGGACCCTCCTGAGGGGTCGGTCCATGTGGGTGGCATTGAGGCAGCCCTGTCCCTCTGTGGGACACCAGTACCAGTGTGACGCAGCTCCCGGTCATCCCCTCAGTCCCCCTGCTCTCTTCAGTCCCTCTGTGTCAGGGTGGCCCCAAGTCCTGTTGTGTCCCTGCACATCCCCCGGTCCCCCTGAACCCTCCTGCATCCCCCAGTGCCTCCCTTAGTCCATGGTCCCCCTACGCCCTCCGGTCCCCATAAACCTCCCGGTTCCCACGTCCCCTTTGTCCCCCTGCATCCCCTGGTGTCCATGCATCCCCCAATCCCCGTGCATCCCTGCTCCTTGGACCCCTCCTTCTCCTGCATCGCGGGGTTCCCCTCACCCCCCGCTGCCTGGGCATCCCCCGTCCTCCCGCACCCTTCTCTCATCATCGCCGCCCGGTGCCGGTGCCGGTGCCGGTGCCGGTGCCGGTGCCGGTGCCGGTGCCGGTGGATCTGCGGCAGGCTGCGGCGGCTCCCCCCGCCCCCGGCTCCCCCCGCCCGGCGCGCAGCGCGTCACGGCGGGGCCGGCGGCGGCGGTGGCGGCGGTGGGTGCGCTCGGCTCCGCTCCGTTCCGCTCCGCTCCGCGCCCGCCATGGCGGCCCCGGCCCGCCGGCCCCGGGCCCTGCTCGCCCTCGGCCTGGCCCTTCTCGCCGCCGCCGCCGCCGCCGCCGCCGTCGCCGCCACCGACCCCTTCTCGCCGCAGCTGGGAGACACCGGCGGGTGCCGCGGGCAGTGCGGCCGCAGCCTGCAGCGCCGGGCCGCCGCCGTGAGTCCGGGGCACCGGGGCACCGGGGACTGGGGGGGCGACGGGGGCGTGGGGAGCATCAGTAGCATTTGGGGTACCAGGAGCATCGGGAGCACTGGGAGTACTGGGAGTACGGGGAGGCACCAGGGGTATGGGGAGCATCAACTGCATTTGGGGTACCAGGAGCATCGTGGGCAATGGGGGCACTGGGGATATTCGGGGCATGGAGACCACCAGTAGGACTGGGGGTACCAGGAACATCGGGGCACTGGGAGCACTGGGGGTACTGGGGGGCACCAGGGGCATGGGGAGCATCAGGAGATCGGGGTCAGTGGGGTACTGGGAGAATGGGGAGCACCAGGAACACCTGGCACACTGGGAGCACCAGGAGCAGCAGGGGCACCAGGGGGGACACCAGGGGCACTGGGAGCACTGGAGGGGACCAGAGGCAGCAGAGGCAACAGGGCCACCTGGAGCCGTGGGGACACCCCTGACAGGCATCTCTGCCAACACAGCCCCACACTGGGCCCCTCCCCGTGGGAGCAACATGGGGGGCACCGGGGCACCCCCAGCAGTCTCCTCCAGCAGCTTTGGGGTGCCCCCTGTGAGGGCATCTCCACAGGTTTGGGGTGCCCACAGTGTCACCCGTTTACCCTGAGCCTGCCCATTCCCGGTGACCCCCGTGTCGGTTCTGTGTGCCCCCCACACCCCCTCAGTGTGTTCCCGGCCCCCCAGATCTGTACCCCTTCCCCAGAGCGGTGCACCCCCACCTCCTGCCAGCCCATGCCAGGGCCTGGCTGGTGTCAACAGAGATGGGGCGACCCTCCACGCCCTCCACGAGGACTTGGCCACGTGCAGACCCTCCGTGGGGTGCACCCGGGGGCTGTGGGGCAGCTCTCCCTGCTCTGGGAACGCCAGGTTTGGGGGTGCCAGCCCTCACCACAGTCCTGGCGGGGGCGGCGCTGCCCGGTGCCCCCCAGCTGGATGCGGGAGGCCGCGTGGGGGGTGTCCGGCTCAGCCACCGGGCTGAGCCCGGTGCCAGCTCCACGCTCTCCTCCTCCTCGCCGCAGGATGCTGTTCTCAACGCCTGTTACCGGGGCTGCCGGCTGTTCTCCATCTGTCACTTCGTGGATGCGAGCGCCGAGCTCAACACGACCAGAGCCGAGTGCGAAGCAGGTGAGAGGAGCCGGTGGCCGAACGGCCCCCGCGCCCCGAGAGCCGTCCCGGGGGCATCCCCACATCCCACCGGGAGCAGCACGACACCCGACACCCTCCAGAGCGTCCCGCCCCGCTCAGCCCCGCAGCGAGCGGGTGCGGATCGACGCACCCTGGGTGGGGAGGGAGTGGGGAGGGGCACGGGGGTCCCAGGGATGAGCACCCCCAAACCCTGACCCCCTCCTCTCCCCTAGCCTGTGCCGAGGCCTACGGCAACGCAGAGGAGCAGTTTGGGTGCGTGACCGGGTGCCGCAAGCAGCTGCCCGAGGTGGAGGAGAGCAGGAAGGAGAAGGTGAAGGGAGATGGGGAAATCCTTCCTTGAACAGGAGCTCAGCACAGTCCCTCCCCTCCCTCGCGGTGGGGGACACCCCATATGTGCAGCCCATTCATCCATCCATCCATGGATCCATCCATCCATGGATCCATCCATGGATCCATCCATCCATCCATCCATCCATCCATCCATCCATCCATCAATGGATCCATCCACCCATGGATCCACCCATGGATCCACCTATGGATCCATCCATGATCCATCCATCCATCCATCCATGGATGCATCCATCCATCCATCCATCCATCCCTCAATCCATAGATCCATCCATCATCCATTCATCCATTCATCTGTGGATCTATCCATCCATGGATCCATCCAACCATCCATCTGGATGGGAGCTCCAGATGTGCCAGGTTGGTCCAAGCCACCACTGGTTGCTTTGTCACAAGTCTAAAAAGCAAATTAACTGGGCTGGGCTTAGCTTGGGCCAGGCAGGGAGACCACAGGGAATTCCCGGGGGGAGAGGATCTGACTGGGGATCGTGGCAGATTCCCCCAGTTTTGATTTGTTATCCTTCCCAGCAATCAGCAACGCTTTCCCCTCCTATGTTTAATTGATTCAGCTTTTGCCCAATTAATTAAATTAGACTTTGGCCCAAGGAAGAGGCTTTTGGCTTTGTGCACGTGCAGGCAAAGATGAATCCGTGCTGCAAAAAGAGTGAAAAGCTCCTTTGAACACCCCTCCTTTGCAGCCCGGTTTTAAGACCTTCCCGGTGCCTGATCCCATTTCCCAACCCCTCTCCAAGGCCAGGGATGAGCATCTGGGGGTGACTGGGGGTGACAGGGAGGGCCCTCACCCCCTCCACCCACCCAAAGCATTTTTCCTCGGGTTCCCAGACGAGCAGGCAAAGCAGATTTAGCATAATAATTAGATACAGAATCTGACCTATTTATTTCCTGTTTGCTGGTTTGACCGTGCAAGGGGCTGTCGGAAAATGTTCGGAGCCAGTGGCAGGGAGCAGCCAAGCGGATTCCAGCAGGGATGCTTTAAAAATAACAAACTGCCGCGACGGCCAAGAATCCAGGGCACCGAGAGGCTGCCAGGAGAGGAACGCCCTCGGCACCGCGGCTGCTCCGCTCCCATTGTCTCGGGCAGAGGAGGCTGATCCCACCCCAAAGGGACGGTCCTGGGGCTGGGTGATGGCCCCAAAGCTGGGTGGTGACCTCAGGGACCCCAGCCCTCGCTTGGTGACCCTCCTGGGACTGGAGCATAGCCCTGGCACATCCCTTTCTGTGCCTGGGAGAAGCAGGTTGAGCCCAGACCTGAGCACCGAGCTCAACCCCGCCACGACCTCGGGGTAGGTGATGAGGGGACAGCAGTGAGGTGATGTCCTTGCTCCTTTGCAGAGCCTGGAGGTGAAAGTGCCATCGTTTTCCATGTTGGATTTGGTCTCCACTTTCTGCAACGACATCGTCAGCTCTGCCCAGAGCTTCATCTCCTCCACCTGGACCTTCTACCTGCAGGCGGACGATGGCAAAGTCGTGGTGTTTCAGGTGGGGGTGTCCCCAGGACCCTCTCTGTGGGTGCCCAGAGGGGTGGGGACCCCCTTCCTCACTGCCTTCTCCCTCTCTCCCTGCTGACCCAGTCCCAGCCTGAGATGGAGTATCCAGCACCCGAGGCCCTGGAGATCCAGCCAGCACAGCCGGGATCGGGATTGGGATCCAGCCCTGGTGTCCCCCAGCCCCACACAGGTGCGGGGTGGGTCTGGGCTGCTGGGAGGGGGCTGGGAGCCTCCAAGCCCTCCTGGCTCCCTTCTGAGTTCTCCGGAGCTGAACAAATTTCCCACTTGTCAGGTCTGATCAGCTTCCCACACCCCCACCCATGCTGAGGGGGCATTGGATGGGGCCCTGCTCCACGAAGCTGCTGGGATCTTCTGTGCCCCCTTAGTGGGCAGAGGGTCCCGGGGAGAGAGGGGGACCCCCACCATGCTGGCACGGGGATGGGAGATGGGAAGGTGTGCCCACATGGGTGCCCATCAGCATCGCCTCTTCCCTCCCAGGCCCCCGGGCAAAGGGGGACAAGCCCCCCGTGAAGGAGCCGCGGGGCAAAGCCAAGGCACAGCCCCCGGACCCCCCACAGCAGGAGCATGACTTCCTCGGCTGCATGTCCAAGTAGGTGACCTGGGACTTGCTGGACGTGGCAGAGCAGATCCTCCCCAACCCCAATTCCCAGCCCGTGCCCTGCCATAAACTCGTCCCTTCTCTTTGGCGGGGGGTGGTGGGGTGCTACAGGCGCTCGGGCCTTCCTCGCTGGATCCTGGCCGCCTGCCTCTTCCTCTCCATCATGGTGATGCTGTGGCTCAGCTGTGCCAGCCTGGTGACCGCCCCCGAGCAGCACATCAAGACCCAGGTATGGGGTGAGCACAGCCCCCAGGGTGTCAGGGACAGCCGGCATGGCTGGGTGGGCATTGCTGTGCCCTGTTTGTGGTCCCCAGTCACTGTGTGCGGTGTGAGGTGCATCCAGAGCCAGCCCCGTGGTGTCCCCAAACTGGAAGTGAGCTGCACCCCTCTCTGGGGCTGCACTGTTGTCTCTGCCTCTCTTCCAGCCTCTGAGCATCAACGGGGACAAGGAGTACCTGGAGGACCTGGATGGCCCCGGCACCTTCCCCCTGCCGCCCGTCATCACTGTCACCCTGTGCCCCGCGCACGGCGGGGAGGACGCGGGGCCGCTGCCCCTCAAAGTCGACCTGGACAAGACCATCCTGTAGCGCTCCCGCCCCTTCCCACCGCCTCCAGCTCCCTCTCACCGTCCCCATGGCATCGCCCCCGATCCCGCTCCGCTCCCCGCGTCCCCAGCTCCCCGAGGGGCATCCTTGGCTCCGGCCGCGTCCCGCTCTCCTCCCCGGGCACGGCCGCTCTGGGGGAGGCTCCAGGAGCCGGGCAGCGGCTCTGCCTCCCCCAGGGCTGTGCTGTGAGCCGGGATCCTGGCTTGCAGAGCCAAGAGGGGAGCTGCCAGAGCGGGGAGGCCGGAGGGAGCCCGTCCCCGGTGAGGGACTCTCTGTCTCCTCCCGCCCGGAGCCGCCGGGGCCCCGCAGCCCTCCGGGCATGGGTCCAGCGCTGGGCAGGAGGGAGCCGGCTGCGGTGGGGGATGGAGAGTGTCTGCAGCCTTCTGAGCTTTGGCTCGGCACATCCCCGGCCTCCCACCTTGGGCTGAGCCTCCGAGGCGCCGGCCCCGGCCCTGGGAACTCCCTTCCGCCGGCCGGAGCCGATTGCCTCGGGGAGCCGAAACGTGGCGAATGGATTTGGCTTTGGCAGCCGGAGACAGGAGCGGATCCCGCCGCCTCCGTGCCCACGCGAGCACCCAGCCAGCCCCTTCCCGGAGCTGTGGAGGGGCCCTGGGATGTCTCCTTCCCGTCCCTGCTCCGTGATGCCCTTGGGGAGCTGGCCCCGGTGCCAACAAGTTGCTGGTGGGACCAAGCAGGGGATGAGGCAGCGTTTCCCTGACTTCAAGCTCGGACAGGAGGTGGGAGCTGCTGGGTTGTCTCCATCCTGGGCTCGGCATCCTGTAGGGATGGCTCCATCCTGGGGCTCAGCATCCCTGCCCCATGCTGGAAGCGGCCTGCGAGGCTGTAGCTGATGGCAGGACCCGGTCTCTGCGTCCCTGGGCTCACGCTGCTGCCCTCAAAATAGGCAGTGGGACCAAGCACGGCTTCCCTTGGCTCACCCTGGCACAGCCCCTGGGCATGGAGGTGTCTCCCTGCTCCCCATTCCCCCCCCCATTCTCCACCACTCGATTTCATGCATCGTTCCGTGGTTTGATTTGCACCGGCATGCGGCTCCTCGGCCCCCGGCGCCCCACGGGGACACCCCTGTGCCGGGAGGGTGTCGGTCCCGCCACCCCCGTGTCACCTAACACGTCTGTACAGATTAACTTATTACCCCCGACCCCTTCTCGTGGTTTTTTGGGCTCTCTCCGTGTGCCGGCGGCTCCCGGGGGCCGTGGTGTGATGGGACGGGAGCTCTGATCCCCGTCCCCACCGGTTTTGTGCTGCTCCGTGTCACTTTCACCCATCCAACATATCTGGGTTTGGGGAATCGGGTTGGGGGGAGGCGTGGGGGGGTCTCGTGTCCGTTTTGGGGTCCACTTTTCGTTGTTGCTTTCCGGCCGCGTGTGAAGCTCGGTGGAGTCTGTGATGTTCCGGCCACGGCAGCTCCCCCGATCCCCGGACAGGAGCTCCGGGGACAGCACGGCCGTGGAGCCCTCCCGGCCGTGGAGCCCTCCCGGCCGTGGAGCCCTCCCGGCCTCGCCTCCGAAGGGCAAACTCAGCCCTGAGCTGGGAGGGGGAATAGAATAAAAGGTTTGTACCAGAGCTGGGCGAGTCGGTGGCTTCGTGGGGTGCTGGTCCCAGGATGGGAGCGGGTTTGATCCCCCACATGGGGCCGGCAGGAGGGCACGGGGCTGGTCCCGCTCTGGAAACTGAGCCGGGATGAAACCTCTGGCAAACCAGAGAGAAATCCCTGCTGGGCTGTTTGGCATGGACACGGAACAAAGCTGCTGGGTTGAGAGATTCAGCATCAAGTGTGGGAGGAGATGCTGTGGGGCGAGCCCCCCAAACCATCCCCTGCGAGGGGAAAGCTGGGATGTAGCTTCAGGGAGGGCTCCACGCACATGGAAGGGGTTGGGAAACGAGGGCTTTTCCCACTGAAAACCACCCGTGCACACATTCCGAGGAGGGAGAGCGTCAATCGGGCCACGCCGGTGTCACACCCCGGTGTCACACACCAGCACACATGCGGCACTCGGGGGCTGGCATGTCCCACCTTTCCCCCCGGCGTGTGTTTGTCCTGGCGCCGTGCCCGTGCCCACGCCACAGCCGAGCTCTCCCCGTGCCAGGCACGGCAGGGCAGCTCACGCGAGGGGCTGGAGCCTCGTCTGCAGCACTTCAGTAGCTCAGCAGGGTCCCTGCTCGGAGCCAGCGGCGGCGCGGGGCCCCCGAGGAGCCGCGCCTGGCGCTGCCTGCACCGCCCGTTTGCCCCGGGATGCGGAGCCAGGGATGCAGAGGTGCTGGGGATGGATGCCGGCGTGCTTGGCAGGAGTCACAGCCAAAGAAGGATCTCCAAAGGCCTGGGCTGCTCCCTGCCAGCAGCCTCCGCTGCCGGAGCACGTCCCCTGCCTGTCCCTCCGTGGGGGGTGCGATGTCACCCCCTCCCCGGCGCTGGAGAGGAGGGGAGCGTGGCTCAGTGCTCGCACGATGGGGACAGGAGGGGGTTTTCCCTAAATGGAGTGCAGAGGGATGGTGTCCCCAGCTCGCTGCCTGTGCGGGAGGATGCTCCGGGCGGCCTCGGCCCTGTGGGGAGGCAGAGTGGGTGCCACGGCCACGTTTCCCAGCCCTCAATGAGATCTGGGGGCTTGCACGGTGTCCTCAGCAGTGCCTCGGGGTGGGCAGATGGGTGAGAGGGCAGGAAAAGAGGGAAGGGCTGGGAGATGTAGCCCAGCACGGAGCAGCTTTTGAGGTGGGCACAATCTGATGACTTGGAGGCAAGAACCCCCTGGCCAGGCCCAGGCCACCAAGTGCCC
This sequence comes from Anomalospiza imberbis, assembly GCF_031753505.1. Lineage (NCBI taxonomy): Eukaryota > Metazoa > Chordata > Aves > Passeriformes > Viduidae > Anomalospiza > Anomalospiza imberbis. The sequence goes on from NC_089707.1 coordinate 4,805,872, forward strand.
CTCAGAGGGCAGGGACACCCATCAGGAGGTGTCTTTGTGCCGAATTTTCACAGGGATTGGTGCCGGGGGAGGTGGGAAGGCCCCAGATCGGTGCAGACAGCTGGCAAACCCTGCCCAGCGCGGGCAGCGGCTCCGAGCGTGTCCCCTCCTGGGATGGGAGCCGGGCTGCAGACCGTGGACAAGCTCCTTGTCTTTAAACTGGAGTCAGATTCCTCCCTGCTGGCTCGGGGTGCAGGAAACCGTGCCCAGGAGCAGGTGAGGAGGGACCCCACTCTAACAAGAAGGAGACGCATGAAATTCGCTGGTTCCACTCCCCCCAGCAGGCAGCCGGGGGTTTTTCCACCCGACGCCTTTTCCTTCTCATTCCCTCTTTTATTTTTTCACAGGGAAAGGGAAATTCGTGGTGTGTGGCCCCATCGGCCATGGGCAAGCCAGGCTGTGGTGGGATCACCCTCCAGCCCATGGTGGTGGTGAGGGCATGGGGGCACCCTGAGCCCATGGTGGATCACGTCCTTGGGGCGAGCATTTGTGTGCCCACATTCACATCCATGTGTCCATCGTCGTGTCCTCGTGTCCATCCTCGTGTCCTCATGTCCATCCTCCCATCCTCATGCTCATTCTGATGTCCTTGTGTCCACACTCACCTTTATGTCCGCATGTCCACGCTCACACCCTTGTGTCCACTCTCACCTCCGTGTGTCCACATGTCCAGCCACAGCTCCACAACTAATCCCAGATGTGTCTGCGGCAAGAAGTACCCTCAAAAAGTGGGAAAAATCCCGCAAGTTTCCCCCTACACTTCCACCACAGACCCCTTTGGCATCTCCCCCCTTGGCCGTGGCTCGGTCTCTGTGCCAGCAGTGGGTGCTGAGGGTTGTGGGGGTCTCACCAGCTGTAATCAGGGTCAACAGCCCCCCTGGCTGCTCTTGGTGGCTGCATTGAGCTGCTGTTGTCCCCTCCAGAAAATCTCAGCTGCTGGGAGCTGGCCTGGCTCCACCAGGCTCACACAATGCCTGGAGGAGCTGGGCCAGGCATGGATTTCCCTCCCCTCCTTTCCCATCTGCTCCCAAGCGTGCCTTTGTCCCGGTTTCTCGCCCCGTTCCCTTCAGGAGCACTTGCAGCTCCTTGTCCTTGAGCCCTGGGCCTGTTCCTCCAGGATGTCTCTGCTCGGGGAGAGCACTGGGGTCCTTGGGATGCCTCAGAGGGCAGAAATCCCAGGACTGGGTCAGCAGGCAGGAGAAGTCCATGTGCCAATCCCCTTTTTGCTGATTTGGGACCAATGATCCCACTCTCATCCCAGGGAGATTCTGCAGGACACCAAGAGGTCAGGGGAGGTTTCTTATTCCTGTCTTGTAGGAGGAAGAAGGTGATGATTCCCATTCTTCCATGGGAGTCCCCAGCCTGGGTGAAACAGCAGGTTTGGAGCTGCAGGGCTCCTGGAGGTGATGGAAGCAGAGCCTGGGCTCCTCTCTGACATGGGAAAGGATATTTTCCAGCAGCTCCAGCTGCCTCTCCCTGCTTCTGGCCCAGCTCCTGTCAGCACAAAGCTGCGATCCCGAATTCCCGACCAACACTCAGAGCTGTAAATTCACTTTTAACCCCAATGGAGATAAATCCTCATCCAGGGATGGAGCGAGGATGAGGAGGTGAGATGGGGAGCTGGACAAGGGCTCAAAGCACCTTCCTGAGCCCGCATGTGGAGCTGAGCCCTTTCCCTTACAAATTCTCCTTTGAATCGTGCCTGGAGCCACCACAAAGCCCACCAGGCCTTCAAAGATGGAAACCCCATGGAGCTGCTGGAACTGGGCAGGGCAGCACCATGCCAGGGATGGGAAAACACATCCATGGGTTTCCTCTCCCAGTCCTCCTTCCTATGACCTACCCCACCGAGCCGGAGCCACGGGTGATTCAACAACAACAAAACCAAAGGAAAAACAATCTCCTCGTGCTAATGGGATTGGTTCTGTCCCTACCACGCACATTCCAGCCCGGCTCGAGGGACCCCTCGGGGGGCGGGGGGGATAATGAAGCCAAATTATTCCTTGTCTTCAAATGTCAGAGTTGAGCGCGGTGCCGCTGGCCGGGCCTGGCGCAGCTGCTGGGCCCTGGCGCTGCCGTGGGGAAGTGGAGCACCCTCGGAGCACAGCCAGTGACAGGCATTTTCCATTCCCTGGCCTTCATTACTTCTTGGAACGCCGGCCCCGCTGGCCGGGCCGCGAGGGGCTTCGCTTCCCCGTTCAGTCGTGTGTTCTCCTGCCAGGTGAGGAGCGCAGCCAAGCTGGTCGGGGAAGCTGGGGTTTGACTGGGTGGATGGGAACCAGGCTCCCCAATGGGCTGGGGTGGTGCTGCAGCACCTGCTCCCCTCTGGAGCCATCCCCTGGTTTTGGGGGGATGACACGCGTTGGGCACGGAGGGGACCTGCGGGATCGTGGCCTCGCCGCGGTGCCAAACGGCGCTGGGAATGGCCAACGCCGCCAGCTGAGCGGGAGCCAGCTCCTGAGGGGGTCAGCTCTCCATGTGGGAGTGGAAGGAGCCCAAGATTCCTGCCAGAAGGTGTTGATCCTTCCCCCAGTCCAGACCCCACATGGCTCCATGCTCTGTGTCCCGCTCATTCCTGCTCCTCCTGCTCGCTCACCGGCACAGGGCAGCATTCCCACACTCCGTGTTCCATCCCTGCTGGATAATGCTGCACCGCTGCTCCGCAGGGTGGGGGGCACTGCCTGGGGTGGGAATCCAGCCAGAGAACCAGGCTGGCTCCGTCCTGGCACAGAAGGGATGCTGCTGTCCCCGTGTTTTGTGCCAGAGCTGAGCTGCTTGTGTTGGATCATCTCTGAGATTGGGGAATTTGGGACTGGCGGGGCTTGGCTGCACCCCAGGATGGTGGGAGCTTACAGAGCTCGTCCCGACGGACTCGGGTATCCCACATCCCTGGGGGTCCCACATCCCTGGGGCTCTCACATCCCTGAGAGTCCCACATCCCTGGGGGTCCCACATCCCTTGGGGTCCCAGATCTCTGAGGGTCTCACATCCCTTGGGGTCCCACATCCCTTGGGGTCCCAGACCCCTGGGCTTGGTGGCTGCTCACCACCATGGAATTCTCTCTCTGCCATGGGACCTGGCAGTGGTGGAGCTGCAGGGGGAAGGAGGGGATGATCCACCTCCACCAGCCCAAAGGGGCAGGATAAAAGGGAGGGAGAAAGGTTGGTCCATCCTCCTGGCACAGCAGACGCACCCCAGCCCATGCTCCCGACCTTCCCCAGGCTCACGCTGTGGTCAGGATTACCCAGGATTAGCAGGGAGCAGTGGAGCAGAAATCCAGAGGGAATAAAACCAGGCACTGAGAAACTCCACCACACCCTCATGGCAGGAAGGAGACAGGGCTGGGATATCACCAAGGAAGAGCGAGGGAGGTCATTGCAGCTTCCTCCACAACAAGGGAAAATAAAGCAGCCAAAAAAGTAACAAGAATTGGGAAAAAAAACAAAAACAAAAACAAAAACAAAAAACAAACCCGTGCTGGGAAAAATCTAACAAAAATTGGAAAAAATAAAACCTCTGGATGCTGGTGCTGGGAGCTGTGAGGAATTCCTGCTCCTGAGCAGAATGAAGTGAGGGGGTCTGAGGGAAAGGCAGTGCTGCCAGCTCATGATTTTGTCATTACTCTCCCAGTGTTGGCTGTGGATTTTAAAGTCCAGCTGTGGGAGCCGTGGGATACACAAGAGCTTGGCTTGCAGCAAAAGGTACATGGAGAGACCTCATATTTTGCAAAGGGGAAAAACAAACAAACAAAAAAAAAAGGGTGAAAATATGACTCGAATAGTCATAGATTGAAATCAAGATCAGAAAGAAGAATGTAAATAGTTTGGAGTATATTCCTTTTTTTTTAAATAAATCCAGTCCAGTTGGAGTTGGGATTTTCCAGGCAGACCTCTGCTCTCCACAGTAGGAATTCCAGGCCTGCCTGGATGTTCTGAGTGCACGGGATAAATATATTACAGTTGTGTGAGTTGCTCAGATTGCTGTGCTAACACTGGTCATAAAATTCACCTTAGATATAAGGCAGGCTGCTCGGGGAAGGGGGCTAAGTGCACTCAACAAATAATGAAGAGAAATAAAAATAAATATCAAATGGCCCATAAAATCAAACAATAATGGTAACTAAAAAGTTCCTGGATTTGCTGCCAGAGGTAAAATCCCATCAGCAATATGAAATAACAAGAAATACCCCCCTTGGTTCCTTCTCCACATGACACAAGTCAGCACGCCTGCTCACCAGAGTCGTTATGGAATACATCTTCCTTCCAGGGTCTTATAAATGCATTTTTCCTGCTTTGAGAGACCTTCTGGGGTTCAATTTAACTGGGATCTGGGGAACATGTGAAAGGCATTTACAGCATCCAGCCCGGCCCCGCTTTTCCTGCAGGGGAAGCAGAGGTGTAACGCTCACAGCTCCCATCGCTGCCCCACCTGGGATGGAGAGGGCACAGCCCTTTTGGGACAGAAATAGCTGCACTTCAAATATCAGGGCAGACCTAAAAATATCAGGGTGGACCTAAAAATAACAGAGGGGAAGCGTTTGTTTGAAGCCTTTCACAGGTCGGGGTGTGCTGATCAGGTGAGGGGCAGCTGAGGGAGCTGGGGAAGGGGCTCAGAAGGAGCAAAGGAGGCTCAGGGGGGACCTTTGGGCTCTGCACAGCTCCCTGACAGGAGGGGACAGCTTGGGGGTGTCAGGCTCAGCTCCCAGGGGACAACAGGACCAGAGGGAACGGCCTCAGGCTGGGTATTGGGAAAATTTCCTCATGGTCAGGCTCTGGAAGGGGCTGCCCAGGGAGGTTTGGAGTGCCCTTCCCTGGAGGTGTCCAAGGAACTCGGGGATGTGGCACTCAGAGCTCTGGGCTGGGGACAAGGTGGGGATCAGTCACAGCTTGGACTCGGTGGTCTCGGAAGTCTTTTCCAACTTAAATAACTCCGAGATTCCATAAAGTGACCCCCAGAGAAAGGGGAAGGTGTCAAATTAAGCCGAGCTGGAAGCTGGACAACCACGAGGTGTTGGGAAGGAGGGGCAGGACCCCCCCCCAAACACCAGAACAAGGAAAAGAGCACCCCTGGAGAGGGGGGAGAGCTGGGTGGGAGCTCCTGCAGCGCCAAATTCCAGAACGGAACACCAGGAGGGTCCGTCCGTGGCCTCTTCCCGTGCTGACATCTCCTCCTCTGTGCAGGTCGTGTCTAAAATAACAAGGCCCCGAGGTCCTGGCCGGGGTCTCCGTGTGCTTCAGCAACACAAATAGCAAATTAATAAGCACTGCTTCCCTTTCTCCCCAAGGTTCTGCGAGGCTTAATTAATGAATGTCTGTAAAATGCATTTGGAGCTGGGAATGAAATGTGCTGTGGAAATGCCAAATATTTTTAATGCTCCAGCAGATTTAGGAGGTTTAAATAAGAAAAATACACAGCTTTTCCTCTTCGAAACAGATTGCTCTCCTTGAAGCAAAGAGCTCCAGAACATGAAGTTTTCATCAGGCTGACTTGAAAGGGAGTTTTCACGGCTTTCCAAGCGCGTTTATTCTCATGTACGAATCCCCCCCTTTCCCTTCTACAGATGTGGACACCGAGCATGGGAAATCAAAGAAATCTACCCCCGGCCGTTGGCAGGGCCAGCGCTATGAATAATTTCCTGATTCCCACTGATGATTGGAATGCCCCCTCGAGCAGATGCGAGCCGGCTTTAGGAATTACACGGACCCCGCGTGGCCTCGGTGGCTTTGGGGAGAGCTGGGAGGGCTCTGATGCCGACCATGTGTGGGGACGGAGGCGGTTTTGGCACCGGGAGGCGCAGGGAGCTCCGGTGACATGACTGCACCCTCTGGAGGGTACTGCTGCTCCTGCACGTGCGGCTTTTGGCCAAAAATCCTGCTGCAGAACGGCCCAGGCGGCCTGGCAGGAGGTTTTGTCCCCACCAGGGCCGTCCCCGCAGTCCTGGCTGGCTGCACATGTGATGGGCCCCGCAGGTGACACGGAGTGATGCGCAGGTGACACTGGGTGTGGAATCCCGAGGGAAGTGCTGGGATTTCCAGGGCAGGCTGCAGCAAAGGACATCGGCTGATAACGCTCGGAGGGAAGGGACTGGTGGCCTGCGGGGTGGCGACAGACCCCTGCGACCCCGCAGCTACAGGGCGGTGACATCTCCTGGGACATCCCTGGGGACCGACCCCCAAGTCCTCTCAGCCGGGAGGCAGTGGCAGACCCTCAAAGTCCTGAGTCTGGGGGGTGACAGAGTCCTGGTCCCTGCGGTCTGGGGGGTGACAGACCCCCGATCCCCTCGGCCACGGGGAGGTGACAGCCCCCAATCCCCCAGCCCCGTGGGGAGGTGACACACCCCAATCCCCCAGCCCCATGGGGAGGTGACAGCCCCCAATCCTCCAGCCCCGTGGGGAGGTGACACCCCAAAATCCTCCAGCCCCGTGGGGAGGTGACAGCCCCCAATCCCCCAGCCCCGTGGGGAGGTGACACCCCCCAATCCTCCAGCGCCGTGGGGAGGTGACAGCTCCCAGTCCTGTCTGGGGGTGACAGCCCCCAATCCCCCAGCCCTGTGGGGAGATGACAGCCCCCAATCCTGTGGGGGGGTGACACCCCCCAATCCCCCAGCCCCATGGGGAGGTGACACTCCCCAATCCTGTGGTGGGGTGACACCCCCAATCCTCCAGCCCCATGGGGAGGTGGCAGCCCCCGGTCCTGTCTGGGGGTGACAGACCCCCGATCCCCTCGGCCACGGGGAGGTCACAGCCCCCAATCCCCCAGCCCCGTGGGGAGGTGACACCCCACAATCCTGTCTGGGGGTGACACCCCCCAATCCCCCAGCCCCATGGGGAGGTGACACTCCCCAATCCTGTCTGGGGGTGACACCCCCCAATCTCCCAGCCCCATGGGGAGGTGACACTCCCCAATCCTGTCTGGGGGTGACAGCCCCCAATCCTCCAGCCCCATGGGGAGGTGACAGCTCCCAGTCCTGTCTGGGGGTGACACCCCCCAATCCCCCAGCCCCATGGGGAGGTGACACTCCCCAATCCTGTCTGGGGGTGACACCCCCAATCCTCCAGCCCCATGGGGAGGTGGCAGCCCCCGGTCCTGTCTGGGGGTGACAGACCCCCGATCCCCTCGGCCACGGGGAGGTCACAGCCCCCAATCCCCAATCCCCGTGGGGAGGTGACACCCCACAATCCTCCAGCCCCATGGGGAGGTGACACTCCCCAATCCTGTCTGGGGGTGACACCCCCCAATCCCCCAGCCCCGTGGGGAGTTGCCAGCCCCCCCGGTCCCGGGGAGAGGTGCCAGCCCCGCTCTCCCGCGGGGCGGTGACACGGCGGTGGCGGCGGGGCGGCGCCAGGCCCGGCGGGCTCGGAGCGCAGCCCGCGGCTCCCGGTCCCCGCCGCTGCTGCGCCTTTAACGCGGCGGCCCCGCCGCCTCCCCCGCGGCACCGGCGGCGGCGGCGGCGCTGGGCGATGGCGGAGTCCGGCGGGGCCGAGTTCGGCGCGGAGCGGCCGAGCAGGTGAGCGGGGCCGGCGCGGCCTAGGCCGGGCAGCGGGGCCGGGCCCCATCGGCCCGCGGGGCTCCGCGCCTTCCCCCGGGCCCGGGGTCACGGAGCGCCGGCCCGGCCGCACCCAGAGCCGCTGCCCGGGGGCGCTGGCGGGCGGCAGCACGGCCCGGTGCCCGGTGCCCGGTGCCCGGTGCCCGGTGCTCGGTGTCCGGTGCCCGGTGCTCGGTGCCCGATGCCCGGTGCCCGGTGCCCGGTGTCCGGTGCACGGTGCACGGTGCCCGGTGCTCGGTGCCCGGTGCCCGGTCCCCGGTGTCCGGTGCACGGTGCACGGTGCTCGGTGCCCGGTGCCCGGTGCTCGGTACCCGGTGCTCGGTGCTCGGTGCTCGGTGCCTGGTGCCCGGTGCCCGGTGTCCTCGGGGCATTGTCCTGAGCGGGGCCCGCGGGAAGAGAACGATCGTGATGAGCAGCGACGCTGTTGCTCATGGGGTGTCTGAGGTTTGGGGGAGGCTCTGAAGCAGAAAATAGCGTGAATCCTACAGTGAATCCTACAATGAATCCTACAGCGAATCCTACAGTGAATCCTACAGCGAATCCTACAGTGAATCCACATGGTGAATCCTACAGTGAATCCTACAGTGAATCCTACAGTGAATCCCACCCAGTGAAACCCCCCAGTGAGTTCCACCCCGGGTCAGCTGTGTGGAGCCACCAGCTCTGCGGGTTTGTAGGGGCACCAGGTGTAGCAGCTCCAGAGACACCCAGTTTTTGGTGGTTCAGGCCCATTCTGCTGCCCCCCATCCCCTCTGCTGTGCCTGCAGACCCCCAGTCCCTGATTTTGGGGGGTTACTCAGGCTTTGAAGGCAGCACAGGGCAGGTGGTACCTGTCAGGGTGATGTGGTACCTGTCAGGGTGATGTGGTACCTGTCAGGGTGATGTGGTACCTGCTGGGTTATGTGGTATCTTTTGGGGTGATGTGGCATCTTTTGGGGTGTGGAGTACCTGTCAGGGTGTGTGGTGCCTGTCAAGGTGTGTGGTTCCTCTTTGGGTTTGTGGTATCTTTTGGGGTGTGTGGTACCTGATGGGTTATGTGGTACCTGTCAGGGTGATGTGGTACCTGTCAGGGTGATGTGGTACCTGCTGGGTTATGTGGTATCTTTTGGGGTGATGTGGCATCTTTTGGGGTGTGGGGTACCTGTCAGGGTGTGTGGTGCCTGTCAGGGTGTGTGGTTCCTCTTTGGGTTTGTGGTATCTTTTGGGGTGTGTGGTACCTGATGGGTTATGTGGTACCTGTTGGGTTATGTGGTACCTGTTAGGGTGATGTGGTACCTGCTGGGTTATGTGGTATCTTTTGGGGTGATGTGGCATCTTTTGGGGTGTGTGGTACCTGTCAGGGTGTGTGGTACCTGTCGGGGTGTGTGGTTCCTCTTTGGGTTGTGTGGTATCTTTTGGTTGTGTGGTACCTGATGGGTTATGTGGTACCTGTCGGGGTGTGTGGTACCTGTCAAGGTGTGTGGTTCTTCTTTGGGTTTGTGGTTCCTCTTTGGGTTTGCAGTATCTTTGGGGTGTGTGGTACCTGTCAGGGTGTGTGGTTCCTCTTTGGGTTTGTGGTATCTTTTGGGGTGTGTGGTACCTGTCGGGGTATGTGGTTCCTCTTTGGGTTTGTGGTTCCTCTTTGGGTTTGCGGTATCTTTTGGGGTGTGTGACACCTGATGGGTTATGTGGTACCTGTCGGGGTGTGTGGTACCTGTCAAGGTGTGTGGTTCTTCTTTGGGTTTGTGGTTCCTCTTTGGGTTTGCGGTATCTTTTGGGGTGTGTGGTACCTGTCGGGGTGTGTGGTACCTGTCAGGGTGTGTGGTCCCTGTCGGGGTGCGTGGTTCCTCTTTGGGTTTGCGGTATCTTTTGGGGTGTGTGGTACCTGTCGGGGTGTGTGGTACCTGTCAAGTGATGCTCTGGGTGTTGCAGGTGGTACCTGCTCACGGAGGAGTTCCCGTTCCCAGGGTTTCCCTGTCCTGGTGTGGGACGGTGCTCGGGAGTTGTGGTGTCTGTCTCGGGGATGTTTCGCTGGTGCTGCCTGGCTGTCACTTCGCCTCAAAGCATTGTTTATCCTCAGCTTCGCTCAGCACTGCCTCCTGAAATAACCCCCGTGTGTGTCAGCCGTGGAGGGGAAGCTCTCCCAGGCATTGTTCAGTCTGAAGAAGCCTCTCTGAATCCTCACTGATAGATATATTCTATTTTTTCCCCCTAATAACCATCTGTGCTCTGTGAAGCTCCATGCTGTGTCACCTGCAGCATCTCATTTTATCCCTCTGTGCCTCCTTTTCCTTTCTCAGACAGGAATTCCAGCACTTCTCACTCCAGGTGTTGGTAGCACTTCTCCCCTGGCACTTGGGAGTTCCCTGGGTGTGCAGCAGTGAGAAATGGAAGTAATTTGTTTCAGGGCTATGATAAATCACCCAGGCTGGAGCTGCAGCAGTTTTATTCCCCTGAGCTGCAGCTCCGTCATGTTCCCTATCGTGTTTATTTTCTTTGTTAATTTGAAAGCAAAGCCCGTTCAAGTTTGGATCCAGCTTCTTGTTGGTCGGCAGTTTAAAGGGTTTTTTTTGCTTGTTTGAAGGTGGATTTATTGGGCAATACGAGGAGAAACCTGCTGGAGGACTTTGGATGTGCTGTGGAGCGTGAGGAGGATTCCAAGGGCATTCCCTGTCGGCAGTGATTCCTTGTTAGGTGCTTCCACTTGTGACTTTTTTGCACTTCTTATTTGCTCTCTGAGGCAGGAGGACAGAGGCTCCGGGGCTGTTTCACACGTGCCATTTGGATGGTGCACTGCAGCTCCAACACCACGGGCAGAATTTCCATCTTTGGAATTGCTACCGCTTGCCCGGGAGCTGTGTGGCTGCCCTGAGCAGGAAAATTCACTTCTCTGCTGGGATCCTGCTCTTCCATTCAGCACAGAACAGGCTGTGCAAGACCATGGGGACAAAAGGACACGCTGATGGCACGAGATAAAGCCACTCCTGGGCATAGAAAAGCAAACGGCCCCAATCTTCTGTTTTGAAATAAACTTGGGGTTTGGGGTTTGGTTTTTGTTTTTGTTTTTTTTTTTTCTTCTTTTCCTCCTTGGGTAGAATTTCATGACTTACAAATGGGTTTCCTATTTTACTCCCAGCCCTCTTCATCATGTAGAGGAAGAGTTTCAGGCTGCAGAATTCACTCTGCAGCACTGGGGATGTGCTTTGGGAGTGGGGAGAGGAAATGTGGAACCCTTCCGGACCCTCAGCAGGAGAATCTTCTGTGCTTGAGCCATCGTTGCTGCAGCATTGGTGAGGTGCGGTCAAAAAAAAAAAGCAAAGCAGGGTCACAAAATCTGGGAAGAACATCATCCCAGATGCTGGAGAGAATGTCCCTTTGCAAGCCTTTCCATGGGAATTAATTGAGGAGTCCAGACTAGCTGCTGAGGAATTAATTGGGAATAATCCCCTGAAGGACACACAGGAGTGTTGGCTGTGAAAACCAGGATGAACAGGCAAGGTCTTATCACAAATGTCTGGGTTCCCATCAAGGGAGTGCTGACCTGAGCTTCCCAAACTTTATTCCTTCTGAGAAAGTGGTGGGAAGGAGAGAAATGTCCAGGAGGATGGAGTAAAACCACAAATCGGGGAAGATAAGGGCTGTGAGCCTGCCTTGCTTTGGTGTTCCTGTCATCTCCTACAGCTTTACCCTTCAATCAGGCTTGGTATTTTCTTCCCTTTTGGAGCTGAAGTGGAGTTTTTGTGGGGTTTCTATGATCTATCCTCTGCCACATGGCAAGTTTCAGACAGATTTAGTTGTTAGATCTGGTAGACGTGGTGTAAATGTTTATGCTCGAACTGAATCACTGTAAAAATAACTGCTGCCTGCTCTTGCAGTGTTGGGAGAGTCCTGAGCTGGGGGCTTTATTTAGACCAAAAGTAAACTTGGGGGATGCTTTAGAGGTTCCTGTCCTACCTCTGAGTGTTGTGTGGCTTTGTAAGGAGGAGCCTTGCCCAGCAGGACGCTGGTTAAAGTGTCTCTCCCACTTTCTCATTTATTTAAGAAATGCTGGAGTTGCACAGAAATTTGGGATCTTAAAGAAAAGCTGTTCTGGTGGCCTTGGTGGCTCTGTTCAGGGCAGGGTGGCACAATGCCTGTGCAAGACAGAGCTGCCCACGGAGCTGGGAGAGAAAGCAATGTTGTGATGGGGACAAACCTGAGTGCAGAGGGTTCAGGTGAGGAGAGGAGTGAGCTGTAAGCAGATTTGAGCTGGAATTTGACGCTGAGTGCTGGAAAACACCAATTTCTTCATTTCCACGGAAGGAATGGGGCGTTTGCTGCTGCTCTCTGCTGTTCCATCACTTTGTGCTGGTTTTGCCTGAGCTCCCTGGCTGCTGCCAGGCTCTAGTCAGGAGGGTGGAGGTGCAGGGAGGGCAGAGGAGCACCTGCTCTGCACGTACCTGCTCCTGCTGTTCTATTGCCACACTGCCCAGGCTGTGCAATCCTGCTGCACAAACAGCCTGGCACAAGCACTGCTCCCAGGACCTCCGGAAAAGCTGGAAGTTTTCCCGACTTCTCCCCAGGTGTGGAGTGGGGTGGTGGTGTGGGACAAAGTGGGGAGTGATTCTCTTGCAGTGGGGACCCTGCCAGAGCTGCTGGCAGAGCTGGCACGGGGAAGGTGACCCAGAGGTCGCTGACCTGTGCAGAGCCCGGGCAGGTCCTGGCAGGTTTTTGGATGGACGTCATGGCATGGATCAGCTCTGCTCGCCTCCCGGGGATGACAGGGTGGCACTGGAGCGGGCTCAGGGCAGGAGGGAGTGTCCAGCAGTGCCGTGTGTGGCCCAGGTGACACTTTTGGGGTGGCCTTGGTGGCTCTGCTGTGCTTCCCGACACCACTAGGTGCCTCCCGGCCTTTGCACTGCTGGGAGAGGCTCAGGAGCACCCGCTGCTCCCCCGGGCTGTTCCATCAGCAGGGCACAGCTCGCGTTTTTGGCTTATTTTGGACGTGGCACCGCTGTAGTTCTGCAGGGTTTGACCCTCAGCTGGGCAAACGTGCAGTGTTTAGGGCAGAGCTGTCAGGGAGTACTGAGTGCGTAAGGAGGCTGAGCTGGGGGTGTACATGGATTTTATGGGATGTAAACTCCACACTCTGAGTATTGAGTGCGTAAGGAGGCTGAGCTGGGGGTGTCCGTGGATTTTATGGGATGTAAACTCACGCTCTGAGGGTGCCTGTGTGCCTGGCTGTGTCACTGCTGTCACACTGCCTGTGCCTGCCACAGTCACGGACGTGCTCCGAGTGCGCTTTGTGTTTGCTCTGTTTGTTCCTGGCTCAGAGGAATTAGGTTTGGGGCTGACCAAAACGAATCACCGTCGAGTTTGTGGGGTGGGGGAGCATCTTCCCGTTTTCAGTTGTTGTGACAAGAGCAGGTCGAGGTGGTGACAGGGCAGGGAATGGGTGGTGATGAGTGTCACCTCTCCAGCTGTCACCTTTCTGTTGGGACCAGCTTTGGGCAGGACTGAGGAAAACCCCAGTACAGGACAAAACCCTCTGTGGTAGCTTTAAATATGAAAAAAAGAGAAATGGCAAATCCTTGTCATTAATCTCACTGTGACATTTTTGCCCCTCCAAGCCCTGGTGTCCAAGCCTGGGCTCGTGGACCTCTCACCTGAGAGTCCACTGGTCCTTCTGGCTGCTGAAGAACCAGCACCAAACTCCTTTTCCCACTGCACCAGCACAGAGATGCCTCTGGCTCTGTGACAGAAACATTTAAAAAATCTGATTCTGGGTTGTTTTTTTTTTTTTGTTGCCGTTTTTCTTCCTCCCCACAATTTCTCCTGGGTACAGCATGTCCTGCCCAGAGCCTCACGTTGAAACCCCGGGCGGTGGCAGAGTTGAACGTGTTCACATTTTTCACCCTCCACTTTTTTGCTGCTCTGTTTTACCAGGCCAGCCAGCTTTTTGACAGCCATCCACAGTTTTATTAGTGCAGAAACCAAAATCCCACCTCTTTTGGCTTGCAAACAGCCTCCTGATTGATGCCTGGGAGCAGAATAAATTCGTGTGTGTCTGCTGGGCCCCGAGTGAGCCCGGCTCAGAAGAAAAGAAAAACAGAGATTTTGGAAATGTCTGAGACTTCTAAGGACATAAAAAATAATATTTAACAAGTAAATAAATTGAAAAGCTTCTTGCTGCTTTACCTCTGGGCTCCAGGGTGTACCTTGGTTCCAGCCTGGGGGAAATGGGATGCAGATAAGGAAATCAGGGGACCAGCAGGACCTGAGACGGAAAGCACTGGAAAATGAACCAGGTGCCTCCTGGCTTCTGTAAAATGCAGCTTTAATTGCTGTTTTCACGAAGCTGCAGGGCTGAATCCGGCCTGGGTTGGCTGGCAGTGGTCAGTGTGGGGGCACAGCAGTGCCCAGTCCCATGCCAGTGCTGACCATTCCAGCTGCTGGAAGAGGGACCAGCCTTTGGGGCCCTGAAACAGAACTAAAAAAAAGCTTTGTTTGCTGGGCTTTGTCCTTTTTCTTTCTTAAACAGTGAATGTTTCTTTGCTCTCCCTTTGCCAAACAATAATTTCCCTTAAATTCAGAGGCTGGAGACTTTTCAAACTTTCCTGTTGCACTCGAGGCGTTTTCCAGAGGTCCATTATTTTCACACAAAGTATCACTCCTCGTGAAACTCAGCCCCATTCGTAATCTCTTTATTTGAGCCCTGCAAATTGCCAGTCACTTTTAAACAGCGATATTAGTCTCAGGCTCTCTCCTTTTATTTATTGCTTTGATGAAAGAGATGGTGTCAGGAGTGGAAAATGAGTGGAGGCAGAGGAGGGAAATGGGAGAAATTAAGGGAAGGAGTTGGAAAAGAGAGCAAAGAAATCGATTAAATACTTTTTTTTTGCGCCCGTATCTTTCTTGAGGATGATTATGTTTCGCTGGAAAACATCCCCTTCATTCAGAGTGTTAATATTTAATTAGTTGCTGATCATTAAGTGCTTATTGTGGTTTTCTGATTTGGCCAGGAAACGCTGTAAATGCTGCTGGGAACAGAAGTAGGTTAACGGGGCAGGTATTTTTGTGCCTCATCTTCCTTGCCCCCGAACTTCCAAGGAAACTCCTTGCTGTGTCTTCTTAGAGGGATGCAAAGGCCACGGGAACGTCATCCCAAAATCCCAAATGAGAGTCTGGGAAGCAGCAAATCCTCAGTGAAGGGCTCAGCCTTTCTGCCCTAACGTAGCATTTGTGAGTGTGAAGTGCTGAAAACTCATTTTTGTCGTTTGGGCATGTGATAGAAAGCCTCAGGATCTGAAATATTACAGTCACCATGGCTACCAGTGACTTATCTGAGGGAGTTTGACTTTTGTTTTGATTTTAAGTGTCTTAATTGTAGTTTAAAAATCAGAATCTAAATGTGTTTTTTTTACTTAGGCATGAAACTAAAGGCATTAAATGATTTGCATTATTAAAATATCTATAATGCTGCCTGTCAGAGGTTCCTAAAGAAGGTCCTTAATATTCATACCTTATGTTCTAAATAAAGTTACTCTCCAGCTTTATGGGAGTTCTGCTTCTCTCACCACAAAAAATCCCTTGCAGGTGCCTCGCTGGCTATTTTGCAATCCCAGCCCTTTTTGTTTAGCCTTGGAAAAGCTGTGCCACTCCATACCTGGTGCTTTTCCACACATTCTGCTGCTTTTCCTCCTTCCCCTCCTGTCCCCCAGCCGTTCCCTGCAGGGTCCCACCTCTGGAGCTGGCGTTTATGGAAGAGTTTGGCTGTTGGAAGTTTGCCCTGCTCAGGAACCCTGCCAAACCCCCTCGAGTTTCTCCTGGATGAAAAATTACCCAGCACCACCTGCCCAAAAAGTGGGAAAACGTGGGGATGCTGAGCTGGGGTGGAGAGCACCAAGCTGCCCCTCCTTCCACGTTGTAAAAGAAGAGGAGGAACACGACAGGCAGTGGCGCAGCCAAAGATTTTTCTCCCTTAATTCAATCACTAAAATGTTACAATCTGTCCTGCTCTAATTCTCTCCACTTGTACTTGTGCAGTGGTTGCAAACATGCTGAAATATGAACTCATGCCTGGTAAGCCTTTAATTCCAGCTTTGATGTTTTTAATCATCAGTACAGATTTGGTAAAAATGATTCATTAGCTCGAAACGCATCTTGGATTCCACGTGACGCCGTGGGGAACGGAGGAGGCAGCGCCAGGGGCCGCTTGTTCTTGGGACGTTCTCGGTGCCTGAGCTGATTCTTGAAGTGTGGCCCTCAACATCTCCGCTTCAGAGGCCTCTGGGGTGTCCAGGTGCCTCCTCTCTGCATCTGGTTTTGGTCAAAACCCGAGCGTTCCTTGCTGGGAAGTGTGTGAGCAGAGCCCGAGCTCGGTGAGCTCAGGGTGAGGGCTCCTCTCTGGGTGCAGCAGCAGGAGGATTTCTGGCCCTGTTTGCCTTCCCTGCCTGGAACCACTCCCTTAACCCTCGCTGGGACACCTCCACACCCTCCCCGAGCTCCGGGGTTCAGCTTGGGGCTGGTTTCCCCCACGCCGAGCTCTACCCCGCAGTGACCGCAGAGGATTGAAAGCAATCTGGCTTCAGAGCAGCGGCTGGAGACAAATCCTCAATCCCATTACTTGTTCCCTGGCTGGATCTGGGGTACCAGGGATGTTACCAGAGCCTCTGAGGCTGCTGCCCAAAAGGCATCGCCCTCCTGGCTCAGCGTGGCTGCCGGATTCCAGCTGCCCCCGCCGTGCGTGCCACGGACATAAAGATCCCTTTCACAGCTGTTTCCATAGGGAAAGTGGGAATCCTGCTCCTGCAAAGCCACCTTTGTGCCGCTACAGCCAGGTGAGAGGCCCTGCTGGTGGCAGGCTGTCGGGATCCTCACCGAGGGGTGTTGCTGGGGCTGTGATTTTTGTGCCCTGCATTTTCCCAACGGAGAAATTCGGCTGCAGCCCCGCGCCTGACCCTGCTCCAAGCCGAGCTGTTGAAGGACTCTCTGACCGCAGAAACCCCCGTGAAACTCCAGCTTTTTCAGGACAAAGATGAGCATCCCGAGGAAAATTCCAGAAGCTCTCCAGCCCTGCCTCCCAAGGAAAGGGAAGGAGCGGAATAAACACTTTCTCCCTGTTGTGCTGAAAAGCTTTTATCTCCCGGGGCACGTTCTGAGCTGCGAGGAGGAGACAAAACTCTTCCCAAGTTTCGTCTTCCAGGCTGTTCCTGCTGTAACAAATTGTTAAGCAACAAGTACACGGCATTTGGAGATCTGGGATGAGATAGCGACAGCCTCACAAAGGCGCTCTCACATGTTCAAGGCTTCCTTTTGTGCTCCGGGGTTTTATATATTTATTTTTCACTCTCTGGCATCCAACTGCTGCTCCTCTTCTTCCTTCATTCCCAGTGCTGGAGTGGGAGCCAAGGCCGTGGATTCAGGCGTGCTCCCGTGTCCAGCCAAGCCTGCTCTTATCACAAGTCCCTTTTTTCTCCCCGCAGAGCAAACACTGCTTGGTGCTGTTCTCTCACCTCTCCTCCTCCCACTTTGTTTTCCATAAATCCCTTACTTGATTTCTCATGCTTTGTGAGGATTTTGTTTTGTTTCCAGCTTTTTTTTTTCTCCTTAAAATCCTTTTGGTTTTTTTTTCTTTTTGCTGGACATTAGCGATGCTTTTCTTTGTTTTGCTTTTTTTTCCCCCTCCTTCAGGGTATTGTGTAATCATTGGATCCTTTTATTCTATCCCTGTAAATAGACAAAGGAACCAGAACACAGAGTTTTTTCCTGGAGTAGCTGTTCCATTACCTGTTGAGGTGAATCCCACATCCAAACACCTTTATTCCACACAGATGGGCCAACCCGCCCTGAGCTAATCCTGTAAATGTGAATTGAGGGAAAAAAAAAAAAAAAAGAATATTTGTGCAGGTGACGCTCGTTGTTTGAACCTGTGCTGCCTGTGGATGCAGGGACAGCATTCCCATAGGGATGAACCCGAGGCTGGGAAGAGGAATGCTTGAAATCAGTACCAAATAAAAACCACTGAGGAAAGTTCTCATGAGGAGACTCCTGGAGGAGATCGAGAGTGATGAGGTCACAACAAACTCGGGAATTTGGGCTCCTGCTGGATCTGTCCCTGTGGATTTTACCTGTCCAGCCTGGAGCTCTGGCTTTGCTGGGTGGCTGATGCTGTGTCCAGAGGGAGCATCACTTCGTGCTGCTGCTGGACCTTTCCTCCTTCCTCCCCCAGCAAATCCAAGCTCCAGGGAGGAGAGGGAAAGGGCTCTGACGTGCTGAGAATCCCTCCAATCTCTTCCCTCTTTTTCCTCAGGAAGAGCTAGAGTGGACAGACATTTCTTGGCTTGCAGAGTGTGGATAAAGGTCCTGTCAGCAGCTGCCTTTTTGCTAATCCTTTTTATTCCAGCAAGGAATACTCCACACTTTGCTCTGGGGCTCTTTAGAGTGCTTTGATTTTAGGGTGGGAATTTCAGACCACCCTACCCCAGCTGAGCACCACCAGCCATCCCAGCAGGAGCTCCCATGGATTTTGAGGCGCATTCTCAAGGCTGAGGAGCTTGAACCAGCCTGCCAAGGTTTGCTTTGTGCATCCCAGCGAGCTCCAGAGCCGCCCTCCCAGTGCTCTGATGGACATCCCAGATTTCCCCTCGCTCCCTCTCCCTAAAGCTTGCAGGAAATTGCAACCCGATAGGAGCGAGCTCTGTCCCTTGTCCCTCATTGTTTGAGGATTGTTTACATCCCCTTTTTTTGTTATCCCATCTCCCTGACTCTTCCCTGACCTCGCCGGCTCGTTTGGTCCATTGTGTGTGGCTGTTGTTGTTCCAGGGAGTTCTTAGGGAGGAGGGTTGGAGCAAACCCTGGGATTACTCAACCCAGCCTACTCCTTTTTGGCTCCGTTGCTTTATTCCACCTAAATAATAATAATAATAATAATAATAGTGATGATAATTCCCTCTAAGTGCAGTCCTAAGTGAACTCTCCCACTGTGGATTTGGGAGCAGCTCACGCACCTTCCCAGACTCGGGATATTCTCCTTGGGATTTTTTTGAGGTCACGTTTCCATAAAACATTTCTCAAAAACGCAGACACCAAGCAGCAGGATGCTCCTGGAAACATCAGCCCCATCCAGAATATTGATCCCTGTGTTTTCTCCCCAGGAGCACACAGGATCTTGATCCCGAAAAAGTCGGTCAGAGCTGGATTAAATTTGCAAATGAATTTGGGATTTCCCACGAGCGGGCTCAGGGAACCTTGCAGTCGGTTCTGGAGTTCTTTGCAGAGCATCCCACAGCCCCTTTCTTCCCCTGGAGCGGGGCTCCTGCTGCTCCCACTGACAAGTGCATCTGAGGGCAGGCAGATCCCGGGATGCTGCTGGGGAGCACGTGTGAGAGGCACTGGGAAAAGCAAGGAAATGTTTACGCTGGGAGGGGACTGTTGACAGTGCAGCTCAAACAGCTGACGTTATTCGGGGCAGCCAGGGCCGTGCAGTATTTTGCTTTTTGCTCCTCTCCTGGGGGTCAGGCAGAAGGGAAGGATCAAATGGGGCTGGCAGGGCTGTCCTTGGCCGGAGCAGGGAATCCAGCAGCTGCAGGCAGGGAAGGTGGTGAGGAGAAGCAGCAACTGTGACTTGGTTGAAGTCGAGGTCAGGGTGGACTCTGGGGCAGCTCAGCGCGGAGACACCAACATTCCTTGGAGGCTGTGGCCCCAGGAGATGTTTGGGTGGTGTCTGGAGCCCCATGTGTCACCAGTGCCAGAGGATATCTGGGCAGCATGGAGGTGTTTTGTGGAGAAGGGAGCTCCAGGTGCTGATGTTCTCTGGGTGGCTGCTGAGGTGGGAATTTGCCTTCCAGCTGCTGCCAGTTCCCGTGTGTCCCCATCTCGCTGGGTGGGTATCTGACATTCTGTGTTCGTTTCAAACCAGCCTGTCTCTCTTGTTCTGTTTTTAGCATGGCTGACAAGAACAGCACCCTGAAATGCACGTTCTCTGCTCCTGGCCACAGCACCACGCTGCTGCAGGGACTGGCCTCGCTCCGAGCCCAGGCTCAGCTGCTTGATGTCATCCTCACTATAAATAATGAAGTGTTTCAGGTTCATAAAGTTGTCTTGGCTGCCTGCAGTGACTATTTCAGGTGAGAATCCCGTAGGGAAGCAGGCACTTTCACCTTTCTCGTGGGTTTGCTGTCTCCCCATCCTCCCCCACCCCAGCCTCCCCACCACACCCCAAAAGTCCCACCCCACAGAAGCCTTTGGAGGTTTGGTTTGCTCCATAGATGTCCTGCAGGCAGGTAGAGGTTCAGGATCAGTCCCTCTGCACTCAGGTCTGTTCAGCTACAGCTGCTGGGCCAGGGCAGGAGCCCAAGCTCAGGTTTTGACCCCACCTGGGCAGGTGTTGGTGCTGCTTTTGCTGTTGGAGCCACTTGAGCTGATTTGGAAGTGGCAGTGAGGGCTCCAAAATGAGGCATCTCATCCTGCTGTTCTCTTTAACCACAACTGCTCTGACTGTAGGGCTCCCTGCCCCTGGGCTGAGAGCAACAAGGTCCTCATGTGGTCCCAGAAGGTCTGGGAGAGTTGTCCCAGCCGGTGTGGGCTGAAAACCGAAGCACTGCGAGGAGTTCCTGCAGCCAAATTAATGCACAGGGAGACAATTGCAGGGCAGGGAGTTCAGTCCTGAGTGAAAATAGGTGTTTTCATCTTGCCTCTGTCACAGAATCGCAGAATTGTGGTTCAGGTTGGAAAATACCTCCACGGTCATCAAGTTCAACCAGCCCAGAGCGCTGAGTGCTATGTCCAGGATTTCCTTGGACCCCTCCAGGGATGGGGACTCCAAACTGAGCGGGCACACAATTAATCCTGGAGCTGCTCTCCCCCAAAATGCTAATGGCACTGTTCCGTTCCTCCCTGCTGGGTGCAGGGCCACTGCCAGGGTGGTTTCACCTATCTGAGTAGGTTCCTCCTTAGAACTTCAGTGGTGCTCAAGAAGGTTGTCCTCATGAACAATGGCAGAATAAGAATCCAATTTTTGAAAACACTTTGTGTGTTTTTTTTTTTTTCCTGCGGGAAGGGGGAGGGAAAAGAGTGAAATTGAGGCATTTATATAATCAGCATTTTAGAACCATAACACTTTTGAAGGGGATTGCATTCTAGTTGACGATTTGTCTTCAGCATGGCGACAATAAAGGCTTTCCTCTCCCTGCTCCGCTGGTGCAGGAGCACACACGTGGCTGGGTGTCCTCTGGGGCGAGGGATCAGGGCTGGGACAGGGGATATGCTGGGATTTCTGCAGAATGCTCTCATCTGCTGCACAGACAAAGAATTGGGAGCAGCCTTCCTGGTCACTCGCTTACAGCAGGCTGATCTCACGTGCAGATATTTCCTTATTTAGGTCATTTAGGATTTCTTGGGTCTATGCTGGACGGCAGCAGGTTTTGTAGCCTGGTTTGGACAGGAAACTTGGAACTCCTGTCTTTTGACAGTGTTCCCAAGATATTCCTTTATTCCTGTGTGGATGCAGGGTCTGGTCAGCATTTTTTGGGGCTGACTCGAACCTTGGAGCCGGCGCAGGCAGCTCTGGTGACACCACAGATTTACCTTTCCCATGGAAAAGAGCAGGTGGGAAAAAACAGCCCGAAAAGTGCAGTTTTAAGACCTTTTGTGCGACATTTCACGGATTACTGGGACGTGTGTGCAGTGGCAGGGAGTGGTGACACTCCGCGTCACCCCGTGTCACTCCATGTCACCTGCTCTGACTTTGCCTGACCCACAACTGCTCTGCCCCTGCCCCTTGAGCACCACGGGGTGCAAACCTTCACCCCCTGGGCAACAAAACCCTCTGGAACGGGCTGTAAATGGCCCAAAGGGCCCAAAAGGGCCCAAACCCCACAAGTGCAGCCCCGTCCCCATCCCGCCCCCGGTGCTGGGAGCTGCGGCCTCCCAGCCCTCGGCGTGGAATGTGCTTCCTGTGGAATTTAGGAGCCTCCCAAGGAGGTGATCCAGGGCCTAAGCTCTGCGTGGCCTGGGCGAGTGATGTGCTCGCAGCTGTGCTGTAACTGAGCCTTTTCCCCCCATTTTTGTTTAATTGCCTGTCAGCCCCCTGCTGCAGGGGCTGCGGCTCCCATTTTTTCAGGCCTTGGGAAGGAGCCTTGGAGGGGAGGTTCTGCTGGAAGACCAAAGCTGTTCGTGAGATGTGTTGCACCTGCAATTTTTGAGCCGTTTCGTAGCTCCCTGCGAGGTAACAGGATAACAGGGCCTAAGGGCCTCGCTGCCAGGAATCACTGGCCTCCCACCACAGGTGTGTTCCCTCCTTGTGCTCCCAAATCCTAAACCTAAGCCTGAAACCCTTCAGGGTACAGCTCCCAACCTCTGCTGGTGCAGATCCCGTGGGATCTGGTTTTTTCTGGACATCACGGATTCGTTGGTGTCCAGAATTGTTCACTCTGGCAGCTCTGCCTCTTCCTGGAGCTTGCTCCTGTGGTCTGCTCTTACTCCTGCTGCCAGTGGGATTGAAAAACTTCTCCGGTTGCTGAGTATTCCTCCTCAGTGCACTGTTTATGCAAGCCTTATGTAAGTCATTGCACACTCTCATTTCTCCCGGCTCGTAGAGATTTAGCCTTGATTTATTCCCCCATTTCCCCACCCTAAGAGAATCAGAGTGTTAAATGAAATCCAGTTCCGAGGTGCTTCATCTTTTGCTTAATCAGGGGGGATTTTTTTGTTTGTGTTGCTGACCTGCAGGGCGATGTTCACGGGCGGGATGAGAGAAGCCAGCCAGGACGTGATCGAGCTCAAAGGTGTGTCCGCCAAGGGCCTGAAGCACATCATCGACTTCGCCTACAGCGCCGAGGTCACTCTGGACCTCGACTGCATCCAGGACGTGCTGGGAGCCGCCGTCTTCCTGCAGATGGTGCCGGTGGTGGAGCTGTGCGAGGAGTTCCTCAAGTCCGCCATGAGCGTGGAGACGTGCCTCAACATCGGCCAGATGGCCACCACCTTCAGCCTCGCCTCCCTCAAGGAATCCGTGGACGCCTTCACCTTCAGGCACTTCCTGCAGATCTCCGAGGAGGAGGATTTCCTCCACCTGCCCCTGGAGCGCCTGGTGTTCTTCCTGCAGAGCAACAAGCTCAAGAGCTGCAGCGAGATCGAGCTGTTCCGCGCCGCCGTGCGCTGGCTGCAGTTCGACCCCGCGCGCCGCGCCAGCGCCAGCCAGGTGCTCTGCCACATCCGCTTCCCGCTCATGAAGTCCTCGGAGCTGGTGGACAGCGTGCAGACCCTGGACATCATGGTGGAGGACGTGCTGTGCCGCCAGTACCTGCTGGAGGCCTTCAACTACCAGATCCTGCCCTTCCGGCAGCACGAGATGCAGTCCCCGCGCACGGCCATCCGCTCGGACGTGCTGTCCCTCGTCACCTTCGGCGGCACCCCCTACACCGACAACGACCGCACCGTCAGCTCCAAGGTCTTCTGCCTGCCCGACGCCGGCGGCCGCCAGTTCCGCGAGCTGACCGAGATGGAGGTGGGCAGCAGCCACTCCTGCGTGGCCGTGCTGGACAACTTCGTCTACCTGGTGGGAGGGCAGCAGCTGCAGTACCGCAGCGGGGAGGGCGCCGTGGACATCTCCTACCGCTACGACCCCCACCTCAACCAGTGGCTGCGCATCCAGGCCATGCAGGAGAGCAGGATCCAGTTCCAGCTCAACGTCCTGCGCGGGATGGTTTACGCCACGGGCGGCCGCAACCGCTCGGGCAGCCTGGCCTCGGTGGAGAAGTACTGCCCCAAGGACAACGAGTGGACCTACGTGTGCTCCCTGAAGCGCAGGACGTGGGGCCACGCCGGGGCCACGGTGGGGGACAAGCTGTACATCTCGGGGGGCTACGGGATCTCCGTGGAGGACAAGAAGGCCCTGCACTGTTACGACCCCGCCGCCGATCAGTGGGAGTTTAAGACGCCCATGAACGAGCCCAGGGTGCTGCACGCCATGGTCAGTGCCAACAGCAGGATTTACGCCCTGGGAGGCCGCATGGACCACGTGGATCGGTGTTTTGATGTCCTGGCCGTGGAATATTACGTCCCCGAGACGGACCAGTGGACCACGGTGAGCCCGATGCGCGCGGGGCAGTCGGAGGCCGGCTGCTGCCTCCTGGAAAAAAAGATTTACATCGTGGGGGGCTACAACTGGCACCTGAACAACGTGACCAGCATCGTGCAGGTCTACAACACGGAGACGGACGAGTGGGAGAGGGACTTGCACTTCCCAGAGTCTTTTGCCGGCATTGCTTGTGCCCCCGTCATCCTCCCGCAGGTGACGAGCCAGAGGTGACTCTGGGGGGCTCTGGGGCTGTGGGAGAGGGAAGGACAAAACAGCTCCAGAACGTTCCTCCTCCTGCTGGGGAGTGCTGGCAAGCCAGTTCCATCAGCAGCACTTGTCAGCCAGGCAGACTGAACAGATGCTACAGCTGGGAAAAGCTTTTCTCTCCTCTCTGTCTCTCTTTTTTTTTTTTGGTGGGGGGTGCATTTTGCCAACTTTTCGTATTTTTAACGGCGCCACGCACTGCAAACATTGGCAGCTCAGGAGTCATTCACTCAGCACTGGGGTCTTGTTTCCAAGAGATCAGGTGAGGGTTTTTTTATCAATAGCTCCAGAAATAAAAATCATCGTGCGTCGCTTTGTTGGTTTTTTAGCAAATGACAAACAAAAAAAAAATACCAAAACCTGTGTAACACATTGACCTCCAGAAGCAATAAAAGGACAGTGGGAGCTACAAGAGCTCAGGTGCTTGGATTGGGAAAGCAGATCCCTGTTTTTCAAAGGTGACTTCTCCTTTTTTTCCCCTTCCTGAAAAAGGGAATATTTATCCCTGCACACCTCTGGTCTTCACTGCTTGGATCACGCTGCGATTCCTCGCCCCCTCCAGCTCCTCTAGTGCAGAAATTCTCCCTTAATTGGGGCGTGCAGAGTTTGCAGCACTAAAGCCATGGCGAAAGCTTGATTATATATAAACAGGCATGATTATTTGGGTTTAGAAGTGCCAAAAATTTGGCTGCCCTGGCAATAAGAGCTCTGCAGTCGTCCACCAGTGAAGCCAAGAGCTCCTGCAGATTCTGGGTCAGGATTTTCACCTTTCCCAACACCTTCATCCCAACTCTTCCTCCAGTAAAGGAGGCGGGTGCTACTCCTTCAGCAGCTGGAAGGTTTTCTTCCCTGCCACGTGAAATGAGCTGCTTGGCATCCCAAAATGATGGGAGTCCCAGTGGAATGTGGTTTTGTTGTTGTGGTGGTATTTTAAATTAAGAGGCTGGTTTAAGATGGCTCTGTCATTTTTGTAAAATCTTCACTGCACAGAACGCTTCCTGAACCTTCCTCTCCTCCAAGCCATTTCCCTTATTTAATTTGATGAATGAATTGCAAAAATCTCTGCTTCTATCAGGAATTCTGTTTCCAAGGGCTTTGTTTTGTATCTGTGTCAGCTTGATTTGGATGCACACGGTCTCCTTTTGTAGAGAAGCTGTTGCATTCTGCTCTGAAATAAATCCTGGGCTGCAACCTTTAGTGACAGCTCTAAGTGTCTGGTGTGCTGATGAATCCTTGAGAGGTCTGTGCACAACATGAGCTCCACACCTCAGAGATTTTTCTGGAATCCATGGGATCAGAGCACCTCCGGGTAAGGATGCAGGGGTGCTCGCATTCTGAATTTCAGATAAAAGCCATGCAGAATTTCCTCTGTTCCTCTCCATTTGTTGGTTTGCCAGTAAGAAATCGATGAAAAGGACGTGGTGCTGTATGGAATGCTGCAGTTGGGGGGCTCTCAGGCACTTCATGACTCCTTTTCTCTGTTCCTTTGGCCTGGCCTGGCCGCCAGAAACGCCCAGGGCGGGCTTGGCAGAGACAGGAGATGCTGAGAGGATGAGCTGGAACTCAGTTCAAGCTCCACAGTTCCAAAAGAATGGATTTTCCTTGTTGAATGGTTCCACATGTGTATAAAAATGGTATTTCTCAGGTTGGTAACAAACTGCGGTGCTCTCCCTTTCCTGTGTGCGGGATCTGCTCAATCCCCCTCCGAGGGTGTTGTTCCTTCATCCAGAGTGACAGAGAGGGGCTTTAGGTGGGATATTTGGGATAAATCCTTCCCTGGGAGGGTGGGCACCCCCTGGCACGGGTGCCCAGAGCAGCTGGGGCTGCCCCTGGATCCCTGGAAGTGCCCAAGGCCAGCTTGGAGCCACCTGGGACAGTGGGAAGTGTCCCCACGGCAGGGGTGGCACTGGATGGGATTTAAAGTCCCTCCCAACCCAAACCACTCTGGAATTCCATGATTCTACAGCACTTAGATATTCTTCCCTGTTTTATTTGCACCTTTCCCCGACTGCTGGGGCAGCAGTGGATGGTTTGGGTGCTCTCTAATCCCTGAGTTTTTCTGGATGTGCAGCCGTGGTTCCCATCCCACACACGCCCCGAGATTCACGTGGGGCCCATCCCTGGAATCTCTTGCTGAGGAAACCAAACTTTAGTTTCTATTTTTCCCTTCAGCCTTCTCAGGTGTGTGTGTGTGTTGGGGGGAAAGAGGAAAATCCTTGGAAAACATGGAAAAGCCTGTTTGATCTCACTTTTAAGGACAACCTTGCAAAAATAAACGTGATCCAGCATTCGTTCCTGCTGGAAGCGTTGTTTTGCAGACAGGAGGATGCACAAAGCCCTTCTGGAATTCCATTTATTAAACAATTGCCTGCCACGAAGCAAAACTAACCTGGGATTGCCATTCCTGTTCCCTGCCACTGAGGAGCAGGAGCTGGGAAAGAATCTGGAGGTCTCTGGATCAGAGCACTGCAGCTCTTTGTTGCTGGAATGTTCTTTTTATAGCAATGTAAATAATTATTTCTCATCAAAAGAGCTGGAAGTCTTCTGGCCGCTCTAAATTTAGCAGAGACTCAAATATTTGTGGACCATAAATATTTTGGATCATAAATTTTGCTTGACCCCTGTGCAGGGGATGGAGTTGTGGCTCTGGGCTGGGCACAACCTCTCTGATATTCTGACAATAAATGGGTTTGGTGCTTTTGGTGCATTCAATAACTGATGGATTCAGGAGGGTTTTCCCATAAATACGGATGGGATTGTGTGGAAACATTTCCCAGGATGCCCCACATGGAAAGGAGGTGGATTGGGCTCCTCTTTTCCTGAGGAATGAGCCAAGCCAGATAAATGTTTGACTGCCCTCAGAGTCCTTTGTGGGTCTCGGAGCAGCCATAAAAGCCCTGGGGGTGAATTGGGTAAATTTGGAAATGCCCCTGAGCAGATGGGGAGCAGGAGAAGCCGGAGCATCGTTAGCACAGAGCCCGTGTGTCCCTCCAGAGGCTCCTGTCAGGCCTGGGATAATAATTCCTGTCTCCTCTGATGTTTTATGGGCCTGAAATTGTGCTTAAAACGATAAAGGCAGCCCTGGGAGTCTTGGCAGGGCGGAGAGCAGCGAGGGATTGGGAATGTCTGCATCCCATTAATGGTGTCACTGACCCTTCTCCAGAGGGTCTGCCTGCTCCCAATCCCACTGTCACTTCCCCCTAGCCCAGAACCCGGATAATTCACACAGACGTGCCTGCAGCCCTGGAAGATTTTTAGCAGCAGTGGAAATATTTCAGTGTCTTTGATTCAGACAGAACCAAGACACTCCCAGCAGCTCCCAGTTAGCCTGGTGCTGGTTTGGAGTGCTGCTGTGGGAGCCACATCAAACCCAGGCAGAAATTCCCACTTCCAGGGCTGTGATAAGGGCTGGAGCTGCTGAAACTCCACAAACTTTCGGGACATTTATCACGGCAGGATTATTGGAGCCAGACTACTGTCAGGATAAATAAAACATGTTCCCCAGTGCAGCTCTAATTATGATTTTTAGCCAGTTGTGTAATGTGCAGAACTTTATTTACAATAAATCTTCCAGTTGCTCGCACAAATGAATGGGATTTCATCACTCGTGGCTGAAGGAGCAGGAAAAGTGGATGTGGCTGGAGAAATTCACAGGCTGGGGGTGTTGGCACGTCAGGAGAGGGAGGGAGCAGGGCTGCCTGCCCTGGCCTGCCAAGGAGGGCTCAGCTCTCCTGGACTCCACCTGGGAGCACAGAAATATCCCCCAGCCATCTCCCCCCGAGGTGTTCTGTGCAGAGACAGCTCTGCCTGTTCATGGGGAGTGGGCACAGCAGCATCCCACGGCCTGCAGAACTTTTGTTTCTCCTTCCCAGCTCCTCGCTGAGCTCCAGGAGCAGGCACTTCTTCTTTTTTGGCACTTCTCTGTTTGATCACTCAGCTCCAGGGAGAAGTCCCAGCTTTTATTTTATGGGGCAGGTAGGTTTCTGACTGCTCCAACCCCGAGGATTCCAGAAAATGAACACAAAATGGGCTTTTCTGCAGGGAAACAGCTGCTGGTTGAGCTGTGCCACCCGAAATCAGCCCCAGAGCTTCAGGAAAAGGGTGGGGAGGAAGAGGAGGGGGACAGTTCCCACCCCTGGAGTGTCCAAGGCCAGGTTGGAGGGGGTTGGAGCAACCTGGGGTAGGGGAAGGTGCCCCCCCAGATGATCTTTATCCAAGCCACACCACTCTGGGATCCTCTGAAAGCAGAAAAGCTGCTGGGACCAAAGTTTTCAGGAGGCTTTACAAGCTGGAGAGAGAAATCAAAGCTTCTTGGCCAGATCCCTGAGGCTTTGCAGTTGCTCTTTCACACCCAGGCCCCTGTAATTAGCTCGAGCTGGTTTATATGGCTTCTTAAGAAATGAAAATCTCTTTTTTTTTTTTTTTTTTTTTGGGGGGGGATGGGGTGTTGTTTGTGCAGGCCACCAGCCCAGCCTGCTGCTGGCTGCCCCTCAGCCCAGCTGGAGCGAGGCCTTTGAAGTCACTGGGCTCGCACCACATCAGGAGCACCTAAAGCAGAAAGGATCCTTTAATATATTTAATCTTTTTTTCTTTTTCTTTTCTTTTTTTTTTTTTTTTTGATCATCCGGGTCCCAGCGCTTTGCAAACTGCACTAAAAGTTATTTTCCATGTGGCTAAGTGATGTTTGTAACCAGGCTGCTAATCTGGGCCTGCCCACAGAGCTGGCAATTATTTAGCTTGAAATGCAAAGTTCTTTTAAAGTTCTTTTTATCCCCCTTCTGCTGTGGCCTGGGGTCGTGTTTGATCCTCCTGAGGATGCAGAGTGAGTCTCTGGCAGGATCAATGCTGGCACTCAGCGCCTCCAGGAGCTGCTTTCCAGCTGCATTTCGCAGGAATGTTTGAATTTCACCCAGCTTTGCAAGGCAGGAGTTTGCCCTGGGGTGCAGGTAACGTGCCTGGGCTGCTCCTTTTTGCAGGATTTGGGGTTTGCACGTGAGGGGAGGCTGCCAAAAACCCTGGGCTCGGGGTTTCTCAGGGAGAAAATCCCACAGTTCCCAGTTTTCCCCATGGAAAAGGGGCAGGATTGACCCCTGGATGGGCAGAGGTGCCCTCCGTGTGTCCGCCCTGCGTGCTGCAGCTCCCAGGGGGTCAGGGGGACCTGGCAGGGGGGTTCAGACGGGATTTTGGGAAGAAATCTTTCTCTGGGAGGGCGAGGAGGCCCTGGAATGGAATTCCCAGAGCAGCTGTGGCTGCTCCATCCCTGGCAGTGCCCAAAGGTTGGGTGGGGCTTGGAGCAGCCTGGGACAGGGGGAGATGTCCCCGGGCCGGGGGAGCAGCTCCCAGGAGCCACAAAAGCAGGAATTCCGTGGTGGCTGCTCGGTCTCCCGCTGGAAAATCGGCTTTAGTGATGCTCCCACTTCACTGAAATGAGGGAAACCCAGGAGGTGCCCGACTTGGTTTATCAGGATTTCATGCAAAAAACACCTGTAACTGCAAAAAAAACAAAACAAAACAAAAAAAAAAACCAAAAAAAAAAAACCCAAAAAACAAAACACCACAAACACCCTGAGCTCCCCTTCACGCTTTGATTTCTTTCTTTTTAATACCTTCAGCCTGAAAATCGGGCTGTGACTGGCAGGTGACCGCCTGCCCTAAGGGAGGGACGGAGCAGAGCTCGGGTTTTCTCCGGGGTGTGAACCAGAGCTGGCTTCCAGGAGCCTGGAATGGGTTGGGATGGAAGGGACCGTAAAGGTCACCCTGCCGTGACAGGGACACGTCCAGCCTGGCCTTGGGCACTGCCAGGGATCCAGGGCTGACCACAGCTGCTCTGGGAATTCCATCCCAGCCCCTCCCAGGGAGGAATTGCTTCCCAAAATCCCACCCAACCCTGCCCCGTGGCAGTGGGAAGCCATTCCCTGTGCCCTGTCCCTCCATCATTTGGAAATTGTCTTTCCATCCCTCCTGTGGCTCCTTCTCTCCCTGGAGTGTCAGGTGCCTCCTCACCGAGTCTCTGGCAATTCCCACATGGAATTCTCTGCCTTTGGGAAGGCTCGGAGTGGCTGCTGCTTTCCCAGCTCCCCACATCACCTCAGCATCCCTGGAAATGATCCCTGCATCCCGGGAATGCTCCCTGCATCCCAGGAATGATCCCTGCATGCCAGGAATGCTCCCTGCATCCTGGGAATGCTCCCTGCATCCTGGGAATGATCTCTTCATCCAGGGAACACTCCTTGCATCCCAGGAATGATCCCTGCATTCTGGGAATGCTCCCTCCATCCTGGGAACGATCCCTGCATCCCAGGAATGATCCCTGCATCCTGGGAATGCTCCCTCCATCCTGGGAACGATCCCTGCTTCCCAGGAATGATCTCTGCATCCTGGGAACACTCCCTGCATCCCGGGAGTGCTCCCTGCATCCCGGGAACGATCCCTGCATCCCGGGAGTGATCCTTGCATCCCAGGAACGATCCCTGCAAATGCTCTCTACATCCTAGGAATGACCTCTGCATCCCGGGAGTGCTCCCTGCATCCCGGGAACGATCCCTGCATCCCGGGAACAATCCCTGCATCCCAGGAATGCTCCCTCCATCCCGAGAACAATCCCTGCATCCCGGGAACAATCCCTGCATCCCGGGAACGATCCCTGCATCCCGGGAACGATCCCTGCATCCCGGGAGTGATCCTTGCATCCCAGGAACGATCCCTGCAAATGCTCTCTACATCCTAGGAATGCTCTCTGCATCCCGGGAGTGCTCCTTGCATCCCGGGAACGATCCCTGCATCCCAGGAATGCTCCCTCCATCCTGGGAACGATCCCTGCATCCCAGGAATGCTCCCTCCATCCCGGGAACGATCCCTGCATCCCGGGAATGCTCCCTCCATCCCGGGAACGATCCCTGCATCCCGTGTGGAACAAAGCCAAGCCCCGATTCTGGGAAAAGGGACCGGGAACAGAACCCTCGGCGTGGCTGCCAAAACCTCCCCGAGCAGCAAAAGGATCCGAGGTGTGGAAATGGGAATTAATTTCTCTCAGCAGTCGGTGTTTGCTTGGCTTTTCTGTAATTTTAGAATTTACAGGGAATGGTAAAGGAGCGGAGCTGGAAGGGTGACAAGGGAATATTGGCGCAGGGAGCCGAGCCAACCTTCTGTGGGAGTGGATTTGCTGGGCTCTTGGAGGGGAGAGTGGTTCAGGTGCTTTTATTTGCCCTCTGGAAACAAGGACATCTCAAATTAAAGGAATTTTCACCAGTTCCAAGTGAAACAAGAGAATGTTTTCCTACTCCAAGCACGGTTTGGAGCCCGGTTCGAAATAACTGGGGACTCTGAGGATATTCTTCTCCGAGGATAATGGGAATGTCAACAGGAACATTAAGTAGGAAGTGTGAAAGATCAAAATCTTCGTGTCTGCAGGCAAAAAAAAACCAAAAAAAAAAAAAAAAAAAAAACACCCAAAAAAAAAACCCCAAAAAAAACACAAAAAAAAAAGAACCGCGAGCTCATTCGAGGATCACAGCACAACCTCAGCGCTGCCCTGGTGCTGTGTGAGCCCCTCACCTCACACCTTCCTGGGAAAGCTCCGAGGAAGGAAGGAGCTGGATTTTGTCTGCAGGGGCTTCTGGAGGATGAAAGCCAGCGAGGAAAGCGAGGAGCAGCTCCTCCCTGCAGCTCCTCCCTGCAGCTCCTCCCTGCAGCGCACCTGCCGCAGGTCGCTCGCGAGGATTTCTGGCAGCTGTGGCCGCAGCAGCCCCGGCCCCGGGGGTTCTCTGTTTGCCCCGGAGTCTGGGTTACCAAAATCTCTTCCCAAACACTGCTGGAAGGAGCCGGAGCCGCCCCGGGGAGGATGTCTGGGGAGAGGGGGCAGCTCTGGAGAGAGGAGGCAGCTCAGTTCAGGGGAGAGGGGCAATTCTGGGGAGACTGGGCAGTTCAGGGGAGATGGAACAGTTCTGGGGAGATGGAACAATTCTGGGGAGATGGAACAGTTCTGGGGAGATGGAACAGTTCTGGGGAGAGGGGGCAGTTCTGGGGAGAGGGGGCAGTTCTGGGGAGATGGAACAGTTCTGGGGAGAGGGGACAGTTCTGGGGAGATTGAACAGTTCTGGGGAGAGGGGGCAGTTCTGGGGAGAGGGGACAGTTCCAGTGAGATGGAGCCATTCAGGTGAGGTGGGGCAGCTCAGTTCAGGGGAGACTGGGCAGTTCAGGGGAGAGGGGACAGTTCAGTTCAGGTGAGATGGAACAGTTCTGGGGAGAAAGGGCAACTCAGTTCAGGGGAGATGGGGAGATGGAGCAGTTCTGGGGAGAAGGGACAGCTCAGTTCAGGGGAGATGGAACAATTCTGGGGAGAAGGGGCAGCTCAGTTCAGGGGAGAGGGGGCAGCTCAGTTCAGGGGAGATGGAACAATTCTGGGGAGAAGGGGCAGCTCAGTTCAGGGGAGAGGGGATAGCTCAGTTCAGGGGAGATGGAGCAGTTCTGGGGAGAAGGGGCAGCTCAGTTCAGGGGAGAGGGGATAGCTCAGTTCAGGGGAGATGGAGCAGTTCTGGGGAGAAGGGGCAGCTCAGTTCAGGGGAGAGGGCGCAGCTCAGTTCAGGTGGGACGGAGCCGTTCAGGTGAGATGGGGCTCAGAGATGGAACGAAGCTGGATTTTGTCCCAGATGTGCTGGAGGTGAGGCAGAAATGACCCTCGGGGCGCGAGCTCATGGCCCTGTCCAAGGAATGGCACAATTCCCCGGGGACAGGAGGAAACCTGGCACCCCCCGGAGCCTCTCCCTGCCCTCACCCCGACCTGCAGGGGCAGCAGCACCCAGAGCCACCCCAAAACCTGGGGCTCCGAGTGCCTGAGATGTTCCAGCAGCCCCACATTAGAGAAGTTTGTGCTGCAAACTCGGGTAAAACGTGGGGATTTCGGGAAGCGGGCTCCAGGTTCACGCTGGAATTTGATCTGATAAAGCTGCACAGGGAAACAATGAGAATTAAGGGAGGTTTTTAGGGGAGGAAGCTGCAGCCCCCTCCCCTTGCCTCCCTGGCCATCTGCATTCCTTCCCAGGGAGCAGGAGTGGAGATCCCATCTCGGGAGATCCAAAAGGGGAGAATTTATCAAGCTCCATCTCAGGCACTTCATCTTGCAGCGCTGGAGCAGAGGCAGAGTGGCAGCTGGGGCTGGAGATGGTTGATATCACCACCTTCGGGATGAAACCCAGGACAGCCGCAGCAATTATTTATCATTGTCCCACTCCTCGAGTGAAAACAATGTGGATAATCAGTATCTCCCCGGTAAATCTCGGTGATTGATGTGCTTTTAGCATGACAGGCCAATTTTGCAGGTCATGTGCTTGTTCGTGTGCACAGCCAGAGGGGATTTTAGGGAAAATGGTGTTTATTCCTGGTGGGAAAGGCAAGGAAGGGCTCGGAGCAACATCTGCCAGGAGGGAGGGAGGGAGGGCTGGTCCTGCCAGGTCTGCATGAGCTTCCCGAGATGGTATCTCAGCTCGTGTTGGAATTGTTAAGTGCAAGTTGGCAGCCAGGATTTAGGGCAGGACGTGACTTTGTGGCTAAGCCTGAGCCTGGAATGAGGACTGAGCCATCCATCAGCGGGGGAATTGTGGGACCTGGGTGGGAAATGCTGAGAAATAAGTGGTGAAGTGACCGGTCCGGGGTGGGGACCACACTGGGGACACCTTGGGGACTTTCTAAACACGGCGACCCGTTTAGGAAGGAGTTTATTCCGCACAGGTTTTGCTGCAGAAGTTTTCCACAAATCAAGCCCGAGGAGTTCCAAACCTCCACACTGCGAGTCGTTTTAGCGAACAAAGAAATCGCAGTTCCTTGGCTACAAGTCACCGGATTCTTTATTAATGAATGCTCTACCTTCCGCCGGTTAATCGGTTCTCTCTCTTCTCATGTTAATTAGTCCTCAGGCTCAACTTTTCTCTTTACATTTTTCATGCTCCTGATCCCCCTCTGCCCGAGGCTGCGGATTGGCACCGACCCTGGCACCACAAAGGGCGCGGGGACCCGTGTGACACAGCAGGCGACAGGAGACAGCCAGGTGGCAACAGGAGGTGACAACTCCACAGGAAGACCCCCGAGGATGCGATTAAAGCTTTTGTGTTTGAAGCTCCCGTGTCAGTGACAAGGCAGAACCCCGCTCCCAAACCCTGCTCGTTATCTGGGAGAATTGTTAATTATTCCTGGCTGGCTCCTGGGAGCCAGCTCTGGTTCACACCCCGGAGCAAACCCGAGCTCTGCTCCGTCCCTCCCTTAGGGCAGGCGGTCACCTGCCAGTCACAGCCCGATTTTCAGGCTGAAGGTATTAAAAAGAAAGAAATCAAAGCGTGAAGGGGAGCTCAGGGTGGTTTTGGTTTTGGTTTGTTTTTGGTTGTTTTTTTTTTTTTTTTTTTTTTTTTTTTTTTTTTCAGTTCCAGGTGGTTTTTGCATGAAATCCTGATAAACCAAGTCGGGCACCTCCTGGGTTTCCCTCATTTCAGTGAAGTGGGAGCATCACTAAATTCGATTTTCCAGCGGGAGACCGAGCAGCCACCACGGAGGGACCGGGACAGGGACAGAGGGACAGGGAGGGAACAGGGACAGAGAGAGGGGCAGGGATGCGGACAGACAGGGACTGGGATGGGGACCGCGACTGGGACAGACTGGGATGGGGACCGGGACAGGAATGGGCACCCGGGACTGTGACAGGTGATGGGGACAGGGACGGGGACAGGGAACGGGACAGGGACACGGTCCGGGATCGGGATTAGGACAGACACAAGAACAGGGGGCAGGGACGGGGATCGGGGACAGGAATGGGGATCGGGACAGGAATGGGGATCGGGGACAGGAATGGGGATGGGGACAGGAATGGGGATCGGGACAGGAATGGGGATCGGGGACAGGAATGGGGATCGGGACAGAACCGGGATCGGGACAGGACCGGGATCGGGACAGGAATGGGGATCAGGACAGGAATGGGATCGGGACAGGAATGGGGATCAGGACAGGAATGGGGATCGGGACAGGAATGGGGATCAGGACAGGAATGGGGATCGGGACAGGAATGGGGATCAGGACAGGAATGGGGATCGGGACAGGAATGGGGATGGGGACAGGAATGGGGATCGGGACAGGAATGGGGATGGGGACAGGAATGGGGATCGGGACAGGAATGGGGATGGGGACAGGAATGGGGATCGGGACAGGAATGGGGATGGGGACGAGAATGGGGATGGGGCCAGGACCGGAATCGGGACAGGAATGGGGATCGGGCCAGGACCGGGATGGGGACAGGACCGGGATGGGGACAGGAATGGGGATCGGGCCAGGACCGGGATGGGGACAGGACCGGGATGGGGACAGGAATGGGGATCGGGCCAGGACCGGGATGGGGACAGGAATGGGGACAGGGCCAGGACCGGGATCGGGACAGGAATGGGGATGGGGACAGGAATGGGGATGGGGCCAGGACCGGGATGGGGACAGGAATGGGGATCAGGACAAGACCGAAGATCAGGACAGGAATGGGGATGGGGCCAGGACCGGGATGGGGCCAGGACCGGGATGGGGACAGGACCGGGATCGGGACAGGAATGGGGATCAGGACAGGACCGGGATGGGGCCAGGACCGGGATGGGGCCAGGACCGAAGATGGGGCCAGGACCGCCGGTCGGGCCAGGACCGGGAGCGGCTCCGGGCCCGGGCCCCGCGCGCGCCCCCGCCCCGGGGAAGCCCCGGCCCCGCGCACGCGCGCGCGCCCCCGCCCGCGCCGTCCCTCCCGCGCGCGCCCGGCCCCGCGCATGCGCGGCCTCCGCCCCCTCACCGCCCCCTCCCGCCCCGCCGCCGCCGCCGCGCAGGCGCCCTGCGGCCGCCCCCCCTCCCTGGGCCGGCGCATGCGCGTCGCCCCCCCTCGGCCGCGGGGAGGGGGATGCGGACGGGGGAAGATGGCGGCCTCGAACAACCCGCGGAAATTCAGCGAGAAGATCGCGCTGCACAACCAGAAGCAGGCGGAGGAGACGGCGGCCTTCGAGGAGGTCATGAAGGACCTGAGCCTGACCCGCGCGCACCGGGTGAGCCTCGGCGCCGCCGCCCCCGGCTGAGGCGGGCGGAGGGGGGGGGGCGTGAGGGGCGGCGCCCCCCCCCGCGGAGCCCCTCGGGCCGGGGGCAGCGGCGGCGCGCGGCGGGCGGGGCGGGCAGCGCCCCCTGGCGGGGGCGGGCGGCGCCCGCGGTGTGGTGTGGGGGGGAGGCCCCCTCAGCCCCCCCCTCACGGCCCCCGTTCCCCCCCCCCCCCCCACACCCCGGTTCCGCGGCACCGGGCCCGGCCCGCGCCGCCCAGCGGGCCCGCAGCATCCTCCGGAGACCGGCACCTGCCGCGGGGGGAGGCCCCGGTGCCGCCCGCCGGAGGGGTCGGGGCAGCGGCATCACGGCACGGCCGGAGCGGGCCCGGCGGGGCGGGGGCTGCGGCGGGGGCACCCCCGTGTGTCCTGCCAGGGGGCTGAGGAGGGTCCCGGTTCCTCACACCGGGACAGGCCCCGGCTCGGAGGGAAGGGGATCCCGGATGCTGTGCCGGTGTCTGAGGGGAGATCCCAATTGCATCAGCCCGGGACAGGCCCGGCTCTGAGGGGGATCCCGGTTCCTCCAGGCCCGCCCGGAGGGATCCCCGGCTCCCGATCCCGGCACAGGCCGGGGGCTGCGGTTCGCTCGCACCTCCGAGCAGGTGTCGCGGTTTCTTCACCGGAGTGCGCGGTGGGCTCCTGGTTCCTGGGCTGGGGTCCCTCAGAGCCCCCCGGGGCATCCCCCGCTGCTCCGGGCGCGGGCACGGAGCAGCCGCGGGCGGGAGCCCCGGGCTCGCCGTGGCCGGTGTTGTTCCCGTTACACTCCGGTTGTCGTAGGTGCAAATTGCTGCACTTCCAAAGCCTCCCTTGGCTGCTGGTGTCTCTGCAAAGCCCATCAGCAGAAATTCCCGGCATAACCAACGCGCTTTCCGGGCACGAGATGCCTTTCCTGGTCCAGATTCAGGGATGTCAGGGCTGTTCTGTTCTTGTCTCACCTGCTCGTGTCAGTGTTTTGTTTTTAACTGCTCCAAGAAAATTTACGAGCCTGTTTGCGGCGGAAGCTTTGCAAGAACAACAGAACACACGGTTGGATTTGCAGGAAAAGGTTCCCTTTTATTCCTCTGTGTCAGGAGAGGGTAAATATTTGTTTTGAATTGGTGGTGCTGCTGGTTGGATGGAAAGGAAAGGCACCTGCCTGGGAAGGTGTGGGGCTGGAGCTCATGCTCACCTGGATGTTGGATGTTCCTGCTGGAGCTGGTTGGCACCAGAGTGAGGATAATTTGGAGGTGTTTGTAGTCACTGGAATCATCTTGTGTGGCTCAGTATCCTGGGATTTTGCCTTCAGTGGTCAGTCCTTGCTGCCACTCCAGAGCTGGGTGTTCCTCAGGGAGTTCTTGCAATCTGCAATTACAGGTTGTCCTTCAATTAACTCACACACTGAGCTCTCACCTTCTGCAGGAGGAGTCAGAATCCAGATTCATTTCTCCTTAATCCCATCTCAGTTTCTCCCAAATCCGAGCGCTCCTAACCCAGGTTTTGCTCTTGGAAACCCATCACACTCTCAAGAACCTGGTTTTGAGGAAAGAACCCAAGATGAATAACTTTTCTGAGCATTCTGGGTACTGAAGTGATGGAAACACTGACCAGAGAGCTGAGTAAAATGTCTCCTTTGTAGACTTTTTCTTTCAAATTCCATGATTTCATCGGGGTTTAAAATGCAGCATAAAAGCAAAAAGGGGTTAAGCACAACTTTGCTGTTTGCTCTCATTTTCATTTGGCAAGCAGCACGTTGCTGTCAGTTTGAAAACGCCTTACTCAGTTGGTGGAAGCAGCCCAAAATTTCTGTTGCCTTTTCATTATTAGTAATTGTCTTTTTGCAATGTTTACCATCTTGTCTGCTTTATTGTTGGTTACTGCTCAGAGCAGAGGCAGAAATTCTGAACTTCCTTTCTGCAGTGGTCATCTTCCACCTGTTTGTGATGGATCCACGTGGGATTTTTCAGTTCTGATCCACCCCATTCCTTTACTACCCTCACCAAAAAAAAACCAAACACAAACACAAAAATCATTTGAGAAAGAATCAACTTTGTTTTGCAGAGGGTTTCCCTGTAGCGTGGAGCAGCAGAGTGCTGTTTTTCAGCTGGCACAGTGGATTTTTGGCATTTCAGCTCTGCTGGGAGGCGCAGACCTTGCGCAGAGCGGAGGTGGGTGGTCGATGGAAGCTCTGGAGCTGCTTAATTGTCTTGTGAGTGGGACCTTGGTGTTCATAATCCAGAGCTTTCTGCCAGTCCCATAGTAACAAAGTGGGTGAGGACAGGAGAGGGGGAGTTAGTATTTTAGTATTTTTTTCTCTGTGACATTGACTCCTGTTTTTTGTTTGTGGCTCTGCTATTTTCCTTTTTTTTTTTTTTTTCCTCTGTGAGGTTTGGAATTTCAGGACTGCACTGATTTCTGGGCTTGTTTACCAGGGCTTGTCTCAATTTCTCAGCCCAGGGATGCTTTGATGCAGCTATTTACTCATCCAAGGTTGTTGCTGCCCTTTCAAATTGTAATTAACCAAAAAATTAACGTGCAGATACTGCTGAGCCCTTCAATATGCGACTCTTGAAATGCTAAAAAATGTAAGATTTTAAATTTGTGACCTGCATTTTAAGGGTTGTGCTTGTTGGAGATCTTCTCAAGTTTCCAAGATTGCTTTTTTAAAATTTTAATATTCACTTAAAGTCACTTAATTTTGAGGGCTTTCAGCCAGAGCTGTGTTTGAGCTCCCTCTGATGGGCCTTGCAGTCTTACCTTGGAAAAAAAAGACCCCCCTCAACCTCCAAAAAGCTGCCAGTGGGTGCTGTCTCCCAGCCCCACCTGCCCTGGAACAAACCTAGGGAATTAAATCCAGGTTAATGGTGATGTTTGGAAACATTGTGCAAATTTTCATCACCCTTTGCTTGTGTATTTTTAGGT
The DNA here is from genome assembly GCF_031753505.1 of Anomalospiza imberbis. Lineage (NCBI taxonomy): Eukaryota > Metazoa > Chordata > Aves > Passeriformes > Viduidae > Anomalospiza > Anomalospiza imberbis. The sequence goes on from NC_089707.1 coordinate 4,844,756, forward strand.
GTAATCCAAAGTTCTGCGTGGCTTTTTTTGCGTTCCTGAAAACCATGTGAAGTAAAAAGTCTGTGTTTTTATTTTAAACCTGGCTAATTTTAATACAAAATCCCGTTGTAGTTTAATTTTGTCAAGCGGAGTATGTTGCAATAGCACAGATTTGATTTTTTATTTGAAATAGAAATGAAGTAGAACCCCACAGTTTGTGATGGAGTGTGTGTAAAACCCACACACATCCCCCTGCCACAAAATTTGTACTTAAAAAAAATGAGGCACTCAGTGGTTTTCTGGTTCCTGTAGAAGAGATCAAAATGTCTCTTTGTACATCCCCAGCTCAGAGTTGGATGTAGATAATATGCAAAACAGTATTTAAAAGCTTAGTTAAATCAGGAATGCTAATCTGCTTTTAAAAATGAGAAGCACTAATGATGATGATGATGATGATGATACAGAGCTGCAGCAGTTCCTGATGTCCTCAGCAGGTTTTTATTAAATAATGTGATACAAAAGAAATTCCTGATGACGTAAGAGTGGTTTTGAATGTCTGAGAGATATTAAAGAAATGCATCAAAATCAGGACTGAGCTCTCCTAGCACAGAAATTGATGCTTCCAGCTGGCAGCTCAGCTTAAAAGTGAGTTTCTCTGAAACACAAACGTGAATTTTTCAAGCTCTAGAGGGTTTTTTTTTCTTCATTAACTTTCCCAAAGTTTGCACATTTCCAGACCAAGAAATGAGTGGCTTGGGCTTCACCTGTGCTCACCACTGGTGTGATGAATTCCTTTCTCTGCTGCATCCCAGGATCACTGAGGTTGGAAAAGCCCTCCCAGCCCAGCCTGTGCCCATCCCCAGCTTGTCCCCACGAGTGCCACCTCCAGGCCTGGGGACTCCCAACGCCCCTGGGCAGCCCCTCCAACACCTGAGCACCCTTTCCTTGCAGGAATTCCTGCTGGTGCCCAGCCTGCAAAGCTTGAGGCTGTTCCTGGGAACCTTGTGGCCATCACAGAGCAGGACCCCAAGCGAAGCAGGGAGCTTGGAGCCCCCAGAGGTGCTCCAGGTGCCACCAGTGGCCATCACAGACAGGACCGCAAGCGAAGCAGGGAGCTTGGAGCCCCCAGAGGTGCTCCAGGTGCCACCAGTGGCCATCACAGACAGGACCCCAAGCGAAGCAGGGAGCTTGGAGCCCCCAGAGGTGCTCCAGGTGCCACCAGTGGCCATCACAGAGCAGGACCCCAAGCGAAGCAGGGAGCTTGGAGCCCCCAGAGGTGCTCCAGGTGCCACCAGTGGCCATCACAGACAGGACCCCAAGCGAAGCAGGGAGCTTGGAGCCCCCAGAGGTGCTCCAGGTGCTACCAGTGGCCATCACAGAGCAGGACCCCAAGCGAAGCAGGGAGCTTGGAGCCCCCAGAGGTGCTTCTTGTGCCACCAGTGGCCATCACAGACAGGACCCCAAGCGAAGCAGGGAGCTTGGAGCCCCCAGAGGTGCTCCAGGTGCCACCAGTGGCCATCACAGACAGGACCCCAAGCGAAGCAGGGAGCTTGGAGCCCCCAGAGGTGCTCCAGGTGCCACCAGTGGCCATCACAGAGCAGGACCCCAAGCGAAGCAGGGAGCTTGGAGCCCCCAGAGGTGCTCCAGGTGCCACCAGTGGCCATCACAGACAGGACCCCAAGCGAAGCAGGGAGCTTGGAGCCCCCAGAGGTGCTCCAGGTGCCACCAGTGGCCATCACAGACAGGACCCCAAGCGAAGCAGGGAGCTTGGAGCCCCCAGAGGTGCTCCAGGTGCCACCAGTGGCCATCACAGACAGGACCCCAAGCGAAGCAGGGAGCTTGGAGCCCCCAGAGGTGCTCCGGGTGCCACCAGTGGCCATCACAGACAGGACCCCAAGCGAAGCAGGGAGCTTGGAGCCCCCAGAGGTGCTCCAGGTGCCACCAGTGGCCATCACAGAGCAGGACCCCAAGCGAAGCAGGGAGCTTGGAGCCCCCAGAGGTGCTCCAGGTGCCACCGGTGGCCATCACAGACAGGACCCCAAGCGAAGCAGGGAGCTTGGAGTCCCCAGAGGTGCTCCAGGTGCCACCAGTGGCCATCACAGACAGGACCCCAAGCGAAGCAGGGAGCTTGGAGCCCCCAGAGGTGCTCCAGGTGCCACCAGTGGCCATCACAGACAGGACCCCAAGCGAAGCAGGGAGCTTGGAGCCCCCAGAGGTGCTCCAGGTGCCACCACCTCGGGCTGTGGCATCACAGGTTGGCTGAGCCAGCAGTTCCCTTAATTCTTTGAAAGAATGTTTGTAAAGCAGCAGGGTGAGAGGCAGAGGGGACCTGCCAGGGCACAAAGAATCTCTGTTCTTGTGCAACCCTTGGCTTCCCTCAGCCTGCCTGAGCTGTCCAAGGTAAACACAGAGCTCTGCTGTGCCATCCTGGGAAACTGCACTGAGCAGGGCAAGGTTTCTTCTGGCAAACCCAGGCAGCTTTTGTTGGATTTTTTTTTTTTATTATTATTATTTTTTTTAAGGAGACAATGACTTTTTTACTGATTGTCCCATCACTCCCACACAGCACAGCTGCTGTTGGACAAAGTCTTTCTGTGTGCAGTGGCCAAATCCCTCGGTGTTAATGATGTAGCAAAGCTGGGAAGGCTCTGGGAGCGCGTGAGGCTGGATTGTACAACTGCTGCATTTTGGGTGTTTGGTTGTAATTCTCAGGGTGAACATGTGGGACTCGGCTCCGGCTGCTGCGCTTGGGTTTTATTTAGCATCAGCACTGGGTGGTAATTTGCATTTATAGAAGGTGCTCATTTAGGAAGAGAATTTGTTCTCAAGGTGAGGTACAGTCAGTTCTTCCAGTTCTTTGGGGTTGATTTGGGGTTTTCCCCTCAACAAGCTGCAGAGGGGAGCTGTGCTTGTGGTTACACTGAAAAGGGGGAGGTGTGGATACTGAATCTCTTGGTTTACCAGTCAGAAATTGAAATTTGTGGTGCAGGCTTTGAGTTCCAGCTGTGACTGTAGAAGTGCCCGAGGTGCCAAAGGCCGCGGGGACAGGAGGGGCTGGTGCTGAGTTAATCCGAGTTCTGGGCTGGCCAGGGCTGAGGGAGGATCTCTGCATGAGTAAAACACCACCCCACAAAGCACAGCCACAGGAATTGTGCCTCAGAGTAATTTTCAAGAGTATTTGGTACTGAAAAATGATTTTAGTAGCAGTGTGGCCTGAGGGTGAGCTATCTTCAGGATCTGTGAGGTGAATGGAAAAAGAGCTGTTCCTCCCAGCACAGAGGAGAAGGAGGGGAAACCCCAGGACCTGGAAAGCCCAGAGTGTGGTTGTGGTTGTGTGAGGACGTGGGCTTGGGAACCATTTTTACCTGTTCTTGGGTTTCTCCATCAGATTAGTTCTTATCGATTTTTTTATCGACTAAACTGCATTTTTATTTTTCTAACTGTCTCAGAAACAACGTTTATTGAAATCTGCCACCCATCAACTCCCTGCTCCTCTCACTAACACTCTGTTCTCCATTTTATAATCAATTTGTCAATGCCATTGATTTTGGTTCAGCAGCACTTCCTGCACTTCAGGAATATCAAAGCCCTGACTCTGCTGAGGCAGCAGCACTGGGCACATTTCAGTGAGAGTTTTCCCTCCTGTGTCCAGCACCGTGTTCAGTCCAGCATGGCTACAGCAGGGATGGACCAGAGTAAACCAAACCCATGGCTTTGGGGCTGTTGGGGGGAGTTTTAACCCAGATTTCCTGCACTGTGTGAATTTTCTCTAAGAAATTCCTCCCTATGAGGGTGGGGAGGCCCTGGCAGGGGTTGCTCGGATAAATTGTGGATTTCCCATCCCTGGAAATGTCCAAGCCAGGGGCTTGGAGCAGCCTGGGATAGTGGAAGGTGTCCCTGCCTGTGGCAGGGGGTGGAATTTGATGATTTTAAGGTCCTTCCAACCCAAACCAGTCTGGGATTCTGTGAAATTATTGAGTGTTACTGAGAACCTCCATTGTCGTGGTAATCAAACACTAATTTGGCAAAAACCAGGCATCCTCTCAAAAATGATCAATAGGGATTTAACCAAAATGTATTAAAGGCTAAATATTTATCTGTGTTCTCCATTATCCATCTGTGATTGCAAAGGAGCGTTTTCTTGAGCAGTGGAAGGGCAGTTTGGTCCATGGCCCTGACAGCATCGATCACTCCCTAATGCTCTGTTCCACACTGGCATCGATATTTTTGTGCCTAATGCAGGATCTGAAACTCAAGTAGACTTCAAGGCACTTTTCAGCAAATATAAGGCTGTATTTTGAAAAAAAAAAAAAAAAGAAGCTTCTCTGGTTTAAAACCATTCCTGGTTGTGCTGGTTGGAATTCTGCCCTGGTGTTTTTGTAGCTGTGCTGGAGGAGCTGTTGCTGAGGGGTTCCTGAGGGCTTGGAGTGAGGCAGTGAACAGCAGCAAATTCAAAACCAGGTGGATTTTTTGAGAACAGGGTTCATTTTGTGACAGTGACCGGCTGTGACCTCGCTGCTGCTTCACTTTGTTCTCTTTTGGGCTCAACTCCTCACATTTTGTGAAACAAATGTGATCCCAAAGGCTGTGGTGCCCCATCCCTGGGAGTGTGCAAGGCCAGGGTTGGAGCAGCCTGGGGTGGTGGGGGGTGTCCCTGGATGATCCTTAATGTCCCTTCCAACCCAAACCATTCTGGAATTCCGTGAGCTGGAGGTGGCAGCTGGATGTGAGTCTCTGTTATCAGCATCTCTGGAGTTAATATTTAAAATGTCGCGTTGATTTGTTTGAAGTGATTTGTGTTTTGTGGTGTTGGGAGTGAAATCTGGGAATGAGGATCTGTGAGGATCTCCAGCAGTGTTTGTGGAGCACTGAACAGCCCCTCTTGATCATTTTGTGTTTTATGTTTTGGCCTGATCTCCTTGGGACTTGATAATTTATAAAGTTGTAACCAAGTGTTGATAACAGCCTTGTTTTGCAAAGAATTTCTCGGGAATTAAAAATTCTTCCCCTTGTACCAGAACAATCCTTTGCAATCAAACAACACCACCACACACCCACAAAAAACAGCTCTTAAATAATTAAGTGGAGGAGGCTCAAGTGTTGCAGCCTGAGGCTGCAGCAAGAATTCCCCAGCCCTGGCTGAAAGTGTCTGCTTCACAGGCAGGTTTTCTCCAAGTGTCTTTTCCTTCCTTTGCCTGGTCTATCACTTTTCCTGATGATTGGGAAAATCTCCTCTGTGCTGTCCCTGCTGAGCTGCTCACTGGTGGTTTTACTCTGGTTACTTATCACTCCAGAGCAGTAAGATGTGTTAACTGCACACTGCAGCTCTGTCAGATGAATTCTCAATTAATTTTGGTACCCGGCTATTACTATTTATGTGAATATTATTTTCTTTGGATGGCTGAGGTCTCAGAGGGGAGGGAATTGGAGTTGATATCCCAAAAATATGAATTTCCAGGCAGATGGTGATAGCTCCCACCTCAGACAGAGGAGCAGTTGTTGGTGACAGGATGGGGCCTCTTCAGACCTGTTGGAGGAGCAGCTGGTGAAGCTGTGCAGGAGATTTTTCCAGCTCTGGAGCCTCAAAGTGGGATTTCAACATCTGTAAGCTGGATTAAAGGAATAAAACAGCTCCGTGGGAGAAGGGAAGGCAGGGATTGTTTCATACCCTGACTTCTCACTTTTTGATTCCTTGCAGAGTCTCGGTGTTGAGTGTATTCCTGGCAGCAAGAGGGATAGAAAATATCTGATCTAATATTTATTTAATATCTTAAATATTGCACAAGTTTCCAGCAGCCAGCTCAGATTCAAATGTCTGATTGACCTTCTCCTTGTAATTAGATTTGCCTCTGGTTCAGGGAGATGATTGTGCTGAATGAGCCTTTTGCATTCGAAGAATTTGGACTCTGAGGATATTTTGGATATTTTTGGTACCTGCAGGGTTGGCTGATGCCACATTTTCAAGCCACAAACAATTTTCTGTAGCTTTTGGCCACTCTGAGGGCAGAGTGAGGTGGCCCTGAACCCCAAAGAGTGCAAACCTGCCCTGCTTGGCTCCTAATTTACGAAACTTGTAGGGTTACATAACTGAATTTTCATTCTTTAGCTAAAAATAAAAAATGGAACATAAAAGCTATTTTCATCTTACTTAATGAGGGCATCTCTGCTTTTATTTCAGCTTTTCTGAGGCATTTCAATAGGAGGGATGGGGATGGTTGAGGAGCTTTTTATTGAAGCTGGACGATTGTTTCCTGGTGTTCTCCATCAGATCCCTGCTCAGAAGGAATATTTGCTTTAAAAAAAGAAGGTCCCTTTTAACTCAGCCTTTTCTGTGACAAATTTATTTATTTTTAGGTTGGTTTGTAGTAATTAGTGTTGCACCTCAGCTGTGTGGGGCAGGGCTGTGTCTCTGCTGTTTGGGGTGGATTTTTGGGTTGGCTTTGTCTCCTGCTCTCCACAAGTCACCCAAGTGCCCAAAGTTTGATGATAACAAAGAAAAAGTGATCCTTGCCTCCCAATTCTCTGCACAATTCATTGTTATTTAATAACACTCAAAAAAATAAACAAAATTTTGAGAGTGTCAAGCTCCATCTAAATATAACCAAAAAGAATTCTTTCCTGTCTGGATATCAAATAATAAACAAGCTCCAAGCCCTCTCCTCTGCTCTCTGTTGAATTATCAGCAGCATCCACGCCTGCCTCTCACTGAAAGCCTGGCAGGGAAGGAGGGTGCCACTCTCTGAGCTGCCACGGGCTGGGGTTTGTTTTTCAAAGCTCTCAAATCAGGTTTGGTGCCTGTTGTAGCTTTGCTTGGCTCCCTGCCCGGCGATAGAGCACAACTCGGAAGAATAGTCACTATTTTAAGGCTCCAGTTTGCTGTATCCTGTTTTTGCTGCTCAGTTGTGACTGTGAAGTTTTAAACAGTAAACCTTTGTTCACCAGAAATAGCAAAAGTTGTTTTAAACACCGAGTCGCAGCCTGTGCATTAAGTTTAATTCTTTCTTATTATGCCTTTGTTTATTTATTTAAATCCTGCAAGGTGTGTTCCTAATGATTCTTTGCCCTCGACCACCTAGTGATTGATATTCATTCATTTTGGGGAGAAAAATGCAGTTTTTCTCTGTTTTTACTGTTTGGAGATTAGAAAAGAAATAAAACAGAAATAAAGAATAAAAAATAATCACAGCATTAAATTACCTCCCCTCTCCTCTCCTCTTTCTGGTTCGTTTTCTTTGGGCTCACAAGAGAAAATTGATTTTTCTTGTGGGAAAAAAAATTGTTTTGTTAAAAAAAATTATTTCTTAAAAAAAAAAAAAGGATTTGAGTTTGCTGTGGATTTTGGGGGTTGTAAATAGTGTTGGGGTGTGAGATCTTTCCACTTTGACAGGAATTGGAGGAGGCAGCTGGGGGAGAGCTGCGAGCCTGGGTGATTTTTACAGCCCCGTTTCCTCACGGTTTTATAGCTCAGGCAAGCTGGGGAGCTGCTTGCAGCTCCTGAAGGAGAATCTAATGGGGCCTTGGAATTTGGAGATGACTCATAAGAGGACAAAACAATCCAGTTAAGTGATTTGAGGTCTTAAATAATCTGTTCAACAGGAAGGTGAAGAAAACATGAACTCATGAGTAATAATTGGCTCTCTTGGAGTGCTCAAAGTGCAGCGCTGGGGCTTGGCCAGGGCTCAGCTGATTGCTGCTTTGCTGATCAATAACATCTCAGCTCTCATGAATGGAATTTATCGGGCTGGACTGTAATGCTCTTAGCTAAGGATTATTTGGATTGCAGTTCTGAGTTGGGATTCTTGGGGTGTCCTGTGCATGGCCAGGAGTTGGGCTTGATCCTGATGGGATCCCTTCTACCTCAGCCTGTTCTGCGATAAATTCATTTTAGGTTGATCCTGATGGGATCCCTTGTAACTCATCCTTTTCTGCGATAAATTCATTTTAGGTTGATCCTGATGGGATCCCTTGTAACTCATCCTTTTCTGCGATAAATTCATTTTAGGTTGATCCTAATGGGATCCCTTCTACCTCAGCCTGTTCTGTGATAAATTCATTTTAGGTTGATCCTGATGGGATCCCTTGTAACTCATCCTTTTCTGTGATAAATTCATTTTACGTTGATCCTGATGGGATCCCTTGTAACTCATCCTTTTCTGTGATAAATTCATTTTACGTTGATCCTAATGGGATCCCTTGTAACTCAGCCTGTTCTGTGATAAATTCATTTTAGGTTGATCCTGATGGGTCCCTTCTAACTCAGCCTGTTCTGTGATAAATTCATTTTAGGTTGATTCTGATGGGATCCCTTGTAACTCAGCCTGTTCTACGATAAATTCATTTTAGGTTGATCCTAATGGGATCCCTTGTAACTCATCCTTTTCTGTGATAAATTCATTTTAGGTTGATCCTAATGGGATCCCTTCTAACTCAGCGTAGTCTGCAATACATTTATTTTAGGATTACTCTAATGGGTCCCTTTAAGTCAGACTTTTCTGTGAGAAATTCATTTTAGGTTGTTTTATAGTGGGTGCTGTGTTGTACCTCAGCTGTGTGGGGTAGGGCTCTGTCTCTCCTTTTTGGGGTTCCTTTTTGGGGTTGTTTTTTGGGTTTGCTTTGTCTCCTGTTCTCCAGAACAGGAGTCACCCAAATGCCCAAAGTTTGATGATAACAAAGAAGAATGGATCCTTGTCTCCCAATTCTCTGCTTCCAGGACTTGCAGCCTGCAAAAATAAGTGGTTTGAGTCCCAAATCCAGAGGGTGGGAATGCCTTCCTCAGGTTATCACAGACTGGAGATAAGAAGTGACTCCATCACCTCCTTCTCCTCTGTCAGAGCACAGAATCTGCAGCTCTGCCTTAATTCTGGAGAGGTTTTTCAGCAGCTGCAGGGGCCTCCTGCAGGTGTTGCAGCCTTTGAGCCCTCAGGGTTTTCCTGGGAAACCACTGGAAGTGCAGCATTGAAGCAATACTATCAGGTAACCTTAAAAATAATCAGATTTACAAAGTCTCAAGTCAGCTGCCTCTCTGTGCCCTTCCCTGTGCCTGGCAGCTTTTATTACTCTCATGATGAAAACATCTTTTTCTGAATCCCAGTTTGTTTTTCCATGGAGCTCCTGTTTCATCCCAGGAGATGGAAGAGGAGGATTTTGCTCCCCCTTTGCTCTGTGCTGAGCTGGTGGGAGCTGGAACACTCCCAGGCAGCAGCACAACCCTTTGCTCCTGGTCCTTGGAGGTGTCACCTCCCATTTTGTTGTTAATTTTTGAAGTTTTGGAGAAAATTTGGGTGTTTTAGTGGTGAAAATTAAAATCCCTGAAAATCAAGGCTGGCCTCATGTTCTCAGCTCAGCTCTGAGGAAGGAGTTGCTTGGGAAGTGTCTCAGTGGCAGAAACAAAACTGCTGCTCTTTTGTGGCTGCTAAATTCCAAGATATTACAACAGCTTCCTTCCCATTAAAAAAAAAAAAAAAAACAAAAAAGCAACCAAAATGCTTTTTTTTTTTTTGGCCTTTTCCTGCATTTTTGTTCTTCCTGGCTGCGTTTGCTTGGCCTGAGAGCCGTGTTTGTGTCCTGACACAGCGATGGGATAATGGAACAAATCCTTAAAAGTGACTGCAGTGACAGTTGTGGTGCTGGAGGAGTAAACAATGATGTAGCAGTTCCACGAGCCTGGGGTCACATCCAGTTCATCCCATATGTCTGCAGTTTTTCGGGGTAATTTTCACTTTGTTTCTAGTAGACATTTGGCTTCCTGTTTTGGCTTTGCTTGTCCCATTCCTTGCAAAATCCATCGCTCCAGGACAGCAGGATCCTTGGGAGCCCAGCAAGGATTGGCACAGGCAACAAGGGAAACTTTTCCTGGGCTTGTCCTCACTCCTCTGTCCAGAGCCAGCCTTCAAATCTTCACTTTCATGACACTAAAAACACCCTGGAAATTCAAAACACCCCCCCCAAACCGTTGCAAAACATTTTGTTCCAAGCTGCTGCTGGAATCTCTGAAGTCCCAAGCGAGGCAGGCAGAGCAGCTGCTCTCACTGTGGATTATCCCTTTCCTCTCAACCTCAGCCTTCATTTCCTCTCCCCTCCTTCCTGGGAGGAACAGCTGCGCCTTTGGAGCCTCTGCTGCTCTTGGAGCACGGCTGGAAACTGCAGGAAATCGGTGACTTTAGAAATCTGCCTCTTCCTGAGTGTGACAGCCCAGTCAGAGAGAGGCACGGGCTCCTCTGCTCTTTATCCTGACCAACGGGGCTGGGAGAGCGAAGGAGCTGCCTCTGCATCCCCTTCCCTCTTCCTCGTGGCCATGAAATGTTGATTATTCCCCAGAAAAGCCCTGGTTTGAGTCCCAAATCCAGAGGGTGGGAATGCCTTCCTCAGGTTATCACAGACTGGAGATAAGAAGTGACTCCATCACCTCCTTCTCCTCTGTCAGAGCACGGAATTTGCAGCTCTGCCTTAATTCTGGAGAGGTTTTTCAGCAGCTGCAGGGGCTCCTTTGTGTTCACACAGGCACTGCTTGGGATTTCAGAGCCCCCTGTTTTATCTCTCAGCTGACAGCAGCCTTCTCACCTCGCTGGAGTTGCAGATATTTTTTATCTCCCTCTGGCTCAAGCCCTTTCCTAGAGGATCAGGGTGTTTTATCACAGAATTTGAGCTGTGGTTTGCTGTTATCGCACCTTTTTCTTTCTCTGAGGTGCTCTGGAAGACAATTTCAAACATGTGGCTTTGCACCATAAGATTTATTTCCGTCATTTATCAGGGCATTGAAGATAAACTCCATTATTTACATACTACAGGTGCCTGCCGAGGTGAAAATATTACTGTTGCTAAATTTCATAATATTAATTTTTAATTACATGGGAAATTAAAATAAAAAGCTAAACTTGCAAATCCATCTCATCAGCCATTGAATATTTGATAACAGCATGAGTGAATTTATATCAGTTACATGTAAATAATGGAAGTATTTGTAATTATTTGCAATAAATTATCCAAAACATAATAAAATTATAAGAACAAGCAGTATTCACTCAGTAGAGATTAAAAAGTCCAAAAGTCTTCCCAACCTTCATTTATCTCCTCTGGGAGCAGCAGGATATTTTAATTCATTTATCCTCACTCCCCAGATGGGATCCAGAGGTGCTGGTGGCTGTCTGGGAGCCTCTGGAATATTTGGAATGTCTTCATTTGTCCCCACTTTTCCCTGGATTGCTCCAGGCTTGGAGCTCCACTCGAACTTTGAGTTGCTGATGGGAGAATTAAACCTGCAGGGAGGGACTGTGAGGAGTTCCAGAGCAGCCTTTCCAAAATGCCCCTGCTGGGATTATTCCCATTTTCCGGGAGGATCCCTGAGATGGGAACAGTTTGGTATCTAAAACCAAATCCTCTGCCCCTGAAACTTGCTCTGTGCTCATTATTGATTTTAATTTTCAGCCTGGGGGTGTGGAGAGGCACTGGCAGCTGCTGGAATTAACAAAAATGTGGCCAGCACAGAAGTTCCCTTTTCCTTGGTTCACCGGGATTTTCTCTTATTCATTTGTGATTCTTTCCTCATTGCATTAAAGAAATCCCAGGCAGTTTTCAGGGAGGGTGGGCTCATAAATGAGCAGTTATTTCAATGTGTATTCATTTTTATTTTCAATGCTTATTCATTGCTGCTCAAATTTTAGTAATTATTTGAGTAGCAAGCGTTGGGTTTTTAAAATTCAAATTTCAGTGTGAATTTTGGACTGTTAACAGAAAAAGATTCCCTTGAGAAGCCTAAGTCTGGGTGGCTGGAGAGTTTCTGGCACCTTAAAGAACTTTTTAAATAATTCAAGGGTTAATGAGGTGATTTGTAGCTGGTGGCAGCACTGCCACTAAATCTAAACCCGAATCATTAGATGGCTGTTAAGGTCTCTTTCTTTTTGAGCTTTTATTTGCTTTTCTTATGGACACAGGACTGTGAATGGGGAGAAATCTCCCTTTGAAGGCACCAAGCCCTGGGATGGCAGCAGGAGCTGCAGTTTGTTTGACTTGCAGGGCTTGGGGAACCTCCTTTTCTTCTGCTTCCTCTCTGGCAAGTTCCTCACATCCCAAATCCAGTCCTGACACCAATCCCAAATCCTGCACCCAGCAGGGCTGCGTGCTCCAGGTGAGAATTCCTGGGAATTTCATCCCTGTCCAAGCAAACTCAGCTTGGCACATCGGGATTTCCCAATAATGCAGCCTCTAAAACTCCCACTAAATCCTGCCTCCAGAACTGAAGGCCCAATTAAGCTTTAATAATACTTTTCTAATTTTAATCTGCGCTGGTTTTGCTGCTTATTAGGCTGCAGGTTCTAAAGAGGAAGGGTTTTTTTAAAGGGTAAAAAATGAAATTATAAGAAAGCTCGGTGTGGAAACTGCAAGGCAGTGCAAAAGCTGTTATCACCGAATCTTTGCTTCCTGCAGTCATCAGATATCTGGGCTTTTATCAAACGGACACTCCACCCTTTTATTATCGTTCTGGCAGTCCACATTTCGTTTTTTTAAAAAGGCATTTTAAGAAAAACCTTTACTGTGGAATTGGGTTGATTTACAGTGCCAAAACTGCCAAATTTCCCAATGATTTCTGCCCACAAATTTGTAATTTACTCAGAATTTTTCAGGGAAGAATTTCAGTAACTTCAAGTATTGAATTCTTAATAAATGCTTCGTTTAATTCCTATCTGTATATTAGAAAATCTGTAGGAAAACTGGATTTGTATTTAGGGTTTTGTTTCTGTCTTTATTTATTATTTTTTTAATTGTAGAAGTTGAATCTCTCCCTGCAGACACAGCTGTCTGTCCAGCAAATGGTAACCCAAATGGAAAAATTGATGTGTTTCATATAAATGTTCGCATCAATTATGTGATTTTTCATGATTAAATTGGATTTTAAAGGGGAAAAAAAAAGAGGATTTAAAGTTAAGTGGAATAAGAGAAAGGCTGGTGAAAGGAAAATTACAGATTCCATTTGGATCTGGTGTTTGGGGAGCATTTCTTCAGAATAAGAAGAAATGAACAATAAGAAAAGAACAAGAAAACCAAAATAAATAAAGTGGTAGAAATAAAGTGGTTTAACAAGCAAAAGCTGCTTCCTTACCAAAAGGTTCCTTGGGAAGGAACTGGGATATTTAGCAATATTTTCAGCTGTCAGGGAGCTGCTCTTGGCCACACCACAGAGAAATGGAAAAGCTGCAATGTAGAGACACCAAGTTCTGGTGGTTCATGAAATTAATAAATCTGGTGAGCACTCAGTAGTTCCTTGTCATCCTCCCCTGTCTAAATTCATCCAGAATCCAAATTGCACTAATTGAATCCAACCCCAGGAGATAACCCTGGGGCTGCCCTGAGACTTGTTAACATTTCCAGAGTAATTGGAATTTTTCTGTTAAGAAAAGGCTTTTCCTTTTTGTTATTTTCTTTTAAATTCAATCCCCTTTCAAATCCTCATCCCCAGTTGTGCCATGTACCTGCTCCTCCTTGCAGGGTGGATGGAGAGGAAAATGAAATTTCATTTTGGTCACAGCATCTGTTTTCCTAAAGGGTGGGGAGGCCCTGGCTCAGACTGCCCAGAGAAATTGTGGATTTCCCATCCCTGGAAGTGTCCAAGGCCGGGCTGGAGCAGCCTGGGATAGTGGAAGGTGTGGGGTGGAATGAAATCATATTTATGGTCCCTTCCCAAACTTTTATTCTGGATTTTGATGCTGCTTCCCACTGTGCACTGAGGTATCTGAGAAATTTGCAGCTTTTATTTTTTATTTTTTATTTTATTTTTTTTTAAGAGAAGGAAAAAAACCGGAGCTGATTTCACTCCTGATTTCCTGCTGGAATGACAGCAAGCTCCTAAGATTCAAACAAAGTTTTCTTCCAGCTCAAAAGACGGAGCCCGGAGGCGCTCAGGACACAAATCCTGCTCTGCTTCCACTTGATCTTCCCAGATTGCAAGTGGCAGTTGTTGATGGGCTCCAATAAATGCGGAGTCTGGGGGCCACTCTCTCCTGAAAGGCAGGAGCTGAGCAGAGCAGCCAGCCCCGCTCTCCCCGGTGTGCTGATGGATGAGAGCAGCAATCGCTGCTCTTATTTCTGGCACGCATCTCCAGGAGTGTTTATCCTTGCTAAAATCAACGGTGCAGCCAAGGCATTGAGCAGCCCGGGCTCCCCAGCTCTTGGGTCGCCTCATTTCCATGGAAGTGCAGCAGAAAGACAAATGCTCCTGACCTCCCTGTGCTGTGCTGCTTTGAGGTGGGAATATCCTGAGAAAAAACCAAAATCCTAAAAAAACACAAAGCCACCCCCTCCTCCCTGGGTGCCTTTTGGAGGTTCTTGAAAGGAAACCAACACCTGTTGAAATAGTTACTTCAATGTTTGGCCCAAATCCCAAACAAGGCTTTTTTTTTAAAATTTTTTTTAAATTTTTTTTTTAACAACAAAAACATATGCAGGGGCCAGGGAAAAAGCACAGCTAGTTCTGATATTGTGCTTTTTGTGCTCTGAGTTGGAGGGGCTGTGACTCATTAAGTGATACTAACACAGGGTTTCTCTAATTTCACGTCTTGCTTCAGGAATTGTGTGGCAAAATATTGCACAAAAAAGGCAAAGGGGCCTTTCCTGCTCCTCACATGGGACCTTTCTGAGCCTTTTGATAGGGAAAACTGGGAATATTTTCTAAATCTTCAGCCTGAGGGGATTATCTGCCCTCATTTTAAGGAAAAAACGCTCAACCACTTTGTGGGTGGTGACTTGCCCTAAGATCTGAGGCTTTTGGGAGCCCCCTGGCAAAGGGCTGGACAGGACCTTGGAGCTGTTTTTCCACCTCAGTGATCCTGGCATTCTGTGCTCCGTGGGGAGGTTTCACCTCCAGAATCAGCTCCTGAGTCAGGGATTAGTTTGGTCCCTCAGCTCAAGCACAGAGATTTTGTTCAGTTGGAAATTGCTGGCTTCTGGGGGAAATTCTCTGCATAAAAGGTCTTTGAGTTTTCTAGGAATTGTTTGAATGTCAGGAAAATGTATGAGCTGTCCTCAGGGTGAGCTTGTACTCAGGGACTGTTTTAATATAAAATTCCTCCCTGGGAGGGTGGGAGGCCCTGGAGTGGAATTCCCAGAGCAGCTGTGGCTGCCCCGGGATCCCTGGCAGTGCCCAAGCCAGGCTGGAGCAGCCTGGGGTGGTGGAAGGTGTCCCTGCCATGGCAGGGGTGGGGATGAGATGATCCTTGAGGTCATTTCCAACCCAGATCATTCTGGAATTCTGTGATCCTCCATGGATACTCCCCAAAGTGTTGGCATGAACTAAACAGGCTGGGCCTTATCTCTGCAATCCTGTCTGGGTGCTGGCAGTGTGGGGTGGGCACCTGGAGCATCCCTGAACATCCTTGAGTACCCCGGAGCACCCCTGAGCATCCCTGAGCACCCCTGAACACCCCTGAGCTCCTCTGAGCATCCTGAGCATCCCTGAGCACCCCTGAACATCCTTGAGCACCCCTGAACACCTTGAGCTCTCCTGAACATCCCCGAGCATCCCTGAGCTCTCCTGAACATCCCTGAACATCCCTGAGCTCCTCTGAGCACCCCTGACCTCCTCTGAGCACCCCTGAACATCCCTGAGTTCTCCTGAGCATCCCTGAGCTCCTCTGAGCACCCCTGAACATACTTGAGCACCCCTGAACACCCTGAGCTCTCCTGAACATCCCCGAGCATCCCTGAGCTCTCCTGAACATCCCTGAACATCCCTGAGCTCCTCTAAGCACCCCTGACCTCCTCTGAGCACCCCTGAACATCCCTGAGCTCCCCTGAACACCCCTAAACATCCCTAAGCACCCTGAGCATTCCTCAGCACCCCTGAGCACCCTGAGCACCCCTGAACACCTGAGCTCCCGTGAACACCCCTGAACATCCTGAACATCCCTGAGCACCCCTGAACATCCTGAGCATTCCTCAGCATCTCTGAACACCCCTGAACACCCCTGAGCTCCCCTGAACATCCCTGAGCACCCCTGAACATCCTGAGCATTCCTCAGCATCTCTGAACACCCCTGAACACCCCTGAGCTCCCCTGAACACCCTGAGCACCCCTGAACATCCCTGAGCACCCCTGAACATCCTGAGCATTCCTCAGCATCTCTGAACACCCCTGAGCTCCCCTGAACACCCTGAGCACCCCTCAGCATCCCTGCTAAACATCCAGCAGTGTCTCCAGCTCTGGCAAACACCTGGAATGTTTTACTGGACAGTGATACCTGGAATTCAGGGAAGTTCTGCAGACCATCCATGTGGACCTGTCCCACGGGGAATTCTTGGTGGTGGTTTGATTATTCCTTGGCTGGAGGGGTTTTCTGTGAAAACCTCTGTCCTTTGTTTGAAAACCTGGCTTTGCCTTTTCCTTGGAAATCTCTCCCTGTCCTTTCTCCAGGGCTTTTCCTGCTGCAAGAAACTTGTGGAGAAGGTTGACCCTCCTTTGTAAAAGTTGGATTGATGCCTTTTAATGATTTCCACTCTCAGTGATCGCAGTGTCGAGTTGTGCTGGTTTTAAGAGTTGCAATTGTATTTTCTTCCTTCTTTTCTTTCAGCTACAGCTGCAGAAAACCCAATATTTGCAACTGGGGCAGAGCCGTGGCCAGTACTACGGAGGGTCATTGCCAAATGTGAACCAGATTGGGAACAGTGCCATGGATCTCCCCTTCCAGGTGAGTTCAGAGGCTTTTTCCTTGGATTTGCTGATGAATTCTGGGCTTGGATGCTGGTGTGCCCTCCCAGGCAGCTGCTGGTCCAGAAGTCATCACCCTGGTTTAAAAACTTCTGGTGGGGTTGGGATGTGAGGGTATTTTTTTATGTTGATTGTGGTAGATTTTAGTTCTCCTGTCCCTGGTTGTGAGGCTTTGGGGTCAGGAATACTCAGAGAGATGCAATTCCTGATGAAATCTTGGAAGATGCTGTAAATTCAAAGCAAAATGAGAGGAAATACAGATGATGCTGGGGGCTGGGGGTGGAAGAATCGATGTGCATGTTCTGTGGGAGGAATTCTGGGAGAGGAGAAGAGCAGTGGGACACAAAGTGGTATCAGAATAATCACTTTTTTTTGGGGCTGGCTGGAAAGGAAATATAAGAATGTCCTGGCTGGGTTTTGTGCCTCCAGGGATGATGCACCTTAAACAGAAAATCAGAGTTTCAGGTGAATATTTTGCTGTTTGAAGCATGTTTGGACAGAGGATGTTGTCCAAGGACAGGATTAGTTGGCGGATCCTTTGTGGACTCCTGATTTGCACATTAGTTGATTTTAGAGTGGTCAAAATAATGAACATTTCTGCATTAGTTTTCCTTTTTTGAGCAGTCAGAGTTACAGTTGAGCTCACGAGGATGTGGTGGGAAGGAAATTTTGCAGTTTGTGGTTTTCTGATGAAGGCTGCTTAATAAAGATGGAGAAACTCTCGGTGACCTCCTCTAACTGCTTCTTGAAATAGGTGCAGACAGCTGAATTTGGGCAGGTTAAAACCTTGAATCTTATGCCAGAGGAGAGGCAAAAGTCTATTTTAATCTTTAATTCTTTGGGGAATACAGAGCAGAGGTTTGTAGTGGATTGAAGTCCCCAGTGTTACTCCACAATATCTGCTCTGTTCAAGCTTTTCTCTTCTGCTTTTTGTTAAGGAGGTTAAGAATTCCTTTTAAACAATAATATTTCAGTATTTCTGTGCTTGATGGCCATCACTGGTGGTTCTTACCTGGACTGTTTTAATCCTGACTGCTGAAAAGGGAATATTCAAAAATTTATGAATGACTGGAGGAGGAGACAGAAACAAACTATCCTTAAACCCTGGGGTTTGCTATATTTTTTCCACACACACTCTAAAAAAAAACCCAAATTGATGTTGTTCCAGATAACAAATGGTGACAAGCAACAAAACAACCCCATGTGTTTGTAGCAGGGGGGGGAAGCTTCCCAGGTTTTTCCAATCTGAAGCTCAAAACACGACTGCAAACGACTCTGGGATGGTGTGAAGGCAGAGCCTGGGTGGTTGTGCCTGCTGAGAGCGTTGGTGTCTGAGCATCTTCTGCTTCTTTGATTTGCAGCACAACGGAGCTCTGGCTGAAGCCTTTGGAGCAGTTCCTGTCTCTTTGGTAAACAAGTTTTTAGGTTTGTGCAAATACGTATTTAGGACTGGTCCTGTTTGCCCAGGTGGATACGTATTTCTGCACACCTGCTCTGCTGTGCACAGGATTTATTTGGTTCACCCCCAGCTCCACAGGACTGCAGGGCTGCCACACAAATCCAGGTTTTGCCATGCATCCCAGTCTGGAACATGCAAATAATTCCTGTGCAGACTCCCTGGACTTGCTGTCATGTGGTTATTTCTGGTTTTTTGGGGGTTTCTTTGGTGCAGCCAGTGGATTATTCAGTCTTGGCCTGTGGTTTCAGCAATCTCTGAGCATGTGCACTCAGCCTGCATGTTCAAATCCATGGGGAAGGGCAGAATGAATTCCCAAATCCTGCTTGGCACCAGGAGGCACCAAAATATCAACCAGCAGTAGGTACCACTCCTCCTTCCCCCTCATCCACCTCACCTGGGTTTATTTCCTGATAAATCCTAAAAGGACGCTTGGAGAGCACTGAGCTTTTTCCTTCCTGTCTGTATTGAGCTGCTTTTTTCATGGTTTGGGGGGGTTTTGGGTCTGGTCTCAAACCCTTGAATGTTTTTCAGGGCAATGAAACCCTTTTAGTTCTTCATTTTCCCAGATACAATCAATGCTCAGATCTATTAATTGCTTTTAATCCATTTTTTTCCCTAAATATCTCATGCCATGCAGAGATGGGGACTTTTAATCCAGGAACATTGTCCTGGTGTTTGGCCCTAAATAAATTTTATAGGAAGGTTGCTGAGAGAAGCCAGACCTGTTAGAGGTGATACCCATTTCCTCAGGTGTTTCTGGTTCCCTAAATTCTTTTGGGATCTGGGTTCCTGGAAAGGCAGGGAACAGCATTGCCCCAAAATCCCCTCTATAAACTGTAGCCCTGATTTGGGACACATTCTGCGTTTGTTTGTGCCACTGCTGCACTCAAATGAGATTTTTATTGTGTTTTTAACAAGGAAATTGTGCCAATAAAAGGTAAAATCCTAGGAAATAGCTGTTTTTACATGGAACTTTTTGTCTTTATAGTTTTATGCTTTGGCCTCCCTTTAAATTCCAGGTGAGCCCTGTGCTCAGGGCTGGCTGCTCCTTTTTTAGCAGCACTGTGCTGACACCACTGACATAGGAAATTGCTTTTCCTGTTGACCTTCCAAGCACGTATTTGCAAGTTTTGCTGCCTTTTGGGCTGTAACAACAGTAAAAAAGGAGGAGTTTGAGACCTTTTGTCACTTTGGAATGATGAATATTCCCACTTGTGTGTGGGGATTGTTGCTCAGTGCTTGCAGCAGAGATTAAAGCACCGTGTTTGAATTTAAAACCCTTAAAATTGAGATTCTATTTGAGATTTCTCAGCCAAGTGAGGAAGTGAAGCACAAACCCCATGATCTGAAGTGCTGAGAGTCCTGTAAAAAGTCACTGTGCTCCTTTCTAGTCCCCTGTTGCCTTAAATATTCTGCTGCATATAAAATGTTGGCCCTGAAATGAGAAAATAAACACCACAGCCCCTCTGCAGCTCTGTTAACACAGCCTGTGTGTGCAGAGAGGGTGAGGAGCCCAATATTTGCTGAAGAGAAAAGAGTTTAAAATAGTAGAAAGACTCTTTAAAAAGTTCATACAAACAAAGCCTTTGAAAATAAATGCAAAGCTTTGTAGAAATAATCTTTTCAACAGCCAAAGCTGACACTTGAAAAAAAAAAGAAAAACCAAAAAAAAATCCCCAAAAGAAAAGGGATGAATGTGGAAGCCAGATGGTTTCATGGCTTGGCAGACAGGACAGTGCATTTGCCACGTGCAGCACCTGAATGGAGGAGGAAATTTTGGATTTCCAAACAGATGGTGTTGAGGGACTCAGCAAAGCTGTTCACATTGGCAGGGAGTGCGGGGCTGGGGAGGATTTTTCTCCCTGGAGACCCATAAATTGCTGGTGGAGTACGAGCAGAGATTGACCCCTCGGTACTTCCTTTGTCCCCCCCGGTACGCCCTGGGAAGGGCTGTGGAAAATGTGAAAGTTTTCCAGTTTAGCCTGGGAATTCATCTTCCCTGTCCTTCCCCTGCCATCCTCTGCTCTGAAATCATCTGCTCAGGATGTCAGTGAGATAAGAGTCCAGGTGGGATCATCCCACCTCGGGTCACTGAAGGAGCTGAAAACCACTTCAAAACCATCCGACAGAGGAGGAAGGAAACTGCTTTTCTTTTCCTTTTCATTCTCTCAGTGTCCCCTTCAAATAAATCTGCTGCAAGGAGGGGTGAGAGGCAGCCCTGAGAGCAGGCAGCGTGTCCTGGGGCATGCTGAGCTCAGCGTGCAGCTCCTCCCTGCATCTCCTGCCCTCGGGTCAGGCTCTGGATGGCGGCATGTTCCTCCCGTGCACCCTGCATGCTGCACCAAGGGCATGTGGACAGCGCCTGGCAGCTCCTGCCACGCTCAGCCCCGGGGCTTCAGGGGAGCCAAGGGGTGAGGGCAGTGCTGGGCCAGGCCAGGGCAGCTCCAGCATGGCCCCTTCTGGAGGAAGCAGCTTTCCCAAAAAGCTGTCGGAGGGAAAACAAAACCACACAAGGCGCACATCTTGTTTTGAGTCTGATTCCTTGGAGCGAGCCAGCCTGGCACAGGAGGAGGAGGAGGAGGAGGCTCTGGGCAGGCTGGGGCTGTTTCCCTGTGGGTAACCCCTGTGTCTCTCCCAGACCCCGTTCCAGTCCTCGGCGCTGGACACGAGCAGGACCACGCGGCACCACGGGCTGGTGGACAGAGTGTACCGGGACCGGAACCGCCTGGGCTCGCCCCACCGCCGCCCGCTCTCCGTGGACAAGCACGGCCGGCAGATATCCTTGGGAGCAGGGCTGCCACACCACCAGCATCCCTTCTGCACCCTGGGGTGCCACACCACCACCTCAGGTCCCTTCTGCACCCTGGGGTGCCACACCACCCCCTCAGGTCCCTTCTGCACCCTGGGGTGCCACACCACCCCCTCAGGTCCCTTCTGCACCCTGGGGTGCCACACCACCACCTCAGGTCCCTTCTGCACCCTGGGGTGCCACACCACCCCACAGGTCCCTTCTGCACCCTGGGGTGCCACAGCACCACCTCAGGTCCCTTCTGCACCCTGGGGTGCCACACCACCCCTCAGGTCCCTTCTGCACACCTGGGGTGCCACACCACCAGCATCCCTTCTGCACCCTGGGGTGCCACACCACCCCCTCAGGTCCCTTCTGCACCCTGGGGTGCCACACCACCAGCATCCCTTCTGCACCCTGGGGTGCCACACCACCCCACAGGTCCCTTCTGCACCCTGGGGTGCCACACCACCCCACAGGTCCCTTCTGCACCCTGGGGTGCCACACCACCCCTCAGGTCCCTTCTGCACCCTGGGGTGCCACACCACCACTGGTCCCTTCTCTCTCCTCCCCCAGCAGCAGAGTCACTTCCAGCTCCATGTCCCTGCTTTTCCCAAGCCACGATCTATTCCATAATCACCTCCTGTTTGCAAAGTAAG
Source organism: Anomalospiza imberbis (assembly GCF_031753505.1). Lineage (NCBI taxonomy): Eukaryota > Metazoa > Chordata > Aves > Passeriformes > Viduidae > Anomalospiza > Anomalospiza imberbis. Next base: position 4,866,337 of record NC_089707.1, read on the forward strand.
AGTTCACCTTTGCTCAGCTTTCCGTGGGGATGATGATCCACGTGGAGCTGAGGGATGCTTGGATGGATTGGGGCACCCAGCAGGGCTTCACTCAGGGCAGAGGTGCCCTGGGGATTTGGTGGCCTTCTCTGATGGGGTTGCTGCCATCATCAGCTGGGCTTGTGTGAGGCATTTGGCCCTGTCCCACAGAATATCCAGTGTCTGAACTGGATTTGGAGGATGGATCAGTGGATCAGGAATTGGCTGGATGGATGTGTCCAAAGGGTTCTGGTCAACAGCTCAGTGTCCAGGTGGACGCCAGTGACAAGTGGCATCCTCAGAGCTGGTTTGGGGACATTTAAGGGTGACATGGACAGTGGGATTGGGTGTGCCCTCACTGTCAGCTCTGGGTCCTCTCATTCCAACCCAAACCATTCCAGGATTCCCTGAAAGGTCAGGGCTGTCCTGGGGAAATGGAGTTTCCCTTCAGAGCTGAGCAAGCCCAGCCCAGGGTTCTGCTTTGCAGCTCCTTGTGCATTTCAGTGCAGGTTGATTCATGCTGTTGGCATTTGGGGACGAGGATGAGCTGAGCATTTCTGACAGGTTTAAAATCAGCTGGGGCTGGAGGGGATGTGTGACAGGAGGGTGGAGGCACCAGGAGGTAAATCCATGGAAAAGGAGGAAGGATTTTTACTGCTCAAACATTCCAGCAATCCAAATACCACTTTGAGTTGAGATCCTTTTACAGTTCCCCGTAGAGAATCTGTGAGTTTAGTGGTTCTGACAGGATAATTGGAATTATTCTTGGGAAAAGATTTCCTGCTGGAGTGGGAAGCGTTGCTGCCTTAACCCTGGCCCACGTGGACAGCTGCCCCTATGGCACCGTGTACCTGTCGCCGCCGTCGGACACGAGCTGGAGGAGGTGGGTGCCACCATCCTGGGGTCTGGGGTGTTCTCTGACCCTGCAGCACTTCCAGCTGCAGCAGGTTGCAGTTGTGCCTTTTCATATTCAGAAACTCAGGCTTGAATTCAGTAATGCTCCTTTTAGATGAGCTTTCAAATTAAGGTGTCTGCAAGTGATACTTTCATTTAATGGTACTTTTTTAAAGGTAAATCCTTAAAGTTTAATCTTCAAAAATCCTTAAAAAGCTGTAAAAATCCAGAAGTTCCCAGGCACAGCCCAAGATTTGGATATTTCTATGGGTGCAGAATCTGGGCTGGGAATGTTCCAGTGGGAAGGAACACAGAGTTACACTTTGAGGGTGGCCACACTCACAAAGTTCATCCTGAGATGTGCTGGCCATGAAAATTCCCATCTCCACAACATCCTGATCCATTCCTTTTGCTCCTCCCAACCAGGAATGTTTGTTTTAACCACCACAATAACCAAAGCATGGCTAAACAGCTTAAAAATTTGATCATGTTTACTCTGAACAAAGCAGATAAAAACTCTGTTCTAACACGGGCAACCAATTTATCCTGTGTTCCTCTCAATCCCATTATTGAAACAATTGCTCTTCAAACTTGATCTAATTTGTTCTGCAAATTGATTGTTTCACTGGGAAATTCTGCCTGGTTTCTGCCATATAGAGATTTTTGGGTTTTAATGCACAGTATTGAGGTTTTACTGAGTTGTTGCTTTTCCCTGAGAGGAAAATTCTTTTATTTAGTGAAGCTGACAATAAAAATGTTGTGGGTTTTGCTTTCTCTCAGGACAAATTCTGATTCTGCCTTGCACCAGAGCACCATGACTCCAGCTCAGCAGGAATCCTTTTCAGGAGGGTCACAGGACATGCAGCAGAAAAGAGGTGAGCAGAAAAAAAAATAAAATAAATAAAAAGATTTATAACAGTGGAATCCCCACGGATTGGGCTCCATGTGTTTGTAAAATTCAGGAGTGCTGACACTTCCTGTGACACGGCAGCTGGGTCACATTCACCTTTCTGGGTGCTGAAATCCAGGAAAAAATAACACAAAACGAAGGGAGAAGATTTTCCCGAGCCCCAAATTTTGTCGTTCCTGCCCTGGGGGGATCCTCTGGGCTGGCGGGACTCTGGTGCTGAGTTCTCAGCTCTCCCAGAGCTGGAATTCCCAGAATTTCAGTCAGGGACACACAGGGAAGGAGCAGAGGCTTCACCCCGAGTTTATTCCTGGCTGGGGGATCCCCATGGAGGAGGCAAATTCCAAAGGATCCCAGAAGAATTCCAGGCTGGATCCCAGAACAATTCCAAAGGATCCCAGAACAATTCCAAGGGATCCCAGAAGAATTCCAGGCTGGATCCTGGAAGAATTCCAGGCAGGATCCCAGAACAATTCCAGACGATCCCAGAACAATTCCAAGGAATCCCAGAAGAATTCCAGGCTGGATCCCAGAAGAATTCCAAGGTATCCCAGAGCAATTCCAAAGGATCCCGTAAGAATTCCGGGCTGGATCCCGCAAGAATTCCAGGCTGGATCCCAGAACAGTTCCAGGCTGGATCCTGGATGAATTCCAGGCTGGATCCCGGAACAATTCTAAAGGATCCCAGAAGAATTCCAAAGGATCCCAGAAGAATTCCAGGCTGGATCCCAGAAGAATTCCAAGGGATGCCAGAAGAATTCCAAAGGATCCGAGAAGAACTCCAGGCTGGATACCAGAAGAGTTCCAGGCTGGATCCCAGAACAGTTCCAGGCTGGATCCTGGATGAATTCCAGGCTGGATCCCGGAACAATTCTAAAGGATCCCAGAAGAATTCCAAAGGATCCCAGAAGAACTCCAGGCTGGATCCCAGAAGAATTCCAAGGGATCCCAGAAGAGTTCCAGGCTGGAGCAGCTCTGGCACCCTCTGTTCTGGTGCCCTCTGCTGGGCCCTGCTCCAGCTCGGGAAAATCGGGAATTGCTCATCCCAAAGGGCTTTTCCAGCCTTGAAATGCCCTAAAGGTCCTAAAGGAAACTCCGAAATTTAATCCTTCAGCGAACGCCCAGAAAACACCCTGAATCCTGTGAAGTTCCAGGAACCAAGTGAGTTCTCAGCAATTTTTAATTTGAAAAGCACTGAGATCCTTAAGAAGAACTGTGGATTGGACATCCTTCGGAATTTTCTGGGAAGGTTTTAGGTACAGAACAAGACCCTCCGAGGGCCAGAAATACCCTTATGAAAATAACCTTCTTTATGGAATTTCTTGTTAAAAACATTTCAGAAAGCGTAAAAAAACCTCTTAAAGAGATATTCTTGTTAAAAACATTTTTTAAAAGCTCAAAAATACCCTTTGTATGGAATTCCTTGTTAAATACATTTTTAAAAGCTCAAAAAGGTCTGCTTTATGGAATTCCTTTTTAAAAACATTTCAAAAAGCTTCAAATATATCCTTTAAGGAATTCCGTGTTAAATTCATTTCAAAAAGCTTAAATCACATTCTTTATGGAATTCCTTGTTAAATACATTTCAAAAAGCTTAAATCACATTCTTTATGGAATTCCTTGTTAAATACATTTCAAAAAGCTTAAAATATATTCTTTATGGAATTCCTTGTTAAATTAATTTCAAAAAGCTTAAAAATATATTCTTTATGGAATTCCTTGTTAAATTAATTTCAAAAAGCTTAAAAATACATTCTTTATGGAATTCCTTGTTAAATTAATTTCAAAAAGTTTAAAAATACATTCTTTATGGAATTCCTTGTTAAATACAATTTAAAAAGATCAAAAATATATTCTTTATGGAATTCCTTGTTAAAAACATTTCAAAAAGTTTAAAAATCTATTCTCCATGAAATTCCTTGTTAAATACATTTTAAAAAGTTTAAAAATATATTCTTTATGGAATTCCTTGTTAAATACATTTTAAAAAGTTTAAAAATAGGTTCTTGGTGGAATTCCTTGTTAGATACATTTTAAAAAGTTTAAAAATATATTCTTTATGGAATTCCTTGTTAAATACATTTTAAAAAGTTTAAAAATAGGTTCTTGATGGAATTCCTTGTTAAATACATTTTAAAAAGTTTAAAAATAGGTTCTTGATGGAATTCCTTGTTAAATACATTTTAAAAAGTTTAAAAATAGGTTCTTGATGGAATTCCTTGTTAAATACAATTTTAAAAGATCAAAAATATATTCTTGATGGAACTCCTTGTTAGATACATTTTGAAAAGCTCAAAAATACCTTTTGTATGGAATTCCTTGTTAAATACATTTCAAAAAGTTTAAAAAGAGGTTCTTTATGGAATTCCTTGTTAAATACATTTAAAAATGTTTAAAAATATATTCTTTATGGAATTCCTTGTTAAATACATTTCAAAAAGTTTAAAAATCTGTTCTCCATGGAGTTCCTTGCTAAATAATTTTTACGAGCTCGCGTAAGCCGGGGGTTGTGGGCACGCAGCACACGGCTTGGGCAGGTCTGTGCTGCCCTGCCGCTCTTCCCTGTGCTCCTGGAGCTGGCTTCCACCCACTCCAATCCAGAATTCCATACAGCTTCATTTTTATTGATTCATCTCTCTCTGGCTGGGCTTTTTTTATTGACTTGATTTTGTTTTTTTGTTTCTTTACCTAATAAACGACAAAGAAATGTCCTTGGGGTGTGGGGAATTCCCCAGCTTGGGGGCGTTTGCCCGTGCCGGCGAGGAGGGATTGGATTTTCCCCCTGGAATTGTCCTCCCTGCCGCCCTTTGGATGTTCAGCTCGCAGCCCTTCATTGCAAAAGAGGGGAAAAAGCAGAATAAAACCCCAAATGCCAAGGAAACCCCTCCACGGGCGTCTCGGCAGGAGAAGTTGGAAGCCAGAATGGTTTAAGTGTTATTTGGGTGGGTTTTTTTTGAAGCCTCGTTGATTGAAGAATTAATTAAAGACCGTCGCAGTCCGGTTTCAGGAATCTTTGGGTTTTTTAAAACAACAAAATGCACCTGGTTCATCCTCCCTGAGAGCTGGAACTGTGTAAGATTTTTTCCCAGAGGTTCAACTTGCACGAATCTGAAGATTATTGATTATTAATGATTCCTTTTCATCTTCTTTTTATTGGGTTTTTTTTTTTTTTCTTTTTTTTTAGTTTTATTGCTGACCGTCCCTGGAATGGAAGAAACCACCTCAGATGCAGACAAAACCCTCTCTAAGCAAGGCTGGGACACTAAAAAGGTGGGAATTGCTCCTTTCAAAGCCCAGAAATTTCATTTTCTGAACATATTTGGATGAATGAATGCTTTAGTTCCTGTCAGTATTAATTAACTACTTGAAATCGGAGATCAAAAAGAAACAATAAACATTAGAGAGGAACGAGCATTCTGCGTGGGTGAGGAGAAACTCGAAATTTAAGATTCTTTGGGTCGATAAAACAACAAGAACAACAACAAAAAAAAAAAGATAAATATCTTGTAAGAGCTGCCAGATCTTACACAGAAAGGATGAAATTCAATTTAGAAATTGAAATATCTCGGGGAGGGAAAACCCTCCAGCAGCAGCTTTGCTTTTAAATCTCTCTCCCTTCTGTTTCAGACTGGGTCGTCAAGACCTAAATCCTGTGAAGTTCCAGGCATCAAGTGAGTTCTCCGCAATTTTTTATTTGAAAAGCACCGAGGGCTTTAAAATGAACTCTGGATTGAGCATCCTGTCGCGTTGGAAATTTTGGGGAAGGTTCTAGGTACAGAACAAGACCCTCTGAGGGCCAGAAATAAAACCAGAAAAATAAAAATATAATTAAAAAAAAAATATATATATTAAAAAATAAAAATATCTTATAGAAATGGATAAAATATGTAAAAATCATCTTAGAAAAAGATCTTCTCTGTAGAATTTGGTGTTAAAAACATTTTAAAAGCTCAAAAATACCTTTTGGATGGAATTGCTTGTTAAACACATTTAAAAAAGCTTTAAAATCATCTTCATGAATTTCTCTTGTTAATTGCATTTAAAAAAGCCTTAAAATCATCTTCATTAATTTTTCCTGTTAATTGCATTTAAAAAAAGCTGAAAAATCATCTTCATGAATTTCTCTTGTTAAATACATTTAAAAAAAGCTTTAAAATCATCTTAATGAATTTCTCTTGTTAAATATATTTAAAAAAGCTTTAAAATCATCTTCATTAATTTTTCTTGTTAAATACATTTTAAAAAAGCTTTAAAATCATCTTCATGAATTTCTCTTGTTAAATACATTTTTAAAAAATCAAAACAACCTCTGAATGGAATTTTGCCTATTAAATATATTTTAAAAAGCTGAAAAATATCTTCCTAATGAAATTTTCAGGTTAAATACAATTAACCTGATATTTAATGGTTAAATTATTGCATTGAACCATTAAAATATTAATAAAATTTTAATTAAATATAAAAAATATTAATAATTTAAAAAATAACAATAGGAATAAAATTTTAATTAAAAATTTTAAAATATTAATAAAAATATAAGACAAAATTAAAAATCTCAATAAAATTTTAATATAAATTAAAAGTGTTAACAAGTTTTAAAAATATCAATACAAATTTAATAAAAATGAATAAATATTAAAAACAATAATGAATTTTTAATGAAAATAAAATATTAATAAAATTTTAATAAAAAACTTAAAAGCACAATAAAATTTTAATAAAATTTTGATGAATATTAATAACATTTTAATAAAATTCTAAAAATCTTAATAAAATTTTAATTAAAAATTAAAAAAAATAAAATTTTAAAATCTTAATAAAATTGTAATAAAAACTTTAACAATCTTTATAAAATGTCAATAAAAAATTCAAAGAACCTTAATAAAATTTCAATTAAAAATGTGAAGAATGTTTATAAAATGTCAATAAAAAATTTAAAAATCTTAATAAAATTGTAATAAAAATTTTAGAAATCTTAATAAAATTGTAACAAAAAATTAAAAAATCTTAATGAAATTTCAATAAAAAATATGAAGAACCTTAATGAAATGTCAATTAAAAATTTAAAAATCTTAATAAAATTGTAATAAAAAATTAAAAAATCTTAATAAAATTTCAGTAAAAATTGTGAAGAACCTTAATAAAATGTCAATAAAAAATGAAAAGAACTTAATAAAATTGTAATAAAAAATTTAAAAATCTTAATGAAATTTCAAATAAAAATATGAAGAACCTTAATGAAATGTCAATTAAAAATTAAAAAATCTTAATAAAATTGTAATAAAAAATTAAACAACCTTAATAAAATTGTAATAAAATTTTAAAAAAATCTTAATAAAATTGTAATAAAAATTTAAACAATCTTAATAAAATTGTAATAAAAAATTTAAAAATCTTAATGAAATTTCAATTAAAAATATGAAGAACCTTAATGAAATGTCAATTAAAAATTAAAAAATCTTAATAAAATTGTAATAAAAAATTAAACAATCTTAATAAAATTGTAATAAAAATTTAAAAAAATCTTAATAAAATTGTAATAAGAATTTAAACAATCTTAATAAAATTGTAATAAAAAAATTAAAAATCTTAATGAAATTTCAATTAAAAATATGAAGAACCTTAATGAAATGTCAATAAAAAATTAAACAATCTTAATAAAATTGTAATAAAAAATTAAAAAATCTTAATAACATTTCAGTAAAAATTGTGAAGAACCTTAATGAAATGTCAATAAAAAAATTAAAAAATCTTAATAAAATTGTAATAAAAAATTAAACAATCTTAATAAAATTGTAATAAAAAATTAAAAAAAATCTTAATAAAATTGTAAGAAAAATTTAAAAAAATCTTAATAAAATTGTAATAAAAATTTAAACAATCTTAATAAAATTGTAATAAAAATTTAAACAATCTTAATAAAATTGTAAGAAAAATTTTAAAAATCTTAATAAAATTGTAATAAAAAAAATTAACAATCTTAATAAAATTGTAATAAAAAATTAAACAATCTTAATAAAATTGTAAGAAAAATTTTAAAAAATCTTAATAAAATTGTAATAAAAATTTAAACAATCTTAATAAAATTGTAATAAAAAAATTTAACAATCTTAATAAAATTGTAATAAAAAATTAAACAATCTTAATAAAATTGTAATAAAAATTTTAAAAAATCCTAATAAAATTGTAATAAAAATTTTAAAAAAGTCTTAATAAAATTGTAATAAAAAAATTTAACTATCTTAATAAAATTCCACTCGAATTTTTAGACAACTCTTCACAAACTTCCCCCGCTGACTGAAATTGCGAGCGGCTCTTTCCCGACCGAAACGCCGATTGATCCGGCTTTTCTTGTCCCCCTTGCACCCAGCATCTTCCCATCGGCCGAGCAGGAGAGCACCGCAGCCCTGATTCCTGCCGCGCACAACACGGGCGGCTCGCTGCCAGACCTGACCAACATCCACTTCCCCTCGCCCCTGCCCACGCCCCTGGACCCCGAGGAATCCACCTTCCCTGCCCTCAGCAGCTCCAGCAGCACCGGGAACCTCGCTGCCAACCTGACCCACCTGGGCATCGGCTCTGCCAGCCAGGGTGAGCTCGGCGGCTGCTGCCGGGGAGGGCGCGAGCGCTGCCGGCCGCCAGGTTGGCCGCAGCCGTGCCTGCCGAGAATGGGGCTTTGGTTTGGTTACGGGCCTTTATCTCGTGCTCTTGATGCTTTTTTGGGGTTTGTTTTGGGGTCTTTTTCATGGTTTTTAAAAAAAAATTGGATTTTTAACGCGTTCGTCACTTGGAATTCCTTGTGTGAACCCCAGCATCCCCTGTGGTATGGGAATGATTGAAATTATTAATGTTTAAACTTGGAATTCCTTGTGTCAACCCTAGCATCCCCTGTGTTATGGGAATGATTGAAATTATGGGAATGATTGAAATTATTAAGGTTAAACTTGGAATTCCCTGTGCTGAACCCCAGCGTCCTCTGTGTTATGGGAATGATTGAAATTATTAAGGTTTAAACTTGGAATTCCTCGTGCTGAGCCCCAGCATCCCCTGTGTTATGGCAATATCTCCAGGACCAACCTCCCCTACAATTATGGGATTTGTGGAATTTTGTTCTTTCCCAGCGGGAATTTGGCCTCACTGTTCCCGTGTATTATACATACCAAACATGGGCAGTTTTTCTGTAGTTTCAGGACCTTTCTGTCCTGTTCCTAATGCCCAACACGTTGGGTTCGCTGCCAGACCTGACCAACATCCACTTCCCCTCGCCCCTGCCCACGCCCCTGGACCCCGAGGAATCCACCTTCCCTGCCCTCAGCAGCTCCAGCAGCACCGGGAACCTCGCTGCCAACCTGACCCACCTGGGCATCGGCTCTGCCAGCCAGGGTGAGCTCGGCGGCTGCTGCCGGGGAGGGCGCGAGCGCTGCCGGCCGCCAGGTTGGCCGCAGCCGTGCCTGCCGAGAATGGGGCTTTGGTTTGGTTACGGGCCTTTATCTCGTGCTCTTGATGCTTTTTTGGGGTTTGTTTTGGGGTCTTTTTCATGGTTTTTAAAAAAAAAATTGGATTTTTAACGCGTTCGTCACTTGGAATTCCTTGTGTGAACCCCAGCATCCCTTGTGTTATGGGAATGATTGAAATTATTAATGTTCAAACTTGGAATTCCTTGTGTGAACCCCAGCATCTCCTGTGTTATGGGAATGATTGAAATTATTAAGGTTTGTACTTGGAATTCCTTGTGTGAACCCCAGCATCCCCTGTGTTATGGCAATATCTCCAGGACCAACCTCCCCTACAATTATGGGATTTGTGGAATTTTGTTCTTTCCCAGCTGAATTTGGCCTCACTGTTCCCGTGTATTATACATACCAAACATGGGCAGTTTTTCTGTAGTTTCAGGACCTTTCTGTCCTGTTCCTAATGCCCAACACGTTGGGTTCGCTGCCAGACCTGACCAACATCCACTTCCCCTCGCCCCTGCCCACGCCCCTGGACCCCGAGGAATCCACCTTCCCTGCCCTGAGCAGCTCCAGCAGCACCGGGAACCTCGCTGCCAACCTGACCCACCTGGGCATCGGCTCTGCCAGCCAGGGTGAGCTCGGCGGCTGCTGCCGGGGAGGGCGCGAGCGCTGCCGGCCGCCAGGTTGGCCGCAGCCGTGCCTGCCGAGAATGGGGCTTTGGTTTGGTTACGGGCCTTTATCTCGTGCTCTTGATGCTCTTTTGGGGTTTGTTTTGGGGTCTTTTTCATGGTTTTTTAAAAAAAAATTGGATTTTTAACGCGTTCGTCACTTGGAATTCCTTGTGTGAGCCCCAGCATCCCCTGTGTCATGGGAATGATTGAAATTATGGGAATGATTGAAATTATTAATGTTTAAACTTGGAATTCCTTGTGTCAACCCCAGCATCCCCTGTGGTATGGGAATGATTGAAATTATTAAGGTTTAAACTTGGAATTCCTTGTGTGAACCCCAGCATCCCCTGTGGTATGGGAATGATTGAAATTATGGGAATGATTGAAATTATTAAGGTTTAAACTTGGAATTCCTCATGCTGAACCCCAGCATCCCTTGTGTTATGGGAATGATTGAAATTATTAAGGTTTAAACTTGGAATTCCTTGTGTGAACCCCAGCATCCCTTGTGTTATGGGAATGATTGAAATTATTAATGTTTGTACTTGGAATTCCTCGTGCTGAACCCCAGCATTTCTTGTGTTATGGGAATGATTGAAATGATGGGAATGATTGAAATTATTAAGGTTTAAACTTGGAATTCCTTGTGTGAACCCCAGCATCCCCTGTGTTATGGGAATGATTGAAATTATTAAGGTTTGTACTTGGAATTCCTTGTGTGAACCCCAGCATCCCCTGTGTTATGGCAATATCTCCAGGACCAACCTCCCCTACAATTATGGGATTTGTGGAATTTTGTTCTTTCCCAGCGGGAATTTGGCCTCACTGTTCCCGTGTATTATACATACCAAACATGGGCAGTTTTTCTGTAGTTTCAGGACCTTTCTGTCCTGTTCCTAATGCCCAACACGTTGGGTTCGCTGCCAGACCTGACCAACATCCACTTCCCCTCGCCCCTGCCCACGCCCCTGGACCCCGAGGAATCCACCTTCCCTGCCCTCAGCAGCTCCAGCAGCACCGGGAACCTCGCTGCCAACCTGACCCACCTGGGCATCGGCTCTGCCAGCCAGGGTGAGCTCGGCGGCTGCTGCCGGGGAGGGCGCGAGCGCTGCCGGCCGCCAGGTTGGCCGCAGCCGTGCCTGCCGAGAATGGGGCTTTGGTTTGGTTACGGGCCTTTATCTCGTGCTCTTGATGCTCTTTTGGGGTTTGTTTTGGGGTCTTTTTCATGGTTTTTTAAAAAAAAATTGGATTTTTAACGCGTTCGTCACTTGGAATTCCTTGTGTGAGCCCCAGCATCCCCTGTGTTATGGGAATGATTGAAATTATGGGAATGATTGAAATTATTAATGTTCAAACTTGGAATTCCTTGTGTGAACCCCAGCATCCCTTGTGTTATGGGAATGATTGAAATGATGAGAATGATTGAAATTATTAAGGTTAAACTTGGAATTCCTCGTGCTGAACCCCAGCATCCCCTGTGTTATGGGAATGATTGAAATTATGGGAATGATTGAAATTATTAATGTTCAAAATTGGAATTCCTCGTGCTGAACCCCAGCATCCCCTGTGGTATGGCAATATCTCCAGGACCAACATCCCCTACAATTATGGGATTTGTGGAATTTTGTTCTTTCCCAGCTGAATTTGGCCTCACTGTTCTCGTGTATTATACATACCAAACATGGGCAGTTTTTCTGTAGTTTCAGGACCTTTCTGTCCTGTTCCTAATGCCCAACACGTTGGGTTCGCTGCCAGACCTGACCAACATCCCCTTCCCCTCGCCCCTGCCCACGCCCCTGGACCCCGAGGAATCCACCTTCCCTGCCCTCAGCAGCTCCAGCAGCACCGGGAACCTCGCTGCCAACCTGACCCACCTGGGCATCGGCTCTGCCAGCCAGGGTGAGCTCGGCGGCTGCTGCCGGGGAGGGCGCGAGCGCTGCCGGCCGCCAGGTTGGCCGCAGCCGTGCCTGCCGAGAATGGGGCTTTGGTTTGGTTACGGGCCTTTATCTCGTGCTCTTGATGCTTTTTTGGGGTTTGTTTTGGGGTCTTTTTCATGGTTTTTTAAAAAAAAATTGGATTTTTAACGCGTTCGTCACTTGGAATTCCTTGTGTGAACCCCAGCGTCCCCTGTGGTATGGGAATGATTGAAATTATGGGAATGATTGAAATTATTAATGTTTAAACTTGGAATTCCTTGTGTCAACCCTAGCATCCCCTGTGTTATGGGAATGATTGAAATTATTAATGTTTAAACTTGGAATTCCTTGTGTGAACCCCATCATCCCCTGTGTTATGGGAATGATTGAAATTATTAAGGTTTAAACTTGGAATTCCTCGTGCTGAACCCCAGCATCCCTTGTGTTATGGGAATGATTGAAATTATTAATGTTTAAACTTGGAATTCCTTGTGTGAACCCCATCATCCCCTGTGTTATGGGAATGATTGAAATTATTAAGGTTTAAACTTGGAATTCCTCGTGCTGAACCCCAGCATCCCTTGTGTTATGGGAATGATTGAAATTATTAATGTTTAAACTTGGAATTCCTCGTGCTGAACCCCAGCGTCCCCTGTGTTATGGGAATGATTGAAATTATGGGAATGATTGAAATTATTAATGTTCAAACTTGGAATTCCTCGTGTGAACCCCAGCATCCGTTGTGGTATGGGAATGATTGAAATTATTAAGGTTTGTACTTGGAATTCCTTGTGCTGAGCCCCAGCATCCCCTGTGTTATGGCAATATCTCCAGGACCAACCTCCCCTACAATTATGGGATTTGTGGAATTTTGTTCTTTCCCAGCTGAATTTGGCCTCACTGTTCCCGTGTATTATACATACCAAACATGGGCAGTTTTTCTGTAGTTTCAGGACCTTTCTGTCCTGTTCCTAATGCCCAACACGTTGGGTTCGCTGCCAGACCTGACCAACATCCACTTCCCCTCGCCCCTGCCCACGCCCCTGGACCCCGAGGAATCCACCTTCCCTGCCCTCAGCAGCTCCAGCAGCACCGGGAACCTCGCTGCCAACCTGACCCACCTGGGCATCGGCTCTGCCAGCCAGGGTGAGCTCGGCGGCTGCTGCCGGGGAGGGCGCGAGCGCTGCCGGCCGCCAGGTTGGCCGCAGCCGTGCCTGCCGAGAATGGGGCTTTGGTTTGGTTACGGGCCTTTATCTCGTGCTCTTGATGCTCTTTTGGGGTTTGTTTTGGGGTCTTTTTCATGGTTTTTTAAAAAAAAATTGGATTTTTAACGCGTTCGTCACTTGGAATTCCTTGTGTGAACCCCAGCATCCCTTGTGTTATGGGAATGATTGAAATTATTAATGTTTAAACTTGGAATTCCTTGTGTGAACCCCTGTGCATACCCCAGCATCCCCTGTGGTATGGGAATGATTGAAATTATTAATGTTTGAACTTGGAATTCCCTGTGCTGAACCCCAGCATCCCCTGTGATATGGTAATGATTGAAATTATGGGAATGATTGAAATTATTAATGTTTAAACTTGGAATTCCTTATGTGAACCCCAGCATCCCTTGTGTTATGGGAATGATTGAAATTATTAAGGTTTAAACTTGGAATTCCTCGTGCTGAACCCCAGCATCCCCTGTGTTATGGAATGATTGAAATTATGGGAATGATTGAAATTATTAAGGTTTAAACTTGGAATTCCTCGTGCTGAACCCCAGCGTCCCCTGTGTTATGGCAATATCTCCAGGACCAACCTCCCCTACAATTATGGGATTTGTGGAATTTTGTTCTTTCCCAGCTGAATTTGGCCTCACTGTTCCCGTGTATTATACATACCAAACATGGGCAGTTTTTCTGTAGTTTCAGGACCTTTCTGTCCTGTTCCTAATGCCCAACACGTTGGGTTCGCTGCCAGACCTGACCAACATCCACTTCCCCTCGCCCCTGCCCACGCCCCTGGACCCCGAGGAATCCACCTTCCCTGCCCTGAGCAGCTCCAGCAGCACCGGGAACCTCGCTGCCAACCTGACCCACCTGGGCATCGGCTCTGCCAGCCAGGGTGAGCTCGGCGGCTGCTGCCGGGGAGGGCGCGAGCGCTGCCGGCCGCCAGGTTGGCCGCAGCCGTGCCTGCCGAGAATGGGGCTTTGGTTTGGTTACGGGCCTTTATCTCGTGCTCTTGATGCTCTTTTGGGGTTTGTTTTGGGGTCTTTTTCATGGTTTTTTAAAAAAAAATTGGATTTTTAACGCGTTCGTCACTTGGAATTCCTTGTGTGAACCCCAGCGTCCCCTGTGGTATGGGAATGATTGAAATTATGGGAATGATTGAAATTATTAATGTTTAAACTTGGAATTCCTTGTGTCAACCCTAGCATCCCCTGTGTTATGGGAATGATTGAAATTATTAAGGTTTAAACTTGGAATTCCTCGTGCTGAACCCCAGCATCCCTTGTGTTATGGGAATGATTGAAATTATTAATGTTTAAACTTGGAATTCCTCGTGCTGAACCCCAGCATCCCCTGTGGTATGGGAATGATTGAAATTATTAATGTTTGAACTTGGAATTCCCTGTGCTGAACCCCAGCGTCCCCTGTGTTATGGGAATGATTGAAATTATGGGAATGATTGAAATTATTAAGGTTTAAACTTGGAATTCCTCGTGCTGAACCCCAGCATCCCTTGTGTTATGGGAATGATTGAAATTATTAATGTTTGAACTTGGAATTCCCTGTGCTGTACCCCAGCGTCCCCTGTGTTATGGGAATGATTGAAATTATGGGAATGATTGAAATTATTAATGTTCAAACTTGGAATTCCTTGTGTGAACCCCAGCATCCCCTGTGTTATGGCAATATCTCCAGGACCAACCTCCCCTACAATTATGGGATTTGTGGAATTTTGTTCTTTCCCATCAATTTGGCTGCGCTGCTGCTGTGTGTGCCAAAAATGGGGATTTTATTTGGTTCCAGGACTTTTATCTCGTGTTCTTGATGCTTTTTTTGGGGTTTTTTTTTGGGTCTTTTTAATGTTTTTTTTTTTATTAAATTTTAAAATGTTTTCATCACTTGGAGTTCCTCGTGCTGAACCCCAGCATCCCTTGTAGTATGGAAATGATTGTAATTTTTAATGTTTAAACTTGGAATTCCTTGTGGTATGGGAATGATTGAAATTTTTAATGTTTAAACTTGGAATTCCTTGTGGTATGGGAATGATTGAAATTTTTAATGTTTAAACTTGGAATTCCTTGTGGTATGGGAATGATTGAAATTTTTAATGTTTAAACTTGGAATTCCTTGTGGTATGGGAATGATTGAAATTTTTAATATCTAAACTTGGAATTCCTTGTGGTATGGGAATGATTGAAATTTTTAATGTCTAAACTTGGAATTCCTTGTGGTATGGGAATGATTGAAATTTTTAATGTCTAAACTTGGAATTCCTCTTGCTGACCCCCTGCATCCCTTGTGGTTGGGCATGGGCTGGGCACCTGCCTGGCCTGAGCCCCTTCTCCTGCTGCCTCCTTGGCAGCCTGGCCTTCCTGGCTCCCTGGCAGCTTGCCTGGAAGCCCTGAGCCTTTGCCAAGTGCCCGGGAGCTGCAGGCTCCTGCGAGCTGCTGCTCCCTGGCAGCTCTGAGAGGAGCAGCTCACGCTGGCTTGGCCTCAGATCCTTCCCTCACTTCCTCTGGGGTGAAGCAGAAAAGAGGGGAGGTTTCTAAACTCACTGTTTTTTGGCTTGATCTGAACAAAATGACGATATTTGGGTTGTTTTTCCTCACCCCGTGCTGGGTCGTGGCTCTTGGGAGCGTGGTGGACATTTCCTGCCCTGCCGTGCCATTAAAAATGGGGCTCTTCCTGCATGACCAGTTTTGCTTCTGCTTTTTCCATTCGAGGGGTGTTTGCTTTTACAGTACCTCGAGTGCCCTCTGATAAGCCTGGGTCCAGGATTTGTTATCTCATTCCCAGAGCCTGAGCCCACACAAAGGGAGCAGAACCTGCTCTTCCCGGGCTGGGCGAGCGCAGGTGTGCGAGCACGGTGCCTGTGGTGTCTGCAGCTGCTGAGGCTGCCCTGCCTCTTCCAGTTCCTCATCCTGGCCACCAACCCGACCAACCGTGCCTGGGGTTGAGCCAGGACAACCCACAGGACTCTTCCTCTCATCCTGATGCTCTTCAACCTGACAAAATTAATTACAAATCACCTAACGAGCTCCCGCCCGATCGCCCGCGGCGCCTCCTGTGCTGCCCGCTCAGGCCGCTCTTTTCTCCAGGTTTAGGGAATTATTTTGGGCACAAAGCTCAGCAGGGCCTTGCTGTGTCCCTGCTGAGGGTGGTTTGCTGTTCCCAGCAGGAATGACGACGACGCCGGCCCCGTCCCAGCACCGCCAGCCCAGCGTCAGCCCCCTGTCCTTGGGCGCGGACTCACGGCGACCTCAGTCCCAGCAAATGTCCCCCACGCTGTCCCCGCTGTCACCCATCACTCAGGTAGGAGCTCAGGGGCAATTCAGGCTTTCTAATCACAGCTTCATTGGTTTAATCTGCTTAATCAAAGAGCCACAGGGGTTTTGGGAAGGAATTTCTCGTTGGGAGAGTGGGAGGGGAATGGGATGGAATTCCCAGGGAAGCTGTGGCTACTGCATCCCTGGAAGTGTCCAAGGCCAGGTTGGACTGGGTTTGGAGAAGCCTGGGATAGTAAAAAGTGTCCCTGCCCATGGGACAAGATGAGCTTTAAGGTCCTTTCCAGCCCAAACCATTCCGTGATTCCATGAACTTCATCTCTTGTTCTGTAATTTCCTCCTTGAAAGGTGTTCCTTAATTCAGAGCCTTAAAACAGGAGAGATTTGTAGAGGGGACAGATTTTGCTTCCTCTTTTCTAGAGCTGTGATAAAAACCATCTCTTAGACCGCATTTATTTTGTGTTGTCCCAAAGTGAGCTGTGAAATTTGAAAGCCATTTCTCTTAATTTGTGAGAGAAACTCAATTAACTTCTAACATCGGTTTCATGGTGGCTCTGTGACTGCCCAGGCTGGTGATTTCTGACCTTGAGATTCAACTGAGCTTTTAAAACATTGATTTATACAGGATGGTTTGGCTTGGAGGGAACTTAAACCTCGTCCAGTCCTCCTCTGCCAGGGACAGGAACATCTCAGAGCAGCTTCTTGACGCTCTGACCCTTTAGGTGCCGTTTTTACAGCACCAGGCCAAGCCTGACTCCATTATCTTGGCGTGAAGAGGAATCCCCTGCCAGCGTGGCTGATCCTGCTCCTTCTTTTGCAGGCCGTGGCTATGGATGCATTGTCCCTGGAGCAGCAGCTCCCCCCATACCCCTTTTTCACCCAGACCAGCCCCCAGCAGCAGCAGCAGCCAGCAGTGGCCAGTTCCCTGCCCCAGACCCCCCCTCTGCTGCAGAGCTCGGGGCTGCAGAGGGGCCCCCAGCTCCCCCCTCTTTCTGTCACGGTACCTTCCACCATCCCCCAGTCACCTCCAGGGAGCCAGAGCCAGCCCTCCATGGGGATTGACATCAACTCGGTGAGTTTGGGAAGGGCTTTCCTTGGGAAGAGCTGGGAATGGGCAGTGTGGGCTGGCAAATCAGCTTGGACAACCCCGTGATCATGAGAATGTTAGGGAGGATGAAGTAAACTTCAAGTGGTTCTGGTTAAGTGTTTTCTAGAGGAAAATTTTTATTAAATTTTGCCCCAGGTTTGATTAGACCCAGCTTAAATCTGTCAGTATTTACTAGGAGATTTTCAGGGTGTTCAGTGTCCCCCTAACACATCACGATACAGATGGGGGAACTCCCAGAGCCTTCAGAGAGAGTCCAACCACAACAACCATTTCCCAATAAAACACAAATAAATTTGGAAAATTTATTTTCCAAAAGTTGTCTAGAACCAGGTATTCTCTGCAGCTTCGCTGCTTAGAACCCTTTGAGGAATTTTAGAGTATTCCAAAGTGGGATTTGTGGCTGCCTCCAGTGCCCAGAAGAATGGGAGCAAGGATTTATGGACAGATCCCTTTTCCTGCTTGTTCTAACGTGGCCTCTTAGGAACTGTTCTGTCTCAGCAGCTGAAAATGCCAAATCAGGAATCACAGGCCAGGAAAGAAGGGAGGTCCCAGCTCCCCCAGCTCCTCCTGGCCCTGGGGGGTCCTGGGTGTCCCACCCGTGGTGTCCTGGCAGTGCTGCAGTGACAGGAACGCCTTTGGGAATGAGAACAAAGCGATTCTACTGCTCTGCCCTCGGTTGTGGGTGAAAGTTTTAACAGTTGGTGCTCCTTGGGAGCAGCTGCTTCCCTTCCAGGGTGGGAAGGGGAAGAGGGAAGGACAATCCAGCAGCGGAAAGGATCCCACCCCACTCAAAACGTGTCCCTGTTTTGATTCTAACCCTCATGTAGCCCCAGTACAGACAATTCTGATCTCATCCTCTGCTTTCTGTGTTGCTTTCCTCATCCTAAACCTCTTTATGACCTGAACTTTTAGGCTGCTGTGTTTATCTTCTAAAGCAACTCAAGTAATTCCTAAATAAACAGATTTAAAGCCACTTTATCAAAAAGCCTTTGGAGCTGTCACAGCCTCGCTGGCAACTTCTGCACAGGTTTTGTAAAGCAGAATTGAAATTTATTTGTAGTTTGTACAACCTTCTGACAGGCTGTAAGTGGCAGTGCAGAGCAAAAGGGGAAATGTTCTCAGAATTTAGAGAATTTGGGGTGAAAAATTGGCAGTGCAGAGTTCTCCCACACTGCAAATCTGATTAAATTCACTGGATTGCAGGTTCTTCTCGATCATCCCTTAATTTCTAATGGAAGTAAAATAAGAAGAGCTGGGCTACTCTTGATGTTAATTAGTGCAGCATTATTTAAATACCATTAATATTATTAATTTGTTCCAAACCAGGGTTCTTTATGATAGGGAAAAAACCTAAATCTTTGAAAATAACTTCTCAAGACACCTGAGAAGAGTATAAACATCCCAGATACGAGCCTGCAGAACACGGTGTGAATTCCCTGAGGCTGCCTGCTCCATGTCCTGGGGTGCAGTGCAGGTTGGGGCTGTGTGGGGACAGCTTTGGAGCCCAGGTTATCATTCAGGTGTTCTCACCTGCACTGTGCTGATAACACAGCTGGAGGCAGAGCAGCATCCCAGTGAGCACACACGTGGGGCTGGCACTGGAACTGAAGCATGAATGACATTCTTTTTGAATCATTCCCAGCTTCCAAGACTTCTTTGCCCTAAATCCTTGGCTGACCTGATTTTTTTTTTTAATATATTTTGAACTGAGCATAAGTGAGAACAGGCAGGAAATGCTCCCAGCTGTGCCTGCCCCTGCCCTGGGGCTGTCCCAGAGCTCTCCCCTCTTTTTGGGGACCTCATTCCCATAATCCTATCTACCCACACAGACTCTGAAGAGGATGTTTTCTCCCAGCTGTTGGTATTTGCAGGGCTCCCTCAGTGGCACGGTGTTTAACTCTGTGTTGTTCTGTAGGCCTCACTCCAGCAGTACCGCAGTAATGCTGGCTCCCCAGCCAACCAGTCTCCCACCTCTCCTGTCTCCAATCAAGGCTTCTCTCCTGGCAGCTCCCCTCAAGTAAGGGACTCTGTGCTTCCACAGGCCTTGCTTCTCGTGTGTGTTTTGAGCTGGATTTCTCCATCACTGCCCCATAGCCGTCTCACTGTGACTCCGTGTGTGCCTCATGCATCACCGACGTCCCATCTCGGCCGCCCCTCCATCCCCACTCCCACAGGGCTGCAGGAGCTGCTGAATTGCCTTTTTTAGGGAGCAGAGAACCACAGGATCAGGCTGCTGGTGGAACACTGGGGTGGTGTTTGTTTGAAGGGCGGAACCTCCAGGTAGAATCCTTTCAATTGCCAGGATCCCAGGGGAGCTGATGGGTGCGAGGTTGGGAGGGCGAGAAAGGGGGAATTTCAGTGCCTCCTGCAGCAGGAAAACTCCTGGGGCGCTAAATATTCAAATATTTACACTAAATATCCCAAACTGATTTAGATCAGGACCTTTTTTATGTGACAAGACACCCAGTGAAAGAAAACACTGGAGAAAATGCTCTTAAAATGAGCAGCTTGTGGCTGGCAGGGAATGGGTTCCCAGCACGCTCCCTTGCATGCCAGCTGCTTTTCCTTGCTCTGCCTGTATCTCCTCACACATCCACATGTCCTGGATGGAAATCACAACTTGGGGGAGTGTGTGATCCTCTGAAGGGCTTTTTTTACCTGCCAGCAAAAAAATTAAAACCAGGCAAAGAAATTAAAATTAAATTAAAAACCAGGCAAAATTTGAGGGTGCCCCAATGTAAGAAAGTGCATTTTCAGTGCCTGATGCTGCTGAAAGAGCCTCAGCTGGCTGCTCTGGAGAATCCCACCTGGAGAAAAGAAGTGCAGGGAATTCTTCCAGAGCATCACAAGAGTCTGAAAATCCATTTTCTGTTCCATCACTGAACACTGAAGGCTGTAAGGAGGATCCTTTCTAAATAAGTGCTGCCCCTTCATGGTTCCCAGGCAGAAGCTCCAGGTCTCCTTCATTAGCCAGGTCATGGTAAGCTCAGCCCTGGATCCGAGTGGCAGGAACTGTCTGCGTTTCCTTAACCCTGCCTTAATTGCCTCTTAACCTCTCTCTTCTGCCTGCTCCTGTGAGTTCTGCTGTGCTCTGTGTGCCTCCAGAAACCAGCACTGTCCCCTAGAGCAGAGCATGCTGCAAACTCTCAGTTCTCACTGGACAGCACGTCCAAATTTGGGGTTTATGTTGATTTTTTTTTGTTTTCCCTTTGATTTCTCAATCACTCTGGCTTGGTTTTGTCCCCAGTGGTCGGTCCCAAGGACCAGAGCACACACACACTGGGTTATGATTTTTCCTGCTGGTTTTATCCTGTAAAAACTTCCTCAGGTTTTGCTGTGTTTGACAGGGACACCACAACTCTTGAGTGGAAGGCAGAGGATTTGTTAATTCTGCTCTCTGTAGTTTTGGCCTCTTAAATACCCACAGAATTCCTTAAGTTTTGCTAAATTAAAACCGAGGTGGATTCCGTGCCTCCAGGAGTGCCCCGAAAGCCGGTGGTGGTCACAAACATGAAACGTGGAGAGAAGAAAAACTAGTTTGGAGGGGAAATTGGGCTTGGTCATGAAGATGGGGCAGCTCCAGGCAGCAGAATCCCTTGATCTGCCCAGAGGGAAGGCAGATCCCTTCCAACAGCAGAATATCCCACTGTGGAGCAGCCTGGCACTGCTGAGTGGGATGCAGTGACCGGGCAGGTGCCTCCATGTGCTCTTCTTCCTCCCGTGGATTTGGGGTTTCATCCCCACAGTGCCAAAGGACATTCCTTAAACCACAAACCCAGGCTTTGATTTGTGTCCCACATCCACCACAGGTTCTTCTCCATGCTCCCACCTCTCCCAAGCCCCGTGCTCCTGTTTCCCAGCTGTGTGTGTGTGTCCCACCAGTGCTCCCAGTGCCCGCAGGGATGGGAGAGCCCTGCCTGCCCCCCAGCTCTGTGTTTGCATGGCTTCCACCCCAGTGCCTGGGCTGTGCTTCCCTGCTCTCACCCTCATTCCCGTTCCAGTTAGATACAAACATTCCTGCTCTAGTGGCTCTGACCTGGAGAACCTGGTAGGTATTTCTAGATGGATCATCCCAGCCAGGGATTTGTGCTTTGGGGTTGGTTTTTCCTCACAGAAGATGCTCTGGTGACTCCCCAGTGGTTCTGGAGATGGTGTTTGCACAATGTTGCTCCTGGAGTTGTTGATAAATTATTTTGAGGCTCTGAAGTGTTGAAGGAATGACATTTCCAGTGGGAATTTTGGGTTTCCTTTGGGAATTTCCATGCTTGCAGCTGTAGGAACCAGCACACTTCACAGGAGGAGCAAACCCAGCCTCGGGGTGGGTAGGAGGCTCTGACCTGGACTTGCATGAGCCCGTTCTGCTCTCCTCTTGATTACTTCAAAAGTTTTTTGGGATGGAAACAGTGCTTGGTGAAACACAAAGATTTTAGGGGTTGTCCTCATTTTGGGAATTCTCCTCTCATTCCCAATCTGTGGAATGAAACCACAGGAGTGAAAGGGACAAAATACCTTGATCCTCTTTGGAACTCTCAAATAGATACCCATTGGATTTTAGTGTTGGTTTTGCTTCCTGTCAAGTCTGTGCCATCCCAAAATTCAGGTTTTCCTTGGAAATGGTTATAAAACATAGGTTGGACTGGATTTAGATTGGTTAAAAAACCCCAAATTTTCTTTAAATTGCTTTAAGTGGTGCTTTGCTTTTCTCTTATCAGCAGTTTATCAGAGGCTCTTGTGGTGTTTGATCCCTTTTTCCCAGGGGTGTTTGATCCCTTTTTCCTGGGATCCAGCAGCCTCTGGAGCGTTGATGACCAGGTGATAAATTGGAGAAGTTTCCAGTTCCAGCCCTTTCCCAGTTCTGGCTGCACATGGGGCAGGGATTGTTGGGTGGTCTGGCTCTGACAGACCATAAATGCTCAGGAAAGGGAATCCCAAATCTCTTCTCCAAGTGCATCCAAACCATCCCAGCTCGGAGCAGCTCTGGGACCAACCAGGATCTGCTCAGCCAGGATTTTGGAGGAGGAGTTCCAGCCATGCAGTCCTGGGTTGGGAATTCCCCCCTTGATCCACATTTATCCCAAACCATCCCCAGGATGTGACAGCCCAGGGCTCTGGCTGGAACTGGGGAGGTTTTTGAGGAATATCTTGGTGCTTCTTTCCCTCATGGAAGGGGCAATTCAGGTGGTTTTTAAATTATTTTTTCATACAAGGTGTTTTTTTGAGGGTCCCGTTCCTGTTCTGATTCTTCCTAGACTTTCCCTGAATTTCCCATGCTTAGGTTTTTAAGGAGGAAATTTGTGGCCTTCTGCTTTTGCCATGTGGATAAACCAGCAACTGAATTTTGTTTTCCAAGACTGAGAAAACACTCCGTGGGAATTGTCTTTCAGAGATGTTCTCTGTCAGTTAACGGTTTTTATTTTCAGCTGGAATATCAGAATTTGGCAATTTTAAATCAGGAGTGATGTTGCCGATTTTTATCTGGCATTTTTGATCAGGATTAAAACACGGACCTCAAATTCTTGGTCACCTTTAGAATAATTGATAAATGATGGAGGGACTGGACAGGGCTGAGGAATTCCTCCTGGAATTCTCACTGAGCTTCCCCCTGACCTTTCCTGCTCTGCAGCTCCTGACTTTAAATCGGGAATTTTGCCCTTCGGGGCTGCAGATACAGACCCAGAACAGCCCCTCCCGCCTCAGTGGGGGGAAATTCCACAAAATCCCCCAGAAATCCACAAAATCCCCCAGCAATCACGGCGCTGCTGTCCCTGCCCGTTTCCCAGCGCAGTGTCCTGTCTGGAAATCCCAATTTTCCATCCCGTCCCTGCTCTGGGAGAGGCCTCTGGGCTTCTGTGGTGTCCCCGTGGCAGGCGCAGGGTCCTGGGGGATTCCCTCGTGCTCCATGAGGATCCTGTGGGATCTTCATGGTCCTGGGGGATTCCCTCATGCTCCATGAGGATCCTGTGGGATTCCCTCGTGCTCCATGAGGATCCTGTGGGATCTTCATGGTCCTGAGGGGTTCCCGCCTGCTCCGTGAGGATCCTGTGGGATCTTCATGGTCCTGGGGGATTCCTTCCTGCTCCGTGAGGATCCTGTGGGATCTTCATGGGCCTGGGGGATTCCCTCGTGCTCCATGAGGATCCTGTGGGATTCCTTCCTGCTCCATGAGGATCCTCTGGGATCTTCATGGTCCTGGGGGATTCCCTCCAGCTTCCTCTGGATCCTGTGGATCCTCTGGGATCCTCTGGGTCTGGAGGGATTCCTGCCTGCCCCGTTTGGATCCCCTGGGCCCTGTGGGATTCCCGCCTGCTCCCTGTGGATCCTCTTGGCCCCCGTGAGGGCCCCGAGTGATTCCCGCCAACTCCATGCTGATTTCTCCGGCATTCCCAGATTTCTCTGGGATTCCTGGATTAATCTGGAATTTCCAGATTTCTCTGAACACTCAGATTTATCTGGCATTCCCAGATTTCTCTGAATTCCCAGATTTCTCTGAATTCCCGGATTTCTCTTGAATTCCTGGATTTCTCTGGCATTCCCAGATTTCTCGAGAACTCCCAGATTTCTCTGCCATTCCCGGTTTTCTCTGAACTCCCAGTTTTCTCCGCCATTCCCAGTTTCCCTGGCATCCCTGCTTTCCCCATCATTCCTTTTTTTTTCCCAGTTTTCCCTGGCATTCCTGGTTTTCTCTGAATTCCCAGTTTTCTCTGCCATTCCCAGTTTCCCCGGCATTCCTGGTTTCCCCAGCATTCCCGGTTTTCCCGGCATTCCCGGGTTTCCCCGGCACTCCCGGTTTTTCCTGGTTTCCCTGGCACTTCCAGTTTTTCCTGGTTTCCCTGCATTCCCGGTTTTCCCCCATTTCCCTGGCACTCCCAGTTTTTCCCGGTTTCCCCAGTTTTTCCCGGTTTCCCCAGCATTCCCAGTTTTCCCCAGCATTCCTGTTTTTCCCCAGCACTCCTGGCATTCCCGGTTTGCCCAGCATTCCCCAGCATTCCCAGTTTTCCCCCGCATTCCCGGTTTCCCCAGCACTCCTATTTTTCCCCAGCACTCCCAGCATTCCCCGGCACTCCCGGTTTCTCCTGGTTTCCCCACCATTCCCGTTTTTCCCCGGCACTCCCGGTTTTTACCGGTTTCCCCAGCACTCCCAGTTTTCCCCGGCACTCCCAGTTTTTCCCCGGCACTAACGGTGTTCCCGGTTTTGCCGGTTTTCCCCAGCATTCCCAGTTTTCCCCTGCATTCCCGGTTTCCCCAGCACTCCCGGTTTCCCCGGCACTCCTGTTTTTCCCCGGCACTCCCGGTTTTTCCTGGTTTCCCCGGCACTCCCAGTTTTCCCCGGCACTCCTGGTTTTTCCTGGTTTCCCCGGCACTCCCAGTTTTCCCCGGCACTCCCGGTTTTTCCTGGTTTCCCCGGCACTCCCAGTATTCCCCCGCACTCCCGGTTTTTCCTGGTTTCCCCAGCACTCCCAGTTTTCCCCGGCACTAACGGTGTTCCCGGTTTCCCCAGCACTCCCATTTTCCCCCGGCACTCCCGATTTTCCCCAGCACTCCCAGTTTCCCCAGCACTCCCCGTTTTCCCCGGCACTCCTGGTTTTTCCAGTTTTCCCTGTCACTCCCGTTTTTCCCCGGCACTCCTGGTTTTTCCTGGTTTCCCCAGCACTCCCGTTTTTCCCCGTCACTCCCGTTTTTCCCTGGCACTCCCGTTTTTCCCCGGCACTCCCGGTTTTCCCAGTTTCCCCGTCACTCCCGTTTTTCCCCGGCACTCCCGTTTTTCCCCGGCACTCCCGGTTTTCCCAGTTTCCCCGTCACTCCCGTTTTTCCCCGGCACTCCCGTTTTTCCCCGGCACTCCCGGTTTTCCCAGTTTCCCCGTCACTCCCGTTTTTCCCTGGCACTCCCGTTTTTCCCCGTCACTCCCGTTTTTCCCCGGCACTCCTGTTTTTCCCCGGCACTCCCGGTTTTCCCCGGCGCTCCCGGCGTTCCCGGTCTCCCGGGGCCAGCCGGGGTTTCGCACCATGCCGCCTCTGTTTCGTTTTCAGCATTCTTCCATGCTGGGCAGTGTTTTTGGGGACTCCTATTATGAGCAGCAGATGACAGCTAGGCAGGCTAATGCCCTCTCCCACCAGGTGAGCAAATTCATCTCGGGCCACGCCCGGCCCCTCCCACTCCAATTAACCCCAATTAATTCTGCCTCCTTTGCGTCACGTCCCCGTCCTGTCCACGTTCACTTTTCCTGCTCTTTTCTTTTCCTTTTTTTTTTTGTTTTTTTTTTTTCCCCCCACCCCTCGTTTGTTTCTTGTTTTGTTTGGCTTCCCTCCCGCCCCACGCAGGCGTTCTGCCGAAAGAAATGGGAGAGCAGGTAAAAAATGGAAAATAATGGAGGTTTTGAAATCAGAGATTAACTAAAAAATGGAAAATAATGGAGGTTTTGAAATGGGACATTAACTAAAAAATGGAAAATAATGGAGGTTTTGAAATGGGACATTAACTAAAAAATGGAAAATAATGGAGGTTTTGAAATCAGAGATTAACTAAAAAATGGAAAATAATGGAGGTTTTGAAATCAGAGATTAACTAAAAAATGGAAAATAATGGTGGTTTTGAAATCAGAGATCAATCGAAAAATGGATGATAATGGAGGTTTTAAAATGGGACATTAATTAAAAAATGGAAAATAATGGAGGTTTTGAAATCAGAGATTAACTAAAAATGGAAAATAATGGAGGTTTATAAAATGGGACATTAACTAAAAAATGGAAAATAATGGAGGTTTTGAAATCAGAGATTAACTAAAAATGGAAAATAATGGAGGTTTTGAAATCAGAGATTAATTAAAAATGGAAAATAATGGAGGTTTTGAAATGAGAGATTAATTAAAAAATGGAAAATAATGGTGGTTTTGAAATGGGACATTAATTAAAAAATGGAAAATAATGGTGGTTTTGAAATCAGAGATTACCTAAAAAATGGAAAATAATGGAGGTTTTGAAATCAGAGATTAACTAAAAAATGGAAAATAATGGAGGCTTTGAAATCAGTGATTAATAAAAAATGGAAAATAATGGAGGTTTTAAAATGGAAGATAAATTTAAAAATGGATGATAATGGAGGTTTTAAAATCAGAAATTAATTTTAAAAATGTATAATAATGAAGCTTTTAAAATCAGGAGATCAATTTTAAAAATTGAAAGAAGAAAAATACTGAGATTTTCAAATAGTGAAAGTTAATTTTAAGAAGGAAAAATAACAAGAAGAAACTTAAAGTAATGAAAACTTTAAAAGGAAAAATAGTGACATTTGAAAGAGGAAAAATACTGAATATCTTTAAGTAGTGAAAATTCGTTTTTATAAGGAAAAATAATGCAAATGTATTTTAAAATAATGAGAATCAACTTCAAAAAATAAAAATGAAAAAAGAAAATTTTTAAATAATGATTTTCTAAATGAAAATTTTATCGAGGAAAACGATGAAATTAAATTTTAAAATGACAAACCAAAAAATCTAAAATAATGAAAATAATTCTGACCAAATTTAAGATACTGAAAAATCTTTGAGATGAAGCATCGTGGGAATGCATTGAAGAGTGAAAATAAGGAAAAATTTCCAGCTCCACATTTCTGGCTGGAGTTGCAGTTGGGAAGGATTCCCTTGTGGGGATTGAGTCAGGAATTTGGGAATAATCGGAGCCTCCCTTGGTTTGGCCAACCAGGGCAGGGATTAATTAAATTATTGGATTGAATTCTGGAATTAAATCAAATTAATTATGAAATACTATACCGGGATGTGTCCTGGAGGGAATTCTGCTGGGCAGAAACCTCGGAGCCAGCCCGAATTCCCTTTATTTCCCTTTCAGAGCATGGATTAGTTAAATTATTGAGTTTAATTCTGGAATTAAATCAATTAAATTATGAAGTACTTAAACCGGGATGTGTCCTGGAGGGAATTCTGCTGGGCAGAGACCATGGACTGAGCCTGAATTCCCTTTCAGAGAATGGATTAATTAAATTATTGGATTTAATTCCGGAATTAAATTCATTAAATTTTTAAATAGTAACCTGGGATGTGTCCTGGAGGGAATTTTGCTGGGCAGAGACCTCGGGCCAGCCCGAATTCCCTTGATTTCCCTTTCAGTCTTCCACCAGAGAGGGGATTAATTAAATTATCAAGTTTAATTCTGGAATTACATTCATTAAGTTATGAAGTACTTAAACCGGGATGTGTCCTGGAGGGAATTCTGCTGGGCAGAGACCTCAGAGCCAGCCCGAATTTCCTTGATTTCCCTTTCAGAGTGTGGATTAGTTAAATTATTGGATTTAATTCTGGAATTAAATCAATTAAATTATGAAATACTTAAACCGGGATGTGTCCTGGAGGGAATTCTGCTGGTCAGAGACCTCAGAGCCAGCCCGAATTTCCTTGATTTCCCTTTCAGAGCGTGGATTAGTTAAATTATTGGATTTAATTCTGGAATTAAATCAATTAAATTATGAAATACTTAAACCGGGATGTGTCCTGGAGGGAATTCTGCTGGGCAGAGACCATGGGGTGAGCCTGAATTCCCTTTCAGAGAATGGATTAATTAAATTATTGAGTTTAATTCTGGAATTAAATTCATTAAATTTTTAAATATTAAACTGGGATGTGTCCTGGAGGGAATTTTGCTGGGCAGAGACCTCGGGCCAGCCCGAATTCCCTGGATTTCCCTTTCAATCTTCCACCAGAGAGGGGATTAATTAAATTATCAAGTTTAATTCTGGAATTATATTCATTAAGTTATGAAGTACTTAAACCGGGATGTGTCCTGGAGGGAATTCTGCTGGGCAGAGACCTCAGAGCCAGCCCGAATTTCCTTGATTTCCCTTTCAGAGCGTGGATTAGTTAAATTATTGGATTTAATTCTGGAATTAAATCAATTAAATTATGAAATACTTAAACCGGGCTGTGTCCTGGAGGGAATTCTGCTGGGCAGAGACCTCGGAGCCAGCCCGAATTCCCTTTATTTCCCTTTCAGAGCATGGATTAATTAAATTATTGGATTTAATTCTGGAATGAAATTCATTAAATTTTTAAATATTAAACCGGGCTGTGTCCTGGAGGGAATTCTGCTGGGCAGAGACCCCGGGGCCAGCCCGAATTCCCTGGATTTCCCTTTGAACCCTCCCTTTTCTTCTGTTCCCCCAGCCCCTGTCCCCAGTTTGGTTTGTGCCTCCCTCTCCCGGCCGGGGCAGGGGACGTCCCGTGCAGCTCAGGGCCCGGAGCCCCGTTTTGAGCAAGGAAAGATGAATTTGTTTGCCTGTCTGTGTCCTGTCCTGGAGCATGTCCTTGTCCCCCCGTCCCGTCCCTGCCGGGGCTGCCCGTTAACCCTTTGTGCTGTCGCCCTGCAGCTGGAGCAGTTCAACATGATCGAGAACGCCATCAGCTCCAACAGCCTCTACAGCCCCTGCTCCACCCTCAACTACTCGCAGGCTGCCATGATGGGACTGACGGGCAGCCACGGCAGCCTGCAGGACTCGCAGCAGCTCAACTACTCCAGCCACAGCAACATCCCCAACATCATCCTGACAGGTAAACCCACCTGGGAGCAGCCCCGGGCTCCTGTGTTGCTGTTGAGTTCTCGGGGTCCGGGTGTCGAGGTGACCCCGAGAGTGTAAAAGTCCTCGTTTCCCAGCCCGAGCAGCCAAAGGAGGAGTCTGGATGCGCAGGGTCGGCTTCTCCAGGTTGTTTATTTCCCTTATCCAGAACATTCTCTCTCTGCCCTGCTGAGCTCTGTCCAGCAGGTCGGCCATGGCATTCTGTCTGCCCTCAGGGCGGTGTTCACATTTTATACCAAAACTCCGTGTGCCACATTTACAGTAACGTGCCAATGTCTGTCATTTCTGTTGGGCAGTGTGTCTGTACCTTAAACCAACAGAAAAGTGTCACCATCACAGCAACACATGGAGGGCAAGGAGAAGGAGGAGGAGGTCAGGACACACCCAAATCCCTCCATCTTGTACCCCTGAACCTCATTCTAAAAACCCCAAAATTCCACTTTTTCACCCTTTGTTAATTCAACTACCACACCACTCAAACCCCTGTGGCTTGTAATTCCTCACACAGAGCTGGCAGCTTTTCCCACGGGCTAAAATGGAAGCCACAGGTGTTTTTGACTTGGTGCCAAGGTCTCCGAGATCCCTGCCAGGGTCTGGAGCCAGCCAGGGCAGCCAGAGGGGTGTGCTGGACTCCGACACTGAGTAAGGAAGCAGCACAGACTCCGAGCAGGCTGCTCTGCACAAAACTCTCTCAGAACAAGGACGAGCCCGACGCAGGGAAATGGTGAATTTTGGCTTTAGGTTAGGAGGCTGAAGGATTGCCTTGTTAAAACCATACTATACTATTTTAAAGAGATACTTACTGTATACTTACTATCTACCAAGAACTAACAAAATTCATGACACTCTCTGCTCGAGAGTCCGACACAGCTGGATTCACTTGGTCCATGAATCCAAACAACCTTCACTCGAATCTAATCATCAGTCACTTTGGGTAAACCATCTCCATGCCACATTCTATGTGGGACAAACACAGGAGCAGATAAGAATTGCTTTCTCTTCTTCTCTCTGTGCTTCTCCAACAAAAACCCTGAGGGGGAGAGGATGTGAATGCCACACTTCTCTTTACGGACTGTTCAGATACATTCTGCCTGATGGCTAATTAACAAAACCACTTTTCTCACAAACAATGCTTGAGAAGAGCAGAAGAACAAAGAGTAGAAAAACACCAGCTGCAGGTTGTTTACAGTAACAAGCTCTCATCGTTTCTCTACAGCTCCCTAAAAGTCTCACAGGTCCTCCTGAGAAAACTGATCTGGTTTTCTGCTCTCTGAGCCGGCTGTCACATCCACAGTTCTGCCCCTCAGAACTCCAGCTACTCAGGGAGTGGCCCCAGCCCTGCCAGAGCTCCAGGCTGTTTGGACAACACTCGGGGACAGGCTGGGATTTTGGGGTGTCTGTAGAAGGCCAGGAGCTGGATCCATGATCCTTGGGAGTCCCTCCCAGCTCAGGATGTTTCAGGATTCCACGGTCCCAGCCTGGGGGTTTCTCTTGGGGGTTGTTTCACCTGGGCTGTGGTGCCAGTCCAGTGTGGATGCTGACAGAGAGAGAAAGGGATAACTTTCCCAGGGAAGTTGTGAGAATGCTCAGAGAAAGAATTAAAACAATTCTTACCTTAATCTCTGCACCTGGTGCTTGTGAACACGTGGAACGTTTGTACGTGATGTTTATGGAAAGATAGTTACAAAACGGTGGTGTTCCTGTTTACCAGTGGTGTGAGGGGTGGTGTTCAAGGACCAGTCAGGTTCTGAGTGAGCAATCCTGTCTATAAATATGTAAAGTTCCTGATAAATCTCACTTCATGTCTTCTGAGCACTGGAGTCAGTGTCGCCTTCCTTCAGCCGTTCCTAACGCAGCGGCGACAGGTCCAGGTGTGTCCCAGTGCTCACCTGCACACAGGCAGAGCACCAGTTTTCCTGTGGATTTCCCCTCCCTCTGAATTCCCTGGACCCTCTGCTACAGTGAGGAAAAGCTGGGGGAGCCAAACTGCTTCCCCTGCTCTGCCCAAGCTGGCCAGCAAAGGGTTGGAGTGTCACATATGGTGGCCAGTCTGGTCACAGTGGGGTTTTGGAAACAATCCCTGCCCAGGGATTGCTGATGGCAGTGGTGGAAATTGAGGTTATTCCCCCTAAAGCTGAGGGAGAGAAAAGGCTCCAGTTGCACCAAACACGAATTTTGGGTTGTGTTTGGTGGCTTGGAGATGCCGTGAAGAATCGGAAATGTGAAGGAGGGTGGATGTTCCTCATCTGAGAGCTCCTTAAACATTTCCAGGGTTTTTGGGAGCTGTTTTCTGACCTCCACACTGGTGTTTGACCCCTGTGTGTTCTGTCCCTGCAGTGACAGGAGAATCCCCCCCCAGCTTATCAAAAGAACTGACCAGCTCCTTGGCAGGAGTGGGGGACGTCAGCTTCGACACGGATTCCCAGTTCCCTCTGGATGAACTCAAAATTGACCCTTTGACCCTGGATGGACTGCACATGCTCAACGACCCCGACATGGTCCTCACCGACCCCGCCACAGAGGACACGTTCCGCATGGACCGGCTGTGACCCGCCGGCACCTCCGCAGGATCCGGCCCGGAGGGTCCGTCCCGTCCCAGAGGGTCCATCCCATCCCGGAGGGTCCGTCCCGTCCCGGAGGATCCATCCCGGAGGGAGCAGCTGCTCCGTGTCCCCTGTACAATGAGTAACCACAGCTTGTTGTTCTGAGCTTGCCGCGCTGCCGAGCCCCCGTCCCCGTGGCGCCCAGCGATGTCGCCCCCGAGCCGCTGTTGCCGTCCAGCAGTAAGGAGTTGTCCGGTTTCCCCCGGTTTTCCATCGGCCTTTTCCTCTCCAGAGCCCCCCTTTCCCCCAGCAGAGCTCCGGCGGGACCGTGCCCGTGTCTCCTGGCACCAGAGAGGGGCTTTGGGCAGCCGGGCGGGGCAGGAGGTGCTGGCAAACCCCGGGCTGCGGGGCTGGGGGGCCGTGCCCCCTCCTCGTCCCCGGCTTGGGAAGCAAATCCCCGCATTGCCGCCTTTCCCTGCGGCTGGCGCTCTGCTCTGTGACACTGTCGTCCCTCCAGGTGCCCTGCTTGTCCCCAGCTGTGTCCCCACCCTCCCGTCCCGGCAAAGCGGAGCCGCCGCCGGCCACCAGTCCCAAAAATCCACTTTAAACACTATTTTTTCCAAGCTTTTTATGTTTTTGTTTTGTTTTTAATATATATGTAATATATATCTATTTCTATATATGGCTACATATATAGAGAGCATTTCTGAGCACACATGAAAGTTCTATAATTCATTACTTGATTAGACAGAGGATCAGAACATCTTAAAGCAGCTAAAAAGAAATAGAGACTAACCTGCATAATCCTAATTTTTACTTTGTGAGAGATTCCTGGGCAACAGGAAGGGCATTTCCATAGCAATGCCAGGCTCGTAGCATCATGATTTTTTAATTTTTTATTCTTATTCATTACTTATTCTGTTACTTATTTATGATTTTTTTTTTTTGGTCGTTGTTGTTGTAATTTCTTTTTTTTTTTTTTTTTATTTTATTTAAATATTTGGATATTAGGAAAGTAGCTCAACTACATACAGCCAATGGAAGCACTCTACATAATATTTGTACAGTACATTATTTTTTGTGGTTTTATTCCAGAAATATATTATATATATTATATATGTAGGTATTTTTAAACTAACTGGAATTTTAAACAGATGGAATAAGCAGGAATAAGGAAGCCTGAGGCAAGTTTAGATATTTTCCTTTGGAATAGGCAAAATAGGGTGGTTGGAACTTTAAAATTCCTTCATTCACCCGAGGGAAAAATAATCTCTTGCTCCACAATGACCAGAATGGACTCCTCCAAAATTCTGTTTAATTAAATGGAGAATTGATTATTTCTGATGGTCCTTGTGAATATTTTGTGATGAAAATTTAAAAAAAAAAAAAATCCCATCCAGATTCCTGAGGCTGGGAATTGGGGGTTTCACTCTGGCTGGATGGAAGGTGATTCCCAAATCTGTGGGAATGAATGAATTTAAAGGGCACTGCTGGAACATCCTCATTCCACTGGGATCTGCATGGGAACGGCAGGAATCCATCAGGAATTGACAGGATTTGGAGTCATTAACTAATTAACTAATTAACTCACCCCGAGGGCCAGCTCCTCCTGGGGAGGGAGGCGCCTCCTGCCTGGGTTGGGAGCAGGATTTTAGGGATTCCGTTCCCTAAAATCCCATCCCCGTTCCCTGGTCCCACCAGCTGGGGTTTGCCCCACCTGGATTTTCCTCCTGCCTCCAGCCCAAGGAAATCCCAGTCCTGGCACTCCCAATCCCAAAGCTTCTCCTCTTTGGGAACAACGCTGGGCTGCTCTTAACGAGTTCCCCCGCAATTAATGAGAGTCCCCCTGCAATTAACGACTTCTCACTGCTCTCCTGAGCTCTCCTAATGAGTTATACCAAGTTTCTGTGTGCTTCCAGAAATCCCTGGGCTGGGATTCCTGCCTGCTCCGCTGAGCAGGAGCAGGGTCAGGATCTCCCCAACCCCAGGGCATCCCCTCACCTTCTGTGCCATTTGTTGACCATTTGCACTAAAAATGTGGAATTTTTTCTTGGCTTCCCTGTGTCTTTTGGTTTTCTTTGTGGTTTTTTTTGTTTTGTTTTAATTTTATCCTTCTCCATGACCTCCCGAGGTTTCCCCGCATCTCTTGGGAATGTTTTGGGATTTTTTGGCAGGGTTTGGGCTCGGCAGGACAGGTCCACTCCTGGTGGCTGCTTGTTTCAGATCCCTCATGCTTTTTCAGTGAAGGGAGGAGATAAAAGGCAGCTCAAAGAGGAGGAAACCTGGAAAAAACAGGAGGAATTTGGGCCCAGCTGCCTCGCAGCCCTTTGCTGAAGGTGCAGTGAGAGCTTGGTGCAGCTCCCGTAGC
Source organism: Anomalospiza imberbis (assembly GCF_031753505.1). NCBI lineage: Eukaryota > Metazoa > Chordata > Aves > Passeriformes > Viduidae > Anomalospiza > Anomalospiza imberbis. Next base: position 4,900,295 of record NC_089707.1, read on the forward strand.
TCCGTGTGGGAATTCCTGCTGGAATGACTCCCGTGCATGTGCAGTCCTTGTCTGTGCTGTGTTTTCCACTCCAGAGTCACTCCAGAGGGGAGCAGCCAGCAGGAGCTGGGCTTCCTCACGGGAGGCTCGGGCAGGGAGCTCCGGCTCCTTCCTGGATTTTTAACTCCCTGTGTAAATAAGAGCTCTTTGTTTCTTAGACTTGTAAAGTAGACCTTGAAAATCGCCTTAATTTCAAACTTACCACACCTTGGATGCAACTGTCACAGTTAGGGACCCTCCAGCTGGGAGAAATCCAGGTTTAATCCCTCGGGAGAGGGAAGGAGCTGGGGTGTGACAGGATGGGCTCCAGCTGCGGCCAGGGAGAAGCTGCTTCTCATCCCGACCCTGTGAGATCCAGGGATTCCAGCAGCTCCTGCCTTTCCCTTCCCCCAGGGGAACCTTTCACGTGGGAGCTGCCCCAGAGGATTCCCCCTTTCTCACTCCTTCAAATTCCAGTTTTTGTGGCATCAGGCTGATCTGGAAGCAAACCCAGAGAAAAGCGTGGAGCGGATCCCAAGTGTTCCCAGAACAAATAATCTGCTTTTATTTCAAATGTACCAACCCTGTGCTCATTGCAGTGTGTGGGGCTCCCTCCCCGCGGGTGGGAGCAGAAAGGGAAAACCATCACTTAGCAAAAAAAAAAAAACAAAACAAACCAAGGAGAAAATGGTGTTAATTGCTGTTATTGATAAGTTTGCTTTCAGTGGTGGTGAAGCTGTCTGGTGTCTCCAGGGGTGACTGTCCCACCCTCCCTCCTGATTCCCCCCTCCCTCCGTGTTTTTCTATCTCCATAACGAATTAACCCCGAATTCCCGAGCTAGACTGTTGCATTTGCCAATACAATGGGGAAGAACAGGAATAAACCCTCGGTGCACCCAAAACTGTGATTTTTTTTTCCAGCAGCCAGCCCAGCCCTGGCGCTGTGGGGGCTGGGGGGAGGCTCCTTTCCCTGTACATAGATTCCCCCTCTGGGCATGCGTGACCCGGCCCGGCTCCCACGGCTTCTGCATGGCAGGGAGCGCTTGCCAGCCCCCCCTGTGCCCCCACACACAGCCTGGGCTGGGCTCTGCCCCCACCCCGGGCTGATTTTCCATTTTCCAGAGGGGAAAACCTTTCCAGAAAGGGCCGCCAGTCGCCTCGGCAGCCGCCGGTCCCGCGCGCATTTCGCGGCGTCCGCGGAGGTTTCGTGGGTTATTTGGTGAATTCGTTTTTAGGAGCGCTCATGGGTGAACCTTCAGCTCAGAGGGAGGTTGGGTTTGATGGTCCTGGAGGTCTTTTCCAACCTTGATTTGGTTGTTCCTTCCCAACCTTGACTCCAGAATTCTTTTCCAACCTTAATTTGGTGTTTCTTCTCCCACCTTGGTTCGGTCGTTCTTTTCCAACCCTAATTTGGTGATTCTTTTCCAAACTTGATTCGGGTTCTTTTCCAGCCTTAATTCAGTGATCCTTTTCCAACCCTGATTCAGTGGCTCTTTTCCCAACCTCAATTCCATGATTCCAAGACCAAAAGCTGCCCTGAGTTTATCTAAAAGCAGTTTACCTAAATTTCCCTCAAAAATGAGCCCTTGGACCTAAAACCGTGAATTTCTGCCAAATCAACAATGAAGGCTTGAGCTGTTCCCTTAAGGAAAGACCCTGGAAACCCCCTCTGGACAGGAAGGAAGCAGGAAGGCCCCTCCTCCCCCCGCAGATCCCGACCTTGGCTGTTTTTTTTGGGAGAAACCCCAAAACCAGCGCGTTTATTCCTCGGAGCAACGGCCCCCCCGTCACTGTGATGGCAATGTGAAAGCGCAGGTAGCCTTTGTTACGTGTGTCTGTCCTTTTTAAAAAACAACCAGGAAAAAGAAAAAAAAACCCAAAAAAAAAACCTTCCCTCCCTCTTAGAATTAAACTTTGTAGTGTTCCTGTTCTTTGTATTTTGAGTTGCATCTTATTTATACGGCGCAGTGTAGGCATGGATTGCATGTCGGTTTTCTATGCGGGCACCACGACATTCTGACTGTGTATTATAAATCATTTTTACCTTTTTAAACAGGGGAAAAAAAAAACAACAAAACAAAACAAAACAAAAAAAAATAACAGCAACACAACAGAATCATTGTGTGGAATTTCTATACTGCAAAGCCAAACACTACATGGAGTCCTCTCTTGGTTTGTGTTATTTATTTTCCGAGGCGGTTGGGGCGGGCGGGGGGCGGGCGGAGCCGTGTGTGCGTTGCCTTATGTGGGCTTGACCAATTTTATCAAAATAAAGGCCTGAAGGGGTAAAATCCTCTGGCTCCTGTCTTCAGGGGGTGGAGGGGTGGGATGGGAAAAGCGTGGAAAGAAGGGAGAGAATCCCGTGGGAAAAGGGGAGAGAATCCCGTGGAAAAAGGGAGAGAATCCCGTGGGAAAAGGGAGAGAATCCTGTGGGAAAAAGGGAGAGAATCCCGTGGGAAAAGGGAGAGAATCCCATGGAAAAAGGGAGAGACTCCTGTGGAAAAAAGGGAGAGAATTCCATGGAAAAAGGGAGAGAATCCCGTGGAAAAAAGGGAGAGAATCCCGTGGGAAAAAAAGGAGAGACTCCTGTGGAAAAAAGGGAGAGAATTCCGTGGGAAAAAGGGAGAGAATCCCAAAAGCAGCTGGGCCGTGTGGGATTTACTCCTGGGAGTGAAGAGCAGGAGGGGGTTGAGTTTGAATTGTAGAATTCCAGCCCTGGAATCCTGGAATATCCCCAGTTGGAAGGGACCCACAGGGATCCTCATCACAGGACACCCATGATCCCATGATCCCGGAAGAGCTGGGGTTGGAAGGGCCCTCTGGAGATCTCCCAGTCCAAGCCCTGCCCACCCAGAGCAGGGACACAGGAGCGTGTCCAGGTGGGTTTGGGATGTCCCCAGGTGGGTTTGGGATGTCCCCAGACCCTGCCTGGAGCTGTTCCGACTCTGCCGCCGCCATGGGAAGCTCTCCCCCTGTGGAGGTGGAACTTCCTGGGAGCGTTGTCGGGGCACTCCGGAGCCGTGGTGGCCTTGGGGACAGGGACAGGGCAGGGACAGGCAGCTCTGAGGGTGGCTTTGGGTCAGACCCAAAACTGTTGGATTTTGATGCCCTTTGGGTCAAGTTTCTGGTGTTTTCCTTCATTCCCTGTGCTGGTGAGTTGGGATGGAGCCGACCTTGGAGCGGGGGTTGGCCACGGGATGGTTCTGTCTTGGGGTCCTTGATTTTCCTGCCCGGTGTCCCCACCCTTGAGGGGACAAGGGACACACCCAGGCCAGTCCACACTGGTGTCACCTCCTGGAGAATCCTCCAGTCCCTAATCCCAGACAGGGCTGGGACTGCTCAGTGCTCGACCATCCCCAGGGATTCCTCAATCCCGCTCTTCTCCACTGTGGTTTAGGAAGAAAAAAGGGATGAAAAGTCTCCATTCTAAAACTAAAAATGGTTTCTGTCACTGGAGTAGGGGAGTTGTAAAATTCCTGAAGGAAAAACCAAGAGGCTTGAACTTGCTTGTAGAAATTGAGTTCAATTCTGCCATAAAAAGGGAATTTTTGGAATTCAGCCAGCAGGAGAAGCCCTTCCCAAATATCCTGCCTTCTGTCTGATGCCACCTTTGAAAGGAAAAGGTTCAGTTTGGCTCAACTTTGGGATTTTTAAGGTATTAAATGAGGAGACAGAGGTGATGTTTCCATCCTTGCAGGGATATCGAAGTTCTGGGATTTTTGTGGGGTGCATTTTGGGGGGTTCAAGGCTCATTAAGCCAAACCTTGCTGGATCCTGAATTTTCCTGGCAGCAGCAGCGGCGCAGCCGGAGGGGCCGGGGTGGGGCAGCATCCCCTGGACATCCCCAGCCCTGGGCACCCAAAAAACCCTGATAAAACAGGACAGGAGCCCCCGAGGGTTCTTTTGGGGAGGAATCAGAGCTTTGAGCTCTTCCTGACCTTCTGGGGGCCCTGTCCCTGACCGGATTCCCTGCTGAAGGGGAAGTGAAGGTTTGTACTCCTGGAGGGAAACTTTGATTTTATCCAACCCAACCCAGCAGCGTCTCTGCCTCAGTGGCAGGTAAACCTGACCTGAAAGGGGTTGAATTTGGGGGAAAAAAACCAAAATGATGCATTTTCAACCTAAAAGTGCTGCTCTGGACAAGAAAACCTTTCCTATTCAGACAATTCGTGGGTGATTTCACTGATGTATGCAAACAAACCCTGCTCAGTGCAGCAGCAGGGGCACAGAAAGGTGGGAAAAGTTGTCCCTGTGCCAGCAAATATTTATTTATTGTGTTTTTCTCTGGGTGAAGTGGAAAACTGACATTGGCTTTAAGTGTTTGCAGCCAGACCTGATGTGGAAACGCAGCTCAGCTCCGTGTACATCCTCTCCCACCTTGATTTTTTTTGTGTGAAGGCTTCTCTGTCTTTGTATCTTTGCTTTCTTTGTAAAGGAAATGGAATAAAAGTTGAAATGTTTTTGCCTCTGGCTGCTCAGCTTCTTGTGAGTTTCATTTGTTGTTGGTTTGGTGGCGGTTCAGTGTTGATAAGGAAATGGCAAAATCAGATTATTTTGGTTGAAAACTGAACTGGGGACTCCTCAGGGGGAAACTGCAGCTGCTCTAAAACCTTGTGAGGGCTGGGTTTAAACTGTCCCCAGAATGTTCCCAGGGGCCTGGCTACCTGGCAGGGACAGGGATTTGAGTCTTCCCAGGTTTCAGCTGTGGAAAACCTCGCCCAGCTCCCGTGGCAGGGACAGGAGCATTTTCCCAGCTCCTCGGCCGTTTGTGGGAGCCCTGGCACGGTGACAAACCCAGCAGGAAGCTTTAATTTGTTGTTCCAGCGAGAACCAGGCAGGGCAGGGCTGAGGAGAGAGAGGCTCTTGAGGAAAAGGTGCCTCCATGATTGGCATTTCCAAGAAAATTCCCAGTCCAGCCCTGGGCTCTCTCAGCCCCACCGAGCTCAGCCCTGGAGGGTGGAGGGTTCCTCCCTTCCACGTCTGCAAGGGAAAAGCTTCAGAAGAGTGGAGAGAACACACACATGACCAAGGAGAAATCTAGAATTTATTATCCAGCATTCCAAGTGTTCATTTTCCAACATTCCAGAACAAAGATACTCTCCTTAAAGTGCTTTTTCATTTATTAAAATGAGCAACTTGTACCGAGGCTGCTCCGCGCGTCCCTCTCAGACTCGTGCTGAGTTTGCTCTGCAGCAGGTCTTGAAAAGGAAAACAACATTCACACTCGGGAGCCTTGGAGCAGGGAGGAGATTCCTGGGAATCATCCACGCCAAACGTTCTCCAACCATCGCAGCTGCTGCAGGGAGCTCCCAGCACGGCCCTGAGCTGGGGCTTGCAGCAGCTCAGGCTTCTGGTCACACTCCTGTCTCCACCTCTGCCCTTCCCAGAGGATTCGTGTAACATTTTCAGGGATTTGCTGTTGGGGAAGGGGAGCTGGAGGCTGCGAGGGCGCGCTGGGAGGTGCTGACAGCTCTTGGGGCAGGATTCCAGAGCGGGAGCAGGGAAGCAGGACGGGCTGCAGGGACGCTCCACGGGGATTAGTCCTGCTGGAACCGGAACGTCTCGTAGTCCTCTGGGATGGTGTCTGAGCATTAAAGAAAGAGAGATCAGGGGCAGGAACAGCAGGGAAGGGTGGACTCGGGTCCTGTTTGCTGCCCTGCTGTTATTGGACACAAAATGAGTACACAGAAACTTGGTGAGTTCAAGAGAGAAAGAGAGTTAATTTTATTTCTGACTTTGCAATATATAGAGCTCCAAAAGTGGCAGTGGATTGGAGGGTGAAACTGCCACTTCTCTGACTACACTGGTCAAACCAACAGTCCATCAATTCTCTCCTCCCACACAGAAGAATGCAAAACTATCATTATGTACATGAGCAGTGCGTGAGAACTCCAGTGGAAATATGTAACCATTATCAGAAGGCTGAAGAAGTTTTATGAGAACTTTAAAACTTTCAAGAGAACTATAAAATAAAACTTAACACTTTTAAAAATCAGGGCAACGCTGCCCCGTTCCCGTGGCTGTGCAGGTGTCCACGTGAACGAGTGGAAAACGGAGGAGAACCGCGAGTCTGCCTTCCCCAACTCACCGTTGCAGCGGTAGCGGAGGTTGGACCAGATGATGTTCTCCTGGGAGAAGCAGAAGACCCCGAGGCGTCCCCCTCTCATGGTGGTGTCCAGGACAACTCCAGTGTCTGCCACGACCTCGGGGCCCTCGTAGAACCGAGCCCTGGAGGGGAACAAGGCAGGGAGTGGCAGGAGCTCCCCCGGCCTCGGGGATGCTCCAGCCCTGGGAGTGCCCAAGGGACAGTGGGAGGTGTCCCTGCCCATGGATGAGTTCCCTTCCAAAACCATTCTGGGGCTGGTTTTCCTGGTGGGAATGGTCCTGCCCTGAGCCTCACCTGATGTAGCCGACCTGGGGCCGGTGCTGCAGGAACCAGCGGTAGGAGGTCTTGTCCTTCCAGCCGGAATTCCGGGGGTCCTTCCAGAGCAGCTTCACCTGGTCCGTGGTGTCTCCCGTGTGCCACAGGGAATTCCTCAGGTACTCCCCAGGGCCGGTTTTGGATTTCACTGCCTGGGACAGAGGAGAGCCTGGTCAATGTGTGCAGAAAGGATTCAACACAGCTGCTTATCCCAAGGCAAAAACCCACCAGGGGATTCCTTTTGCAGGGCTCCTTTACCTTCAGCTGAATCCCGGGCTCTGCCACTGCCCGGAAGGGGTTTGCCTGCCAGTAGGTCTGTTCCATCTGCTTCCACATGACCACGTAGAAGCTGGAGCTGTCCTGGTAGCCGAAGATGAACCCGGCGTAGTCGTCGTCCGTGGCCGTGTTGACGTGGAAGGTGCCCTCGAAGTCCACCCCGTTAAAGGCTGTGTACCCTGTCAGGGGCAGCAGAACAGAAACTCCGCATTCCAGGACAGAACAGAGCCCAGATTCGGCTGGGGAGGTGGATTTAGCCAGGGGGAATCTGGACTCTGTGCACTACAGGAAACGGTGGATGGAGTCGTTAAGCAGTGGCTGATCAAAGCTGCATGGAGTGATGATTTCCCAAAGGGAAAAGGGAAATTCCTCACCTACGGCCAGGCCAGGGTCGCTGTTCATGGTCTGGACAATCTCCATGCCCTGGGAAAGAGGAATTGTGACTCCTTAGTGCAATTCCAGTCACACCTAACTCCCTCTTGTGCTGCTCCAGGGCTGCAGCTCTGGGATTTGGGCACTGCAGAACCACGGAGCCTTTCAGGGAAAACCCTCCAGGATTGCTCCCAGCTGGGGCTCTCCCTACCTGGTTGAGGACGATCCAGTTGGGGTCGATCTGAGCGTCGCCCTCGGGGTCCAGCACCACGGTCTGGAAGGCCCTGAAGTCCGTGAGCGTCACCTTGGCGTTCTCGGGGCAGACGTCGATCCGGTCGATCACCATGTCCCTGTCGAAGTCATCCTCACACAGGTTCCCCACGCCGTCCCCTGGGCACGAGGAGGAGGAGGAGGAGGAAGGAGCCTGGAGCAGCAGCTCCTGCCCTGGGTTTGCTCAGCCTCAGCAGCACCAGCTGAGGGCACCGAGGGATGGACACACCCCGAGGAGCTGCAGAGAAACCTGCAGGCTTCTCCTGCTGGCAGAGAAACCCCTCAAACCCCAGACACTTCTGGGAGAGAGAACCTGACCCCAGACGTGATCCTAAACGTGATCCCAAACGTGATCCCAAACATGATCCCAAACATGACCCCAAACATGATCCCAAACATGATCCTTAACGTGATCCCAAACGTGATCCCAAACATGACCCATAACACGACGCCAGACCTGATTCCAGACCAGATCCCAGTCCTGATCCCAAACACAATCCCAAGCACAATCCCAAACCTGACCCCAGACCAGATCCCATGCTGCCTCTGAGGACACCTGCCAGCACCACAGGCCTGGCACGAGTCAGGCCCGAGAAAACCCAAATAAATTCCTGGGGACGCCAGAGCTTGGAGCGACCGCAGGGAGCCCCGGAAGGATCCATCCCTCACCATCCGAGTCCTCCTGGCCGGGGTTGGGGACCAGCCTGCAGTTGTCGGGCCCGGGGGGCCTGAAGTCGGGGATGCCATCGTCATCGTCGTCCTCGTCGCACTCGTCGCCCAGCCCGTCGCCGTCCGTGTCCAGCTGCGAGCTGTTGGGCACTGTGGGGCAGTTGTCCCGCGAGTCCTGGTGCCCGTCCCCGTCGCTGGGGAGAGGGGACAGGGACAGGGACACGTCACCCACGGCCACCAGCACGGGAAGCCTTCCCCAGGGCTGGGGTCCTCGGCAGGATGGGTGATTTTAGCCATTTTAGCCAGGAATGGGTCAGGAATGTTCCTGCTGGAAACGGACAGCTCTGGGAGTGGGCCTTCCTGCCAGTGGTCGCTTTTTGTGAGGTCTGAAGAAAATTCCACCTCTAAACCTCCATTTTTTATAGGATGAGGCCGAGCCAGGCTGTCACAGCCCTCTGGTCCCTTCACCCCCAGGATTTCATGCAAATAAATAGAATTTTTAGTTTCTGCAGCTCACCTGTCCTGGTTGGTGTCACAGACATCCCCCACCAGATCGTGGTCAGTGTCTTTCTAGAAAAACAAAGGAAGAATAATTTAAATTTTCCAGAGGAAAAGGCAAGGAAGAGAACAGAGAGCTGCCAACAGCAGGAGAGTTTCTGTGGGATTTTTTGGGGGGATTCTGAAGAATTCCAGCAGTGGGACAGGGCAGGAAGGGGGAGCCCGGAGAGCCAAACTTCCCCCCTGGCTTCCAAGGGAATTTCCTTTTGTGCCTCGGGAGGGTGGCAGCTGGAATTGTCACCTGGGCAGTGACACGGGCAGGGCTGGGGTGACAGGAGTGGCCCTGCAGGACTCACACTGGGGGGGCTGTACCTGGTCAGGGTTGCTGAGGTTGGGGCAGCTGTCACAGGCGTCCCCCACGCCGTCCCCGTCCCCGTCCCTCTGGTCAGGGTTGGGCACTCTCCTGCAGTTGTCCATGGCGTTTCTGATCCCTGGAAAACGGGGGACAGTGGATGCACAAAAATCCAGGGGGGTGAATCCATGGCTAAAGCAACGATTTCAGGATTTGGGGGTGGTGTTTGCTGGGATTCCTGGCTGCTGGGAGCAGCTTTTGTGCAAACTGTGATCAGCTCAGTTTCCAAAGCCAGCCAGGTTTGTCCCCTCCACCCCAGGGGGACAGCCCTGACCCCCCCAGCCTCGAGCCAGGGGCTGCTGGCAGCTTGGATATTCCCCGATTTCTCCCTTAGGACACAGCACAAGGCAGTCAGGACGAGGCTGGCTCTGATTGTGGACAGCAAAAATGATAATAAATCCAAGGCGGAGAGCAGCACCCTGGGAGAGGCTGAGCGCGGGGACACGGGCACTGCCCAGTCTGTCACCCCAGGAACCGAGCTGGGCCTGATCCCAGCAGGAAGCAGCCCGGGATGTGCCTGGATCTCACCGTCCCCATCCATGTCATCGTCACACTCGTCGCCCTTGCCGTCGCCGTCGATGTCCTTCTGGTCGTTGTTCTTCACCTGCCGGCAGTTGTCACACGCGTCCCAAAGTTGTCCCGGTCGGCGTTGCGCTGGTCCGTGTTCCTCGCGTACACACAGTTGTCCTGCGGGGACAGGGGACACGGGCTGGGACACCAGCACCCCCCAGGCTGTCCCCAGCCAGGCCTCACCAGGGACAGGCTCCCCAGGTCCCAGCCCCCGCGGCGTCCCTTCAGTGTCCGGAGGTTTCTGGGCCTGGCTTGAGATCCCCAGAGCGCGGCCACACCGGGACCCTGAACTCCCACTGGGACCCTGAAATTCCACTGGGACCCTGAACTCCCACTGGGACTCCTGAACTCCCACTGGGACCCCCTGAAATCCCACTGGGACCCTGAACTCCCACTGGGACCCTGAAATTCCACTGGGACCCTGAACTCCCACTGGGACCCTGAACTCCCACTGGGACTCCTGAACTCCCACTGGGACTCCTGAACTCCCACTGGGACTCCTGAACTCCCACTGGGACCCCCTGAAATCCCACTGGGACCCTGAACTCCCACTGGGACCCTGAAATCCCACTGGGACCCCCTGAACTCCCACTGGGACCCTGAACTCCCACTGGGACCCCCTGAAATCCCCACTGGGACCCTGAAATCCCCACTGGGACCCCCTGAACTCCCACTGGGACCCCCTGAAATCCCCACTGGGACCCTGAAATCCCCACTGGGACCCCCTGAAATCCCCACTGGGACCCTGAAATCCCACCGGGACCCCTGAAATCCCACTGGGACCCTGAAATCCCACTGGGACCCCCTGAACTCCCACTGGGACCCTGAACTCCCACTGGGACCCCCTGAAATCCCCACTGGGACCCCTAAACTCCCACTGGGACCCCCAAACTCCCACTGGGACCCCCTGAACTCCCACTGGGACCCCCTAAATCCCCACTGGGACTCCTGAACTCCCACTGGGACTCCTGAACTCCCACTGGGACCCCCTGAAATCCCACTGGGACCCCCTGAACTCCCACTGGGACCCCTGAACTCCCACTGGGACCCCCGGAATTCCCCCTGCAGGTGCTGCTGCCCTGCAGGAGCCCGGCGGGGGCAGCAGAACCCGAACCTCAGCGTTTGGGATCCCGTCTCCGTCGGCGTCGTCGTCGCAGGCGTCACCGATCCCGTCCCGGTCCGCGTCCTCCTGGCCGGAGTTGGGCACGGTCATGCAGTTATCCTGCCGGGACAGACACAGGGATGTGGGAACGGCCCCCAGCCTGAGCTCTGGCGGTCTCAGCAGCACCCAAGGCCTGTCCTGGAGCGAAACTGGGGTGAAATTCCCGGGTTTCCTGCCCTCGCCCTCACCTTGCGGCATTTCTTGTCGGAGCAGCGCTGCTTCTCGTCGGGGACTCCGTCGATGTCCGTGTCCTTCCCGCACACGTAGCCGTTCCCTGCCCACCCCACGAGGCACTGCAGCACACAAAGTCAGCCCCCCGATGGCCTCCGAAACGCAAGGGTTAAAGAGAAACAGCACGAAACGCTGCAAGTCCCGGGATGGGAAACCCTACAGGGAAATAGCGCCTGGCAGAAAGTTTCTGGGATTTCAGCAGCTGGGATCCGGCTCGCTGCGTGCTGCTGGGACCCCGAGGAGCAGCAGCAGGAGTTGGCTCTGAGGCTGCTGAGCGGATCCTCCCTGCTCAGCCCAGGGAACTCCGTACCCGACAGATCCGCAGCGCTGCAGGGAAAACCAGCGCCCCAAAAAAGCGGGAGCGGGTCGGAGGCGCCGGGAGCAGCCCAGGGAGGAGCTCAGGGCACAGGGACGAGCAGGGATGGTTTGGGAAGGGCGTTCTCCAGGAGAGGGCAGTGGCAGACCCGGGAGAGGAGCGCGGGACGAGGGAACGAGGAGCGAGCAGACCGACCCCAGTCCCAGGGAGTTTGGGATCAGACCAGACCCCATCCAGTCGCAGGAGTGGCTGGATCAGACCCCAGTCGTGCGGGAATCAGGCCAGACCCCAGTGTCTGGGGGGTGGGATCAGACCCAAATCCCGGGGCGGGGGTCGGACCAGAGCCACAGGAGTGTGGGACCCAACCCCGATCTCGCGAGGGCGGGACCAGACCCCAGCCGCGGGGAAATTGGGATTAAATCCAGACCCCAGCCAGCCTCGGGAGCGTGGGACAGACCCCAGTCTCGGGGGACACTGGGACCAGTCCCCATTTGCAGGAGGGTCAGACCAGACCCCAAACAAAGGAGGGTCAGACCAGTCCCTTCCATCCCACGGATCAGCGCAGACCCCCATCTCACAAGGGGGCGGGAGCCGACCCCAGCCTCGGGAGGGTGGGACCAGACCCTAATCTCGATAGGGTGGGACCAGACCCTAATCTCGATATAGGGTGGGACCAGACCCTAATCTCGGGAGGGTGGGACCAGACCCTAATCTCGGGAGGGTGGGACCAGACCCTAATCTCGATAGGGTGGGACCAGACCCTAATCTCGGGAGGGTGGGACCAGACCCTAATCTCGGGAGGGTGGGACCAGATCCTAATCTCGGGAGGGTGGGACCATCCCCGATGCCAGGGCGGCACCAGTGCCCCCGGACCTGGCAGGACAGGGAGCCGTCCCTCTCCACGATGCACTCGGCTTTCTCGTGGCACGGGCTGATCTCGCCGTTGGGGCAGCGCCGTGCCCCTGGGGCCGTCTGGCTCCTGCAGCCGCTGATCTGATCCCCCACAAAGCCCGGCTTGCAGGCCCCGCATTTGTAGGATCCCTGCGGGGAAAACGGGGAGGAGGAACTCGAAGGCGAATCCAGGTAAATCCCTCCTGCAGCCCCTCCTCGGGACACCTCCCCCTGTCCCGGGGTCTGGCGTGGGACACTGCCAGGGATCCAGGGGCAGCCACAGCTGCTCTGGGAATCCCATCCCATCCCACTCCCTCCCCACCCTCCCAGGGAACAATCCCTTCCCAAAATCCCACCCATCCCCACTCTCTGGCACTGGGAAGCCATTCCCTGTGTCCTGTCCCTCCATGCCTTGTCCCCAGTCCCTCTCCAGCTCTCCTGGAGCCCCTTCAGGCCCTGCAGGGGCTCTGAGCTCTCCCTGGAGCCTTCTCCTCTCCAGTGAACCCCCCAGCTCTCCCAGCCTGGCTGCAGCCCTGGGATCCTCCCCCTGTCCCTGCGGATTTACCCGAGTGTTGATGCAGATGGAGTTTGGGACACAGTTGCTGGCGGCTCCAGTCTCACACTCGTTGATGTCGGTGCACACCTGCCCAGGGAGAACAGGACACACCTTTAGCCTCACTCCACCCCAAATCCCGGGACTTGGGCGGGGCCAGCTGCAGAAGCAGAGCCCCGGCGCACCTCACTAGCCCAGGACTGGCAAGTTTTCCTGCTGACAAGCTTGAGGCAGATCCCAGCAGGGTTCCAGACCCCTCTCCAGAGTCAGCAGAGGTTCCAGCCTGGGAACAGAGCTCTGAACTGAGCTGCTGGAATATCCTCGCTATGGAAGGGGCTCCATGGATTTGGAAGCTCAATGGCTGCATCCCACGACCAGCCCCAAATTGCCAGAGCCACATGTGGGATAATTATCCCTAAAAACCCCAATCAGCCCAGGCTGTTGGGATTTTTAATCTGCCTGGAGCTGTTAGAGAAGCCGGGAGGGGGTGGCAGCAGCTGCAGGAACTCTTCTGTGTCCCAGCAGGAAGGATTCCCGTTCCCATTCCTGTTCCCATTCCCGGGGTGGCCCCACAGCCCCAGAGGTGTTGGGATGCTCTGCCCAGCCCCAGTTTGGCACAGGGGAGGTGGCTCTGGGGCTCAGGTGCCAGGAGATCCTGGGCACTCTCCTCTCCCTGCATTCCCACCAATACAGTGGGAATCCCAAATCCACAGTTCGGTTCCAAATCCGCAGTTTGTGGGACTCCCACAATCCCAAGACAACCGGTTTGGGTTGAGAATCCCATCCCCAGCCCCCAGGGACACCTTCCACTACCCCAGGGTGCTCCAAGCTGGCCTGGGACACTTCCAGGGATGGGAATTCCCTCCCAGCCCCTCCCTTTCCCTCACTCAGGAATCCCTTCCACCTTTAGGAACCATCACCTCGCCTTTCCCTCCCGCTTCTTCGCAGACCTTCGAGTCCCAGCTGCAGAGGGGAGAGAATTCCCAGCTTCTGAGGGACACAGAACATTCCAGGCCCTCACCTGTTTGTTGGCCCTGGCAAAGGCCAGTCCCACCCCTTCCAGCAGCTGCCCGGTGAAGCCGGGCGGGCAGGGGTCGCAGCGGAAGCCGGGGTTGGTGTTAATGCACTGGACTTTCGGGAAGCAGGGGTTGGCATTGCACTGAAACAAGAGAGAGGGTGCCCGGGGCTGTGCCAGGGGGCAGCTCCAGCCCTGGGGCACGTCCAGCTCTTGGGAGTTTTAGTCTGAAGGCAGATATAAAACGGCACAGGAGTTCCTCGAGGGCTTCCCCAGCTCGGGTGTCCCCCTGGGCTGCAACAGAACAAAGCCACTCTGGGCTCTGATTCTCCTCAGGTGACACCAGAGCTGCTCTTGCTTCACCTCTTCCTTCCTGGAATCCTCAGAGTCCAGGGGACTGGACAATTCCTCACCCTGGCCTCGAAACACACCAGTTGTTTGTTCACCACTCTTTCCAAAACTGCTCCGAATGCTTTGCTTCCTCCAACACTTCATTATTTCCCCTGGATTTTTATGCTCTGTGCTGGCAGCTGCATCACAGGAATACAGTGGATCCCATATTTTGGACTGACAATCCCAAAATCTCCCATGGAGCCTTCAGCAGGTTTTTAAATTGAAATGCAGTTGAGGTTCCACGAGAGTGGGATAATCAAGTTCATGGTTTGGGAAGCACAGAGCTCAGGAGCCCTACAAAAAATCCATGGATGAGCAGAGCTTTGTGCACACACACAGCTTAAAATTGGTGGAATGCCACATTTCCTAAAAAAAGAGAAAATTTCCTAAAAATAATACTCGGTATCTGGTTTGATTTAGGGGCAGAAACAAAGCCCTGTGGTTAAGATTTGCTGTTTCAAGGATTATCTGGGAACTGTTTGATCCCACTCCACACCTAATAAATCTTATCTCTAACGGCTCCTCAGCGAAGGAGGCTGCTCTGGTGTTCCAAACTCCCCTCTCTGTGTGGCACAAACCTCAGGATTTATTTTGTTGGGAGAAATCCTGACTGGACTGGCCCTAAACCCTCCCTGGGGAGGGCCAGGCACAGAATTCCAGAGTCTACAGGAACCCTGGCATGTGCCAGGCACAGAATTCCAGAGTGCAGGAACCCCAGCGTGTGCCGGGCACAGAATTCCAGAGTCTACAGGAACCCCAGCGTGTGCCGGGCACAGAACTGCAGCTCCTGCAGGGACCCCAGCGTGTGCCAGGCACAGAATTCCAGAGTGCAGGAACCCCAGCGTGTGCCAGGCACAGAATTCCAGAGTGCAGGAACCCCAGCGTGTGCCAGGCACAGAATTCCAGAGTGCAGGAACCCCAGCGTGTGCCGGGCACAGAACTGCAGCTCCTGCAGGGACCCCAGTGTGTGCCAGGCACAGAATTCCAGAGTGCAGGAACCCCAGAGTGTGCCAGGCACAGAACTGCAGCTCCTGCAGGAACCCCAGCGTGTGCCAGGCACAGAATTCCAGAGTGCAGGAACCCCAGCGTGCGCCAGGCGTGGAAGTGCCGCTCCTGCAGGCCCTGAGGGCTCTCCGTGCCCCCCGGCAGATGCCACGGCAGGCCCGTGGCCGGCGGTGCCGGTGTTACCTCGTTGATGTCGGTGCAGTGCGTGCCGTTCCCGGTGTAGCCGGCGGGGCAGGGCCCGCAGCGGAAGCCGCCGCCGCTCTCGGTGCACGGGACGCCCGGGAAGCAGGGGTTGGGGACACAGCGGTTGAACTGCGTCATGGTGATCACAGGACCTGTCACCTCCGGCCGCATCCCTGGGGGACAGCAGCGGGGTGAGGACACGGTCCCAGAGGCACCACGGACAACCTGGAGTGTCCCCGAGCCACCACGGGGTGTCCCAGAGCCACCAGCTCAGATCTGAGGTGTCCCAGAGGCACCACGGACAACCTGGGGTGTCCCCGAGCCACCATGGAGTGTCCCAGAGCCACCAGCTCAGATCTGGAGTGTCCCAGAGCCACCAGCTCAGATCTGGAGTGTCCCCAAGCCACCATGGAGTGTCCCAGAGCCACCAGCTCAGATCTGGAGTGTCCCCAAGCCACCATGGAGTGTCCCAGAGCCACCAGCTCAGATCTGGAGTGTCCCCAAGCCACCATGGAGTGTCCCAGAGCCACCAGCTCAGATCTGGAGTGTCCCAGAGCCACCAGCTCAGATCTGAGGTGTCCCAGAGGCACCACGGACAACCTGGGGTGTCCCCGAGCCACCATGGAGTGTCCCAGAGCCACCAGCTCAGATCTGGGGCATCCCAGACCCACCAAGACAACCTGGGGTGTCCCAAAGCCACCAAGGAGTGTCCCAAAGATACAAGCTCAGCTCTGGAGTGTCTCAAAGCCACCACCACGACCTGGGGCATCCCAGAGCCACCATGGATTGTCCCAGAGCCACCATGGATTGTCCCAGAGCCACCAGCCCAGCTCTGGGTGTCCCAAAGCCACCATGGGGTGTCCCAGAGCCACCATGGATTGTCCCAGAGCCACCATGGGGTGTCCCAGAGCCACCATGGGGTGTCCCAGAGCCACCATGGATTGTCCCAGAGCCACCATGGATTGTCCCAAAGCCACCAGCCCAGCTCTGGGTGTCCCAAAGCCACCATGGGGTGTCCCAGAGCCACCATGGATTGTCCCAGAGCCACCATGGGGTGTCCCAGAGCCACCATGGATTGTCCCAAAGCCACCATGGGGTGTCCCAAAGCCACCATGGATTGTCCCAAAGCCACCATGGATTGTCCCAGAGCCACCATGGGGTGTCCCAGAGCCACCATGGGGTGTCCCAGAGCCACCATGGATTGTCCCAGAGTCACCATGGGGTGTCCCAGAGCCACCATGGATTGTCCCAAAGCCACCATGGATTGTCCCAGAGCCACCATGGGGTGTCCCAGAGCCACCATGGGGTGTCCCAGAGCCACCATGGGGTGTCCCAGAGCCACCAGCTGTGCCCAGCTCCTGGCACAGGAGCACAAGCAAAGGCTGGGGCTGAGGGGATGGAAAAGAGCCCTGGGGAGGATCTGGGGGGTGAGGGGCTCAGGGCACAGAACCCCCCCAGCCCCGGGCTGATCCCACAGGGGCTCATGGGATTTTGGGAAGGAATTCCTGCCTGGGAAGTGGGAAGTGGGGAGGGGCTGGGCTGGGACTCCCAGAGCAGCTGTGGCTGCCCCTGCATCCCTGGGAGTGTGCCAGGCCACCCTGGGCTGGTGGAAGGTGGAAGGGCTGGAGGGTCCCTCCGACCCAAACCATTCCAGAATTCTGGAATTCTGGGCGCTTGCTGGAAGGAAAGAGAAGCTTCTGGAAGCCCCCCAGCTCCAGCTGCCCTGGAGAACAGCCTGGGCACCAATCCCTGGGGGCAGGGGGCCGAGAGAAGACCCCGGCTGTGGGGAATGTCCAGGGGCGGCAGTGACCCGGGCTGCTCCCGTCGGGCACGGCTGGAATTCCGGGCTGGCTCCAGAGGGGCAGCGGGCACGGCCGCACTCACCGCAGGCGTCGCACTCCATGACCGTGTTCTTCAGGAACGTGATCTCCTTGATCTGCAGGGGAACAGCCAGGCTGAGCCGGGCCCGCACGGGCATCCCGGCACGCCCGGGGGCGAAATGAAATCACGGCAGCGAAACGAAATGAAGCCAATGAAATAAGTAATAAAGAGTTACATAAACAAACAAGCAAACAAATAAATAAACCATTTTTTAACGATGCGGTGAAATGGATAAATACTAAAAAGTAATAAAAAAATATTTTTAAAAATGAAATGAAATCAATGAAATCAATAAAATAATAAGAAAATAAATAAAAAATAGAAATTAAATGCAAGTAATAAAATAAAAAATAAATCGTTAAAAATTAAAATGAAATAAAATAAAATAATAAATAAATAAAATAATTAAAATAAAATAAAAATAAAAATAAAATAAAATAAATCAAAAATAAAATAAATCAAAATAAATCAAAATAAATCAAAATAAATCAAATACATCAAAATAAATAAAATAAATAAAATAAATAAAATAAAATAAAATAGTGGCAAGAGGGGAAAAAGAACAAACAGGCAAATCTGCTGGAAGGCAGCAGCACTGGAACGACTGCTGCAGGCTGCCAGGAGCCCTGGCTGCCCAGATTCCCAAAACCCTGGGGTTTTTTGCAGGGCCTGGAACGTGAGAGGAGCTCGGAAGTTTTTGCAGGATTCCAAAATCTGGAACCCCTCAGTTGCCAGCAGGAACAGCAGAACTGGAACCTTGCTGTCCCCCCCAGAGAGAAGAAGGCAAACCTCTGCTGAAAATCCTGCTTAAACCAAGGCCAGAGCACCCGAGGAACCCCAAATTCCCGAGAACCTGCTGGAGCCAGGAGGGCTTTTGGGATCAGAACAAGGTGAGGAAGGAGGGAAGGCAGAGCTCCCTGCCCCGGAGCACGGGGAGGGCTGGAAGCTCCCAAATTCGGCCTCTCCTGTGATTCCTGAGCCCACAAAACCGCGGGAAAGGGATTTTGTTCTCCCAGCCCAACCCATCCTGCCACATCCCTCTTTGAAGGGTGTCAGGGCTCACCCCCAGGTTGGGGTGGCCCCGAAAGGTGGAAAAGTCTCTCCTCCAACCCGTGCCTCCAAAGAAAGGCTCAGTAGCCTTCAGTGGTCCGTTCTCAAGGTAGTTTTTGTGTGTTATCTAAAAGATTTCTCCCTGAGCTGCTGCGGTCCTCCAGCAGTCAGGCAAGGGCACACACTGATGCCCAGGGGGCCGGTGCCCTCGTTTATATCTTTTATATGTTAAATGTTTCTGGTTTTTCCCCAGTGCCCATCTCCTCCATTGAATGGTGACTTGCATGGAGGCTGCAGAGGTGCAAGGACAGGAACATTGTCTGGGCTCACCCCCAGACTGGAAAAGTCTCTCCTCCATCCTGTGTCTCCAAAGAAAGGCTCAGTAGCCTTCAGTGGTCCGGTCTCACTGTGTGTTAGCTAAAAGATTTCTCCCTGAGCTGCTGCGGTCCGTTCAGCAGTCAGGCAAGGGCACACTCCCCCTCCCAGGGGGCTGGTGCCCTCTTTTATATCACACATTGTGTGTTAAATGTTTATGGTTTTACCCCAATGCCCATCACCTGTATTGAACAGTGACTTTCTGCTCTAAACCAATCTGTGAGTGCCAACATCACCAAGAACATGGAGGTTAGGAAGGAGAAAGAAAGAGGACAGGGCACGCCCAAGTCCCTCCATCTTAGAACTTCTGACCCCCATGTACAAAACTCAGACCCCTCTGTACAAGGCCTAAACCCCCCTGCACAGCACTCAAAAACTCTTCCTCTCGCTTTGTGACTACTTCTACTATAATATCTAAACTTTTGTGATTCCTTGTTCTTCCTGCAAGGTTGGTAAATTGTTCCATGGATCGGGTTCAAAGCCACAGGGGTCTGTGGCTGCACTCCGGGGTCTCAAATGCTTCTGACCTGGGCCTGGAACATCCAAGAGCGTCCAAGGGACGTTCTGGGTTCCGACAGAAGGGCTCACTCCCCACCTCTGCTGGAGAATTTGGGAATCCAAAGGAACTTCCAGTGATTCCAACTCCAATCTTCAACATGAGTTCCTCAAGTTGAGTTTTTTTTTCCCAGCTTGAAGGGTTTTTTCACCTTGTTTTGGTTTTTTTTTTCCAATTTGAAGGGTTTTTTTCCAACTGCAATTCTTTCCCAACTCGAAGGTTTTGTTTTTTCCAACTGCAATTCTTTCCCAACTCGAAGCTTTTTTCCCACCTTGAAGTTTCTCCCAACTTGAGAGTTTTTCCCAGCTTCACCTCCCAATTACAAACCACCTCGGGATTCTGTTTTGTAGCAATAATCTGCTCACTCTGCACAGGAAGCAGAGAAATTCCCAGCCCTCAGGAAACCAGGAATTAGGAATTTTTCACCCACCTGCTGCTTCAACAGATCCCGAACTTCCAGCAGCACCCGGTTGGTTTCCCTCATTTCTTGCAGCATTTCTGGCCCAACTTCTCCTCCTAAAAAAACCCCAAAATTGTTGGGAAAATCCCAGAGGATCCCAGGTTTATAATCCAGCTGATTATAAACCTGGGAAGGTTTATATAGATATATATATTATATGAATATATCTATATATATTTATATGAATATATGAAAATATATTTATAGATTGGTATCTATTTTAATATATATGTTTATATGTTTATATATTCATATTTTTTATATATTTATATAAAGATACATGCATACGAATATGTATTATATAGTCATATATTCATATATGAATAATAATTATATGAACAAGATTTTAATTATTATCCATATAGCGTTTTCTATTATAAAAGAGAAATATAAGATTTTAATGTTATATTAATGTTTTCTATTATATGAATAATAATTGTAGGAATATAGGAATTATATGGACAATATTCACCGACTAGGGTATGAATAATTTAGCATTCAGGGCTCAGCCTCCAGCCCAAGGAGTTTCTGGCAGGGATTTGGGGCTGGAGTGGGATTTGGGAACAGCTCCGGGCTGGCGCAGCGGGATCTCCCCTGGCACAGCCCCCCAGGCTCCCACCTGGGAAGGGATTCGGTGCCGAAAGCAGCAAATCCCGGGCTGCGGGCGGGGGAAGCTCCGTGCCCGAGGCTGCCCCGGCGGCGGAGCGGGGCCCGGCCGCTGCTGCGCTCACCTGCGGCCACGGCATTCCCGGGATCCCGGCTGAACGCGGCGGCGTGCCGGGCGGCGGCACCGGGGAGCGCCCGGCTGGCATCTGGGGACACAAGGACACGGAAAACCGGGAATGCCGGGGTCAGGGTGAGCTCCAGGGAACACCGGGAATGCTGGGGGTCAGGATGAATTCCAGGGAAATCCGGGAATGCCGGGGGTCAGGGTGAGCTCCAGGGAACACCGGGAATGCCGGGGGTCAGGATGAATTCCAGGGAAAACCGGGAATGCCGGGGTCAGGAGCAGCTCCGGGGAAAACCGGGAATGCCGGGGGTCAGGGTGAGCTCCAGGGAACACCGGGAATGCTGGGGGTCAGGATGAATTCCAGGGAAATCCGGGAATGCTGGGGGTCAGGGTGAATTCCAGGGAAAACCGGGAATGCCGGGGTCAGGGTGAGCTCCAGGGAAATCCGGGAATGCTGGGGGTCAGGGTGAATTCCAGGGAAATCCGGGAATGCCGGGGTCAGGAGCAGCTCCAGGGAAAACCGGGAATGCTGGGGGTCAGGGTGAGCTCCAGGGAAAACCGGGAATGCCGGGGTCAGGAGCAGCTCCAGGGAAAACCGGGAATGCTGGGGTCAGGGTGAGCTCCAGAGAACACCGGGAATGCCGGGGGTCAGGGTGAATTCCAGGGAAATCCGGGAATGCCGGGGGTCAGGGTGAATTCCAGGGAAATCCGGGAATGCCGGGGGTCAGGATGAATTCCAGGGAACACCGGGAATGCCGGGGGTCAGGGTGAATTCCAGGGAACACCGGGAATGCCGGGGGTCAGGGTGAGCTCCAGGGAAAACCGGGAATGCTGGGGTCAGGGTGAATTCCAGGGAAATCTGGGAATGCTGGGGGTCAGGGTGAGCTCCAGGGAAAACCGGGAATGCTGGGGGTCAGGGTGAGCTCCAGGGAAAACCGGGAATGCCGGGGGTCAGGGTGAGCTCCAGGGAAAACCGGGAATGCCGGGGGTCAGGAGCAGCTCCAGGGAAAACCGGGAATGCTGGGGTCAGGGTGAGCTCCAGAGAACACCGGGAATGCCGGGGGTCAGGATGAATTCCAGGGAAAACCGGGAATGCCGGGTGTCAGGGTGAATTCCAGGGAAAACCGGGAATGCCGGGGGTCAGGGTGAATTCCAGGGAAAACCGGGAATGCCGGGGGTCAGGGTGAATTCCAGGGAAATCCGGGAATGCCGGGGGTCAGGAGCAGCTCCAGGGAAAACCGGGAATGCCGGGGGTCAGGGTGAATTCCAGGGAAAACCGGGAATGCCGGGGGTCAGGATGAATTCCAGGGAAAACCGGGAATGCCGGCTGTCAGGGTGAATTCCAGGGAACACCGGGAATGCCGGGGTCAGGGTGAATTCCAGGGAAAACCGGGAATGCCGGGGTCAGGAGCAGCTCCAGGGAAAACAGGATGAATTCCAGGGAAATCCGGGAATGCCGGGGTCAGGGTGAATTCCAGGGAAATCCGGGAATGCTGGGGGTCAGGGTGAGCTCCAGGGAAAACCGGGAATGCTGGGGGTCAGGGTGAATTCCAGGGAAATCCGGGAATGCCGGGGTCAGGAGCAGCTCCTGCGCTCGGCCAGGGAGGGGATCCCCGTCCTTCCCCCCGCTGGGATTTGGGGTTTGCCGGGTCCCTTTGGGATGGGGGAAAAAAACGGGATCTGCCCAAGGGAGGGAGGGATGGAGCTCGTGCTTCTGGGTTTGGGGATTTTTGGGGATAATCTGGGAGTGAAAAGGTAACTGGACATCCCAGTTTAACTCAGGGATTCTCCCAAAATCCCAGTGTCGAATTCCTCGGTGGCCACGAGGATGCACAACCTCATTTCTCTGTGTTTTTTTTTCCCGTAATTTCTCAATTTTTCCTATAATTTCTCATTTTATTCTTATAATTTCACATTTCCCCCCCTTCATTTCTCAATTTTCACTATCATTTCGCAATTTCCCCCCCATAATTTCTCAATTTCCCCCCCATAATTTCTCCATCTTCCCCCCATAATTTCTCCATCTTCCCCCCATAATTTCTCCATCTTCCCCCCATAATTTCTCTCTTTTCCCCCAGATTTGCCAAACCCCTAACAGAAACCACCCCTCACCTACAGCAAAGAGAAAACCAGGAATAAATCCCACAAAACCCTCTGTGTGTACAGGGAAAAAAAAAAAAAAAATCAGCTGGAATTTGGGCTCAGCCTCCTTGAGCAGGGAGAATTTCCCAGCACTGATTTAATAAAAAAAGTCCTCATTTTCCACAAACAAACCCAAAAACCTTGTGGATCTTCCCAAAAAAAAAAAAAGAAAAAAAAAGTGAATATTTGTGAGCTCTCCAGTAAATTTTGGATTGGGAATAATTTGGATTGCCAGAAATCCTCCTGGAGGTGAGAATTCCCCAAAAGCAGGGTTGGAAAAGTGGAATTTGAACATTCCTGGAGGTCAGGAATGCTTAAACCATTAAGCTTTCCTTAAATTATTGATTTCCTTTATTTTCCTTAAATTATTGATTTCCTTTATTTTCCTTAAATTATTGATTTCCTTTATTTTCCTTAAATAAAGTTTCACCTCTCAGGAGGGAAAGTGGGGAAAAAAAAATCCCATGGAGCATTTACAGTTTTCCTGTAAAACTGCCTTCAACATTTTCAGGCTCCAGCTGAAAAGTCCTCCCTCTTTATCCCCTTGCACCCCTCAGCACTTTCAGAGCAGCCTAAAAAAGCCTCAAAAAATCAGAATTGAGTCAGAATTAAAGGAGAATTAAAGAGGAGTTAAAGCAGAGTTAAATCAGGATTAAAGCGGAGTTAAATCAGAATGGAATCAGCATTAAATCAGAATTAAATCAGGGAAAAGCAGAGTTAAATCAGAGTAAAGCAGAGTTAAATCAGAATTAAATCAGAGTAAAGCACAGTTAAATCAGAGTAAAGCAGAGTTAAATCAGAATTAAATCAGAGTAAATCAGAGTTAAATCAGGATTAAAGCAGAGTTGTTAAAGCAGAGTTAATGCAGAATGAAATCAAAATTAAATCAGAGGTAGAGTTAGCGTTAAAGTAGAGTTAGAGTAGAGTACAGAGTATAATCAGAATAAAATCGAAGTTAAAGTAGAGTAAAAGCAGAGTTAAAGCAGAGTTAAAGCTGAGTTAAAGCTGAGTTAAAGCTGAGTTAAAGCAGAGTAAAAGCAGAGTATAAGCAGAGTATAAGCAGAGAAAAAGCAGAGTAAAAGCACCATTAAAGCAGAGTAAAAGCAGAGTAAAAGCAGAGTAAAAGCAGAGTAAAAGCAGAGTAAAAGCAGAGTTAAAGCAGAGTTAAAGCAGAGTTAAAGCAGAGTTAAAGCAGAGTTAAAGCAGCACTAAAGCAGAGTAAAAGCACAGTTAAAGCAGAGTTAAAGCAGAGTAAAAGCAAAGTTAAAGCTGAGTTAAAGCTGAGTTAAAGCAGAGTTAAAGCAGAGTTAAAGCAGCATTAAAGCAGAGTAAAAGCAGAGTTAAAGCAGCACTAAAGCAGAGTAAAAGCAGCGTTAAAGCAGAGTAAAAGCAGAGTAAAAGCAGCATTAAAGCAGAGTAAAATCAGCATTAAAGCAGAGTAAAAGCAGCATGAACCCCGCATGAACCCAGCGCGCCTGCCCTTACCGATCCTCCTCTGCTGGCCCCAGCAGAGGGGAGAGCAGAGCAGCAGCGCCAGCAGGGCTGCGGCCATCTCGGGCTCCGGGGCTGCGGCGCTGCTCTCCCCATGCAGCTTCGCTATTTATGCGGCGCATTCCTGCCTTCCTCCTTCCCTCCTTCCTCCTCCCTTCCCTCCTTCCTCCTTCCCCCTTCCCTCCTTCCTCCTTCCCTCCTTCCTTCCCCCTTCCCTCCTTCCTCCTCCCTTCCCTCCTTCCTCCTTCCCTCCTTCCCTCCTTCCTCCTTCCCCCTTCCCTCCTTCCTCCTTCCCCCTTCCCTCCTTCCTCCTTCCCCCTTCCCTCCTTCCTCCTCCCTTCCCGCCTTCCTCCTTCTCCCTTCCCTCCTTCCCCCTTCCCTCCTTCCTCCTCCCTTCTCCCTTCCCTCCTTCCCCCTTCCCTCCTTCCTCCTCCCTTCCCTCCCTCCTCCCTTCTCCCTTCCCTCCTTCCTCCTCCCTTCTCCCTTCCCTCCTTCCCCCTTCCCTCCTTCCTCCTCCCTTCCCTCCTTCCTCCTCCCTTCCCTCCTTCCTCCTTCCCTCCTTCCTGCCTTCCTCCTTCCCTCCTTCCTCCTCCTCCCTTCCCTCCTTCCTCCTTCTCCCTTCCTCCTTGCCTCCCTTCTCTCCTTCCTCCTCCCCCCTTCCCTCCTTCCTCCTTCCCTCCTTCCCGCCTTCCTCCTTCCCCCTTCCCTCCTTCCTCCTCCTCCCTTCCCTCCTTCTCCCTTCCCTCCTTCCCTCCTTCTCCCTTCCCTCCTTCCCCCTTCTCCCTTCTCCCTTCCCTCCTTCTTCCCTCCTTCCCTCCTTCCTCCTCCTCCCTTCCTCCTTCTCCCTTCCCTCCTTCTCCCTTCCCTCCTTCTCCCTTCCCTCCTTCTCCCTTCCTCCTTCTCCCTTCCCTCTTTCCCTCCTTCCCCCTTCCCTCCTTCCTCCTTCCCCCCTTCTCTCCTTCTCCCTTCCCTCCTTTTTCCCTCCTTCCCCCTTCCCCCTTCTCCCTTCCTCCTTCCCCCTTCCCTCCTTCTCCCTTCTCCCTTCCTCCTCCTCCCTTCCCTCCTTCTCCCTTTCCTCCTCCTTCTCCCTTCCCTCCTCCTCCCTTCCTCCTCCTCCCTTCCTCCTCCTCCCTTCCTCCTTCCCCCTTCCTCCTCCTCCCTTCCCTCCTTCTCCCTTTCCTCCTTCTCCCTTCCCTCCTTCCCCCTTCCCTCCTTCCTCCTTCCCTCCTTCCTCCTCCTCCCTTCCCTCCTTCCCTCCTTCCCTCCTTCTCCCTTCCCCTCCCTCACCGCTGGCTCTGCTCCGCCGGCCTCGGCGTAAACAACGGCGAGACGCCGCTGAAAGCAGCGAGTTCTTCTTTTTTGGGTTTTTTTTTTTTCGGTGCTAAAATAGGAAGGCAAAAAAACTGGAAGAAATTAAAAAAACTGGAAAAAAAAAAGCTGGAAGGGAAAAAAAGCTGGAAGGGGAAAAAACTGGAAGGAAAAAAAACTGGAAGAAAAAACTGGGAGAAAAGAAAACTGGAAGGAAAAAACCTGGAAGAAAAAAATGGGAGAAAAAAAATGGAAGAAAGAAAACTAGAAGAAAAAAACTAGAAGAAAGAAAAAAAATGGAAGAAAAAAAACTGGAAGAAAGAATAAAACTGGAAGAAAATTCCAAATTTTTTTTTTTTTGTTTTGGGGGCTTTTTTTGCGCTAAAATAGAGAAGAAAATTCCAGATTTTTTTTTTTTTTTTTGGTGCTAAAATAGGGGAAAAAATCCTTTTTTTAAATTATTATTATTTTTTTTTTTAGGGGGGTTTATTTCTTCTGACGGACACGGGGCAGACGATGATTCATGGGTGGATTTCCCTTCTGATGACAAGTCAGGTCATTTCCTTTGGGGTTTTTGTTCCAGGCTGAAAGAAACCCCAATAATTGACATTAAAAGGAATTAGGGCTCCTGCATATCAAGGCAATTTCTTTTCTATTTTTATTTCCCCCCCCCCTTTTTTTTTTTTTTTTTTTTAAGAAACCCAAAGAATTTCCCAATCCCAAGAAAAATTCCAGCTGGGAGGAAAGGCCTGGAACATTCCTGGAATTCGGCCTGGAAATGCAGAAAAAAAAAAAAAAAAACAAACAAACAAACCAGGAGAGGCTCAAGGAAACCCCAGGAAACAGAAGCTCGGTCTTTAAAAAGTGGGAGCAGCAGGAATTTGGGATATTTACAGAAAATGAGATTTTTTTCCCCTGGTTTTACCTCAGACCTCCCAAGCTCCGGGTCCCTGAGGGCGCTGCTGGGCCCGCACAGGCCCCAGAGTGAACAATAAATAATAATTAATAAATATTCCCGGTTTGGCGTGCCAGGAAGGCTGGAATTTATGGATTTTTTTACTCTTTTTTTTTTTTTTTCAGCAAATTCCCACTGGAAATAAGGGAATTTGGACTCGGTGACATTTGGGTGGCTCTGCTGGCACATCCAGCCAGGGGCTGAGGGGTTTGATCCTTGTGGGATCAAAACTTTGGAATTTCCCTGGATTTAGCATTTCTGGATAAATGAACCCCCTGACATCATCATCATTATTATTATTATCATTATCATCATCATTATAATAATCATCATTATCATCATCATCATCATCATCATCATTATTATCATTATCATTATCATCATCATCATTATAATAATCATCATCATCATTATAATAATCATCATCATCATCATCATTATCATCATTATCATCATCATTATTATTATCATCATCATCATTATCATCATCATCATCATAATTATCATTATCATTATCATTATCATCATCATTATCATCATCATCATCATCATTATCATCATCATTATCATCATCATTATCATTATCATCATCATTATAATAATCATCATTATCATCATAATCATCATCATTATCATCATTATCATAATCATTATCACAATCATCATCATCATTATCATCATCATTATCATCATAATCATCATCATCATTATCATCATCATCATCATCATCATCATCATCATCATTATCATCATCATTATAATAATCATTAATGCTATTATTACAATTAATATCGTTATGACGATGATGATGATGATTATTATTATTAAAGATAAAATATAGTATTTTTTCCCACTGATATCCCGAGGGAAAAATCTGCTTTATAATCTGGATTTTCCAGTAACAAATGAGGAGCGAGTGATGGAGAAATTCCCTGTCCCACATCCCTCAGGGATCAAATCTTTCACCCAGAGCTGTGACAATTGGGGCTCATCCAGCTGGGGAGGGCAGGAGCAGCCAGAAAAATCTGGAATTTTCACATTCCCACTCCCAGAAAAGGCAGCAGTCCCTGTTCTGGCAGTGCAGAGTGAAGGAAAAACACATTACTTATCAGAGGCCTGAGAGGACGTGAATAAAAAAGGGGTTTTGCCAAGGATTCATGAAAAAAAAAGGAGTTTTTTAAGCAGTGGAAAAGTCATAAAAGTGCAGAAAGAAAGAGATGTAATTCCCATGGAATGAAGAGTGGACAGGGTCACTCGCGAGAGACACGGCTGACCAAAATCTGCTTTGTGTGGGGAGCAAAGAGACCCCAAAATCCTCATTTTGTAGGAAAAGGAACCGTGGGATCATGGAATGGCTTGGGTTGGAAGGGCTTTAAAATTCCCATCCATAGATATCAGATTTTATTTCTGTATTTGAAATATATTTTCAATCAATTTTGATGTATTTATTGATCAAATAAATCCACATTAAAAATAAACACCCAAACCAAAGCCTTGAAAGTTCAGTCTCCAGGGAATTCTGGGTTTCTAAGTGTTGAGTGGCCCAAATCCCACCAGTTCTGGAGAGGAAAAAGCAGGTTGGCATTGCTTTGTGCCCTCCAGCCAGTTATTTTTTTTAAATTTAAATCCCATCAGGAGTCATCTGCTGCCTCTGGACAGAGCTCAGCACTTCCAGAATCCCATTTTCTAACCCTATAAACTGCTAAGAATAATAGAGCTACTTTTATATATTGTGGTGCTCACATTCTATATAAAAGTAATCACATTTTCTATTATTTCACAGCCAAATGAACTCACCAAAACCACACTGATGACAAGTCAGGTCATTTCCTTTGGGGTTTTTGCTCCAGGCTGAAAGAAACCCCAATAATTGACATTAAAAGGAATTAAGGCTCCTGCATATCAGGCAATTTTTTTCTATTTTTATTTTTTTCCCCCCCATTTTCATCTTTTTAGAAACCCAAAGGAATTTTTCTTTTGGGTGCAGCAGATTTTTGGGATCAGCTCTGGCCACTGAGAGCAGCAAAGCCCAGCAGAGCTGGTCCCTCCTGCCTTGAGTTGAGCAGTTGGTGGCTCCACGGGCTGAGGTCATTCCCACCTTTATTTTCCTTGGATTCATCTGATTCCTTCCAAAATCCAGCCCTGGATTCCCTGTAAATCAGCTCCAGCACAGGAGCAGAAAACTTTGCTTGTTCCTGTTGAAAAAACCCAAATTCAGAAGGAGCTGATGGGGAAACATCTCCCAGCCTGGAGCAGGGTTATTATTGAAGCTTTACTGATTGCAAAAAAAATCAAAATATGCAGCAGAAAATGTTTATTTGGGGTTTTTTTTTTTGGAGTCTGGGCACTGCCAGGTTCGTTACACCTTTTTTTCCTGCCTGGATTTGACATCACAAATGAGAGGAGCTCACAAACAAACAAGAAAAAGCAAAGCTCCTGCTGCCTGAAAGTTGAAATATTTTCCATTTCTCTGTTTTGAACTGGCCTCTGCCAAGTGAAGGACAAAAGTCAGAAGGAGGAAAATGTTATTTTTCAGCCTTGGAAGGTCAGGTTCTAAAAATAAGTGGAAAACATCTCCGGCCTGGGGCTGGGGTGAGAAGGGTTTCACAGGGGCTCTGATGCATTTCTGGTGTAAAAAAAACCAAATTATAGAGGAGATACAAGGAAAGCCTTCCAAAAACTCCTCATTTTCCTCACAGTCTGGGCTTCCAAAGGCTTCTCTTCCCTGCTTTTAAATGCTTCCAGTCAGGGGGATCCAGGCAGTGAAATCCCCAGTTTTAAGGGATGCTACTCAAGCCCATTCCTCCTTTTTTTTCATTCCCCATGGACTCCAGGAGCAGATTTGGAAAACTTGCAGTGCAATTCCATGCTTTCCTAGGATCCTGGAATCCCAAAAAATCCCATTAAACCTCAATAAATATCAATAAATCCCAATAAATCTCAATAAACCCCAATAAATCTCAATAAACCGCAATAAATCCCAATAAATCTCAATAAACCCCAATAAATCCTAATAAAAATTACGCTTGGAAGCCCAACCTTACTTGAAAGAACCATCCTGGTCCCAAGGTGCCAGTCCCTGTCTTCCTCTGCAAGGTGGCCCAGCCTTGCCATGGCTCAAATTCCATAAATGGGGAAGAAAAGAGCTGGAGAAAGAAAGGACAGAGTGAAAAAAATAGGGGTGAAGTTAAGAAAATTAAGGGTGAAGTTAAAAAAATTAAGGATGAAGTTAAAAAAATTAAGGAAAAAGTGGAAAAATTAAGCATAAAGTTAAGAAAATTAAGGATGGGGTGAAAAAATTAAGGATAAAGTTTAAAAACATAAGGATAAAGTTAAAAAAAATTAAGGATAAATTGCACAATGGAGCTGCCTCCAGGTTTAATTCACTTTGCCACTGATTGAATGGAAAAAAAAAAGCATTGAAGTGATTTTAAAAAGGTCTTTAATGCCTTGATTTCCTGAGGAATTCGGAGTTAGAGACACAAACCAGACTGCAGCAGGCTGGGACTCCTCAAAGCTGAGACAAAGCACAGCCCTCAGTGGATTATTCCATGGATGGGCTGCTCTTCCCACGGATTAATGGATTTATTTCTAATATTTGCATCCCTCTGGGTGTTTATCTCCCATAATCACTGCTGCTACTGCTGTCCATTATTAATTAATTAACTAATTAATGTCGCCAGGTCGTTAGCTCAGCGCTGGCAGCGGCTTTGAGGGGATCCTTTTGGAATCTGTTTGTTGGGATTGTTTTAGCAACGGATGAGATCTGGAAAATCCTGCTTGTGCAGGCTTTTAAAAAAGGATTAAAAAAAAAAAAAGCAGGATTTTTGTGTTGTCTGGGAGCAGAAAGGTGGGCCAGGAAGGAGGATCCTGCCTCCAGCTGCAGTGTCCAGCTCTTTCCATGGAGTATTTTGGGAATTTGCAGATGGAGCATCCGAAGTGGGAAATTCTGGTTTCTTCGCGGGGTTTCTGATGGATCTGCTCCCGGTGAAGTGGCTCAGGCTGGTCTCACTTCAGATCACAGAATTCCAGGCTGCTTTGGGTTGGAAGGACCCCAAATCTCATGGGGACCCTCGAGGTGGGCTGGGGAATGGGGTCACCTGCAGCACATCCCGGGAATCTGCTGGGGAACAGCAGGAGGTGACAGCAGTGACGAGCGCCAGGTCCAAGGGCTGTCCAGACCCAGGGATCCCGGATCACCCTGGACGTGCTCCTGCACTAAACCAGGATCCAGGAGCTCTGCTGGATCCCAAATCTCCGCCGTGCCTCCCAGCTCTGTCAGACATTCCTGGGCCCGCGCTGTGACCCCAAACACCCGAGCCCTGGTGTCAGCAGGGTCCTGTCCTGTGGCAGGCACATTCTTCTCTCTCTCAGGACTTTTCATAGAGCAGCACAGAGGAAAGAAAGAGAAAACAATTTCTATTTCTGCTCCTTGTTTTTCCCATGTGGAATGTGTTTGGAGAATCGTTTACCTGGGGTGATTGCTTGGTTGGATTCTGGTGAGGATTGTTTGAGCTGATGGCCAATCCAACCCACCTGTGGCTGCACTCTCAGAGAGGGGCACGACTTGTTAGTTATAGTAGTTAAGAAAAGTAGGTTTGTAGCTTTAGTATCTCCTTTAGATAGTATATTAATGGAATATAGCATAGTTACAATAAAGAAATCATTCAGCCCGCTGAACTGGAGTCACACATCAGCGTTTCTCCCCACCGGGTTCACCTGCATTTACAATACTGTCCCAGCAGAACACCTGGGATTCATCTGGGCTTGACCAAGCCGAGGCCAGGACCCCAAGGAAGGTGCCCTCTTGGGGTCCGGGTGTCGAGGTGACCCCGAGAGTGTAAAAGTCCTCGTTTCCCAGCCCGAGCAGCCAAAGGAGGAGTCTGGATGTGCAGGGTCGGCTTCTCCAGGTTGTTTATTTTCCCCTTATCCAGAACATTCTCTCTCTGCCCTGCTGAGCTCTGTCCAGCAGGTCGGCCATGGCATTCTGTCTGCCCTCAGGGCGGTGTTCATATTTTATACCAAAACTCCGTGTGCCACGTTTACAGTAACGTGCCAATGTCTGTCATTTCTGTTGGACAGTGTGTCTGTACCTGAAACCAACAGAAAAGTGTCACCATCACAGCAACACATGGAGGGCAAGGAGAAGGAGAAGGAGGTCAGGACACGCCCAAACCCCTCCATCTTGTACCCCTGAACCCCATTCTAAAAAATCCCCAAAATTCTCCTTTTCCACCCTGTGTTAATTCAACTATCACACTACTCAAACTCTTGTGGCTTGTAATTCCTCACACAGAGCTGGCAGCTTTTTCCATGGGCTAAAATGGAAGCCACAGGTGTTTGTGACTTGGTGCCAAGGTCTGCGAGCCCCCTGGCAGGGACAGAGGGTGACAAATCCCAGGGGAGGCTGGGGTCAGCAGGAGCTGTGTCCCATCCTCCCCAGGAAGGAGCCCTGCAGATGGAGGTGGGAATGTGTGAATGTGGGAATGTGCCCAGAGCCACCCAGCACCCATCCATGGCGCAATCCCTGCCCCCAGGAGGGCGCTGAATTTTTTCCTCACATTTTTTCCTTCGCTATTCACGGCGTTTTCTAGCAGGGATAATAAAAGATTTCGAGCTCTGGATTAGGCTCATCGGTAACAATGAGCTCCTCTTCCTCCAGCAGCCAGCGGGAGCTCAGACACGCCGAGGAAACCGGGAATAATTAACTGGAATTGTACTGGAAATCGGGGAAGGCTGAGGGATGTTTTGTCTGAGAGGAGGTGCGAAGTGATGAGAGAGCGAAGCCATCACTGCTTGCTGGGAATTGTTGGGACTTTAATACTCAGATTCTTCAGCTTTTCCCACTAAAGGTCCTTTGGCTGAGATCTCCCTTTCTTTTTTGGGATTTTCTTCTGAAAAACACTTCCCAGAGTCATAATGACAATAACACAGATTTACTGCTCCGTGGTCCCAAAACTCCCTGGGATGGCAGAGCTTAAAAACAAAAGCTCTTCTAAGCAGCCTGGCTTTTCCTTTTCCCCTAAATGATGCATCCCATTGATCTCTGTGGTCAAAGCTCCTGAATTTTGGAACCCAGGGGTCTCCAGGCAGGAGTAAACAGGAATTGGCTCCTCGCAGGCAGGACTGGAAGTGCTCAGGGCTCTGAGATCACGGTGGAGGTGGGCAGACAGCACGTCCACGCTTTAATAGCTTTGGGACCTCTCTTTGGGAGCATTGAGCTGGCTTTGAATGCATCCCAAGAGTTATTAACTCCAGAGGAACATCTGGCACTGAGCCCTGGACAGGCAGAACCCTGGAGCTCAGGGATCCTGGGGATCTCCTCGCTGCTGGAGCTGCCTGCTGGCTGTGGGCTCTGGAGCTGCACAAAATTTCACATTTTGTGTAGGAAAAATGGCATTTTTGTGACCCCAAGGATGGCTCAGATGCAACTCTGGTGTCCTCAGGTTGCTGCCTCCTGGCACAGCTGGGGGCATCCAGGACAGAGCTTCCATCTCTCCTTTCCACAGGGAGGATCCCAAGGAACCTGACAACATTCACCCCTAAAAACAGGGACAGGGACCACAGCCAAATCCAGGGGGACAGGGAAATATTTGGGTTGGAACTCCAGAGAAAATCTTGTTTTTCCCAGGGAGCTGAGGAATGGATCCCCTGGAGATGGAGCTGGGCACAGCCCCCAGGGAAAATGGGGATGAGAAGTGGGGAGCTGGGAATTTCCCAGGAATTGTGGCCACACTGCCCCCAGAGCTGCCCTTTCTGTGGGCATCCCAAGGGAACTCCAGAGATTTTCCATGCCAGGGCTTTTCTTAAGGAAACCTGCCCAAATCTCCTGAATACACAGCAAAAAACCAACTTTTAATTAATTAATTCAAAAGTAATGCCACTTCTCTTGCCTCTTCCTCTCACTGACTACAACAGGGTCTGGGTTTCCCCTCCCAATTTTCCCCTTTTCCATTAAAAAAAAACCCTCAACAAATCCAGCAGGAAGATATCTAGGGTAATTTAACAGCTGGAAAAAGGCAAACCTAGCAATCAGGTCTTTTCAGGACACCAGTGATCAAAGAGGTGCTCTGTACAAATGATTTTGCAGCCAGCTCTTGGCAGGAGACAGAAACCTTTTCCCTGCTGGAAATGAGATTTAAGTTGTAAGGAGAGGAAGAAAGGATCGATCACTGTGTGTTAATTCCCTTTCTCCCAACTGGAAATACTGAGTGGGACAGAGAAAAGGGGGGAAATAAATTGATTATTGAATGTAATATTCTCTGCCTCGTCTCAGGAAAAGATTAGATTCACTTCTATTCACTTAAATTCGGTTTTAATAGGAGTCATTTAACACTTGTGTGAAGAAAAAGGGCTTTTTCTTATATAGGAAATTGGGGGAGAAAACCTTCTGAATTACAATGAGAACTCTCCAGGATAGGTGGGGTTTTTTGCTGTGGAATGGGGAGATTTGTGAAGAACACAAAGAAAAGAGGGATAGAGGAAGCACCAGCAAATTCTCCGTGCTGTTCTTTGAAGTGGTCTCGTTGTCCTTTGGCAAGATGAGAATCTTGAACAAAAAAATTGATTTATTACCAAATTCTTCCTCTTCTGGGGGTGGTGGAGCAGAGCTTTGTCTCGATCCTTTTTGCCTGCCCCCCTTTCAGCTGATATTTCATCCCCAGCACACCAGAAGGAAGTTTTCTTCCTCAAAAACTGCTTTTAATTCCTTTGGGAACTGCTCCCAAAATCCTGAGCACGGAAGGATCCCAGCTCTTGGGGGCTGAGCAGAGAGGGACAATCCCAGGACAGCCCCCGGTGTGTCAGTTCCTCACCCTGTGTCCCCTTCCCAGGGATTTCCTGAGGCATTCCAGAGGTTTTCCAGCAAGGATAATGCTGGCTGTGAGCAGGATGAATGCACAAAGATGCTCTGGGCATGGGCAAGGACAGGGACACCCTCAGGATTCCTCACCCTGTCCTTTGTCTCTCTCCAAAGAAAGATTTCCTCCAATAAAAAGATGAATTTCCAAATAAAAGAAAGAGAGGAAAATACAGAAATAAAAACCTGCAGCAGTTGGGGAACAGTGGGAAACACTTCCATGCAGGAGAATCTTCTCAGTCTGGAGCTGCAGCTCCTTCCTGAAGGTAATTAACGAATGTAAATCAAAACAATTAATTAAAGAGGCTCAAACAAACAGCTGCACTCGTGGAAATGCTCATTTCACCCCCTCATGGCTTCTGGGACAACCACTGGGCTCCCAAATCCATCTTTTTCCTGGCTCCCACCCCTCAGCTCCCCTTATCACCCATCTCTTCTCTCACACACGTTTTATTTTGCTCAACTTTGAGACATTACAGATTCTTGGCCCCATCTGCAAATGGTGCTGCTTTGGACATCCTCGATGAGCTCAGAGGAAAATTCAGCATCATCCAGGCTCTGGGGGTGTTTTGGGGTTTTGGTCACTTCCAGAGAAATGGAAAAACGGCGTGTGCAGGCTCACAAGGGATGGGAAGCTCTCCAGAAAGAAGGAGGATGGAGACTGACCCAAACCTCTGGAGTTTTCCAGAAAATCTCAGCCCCAGAAATCTCCCAGGAATGACCTGGCTCTGGAGAGTGCTGGCAATGCCTTCTCCCGACCCCACCCAGAGTTGAAAAACAGCCTCAAGGGCAAAGCTGCCCTTTTTCCATAATTATGGGCTGTGGAGAGATCCAGAGTCAGCCCTTGCTTCATCGGAACTGCTCTTCCTACCCAAAAATTGCAAGGGCACAGGTTTGGCCTGATTGTGATGGTCCCAAATCCCTTTAATTTGAATTCCAGATGGAGACCACGTCAATTCTCTGCATTTTTGCAGTGTTCCCTGCATAAAATTCCTATTCCTTTTGGCCAGCACAGGGTCAGGTTCTTCCCTGAACCTCCCCTCGAGCCAGAGCACGTTGGGTGCTCATCAACAGCCAGAGAAATACCCACCAGGAGAGAGAATTCCAAGAGCTCTCCCTAAATTCCAGCTGCCTCCTGGACATCTCTGCAGCCTTGGAGTGCTTTCTGCACAAGCCATTCCGGCCTGCACCACTTCTTCCAGGAAAAGCTCACAGGATTCCAGGAACCCCACGCCTCAGGTGGAGAAGTGGGAATGACAAAAGCAACTTTTTCTGCTGGCAGAGTTGAGTGTCCCGGATACAAAAGGCAGCAAAAGCTGCTGAGAGGGCCGAGATTTCCCAAGGAAATCAAATATCCAGGCATGGCTTGGAGAGGAGGACTTCTGGAAAAGAGGAAAGAACAAGCCTAACCCTGTAGACTCAGCAAAATCTGATCTCACAGCCTGAGCTCATTCCTGGCTCCCAGCACAGCGGGAAGAGAAGTTGTTCCTGGGGAGCTCCAAGTCCTAAATCTCCTCCTGAAACAGGAGCTTTTTGTCATTTCCAGCTGCAGGTGCCCCTTCCTCTGCTTGCTTTGTTGGGTTTTTTCACCCCCAGCTGAGGTTTGTGGTGGAACAGGGAACGAAAAAAGGACAAAATGTGCGAGGCTTTATCCAAGGCTGACCAAGCCTCAGCGTTCTATGGCTGGGTTAGTGGGAATTCATTTAAAACCCCATGGAAAGGGCTGATCCTACAGCCTGGCCCGAGGGTGATCCTCCATTTCAGCCCGTGAGGGAGCAACCCCACAAAGCAGTTTTTAGATGGCATTTTTGATGTCCAGATCATAATGGAACAACATCCCTCGGTCGTTCCAGCCTTTTGGCCTCCTCAGGCAAGGAGGTGGATGCAGATTTTGGCTGGATTTGGGTTAAATCCCAGGAGAAGAGCTCAGGATCACTCTGGGATCACAGTTTGGGGTCACAACAATCCTTCAGGCTGTTCCTGTGCTCCAGAATTTGGCTTCTGACTTCCAGACAGAGGAGTGAAAACCCCTGTCCAGGGTTTGAACATCTTCCTCCCCTCCATTTCCTTGGAATCTTCATGCTCACAGAAAATTCCAGGCTTTTTATCCACCTTTCTTCAGGGTTATTCTGATTTGGTTTTCCACCATGACCTTCCACGCTTTGGACTTTCCATTTTGCTGCAGTTCCTCCCCACCCTGGCTGCTGGCCCCGGGCTCTGCTTGCCCAAACTTGAACATTATTTTTCAGCTGAAATGACATCATGGCTGAAGTGCTGTTTAAAATTATTGCTCTCCAGACCTCCCTCACATCCCCTTTTGCAATCCCCTCTTCCAGCAAAGCCGTGCTCTCATCTGGAGCCAGGAAGGGTGGCCCAGAACTGGAATGTCTTGTCCACATCCATTCCAGGACTTCTGCTCTGCCCTCATCCTATAGCCAAAAAAAAAAAAATAATCCAATTGAACATTTCAATTTTTTAATAACACTTGCTAACAACTCCATAAAAATAATTCCGTGTTCTGGGCCCTCTCCACATGACATCAGGCTCATGGATTTCTGGGCCAGGCTCCCGAGGCCGTTTGCAAACTTCTGTTTGCTCATAAATCAAGGCCAGCGGTGCCGTTTTTAGCAAAACCAGCCCCAGTTCAGAGTTTCCAGACTCCTCCATGGGTTTGCTGTGCTGCCACAGGCCGTGCTCAGAATCCAGCAACTCCACCAGGCTCCACGTCCATCAGAGCACCTGTGGCAGCCTCTGCAATGTGAATCCCGGCTCTGCTGGTGACCCTGGAGGGAACAGCATGGAAAAAGTCCTTATCTCTGAATTTCCATGGCCTTTGCAGTGATGATTCCCTCCTGTCCAGCTGGCTGCCCTTCCCAGTGGGAACTCTGCCTCCTCACACAGCCCACGGAGCAGCCAGGAGGCTCCGGTGGCTCTGGAGGAGCGGTTGGGCCCGGGCCAGGGAGGCGCTGAGGTGTTTCCATCACGATCCTCGCCCGGCCTGAGGCGGTGCCAGGGCCCAGCACCACCAGTTTGGGGGGAAGGATCCCTCCCCAGGCTGTGGAACCACGTGGAAAAAGGGAAAAGTCATCATCCTTGGCAAAGGGAGCGGCTGGAAGAGTCCTGAACATCGGTGGGATGAGGGGAAACCTTGCCAGCACGTAGAGGCAGGCCCAGAGTTTAAGGGTCCCTCTGTTTGAGGGTGTTGGTGCCCTCGTGGAATGGGAATGTTCCCCTTTGGGAATGTGGGACAGTCTGGGAGCCCACAGCCCCCTTGATCTCTTCCCAGGCTGTTTGGTGGCATTCCTGGGTTCATTTCCAAGGAACTCCTGACTTCTGGGAAGGCCTCACAAAACTACACTGAGACCATTCACTGCCTGAGGGCAGCCCTGGCTGGATTCCTCCTGAAATCCACAGAATTCTGCAAGGAAAACATTCCTTCCCCTTCCTAAAACCATCCCCCCAGACACGACAAACACAGCTCCTTGGAAGGCCTTCCACGATGGCAAAACAACTGCAACACCCAACACTTTCGGGTTCCCTCAATTCTGCTTGATTTTTGTTCAGCAAAAATGAAAAAGAAACTTCAACTTGATGAAATATCGCCAGTTTTTCCTACAGCTGTGGAAGCATAAGTGACTTTACACTCCTTGTTGTCCAAACTTGGAGTATTTGCAAGGAAAAGATAAGGCCAAGCTGAGCAAATTTAACATCAAAAGGGACTGAAAAGGAAAATTCTTCAGGGATGGAGGCCAGAAAATGAAATTTTCCTGTTTTGGGGTATTTTTGACTGAGGGTGTTTGGTCCTGGAGCCCTCCTGGAAGTCCTGGTGTGGCCAAACACACCTTGGACATGTTGGGACACGCAGCCAAACCCCAATTATTGATTCCGTACACTAAGAGCCAAATTAAGATTTTTCCACAGCAGGAAAGAAAGATTTCCTTGGGAGGATTTATTTTCTAGGCAGAGAATGTAAATATGTTATTCCCTTACACCAAAAGCACAGAAAAAGCCAGGGTGGGACTCCAAAATTCCTGATTTTGAAGTGAATTTTTTTTTTGTTTGACGATACAGACCCAACCTCAGGTTTAACCCTGAGTGTTCTGCCTGCCCCAAAAGTAAAAACCTGCATCAGCACAAAATCTGAGGAGAAATCAGCTGCCACCACATCAAAAACCAGCTAAAACTGCCCACAACCCCAAATTTCCACGGGATAACCTGGAAATTCCCCATTTTCCTCTCTTTTTGGGGAGGATCACCAGCCCCACACACACATCCCAGCCCTGTGGGAAGCCTGGATTTTCCATTACTCCACAATCACCTCCATCTGCCCAGGAAAGCTGCCAGGAATCCCAACAAACAGGGACATTTTGGAGCCCATCAAGAGCTCCACATTTTGTTTTTAAGCTCAGCTCCAACAACATCTGCTTTGGAGAAATCCCTTATTTTTGGTTTTTTTTTTTTTTTTCCCAAGAGCTGTCGATGCCCCTTTGGAAACTGAGGATTTTTAACAATTCTGCTCCTTCCAAAGGCAGCTTTAATAGGGAACAGATCCTCCCAAAGATCTCCTCGAATAAATTCAGGAATTCCAGCATTTTTTCCCTTGGATTTTAGGAACTCTTGGCTTTTTCCTTAGTGAGTTTTATCTTCACATGGTGATTCTGCAGCTAAAAACCTACAAAAGGCACAAGTTCTGCCCATAAAAAGCTTTTTTCCC
Organism: Anomalospiza imberbis; assembly: GCF_031753505.1. Lineage (NCBI taxonomy): Eukaryota > Metazoa > Chordata > Aves > Passeriformes > Viduidae > Anomalospiza > Anomalospiza imberbis. The sequence continues at coordinate 4,939,070 of NC_089707.1, forward strand.
TACATTAATTCCGTGAATCCAGGTCCTGTCCTGTTGTTTCAGCTCTTTTCAAGGAAAGGGAATTTTAACACATTTTTGGAGGGAAGGATTTCAAATTTCCCACTGAAACTCAGTATTTTTAATTCTTATTTTAATATTCAACCCCAATTTATTGGAGTTTATTTATTTCTTTATTGATAGCATCCATTTGGAGCTGGTTTAGAGCACCAAGTTTCATTTCCTTTTCATCTCCTGCTGTTATCTTTTACTATTTATCTTTTATTCTCCGCTATCTTTTAATGCCACTCACCATCCTTAATTTCTGAGAACTTTCTTCATTCAAAATCCCTGGATTTTGGCCAAAATCTTCTCCTCCTTTTCCTTCATGGAGATACATCCCCGTGACTTGGTCTGGGAATATTTATCCCAAATTAAACCTGCAGGTAAAGCAGAATTAATCAGATGCATCACAATTTGCCGAAGGATAAAAGCAAAAAACAAAATCATGAGGAAAAACCCTTTTCTGTGAATCTTCTCCACTGAAATCAGAGCTGGATTTGCATTTCCTGTTGCACTAAAGTTTCTGGTAAATTAAAGACATTCTTACATGTATTTAATAACACTTTTTGGAGATGTCCTTAGCTTCTGAAAGCATTCTGGGCATTAAAGGGCTTGGTAAAAATAAAAAAAAATATATAAAATTAGGTATATACAATAATATAAAATATAAAACTCTAAAAATATAGAAATACAGTAGTGTAGAAATAGAAATGGAAAAATACAAATAGTTATGTAATTATAAAATAAATATATAAATATATAAATATATAAATATATAAATATATAAATATACAAATATACAAATATACAAATATGACCTCTGTGTTCAGCACTCAATGGACTATTTAATGTGATGTTAAAATGCTGTCAAAGAAATGTAAGACTGAAGTCCATAAAGTTATCATTCTTAAAAAAAAAAAGGATTTTTCCTCCCATTTTCCTTTTTTCCAGCATTTTTATCCCAATCCCAGCCTGCCCAGCCAGGGCTGGAAGTGAAGCTTTGCTGCCATTAAGGATGAATCAACTGCAGATCCCGAAAAATCCACTCTGCATTAATTCATTCCAGGGCATTTCAGGACTGGGATTTGTAATTCCACAAGAGCCCACGAAATATTCAATATTTACTTCAGGGGGCTTTATGGGGCCTTTGTTCCATGCAGGAATTTTATGGGATCTGGGATTTCCTGGCATTTGCATCATCAGCTGTTAATTAGTGAAAATTCCCTGGGAATAAACAGAAATACCTCCCCAACCTCCACAAACAAAAAGTCGCTGGGAATAAACAGAAATACCTCCCCAAACCCACAAAATCCTGTGGGATTTGCTGCTCCTGGACGGAACAAAATCCCAGCCAGCTCAACCTCTCCCTGTCCTGACGTTCTAAAGGGAAAAAGCTGAGGAAAATGAGGAAAATCTGGGGGGGAAAAAACCCCATTCGCGTTTCTTACCCGTTATCTGTGAAGATGTTTTAGGATTTTATGGGACGAATTTAGAATTTCAGGGATTTTGGTGGATTTTATGGGAGCTGTAGGAGTGCTGTGATCCCAGAAATTCCCAGACAAAAGGGAAATGTGTTGCTATGATCCCACCTCGAGCTGGTCCTCGGATTCTTTCTTTCCCAGCTCCTTTTGCTTTCCTTCTGTGTCCCTCTCGTGGTAACTCGGGAGAAATGGCCCAGCTGCACTGGAAAAACTCATTCCCAATTTTTTTTTTTCCTATGGGTTTAACCCTTTAAAAAAATAATAAAAAATATCTTATTGGAATTTTATCAGCATTGAGAATATTTTTATTTTAAAAAAACAGATTTTTTTGTTATTCTTTCATTTATTGGTATTCAGGTGGAGTGAAATAAATAAAATTTTAAGGGATTTTCATTTAGGGTTTTTTTTAAGGAAAAAGGGGAGAAAAAGGCAAAACACAGAGACAGAAAATGAAGAAAATGGAGCATTTGGATGAAATTCTTTATTATGAAAGGCACTGGAAGAGATTGGTGTGGATTCTCCATCCCAAGGACAGCTTGGATGGGGCTGGAACAACCTGGGATAGTGGGAGGTGCCCCTGCCCAAGGGAATGGATGGGATTTAAGGTCCCTCCACCCCAAACCATCCTGGAGTTCTGTGATTTTTAAACCCTCTGAGCTCCCTGAGCACTAAATAAAAATATGTGACCAGAGCAGGGCGGAGATAAAGCAATTAATTTGCTTCATCAGCATCCTGGGTGCATTTATTGTCCTTAATAAACATCCTGGGTGCATTTATTGTCCTTAATGAACATCCTGGGTGCATTTATTGCTCTGGGTGGGAGCTTCCCTTGAGCTCCTCCCTCCCCACCTGATCCCTGCTCCACCCTCACTTCCCCCTAACCCGAATTGTTCCATGCCAGGATAAAAATATCCCATTTTCCCCCCGTTTTGGCCAGCCTGGGCTCCATTGGCTGCGCCCCCCTCACGTCATGGAGCTGTTCCAGCCTTATCTCCATGGCTGGGAATTCCTGGAGACCAATCCCATTCCTGCCTTCCCCTCACAGCCCCGAGAGGAGGAGGAGGAGGAGGATGATGATGATGCCAGCAAATCCCAGAGCTGCTGGGCTCTGGAATTCAAATCAGGTTCAAGGAAAGGCCTCTTCTTATTCCCAGGGCTGGGATTTCTCCCCAGCACCTCCAGCTGCTCGGGTTTGTCACTCCTCATCAGCACCTGGGGATAATCACCGGCACGTTTGCACCTCCTGCGAGCAGAAACCATCTTTTAAAACATGAATTCACTCACGTTTCTTCTCTTCCTGTGAATCCCAGCTTCTGATCTGCAGGGGAATGGGGAGCTCAGCAGGGAATTGTGCCAGCTTTTGCCTGTTTGAATTCCATACCGGCTGCACAGCAGTCAAGCCCAGTGAGTCACAGCCTCTCCTCTGCAGCAGCCCGGATTTGAGGGAGAAAACTTGCACGAAACACACAAAAAAAAAAAAAAAAAAATACAGCCTGGCAGCTCTGTAGCCTGGCTGTGCATCCATTTTATCCTTAAAAGCTCCAAAGTGGCCCCCCAGAGCTTCCAGCGTTGCAATGAAGCAAAGTTACCCCGAAATCCACATGCCTCTGCTCTGCGTTGGTATAAAGAGAATTTCAACCTCCAGTTTAAACCAGTTTGGTTTTCCAGCTGCTTTTCCAGTTCCACGCAGGCCGTGGCGGGGGATCTGCAGCTTCAGCACCTCAGACAGCAGCACCGAAGTGTCCCCACCGCCACCCTCAGGGGACAAATCCACCTGGCACTGGCACAGGAGGGACTGTTCCTCACCGTTATTCCCCGAGTTGTGGCAGGAACAGGGAGAGGAACCCGGCAGAGCAGCAGAACTTTGATCCCTTTCCAAGACTTTTGAGGATTCTGTCAAGCAGCCAAACGTTTGGAGTGTGGTGTGTTTATTAATAAATAAAAGTGTTTGCAGCAAGCAGCCACCTGGCTTTGTACTATATATTTTTTTTTTATTTCATACTTTCTCCCCGTTATGCTTTGGTGTGAACAGTTTATTCTGCTTAAAAGTAAGATGAATTCAGTCTCTCTGCAGAAGTGGTGACTCCCGCGTTCTCTGGATTTGTTTTTTTCCCCTCTCCTTTTGCTGCACAATATTCCCAGGACAAGGATGTTTTCCAATCTCCATCTTTTCAGCCCAGCAGCTGCAGATCTGGTACACGTTGTTTCAGGCTGGGCTTTATCCTACACCAAAAGCAAGAATATAAAATCCAAGTTATTTATAAGAGAAGATACATATTTGCATCTGAACGTGGAAGGGAAGAGGGACTGAATATCCAGCCTTTCCCAACACTTAGAAGGGATTTATTGTGTGCTGATCAGACGGAATGAGGGTAAATCCAAAGTTTGGGTTTATTTCAAGGTAGAAATGTGGTGCCCCCTTCTCTGCACGGCCTTGACCTCATGGAATCCCCAGTCCAGCACGCCCAGAGCGGCTCAGCTTTCCCTCAGGGCTGAGGGCTATTACAGGTGTGACAGGAATTACAGCTGGAGCAGGAATTACTGTAATTCCCGATCCTTAATTCCCACTTAACCCCGTGTCCCTCCCGTCACTTCCAAGGGAACGGGCAGAGCTGGCAGCTCATGGTGGGCACAGGTGACCCCACTGTCACCGCAGTGTCCCCATCCCCTCACGAGTGTCCAGTGCCAGCACATTCCTTCAGAGTGACCTCTCCACACCTCAGCCCCTCACGAGTGTCCAGTGCCAGCACATTCCTTCAGAGTGACCTCTCCACACCTCAGCCCCTCACGAGTGTCCAGGGCCACCACGTCCCCTCACAGTGACCTCTCCAGGACCTCAGCCCCTCACGAGTGTCCAGTGCCACCACGTCCCCTCACAGTGACCTGTGCACACCTCAGCCTCTCACGAGTGTCCAGTGCCACCACATTCCCTCAGGGTGACCTCTCCAGGACCTCAGCCCCTCACGAGTGTCCAGGGCCACCACGTCCCCTCAGAATGACCTGTGCACACCTCAGCCCCTCACGAGTGTCCAGGGCCGCCACGTCCCCTCACAGTGACCTCTCCAGGACCTCAGCCCCTCATGTGGGTCCAGTGCCACCACGTCCCCTCAGCCCCTCACGAGTGTCCAGTGCCACCACGTCCCCTCAGCCCCTCACGAGTGTCCAGTGCCACCATGTCCCCTCACAGTGACCTGTGCACACCTCAGCCTCTCACGAGTGTCCAGTGCCACCACGTCCCCTCAGAGTGACTTCTCCACACCTCAGCCCCTCACGAGTGTCCAGTGCCACCACATTCCCTCAGGGTGACCTCTCCAGGACCTCAGCCCCTCACGAGTGTCCAGGGCCGCCACGTCCCCTCACAGTGACCTCTCCAGGACCTCAGCCCCTCATGTGGGTCCAGTGCCACCACGTCCCCTCAGCCCCTCACAAAGTGTCCAGTGCCACCATGTCCCCTCACAGTGACCTGTGCACACCTCAGCCCCTCACATCTGTCCAGTGCCACCACATCCCCTCACAGTGACCTGTGCACACCTCAGCCCCTCATGAGTGTCCAGGGCCACCAGGTCCCCTCACAGTGACTTCTCCACACCTCAGCCCCTCACGAGTGTCCAGTGCCCGCACGTTCCCTCAGAGTGACCTCTCCAGGACCTCAGCCCCTCACATCTGTCCAGTGCCACCACATTCCCTCAGGGTGACCTCTCCAGGACCGCAGCCCCTCCTAAGTGTCCACCATGTCCCCTCAGGGTGACCTGTCCACCCCCTCAGCCCCTCACGAGGGTCCAGTGCCACCACATCCATCTCAGTGACCTCTCCACCACCTCAGCCCCCGCCCCTCACCTCGATGTCCCATTGGCTGCCACAGCCGTCACTCAGAGCCAGGCACCGCCCACCCCATAATATCAAGAACCCATTGGCTGCCAGGGCAGTCACTCAGAGATAAGCCCCGCCCACAAGGTGTGCGACGGTGGGTGGAGCGCCCACTCCCGCCCTCTCACCCTCATTGGCTGCAACTCCCGTCACTCAGAATCAAACACCCCCACCTCGATGGCCCATTGGCGGCCACACCCGTCACTCAGGGCCAAACCCCGCCCCTCCCCACCGCGTGCAGTGGGCGGGCGGGGCGCGCACCCCCCCGCCTCCCCTCCCCCTTCCCCTCAAGCCCCCATTGGCCGCCCCCTCTCCCCCCTCCCCCCGTGTCACTCAGGGGCCAAGCCCCGCCCCTTCCCCATGCGCGCTGCAGGGCGGGCGGGGCGCCCCCGTGCGTGCCGCGTGTGCGTCACCCGCGCCCGCCCGCCGGCCCCTCCCTCCTCCCCGCGCGCGCGCGCGCGCTGCCGCCGGCGCGTCCCCCCCCCCCCCCCCCCCCGCGCGCGCTCCGCGTCACCGCTCACGGGCCTGGCGCGCGGCGGCCGCGGCCGGACGGGCGCTCGGAACCCCGGCCGCACCGGCGCTCGGACGCGGCCCCGCTCCTCTCCCTTCTCCCGCCCCTTGGCGCACCCCCCCCCCCCCCCCACACCGAGGGCCGCCCGGCGAGCCGGCCCGAGCGCGGCGGCGGCGGCGGCGGGTTCGTTTTTGTGTGTGTGTTGGGGCGGCGGGAGGAGGCGGGGGGAGGCGCGCGGCCTGGTGCGCGCGGCGGATCCCGCCGCTCGCGTAGCGCGGCCGCCCGGGCCCCGCTGAGGGGGAGGCCCGGGGTGCGGGGCGGGGAGCCGGGGGCGGCGGGGGCGAAAGCTCCCGGCCCCAGAGGAAACGCCGCCGCCATGAGCGTGGAGGCGTACGGCCCCAGCTCGCAGACCCTCACCTTCCTGGACACCGAGGAGGCCGAGCTGCTCGGCGCCGACACGCAGGGCTCCGAGTTCGAGTTCACCGACTTCACCCTCCCCAGCCAGACCCAGACCCCGCCCGGGCCCGGCCAGGCGGGGCCGGCACAGGGCCAGGGGCCCCCCGGCGCGGGGCAGGGAGCTCCGGGCCCGCTGGAAGCGCAGGTGAGGGGGCCGTGAGGCGGCGGAGGAGCGGGGGGGTCCGGAAGGGGCGGGCGGCGTCGGGCGCCCGGGTCCCCCCCGAGGCGGGCGGGGAGCGGGAGCCCCGGGAGGCGGGATTGCAGCGAGCTGCTGCAGCGAGGAAACTCGCGGCCGGCTGGGCGAGTCGCGATAGTTGTGTCGTTGCGATAGGGAGGGGTGGGGGGGAAAAAAAAAAAAAAAACCCCAAAAAAAAGCCAACTACAAAGCGCCGAGGCTGGGTGTCGGTTCAGGTTCTTTCTCCTTAAAACAGACGCGGGGTTTGGGTGGTGTTTGGTTATGCAAAGTTGGGCGCTGAGGAAATTCGGCTCCTTGGCTTCCCCTCGCTACACTGCGCTTTAATTCCTTCTTGTTATTACTATGAGTGTTAATTTTTTTGATTTCAGTTTCCACTTTCTGTGCTGCACGGCTGTTGGGCTGGTTTGTTTGGGGGTTGTGTGGCAGGGGCAGGCCTGAGATGTGTTCCGAGCTCTGGGTCCTCCTGCCTTAAAAGCAGGTTTTAGTTTTGGTGGGTTTTTTTTGTTTTTTTTTTTTTTAATTATTATTTTTGCAGTTGGTACCTAAAAGAGAATGACATTGTATTTATTTGGCAATTGACAACTCGTAGGCAGGGGAGGAATTAGGATTACAGCTGACAAGAAGTGCAGCAAATGAAGGTAACAATCCCAGTGTGCCCCTAGTAAACAACAAAACCACCGAAGAACTCTCCCGTATTTTTAAAAAAGCCACACTTTCCTCCAGTCTGAAGATCGTGGAGTATTCAGGTGCCTCACAGAAATCCCATTACTAACCATTAAATGCTTGCACATCAGCCACGTGTTAAGGGGCGAGTTTAAAGAGGAGTTGAGAGTTTTAGGTGAGTTTTTATGCCCAAACCAAGCATCCTGGACCTGGTTTTTGTCCTTTTCTTTGCAAAAGCTGCCCCGGGTGGGTGTGTGAGTGCAGCACAGTGGGAGCAGGGAGCACATCCAGCTCCACAGGTGTGCAGGGCAGGACTGAGCGAGGCTTTCTCCTGTCCTGGGCCTCCATCCCAGCACAAATTAAATCAGTTTTCGTGCCTGAAAGTGCTCGGTGATGGGATGTGCTCAGGTCACTGTGTTTGTGAGTCACAGAGCTCAGAGCTGTTGGGTTATTTTCTGTTTATTTGCAGCTTTTGGATTTGGTAGAATTGATCCAGTTTGAGCATCGAGAGATCAGAATTATTTTCTACCTGCAGTAAAATCTCTGCGTGCATACATCAAAAGAGAATTTTAATCACATTTAATTTTAAACCTTTTAATAGGTTGTGATCACTCCAGAGCTCCCAGTAGGGAATTTGTGGCCAAGGAGAAGAAAAACCACCCCAAAATCAGCCTCATAAGCAGAAAGTCCAGACAAGAGGATAATTAATTGGCTTTTTTTTTTTTTTTTGTCTAAACATGTTTGAAAAACCTTTGAAGTCAAAGTGAAAAAAAAAGTAATAAAAGCTTTGGAGAGCACCTTCAGGTACTGGTCTTGTCTCCTGGCTAAAGGGAAGGGGTTTTATGTTGATTTTTTTAAAAAATCAGGATGGTTTTGAGTTTCTGCAATCTTTTGTGGTCGTGCTGCTGCTCATTTTGACGTTAGAAATGTCATTTCTGGGGAGGGACTCTCAGAGGTGGAACAGGCCCCGTTTCCTCCTGAGTGAAGTAAAACAAAGCCCAGGCTCTGCTCAGACCTGCCCCTCTCAGTGGGCTCAGGGCTGATAAAATCACAAAATCTGGGGTTTTTTAAAGGTTCTGGGCAGAATTTTTGCTGCCCTCACCCGGTAATTGAAGTTTGTTGTTCCTTTTGGCAGGAGGCATCTTAAATAATGACTTCTGCAACTGATCAGGTTTTGCTTAATGAAATATTAGCCCTGTGATTATAATTAAAGCTAATTAAGTAAATAATTTTATTTGGAGCTGAGGAGTATTGGAGGTGGAAACTTTTGCTCTGCTGTCTCTGGGGTCTTTTTAAAAAGATGAGTTGAGCAGTGCAGGGCACTTCATTTCTTAGGAAAAACTTCCTTTCCCAATATATTTAATTAATAGTTTAATAGTGTTGCAACTGATTAGTGGTCAATTGCCAAAAGTAGGTGTAGAGCGCAAACATTTTCTACAGAAAATTCTATTTCCATTGCTTCCTAGAATTAAAGAAACACAAGAATCGATTTTCTGAAGTGTTTTAAGAGGAATTTAAAATACTCACAGCAGCTGTGGCTGCCCCTGGATCCCTGAAGTGTCCAAGGAGCACCCCGGGATCATGGAAGGTGCCCCTGGCTGGGCTTTAGGGTCCCTTCCCACCCCAGACCATCCCGGGATTCTCTGGAATTCTCATTCCTGCCTCTTTTTGCACTGCTGCGGGTGGGATTTGGCTGCTGGGACCCTCGGTGGGGATGGGCTCAGCGAGGCTGGGGCAGCTCGGAGCTTGGCGGTCTGGCCTAGGGAGGCTGGGTTTAATTTGCAGTGCTAACAAAGGCTGTTTTGTCCGGGCCAGACGAGTCCTTGTTGCTCAGGTCCCATCTGGAAGCGCCGCTCCCTCCCAGGGGCGAGGCTTTCCCCAGCTTCCTCCTGGGGAAAGGGAAAGCAAATCGCCCTCACCCGGGCATCCCAGCAAAGCCCTGGAGGGAAAATCCCACACAGCAGCAGCTGCCTTTGCCACCCGACCCCAAAAATGTGGGGTTTGGGGGGATTCCCTGAGCTGGGGGCGTTGTGGGGGTGACATCCACCAGCAGGATGGTGCTGAAGCCTCGGTGCAGGACTCCTCTAGCAGAATACCTGCTGGAGTTAAAGTGCAGTCACAGTTCTTGCTGCAGCTTGAAATGCAGCACTTGAAAGCAGAGCTGGCTGAGGAGGCTGCAGGTGTGCTCACCTGGAGCTCTGCTCCTGGCCTGGCTGGGTGTGGGAGCTGGCAGCAGGAGTGGAGAGGGGAATATTCTGTTAGCACTGATCCGGGACTCACAGGCAGCAGGATCCCAGAATCCTGGCATGATTTGGGTTGGAAAACCTTAAATCTTAAAAGTCCCAGAGGCAGGGACACCTCCACTGTCCCAGGGTGCTCCAAACCCTGTCCAACCTGGCCTTGGGCACTTCCAGGGGCAGCCACAGCTTCTCTGGGAATTCCATCCCAGCCCCTCCCCACCCTCCCAGCCAGGAGGGTGGGATATTCCTTCCCAGTGTCCCACCCAGATTCCCCTTTCCCTTTGAAGCCGTTCCCCGTGTTGGGATTCCAGTCCTTGTCCCAAATCCCTCTCCAGTCCTTGTCCCAAATCCCTCTCCAGCTCTCCTGGAGCCCCTTTAGGCTCTGGAAGTGGCTCCAAGGTCTCCCTGGAGCTTCCCTCCTCCAGCCTGGCCTTGAATCCCCACAGGGAACAATTCCTTCCCAAAATCCCACCCATCCCTGCCCTCTGGCAGTGGAAGCCATTCCCTGTGTCCTGTCCCCCCATCCCTTGTCCCCAGTCCCTCTCCAGCTCTCCTGGATCCCTCAGGGACTGGAAGCCTGGTGACATCCTAACACCACCTTGTCACCTCCTTCATGGAATCAGGGACTCCCAGAGTGCTGGGAAGGACCTTAAATCCCATCCCATCCCATCCCATCCCACCCCTGCAGGGACACCTCCACTGTCCCATGCTGCTCCAAACCCCATCCAGGCTGTCCTGGGGCACTTCCAGGGATGGAGCAGCCACAGCTTCCCCGTCCCCCGCTGGTTTCTGTCCCTTAGCTCGGTCCCTGGCCCTTGTTTTGTCTCCCAGGGAATATTTTGGAGGCCAGAGGAGCGAGGCAGGCCCGGCAGTTTTTGGGAGTAGTTTTGTGGCACCTCTCAGTGCTCAGCCCGGAGCTGCCAAACTCGCTGTGCCAGAAGTTGCAGCCAACATTTTTTCAAGCAGAGCCGTGGCCCCCCTGCCACCCCAGCTGCCCGTGCCAGGTTTTTAATCCAGTGCACACAGGCTGACATCACAGGAGGGTTTGGAACAATCACTTCCTCATCCAGAGCCTGCCAAGGGCTGGGGCTGCACTTCACAGCACAGGTGACATCACTGCTGCCTCCCCGAGGGCTGGGACAGCACAGCCACTCCTGCCCTTGACATTTCTTCCTTTTCTGCCTTAAAAAAATCCCAAACCAGACCCAAACTTTACTGCTTTTTTCTTTTTTTTTTTTTTTTTAACAGGAGGGCAGTTTTTTATGAGCACCCAAAAAATGTATTAAAATCAACCAGCCTTCAAGTAATGCATTGTGGGGTAGAAATGCCTGGGAATGCTTGTAAGGAGTTCAGATAAAGTCCAGGCTTTGGAATCCCACCTGTGCCAGATCAGGCCTTACTTATCTTTTCTAAAATGGCTCTATCAATCGGAAATGGATTTTTGAAGTGGATTTTTACCTGCTGACAGTGATTTGAAGTGGATATTTATCTGTGCAGAGTCTGTTCCACAGCGAGCTGATGGGATTTGCCCTCACCCCAGTAACGGAGTTGTGCTGCTGCTGCTGCTCCTTCCGTGGGATTTGATTCTTTTTTCCATCTTCCCTTTTGCACTTTCGGTTCCTTTGGGCTGATCGCTTCTATTAAAAGGCAGAGCTTGCAGATAACACCAATAAAAGTCAGCCCGTTTATTTATTTTATTTAAATGCTCCTCATTTCATTTGCAGAGCTGGAAACGGAGCTGGTGGCTTTGAGGGCAGGTCCTGATGGCTCAGGGCAAGTGGGAGGTTGGCTTGGGACTTTAACTCTTGCAATTGGCTGTTAAATTTTTAATGTGGATCTCTCTAAATGAGAAATAAGCTCAGTTTGCTTCATTACAGCGTGAAGAGGACAACTTTTTAGTTTATTTTTTGATTTCTTTTACTAAAGGTATTGTGTTCTCCCTGGAAGCAGCTTTCTGTCAGAATTAAGTTGCACCTCCCAGATAAATTGCATTAAATCTAAGTTGTTCAAATATTATTTCAGAGACAAAGGCCTTGAGTGATTTTTGTTCTATTTGGCTGTTTAAAATTTATAAATAAATCTTAACTTTACAAACATTGGTGGGGGGTGTTAATTATCCCTTTGATAGGGAAATGACCCCAGCACTCCCCTCAGATGTGTTGTGAATATTCCAGTCACTTTCGTGGCTCCTTTCCCGCATTTTCCACTCAAAATTAACATGGATTAAGAGAAACTTATCCCTGTTCAGCTTTTGGTGGGAACTTGGCTAAAGAAGGCAGAGAATAAACCAAATATTGGGGTCTTTCCCAACTCAGTATTGAGGTTCTAAAGCCCCTCAGGGCTGGAGAAATTAAACCAGGACTCCTGGGAAGCCCAAGGGGCAGCACCTGCAGTGGCCCTGCCAAAATCCCAGCGTGACATCTGCACCTCCTGGTGGCAAAAGTGCCAAAAAATGGAGTTATTTTTATCAGGAGAAAGGCTGGGGGTGGGAAAGTTGCTGAGACAGCACCAAATGTTGCAGAATTCCATGGCTCTGGCAGTCCGTGGTGGATACAGGAAGGGGTAGGGGAAATTCCTGTTCCCAGGTAGATCCCTGGAATAAAAAGAAGGGTGAGAAAACAGCTGCTGGAATTGTTGAAACAGAATTTTGTTCTGTAAGGCTGTGGGAAAATGGGACTGCAGAAAAGCAATCTCCTTGTTTTCCTGCTTATCAGTTGGAGTTTAAATAATCCTGTGAAACAGGAGGTGATGGAGCAAGTATTGATTGTGGGATTGTATGGAAAAATACAATCTGCAGGAAAGCAATCTCCTCCTGGAAACTTTATTCCAACTTATCAGTTGGAGTTGAAATAATCCTGGAGAGCAGGAGCTGCTGAAGCAAATCGTGGTTGTATAATGGCTGTGTATATAATGCTCTTGGCAGCAGTTTCCTGTGGAGGCTTTTCAGTGCCACACAAGATTTTTGGGGCTCATTTTGGGTGTGCACCCCAATTCCAGGTGAATGGTCCCGATGGGATCCTGCAGAATGGAGCAGTGGATGAGAACGTGGCCAAGACCAGCCAGCTCCTGGCAGAGCTCAACTTCGAGGAGGATGAGGAGGACACTTACTACACCAAGGATCTCCCTGTGCACGCCTGCAGGTGAGGGTTCCAGGAGGGAAAGGGATTTTGGGAACAGCTCCCTGTGCTGCTCTTGGAGTTCTTGTACAGGTTTGGAGCTGCCACGTCCACTTTGGGCCAGCTCGGAGCTCCCTGGGGGATAAACTCCAGGCTCAGCCACCCCGGTGATGGGGAGTTTTAAAATATTTGTGACTCACAGCAGAAATCTGGCTCCTGTTTGATGATTCTCCCAGCACTGATGTTCCCCAGTTTCCTCTTGCCCTTGTTTTTGTGCCCTGTAAATCCAGTTAGAGCTTGGATTTGGATTTTCCTCTCAGCAGTAACCGATCACTTGCTGGTTTTCCCTTTGGAATTGCAGTTACTGTGGCATCCACGACCCTGCCTGTGTGGTTTACTGCAACACCAGCAAGAAATGGTTCTGCAACGGGCGTGGAAACACCTCTGGCAGGTAAGTGATGAAATCCTGGAAGTCAAAAAGTCAACTTTGTACCCATTTCCTCCTCTTTCACTCTCAGAGCACCCACGTATCGGTGTTGGAATCCCCGACGTGGGAAGAATGATGTGCAGGACTCTAATGATTTCAGAGGGCTAATTAATTACTTTATTAAGCTATATTATTCTATAACTCTATTACACTAACAAGAACTAACTAAGTAGTTAACTAGTGACTTTCTCCTGAGAGTCTGGACACACACGTGGATCTAATTGGTCAATGAATCTAAACACCCATCACCAGAATTAAATTAAGTAATCACCTTGGGTAAACAATCCCTGTACCACATTCTACATGGGCACAAACGCAGGAGTAGTGGATGGGATAAGAATTGTTCTGATTCTCTTTTCTCAGCTTCTCTCAGGAGAAATCCTGAGAAAGCTGAGTCTCCCTCTGTTCAGAGGGCATGTGAATAGCACACCCATGCACTGAGAAATGTTCCCAGCATGGGTGGAAAGAGGCAGATCCTACCAGTGTGTGCCACAATAAATAGATTTATCAGTGTTCTAATAATTGCTAACACGCTGGAATCCCGGATGCTGAGAATTTTAAACTTTCTGTGCTTAAAGGCACAGCCCCACAGGAGAACACTGCATTTGGCCTGAGATCATGGAACAGGCTTTTAAAATTGGTTAATAGCACTGGGGTTACGGGTGTGGAGTCGGTTAGAGGTGTGTAATATCACAGGGTGGAAAACTTAGAGTTTGGGATTTTAGAATACAGAAATAAATATGGGGCAAGATGGAGGTTTTAGGGTGGAGGCAGGTTGTTCTTCTTCACCTTCTTCTTCCTTCTTCTCCGTGGGTTTGGGTGTTTTGTGATTGGACAGAAAAGTCCACATTGCGGGCTTCGGGGAATCAGTTATTGGGTTAAAAGGGAAAATAATCTAGGTGTCCTTCCTTAATTGGATAGTTTAGTTTTAAATAGACCTTGTACCAAGAGTTAGTTAGCCATTTTGTGCCTTGCTACTGAACAAGCTGCTGAACTCAGGGTGGTGAGAGATAAAGAAACAAACAAAGATAAGAAACAATAAACACCTGAGTCCCAACGTGAACACACCTTCTCGAGTGCCTTCAATCCCAACACACATGCTTGTGGTGTGAAACTGCTGCACATCTGTGCTGTTTGCTTGCAGCCACATCGTGAACCACCTGGTGAGAGCCAAGTGCAAGGAGGTGACTCTGCACAAGGATGGGCCCCTGGGAGAGACCGTCCTGGAGTGCTACAACTGCGGCTGCCGCAACGTCTTCCTGCTGGGCTTCATCCCAGCCAAGGCTGACTCCGTGGTGGTTCTGCTGTGCAGGTGAGAGAAGGCTCTGCTGCCAGCTCTCTTCAGCATCTGGCTTTCCGAAAAGCAGCCCTTGCTTTCGGTTTGGCCCAAAATATGTTCTGGTCTGCCACCCTTGTTCCTTCAGGTGGTCGCACGGAGTTCAGGGGTGCAGATGGGTAATGCAGCAAAGGGAGTTCTGTTATGCTGGGCAAACATCTTAGTTCTGTAGAAAAGTTTTTTTTTTTTTTCCTGAATTCTGCATTCCTTAATGGAAGAAAGGTGTTTTTCCCTCTTTTTTGAGCTTTGGAAGAGGCACAGCTCCTCTCAGGAAGTGACTCTGGAGCCATGGAACAGTGACTCTCACTCAGGGTGTTTTTCTCTCAGCTCACAGAGTCATTTGAGGCCACAATAAATCAGAAATTGTTCTGACAGGCTCAGTCAGAACTCAAAATTTATAATTGTGTGTGTTTTAATTCAGTGCTGTCACTGTGTGTTTGCCAGTAGAAATTGTATTTCTGTGGAGGAAGTTCTGTTTGGGAAATAACATCTTTTTTGGTCTGTGTGTGCACAATCTTCATGGATCATAACCACCTCCAAAGGTGTCATATTTAATATTTTAAATGCATTTTCAGTCCTGGAAACACCCAAGCAACACTTCTCACAATACTGACATAAGAACTGAAAAAGGAGTTTTCCCAGCAGACTGGGGTTGTGTTGCTTGGATTTGCCCTGGTTTTTGAGCAGTTTCAGGAGCACACCAGCCCTGTTTTCACCCTCCACACCAGCCTGTCCCTCATTCTTGTCTAATCTCACAACTCCTGGCTGTGTTTTGGTCCTGCAGGCAGCCATGTGCCAGCCAGAGCAGCTTGAAGGACATCAACTGGGACAGTTCCCAGTGGCAGCCCCTGATCCAGGACCGCTGCTTCCTCTCCTGGCTGGTGAAGATCCCCTCGGAGCAGGAGCAGCTCCGGGCCCGGCAGATCACAGCCCAGCAGATCAACAAACTGGAGGAGCTCTGGAAGGTACAGCCTGAATTTTTCAGGGTTTATTTTACCAGTTCTGAGTTTTTTTTTTTTTTTTTTGAAGGGAGGACGAGACTTTTAGGAGCTCTGGAAGGTGCAGCCTGAATTTTTCAGGGTTTATTTTACCAGTTCTGAGGTGTTTTTGAAGGGAGGACGAGACTTTTAGGGGCTCTGGAAGGTGCAGCCTGAATTTTTCAGGGTTTATTTTACCAGTTCTGAGGTGTTTTTTTGAAGGGAGGACGAGACTTTTAGGAGCTCTGGAAGGCAGAAATCACACAAGGTTTAAATCCTGCAGTGCCACAGGGAATTGGTCAGAGGATTCGGGAAATTGTTGAAGGCTTCACCAAGCTGAAAACCAACTTTCCTTGCTCATATCAAGATTTCCAAATATTTCTGCTTTATGTGATGCCCAGCAGAGCGGAGAGTTGTTGCTTAATTCAGTTATGGGTTTTTTTCAGAGGTTTTTTGTGCATCCTTTAAAATTTAAACTGGGTTTAATACTATTTGTAATGCCCTGGTGCAGCTTTAAGGGTGGTTCCACCTTGATATCACTCCCTGAATCAGTAAAACACAGTTTTACCAGTCCTGCTGCCAATTTTTATACTTCAAACTGTGAAACAAAACATCTCTGCTTTAATTTCCAGGAAAATCCATCTGCAACCCTCGAGGACTTGGAAAAACCTGGCGTTGATGAGGAACCCCAGCATGTCCTGCTTAGATATGAAGATGCTTATCAATACCAAAATATATTTGGTCCTCTGGTCAAGCTTGAGGCAGATTATGACAAGAAACTCAAGGAATCTCAGGTAAAATGTGTGAGATTTGCCTTTTGAGGGACTCCTGACCAGTGCTGGCGTCTAACATGGAATCACAGCACAAAAGGAAGCCTTGAGTGCAATAAATAAATATTTGAATTGCTGTGGTGTAGCAGCACTGGGATGTCAGCACTGATGGTGCTGTGTGATAGCAGGGAGAGGAGAGGAAAATCCTCACACGAGGGGATTTAAGAGATTGAAACAATTGGGAACTTCTCACCTCTTCTGTGTTCAAGTTTTCCTTTCCAAAAACCACCTTCTCTCCCAGAAGTGCAGCTGTTTGTTAACCCTCAGAAGCTGCAGTTCCCTGGCAGGGAAATGGGAGTTCTGAGAGCTCCTGGGAGCATTTAATGGGTGTTTGAAGTGGGGGAGAATGACACAGCTGGTGAGCAGGACTTTGTTTCTCATCATTAACTCTCAGAACAGAATTCACCTTCTGCAGGTGCTGTGAACTCAGCCACAGGAATAAATACAGATTTCTGTGACATTGGAACAGCAAGTTTTGTAATTTCTGCACTATTTTGAAGCACAGGACTGTGGTGGTTGGCAAACAGCCCTTCAAGAAAATAATAGATGATCTTTTTTTCCCCTCAGACCCAAGATAACATCACAGTCAGGTGGGACCTGGGCTTGAACAAGAAGAGAATTGCTTATTTCACTTTGCCAAAGACTGATTCAGGTAAGGACACCCGGACTGTCTCTTTGTCGGGGTTTTTTGCTGCCTTCTGAATAAAACCAGCGTTCAGAGCACTCTGAGGCTGGCCTGGGGTGGCTCTGGAAGGTTTTGTGGTTGTTCAGAGCTTTTTTTCCCCCCTTCCTTTGCAGACATGCGCCTCATGCAAGGAGATGAGATCTGCCTGAGGTACAAGGGAGACCTGGCCCCCCTCTGGAAAGGAATCGGGCACGTGATCAAAGTTCCTGATAGTATCCTTTACTTAGGGAGCCCTCAGCAGGGCCAGGCCAAAGCTGGAGTCATTAACAAGTCATTAATTATATCCAAAAGTAATTCTCTGCTAATTTAAAATCTCTTGGTGGGGAGTGGGGGGCGGGGCTCTGCTGAAGAAAATCACCAAAATGGGGGAGAATAAAATTCAAATTTTTGCTCGAAATTACTACTTAACGAGGTTCTACAGATTATGGTGATGAGATAGCCATCGAGCTGAGGAGCAGCGTGGGAGCTCCCGTGGAGGTCACTCACAACTTCCAGGTGGATTTTGTGTGGAAATCCACTTCCTTTGACAGGTACTGAGGCAGCTCCTCACAGCTTGGCAGGCACTGGATGCACTCGGTGCAGATTTTTTGTTCTTTGCCTTCACTGAGTGCTTTTCCACCAAAAAATTTGTCTTGGTTTGGCACCACCCATCAGAGATCTCAGTGTGTGGTCAACACCTGGTACCTGGTTCAGAGAGGCTAGAAATTGGATTAATGGCATGAAATGGCCAATTTTTCTCATTTTGAAGGGTTTGTTGCAAAGCTATCAAAGGGAGGAATGTACCTTCTCTTTAGTAATACTTGAAACATAAGAAGAAAAACAATTTTATAGTTGAGCTTCCTGAAATTGCTTTAAACAGTTAAAATACCAAAATTTGGCTGTGGGGCCCACTGGCTTCAGCCAAGTCTGTGTTAGGTAAGACAGGGGTTGGCTTCTTGTCCTATTATTAGAATTTCCTATTAGTAGTATATCCTATTATTATTATCATCTCCTCTTATCCTATTATTTTCTTCATTATGGCTGCAAATTTTCTTCAAATCTTGCCCCTAAATTCCTGTCACAGGTTCTTGCACCTCAAGTTACCGTCCCAGATCCTGTCACCAAAGCTGATGTTCCTCTCCACATTTTTCTGGGATGTTCACGTGGGGAAAAAGCAAAATCTGTGTTCTCAGGGTGTAATTTCTGTGATTTTAATTCTGTCAATAAGTGTTGGCCCTTGTTCTCTTTCCCATTTGTGTCTGATACCTGGTGTAGGACACCTGCGGGTGCTTCACGCTGATCTTTAGGAATAATTTTCCTGCTTTTCCTTCATTTCAGGATGCAGAGTGCTCTGAAAACGTTTGCAGTGGACGAGACCTCGGTGTCTGGGTACATTTACCACAAACTGCTGGGCCACGAGGTGGAAGATGTCATCATCAAATGCCAGCTGCCAAAGCGCTTCACAGCCCAGGGGCTCCCTGATCTCAACCACTCTCAGGTAACCTCATCTCCTCCCACTGCTCAGGGTGACACAAAGGATTTATAAACAGAGGTTAAACAACTTCAGTCCTGTGCTGGGAATGTTAAATAGCAATAAAACTTAATTTTTATTTTTTTTTTTTAGGTTTATGCTGTCAAGACCGTCCTGCAGCGTCCTCTGAGCCTTATCCAGGGTCCCCCTGGCACTGGGAAAACAGTGACATCAGCCACCATCGTGTATCACCTGGCCAGGCAGGGCAATGGGTGAGAGCTGCTCTCTCTGAGCCTTTATGGATGAGGTTGATTCATGCAAAGAATCACCTTGATTTTAAAAGCAAAAATCATGTGTGTCATTGAACTGTGTTTTCTGGGGAGACTTGGGCTCGTTGCACAAAACACCCTTCCCCAGCATATTTTTAGGGGATATGTTACTACTTACATTTTATTGCACATCTAGTGGAAAAATATTCCAGTTTATTGAGATTTTTGGCTGATTTTTGGCTGACTTTCCCAGGCCTGTGCTGGTGTGTGCCCCCAGCAACATCGCTGTGGATCAGCTGACGGAGAAGATCCACCAGACTGGCCTCAAGGTGGTTCGTCTGTGTGCCAAGAGCCGCGAGGCCATCGACTCCCCCGTGTCCTTCCTGGCCCTGCACAACCAGATCAGGAACATGGACAGGTGAGGAATGAGGAAAAAACCTCAATTTTTGGTGTTCACGATGGGCACAGCTGAGGGATGTTGTCACCGCAGCACTGCTGTTTGCTTGATGGGATTATTTTGCTTTACTTAAAAATCACTGTCACTGCAGTCCTACAAAGTTGGTTGGGCTGTAAAGCAAAATTCCTGGGTTTTTTTTCAGCATGCCAGAGCTTCAGAAGCTGCAGCAGCTCAAGGATGAGACTGGAGAACTTTCCTCTGCTGATGAGAAGCGTTACCGGGCGCTGAAGCGCACGGCGGAGCGGGAGCTGCTGATGGTGAGGGCCCGGGGCTGCCACCCTTAAATCCCTGCTGCCACCCCCGAATCCCCAGGGCTGCCACCCCAAATCCCTGTGACCACTCCAAATCCCCAGGGCTGCCCCCTCAAATCCCCAGGGCTACCACCCCAAATCCCTGCTGCCACCCCTAAATCCTCAGGGCTGCCACCCCTAAATCCCCAGGGCTTGCCACCCCAAATCCCTGTGACCACTCCAAATCCCCAGGGATGCCCCCTCAAATCCCCAGGGCTGCCACCCCTAAATCCCTGCTGCCACCCCTAAATCCCTGCTGCCACCCCTAAATCCCTGCTGCCACCCCCGAATCCCTGCTGCCGCCCCCAAATCCCCAGGGCTGCCACCCCAAATCCCTGTGACCACTCTGAATCCCCAGGGCTGCCACCCTGAATCCCTGTGACCACCCCAAATCCCCAGGGCTGCCACCCCCAAATCCCCAGGGCTGCCACCCCAAATCCCTGTGACCACCCCAAATCCCCAGGGCTGCCACCCCAAATCCCCAGGGCTGCCACCCCAAATCCCTGCTGCCACCCCAAATCCCTGTGACCACCCCAAATCCCCAGGGCTGCCACCCCAAATCCCTGTGACCACCCCGAATCCCCAGGGCTGCCACCCCAAATCCCTGTGACCACCCCGAATCCCCAGGGCTGCCACCCCAAATCCCTGTGACCACTCTGAATCCCCAGGGCTGCCACCCCCGAATCCCCAGGGCTGCCACCCCCGAATCCCCAGGGCTGCCACCCCTGAATCCCCAGGGCTGCCACCCCAAATCCCCAGGGCTGCCACCCCAAATCCCTGCTGCCACCCCTGAATCCCTGTGACCACCCCGAATCCCCGCTGCCACCCCAAATCCCTGCTGCCACCCCTGAATCCCTGTGACCACCCCAAATCCCCAGGGCTGCCACCCCTAAATCCCTGCTGCCACCCCCGAATCCCCAGGGCTGCCACCCCTGAATCCTTGTGACCACCCCGAATCCCCGCTGCCACCCCAAATGGCTGCCCTCCGTCGCAGTGCTGCCCCCCTGATCCCGCTGCTGCCACCCCCGTGCTGCCCCCATCCCCGTGCTGATCCTGCTCCCTGCCTGTCCCAGAACGCTGATGTGATCTGCTGCACCTGTGTGGGGGCTGGAGATCCCAGACTGGCCAAGATGCAGTTCCGCTCCATCCTCATCGACGAGAGCACGCAGGCCACCGAGCCCGAGTGCATGGTGCCCGTGGTCCTGGGGGCAAAGCAGGTAAACCTTTGGATTCCCTAAAAAACGACTTTGGAAACACAGCAGGAGGTAGCACTGAGCAGCCACATTCCCAGGGCAGGCACACAACGTTTTTGCTTTTCTATAGCATAAACTTACCTGACTTCATTTTGGGGTCAGCCCTGTTCATTTTGGGGTCAGTCCTGTTCATTTGGGGTCAGCCCTGTTCATTTTGGGGTCAGTCCTGTTCATTTTGGGGTCAGTCCTGTTCATTTTGGGGTCAGTCCTGTTCATTTTGGGGTTAGCCCTGTTCATTTTGGGGTCAGCCCTGTTCATTCTGAGGCTAGCCTCATTCATTTTGGGGTCAGCCCTGTTCATTCTGAGGCTAGCCCCATTCATTTTGGGGTCAGCCCTGTTCATTCTGAGGCTAGCCTCATTCATTTTGGTGTCAGCCCTGTTCATTTTGGGGTTAGTCCTGTTCATTTGGGGTCAGTCCTGTTCATTTTGGTGTCAGCCCTGTTCATTTTGGGGTCGGCCCTGCTAGTTTCTGTTCCATGGCCTGGAAGGTGTTGGTGCTGTTGGAACAATCTGGAGAGTGATCAAGATTTTCTATTAAAATGATCATCTGAAAAGAGAGTGACACTAAAGGTTTCTGAGCCTTTGGGGAGAGCTGAAGCTTATCACAAGTTAGAATGATTAATTCCTAATATGTCAGGGGATGGTTTAAACTGACAGAGAGTAGGTTTGGATTTTATATTTAGGAGAAATCGTTGCCTGTGAGGGAGGGGAGGGACTGGGATGGAATTCCCAGAGAAGCTGTGGCTGCCTTGTCCTTGGGAGTGTCCAAGGCCAGGTTGGAGAAGAGAAGCTCCAGGGAGAGCTCAGAGCCCCTTGCAGGGCCTGAAGGAGCTCCAGGAGAGCTGGAGAGGGACTGGGGACACGGGATGGAGGGACAGGACACAGGGAATGGCTCCCACTGCCAGAGAGCAGGGCTGGGTGGGATATTGGGCAGGAATACAGGGGCAGTGAGGCTGGGGAGGGAGTGGGATGGAATTCCCAGAGCAGCTGTGGCTACCCCTGGATCCCTGGAAGTGCCCAAGGCCAGGCTGGAGCCACCTGGGATAGTGGGAAGTGGCGCTGGGTGGGATTTAAGATCCTCCCATCCCAAATGGCCGCTCTCCATTTTCCAGTAGGATATTTCTGTTATCCCAAACAACCTCCAGCAACCAAACTGAGCCGTGCCCAAACTCTTCCCGCAGCTGATCCTGGTGGGTGACCACTGCCAGCTGGGGCCTGTGGTGATGTGCAAGAAGGCAGCCAAGGCTGGGCTGTCGCAGTCCCTGTTTGAGAGGCTGGTGGTGCTGGGCATCCGGCCCATCCGGCTGCAGGTGCAGTACCGCATGCACCCCGCGCTCAGCGCCTTCCCCTCCAACATCTTCTACGAGGGATCCCTGCAGAACGGCGTCACTGCAGGTAAGGGGCTGCTGCCCGCCTCGGCAGCACCACAGGGCAAAGCAGGAAAATTCTGGCCTTCCCTCAGAAATGGAGTTTGGAGCACTGAGCATTCGCATTCCCAGCGTAGGCACACGGAGTTTTTCCATAATATAAACTTAACTGACTGCATCTGGGGCTAGTCCTGTTCATTTGGGGTCAGTCCTGTTCATTTTGGGGTCAGTCCTGTTCATTTTGGGGTCAGGCCTGTTCATTTTGGGGTCAGGCCTGTTCATTTTGGGGTCAGCCCTGTTCATTTTGGGGTCAGTCCTGTTCATTTTGGGGTCAGTCCTGTTCATTTTGGGTCAGCCCTGTTCATTTTGGGGTTAGTCCTGTTCATTTTGGGGTCATTCCTGTTCATTTTGGGGGTCAGCCCTGTTCATTTTGGGGGTCAGCCCTGTTCATTTGGGGTTAGTCCTGTTCATTTTGGGGTCAGTCCTGTTCATTTTGGGGTCAGTCCTGTTCATTTTGGGTCAGCCCTGTTCATTTTGGGGTTAGTCCTGTTCATTTTGGGGTCAGCCCTGTTCATTTTGGGGTCAGTCCTGTTCATTTTGGGGTCAGCCCTGTTCATTCTGGGGCTCGCCCCATTCATTTTGGGGTTAGTCCTGTTCATTTTGGGGTTAGTCCTGTTCATTTGGGGTTAGTCCTGTTCATTTTGGGGTTAGTCCTGTTCATTTTGGGGTCAGCCCTGTTCATTTGAGTTAGTCCTGTTCATTTTGGGGTTAGTCCTGTTCATTTTGGGGGTCAGCCCTGTTTATTTTGGTGTCAGCCCTGTTCATTTTGGGGTCAGCCCTGCTAGTTTCTGTTCCATGGCCTGGAAGGTGTTGGTGCTGTTGGAACAATCCTGAGAGTGAACAAGATTTTCTATTAAAATGATCATCTGAAAAGAGAGTGACACTAAAGGTTTCTGAGCCTTTGGGGAGAGCTGCAAATCTTGAGCAGGGATCAAAGCAGGCATTCTCTCATCTGGGTTTGGATTTTTAATAAAAAAATTTGCATCACGTTTCATTTCGAGGTGCTTTGATATGGAAATTGCAAAGTGGTGTTGCTGATTTGTTCTGCTCCCTGTTGCTGTGCTCCTCAGCTGACAGGGTGAAGAAAGGCTTTGATTTCCAGTGGCCCCAGCCTGACAAACCCATGTTCTTCTACGTGACCCAGGGCCAGGAGGAGATTGCCAGCTCAGGCACCTCTTACCTGAACAGGTGAGCAAAACTCTGGCCTCAGAGTGCAGGGCTGGTGATTGCTCAGTGGATAAACCCTAATTTGTGCTTTAATCAAAGCCTCCATCAGGGGGGTGCAGCCTGAGCTGCATTTCAGAGCTGGTTTTCCCTGGGCTCCTTTCATAGCAAACCAGGAGGAGAAGGCACCAGGTGGGAGCAGCTCAGAGCTGGGCTGGGATTGCTGTGTGGAGGAGTTCACCCTCACTGGCTGTAGAAGGAGCAGGGGATGATAAAATGCCTGGTGTGGATGAATTTGGGCCAGCAAGAAGTGCTGATCAAGTCACATTTTGAATTCCAATAACTCCTCAAGCAGAATCCTGAATCTCAGATTTAGTTCAAAAGGGATGGAAATGAACTTTTTTTTTCATATCCTTTTTTATTTCTGCACATTCAACCTTCTTTTTCAACAAATAAATGTAAAATCTGCTCCTCTTGGGTCATGATTGTTCACGTGCCTGGCAGGGAAACCAGCCCAACTTGTGAAAAAAATATCAGCTGAGATATTTTTAATCTCAGTCTGTTTCCTGAGCAGCATGTGCAAGACTGGATACAGTGGAGCAGATTGTGCACAAACAAACAGCACAATGGTTGGCTGATAGGGGGCATTGACATTCAAAACATTCTATATTTAAAGCTTTTAGATAAAGCAGCCGAAGGATCTGGGGGATGTTTGGAATGATGCTGATTATAAAAGTTCCATGTGTACATTTAACTCCAGCAAGAAATTCCATTTGGAATTGAGGAGTCTTTGCTGTTTGTTGTGCCGTTCCGAGAAGGTGGAGGTGAAATTAGTGTGGTTCTGAGGCCTTTGGGATGTTGGTTTTGGCCCAAATTCCTCTGTGCATGTCCAGAGCGAGGAGCTCGACCCGAATTAATTGCAGTGCTTGAGCACAATTGATCTTTCCATTGAAGCACCCTCACATGGGATGCTTTTAAATCCCATTAACTGCCTAAAAACTGATCCCTGATGCCCTGACCCTCCTTGGCTGACCCAATCTGCCTCTCCAGGACGGAGGCTGCCAACGTGGAGAAGATCACCACGAAGCTGCTCAAGGCTGGGGCCAAGCCTGACCAGATTGGCATCATCACCCCCTACGAGGGGCAGCGCTCCTACCTGGTGCAGTACATGCAGTTCAGTGGCTCCCTGCACACCAAGCTCTACCAGGTAACTACTGGGCTGCACAGAAGCCCAAAAGTCCCAGATGGTGAAATTCTCAAGGGTTTTTTATGTTTATTCCACCTTCAGGCTCAGTGTGTGTTGATGGATTTTTGAGTTGGTTTTGGTTGAAATCAAGAAGAGTTAGGAGGTACCAGTGGGAACAGGGAAAATCTGTGTGGAAAGAGGCTCCAACAAATCCTCTGAGGCACAGAAGGGAGAGGTCACTGTGGAAAACCTTGTGCCTTCATCACCCATCCATGCCAAGGGACGTGCAGGAAGCCAAGCAAATAAATCCTGCTGGCCACACGATTTATTTGCGTGGGAACACATCCTGCCACCAGTGCAACTCCTCCACCAAACAGAAAAATGAGCTGCTACAAACAGCACAATTCTGTGTTTAATATGGTCTTGTTTTGCAAGATTGAGAACTTGAGCAGTGTTTTCACTGCAGGGAGACTTGGTGGAAATACTTTTCCCTGTGCCAGGAATGATGTGTCCCTCTCACTGAGGTTACTCAGAGCTAATTTGGACCCTCTCATCCTACAACATTTTGGAACAGTCAGAACTTTTTGGCAACGTCCTCAAGCAAAGAGCTGCTTTGCACAGTTTTGGGGGAAACAGGAGAACCATGAAGCTGTGAACATGAAAGGAATTTCTCCTAAACTGAGACTCCCTGTTCCCCTCTGGGGAAGCTGCTCAGTGCCCAGAGGAATTACCAAATCATTCCTCACTCCAAAACCAACATTTTTCTCAGCTGATGGAAGGCTCAGTGCGTGGCCAGGGCCTTTGGCAGTGCCTGGTGGTGGCAGAGCTGTTTTGCTTCCGTGCCTGAGGTGTTTTCCTGTGTTCCAGGAAGTGGAAATTGCAAGTGTGGACGCCTTCCAGGGCAGGGAGAAGGATTTCATCATCCTGTCCTGTGTGAGGGCCAATGAACACCAGGGCATTGGCTTCCTCAACGACCCCAGGAGACTCAACGTGGCCCTGACAAGAGCCAGGTAAAGGGAAGCTGGGCATGGAGGGAGCTGCAGGAAACAGGGAGAGGGATGGAGGGACAGGACCAGGGAATGGCTTCCCAGAGGGCACGGCTGGGTGGGATACTGGGAAGGAATTCTTCCCTGTTGGGGGTGGAATTCCCAGAGCAGCTGTGGCTGCTCCATCCCTGGAAGTGGCCAAGGCTGGGTTGGAGCAGCTGGAAGGTGTCCCTGCCCGTGGCAGGGGTGGCACTGGATGGGCTTTCAGGTCCCTCCGACCCAAACCATTCTGTGCCATTTTTATCTGCTCATCTCAGCCCCTGTCACCATTTGGCATCAGTAAATTTTGGAAGTCACCATGTCCTTCCCATTTTCAGCACAGATCCCTTCCCTTCACCTGCTGCTTTATCACTTCCAGCAACCATTTTGTGCCCATTTGGGTTTTTTTAAATGGGTTTGATTCCAGAGAGGCTGAGGTGGAATCCAGCACGGTGCTGCTTGGCTTCCCTGGTGTTTCCAAGCTTCAAAACCAGCACGGGGGGGTTTGGTTGGACACAGAGCGAGCCTGGAGGAGGGAGTTTGTGCTGCTGGAGGAACTGCCTGCAGCAGTCTCCTTCCAGGTGTTGAGCCACATCTGGAATGGTTGCTGTAAACAATTCCAGTTGCATCAGCTCCCAGAGAGAAGAGCCGGGGGCTGTTCTGACATCAGCGTGGTTTTAACATCACCAAGTTAACTGTGGTTCCTCTGCCCCTCACAGGTATGGGGTGATCATTGTGGGGAACCCCAAAGCCCTGTCCAAGCAGCCCCTCTGGAATCACCTCCTGAATTACTACAAGGAGCAGAAGGTGCTGGTGGAGGGGCCCCTGAACAACCTGCGGGAGAGCCTCATGCAGTTCAGCAAACCCCGCAAGCTCGTCAACACCATCAACCCCGTGAGTGACCTGCCCTGGCCCCCGGGGCTGCTGACAGCAGCCAATTAGGCCCTGACGGGTTAATTAATCCTAAATGGGTGGAATGAGCCACCCACACAGCCTCACGCCCCCAGAAGTTTCCATTTTTGCTGCCTTTTGGTGCAGCGTGACTTCAGGGGGAAGCAGCTGCTGCTGCTGTCCCCGGGCTGAGCAAACTTCATTATTGCTTTTTAATTGCAGGATTTTATTAGGGCTAAATCCTGAGGTGAATGAAATGAAGGAGCTGGTTTGTGTAGAAAGGGCAAAGTCACTTTTAACCCTCAAGCTGCAAGTTTTATATTTGATTTTTAACATAAATTATTGTTGGGGGAGCTTGGCAGCCACCACAGAACAGTGAATGGACCAGGGGAACTGCCAGGGCCTCAGAATAGACTGAAAACTCATCAAATGTCCCACGGTTTGGGACAGGCTGCTGGAAAATCTTACTTTTGGTATTCAGGATGTGGCTGAAATAATAATTAAAGCTCTTCTATGTGTTAGAATTAATTTCCACAACATTCGTGTGATCTGTGGAATTTAATGGGTTTTTACCCAAAATAGCTTCCACTGAGGTTGCAGTGCAAAGTTTTCTGGGGGGAAAAAATGAGGATGAGTGCCTAATTCCCAAAATCTCTGCAGGGTGCCCGTTTCATGACCACTGCCATGTATGATGCACGAGAGGCCATCATCCCTGGCTCTGTCTACGACCGCAGCAGCCAAGGTAAAGGAAATTCCCAAAATTCACTTTCAGGGCTTTCTTTTTCTCCTAACCAACACCTGAGGGGTCACATCTTACACACTTCGAACTTTGAAACTACTTAAAAGCTTTTAAACTTGTGAAAATTTTGAATTTGTTAAAGATGTAAACTTCAAACTACAGAAATGGAATTTGAGAACTGGAATTGGTGCAGTTTGAGGACTGAGAATGTTTGGGATGAGTTTAAGGGCTGAAAATGGGATTAATTTAAGGACTGAAAACGTTTGGGATAAATTTGAGGGCTGAAATATTTGGGGTAAATTTGAGACTGAAGTGTCTGGGATGAATTTGAGGCTGAAAATGTTCAGGATGAATTTGAGGCTGAAAATGTTCAGGATGAGTTTAAGGGTTGAAAATGGGATGAATTTAAGGGCTGAAAATGCTTTGGATGAATTTAAGGACTGAAAAGGTTCAGGATGAATTTGAGGCTGAAATGTTTGGGATTTAATTTAACAACTGGAAATATTTGGGATGAATTTGAGGGCTGAAAGTCTTGAGCCTGGATTTTGCTCTCTGTAAGCCGACTTACCTGACGTGTGCAGAGCAAGTGCAAAATGAGGGGAAAAGAGCCATTTCAGGAATCTCAGGTGCTGCTGTGAGGAGGAGCTGTGGGGTGAGAGTGTGTTGGGTGGATTTACGGAGATTCCAGGTGTGGAATAAACAGCGAGGCAGAAACGCTGCTGGCTCTTGGCAGGGGGAGCTCCTCCTTTTCCATCCTGCTCCAGGGCTGGGGATTGATCCTGAAATCTCCAGAATTCCTGCAGTCCCTGTGCTCTCCCCTTTCCCAGGGCGTCCATCCAACATGTACTTCCAAACCCACGACCAGATTGGGATGATCAGTGCTGGCCCCAGCCACGTCACTGCCATGAACATTCCCATCCCCTTCAACCTCGTGATGCCCCCGATGCCACCCCCGGGATACTTCGGCCAGGCCAACGGCCCCGCTGCAGGTAAAGGGGGAGGAATGCCCAGGAGCCATCTGGGAGGGATCAGATTCCCTAAAAAAAAGTGTTTGTACCTGTCCAGCTCCTCACTGTCGGGTGGGATGAACTCTCTTCCAGGCCGTGGGGCTCCCAAAGGGAAGACCGGCCGTGGCGGGCGGCAGAAAAACCGATTTGGGATTCCTGGCACGAGCCAGTCCAACCTCCCCAACAGCCAGGCCAGCCAGGACGTGGTGTCCCAGCCCTTCTCCCAGGGCCCCCTGACCCAGGGCTACATCTCCATGAGCCAGCCCTCACAGATGAGTCAGCCTGGGCTCTCCCAGCCGGAATTATCCCAGGTGAGCGCGGATTTTGGGATAGCTGAGCTTTTCCTGGGATTTGTGTTGGTGATCTGTGCCTGCATCTCCTCCCCCCCAGGGAAACGAAACTGAAACTGCTCTCAGTGACTCAGCTGCAGCATTTACACCCTGCACTGCTGGGGGCATGAAAGTGAAATATTGCTTCAGCTGATAAACAGCTCAAAAACCCCTTAATTTGGGGAAATTCTGCACCAAAAAAGCAGATGTAAAAAACCAAACACTCTCAGCTTTATCATTAACTTGGTTCTGCCTTGCACTTGGGCTGGACACTGATTTTGAGGCTTCCCTCACCTTTCCCCTTGCAGGACAGTTACCTTGGTGATGAGTTTAAATCCCAGATTGACGTGGCGCTGTCACAGGACTCAACTTACCAGGGGGAACGAGCATATCAACATGGTGGAGTGACGGGACTGTCACAGTATTAGAGTGTAAGGACCCCTGTCCCCTCCCCTGAGCTAAACCGTCCCCTCCCCTCCTGATTTAAACTGTCCCCTGCTCCTGATCTAAGCTGTCCCTTTCCTCTGATTTAAACTGTCTCTTCCCTCTGATTTAAGCTGTCCCTTTCCCCTGGTTTAAGCTGTCCCTTTCCCCTGGTTTAAGCTGTCCCTTTCCCCTGGTTTAAGCTGTCCCTTTCCCCTGGTTTAAGCTGTCCCTCCCTGGTTTAAGCTGTCCCTCCGTGGTTTAAGTTGTCCCCTCCTTGATTTAAGCTGTCCCCTTCCCTGATTTAAGCTGTCCCCTTCCCTGGTTTAAGCTGTCCCTCCCTGGTTTAAGCTGTCCCTCCCTGGTTTAAGCTGTCCCTCCGTGGTTTAAGCTGTCCCCTCCTTGATTTAAGCTGTCCCCTTCCCTGATTTAAGCTGTCCCCTTGCCTGGTTTAAGCTGTCCCCTTGCCTGATTTAAGCTGTCCCTTTCCCCTGGTTTAAGCTGTCCCCTTGCCTGATTTAAGCTGTCCCTCCCTGGTTTAAGCTGTCCCTCCGTGGTTTAAGCTGTCCCTCCCTGGTTTAAGCTGTCCCTCCCTGGTTTAAGTTGTCCCCTCCTTGATTTAAGCTGTCCCCTTGCCTGGTTTAAGCTGTCCCCTTGCCTGGTTTAAGCTGTCCCCTTGCCTGATTTAAGCTGTCCCTTTCCCCTGGTTTAAGCTGTCCCTCCCTGGTTTAAGCTGTCCCTTTCCTGATTTAAGCTGTCCCTCCCTGATTTAAGCTGTCCCTCCCTGGTTTAAGCTGTCCCTCCCTGAGCAGGGACACCCCTAACTCCGCTCTCATTCCGCCCGCAGGTTGAGGAAGAAGAGCTAAGCTTGTGTGGAGCTTAGTTCATCAGCATTTTATTCTGGGTAATAAAAAAAATAAAATAAAATGGATACCTGTTTTCCACTGCTAAAACTGAAGCACCACTGTGTGAGAGCAACAGGAGAAAGAAACCAACCAACGGAGAGGAGAGAGAGAGAGAAAGGAGCGCGCGAGAGAGCCACTGCTGGAGCTCACTGAGACAAGGAGACTGACAAGGAGAGGAGAGAGAGCCCTGGAGGACTGGCTGGCGCCTCGTGGGAAGGAACTCACCCCAACAGGAGTGCTCAGCTGAGTCCCTGCTCCCCCAGTCCCCCCCAGCTCCGGAGAAGGGCCTTAAAAAAGCAGGTTTCACTTCATTCCATACTTCTCTTTGCGAGCAGGGCATTAACGTTTCAGAGCAGATGGGGAGAGGAAAACCCTCATCTCAGAGTTGGGCTCGTTTTGTCCAGGGGTACTAAAAGTATTTTAGCAGGAACTGTTTACCTTTTAGAAGCAGAGTATCTGAGAGAGGGAGGGGGAATAAAGAGAGAAAGTCCCTGCCTGGGTGACAGCCAGCCTAGCAGAAATCCAGCTGCTGCTCAACTCTGAGGTGCAGGTTTTGTTGTCCAACACTGGCTCTGAAATTTGTTGTCATCGTGTCGCCCACATTCTGAACGAGGTGGTTTTAAAGAGATTCTTTCAAAAAGAGCACTGAATTTTTTAAGAAGTTTTGTCTCTGAATTCTTAGTGGTGGACCTGGGAGATTTAGATCCTTGTTCTGAGAAGCTTATATTACAAAAAAACTAAAAAAAAAAAAACCAAAAAAAACAAAAAAATATGTTTCAAACAAAAATTAGAGCACCATCCTTGAGAACTTTCAGTGTGATTTCAAGTTGCAGCAATCAGCCTCTTCTTCCTACATGGGATAGGTTTAGAGTGAGAGGAGCCTGCGTGCTCGAGCAGGAGGGTTTCAAAGTGTTTTCTGTATGCTTTAATTGGCAACTGTCTGGACTCTACTCTGTGAAAAACAGCCTTTCTGTAAGATGAACTTTATGCTTGAAAGGGGACGGGTTCCTGTGCCCTTCGGCCCTGGAGGGAAGGTGCAGCCAGGCCTGCTTTGGTCCCCACAGATTTTGGGGAGGAGTAGTGGAAATTGGGGATTATTTTGGATGGAAAGTCAAGACTCCACGCCATTGCAGGAGCAGGATGGACAAACGCAGGCAGGTGGTGGAAGGTGGTGGCCTCTGAGAGACAGAGCTGGGTTTAACTGGGGAGGATGGGTCAGGCTTGGGGTGGCTTCTTGGGCGATGAAGGCAGGAGAGGGACAGAGCGAGGTGTTGAAGCCAAGTTTTCAGGGGGTAAAGAAGTTGGAACGAACTTTGCTTTGTTGAAGCAGAGTTTTCAGCCCAGCTGGGGATCAGGGCTGGGAAGAGCCCACGAGGAGAAGCCATCCACGCTCTGAGTTGTAGCCATGTCTGAAACACTCACAGGGGAACACTTGGGAGCTTTCATTTCTGTCAAAACCTTTTTTAGGGACAGCAGAGAGAGAATTGATTCCTCCAGCCCCGTTCTTAGCAGATCCTGAATTAGAATAACTTCTACCTCCCAATTGGCCAGCAGCAGCAGAGATTGAGCCAGAGCCTGGGTGTTCCTCAGGCTGGAGTTAAGCTTTACACTCTAAAGGGCTCCAAGTGTTTCTAGTCCTTTTATTTTTGGGGGGGAAAACTCAAAATACCTCTCATCTGAATGTACTTCAAACAGCTCCAACCCCATTTTGTACCCGGGGAGGGGGGAAACCCTTTCATTCCTGTCCTTCCTGGAGATCCCTGCCCTGGAGTTGCTGGATTTGCCCCCAGAGCAGCCCTGGTGTGGAACACCCCCAGCCCGGGAGGGACGTGCTCCCCCAGCCCCGGGGGGGAGCTGCAGAAACTGCAAAAACCACAAAAAACTCAACTCACAAAACCCATTCTTTTCTCATCCAAAGCCTCCAGAGTTTAGACTTCTAAAACAGTGAAAGAATGGAGACACAGGCCACCTTCCTTCCTCGTGAGATGGACTTGTTTTATTTATTAACATTGCCGAAGGGCTTTTTAATTTTTTTTTTCCTTGGTAGGCTGCGTAGTGGCGTAGACTTTTCGGGTAGGTTTAAGCTGAACCCCTCTGTGCAAAGCTATCCATGAGTAATGTAGCCCCCTCCTCTCCCCTCACCCTTTATTTCACTGCTGGGAATGCTTGCCTCTGCTTCGTGCTGGTTTTTTCCTTTGTAGCAGTTCAAACTCTTTTGAGTTTTACAAATCCAGACATCAGTGCTAGCACGGTGTTAAAACGCTTTTTTTTTTTTAATTCATTTTTTTGGGTCTCAGTTTTGTTTTAAAACCTGTTTGTCATCAATAAAAAAAAATGAATAAACAGCTCTTGCATTCAAGGTGGCCCCTAAGTTTCAATGAGGAAACCATGCAACATTCATTAAAGCTTTAGTCTGATTGTATAAACTTCAAGTTTATTACTTTTTTTAAACACGAGACTAGTACAAAAGTGGGGGTGTGCATAGCAGAGGGGGTGAGCGACTCAACTGGGAGAACTGGGAGAACTGGGAAGGGCTCCCAGCCTGGAAGCTCCCCCTGCCCTGCAGGAAGCACAAAAATGGCTTTGCCCTGCCAGGCTCAGGGCTGGGGGCTCAAAGCTGGGTCTGGGGGGGTTTAGGCCTGGCCTTGGCACCACCCTGGGCACAAACTCACGCCGGGGTGAGCCCAGGTCCTGTCCTGGCTGTCACTCCCCCCTGGGTGGCCACAAACCCAGGAACACTTGAAGGTTTTCTTCCTCTGCCCATCTAAAGTCAGAATGAAGCGGCTCCTGCTGGTGGAGTTAAGCCCTTTGAACACTGAAATGGAGCAGGGCTGGGTGGGAAACACCTGGATTTGGGGATGGGAATCCAGCTCAAGCTGCTCCAGGCTGGGCTCTTCAGCCCCACATTTTGGGTGTTAAAAACAAAAAAAAAACACCATCCCAAGGTGGTTAAACTCTCAGTGCTTCCCTTGGTGGGGGGAGGAGGTGGGAAAACCATCAGAGCTCAAAGAGAAAACAGCAAAATAAAACCAAAGCTGCGCTACGGCTTCACAGTTGAAAAATAAAGAGGAAAAAAATTCAAGTCTAACTGGGATTCCTTTTCAGTTGCCCCAAAATCCCCGAAGGGGCAGGGGAGCCTTGCTCTGGTGGTTTTACACGCTCAGTTTTACACGCTCGGGCACAGCTCAACAGCTGGCCCGGGGCTCCAAACCTGGCTCAGCCCCTAGCCCGCAGCTGGAATTTGCAGAGAAGAGCTCCAGGATGGGAAATGCCCCAAATTTGGGTCCCTGCTGCCCCTCGGTGACACCACAAAGAGCCTGGGGCTGCCAGCCGGCACAAAACCCAACAAATCAACCAAAACCAACCCGGAAAAGTCAGAAGTGTGCAGAGCTCTGCCCCTGCCTGAGGCTCGGCTGCCACCTGGCTCCTGCCCCGGGACACGCGGGGACAGCCTGGGCTCATCGATTTGCAAATGAGGTAAATTAAAACTGACTGACAGCGGGCTGGGAGGGGAGGAGACCCACTGACCCCACCAACCCCCCCCGAGGTCACCCAGCCACATTCCCCGCAGGATCCTGCCCTTGGCACGCGGCTCCCAGCTGATTTCTTAAGTAAAATCTCCACTTTTTTAGACAAATTCTCCAATTTTTAGGGAAAATCTTCATTGTTTTAGTCAAAACCTCCTCTACATTTGGCCACCCGACGCAAGCCCTGTCCCCAAACCAGCCCATCACCAACCGCACCCTGAAAACAGCTCCCGCAGCACAAAGCTCCCGCCTGGCTCTGATGGGATTTGGTCACCCCATCCCTGTCCCTGCAGCTGGATCACACCCCCGGCCCCGATCCACCCAGAAAAGTCATTTATACCCTGAGAAATCCGCAGACTTCAGCCAAACCCCCAAAAAGCTGCGACCCTGGCGGTGCCCGGCACGAGCAAGGGGGGAAATCTGGAATTCACAGCCCGGTGCCAGCATCCCCTGTGGAGAAGGGACCCAGCAGCAGAGGCTCGGTCATAATCCCACAACCCCGTCCCAACTAATCCTAAATCAGCACCGCCCAATAACGCCAGCCTAACCCCAGCACAGAGGGGAACCCCCGGCGCCCCGAAACGCCCTGAACACAGCGGGGATTTCACAGCGCGGGGTTTATTCCACCCCTTCGTCCGTCCTTCCCCCACAAACCCCGCTACCTGCAGCCGCACTCGTCCACCACCATGTCCTCGTAGTGCCGCAGCACCACGTTGTCGCTGTTGTCGTAGTAGAGGATGGAGATGGGGGAGAGCCTGACGGGGACGCAGCAGGGCTGGGGGGTGCCCTGCGGGTCCAGCGAGTGCACCATGGTCTGCAGCACGGCGTGGTTGGTGCTGTTGAGCTCGGCCGCCAGCGGGAAGGGACAGTCCCCGCGGCAGTAGTTGGCCAGGTAGCCCTGGGGGGCGATGATCCAGTTCTCCCAGCCCACGTCGCTGAAGCTGATGTAGAGCCGGCGGGGCTTGCACAGGGGGCTGGGGGTCACCGGGGGGGTCGGGGCGCTCCTCCTCCTGCGGGCAGCCTGGCACTGCTGGCCCAGCGTCACCACCAGCAGCGAGGTGGCCGCGAAGGCGTCGGTGCTGGCGCAGAGGCTCCGCAGGGTCCCGCTGTCCCCGGCGCGGCCGCTCGCCGAGATCTCCAGCACCAAGGCCAAATTCCTGCCCGGCACCTTCCCGTCCTTCAGCGCCGCGCTCAGGTTGAACAGGAGGGATTTGCGCAGCTGGACAAATGACCGCTCCACCAGCGGCCTCCGGCCGGGCTGGGGCAGCCCCCGGGGGGACGCCGGGTACAGCCGGAGCTCCAAAACCCGCCCCGGGCTGGGGGAGTGGTAGGAGTTGTGGTGGAACTGGAGCTCCAGCTGGGCCATGGTCAGGCGCTCGCCCTCCTCGAGCGCGGAGAGGTTGAAGAACAGGAGCTTCCGCAGACACAGCCACCCCTGCGGCTGCCCCTCGGGGAGGAAGCGGCCTGACAAAGAAGGAGAAACAGGGGTGGGGGCGGCTGAACGCTCGGGCTGGGCAGGATCAGCTCCTGGGACGGGATGGGGGATCCCTGGGGCTGAGCAGGATCAGCTCCAGGGCTGGGAGAACCCTCGGGCTGAGCGGGATGAGCTCCAGGGCTGGAAGAACCCTCGGGCTGAGCAGGATGAGCTCCAGGGCTGGGGGATCCCTGGGGCTGAGCAGGATCAGCTCCAGGGCTGGGAGAACCCTCGGGCTGAGCGGGATGAGCTCCAGGGCTGGGAGAACCCTCGGACTGAGCAGGATGAGCTCCAGGGCTGGGGGATCCCTGGGGCTGAGCAGGATGAGCTCCAGGGCTGGGGGATCCCTGGGGCTGAGCAGGATCAGCTCCAGGGCTGGGGGAACCCTCGGGCTGAGCAGGATGAGCTCCAGGGCTGGGGGATCCCTGGGGCTGAGCAGGATCAGCTCCAGGGCTGGGGGATCCCTGGGGCTGAGCAGGATCAGCTCCAGGGCTGGGCTGGGGCTGAGCAGGATCGGGGAAAAGAGGGCGAGCAGCAGCGAATTTGGGGATCTGCCTGGTTTAGCCAGCCCGAGCCAAACAGGAACCACGAGAGGAAAGAGCTCTGGTGTGCCTTGAGCCCTAAGGGACGCCAATCAAACAGTCCCCAGGGGACTGAGAACGGCTCAGAGCAGCCAGATGTGCCGTGGGGTCAGCCAGATGTGCCGTGGGGTCAGCCAGATGTGCCGTGGGGTCAGCAAGAGGCGTTGGGACAATGAGGAGGGGGGGACACAGCCCGGGGGTCGAGCATCCCATCCCTGCCCGAGCTGCTGTTGATCCCGTTCCTGCACCCACATTCCCACTCACCTCCACCACCGTGGACCCCAAAGCCTGGGATCGGGACTGGGATCAAAGCAGCACCTCGGGAGGGATTTAGGGGGCTCCAGGACGGAGCCTGGCACAGCTGCCCCCTCACCGCCCGCCTCGGGGTCCCAAACCCATAAATCATCACCTACAGCAGCCGGAGGGACTCCAGCCCGCAGGGATTTCTCCTGGAATCCGGCTCCGGCCTCGGGACACAGGGAAGGAAGGAGCGGAGCCAAGCTCGATCCCAGCGAAAGCCCAAACGCGGCGTGGCTGTACCTTGGTCAGCGAAGACACGGACGATGTTGCCGGGGACATTAAACTCCTCCACCCTACAGGACTCCAGCTCTCCGTCCGGCCAGGGCAGCGCCTTCCTCTTCTGGAAGATCCTCCAGAGCACGGGCGGCACCGGGCCGGGGCTTTTGGGGCTGGGCTTGGCGCTCAGACCCAGCGATTTCAGCAGGGAGCTTTCCTGCGGGCTCAGCTCGGTGGCCAGGACGGGGCTCAGGAGAGCCCAGGCGAGGCTGCGGAGAAGCCACATCGCTGCTCTGCTCGCCCAGACAAAGAAGAGCCGGGGCCGGGACCCGGCGGGGGTTGGGTCCCTGATTGGAGCCTTTGATGGGCTCGGAGCTCAATCAGCACCGCGGGATTCCCGGCTCTGGGCAGAGGGTGGGATCCCTGCAGGCTCCCGGCACCCCTTAACCCTTTCAGGGGCTCCGCCGTCTCTCCCGCGTCTCCAGAGCGCCCACTCGGGCTCCAGCACGGTCCGTGGGGTCAGGGATGGGGATGGAAATCCAGCGCTGCTCACAAAAGCCCTGCCCGGAGCCGGGGGCAGACCCGGATCCGGCTCTTCCTCCCAAAAAAATCCCTTTTTTAACTCAATCACGGCGTCCAACGCTTCTCTCTTAAAGCCAACGACATCCAGCACATCAAGCCATCAAAGTCCTGCTTCACACGGCCCCAAAAACCATCGGCCCTGAAAAACCATCGGCCCCAAAACCACCAGTCCCCACCCAGCGCCGGGTCCTGCCCCAGCCAGGCACCCCCAGGTCCCCCAGTCCCTTCCTGGCCATCACAGCAGAGCTGCCACCACCACCTCGATGTCACAGCCCCCAAAAACAGCTGGAGCCACCCAGCTCAATGCCAGCACTGGAAAATTCCGTTTTATCCCCCCAAGGTCACCCCAGCTCTGCTCCGGCCCATCCTGGGGGATCAGATCCCTTCCTGCCCTGCAAGCTGCCCTGAAAAGCAAGGAATTCCAGCACTGGGATGCTGCTCTGACACCCTGGAAGTCACGGAGGGAGGGACAAGGTCCTGCCACAGCTTGGGGACATTCCCAGCAGCCCCATTCAGAGTCTGTCCCTGGCTCAGATGCAACAAGCCTGGGGGGGAATCACCGTGACAGACCAAACATGGAAGAAATCCCACAAATTCCCACCCTCCCACACCTGGAATTGATGCCCTGGATCCTCCTCCGGCTGCTCGGGGAGGGAGCTGTGGGTCCTGGCCTGGGAGGGGACAGCGAGGGGACAGCGAGGGACCCAAACCCACAGAGCTGCCCAGGACAGGGACCTGGAACCTGCAGGGCTGGAGCTGCCTGGAAACCCAGCCCCGGGAGCAGGAATTCTCTGTTCTTCCCAAAATCCCAGCCCTGGGAGCAGGAATTCTCTGTTCTTCCCAAAATCCCAGCCCTGGGAGCAGGAATTCTCTTTTCTTCACGAAATCCCAGCCCTGGGAGCAGGAATTCTCTTTTCTTCACGAAATCCCAGCCCTGGGAGCAGGAATTCTCTTTTCTTCCCAGAAATCCCAGCCCTGGGAGCAGGAATTCTCTTTTCTTCCCAGAAATCCCAGCCCTGGGAGCAGGAATTCTCTTTTCTTCATGAAATCCCAGCCCTGGGAGCAGGAATTCTCTGTTCTTCCTTCAGCAAGGGGACGGTCCTGGGGGGAATCCCCCAGCAGGGACCTGCAGGACCCTTTTGAAGCCACTCCAAGACCTACACGGGGCTTCCCAAGCTTTTCCAACCTCCTGGGCCTCCTCCAAGGGCTGGGCTGGAGCTCCTGAGGTGGATTTCCAGGCAGTGGGAGCTGCAGGTGACAGTGACTCCTCCGAGGTCACCTCTGCAGCCCCTGGGTGGCAGCTGGAGCACAGCTGGCCTCGGGGTCCCCTCCCCAGGGCAGGACAGGAGCTCCCCCTGCCCAGTTTGGAGCCGGACCCTGCAGGAGCAGCTGGGGGAGGCTCAGAGGGGGGGTCCAGGGGGCTGAGAACGTGGAGCAACACCAGGGACACAAAGCCAGCCCCAGACCCTACCTGGGCCAGCACAGCCACCAGTCTCCCAGCCAAACTGGGCCACAGAGAGCCCCCCAGCCCCAGGGGACAGGTGACAGGGCACAGCCCAGCCCCGAGGGGCCCTGTCCTGGCAGTGGCGTGTCCTCCCCGGCTCCGGGCAGGGCTGGCAGGGGGCAGGGGGGAAGTTCTCCTTGGGCCTGTCCTTGGCAGGGTCCCAGAGCAGGGTCCTGGGCAGTGCCAGGCCCTGGCAGCCGTGGCCATGCCGCCCTCACAACCTCTTGTCCTTCACGAGGCCGTTCTTGAGGTGCAGCCTGGGGAAGAGCAGAGCCCGTGGTCAGCCCCGTGTCCGCAGCAAATCCCCTCCCTCATCTCCCTGCGGGGGACACTCCTGTCCCCGGATTTGGGCAGTTTGATGGGTCCAGCACCAGGTGCTCCCACAGGGAAAAGCTCCAGGGAGAGCTCAGAGCCCCTTGCAGGGCGGCTGAGAGGGACTGGGGACAAGGGATGGAGGGACAGGACACAGGGAATGGATTTAAACTGGGAACAGGGAGATTTGGGTGGGATATTGGGAAGGGATTCCTGGCTGGGAGGGAATGGGATGGAATTCCCAGAGCAGCTGTGGCAGCCCCTGGGTCCCTGGAAGTGTCCCAGGTGTGGAACTGGATGTGCTTTAGGGTTTTCCCACCCAAACCAGTCTGGAATTCCACGTACCCTTCCTTCAGAGCCCGGGGCAGTTGGATCCCAGCCTCCTTCCCGGCTTTCCTGCTCTCCTCCACGTCGTACTCACGGACATCGTTCACCTCCTGCATCTGCCCCAGCAGCACCTTGGCCACGAACAGCACGATGTACTGGGGGCACGGGGGGACAGAGACCCTCAGGCACGGCCCGAGCCCGGGGGGGACCTTTCCCTGCTGCCCCCCACCCCATTTCGGGCAGGGCAGCTCCCCCCGGGATGGTCACAGCCCCGGGATGGGGTTTGTGACTCGGAGCAGAATTCCTGGGAGGTTTCATCCCGGGGATGATGGAATCAGCAGCTCCCTGCCCTGCTCTGCCCTGCCCCTCTCCACCCCTCCCCACAGCCTGGGGCTTGCAGGAACATTCCCACCTCTCTGGAATCCCCATTCTGGGACGCAGGAACATTCCCAGGACGTTCACACCTCTCTGGAATCCCCATTCTGGGATGCAGGAACATTCCCAGGACGTTCACACCTCTCTCAAATCCCAGCCGCTGTTATCACTCCCGCTGTGGATCCCCGGGGTGTCAGACAGTCTGAATTCCCAAGGGAACCCCCCAGAACCTCCTCCATCCCTGCAATCCCAGCAGCAGCGAGGACAGGGTGGACCCCAAGGAGAGCGGACATTTCCCTGCTGTCCCCAGCCCCAGTTTGGGCCGGGCAGCTCCATGTGGAGGCCGGGATCACCCACCAGGAACCAGTAGATGTTCATCAGGGTGAGCACGAGCAGCAGGGCGTTGAAGAAGAAGTAGAAGGGGATGTTGGGGACAGACTGGAGGCTGGAGTGGCAGGTGGCGTAGAGCACCTTGAGGGGGAACCAGTAGAGACGGAACCAGAACCTGCCGGGGACAGGGACAGCGCGGGGTCAGCGTCCCCCAGCACAGGACAGAGCCAGCACAGCCTGCTGCTCCCCTGAACCCCAATCCCTGCTCCTGGGGAAGGGACAGAGCCAGCACAGCCTATCCATCCATCCATCCATCCATGGATCCATCCATCATCCATCCATCATCCATCCATCATCCATCATCCATCCATCCATGGATCCATCCATCATCCATCATCCATCATCCATCCATCCATCCATCCATCCATGGATCCATCCATCCATCCATGGATCCATCCATCCATCCATCATCCATCATCCATCCATCCATCCATCCATCATCCATCATCCATCATCCATCCATCATCTATCCATCATCCATCATCCAGCCATCATCCATCATCCATCCATCATCCATCCATCATCCATCCATCATCCATCATCCATCCATCCATCATCCATCCATCATCCATCATCCATCCATCCATCATCCATCCATCCATCCATCATCCATCCATCATCCATCCATCCATCATCAATCCATCATCCATCCATCCATCATCCATCATTCATCATCCATCCATCCATCCATCATCCATCCATCATCC
The DNA here is from genome assembly GCF_031753505.1 of Anomalospiza imberbis. NCBI lineage: Eukaryota > Metazoa > Chordata > Aves > Passeriformes > Viduidae > Anomalospiza > Anomalospiza imberbis. The sequence continues at coordinate 4,979,064 of NC_089707.1, forward strand.
ATCCATCATCCATCCATCCATCATCAATCCATCATCCATCCATCCATCATCCATCCATCATCCATCCATCCATCATCCATCATTCATCATCCATCCATCCATCATCCATCATCCATCCATCCATCATCCATCATTCATCATCCATCATCCATCCATCATCCATCCATCCATCCATCATCCATCCATCATCCATCCATCCATCATCCATCATCCATCATCCATCCATCATCCATCCATCATCCATCCATCCATCCATCCATCATCCATCCATCCATCCATCCATCCATCCATCCATCATCCATCCATCATCCATCCATCCATCATCCATCATCCATCATCCATCCATCATCCATCCATCATCCATCCATCCATCATCCATCCATCCATCCATCCATCCATCATCCATCCATCATCCATCATCCATCCATCCATCATCCATCATCCATCATTCATCATCCATCCATCCATCCATCCATCCATACATCCATCCATCATCCATCATCCATCCATCATCCATCCATCATCCATCCATCCATCCATCATCCATCCATCATCCATCCATCCATCCATCCATCATCCATCCATCATCCATCCATCATCCATCCATCATCCATCCATCCATCCATCCATCCATCCATCATCCATCCATCCATCCATCCATCCATCCATCCATCCATCCTCCAGCTCTTTGTTTTCCTCCCCGGGCCCCAGGAGGAGCTGGAATCTGGGGCAGCCCCGCCTCCCTTTTCCTGCTGGGAAAAGCTCCCCCTCCTCCTCCTCCTCCTCCTCCTCCTCCTCCTCCTCCTCCCCCGTGCCCGTGCCCGGGGTCATTTGTCCCCGCAGTGTCTCAGAATTTCACAGGCCTGGAATTTCACAGCCCCAGCACTACAGAGGGATTCCGGCTCCGCGGGGAGCCAAAAATCCCCCAGGACATGGTGGGGGGTCCCAAAAACCAGGAGGAGGGAGGGGACTGGGATCAGGGGGACAAAAATCCTCCAAGGGGGGTCAGGATTGGGATCAGGGGAGGGTCAGGAGTGGGATGGGGACACAAATCCAGCAGGGAAGAAGGTCAGGAGTGGAATGGGGACCCAGACCCACCAGGGAAGGTCAGAACTGGGATCTGGGGACACAGACCCACCAGGGAGGGTTGGATTTGGGATCAGGGGTAGCAGACCCACCAGGGAGGGTCAGGATGAGGATATGGGGACACAGACCCACCAGGGAGGTTCAGGATTGGGATCAGGGACCCAGACCCACCACGGAGGGTCAGGATTGGGATCAGGGACCCAGACCCACCACGGAGGTTCAGGATTGGGATCAGGGACCCAGACCCACGACGGAGGGTCGGGTTTGGGATCAGGGGACCCAGACCCACTAGGAAGGGTCAGGATTGGGATCAGGGACCCAGACCCACCAGGGAGGGTCAGGATTGGGATCAGGGACCCAGACCCACCACGGAGGGTCAGGATTGGGATCAGGGACCCAGACCCACCAGGAAGGGTCAGGACTGGGATCAGAGACCCACCACGGAGGGTCGGGTTTGGGATCAGGGGACCCAGACCCACCAGGGAGGGTCAGGATTGGGATCAGGGACCCAGACCCACCACGGAGGGTCGGGTTTGGGATCAGGGACCCAGACCCACCAGCTGACGCTGAAGGCGAGGCAGCCGATGTTGGAGATGACGTCGTTGAGGCGGTGGTAGACCCCGGCGCGGTGCTTGAAGTAGACGTTGAGCTTGGTGAACTCCAGCTGCACGTCATTGACGTCGTGCAGGAACAGCACCAGGATGCCCACGTTGTGGTACCTGGGGAGGGAAAATGGGAAAAACGGGGAAAAAACACGGGGAAATGGGGAGAAACCATGGGGAAATGGGGAAAAATGGGGAAATGGGGAAAAACACAGGCGTAATGGGGAAAACCACGGCAGAATGGGAAAAAAACCACGGGGAATGGGGAAAAACAGCGGGGAAATGGGAAAAAAAACATGGGGAATGGGGGAAAATGGGAAAATGGGAAAAAGCCATGGGGAAATGGGGAAAAACCATGAGGAAAATGGGGGAAAATGGGGAAATAAGGGTCAAAACAGGGAAAAAGGGGGGAAAATGGGGAAAAAGGGGGGAAACAAAGGAAAAAAGGGGTAAAAACATGGGGAAGAAAGGGGGGAAATGGGGAAATAAGGGTTTAAAACAGAGAAAAAGGGGGGAAAAACAGGAAAAAAAGGGGGGAAATGGGGGGAAAAGGGGGAAAGCAGGGGAAAGTGGTGGAATAAAGTGGGAAAGCAGAGAAATAAAGGGGGGGGAAGGGGAAAAGCAGCGAAAAAGAGGGGAAAAAAGGGGGAAAGCAGGGCAAAAAGGGAAAAAACGGGGAGCAGCGTTGATGCTGGCTCCCAGCCGGGCGTTCCCTGCGCCATCCCGGCATCCGCAGCCGGCTCCGGAGCCCTCCGCGAGCTCGCCGTGGCCCGTTCGCGGGAAGGTCCCGCGGGATCCCGCAGGAGGGGCTCACCTGAAGGCGTAGGAGGAGGCGATGAGGGTCAGGGCCACGACGTGGTGCAGCAGCATCACCAGCGAGTCCTTGCGCCACGTGTCCATGTAGGCGGTGGCGTAGAGCGAGTGGCCGTAGAAGCTGCCCTGCAGCAGGTAGGCGACGGCGATGTCCGTGGGCACCTCCATGCCCCGCTGCCAGCCTGGAGGAGCAGGAACCAGGGTGGGGTGGTGTTTGTCGTGATATCAGTAATAATCGATACGGTTATAGGTTAGCGGTAAGGAGTAGGCGGTGTTGTTGTAGGAGAAATGAAGATAATTTGCGTTATTATCGGTTATCGTTCGGTAATAGTCTGTGTTGTTATAGAGGGTCACGAGATGATCAGGTGGGTTATTGTGGGAAAGTAAAAATAATCTTTGTTATTATAAAAAGCATTGTTGTAATGGATAATAATATATTATGAAATAAAAAGAAAAGAAAAGAAAAGAAATTTTAAAAAATTAAAAATTAAAAAAAAATTTAAAATTAAAAAAGTTTAAAAAGTTAAAAAAAAATTTTTAAAAAATTAATAAAAATAAATGAAAATAAAAAAAAAATTAAAATAAAAAATTAAAAAATAAACAATTAAAAATTAATAAAAAATAAAAATAAAAAATAAAAAATAAAAAATAAAAAATAAAAAATAAAAAATAAAAAAATAAAAAATAAAAATTATTATAAAAATCAACTTTATTATTGTAGAAGAATAAAAATATTCGGTATTATTATAGATCATTATCAAATAATTATATATATTACTATAGAAAAATCAAAATCATATATATGATTGTAGAAAATTTAAAATCATCTATGTGATTATAGAAAAATTTAAATAATCTATGTTATTATAGATGATCAGAAAATAGTAATTTATATTATTATAGAAAAATAAAAATCATCTATGTTTTTATAGATTATTAGAAAATAATAACCTATATTATTATAGAAAAATTAAAATAATTTATATTTTTATAGATTATTAGAAAATAATAACATGTATTACTACAGAAAAATAAAAATCATCTATATTATTATAGATTATTATAAAATAATGGGGCAATTTTAAACAATTTTTAACCCTGGTTTGTGCAGGGGTTGGAATGAGGGGATTTTAACCCTGGTTTGCTGCCCCTGGCCCAGGCCGTGAGCTGATCTTCAGGATCCTTTCCAACCCAGCCCATTCCATGATTTAATTGTCCGTGATTTGATTGTCCATGATTCGATTGTCCCTGATTTGATTGATTCCTGCTTTACCTGCTCAGCCCCTCTGGCAGCCACCAAGTGACTCAAGGAAAAAATGCTGGGACACCCCCGTGTCCCTTTCTGCACCTGGAGCAGGACAAAAAAAGGGGATTTCGGGGGCGGCCCCGCTTTGCTCACCATGGAAGACGGAGGGGGGGTCGTGGAAGAAGGGGTAGTCGGTGCAGAAGAGCAGGTAGGCGCCGTAGGACCACGACAAGGAGTAGAAAAGCAACTTCCAGGCACTCTCGGGCATCTTGGCAGCATCTTTGGGCTGCAGCTTGCACCACTCCCCGAAGGGCTGCGAGGAAAAGGGGGAATTTCATCAGCGAGGGGGGGAGGAGCGTCCCCAGGGGATCCATCATCCATCCATCCATCATCCATCCATCCATCCATCATCCATCCATCATCCATTATCCATCATCCATCCATCCATCCATCATCCATCCATCATCCACCCATCCATCATCCATCCATCCATCCATCATCCATCCATCATCCATTATCCATCATCCATCCATCCATCCCTCATCCATCCATCCATCCATCCATCCATCCATCCATCCATCATCCATCATCCATCCATCATCCATCATCCATCATCCATCCATCCATCCATCCATCCATCCATCCATCCATCCATCCATCATCCATCATCCATCCATCATCCATCATCCATCATCCATCCATCCATCATCCATCCATCATCCATCCATCATCCATCATCCATCCATCATCCATCATCCATCATCCATCCATCCATCCATCATCCATCCATCCATCCATCATCCATCCATCATCCATCATCCATCCATCATCCATCCATCATCCATCCATCCATCATCCATCATCCATCATCCATCCATCCATCCATCCATCCATCCATCCATCATCCATCCATCCATCATCCATCATCCATCCATCATCCATCATCCATCATCCATCCATCCATCCATCCATCCATCCATCCATCCATCATCCATCATCCATCAATTCTTCATCCTGGCTCCCCGAGGGGACAGGGACAACCTGGGAGTCACAGGAAAACATGGAACAGCCTCGTGTTTTGGGGGAATAAATGGATCCAGCCTCATTTTTTTGGGAATAAACTCATCCAGCGTGGCACAGTGCCATGCTTTTTGGGAATAAACAGGCCCAGCATGGCACAGCCTCATTTTTTGGGGGGAAATGGACCCAGCAAGGCACAACCCAGGGTTTTTGGGAATGAATGGACCCAGCACGGCACAGCCCCAGATTTTTTGGGAATAAATGGACCCAGCACGGCACAGCCCCAGATTTTTTGGGAATAAATGGACCCAGCTCCCATCAGGGCAGTGACAGCTCCAGGGTCCCTCCGGAGCCCCCGGACACGGCCCAGGCCAGGGGGGCACAGGGAGGTGTTTGGGGGATCCAGAGCACTGAGAATTCCCAAATCCCTCCCAGAACCGCCCTGGGAGCTCCGGATGAGCCGGGGTGAAAACAAAACTCCTGCAGAGTAACTGGACCCTGCCCGGGTCAGCACTTTCTGCTCCTAAATTAAGGCCCCAGCTGTCCCCAGGCCTTGGCCCCTTTTCCAGGGGCTCCAATCCCAAAAGCTCTGGGATTTCTGGACACGTCCCACGCCGGGAGCAGCTGCCGAGGCCTTTTCCAAGGGGAAAAGAGGAGCAAGCTCGGAGGGGGAATAAATAATGCACAGAAAGCGTCAGTTCCACAGGGCAGGGACACGGGGACAGCCACGGGGATTTGGGATCCTCAGATCCCTGCTCACCCCACAGGGGTTTGGGGTGGAGGGGACCACAGGGGTCTGTGGGGTCTGTGGGGTCTGTGGGGTCTGTGGGGCAGGGATTCCCTATCCCAGGGTGGATTTGGGATCTGAACTCAGCCTCAGATCCCTGCTCACCCCACAGGGGTTTGGGGCGGAGGGGACCACAGGGGTCTGTGGGGTCTGTGGGGTCTGTGGGGCAGGGATTCCCTATCCCAGGGTGGATTTGGGATCTGAACTCAGCCTCAGATCCCTGCTCACCCCACAGGGGTTTGGGGTGGGAGGCCCTCCAGGGGTCACCCAGCTCCAGCCCTTCCCCAATCCCGGGGCTCCGGAGCAGGAGGGGAGGGACCTGCAGCCCCCTGGGGACACGGGGGGCACGGGGGACACGGGGGGCACGGGGGGCACGGGGGGCACGGGGGACAGAGGGGACAGTGGGGGCACGGGGGACACGGGGGGCATGGGGGACACGGGGGACAGAGGGGACAGTGGGGACACGGGGGACACGGGGGGCATGGGGGACACGGGGACAGAGGGGACACGGGGGGCACGGGGGGCACGGGGGACACGGGGGGCACGGGGGCACGGGGGACACGGAGGGCACAGGGGACACGGGGGACACGGGGGACAGAGGGGACAGTGGGGGCACGGGGGGCACGGGGGGCACGGGGGGCACGGGGGACACGGGGGGCACGGGGGTGTCCCTGGGGCTGCCGCAGGCGCCTGTGAGGTGGAGGGGGGTGGGGGGTGTCCTCCCATCACCCGGCTGCCGTTGCCATGGTGACGGCGCAGAGATGCCTGTTGCTACGGGCGACGGAGCCGCGGCGGGAGCCGGGATCTGGCTCGGGCTGGAGGAGCCCAGCGCTGCTGGCTGTGATGTCACGGGGCTCTGCTTAAAGGGCAACCTCCCCCTGCTTCCCCTCCTCCTCCTCCTCCTCCTCCTCCTCCCCCGGGATGGGGGAAGGGGCTGGGGCAGGAGCTGGGGCTGCCCGCGGGGTCGGGAACGCCCGCGGCGAGGAGAGAACGCGGCTGCTCCCTTCGCCAGCCTCCGGCACAGCCCGAAATCCACACCCGGGGATCCCTAAATCCACAGCCGGGGATCCCTAAATCCACAGCCGGGGATCCCGAAATCCACACCCAGGGATCCCTAAATCCACACCCGGGGATCCCGAAATCCACAGCCGGGGATCCCGAAATCCACAGCCAGGGATCCCGAAATCCACACTCAGCTCCAGGGATCCCTAAATCCACAGCCGGGGATCCCGAAACCCACATCCAGGGATTCCTAAATCCACAGCCGGGGATCCCAAAATCCACAGCCGGGGATCCCGAAATCCACAGCCGGGGATTCCTAAATCCACAGCCGGGGATCCCTAAACCCACAGCCGGGGATCCCTAAACCCACACCCAGGGATCCCAAAATCCACACCCAGGGATTCCTAAATCCACACTCAGCTCCAGGGATCTCTAAATCCACACCCAGGGATCCCTCAATCCACACACAAGGATCCCTAAATCCACAGGCAGGGACCCCTAAATCCATACACAGGGATCCCTAAATCCACCCCAAGCTCCAGGGACCCCTAAATCCACACCCAGGGACCCCTAAATCCACCCCCAGCCCCAGCAGCAGGACCCGGGAGAGGCGGGCAGGGGGAAGGGGCATCCAGTGCGGAGGAGTTGGATGCCCCAGGCCGGAGCCCGGCGGTGCCAGGGCTGCTGCCAGGGCTGGCTGCGGGCACAGAACGTTCCCGGGGGACACAAAGGAGCGGCTGGCACGGAGCATCCCCGGGAACTGGCAGTGCCAGCGGGAGGGACGAGCCAGGACAGCTCCCGAGCCCTGCCCGGCCTCACCCAGAGGCTCCTGGCCCTTCCCAGGGCTGTGGGGTGCCCCCTGTGCCCCCTGTGCCCAGGCTGGCACGGCTCCCGGATCGGCCACCGCAGGGATGGGGCTCCCGAAGGATCCCAGAGTGCCTGGGGGTGGGAGGACCCCGGACCCAGCAGCTCCCACCGGCCCGGAGCTGCAGAGCCCAGCCTGGCCCGGGCACTGCCAGGGACGGGGCGGCCGCAGCTTTTTTGGGAATTCCACCCCACGTGGAGCGATTCCCCCCAGCATCCCCCCTCCAGCGCTGCCCTGGCAGCCTCCAAGAGGCAAAACCAGGAAAAAAAATCCCTGAGCTGTGAGGCCGGCAGTGACTGTCACCCACCCCAGCTCCGTGCCTCAATTTCCCCGCACCGTGCCAAGCTCTGCACAACATTTCCCAGCTCCACCAGTGGGAAAAGGCGATTTCCCCACCAGAATATCGAGCAGAAGTTCTTTTATCCCCTCGATTCCGCGTCGCTGGCGGGGAGAGGAGCAGCGGGAGCCGCCGGGAGGACGCCCCGGCGCTGACACAGCAGAGCAGCCCCGCTCCCGGGGGGATAAAGGGCCCTTTGTTGTGGCCTTTTTCCCTCCGCAGCTCCCAGGGCCGGTGCCCAGAGGAGGAAAAAGCAGAGCCTGCCCCAGCTGGGTGTCCCACAGCGGGCTGGGGGCACTGCTGGGGGCTGGGGAAGGAAATCCCGGCAGCGCGGGGGAAGCTGCAGAGAGGAGCCCGGGCAGCCTGAAGCGGCAGCTCGCACCTCCCCCGCCCCGGGGGCTGCTCTGAACCGCTGCCCCCGGCCCAGCTGCCCCCCTGCCCTGCTGCCCCCTGCCCTGCTGCCCCCTGCCCTGCTGCCCCCGGCCCTGCTGCCCATTGCCCTGCTGCCCCCGGCCCTGCTGCCCCCCGGCTCTGCTGCCCCCCTGCCCTGCTGCCCCCCGCCCTGCTGCCCCCTGCCCTGCTGCCCCCCGCCCTGCTGCCCCCTGCCCTGCTGTCCCCCGGGCCTGCTGCCCATTGCCCTGCTGCCCCCCGCCCTGCTGCCCCCTGCCCTGCTGCCCCCCGGCCCTGCTGCCCCCCGGCCCTGCTGCCCCCCGCCCTGCTGCCCCCCTGCCCTGCTGTCCCCCGGGCCTGCTGCCCCCTGCCCTGCTGCCCCCCTGCCCTGCTGCCCCCTGCCCTGCTGCCCCCGGCCCTGCTGCCCCCAGCCCTGCTGCCCCCTGCCCTGCTGCCCCCGGCCCTGCTGCCCCCCGGCCCTGCTGCCCCTGGCCCTGCTGCCCCCTGCCCTGCTGCCCCCCGGCCCTGCTGCCCCCCTGCCCTACTGCCCCCCGGCCCTGCTGCCCCCCAGCCCTGCTGCCCCCCGGCCCTGCTGCCCCCCTGCCCTGCTGCCCCCTGCCCTGCTGCCCCCTGCCCTGCTGCCCCCGGCCCTGCTGCCCCCTGCCCTGCTGCCCCCGGCCCTGCTGCCCCCAGCCCTGCTGCCCCCTGCCCTGCTGCCCCCTGCCCTGCTGCCCCCGGCCCTGCTGCCCCCCGGCCCTGCTGCCCCTGGCCCTGCTGCCCCCTGCCCTGCTGCCCCCCGGCCCTGCTGCCCCCTGCCCTGCTGCCCCCGGCCCTGCTGCCCCCCGGCCCTGCTGCCCCTGGCCCTGCTGCCCCCTGCCCTGCTGCCCCCTGCCCTGCTGCCCCGAACGCATTGCCCCGCCGAGACACCGGGGTGCCCCAAAAACCTGGCCACCAGCAGGGCAGAGCTGGGTTAGAGCTAGGCTTAGGGTCAGGGTTAGCGTTAGAGTTAAGGCTGGGGTTAGGGTTAGGGTGAGGGTGAGGGTCAGGGTTAGGGTTAGAGTTAAGGTTGGGGTTAGGGTTAGGGTTAGAGTTAGAGTTGAGTTAGAGTTAGAGTTAGAGTTAGAGTTAGAGTTAGAGTTAGAGTTAGAGTTAAGGTTAGGGTTAGGATTAGGGTTAGGTTTAGGGTTATGGTTAGGATTAGAGTTAAGGTTAGGCTTAGGGTTATGGTTAGGGTTAGGATTTTGTTTTGGGTTGGGGTTAGAATTAGATTTAGGTTTATGGTTAGGATTAGGGTTAGAGTTTGCCTTATTGTTATGGTTTGGGTTAGATTTAAGTTTAGGTTTAGGGTTAGGGTTAGCTGTACGTTTAGGATTAGGGTTGGGTTAGGGATATTGTTAAGTTTTGGGTTAGGTTTAGGATTATGGTTAGAGTTTGGGTCAGAGTTAAGATTAGGTTTAGTGTTAGGGTCAGCATTAGGTTGAGGTTTAGCGTAGGGTTAGTATTAAAGTTTCATTTTCGTTTAGAATTAAGGTTAGGGTAGGGTTAGGGTTAGGGTTAGGGTTAGGGTTAGGGTTAGGGTTAGCCTGATGGTTAGAATTTGTGTTAGAGTTAAGATTAAGTTTTGGGTTAGGATCAGTATTAGATTTAGGTTTAGGTTTAGGGTAGGGTTAGAATTAAAGTTTCATTTTGGTTTAGAATTAGGGTTAGGGTTAGGGTTAGGGTTAGGGTTAGGTTTATGGCTAGGCTTTGGGTTATGCTTTGGGTCAGGGTTGGGTTTGGATTAGGTTTAGGATTAGGGTTAGGGCTAGGGTTAGGGTTAGGTTTAGTACAACCTCCTGCCTGCTTCTGGTCCAAAAGTGGAGAATTTTGCCCTCTGCACAGCACAGCTTTGGGGACAGAGGGGACACCTGAGCTGCCCCAGTCCCAGCCTCTCCACCCAGGGGATTTTCCTCACTCCCAGTTCACTTCAGGGGCTTCCAGGGCGGTTGAGGGATCTCAGCAGTTCCAGGTGTGTCCAAATCCAGGTGTGCACCTGGATTTACCTGCCCCAGGGGAAGGAGGCAGCTCCAAGGGCTTCTCCCATTTGTTCCCCCCCTTTTTTTCCAGGCCCAGGGGCCCTCCGGGGCTTTAATTAGCACAGATGTGCTCAGGTTGCTGCTTTTTAATCCAACTCCTCCGGGCTGGCCCCAGCCACCCTCATGGGGACACCCCAAGGGCAGGGCTGGGGCCCCAGGGCAGCCCCAGAATCCTTGGAATCCCTGAATCCCAGGGCTCCAGGCATGGCAGAACTTCCCTGGAGCTCAGTTTTAATTTCTGGAGCTGCTCTGCAGCCCCAGGGGGCTCCTGCAGGTGTTTGTGCACCCAAAAATCCGCGGGACACAGAGCAGGGACTTGGATGAGGCCTGGGAAGGAGGGATAAATCCCACAGGGATGCTGGTTCCCGAGCACAGCTGACTCTGAGGGTCTTTCCCGACCTTTTAATCCACATTTCCTCCCCTAACTGGGATCTTTCCCACCCCAGCACAACCCCCTTGCTGTGAGGATTCTGTGAAGAAGCAGCAAAAGGACGAAAACTTGCTCGGAGAAGGACGAGGAGAAACCCAGGGCTGGAAAATCTCCAAGGCAAGGGAAACCCTTCCCATCCCCTGCAGCACCTCTGGGAGCCCCTGGGACCTGCTGGGACTGGGGTTTGGTGGGGTGAGAGCTGGGGCAGAGCCCGAGGCCGCAGCTGTGACCCCAGAGAGGGCGCAGCAGAGGCTCCAGCCCCTCCAGAGGTCTCTCAGGGTTTCTCCTGGTGCTGAGCTGAGCTGAGCTCTCGTGCTGGGAGCATTTCCAGGCCAGGGCCGTCCATGGCTCCTGAGCAGGAGGTGCTGGACACCAAGGAGTAATTTCAGCCCCTCAGCTCCCACGGGGAGAGGCTCCAAATGAGGAAGGATGGCCCGAGAAGCAAAATCCTGGGCAGGGGAGAAGTTCCCGGGCTCAAACAATTTTTTTTCTCCCCTTGAACCGTGCTGACCCAGCCCTGCCCTCCCAGGGGCTGTGAGACCCAAACCTGGCAGCTTTTACAGAAAAGCCACGATTCCCATCCTTCCCCACAGCAGTTCCAGCAAGGGAATTTTCCAATCTTTTTAAAATACAGCCCTGGAGGACGGAGCTGTCCCTCCCTGCTGCCGGGGGAAAGCTGATGCCACCAGAGCCCTGCTCAGCATCTCATCAGCATCAGCCACACGCAGCTGGAGCCACAGGAACCCCTCAGCCCCCCTGGCCCTTCTGCAGTTACAGCAGTGACCCATTTCCCCAGGGAGCGGCACCTCGGGGCTGCCAGGACCTGCCAGGGGCTGCCAGGACCTGCCAGGGAAATCCAGTCTGGCAAAAATTCCCAGCACTTTCCTCATCTACAGCCCCTTCAACCCCTGACAGGGGATGAGGGGGAAAACCCAGTCTGGCACAAATTCCCTGGGGATTCCTCACCCCCAGCCCCTTCAATGCACCATGGACAGACAGGGAATGAGGGAATGAGGGGAAAACCCAGTCTGGCACAAATTCCCAGCACTTTCCACACCCCCAGCCCTGGAGTGCTCAGGCTGGACCTTGCACAAGGTCGGGACCCCCCTGAGGAGCCCCTTCAGGGACACTTCAGGGACACTTCAGGGACAGCCTGCAGTGGCTCCCGCGGGATCCCTGAGGATCCAGGACCTGAGCGAGGCCCGGCCCAGCCTCCTCAAGGCCTGCGGGCACGCGGAGGTGACAAAAGGCTGGCCCCGACCCCAGAATCCTCCAGACCCCCGAGGGTTCTGCCCTGGAGAGGGGCAGAGGCCGGGGCAGAGCCGGCAGCACCTCCGGAGGAAGCGGAGCGGCGGCACAGGGAGGGACGCAGGGAGGGGACAGCCACCGCCGCACGGCCACCAAGAGCCGCTCCGCCTGCCCGGGGACTCCTGCCCGGCCTGTCCCCAAGCCCGGCAGCGGGGACAGCGCGGGGACAGCGGCGGGGACAGCGCGGGGGGAGCGCTCCGGGGCTGCGGGGCCGGGCGGAGGCAGCGCTGCATCCCCGCGCTGCAGCACCGAGCCGGGGACGGAGATCTGCTCCAAAAACCGCAGGAATGTGTCACCTCCGTGTCCCCTCCGTGTCCCCTCCGTGTCCCCTCTTCTTCCCCCCGGGCAAGGGACGAGCTGGGAATGAGCGGAAGGAAAAATCCGTGACCTTCTGGGGATGCGGGGATGGGAACGGGAGCGGGGGAGGAGCGGGGGGGGCTCTGCCGGCGCTCCGGGATGCTCAATCCTGCAGGATGCAGCCCCCTGGAAAAGGCATGGAAGCACGGAAAAACCCGGGAATAACTGGGAGGAAAAACCCGGGAATAACCGGGAAGAAAAACGCCTCAGCCTTGTGGGGGCAGGGATGGAAACGTGGAGGGGAAAATGGAGCAGGGGCGGCTCTGCCGGTGCTCCGGGATGCTCAGATCCTACAGGATGCAGCTCCCGGTAAACGGCACGGAACACCACGGGAAGAACCCGGGAATAACCGGGAAGAAATAACCTCAACCCTGAGGGGATGCGGGGATGGATCCGGGGGGGATGGGGCAGGGGGAAACGGAGCAGCGGGGGGGCTCTCCCGGTGCACCGGGACGCTCCATCCTCAGGGATGCAGCGCCGGAGGAGGGCACGGAACAACCTGGGAATAACCTGGAAGAAAATCCGCTCAGCCTTGCGGGGCTGCAGCGCCGGGAAGGCGGCGGCGGGAGGGGCGGGGGGGCTCTCCCGGTCCCTCGGGATGCTCCGCGCTGGGGGCACGCAGCTCCGGGAGCGCAAGCGGGGCGCATCCCTCCCCCCACGAACGCATGCCCCCCACATCCCCAACCCCGCAGCGGGGGCGGGCGCTGCCCCTCCGCGCTCCCCCCGCTGCCAGCCCCCGTTCCCCCCGCGGCCCGGAGCCCGGCACTGACCCGAAAGAGGCGGCGGGAGCAGGCGCGGCGCAGCGCGGTCCAGCCCAGCGCGCAGAGCCCGCACAGCAGCACCTCCGCCCAGCCCAGGTGCGCGTTCTCGGCCCAGGTGCGCAGCGCCAGCTGCCAGCCGCAGTCCCCGCAGCTCCGCGCGGCCGCGGCCAGGCTGCCGTAGCCCCGGCGGAGCAGCTCCCCGTAGCCGGGCATGGGCTCCGGAGGCGGCATCGCGGAGCTGCCACGGCCGCGGCCCCGCGCAGGCTCCGGCGGGGCGGGCACCGCGCTCCCCCCCCGCGCCGGTACCGGGCTGGAGCCGCCCCCTGGCACGGCCCGGCCCCCTCGGGCCCGGCCGGGGCTCCCGGAGGGGCGCGGGGAGCGGAGCGGGAGAGGGAAGAGCGCGGGGGGAGCGCGCTGCAGGCGCCGAGGAAAAAAATAAAACCAAAAAAAACCCCCGAATTTCGGTACCGGGGGTGATGGAAGCGGGGGGAGCCCCCGTGCCCAGCCCGGGGAGCGCGGGGGGCGGCGGCTGGAGGGGGCACGGCGATGCCAACAGCGCGGAGCCGCGGCTGCGGGGACGCGGGTGCCAGTTTGGGGTCTCAGTGCGAGTTTGGGGTCTCGGGTGGGAATTTGGGGTCTCAGGCGCCAATTGAGGGGATTCAAGTGCGAATTTGGGGTCTCAGGCGCCAATTGAGGGGATTCGAGTGCGAATTTGGGGTCTCAGGTGCCAATTGAGGGGATGCAAGTGCCAATTTGGGGTCTCAAGTGCCACTCTGGGGACTCGGGTGCCAGTTTGGGGGATTCAAGTGCGAATTTGGGGGTTCAGGCGCCACTTTGGGGGTCTCAGGTGCCAATTTGGGGTCTCAAGTGCCACTCTGGGGTCTCGGATGCCAGTTTGGGGGGATTCAAGTGTGAATTTGGGGGGGTTCAGGCGCCACTTTGGGGTCTCAGGTGCCAATTTGAGGGGATTCAAGTGCGAATTTGGGGGTCTCAGGTGCCAATTTGGGGGGTTCAAGCGTGAATTTTGGTGTTCAGGTGTGATTTTGAGTGGTTCAAGTGTGAATTTTGGGGTTCAAGTGCGAATTTGGGGGGGTTCAAGTGTGATATTGGGGAGTTCAGGTGTGAATTTGGGGGGTTTGTAATTTTGGGGGTTCAGGTGTGAATTTGGGGGGTTCAAGTGTGAACTCTGTGGTTCAGGTGTGAATTTTGGGGTTCAAGCGCCAATTTGGGGGGGTTCAGGTGTGATGTTGGGGGTTCAAGTGTGAACTCTGGGGGGTTCAGGTGTGAACTCTGGGGGGTTCAGGTGTGAATTTTGGGGTTCAAGCGCCAATTTGGGGGGGTTGAAGTGTGATTTGGGGGGTTCAAGTGCCAATTTGGGGGGGTTCAAGTGTGAATTTGGGGGGTTCAAGTGTGAACTCTGGGGTTCAGGTGTGAATTTTGGGGTTCAAGCGCCAGTGTGGGGGGTTCAGGTGTGATGTCGGGGGTGCAGGTGTGAATTTGGGGGTCAAGTGTGAATTTGGGGGTGCAGGTGTGAATTTGGGGGTCAGGTGTGAATTTGGGGGTCAGGTGTGAATTTGGGGTTCAGGTGTGAATTTGGGGTGCAGGTGTGATGTTGGGGGAGCAGGTGTGAATTTGGGGGTGCAGGTGTGAATTTGGGGTGCAGGTGTGAATTTGGGGGTGCAGGTGTCAATTTGGGGGTCAGGTGTGAATTTGGGGTGCAGGTGTGATGTTGGGGGTGCAGGTGTGAATTTGGGGGTCAGGTGTGAATTTGGGGTTCAGGTGTGATGTTGGGGGTTCAGGTGTGATGTTGGGGGTCAGGTGTGAATTTGGGGTTCAGGTGTGAATTTGGGGTGCAGGTGTGAATTTGGGGGAGCAGGTGTGAATTTGGGGGTCAGGTGTGATGTTGGGGGTCAGGTGTGATGTTGGGGGTCAGGTGTGAATTTGGGGGTCAGGTGTGATGTCGGGGGTGCAGGTGTGAATTTGGGGGTCAGCTGTGAATTTGGGGGGTTCAGGTGTGAATTTGGGGGTTCAGCTGCGTGCTGAGGATCCCTGCTGGATCCCTCTCCCTGCAGCCCTGCTCCGGTCAGGTACAAAATCGTTCCTCCAGGAGGATTTTCCCCTCCCCGGGCACAAAGCTGGGAGGAAACTCCCGCCCTTCCCTGCTCACCCTCCAGCTGTGCCCCGGATTTCAGCTCCGTTTTGGGCACCGGCGGCAGTTCAGGGGTCAGGAATTACAAAATTCACCTTAAAAATGGGTCTGGAACTGGAAATTTCACCTTAAAGAACGGGTCTGGAATTATAAATTCACCTTAAAGACGGGTCTGGAATAAAATTCACCTTAAAGACGGGTCTGGAATTATAAAATTCACCTTAAAGACGGGTCTGGAATAATAAAATTCACCTTGGAAAGGGTCTGGAATAATAAAATTCACCTTAAAGATGGGTCTGGAATTAGAAATTTCACCTTAAAGATAGGCCTGGAATAAAATTCACCTTGGAAATGGGTCTGGAATAATAAAATTCACATTGGAAATGGGCCTGGAATAATAAAATTCACCTTGGAAAGGGTCTGGAATTACAAAATTTACCTTAAAAATGGGTCTGGAATTGGAAATTTCACCTTAAAGATGGGTCTGGAATAATAAAATTCACCTTAAAGATGGGTCTGGAATTAGAAATTTCACCTTAAAGATAGGCCTGGAATAAAATTCACCTTGGAAATTGGTCTGGAATAATAAAATTCACCTTAAAGACGGGTCTGGAATAATAAAATTCACCTTGGAAAGGGTCTGGAATAATAAAATTCACCTTGAAAATGGGTCTGGAATTAGAAATTTCACCTTAAAGATAGGCCTGGAATAAAATTCACCTTGGAAATGGGTCTGGAACAATAAAATTCACGTTAAAGATGGGCCTGGAATAATAAAATTCACCTTGGAAAGGGTCTGGAATTATATAATTCACCCTAAAGACGGGTATGGAATAATAAAATTCAGTTTTAGGTGGGTCTGGAATTATAAAATTCACCTTAAAGATAGGCCTGGAATAAAATTCACCTTGGAAAGGGTCTGGAACAATAAATTTCATGTTAAAGATGGGCCTGGAATAATAAAATTCACCTTGAAAAGAGATCTGGAATAATAAAATTCACGTTAAAGATGGGCCTGGAATAAAATTCACCTTGAAAAGGCATCTGGAATAATAAAATTCACCTTGGAAAGCGTCTGGAATAATAAAATTCACCTTAAAGACGGGGCTGGAATAATAAATTTCAGTTTTAGGTGGGTCTGGAATGATAAAATTCACCTTGAAAATGGGCCTGGAATAATAAAATTCACCTTGAAATGGGTCTGGAATTATAAAATTCACCTTAAAGATAGGCCTGGAATAAAATTCACCTTGAAAAGGGTCTGGAACAATAAATTTCATGTTAAAGATGGGCCTGGAATAATAAAATTCACCTTGAAAAGAGATCTGGAATAATAAAATTCACCTTGAAAAGAGATCTGGAATAATAAAATTCACGTTAAAGATGGGCTTGGAATAAAATTCACCTTGAAAAGGCGTCTGGAATAATAAAATTCACCTTGGAAAGGGTCTGGAATAATAAAATTCAGTTTTAGGTGGGTCCGGAACAATAAAATTCACCTTAAAGACGGGTCTGGAATAATAAACTATATCATTATAAAATAAAATTACAGAAAATAAAAATGATATAAATATAAAACCAAACCATATAAATATAAAATAAGAACAATGGGAATATAAATTAAAAACTGTATCAGCAAAAATATATCAATATGAAATAAAAATACGTAAATATGAAATAAAAAATATCAATATAAAATCAAACTATATAAATACAGACAATTTTATAAATGTAAAATAAGAACAACAGAAATATAATAAATATTTTTATTTTTAATAAATTAAAAACTATCTAAATAAAAAATAAAAACGATATAAGTATAAAATAAAAACAATAGAAATACAAAAAAGCTATATAAATAGAAAATATCAATATAAATTAAAACTATATCAACATAAAAATTTATATAAATTAAAACCAATATAAATATACATTTAAAATTATTTAAAATAAGACTGTTATAAATATAAAATAAAAGTATATCAACATAAAATGAAAACTATATAAATATAAAATACCAATATAAATTAAAAACGATATCAATATGAAATAAAAAGTACATAAATTAAAACCAATACAAATCTAAATTTATATTTATATTAATTATCAATATATAAGCATATTTATATTTCTAGTTTATAAATACAATACACTGATCTAAATAAATCTATATAAAAAGATGAATTTATATTAAATAGGAATTATATGACATAAACAGAAATTTAAAATTTAAATTTTCAATAAAATTTAAAATCAAACGGATATAAATAGGAAATAAAATCATAGAAATAGGAAATAAAACTATAGAAATAGGAAATAGAATGATATAAATAGGAAATAAAATGATAGAAATAGGAAATAAAAATATATAAATAGGAAATAAAACTATATAAATATGAAATAAAACTATAGAAATAGGAAAGAAAATAGTAGAAAGAAGAAATAAAATGATAGAAAGAGGAAATAAAATGAGATAAATAGGAAATAAAATTATAGAAGTAGGAAATAAAACTATAGAAGTAGAAAATAAAAGGACAGAAGTAGGAAATAAAAGGACAGAAGTAGGAAATAAGAAGGATAGAAATAGGAAATAAAAGGCCAGAAATAGGAAATAAAAAATATAAATAGGAAATAAAAGGACAGAAGTAGGAAATAAAATCGTAGAAAAAGGAAATAAAACTATAGAAACAAGAACTAAAAGGACAGAAGTAGGAAATTGGAAGGACAGAAATAGGAAATAAAACAACAGAAATAGGAACTAAAAGGACAGAAGTAGGAAATAAAATGATAGAAATAGGAACTAATAAAAGGACAGAAGTAGGAAATAAAAGGACAGAAATAGGAAATACAATGATAGAAATAGGAACTAAAACGATATCTATAGGAACTAATAAAAGGACAGAAATAGGAAATAAAATGATATAAATAGGAACTAAAAGGACAGAAGTAGGAAATAAAACGATAGAAATAGGAAATAAAACGATATAAAGAAGAACTAATAAAAGGACAGAAGTAGGAAATAAAATGATAGAAATAGGAAATAAAACAATACAATTAGGAACTAATAAAAGGACAGAAGTAGGAAATAGAACGATATAAAGAAGAACTAAAAGGACAGAAGTAGGAAATAAAACAATATAAATAGGAAATAAAAGGACAGAAGTAGGAGATAGAACGATAAATAGAAATAGGAACTAATAAAAGGACAGAAGTAGGAAATAAAACAATATAAATAGGAAATAAAAGGACAGCAGTAGGAGATAGAATGATAAATAGAAATAGGAACTAATAAAAGGACAGAAGTAGGAAATAAAAGGACAGAAATAGGAACTAATAAAAGGACAGAAGTAGGAAATAAAACAATATAATTAGGAACTAATAAAAGGACAGAAGTAGGAAATAGAACAATATAATTAGGAACTAATAAAAGGACAGAAGTAGGAAATAAAACAATATAATTAGGAACTAATAAAAGGAGAGAAGTAGGAAATAGAACGATATAAAGAGGAACTAATAAAAGGACAGCAGTAGGAAATAAAACGATATAAATAGGAACTAATGAAAGGACAGCAGTAGGAAATAAAACAATATAATTAGGAACTAATAAAGGGACAGCAGTAGGAAATCGGAGGGCAGGGCCAGCGGTCGCTCCAGCGCTGTGCCCGGGCACAGGGGCCCTGCCGGGGCACAAAGGGCCATTGATGCCCAAGCCCGGCGGGCACAAAGGAACCTTTCAGTGCCACCAGCCCGGGGCCACCGCAGGGAAAGGCCAAAACTCGGGCACAGCGGCGTGGGACTGGGAAAATCCCAAAAATCCAGGATGGATCTGCAAGGGACTGGGGGAATTCTATGGGGAAGGGAAAATCCCAAAAATCCAGGATGGATCCCCAAGGGACAGGGGGAATTCTATGGGGAGGGAAAATCCCAAAAATCCAGGTTGGATCCCCAAGGGACAGGGGGAATTCTATGGGGAGGGGAAAATCCCAAAAATCCAGGTTGGATCCCCAAGGGACCGGGGGAATTCTATGGGGAGGGGGAAAATCCCAAAAATCCAGGATGGATCCCCAAGGGACAGGGGGAATTCTATGGGGAGGGAAAATCCCAAAAATCCAGGTTGGATCCCCAAGGGACAGGGGGAATTCTATGGGGAGGGGAAAATCCCAAAAATCCAGGTTGGATCCCCAAGGGACTGGGGAATTCTATGGGGAGGGGAAAATCCCAAAAATCAGGCTGGATCTGCAAGGGATCGGGGGAATTCTATGGGGAGGGGAAAATCCCAAAAATCCAGGTTGGATCCCCAAGGGACAGGGGGAATTCTATGGGGAGGGGAAAATCCCAAAAATCCAGGCTGGATCTGCAAGGGATCGGGGGAATTCTATGGGGAGGGGAAAATCCCAAAAATCCAGGTTGGATCCACAAGGGATTTGGGGAAATTCCAATGGGATTTCTGCTACAATAATTCCTAAAAATCCAGGTTGGATCTGGCTGGGATTGGGGGAATTTCTGCCAAAATAAATCCTAAAAATCCAGGTTGGATCTGGCTGGGATTGGGGGAATTCTATAGGGAGGGGGAAAATCCCAAAAATCCAGGCGGGATCTGCAAGGGATTGGGGGAATTCCCCATGGGGAGGGGCCATAAATCCTAAAAATCCAGGTTGGACCCAGCAGGGATTTGGGGAAATTCCATGGGGATTTCTGCCAAAATAATTCCCAAAAATGCAGGTTGAATCTGGGAGAGATTGGGGAAATTCCAATGGATTTCTGCTACAATAATTCCTAAAAATCCAGGTTGGATCTGCCTGGGACTGGGGAAATTCCATGGGAATTTCTGCCACCACAAATCCTAAAAATCCAGACTGGATTTGCAAGGGAATGGGGGAATTCCCATGGGGAGGGGTCATAAATCCTAAAAATCCAGGTTGGATATGGCTGGGATGGGGGAAATTCCATGGGAAGGGGGAAAAAAATCCTAAAAATCCAGATTGGACACAGCAGGGATTAGGGGAAATTTCTGCCAAAATAAATCCTAAAAAATCCAAGTTGGATCTGGAAGGGATTGGGGAAATTCCAAAGGGATTTCTGCTACAATAATTCCTAAAAATCCAGGTTGGATCTGGCTGGGACTGGGGGAATTTCTGCCAAAATAAATCCTAAAAATCCAGGTTGGATCTGGAAGGGATTGGGGAAATTCCAAAGGGATTTCTGCTACAATAATTCCTAAAAATCCAGGTTGGATCTGGCTGGGATTGGGGGAATTCCTGCCAAAATAAATCCTAAAAATCCAGGTTGGATCTGGAAGGGATTGGGGAAATTCCAAAGGGATTTTTACCACAGTAATTCCTAAAATATCCAGGCTGGGCCCAGCAGGGATTGGTGACAAGGACACTGCAGGAGGGACATCAGATTATTTTTATTTTTATTTTTATTTATTATTCTGGGGTTTTCCCTCTCGCCAGCAGCCAAGCCCAGGGTTTTTATCCCGAAAGGAATTGGCAGAAGGGCTGGAAGATGCTGCAGAGTTTGGGATGGATCCGTGGAAATGCTGGAATTTCACCTCCCCCCCTCTCCCACCTCCATCCCCCAGGGCTGCGTCCCCAGAAACGGCAGGCTCAGAGGTCCGGGAATAAATTCCATTTCTTGGGAACGGTCCAGGGGATCTCCTCAGAGCAGAGCCCAGGGCTCTGGTGGGGCTCGAAGCCCAAAATTTAACCCCAAATTTGGGGGTTCCCCCAGGTGCGGGGGGCGCAGATGGGATTTTCTGGGATCCAGAGGGGATTCTCCCTGTTCCAGAGGGGATTTCTGGCTCCCAGGGGGAATTTTCTGAATTCCAGAGGGGATTTTCCCAATTCTAGAAGGAATTTCTGGGTTCCAGGCGGAATTTTCCCTGTCCCAGGGGGGATTTTTTGGGTTCCAGAGGGGATTTCTGGGTTCCAGAGGGGATGTTCCCTGTTCCAGAGGGAATTTCTGGGTTCCAGGGGTTTTTTGTGTTGGATTTTTTGTGTTCCAGGGGGATTTTTCTGGGTTCCAGGGGGATTTTTCTGAATTCCAGAGGGGATTTTCCCAATTCTAGAGGGAATTTATGGGTCCCAGAGGGAATTTCTGGGTTCCAGAGGGGTGGTTTTTTTTGTTCCAGAGGGGATTTTCCCTGTTCTAGAGGGGATTTCTGGGTTCCAGGGGGGATTTTTTGGGTTCCAGGGGAGATTTTCCCTGTCCCAGGGGAATTTCTGGATTCCAGGGGGGATGTTTTGGGTTCCAGGGGTATTTTCCCTGTCCCAGGGGGGGATTTTTTGGGTCCCAGAGGGAATTTCTGGATTCCAGGGGGGATTTTTTGGGTTCCAGGGGGATTTTCCCTGTCCCAGGGGGAATTTTCCCTGTCCCAGAGGGAGTTTCTGGATTCCAGGGGGGGATTTTTTGGGTTCCAGGGGAGATTTTCCCTGTCCCAGGGGAATTTCTGGATTCCAGGGGGGATTTTCCCTGTCCCAGGGGAATTTCTGGATTCCAGGGTGGATTTTCCCTGTCCCAGGGGAATTTCTGGATTCCAGGGGGGATTTTCCTGGTCCCAGAGGGAGTTTCTGGATTCCAGGGGGGATTTTTTGGGTTCCAAAGGGGATTTTTCCCTGTTCTAGAGGGGATTTCTGGGTTCCAGGGGATTTTTCCCTGTCCCAGAGGGAATTTCTGGATTCCAGGGGGGATGTTTTGGGTTCCAGGGGGGATTTTCCCTGTCCCAGGGCTCAGGCACTGGGTGCATATTGCAGGGCCAGGCGGTCAAAGTCGTTCTCCTGCAACCACAGCCAAAAACAAATTTATTAAATTAATGATCAGTTAATCATTCAGAATTAATTATTATCAATCGATCCCCCCCCAAATTACATTTACCCCCTCTCCTCCAGCTGAACACACCACAATCAGCTCCCTAAAACTCAATTAATTCCAGCAGCAAACCCCATTTCTCCCTTTTTTGCCATTTGCTGCTTTTCCCTTCCCCTCTCCCCAAATTCCCTCTCCCAGTTTTTTTGTTTTTTTTTTTTTTTTTTAGCTCTTTTTAGCACAGATTTCCACCTGGATTAAAAATCTGCATCTCAGGCAGATTTGGGATTCCCAAAAGGGCAGGAAAACCTGAACCAGATGGAGCTGCTCCCCTTGGGATTTGTTTGTAAAGAACCCCCCAGGCTCCATCAGAACGGGGGGGAAATTCAATTTATTTGATTTATTTCTGTTATTATTTCTATTTTCTCCCATTCCCTACCTTGGCCTGGTACTCCTTGATGAAGGGATGGTTTTTGTGAGCATCTTTCAGCTGGGACAGGTAACGATTGGTGACCTGGGGGGGACAAAAAAATTCAATTTTGAGGTGGCAGGGTGGATTAAATCCCACCTAAATGTGGTTATTCTTACACCTAAAATCCTGATTTTTCTCACTGTCCCAGTTCAAACCAGTAGGAGCCACGCACACACTTGAAATAGAAAAATAAAACACTTCCAAATCAACTTTCAGTGGTGGTACCAAGTTAAAAAAACAAAAACAAAACAGGAAAAGCAGAATTTAGAGCTCTAAGTGCTTTCCCTGCCCAGGTGTTTTCTCAACCATGTGGAATTCTGGAATTCTGGAATGGTTTGGGTCGGAAGGGAGCTTAGGGATCATCCAATTCCATGGGAAAGGGCAATTCCCACTGTCCCCAAGAGTTCCCATTCCCAAAATGGTCCCAAAATGAGCCAAATTACCCCAAAATGGTCCTATTTACCCTAAAATGAGCCCATTTACCCCAAAATGAGCCCAATTACCCCAAAATGAGCCCAATTACCCCAAAATGAGCCCATTTCCCCAAAATGAGCCCATTTCCCCAAAATGACCCCATTTCCCCCACCCCTGCCCCCCCAGAACCCCGCTCACCTCCGGGGCCTTGCCCAGGTGCTGGGACAGCACCACCAGGTTCAGCAGGGTCTCAGGGTGCCCGCTGTCCTGGGAAAACACAGCCAAATGAAATAGATGAAATGAAATGAAATGAAATGAAATAAAGCAAAATAAAAAAAAATAAAATAAAATAAAAATAAAATAAAAATAAAATAAAAATAAAATAAAAATAAAATAAAGCAAAATAAAATAAAATAAAAAATAAAATAAAATAAAATAAAATAAAATAAAATAAAATAAAATAAAATAAAATAAAATGCAGTTAAATATTTGGGGTGTCCCTGTGGGGTTGGGGTACCTTGTCCCTGTGGGGATCCGGGGTGTCCCTGTGGGATCTGGGGTGTCCCTGTAGGGTTGGGGTGTCCCCATGGATCTGGGGTGTTCCCGTGGACCTGGGGTGTCCCTGTGGATCTGGGGTGTCCCCGTAGATCTGGGGTGTCCCCGTAGATCTGGGGTGTCCCTGTGGATCTGGGGTGTCCCCGTAGATCTGGGGTGTCCCTGTGGATCTGGGGTGTCCCCGTAGATCTGGGGTGTCCCTGTGGATCTGGGGTGTCCCTGTGGACCGGGGGTGTCCCCGTAGATCTGGGGTGTCCCCATGGATCTGGGGTGTCCCCGTAGATCTGGGGTGTCCCCGTGGACCGGGGGTGTCCCTGTGGGGATCTGGGGTGTTCCCGTGGACCGGGGGTGTCCCCGTGGACCTGGGGTGTCCCTGTGGATCTGGGGTGTCCCCGTGGACCGGGGGTGTCCCTGTGGATCTGGGGTGTCCCCGTGGACCAGGGGCGTCCCTGTGGACCAGGGGTGTCCCCATGGGGTTGGGGTGTCCCCGTGGATCTGGGGTGTCCCCGTGGACCGGGGGTGTCCCCATGGATCTGGGGTGTCCCTGTGGATCTGGGGTGTTCCCGTGGACCTGGGGTGTTCCCGTGGACCGGGGGTGTCCCCGTGGACCGGGGGTGTCCCCGTAGATCTGGGGTGTCCCCGTGGACCGGGGGTGTCCCCGTGGACCTGGGGTGTCCCCGTAGATCTGGGGTGTCCCCGTAGATCTGGGGTGTCCCTGTGGATCTGGGGTGTTCCCGTGGACCGGGGGTGTCCCCGTGGACCGGGGGTGTCCCCGTGGATCTGGGGTGTCCCCGTGGATCTGGGGTGTCCCCGTGGACCAGGGGTGTCCCATGGACCAGGGGTACCTTGTCCAGCGCCTCCTGGAGCAGCCCCTCGGCCTCGTCCCAGCGGCCCTGGGCCATGGCGGCGGCCGCCTGCCCGTTGAGCAGCAGCAGCGAGGGGCAGCTCCGCTCCGCCAGCTCCTGGAAGGTGTAGAAGGCGTCCTGCAGCTTCTCCCCGCCCTGCAAGGCAGCACAGGGGCATCCCTGGGCTGGGAGCTCCCATCTCCACCCTCAGGGGCACGGGAATTCCTGATCTCCATCCTCAGGGGCACGGGAATTCCTGATTTACATCCTGGGGGTCATGGGAATTCCTGATTTCCATCCTCAGGGGCACGGGAATTCCTGATTTCCATCCTGGGGGTCATGGGAATTCCTGATCTCCATCCTCAGGGGCACGGGAATTCCTGATTTCCATCCTGGGGGTCATGGGAATTCCTGATTTCCATCCTGGGGTTCATGGGAATTCCTGATTTCCATCCTCAGGGGCACGGAAATTCCTGATTTCCATCCTGGGGTTCATGGGAATTCCTGATTTCCATCCTCAGGGGCACGGGAATTCCTGATTTCCATCCTCAGGGGCACGGGAATTCCTGATCTCCATCCTCAGGGGCACGGGAATTCCTGATCTCCATCCTCAGGGGCACGGGAATTCCTGATCTCCATCCTCAGGGTCATGGGAATTCCTGATTTACATCCTCAGGGGCCGTGGGAATTCCTGATTTACAACCTCAGGGTCATGGGAATTCCTGATTTCCATCCTCAGGGTCATGGGAATTCCTGATTTACATCTTTGGGGTCATGGGTATTCCTGATTTCCATCACTGAGATCATTGCTGGGTTGGGAATTCCTGCTTTCCATCTTTGGGGTCCTGGGAATTCCTGATTTCCATCCTGGGGGTCGTCCCTGGGCTGGGAATTCCCCATCAGGAGTTTATTTAAAGGAAGCCCGAGCTGTGTGCCCCGGATCCCAGGAAGTGGAGGAGTTCATTTCCATCCCTCCTGCACTCCCAAACTCAGCGGTTCTGCCTCATTCCCAAACACCTTTAAGGACATTTTGTGTCCTGGAGTCTGGATGGGGGCAGCAGAGCAGCCCCCTGGGATGTTTTGGGGATGTTTTGGGGATGTTTTGGGACCATCTGGCTCCTCCTGGGAAGAGGGGGCACCCACCAAGGCCAGGTTCACCCAGGCTGTGGCCAGCTGGGTCAGCGTGGCGTCCTCGTCCTGCTCCTGCATTTTCTTCAGCTCCTTCCTGCAGGAAAAGTGGGAATCACAAAGGAAAAGGGATTTCAGCACAAAACCAAACAAATCTGGGGGCTTTCACCTTGAGTTTTGCATGTTTTATTTCACCAGGAGAGGCCTGGTTGGACTCTTGGAAAAGGAGAAGGAGAAGGGAAAAGAGAGAGAAAAGGAGAAGGAAGGAAGGAAAGGGGAAAAGGGGAAAAGGGGGAAAGGGGAAGGAAGAGAAAAGAAGGGAAAAGGAACAAGGAAAAGGAACAAGGAAAAGGGAAGGTCCAGTCCCACCTGGCCAGGTCGAGCCTGTCGAGCTTCAGCAGGATCTGGACCATCATGGCCAAGCTGCAAGGGCAGGAGCAGAGGGACTGACCCCGTCCTGACCCCAAACCCCACCTGGGATGGTCCTGAGGGTCC
This sequence comes from Anomalospiza imberbis, assembly GCF_031753505.1. Taxonomy (NCBI): domain Eukaryota; kingdom Metazoa; phylum Chordata; class Aves; order Passeriformes; family Viduidae; genus Anomalospiza; species Anomalospiza imberbis. The sequence continues at coordinate 5,005,008 of NC_089707.1, forward strand.
CTCCCCAACCCAAACCCCTCCTGGGATGGTCCTGAGGGTCCCTCCTGACCCCAAACCCCTCCTGGGATGGTCCTGAGGGTCCCTCCCCACCACAAACCCCTCCTGGGATGGTCCTGAGGGTCCCTCCCCACCCCAAACCCCTCCTGGGATGGTCCTGAGGGTCCCTCCTGACCCCAAACCCCTCCTGGGATGGTCCTGAGGGTCCCTCCTGACCCCAAACCCCTCCTGGGATGGTCCTGAGGGTCCCTCCCCACCCCAAACCCCTCCTGGGATGGTCCTGAGGGTCCCTCCCCACCCCAAACCCCTCCTGGGATGGTCCTGAGGGTCCCTCCCAACCCAAACTCCGACCCCTGGAGCTGCTCCCAGCTCAGATCCCACATGGATCAATATCCAAGCTCTCCCATTCCCCATGGGAACTGCAAGAAAAAAAAAAAACAAACCCCAAATCCCCAAAATGTCCTCTGAGGAGGAGCCTCTGGATGCTGGCAGAGCTGCTCCGAGTGACCCCAGAGGGCAGGCAGGGGCTGGCTGGGGTTTGTGGGGAGGATGTGAGCCCGTCTGGGGGAGCCCCTCACCACTCCAGGCTGTCCCCCTGGTGCAGGGCGCGCAGCGCAGCGTCGGGGTTCTGGTCGTGCAGGTAGATGGAGGCTGCCATCAGCAGGAAGGTGCAGTTGGCCACGTCCACGCTCTTGGCCATCTTCTTGTCCAGCTCGGCCACGATGGAGTCCCTGCGGGTGGGACAAGGGGGAATGGGGGGTGGGTGTGGGGAGAAAATGGGGGAGAATGGGGGGAAACAGGGGAGAAAATGGGGGAAAACGGGGGAGAAAATGGGAGAAAATGGGAGAAAATGGGGGAGAAAAGGGGGAAAACAGGGGAGAAAATGGGAGAAAAGGGGAGAGAAAAGGGGGAAAACAAGGGAGAAAATGGGGGGAGAAAATGGGAGAGGGGAAATGGGAGAAAATGGGGGAGAAAAGGGGGAAAACAGGGGAGAAAATAGGAGAAAATGGGAGAGGGGAAATGGGAGAAAATGGGAGAGGGGAAATGGGAGAAAATGGGGGAGAAAATGGGGGAGAAAATGGGGGAGAAAATGGGGGAGAAAATGGGGGAGAAAATGGGGGAGAAAATGGGGGAGAAAATGGGGGAGAAAATGGGGGGAAAAGGGAGGGGGGATGGGAGAAAAAGGGGGGAAAATGGGAGGGGGGAATGGGAGAAAAAGGAGAAGAAAATGGGGGAAAAGGGGGGGAAATGGGGGAGAAAATGGGGGGAAATGGGAGAAAAAGGGGAAGAAAATGGGGGAAAAGGGGGGGGGAATGGGGGAGAAATGGAGGGGAGAAAGGGGAGGGAGAAAAGGGATAAAACAGGAGAGAAAATGGAGGGGAAAATGGGGGAGGAAGGGGGGGAGAAAGCCAGGGAGAAAATAGGAGGGGGCAAATGGGATAAAACAGGGAAGAAAATGGAGGAGAAAAGAGGAAGAAAATGAGGGAGAAAGAGGGGAGAAAATGGGGGAGAAAATGGGGGAGAAAATGGGGGAGAAAATTGGAGAAAAAGTGGGATAAAATGGGAGAAAACACGGGAGAAAAGTGGGGAGAAAAGAGGATGAAACTGGAGAAGTTGTGGATGCTCCACCCATGGCCAGGCTGGAGCATCCTGGAACACTGGAAGGTGTCCCTGGATGATCCCTAAAACCCCCTCCACCCCAAAACCTCCTGGAACTGTAGGAATTCCGCCTGTCCCAGACTGGCTGAGACCCCCCCAGATGCCCCCAGGGAAGGGCTGGATCATGGCTCACCTCTGGCTCTCGCTGGCCAGGAACTGAGCAAACATCCTGACCGCCTGCAGCTCGGGGCTGCAGCTGCCCTTGAGCTCGTCCAGCACCACGCCAAACTTCCTCTGCAGGGCAGCGAGAGGAGAAGCAGGAGAAAAAGGAAAAGGAGGAGAAGCAGGAGAAGAAAGGAAGGAGAAGCAGAAAGGGAAGGAAAAGCAGGGAGAGCAAGAAGAGGAGAAGGAAGAGAAAAGGAGGGAAAGGAGGAGGAAAAGGAGGAGGAAAAGGAAGAGGAAAAGGAGGAGGAAAAGGAGGAGGAAAAGGAGGAGGAAAAGGAGGAGGAAAAGGAGGAGGAAAAGGAGGAGGAAAAGGAGGAGGAAAAGGAGGAGGAAAAGGAGGAGGAAAAGGAGGAGGAGGAAAAGGAGGAGGAGGAAAAGGAGGAGGAGGAAAAGGAGGAGGAGGAAAAGGAGGAGGAGGAAAAGGAGGAGGAGGAAAAGGAGGAGGAGGAAAAGGAGGGGGAGGAAAAGGAGGGGGAGGAAAAGGAGGGAAAGGAGAGAAGAAAAACAAGGGGAAAAAAAGAAGGAAAAGAAGGGAAAGAAAGGAGGGAAAGGAGGGAAAAGCAGGAAGAGAAAGGAGGTTGAGGTTAGAGCAGAACTCCCAGGGAGCTGCAGGGACAGGACACAGGGAATGGCTCCCACAGGGCAGGGTGAGGGGGGATCTGGGGACAAACGGGGACCCCGGACGGGGACCCCAGGGACAGATGGAAAGGGACTTGGGATTGGGATGGGAATCCAAGGATCCAGGGAATGGATTTGGGATGGGAATTCCAGGACTCAGGGAATGGATTTGGGATGGGAATCCCAGGGAACAGGGAATGGATTTGGGATGGGAATCCAAGGATCCAGGGAATGGATTTGGGATGGAATCCCAGGACTCAGGGAATGGATTTGGGATGGAATCCCAGGATCCAGGGAATGGATTTGGGATGGAATCCCAGGATCCAGGGAATGGATTTGGGATGGGAATCCAAGGATCCAGGGAATGGATTTGGGATGGGAATCCCAGGGCACAGGGAATGGATTTGGGATGGAATCCCAGGGCACAGGGAATGGATTTGGGATGGAATCCCAGGGCACAGGGAATGGATTTAAACTGGGAAGGGGAATCTGGGTGGGATTTGGGAAGGAATTCCTGGCTGGAATTCCCAGAGCAGCTGTGGCTGCCCCAGGCTCGCGGGGGTGCCCGAGGACAGGGTGGGTGTCCCTGTCCCTCCCACAGGGACACTCTGGGGACACAGGGACACCGGCCGGGCTTTAACCCCTGCCACGCCGGGCACAGCCCTCGGCTCACCTGGGCGATGTAGGCCCGGAACAGGAACACGTCCCTCTCCACCTCCTTCTCGGGGCTGCCCGGCTGCACGAGGGGAGCAGGGACCCCTCAGGGCTCTGGGCACCCCAGAGCAGGGGGAGCCTGGAGCCAGAGCCCGTGGAGCCCACCCCACAGAAACCTGCCTATAGAACCCACCCACAGAAACCTGCCCTATAGAGCCCACCCCACAGAAACCTGCCTATAGAACCCACCCCACAGAAACCTGCCCTATAGAGCCCACCCCACAGAAACCTGCCTATAGAACCCACCCCATACAAACCTGCCTATAGAACCCACCTCACAGAAACCTACCCTATAGAACCCACCCACAGAAACCTGTCTATAGAACCCACCCCATACAAACCTGCCTATAGAACCCACCCACAGAAACCTGCCCTATAGAACCCACCCCACAAAACCTGCCTACAGAACCCACCCCACAAAACCTACCTATAGAACCCACCCCACAGAAACCTGCCCTATAAAACCCACCCACAGAAACCTGCCTACAGAACCCACCCCACAGAAACCTGCCTACAGAACCCACCCCAGAGAAACCTGCCCTATAGAACCCACCCACAGAAACCTGCCCTATAGAACCCACCCCACAGAAACCTGCCCTATAGAGCCCACCCCACAGAAACCTGCCCTATAGAACCCACCCCACACAAACCTGTCCTGTGAAACTCATCCCATACAAACCTGCCCTATAGAGCCCACCCCACAAAACCTGCCCTACAGAACCCACCCCACAGAAACCTGCCCTATAGAACCCACCCCACACAAACCTGCCTATAGAACCCACCCCACAGAAACCTGCCCTATAGAACCCACCCCACAGAAACCTGCCTATAGAACCCACCCACAGAAACCTGCCCTATAGAACCCACCCCACAGAAACCTGCCTATAGAACCCACCCCACAGAAACCTGCCTATAGAACCCACCCCACAGAAACCTGCCCTATAGAACCCACCCCACACAAACCTGTCCTGTGAAACTCATCCCATACAAACCTGCCCTATAGAACCCACCCCACAGAAACCTGCCTATAGAACCCACCCCACACAAACCTGTCCTATAGAACCCACCCCACAGAAACCTGCCCTATAGAACCCACCCACAGAAACCTACCCTATAGAACCCACCCCACACAAACCTGTCCTGTGAAACTCATCCCATACAAACCTGTCCTGTAAAACCCACCCCACAGAAACAGCCACATAAAACCCACCCCACAGGAACCTGCCCTATAAAACCAATCACATACAAACCTGCCCCACAGAACCCTGTCCTGTAAATCCCACCCCACAGAACGCACCCCATACAAACCTGCCCCATACAGCCCACCCCGCAGCAAGAGCCCCATAAAACCCATCCCAGCCTGTCCTACAAAACCAATCCTACACAAAGAGCCCCACACAAACCCGCCCTATAAAACCAGCCCCGCCAATCCCCGCCGCCGCGCGGCCCTCGGGGAGCCGCGGCGGGCCCCGGGCAGCGCCGCCCGCCGTGCCCGACCTTGGCCCGCTGCGCCTCGTTGATGGCGGCCTGGTAGGCGCCGATGTAGAAGTTGTTGCGGAGGTCGAAGAGCTCGTCCGCCTCCCCGGCCGGCGCCGCGCCCGCCCCGGCCGCCATCGCCCTCAGACACGTCCCCGGAAGCGCCCGCGCCGCGGGGGCTGCCGGGAGCCGCCGTCTCCATGGAAACCGCCAATAGCAACGCGAGGAGGCGGATACGTCATGCAAAGCGACGCACGGTCCCCCCTGGTGTGGGCGGGGCTAGAGCGAGCTGGCCAATGGGCGGGGCGCGCGGCGGTGACGCCATCGGGGCGCGCGGCGCGCGCGCGGAGCGGAGCGGGGCGCGGCCATGGCGGAGTTCCGGGCGCTCGGGCTGGCGCCGTGGCTGGCGGAGCAGGCGCGGCAGGTGGGGCTGCTCCGGCCCACGCCCGTGCAGGCCGCCTGCATCCCGGCCGTGCTGCAGGGTGAGCGCTCCCATCGCCGTAACGGCCAGTGGCGGGCCCCGTTCCTTCCCCGGGAACGCCGCTCACGTTCCCGGTTCCTTCCCCGGGAACGACCCCTCACGCTGCCCATCCCTCCCTCGGGCCCGGCCGCTCTCCCCCCGGTCCCGGTCCGGCCGCTCTCCCCCCGTACCCCTTTCCCTCCCGTGCCCCTTTCTCGGTCCCGGTCCGGCCGTTCTCTCCCCGGTGCCCCTTTCCCCTGTCCCGGTTCCGGTCCAGCCGTTCCCGTCCCGTTCCCTTGTCTCGGTCCGGCCATTTCCCTCGCGGTTCCCGTTCCCGTTCCCGGTCCCGTTCCCCTTTCCCCTTCCCGTTCCCCGGTTCCCATTCCCGGTTCCCGGTCCCATTCCCTGGTCCTATTTCCGGTTCCTGGTCCCGGTTCCCGTTCCCCGGTCCTTTTCCCCCGTTCCCGTTCCCGGTTCCCTTAACCTGTTCCCATTCCTGTTCCCCTCCGTTTCCCATTCCCGTTCCCCGGTTCCCGTTTCCCATTCCCGGTCCCCTCCCGTTTCCCGGGTCCCGTTTCCCGGGTCCCGTTCCCGGGTCCCGTTCCCGGGTCCCGCTCCCGGCTCCCGTTCCCGGGTCCCGCTGACGCCTTGCCGCCGCAGGCCGGGACTGTCTGGGCTGTGCCAAGACGGGCAGCGGGAAGACGGCGGCGTTCGTGCTGCCGGTGCTGCAGGTGCTCTCCGAGGATCCCTACGGCATCTTCTGCCTCGTGCTCACCCCCACCCGGTACCGGGGGAACCGGGGGGAGAACCGGGGAGCTCCAGGGAACCGGGGGGAGAACCGGGGAGCTCCAGGGAACCGGGGAGAGAACCGGGTGGAGAACCGGGGGGGAGCTCCAGGGAACCGGGGGGAGCCCCGGGGAACCGGGGGGAGAACCGGTGGAGAACCGGGGGGAGAACCGGGGGGGAGCTCCAGGGAACCGGGGGGAGAACCGGGGAGCCAGGGGAGATGGGGGGTGACCGGGGTGATCCCCGAGGGTCGATTTGGGGAGAACCGGGAGGAGTCCCGGGGAGCTCTGGGAGAACCGGGAGGAGTCCCGGGGAGCTCTGGGAGAACCAGGGGGAGCCCCGGAGAGCTCTGCAAAACCGGGGGAGAGCCCCGGAGAGCTCCCGGGGGAGTTGGGAGGAGCTCCAGGGAAACCGGGGAGAGCCCCGGGGAGCTGCGGGGGAACCGGGAGGAGCTCAGGGGGAACCGGGGAGAGCCCTGGAAGGAGCTCTGGGGAACCAGGAGGAGCTCCAAGGAGCTGGGGGGAGCCCGGGAGGAGCTCTGGGGAACCGGGGAGAGCCCTGGAAGGAGCTCTGGGGAACGGGGAAGAGCTCCAAGGAGCCAGGGGGAGCCCCGGGGAGCCCGGGAAGGAGCTCTGGGGAACCGTGGAGAGCTCCAAGGAGCCGGGGGGAGCCCCGGGGAGCCCCGGGAGGAGCTCTGGGGAACCGGGGAGAGCTCCAAGGAGCCGGGGGGAGCCCCGGGGAGCCCCGGGAGGAGCTCTGGGGAACCGGGGAGAGCTCCAAGGAGCCGGGGGGAGCCCCGGGGAGCCCCGGGAGGAGCTCTGGGGAACCGGGGAGAGCTCCAAGGAGCCGGGGGGAGCCCCGGGGAGCCCCGGGAGGAGCTCTGGGGAACCGTGGAGAGATCCAAGGAGCTGGGGGTAGCCCGGGAGGAGCTCTGGGGAACCGGGGGGAGCCCCGGGAGGAGCTCGGGGGAACGGGGGAGAGCTCCAAGGAGCCGGGGGGAGCCCCGGGGAGCCCCGGGAGGAGCTCTGGGGAACCGGGGGGAGCCCCGGGAGGAGCTCGGGGGAGCCCCGGGCGGGCTGAGCCGTTCTGCCCCCGCAGGGAGCTGGCGTACCAGATCGCCGAGCAGTTCCGGGTGCTGGGCAAACCCCTGGGCCTCAAGGACTGCGTGGTGGTGGGCGGCCTCGGTGAGTGCGGGGCCTTCCGTGCCCCCTTCCCAGTGCTCCCATTCCCAGTGCTCCCAGCCCCATTCCCCATGTTCCCAGTGTTCCCAGTGCTCCCAGCCTCATTCCCTGTGTTCCCAGTGCTCCCAGCCTCATTCCCTGTGTTCCCAGTGCTCCCTGCCCCATTCCCCATGTTCCCAGTGCTCCCAACCCCGTTCCCAGCCCCGTTCCCCGTGTTCCCAGTGCTCCCAACCCCGTTCCCAGCCCCATTCCCCATGTTCCCAGTGCTCCCAACCCCGTTCCCAGCCCCGTTCCCCGTGTTCCCAGTGCTCCCAGCCCTGTTCCCAGCCTTGTTCACAGTGTTCCATGCCGTGTTCCCAGTGCCCCCAGCCCCATTCCTAGTCCCGTTCCCAGCCCCATTTCCCATGTTCCCAGTGCTCCCAGTGTTCCCAGCCCCGTTCCTAGCCCCGTTCCCAGCCCCACTCCCCGTGTTCCCAGTGCTCCCAGCCCCATTCCTAGCCCCATTCCCAGCCCCATTTCCCATGTTCCCTGTGTTCCCAGTGCTCCCAGCCCCGTTCCTAGCCCCGTTCCCAGCCCCACTCCCCGTGTTCCCAGTGCTCCCAGCCCCATTCCTAGCCCCGTTCCCAGCCCCACTCCCCGTGTTCCCAGTGCTCCCAGCCGTGTTCCCAGCTTTGTTCACAGTGTTCCATGCCGTGTTCCCTGTGTTCCCAGTGCTCCCAGACTCATTCCTAGCCCCGTTCCCAGTGCTCCCAGCCCCACTCCCCGTGTTCCCAGTGCTGCCAGCCCTGTTCCCAGTGTTCCATGCCACATTCCCAGTGTTCCCATCCCTGTTCCCAGTGCTGCCAGCCCTGTTCCCAGTGTTCCATGCCACATTCCCAGTGTTCCCATCCCTGTTCCCCGTGTTCCCAGTGCTGCCAGCCCTCTTCGCAGTGTTCCATGCCGTGTTCCCAGCCCCGTTCCCCGTGCTCCCACCTCCCCTCACAGCCCCCTGAGCTGGGAGGGACCCTCTGGCTCACTGATCCCAGCTGGCCCTGCACGTGCCCCACAAAATCCATCCTGGGAATCCCTGGGAGCTCCTGCAGCTCTGGCAGCCTCGGGGCTGGGATTGTTCCTGGGGGAATTCGGTGCCCAGCAGCCTCTGGGGGAAGAAAATCGCTGGAATCCATCCCAAATCCCAGAAATCCATCCCAAATCCCCTGAACCTTGCCCTGAAATCCCTGATTCCCTGATCCCAGGCTCCCAGCCCCATTCCCCATTTCCAGCCCTGTTCCCAGCCCTGTTCCCAGTGCTCCCAGCCCCGGTCCCAGTGGTCCCAGTGTTCCCAGCCCCGTTCCCAGTGTTCCCATTCCCAGTGCTCCCAGCCCCATTCCCAGTGTTCCGTGTTCCCATTCCCAGTGTTCCATGCCCCGTTCCCAGTGCTCCCATTCCCAGTGCTCCCATTCCCAGTGCTCCCATTCCCAGTGCTCCCAGCCCCATTCCCAGTGCTCCCAGCCCCATTCCCAGTGTTCCATGCCCCGTTCCCCGTGTTCCCATTCCCAGTGTTCCCATTCCCAGTGCTCCCAGCCCCATTCCCAGTGTTCCATGTCCTGTTCCCAGCCCCATTCCCAGTGCTCCCAGCCCCATTCCCAGTGTTCCGTGCCCCGTTCCCAGCCCCATTCCCAGTGTTCCATTCCCAGTGTTCCGTGCCCCGTTCCCAGCCCCATTCCCAGTGTTCCGTTCCCAGTGTTCCGTGCCCCGTTCCCAGCCCCATTCCCCGTGTTCCCTGCCTGTCCCCCAGACATGGTGGCCCAGGCCCTGGAGCTGGCCCGCAGGCCGCACGTGGTGATCGCCACGCCCGGGCGCCTCGCTGACCACCTGCGCAGCAGCAGCACCTTCAGCCTGGGCAAGGTCAAGTTCCTGGTGAGCATCCGGCCCTGGGAGCATTCCCGGGAATCCTGGGGGGTTCCCTGGGCACATTCCCTGGTCTCCCCGGGGTTCCCTGGGCACATTCCCTGGAATCCTGAGAAGTTCCCTGGGCACATTCCCTGCGGGTTCCCTGGGCACGTTCCCTGGTCTCCCTGGGGTTCCCTGGGTACATTCCCTGGAATCCTGAGAGGTTCCCTGGGCACATTCCTTGCGGGTTCCCTGGGCACGTTCCCTGGTCTCCCTGGGGTTCCTTGGGCACATTCCCGGGTCTCCCTGCAGGTTCCCTGAGCACGTTCCTGGGTTTCCCTGTGGGTTCCCTGGGCACATTCCCATGGCACAACCCGGGTCTCCTGCTGGTTCCCTGGGCACATTCCCTGGAATTCTGAGAGGTTCCCTGGGCACATTCCTGGGTTCCCTGGGCACATTCCCTGGGCACATTCCTGGGTTCCCTGGGCACATTCCCTGGGCACATTCCCGGGTTCCCTGGGCATATCCTGGGTCTCCCTGGGGTTCCCTGGGCACATTCCTGGCTCTCCCATGGGTTCCCTGGGCACATTCCCCAGGCACATTCCCGGGTCCCCCGTGGGTTCCCCGGGCACATTCCCGGGTCCCCCGTGGGTTTCCCGGGCACATTCCCGGGTCCCCCGTGGGTTCCCGGCCGCTGAGGGGGCTGTGTCCAGGTGCTGGACGAGGCCGACCGGCTGCTGGAGCAGGGCAGCGCGGATTTCAGCGCCGACCTGGAGCTGATCCTGGGCGCCGTGCCCGCGCGCCGCCAGACGCTGCTCTTCAGTGCTACCCTCACGGCCACCCTGAGCCAGCTGCGGGCCCTGGCGGCCAACAGCCCCTTCTTCTGGGAGGCCACGTCCCAGTGAGTGCCCAGAATTCCCGCTTTTCCCTGGGGTTTGTCTCCTTTTCCTGCTTTTTCCTGTGCTGGCGCTGCTGAGGCACCGCCAGGCCTTTTGGAGAAGGGCGTGGAGGGGCTGGAGAATTCCTGAGGGGGCTGGGAAAGGGCTGGAGAATTCTTGGGAAGGAGCTGGAGAATTCCTGAGGGAGATGGGAATTCCTGAAGGAGATGGGAAAGGCCTGGAAAATTCTTGGGAAGGAGCTGGAGAATTCCTGAGGGGCCTGGGAAGGGACTGGAGAGAATTCCTGAGGGAGCTGGAGAATTCCTGAGGGAGATGGGAATTCCTGAAGGAGATGGGAAAGGCCTGGAAAATTCTTGGGAAGGAGCTGGAGAATTCCTGAGGGGCCTGGGAAGGGACTGGAGAGAATTCCTGAGGGAGCTGGAGAATTCCTGAGGGAGATGGGAATTCCTGAAGGAGATGGGAAAGGCCTGGAAAATTCTTGGGAAGGAGCTGGAGAATTCCTGAGGGGCCTGGGAAGGGACTGGAGAGAATTCCTGAGGGGGCTGGAGAAGTCCTGAGGGGGCTGGGAATGGGTTGGAGAAGTCCTGAGGGGGCTGGGAAGGACTGGAGAGAATTCCTGAGGGGGCTGGAGAATTCCTGAGGGGGCTGGAGAATCCCTGAGGGGGCTGGGAAGGGACCCAGCCTGGAGAAAAGCAGGATCAGGGGGACATTCCCCATGTCCACAAGCCCCCGGCAGGAGGGGACAGCCAGGAGGGTCCCAGGGGACACCAGGACAGGAGGGAACGGCCCCAGGGTGCTCCAGGTGGGACATCAGCAGGAATTCCCTCCTGGAAAGGCCGGCCAGCCCTTGGAAGGGGGTGTCCAGGGCAGGGCTGGGCGTGCTGCGGGGCGGTCGCAGCTTGGACTGGATGATCCTGGGGGGCTTTTCCAGCCTCAGGGATCCTGGGATTTCCCTCTTCCCCGTTCCCTGCAGGGTGAGGACGGTGGAGGAGCTGGAGCAGCGGTACCTGCTGGTGCCCGAGGCGCTCAAGGACGCCTACCTGGTGCACCTGGTGCAGAGCTTCCAGGACCAGCACGAGGACTGGGCCATCATCATCTTCACCAAAACCTGCAAGTGAGAGGCCTCCTCCCTGGCACTCAGCCCTGGCACAGTTTTCCCACCCCTGGAATTGTCCCAGGCCACGCTGGAGCACCCTGGGGTTGTGGGAGGTGTCATAAAGGAGGGGGGAAGTGGGGATTTTGGGAATTAAGCACAGAAATGGGAGGTGTCCCTGGAATTGTCCCAGTTTTCCCACCCCTGGAATTGTCCCAGGCCACGCTGGAGCACTCTGGGATAGTGGGAGGTGTCATGAATGAGGGGAAAAATGAGGATTTTGGGAATTAAACACAGAAATGGGAGGTGTCCCTGGAATTGTCCCAGTTTTCCCACCCCTGGAATTGTCCCAGGCCACGCTGGAGCACCCTGGCATGGTGAGACAGTCCCTGCCTGTCCCAGCTCTGTCCTGATCCATTCCCTCAGTGCATCCTGAGGATTTTCCTGTTTTTTTCTCTCCCTTCCAGGGACTGCCAGGTGCTGAACATGATGCTGAGGAAATTCAACTTCCCTTCTGTGGCTCTGCATTCCATGATGAAGCAGGTGAGGGATGCAGGGGCCTGCCAGGGGCTGCTCCCAGCTGCATCCCACACCCCTCACCTGGGATTTTCTCCTCCCAGAAACAGAGATTTGCAGCTTTGGCCAAGTTCAAGTCCAGCATCTTCAAGATCCTCATCGCCACCGATGTGGCTGCCAGGTAAAACAAAAGCTCTCACACCTGGATTTGTTCACCAGCACCAGTTTAGGCTGAGTTTAGCAAGAGCAGACCCTCAAATCCCCCAGATTTGGGTGGGGCAGGCTCTTCCCAAGCTGTCTGAGCTGGGCTTTGGAGCCTGGGGGTGCTGAGGCTCTGCCCAGGGAGGGGTTGGAGGTTCCTGAGGGGTTCCTGGATCTGGGAGCAGCTCCAAGGGGACAGGGAATTGCTGAGCTCTGAGGAGTTGGGGAATTGTTGAGCTCTCAGGAATTGGGGAATTGCTGAGCTCTGAGGAAGGAGTTGGGGAATTGTTGAGCTCTGAGGAGCTGGGGAAATGCTGAGCTCTCAGGAGCTGGGGAATTGCTGAGCTCCCAGGAGCTGGGGAATTGCTGAGCTCCCAGGAGCTGGGGAATTGCTGAGCTCTCAGGAATTGGGGAATTGTTGAGCTCTGAGGAGCTGGGGAATTGCTGAGCTCTGAGGAGTTTGGGAGTTGCTGAGTTCTGAGGCAGGAGTTGGGGAATTTTTGAGCTCTCAGGAATTGGGGAATTGCTGAGCTCTGAGGAGTTGGGGAATTTTTGAGCTCTCAGGAATTGGGGAATTGTTGAGCTCTGAGGAGTTCGGGAATTGCTGAGCTCTGAGGAGTTGGGGAATTTTTGAGCTCTCAGGAACTGGGGAATTGCTGAGCTCTGAGGCAGGAATTGGAGAATTGCTGAGCTCTGAGGCAGGAGTTGGGGAATTGCTGAGCTCTGTGAGGAAGGAATTTATCCTCCAATCAGCCAGTAAAGACTTTTATCCATGAGAATCTGGGGCTTTTGGAGAAAGCAGGAATTAAACAGATCCCCGGTACAGTGCAAGTGTGCCTACCCAAGGCAAGGCAAGAACTAAATGGGTTTTAAGGTCCCTCCCACCCCAAACCATTCTGGCATTTTATAATTCTATGACATTTAAGCTGTTTTTCCCACAACTGGGTGTTTTTTTGTTTTTTTTTTTTCCCCATTCCAGAGGTTTGGACATCCCTGCAGTCCAGGTCGTCATCAACCACAACACCCCGGGGCTGCCCAAGATCTACATCCACCGCGTGGGACGGACGGCGCGCGCGGGTGAGCGCGGCCACCACGGCCACCCCGGGCTGACAGCCCCCCGGGGAGGGGCTACCAGGTGTCCCAGCAGCACCCTCACACCCACTGGGATCACTGGGATCCTGCCCTGGGATGCGTGAGGGCGGATCGCGCCGCCCTGGTTTGAACGGGATCGTTAATGGGATCACGAATGGGATTTTCAGAGCCAAAAGAGCTCTCTGAGCAGCCAGCGTGGCTCCTGGGGAGGGAGGGCTTGGGAGTGCCTGGGATTCATCCCTCTCTGCCTGCCAGGATTGCCCAATCCCTGTTTTTTACCCCGTTTCAGGGCGGAAGGGCATGGCCATCACCCTGGTGACGCAGTACGACATCCACCTGGTGCATGCCATCGAGGAGGAGATCAGTGAGTAGGGCTGGGCTCCCTGCCCTTCTCCAGGGCTTGGGAAAGAGCAGGAGCAGCTGGATCCCTGATTTGGGATCCCTGGCTGGGTCAGGCAGGACCCTGCTTGTGTTCCTGCTGGTTTTAGTGGAGCAGAAATTGTGGGGAGCTCTTCCTTGTGTGTGCAGCTGCTTCTGCAAAAAGCCCAGGTTCACATTCCCTATTCCAATCTTCACATTCGCTATTCCACTCCTCAGGATCTCTGTTCCCTATTCCAATCTTCACATTCTCTATTCCACTCTTCAGATTCTCTATTCCAATCTTCAGGATCACATTCCCTATTCCATGTTTCAGGTTTACATTCCTTATTCCAGTCTTCACGTTCACATTCCCTATTCCATGTTTCAGGATCACATTCCCTATTGCATGTTTCAGGTTCAGATTCCCCACTCCACTCTTCAGATTCCCTATTCCAATCTTCAGGACCACAATAGGGAATAGATTCTCTATTCCACTCTTCAGGATCCCTATTCTCTATTCCATGTTTCAGGATCCCATTCCCTATTCCATGTTTCAGGTTCAGATTCCCTATTCCAATCTTCAGATTCCCTACTCCATGTTTCAGGATCCCTGTTCCCTATTCCACTCTTCAGATTCCCTATTTCAATCTTCAGGTTTTCACATTCCCTATTCCAGGTTTCAGGTTCAGGTTCGCTATTCCACTCTTCAGGTTCCCTATTTCAGGATTCCTATTCCAGTCTTCAGGATCCCTCTTCCATGTTTTGTGTTCACATTCCCTATTCCACTCCTCAGGATCACATTCCCTATTTTATTTTTATTTTTTGGGAAACGGACCAAATGGTGGAGCACCTTGTGCTGCAGGAGCTGCAGGCAGAGGGGAGGATGGAATCCCTGCAGGCTGCAGCAGTCAGCTGTTGCTCTGATTTTTAAAAGTGTTAAGCTCCCTTTTTACGGTTCTTTAGAAAGTTTTAAAGTTCTCATAAAAGTTCTTTAGCTTTTTGATAACGTTTTTACGTGTTTAAGAGTCAGAGGTCCCACACAATTTCGTGTGTAAACAGAATATTTACGTATTTCTCTGTGGGTGGAGAGAAATGATGGATTGATCTTTGGACCAGTGTGGTTGGGGAGGTGGCAATCCCATCCTCCCATCCAGGGTCACCTCTGGAATTCTAGAAATACCAGATGTTCATCTAAAACTCTCTTTTTTTCCTCTTTTGAACTCCCCAAGCTGCTGTGTGCTCATTTCGTGCCCAACAGCGACAGTCGGCGACCCCGGCGTGTAGCAATCCAACATTTCACCCACAGAGCACAGAGCAGCTCCACTGATAATCCCAGGCATTTCCTTGGCTCCTTTTCCCTGGAGGATTAGGATTTTGTGACCCAGCCTGTGGGAACCCAGCACACCCCTCTGGCTGCCCGGGCTGGCTCCAGACCCTGGTGGGGGCTCAGAGACCCTGGCACCAAGTCACAAACACCTGTGGCTTCCATTTCAGCCCGTGGGAAAAGCTGCCAGCTCTGTGTGAGGAATTACAAGCCACAGGGGTTTGAGTGGTGTGGTAGCTGGATTAACACAGGGTGAAAAAGTGGAATTTTGGGGCTTTTTAGAATGGGGTTCAGGGGACAAGATGGAGGGATTTGGGCGTGTCCTGACCTCCTCCTCCTTCTCCTTGCCCTCCATGTGTTGCTGTGATGGTGACACTTTTCTGTTGGTTTAAGGCACAGACACACTGTCCAACAGAAATGACAGATATTGGCACGTTACTGTAACCGTGGCACACGGAGTTTTGGTATAAAATGTGAACACCGCCCTGAGGGCAGACAGAATGCCATGGCCGACCTGCTGGACAGAGCTCAGCAGGGCAGAGAGAGAATGTTCTGGATAAGGGAAAATAAACAACCTGGAGAAGCAAAACTGACCCATCTGGACTTCTCCTTTGGCTGCGGGGCTGGGAGGAAAAGACTTTTTGTGATCTGGGGCTCACGTTGAGCACGGAACCCCGAGAGCTGTGCCTGTCTCGCCCTGCTCTAGAGCTGCAGCTGAAGGAGTTCTGTGTGGAGGAGCAGCAGGTGCTGGACATCCTGACCCAAGTGAACGTCACCAGGAGGGAGTGCGAGATCGTGAGTGTCCCGGGCAGGCTCCCGCAGGAGCTCTGCCTGTGTGGGAGGGAAAATCCAAACCCCACGATTCCTCTCAAGATTTGTGGGGGACGGTGTGTTTATCACAGCAGGTGAGGGATTTTTTTTGTGGTGCCCTCCTGCTCCTTTTTTTTTTTTTTTTTTTAATTACTCTTACTAATTTACATATGCATAGCATCTCACAGTCAGCTCATGAATATTCATGGTGCTGATTTACACCTACAGCCAGTTACACTTTTAGCCGGTTTTTGTCAGAAAATACATAGAGAGCTTCTGGGTCACTCTGCCCTGTCTGTTTCAAGGTCTGAGGAGTCTTTCTTATCTCTTCAGCTTGGAAATTCACATTATTTCTCCTCAGCTGGGCCAGTTTTGCTCCTGCTGCAGAGTTGCCAGACTAAACAGCAGATTTTACTTATGCTAGCAAGCTCAAAGCGTCACATTTCACCTAAATCCACATGGATTTCTACCCCACAGATTTTCACTCTGTCTCATGGGGGAGCCTTGCTCTGCCTCTCTCCCCGAGGTTTTCTGGTTTTCTCACAGTTATTCAGGGGTTTTCTGGTTTTCTCACAATTTTTCAGGGTTTTTCTGTTTTTTCTCACTAATTTTCAGAGGTTTTCTGGTTTTCTCACAGTTTTTCAGGGGTTTTCTGTTTTTTCTCACAGTTTTTCAGGGGTTTTCTGTTTTTTTCTCACAGTTTTTCAGGGTTTTTCTGGTTTTCTCACAGTTTTTCAGGGGTTTTCTGTTTTTTTTTCAGTTTTTCAGGGGTTTTCTGTATTTTCTTACAGTTTTTCAGGGGTTTTCTGGTTTTCTCACAATTTTTCAGGGGTTTTCTGTTTTTTCTCACAGTTTTTCAGGGGTTGTCTGGTTTTTTTTACAGTTTTTCAGGGTTTTTCTGTTTTTTCTCACAGTTTTTCAGGGTTTTTCTGTTTTTTTTACAGTTTTTCAGGGGTTTTCTGGTTTTCTTACAGTTTTCAGGGGTTTTCTGGTTTTTCTCACAGTTTTTCAGGGGTTTTCTGTTTTTTCTCACAGTTTTTCAGGGGTTGTCTGTTTTTTTTTTACAGTTTTTCAGGGTTTTTTCTGGTTTTTCTCACGGTTTTTTCAGGGGTTTTCTGGTTTTTCTCACAGTTTTTCAGGGTTTTTCTGGTTTTTTCTGGTTTTTCTCACAGTTTTTCAGGGGTTTTCTGGTTTTTCTCACAGTTTTTCAGGGTTTTTTGCTGCTGAGGGTTGAGGTTTGTGGCTCTGCTGCTCTCCCCTTTCCTCACTGCTCTGCTGCTCTTCCTTCTGCCAGGAGCTGGAGGGGATGGATTTTGATGAGAAGAAAGAAATCAATAAAAGGAAGCAGATGATCCTGGAAGGGAAGGTGAGAGCTGCTGCTTTAGGAACTGCTCTGAGCTGATAAAATGTGGGAAAGTGGAAAGGGAAAGGAAAAGGGAAGGACAGTCCCTCCCTCCCTCCCTGCTGGGCTCACTCCCCTTCTGGGTGGGGAAGGTTTATTTAAAATAATCCTAAAAGAAACATTAAATATTGTTATGTTGAAAGATTGAATATGATCAAAACCATGAAGCGTTATTAAATACATTCAGCTTTATCAGATTAAATCGATTAAGTACCAGGATGTTAAAAATGCTCTGGGGGAAATGGAGAAGGGACTGAAATCTGGAACCTCCTCGGTCGTGGGCACCTGGGACAGGGCACGGGGTTGTCCTGGGCGTGTCCCCAGTGTCCTGGGCGTGTCCCCAGTGTCCTGGGCGTGTCCCCAGTGTCCTGTCCCCAGTGTCCTGGGTGTGTCCCCAACACCCCGGGCCTGTCCCCAGTGTCCTGTCCCCAGTGTCCTGTCCCCAGTGTCCTGGGCGTGTCCCCAGTGTCCTGGGTGTGTCCCCAGTGTCCTGGGCTTGTCCCCAACATGCTGGGCATGTCCCCAGTGTCCTGTCCCCACTATCCTGGGCGTGTCCCCAGTGTCCTGGGCGTGTCCCCAGTGTCCTGGGCGTGTCCCCAACATGCTGGGCGTGTCCCCAGTGTCCTGTCCCCACTATCCTGGGCGTGTCCCCAGTGTCCTGGGTGTGTCCCCAGTGTCCTGGGCGTGTCCCCAGTGTCCTGTCCCCACTATCCTGGGCGTGTCCCCACTGTCCTGGGTGTGTCCCCAACACCCCGGTCCTGTCCCCAGTGTCCTGTCCCCAGTGTCCTGGGTGTGACCCCAGTGTCCTGGGCGTGTCCCCAGTGTCCTGTCCCCAGTGTCCTTGGCGTGTCCCCAGTGTCCTGGGTGTGTCCCCAACACCCCGGGCCTGTCCCCAGTGTCCTGTCCCCAGTGTCCTGGGCGTGTCCCCACTGTCCTGGGTGTGTCCCCAACACCCCGGGCCTGTCCCCAGTGTCCTGTCCCCAGTGTCCTGGGTTTGTCCCCAGTGTCCTGGGCGTGTCCCCACTGTCCTGGGTGTGTCCCCAACACCCCGGGCCTGTCCCCAGTGTCCTGGGCTTGTCCCCAACATGCTGGGCATGTCCCCAGTGTCCTGGATTTGTCCCCAGTGTCCTGTCCCCAACACCCTGGGCTTGTCCCCAGTGTCCTGTCCCCAGTGTCCTGTCCCCAGTGTCCTGGGTGTGTCCCCAACACCCTGGTCCTGTCCCCAGTGTCCTGTCCCTGTCCCCACTGTCCTGTCCCCAGTGTCCTGTCCCCACTGTCCCTGTCCCCACTGTCCTGTCCCTGTCCCCACTCCTGCTGTTTGTCCCTGCAGGACCCAGAGCTGGAGGCCAGGAGGAAAGCAGAGCTGGCCAAGATCAGGAAGAAGAACAGGGAGTGTCGGGAGAAGGTGCAGCAGAGCCTGCAGAGGAGGAAGCAGCTGCAGCTGAAGAGGAAACTGCAGAAGAGGATGGAGAGGAGGAAGAGGAAGATGGAGAAGGAAAAGGAGGAGGAGGAGCAGTGACATGGCTGGGCCTGGCCTGGATTGCCCTGGAATTGCTGCGGCTTTGGGAAAATTGGGATTGGACTCTGGAGTGTGGGGGAAAAAAAAATCCATGCTGGGGAGAAGGGAGGAATCCCAGAATCCTTGGGACTGGGTTGGAAGGAGCTCGGACCTCATCCAGTCGCACCCAGGCTGCTCCAGCCCGGCCTTGGGCACTCCCAGGGATCCCGGGGCAGCCTCAGCTGCTCTGGGAATTCCCTCCCAGGGAAGAGTTTCCCCCATTCCTGGCAGGAAATGGATCCCTCTCCTGGAGAACTCGGAATTCCTTTCAAAAGGATTTTTACTTCCTGGAGCAGAGGCCTGGGTTCCTGCTGGGAAAATTCCTTTGGGAGTAATCCTGTTTTGGGAGTAATCCTGGGATTTTGGGAATAATCCTGCTTTGGGAATAATCCTGCTTTGGGAACAAGCCTGGGACTTTGGGAATAGCCCTGGGATTTTGGGAATAATCCTGGGACTTTGGGAATAATCCTGGGACTTTGGGAATGATCCTGAGACTTTGGGAATGATCCTGCTTTGGGAACAAGCCTGGGACTTTGGGAATAACCCTGGGATTTTGGGAACGATCCTGAGACTTTGGGAATGATCCTGGGATTTTGGGAACGATCCTGAGACTTTGGGAATGATCCTGGGATTTTGGGAACGATCCTGAGACTTTGGGAACGATCCTGGGATTTTGGGAATAATCCTGGGATTTTGGGAATGATCCTGAGACTTTGGGAATGATCCTGGGACTTTGGGAATGACCCTGGGACTTTGGGAATGATCCTGGGATTTTGGGAATGATCCTGGGACTTTGGGAATAATCCTGGGATTTTGGGAATGATCCTGAGACATTGGGAACGATCCTGGGATTTTGGGAATGATCTTTGCACATCTCAAGGATTTTTCTGGAGCTCAGGCTCCAGCCCTGGCTGTTCTCCCAGTCCTGGTGTTTTCCTGCATTTCCTGCACAGGAGAACGCCGGGAGCAGCATTCCCAGAGAAACCAGAGCAGGGTTTGGGGCAGCCTCAGGCTGAGCAATCCGAAAATCCAGTTCTGTTTCCCTCAGGAGACAGAAATCCCCAGATTCTGGCCAGCTCTGATCCCCAGTGCCTTTTTTTCTGTAAAACTCCTATTCCTGCCCCTCTCAAAACCAGCGTGGCCCGTGCCCAAATAAATATTTATTGCCACAAATGCCTGGACTTTGGATTTTTTTGGGGGGAATTGTGGGGCCTTGGGCACTTGTGTGGGGATGAAACGGGGTTTGGGTGAGGATGGAGCGTTTCGGGGAGTTTTATCTCTCAGGCAGCCTGAGCCCAGCTCCTTTCTGTGGGGCCTCTTCCCCGAATTCCCCGAATTCCCCGAGAGCTGTTCCTCGGGGAATCCATCCTGGATGTTTCTTGGGGGGTTTTGGGGGTGCCAAAGCAGATTTTGGGGGGATTTGGGGTTTTTTGGGGTGATTTTGAGGGTTTTTTGGGTGTCAAAACAGATTTTGGGGTGGTGTTTGGGGTATTTTGGGGTGATTTTGAGGGGTTTTTGGAGTGCCAAAGCAGATTTTGGGGTGGTATTCAGGGTTTTTTGGGGTGATTTTGAGGGTTTTTTGGGTGTCAAAACAGATTTTGGGGTGGTGTTTGGGGGTTTTTTGGAGTGCCAAAGCAGATTTTGGGGGGATTTGGGTTTTTTTGGGGTGATTTTGAGGGTTTTTTGGAGTGCCAAAGCAGATTTTGGGGGGATTTGGGTTTTTTTGGGGTGATTTTGAAGGTTTTTTTGGAGTGCCAAAGCAGATTCTGGGGGGATTTGGGTTTTTTTGGGGTGATTTTGAGGGTTTTTTTTGGAGTGCCAAAGCAGATTTTGGGGTTTTGAGGGTGCCCAAGCTGATTTTGGGGTGTTTTTTTGAGGTGATTTTTTGGGGGGATTGCTGAAGCCAGTCTTGGAGTTATTTTGGAGTGGTTTTTGAGGTGATTTGAGGGGTTTTTTTGGGAGGGCCAAAGCTGATTTTGGGGTGATTTGGGTGATTTTGGGCGGGTGCTGGAAGGTCTTAAAGCTGATTTTGGGGTGATTTGGGGGTGCCAAAGCCAATTTTGAGGTGATTTTGGGTGGTTTGGGGGGTGCCAAAGCCGATTTTGGGGTAATTTCAGGTGATTTTGGGGAGTTTTGGAGGTGCTGAAGCTAATTTGGGGGTAATTTGGGTGATTTTGGGGGTTTTCTGGAGGTGCCAAGGCTGATTTTGGGGTGATTTGGGTGTGCCAAAGCCGATTTTGGGGTAATTTCGGGTGATTTGGGGGAGTTTTGGAGGTGCCAAGGCTGATTTTGAGGTGATTTTGGGGTGATTTGGGTGTGCCAAAGCCGATTTGGGGGTAATTTTGGGGAGTTTTGGAGGTACCAAGGCTGATTTTGGGGTGATTTTGGGTGTGCCAAAGCCGATTTCGGGTGATTTTGGGGAGTTTTGGAGGTACCAAGGCTGATTTTGGGGTGATTTGGGTGTGCCAAAGCCGATTTCGGGGTAATTTCGGGTGATTTTGGGGCTGGGAGGGGACAGGTCCAGCCCTGGTGTCCCCAGGGCGGCTTTGGAGCTGCTCCTTTGGTGTGGAGCAGGGGATGCCTTTGGGAAATCAAACCCCGCAGCCCTGGTGTGCCGATTTGGGGACTGAAAGCCAAATTTCACTTTTTTGAGCCGCGCTGCTCCCTGCGAGCGTCGCTCCGGTCTTTATGGGGAACGAAAGCGAGGAAAAAACGGGGGAAGTCCTGGGGAGCCTCCCTCTGCTGCTGCTCCTCTTTCCGAACGCCAGCCCGGCTCCTCGGAGCGCCCCAAAAAAGGCGCTTTTCCCCCCAGAACGGCCCTGGGCGCTCCTCGGGGCCGCTCTGCCGGCAGAGGGCAGCGGGGCAGCCCCGGCCACCGCTCGGGAGCGGCCGGGAGTGGGGACGGGGACGGGGGACAGACATGGGGACACACATGGGGACAGACATGGGGACACACATGGGGACAGGGGACAGACATGGGGACAGACATGGGGACAGACATGGGGACACACATGGGGACAGAGATGGGGACAGGGGACAGACATGGGGACAGAGATGGGGACAGACATGGGAATAGGGGACAGACATGGGGACAGGGGACAGACATGGGGACAGACATGGGGACAGACATGGGGACAGGGGACAGACATGGGGACAGGGGACAGACATGGGGACAGACATGGGGACAGGGGACACAGTTGGTGACGGGGGACAGGGGAACAAGGGGACAGGGGCACAGAGATGGGGACTGTGGGTGATGGGGGGGACAGGGGGGACAGGGACAGAGATGGTGCCATGGGGACAGACATGGGGACATGGGGACAGGGGGGTGAGATGGGGACAGGGGGACAGGGATGGGGACAGGGGGACAGGGATGGGGACAGGGGGACAGAGATGGGGACAGGGGGACAGGGATGGGGAGAGGGGGACAGAGATGGGGACAGGGGGACAGGGATGGGGACAGGGAGATAACATGGGGACAGGGATGGGGACAGGGGGACAGAGATGGGGACAGGGGGACAGGGATGGGGACAGGGAGATAACGTGGGGACAGGGATGGGGACAGGGGAGTGACATGGGGACAGGGGGACAGAGATGGGGACTGGGGGGTGACGGGGGGGACATGGGGACAGAGATGGGGACAGAGGAATAGGAGGGGTCAGGGGGTGACACGGGGACGTGGGGACAGAGATGGGGACAGGGGTGGTGCCACGGGGACAGAGATGGTGCCACAGGGACAGGGCAGTGCCATGGGGACAGAGGTGACACCAGCCCCGTGCCCACCCCCCAGCTGTTTCCCGCAGTGACACTGCTTTCCTCCCAGAGGAGAAAAAAAAAAAAAATTCTCCCAATAAAATTTTTCTCCCTGAAAAAATTTTTCCCCCTAAAATTTTTTTCTCCACCAGACAAATCTTTCCTCCCAGAGCTGCCCTGACCCCTGAATTCCCTGGGGATTCCCTGGCACGGTCCGGCGGGGTGCGTTTGGGGGTGCCCCACGCCCGGCCTGTGCTGCCGAGTGTAAACTGAGCACTGCTGCAGTAAAAATAACCTCTCCTCCGAGGAAGGCAGCAGCTGATCCTGCAGCCCAGATGCAGCAGCTCAGCTCACCCAGTTTCTCATTAGTGGCATGATTTAATTACAAACCGCCCCGGGTCTCATCCTCGGCAGCTCCCAGACTAAAAGGCCTCGTTGCTTTGCCTCCATCAAGAAGTTGCTCTGGTAAAAATTCAGGTCTCAAAGGCA
The DNA here is from genome assembly GCF_031753505.1 of Anomalospiza imberbis. NCBI lineage: Eukaryota > Metazoa > Chordata > Aves > Passeriformes > Viduidae > Anomalospiza > Anomalospiza imberbis. Next base: position 5,027,433 of record NC_089707.1, read on the forward strand.
GGCTGCTGAAGAGCTTTGATGTCAGGCTGTGTGACAGCACTGCAGCATCACCAGGGCGTTTTGGGGAAGGGAAGGACTTTTAGGTCTTGGTTGAAATCACTCTGAGATCACCCAGCGTGGCCTTCCCTCCTTTTCTCCTTTTCTCCTTCTCTCCTTCTCTATTTTCTCCTTTTCTCAATTTCTCCTACTCTCCTTCTCTCCGTTTCTTCTTCCCTCATTTTCTCCTTCTCTCCTTTTCTCCTTCTCTCCTTTTTTCAATTTCTCCTTCTCTCCTTCTCTCCTTTTCTCCTTCTGTCCTTTTCTCCTTTTCTCCTTCCCTCATTTTCTCCTCTCCTTTTCTCCTTCTCTCATTTTCTCCTTCTCTCCTTCTCTATTTTCTCCTTTTCTCAATTTCTCCTTCCCTCCTTCTCTCCTTTTCTCCTTCTCTCCTTCTTTCCTTCTCTCCTTCTCTCCTTCCCTCCTTCCCTCCTTCTCTCCTTTTCTCCTTCTCTCCTTTTCTCCTCTTGGCTCTGCAGCACCTCGGAGATGGTGGAAATTAAAGTCCAGGCTGCAGGGAGGGCAATTCTGTCTTGGAGGAGGAGGAGGAGGAGGAGGAGGAATCAAAGCTGGGCTGGCAGGGCTGGATTTGTGTCTGGTGGCATTTCCCATTCCCATTCCCACCAAAACCCCGTTTCCTTGGGCTGGGCTGGGCAGCAGGGCCGAGTTTTGGGGCTGGATCCCCCCTTTTCTGCTCAGCTTGTTATAGATACATTATTATATATAAAATTATATATATAATTGCTGATATATGTTATAGATATATATTATATAAAATATATATTTTAGATATATATTATATAAAATATATATTTTAGATATATATATTATAGATGTATATATTATAGATATATATTATAGAGGTATATGATATAGATATATATTATAGATGTATTATAATATCGGCTTTTCACAAATATTAAAACGGATTTTACATGTGTAATGCTGAAGTATCTTTGTTATAAAGACACAGTTTTTATTCCTGGTGTTAATTAAGCTCCGTGCAGTCGCAGATATAAACATGCTGGTGCTGAAGTGCCTGCTGGCATGGGATAACCCCCAGAGAACACAGGATGAGGACACCTGCACAGATATCCCAAAGATATCCCAATTATCAGCACTCGCCGCCTAAAAACTGTGTGGACCGCACCCAAGAACTGGGAGGGGTAAAAAAGGACCAAAACCACACCCAAGGAATGCTCTAAAAAGGTGGAACCGAGGAGGGGCCGTGTAAAATAGTTCCTGGAAAATGTAAACCAGCTTATGGATATGCATAAGGGTCTATGAATATGCAATGAGCTGATGGAATGAAAAGGTATTTAAGGGGGATCCACACCGATAACGCCGTGCTCTTGGCTGAGTGCCACGATAGTCTCTGCTCTGTGGGCCTTGTCTCCGGTTGTCCTTTATTAAACTTTTTACATTTTCACAGGAGAGTGAAGGTGTTTTTCACATGGTGGCAATTCCCATCTCCACCAAAATCCCATCTCCACCAAAATCCTGTTTCCACCAAAAACCCGTCTCCACCAAAAATCCTGTTTCCACCAAAATCCTGTTTCCACCAAAATCCCATCTCCACCAAAATTCCATTTCCACCAAAATCCCATCTCCACCAAAATCCCATCTCCACCAAAATCCCATTTCCACCAAAAACCCATCTCCACCAAAATCCCGTCTCCACCAAAATTCCATTTCCACCAAAATCCCATCTCCACCAAAATTCCATTTCCACCAAAATCCCATCTCCACCTAAATCCCATTTCCCTGAGCTGGGCTCACAGGAGAGTGAACGTGGCAATTCCCATCTCCACCAAAATCCCGTTTCCACCAAAATCCCATCTCCACCAAAATCCCGTTTCCACCAAAATCCCATCTCCACCAAAATCCCGTTTCCACCAAAATCCCATCTCCACCAAAATCCCATCTCCACCAAAATCCTGTTTCCTTGGGCTGGGCTCACAGGAGAGTGAACATGGTAACTCCATCTCCACCAAAATCCCATTTCCACCAAAATCCCATTTCCTTGGGCTGGGCTCACAGGAGAGTGAACATGGTAATTCCCATCTCCACCAAAATCCCATCTCTACCAAAATCTCATCTCCACCAAAATCCCATTTCCACTAAAATCCCGTTTCCACCAAAATCCCATCTCCTTGGGCTGGGCTGGGCATCAGGGCCGAGTTTTGGGCGTGGATCCCCCCTCTTCTGCTCAGCTCAACCTTCTGTGCTCAGGGGAAATCTCCAAAACCTTCTCCTTGCTCATCCCACTCTCCTCTGCGATTCATTTCCCCCGTTGTTAATTCTGGCTGTGAGTAATTAAGATCCTCATTTGCCAAAAGCACGAGGCCTCTCCAGGCCCCTCAGCCAGGAGGGTGCAGGCGTGGAGCAGCTGGCAGACACAAAAATGCACAAAATGCACAAAATACTGCTGCGAGACACGAAAATGCAGCTCTGCCACCTTCGCGGCACAAGATGTCCCCCTTCGGAAGCACAAAAATGAGGAATCAATCAGGCTGAGAGTGGCACAATGCCCAGCGGGGAGGTGTCGGTGCCCCTGCTCTGGAACACGACCAAAATCCCCTGGAAATGCTGGAATTGGGGCTCTGGAACAGGACCAAAATCCCCTGGAATTGGGGCTCTGGAACATGGCCAAAATCCCCTGGAAATGGGGCTCTGGAACAGGACCAAAATCCCCTGGAATTGGGGCTCTGGAACATGGCCAAAATCCCCTGGAAATGGGGCTCTGGAACAGGACCAAAATCCCCTGGAATTGGGGCTCTGGAACATGGCCAAAATCCCCTGGAAATGCTGGAATTTGGGCTCTGGAACAGGACCAAAATCCCCTGGAATTGGGGCTCTGGAACAGGACCAAAATCCCCTGGAAATGCTGGAATTGGGGCTCTGGAACAGGACCAAAATCCCCTGGAAATGCTGGAACTGGGGCTCTGGAACATGGCCAAAATCCCCTGGAAATGCTGGAATTGGGGGTCTGGAACAGGACCAAAATCCCCTGGAATTGGGGCTCTGGAACAGGACCAATGTCCCCTGGAAATGGCTGGAATTGGGGCTCTGGAACAGGACCAAAATCCCCTGGAAATGCTGGAATTGGGGCTCTGGAGCAGGACCAAAATCCCCTGGAAATGCTGGAACTGGGGCTCTGGAACAGGACCAAAATCCCCTGGAATTGGGGCTCTGGAACAGGACCAAAATCCCCTAGTAATGGCTGGAATTGGGGCTCTGGAACAGGACCAATGTCCCCTGGAAATGGCTGGAATTGGGGCTCTGGAGCAGGACCAAAATCCCCTGGAAATGCTGGAATTGGGGCTCTGGAACATGGCCAAAATCCCCTGGAAATGCTGGAACTGGGGCTCTGGAACAGGACCAAAATCCCCTGGAATTGGGGCTCTGGAACAGGACCAAAGTCCCCTGGAAATGCTGGAATTGGGGCTCTGAAACAGGACCAAAATCCCCTGGAAATGCTGGAACTGGGGCTCTGGAGCAGGACCAAAATCCCCTGGAAATGCTGGAATTGGGGCTCTGGAACATGGCCAAAATCCCCTGGAAATGCTGGAATTGGGGCTCTGGAACAGGACCAAAATCCCCTGGAAATGCTGGAACTGGGGCTCTGGAACAGCCCAGGGAGGTTTCTCCTGGCTGGGGCCAGATCTGTGGGAATGGCTGGTGATAAATGGGATTTCATTGGTGAGGAAGGAGGGAAGGCTGCGGAGGAACGGCCTCCCAGGCCCATCCATCACGGCCTGGCAGGCCTGGGAAAAGCCTTTTTTTTTTTTTTTTATTTTATTTCCAAATGCTGAGCGCAGGACTGAGCTGATCCAAAAGGATTTCCAGATGATTCTGGCACGCACGAGAGTGGCTCCAGGGCACGGAGGGGACGCAGGGAATGGCCGAGGGAGCGCAGGGCTGGCACCGCCTCACGGACAGCCCCAAACCCTGCCAGGGCTGGGGAAAATCCCCAAAATACTCCAGAGCCCAGCCAAAACCTGCTCGGGGATTAACGAGGGGATTAACGAGGGGATTAACGAGGGGCTGGCCTTGCTCCTGCTGCTTTTGGGTCCCAGCAGGGCAGGAGCTGAGCTGAGCAATGAGACGGCGGAGACAGCAACACCAGGAACCTGCCCAGGTGCCCCAGGTTGGGCTCTGGGCTTTGGGAAGAGGCAAATCCTCGTGCAGGATCCTTTGCACGTCCCCCAGGCCACAGTTTGGGCTGGGATTAGGCGCAGGTTCCTGATTCTGGGACTCACTGCATGGTTTACAGACCTCCCTGCATCACCCTGAGACCTCCCTGCATCACTTTTAGACCTTCTCACGCCGTTTTCAGACCTCTTTGCATGGCTTTTAGACACCCTCACATGACTTTTAGACCTCTTTGTGTTGCTTTTAGACACCCTCACATGATTTTTAGACTTCTTTGCATGACTCTTAGACCTCCTTGCGTGATTTTAGACCTCCCCACATGATTTTTGGACCTTTTCGCATGACTTTAGTCCTCCTTGAATGATTTTTAGCCCTCCTCACATGATTTTTAGACCTCCCTGCATGATTTTTAGACCTCCTCACATGGTTTTCAGACCTCTTTGTATTGCTTTTAGACATCCTCACATGATTTTTAGACCACTTTGCATGAGTTTTAGACCTTCCCACACTCAGCCCAGCCTCCCAGAGGATCAGATCTCTGCTGCAGGCTGAGGTGGAGCCCTCAGGGGCTGCTCTGGGGATACCAAACGCAGGAGGAACTGGCAGGAAAAGCAGATTTTGTGCAGCTGAGCAGGTCCTGGGGCCTCCAGCACGGAATTCCCTGGCGCTGGGGGGGCTCTGGGTGTGTTCCCCTGGCTGGGAATCCTGCTGGGATGAGCAGCAGCTCGAGCAGGAGCTCCCAGCTTTGGGAAAGGTGACTCAGGCAGGTGTGGCTCCCCCAGAGCAGGGAGCGAGGCAAGGCTGGAATTCTGCTGCCAGGATTTAAGGATCCATTCCCAGCTCCACCTCAGCTGGAGAACAGGAGGAGCTTTTTCCCAGCTTTTTTTTTTTTCCCCTCCCAAATCCAGCCCAGTGTCAGAGATGCAAAGCAAACACACCTTGCTGGGAGCTGATCTCTGTTTCAAAAGAAGGTGCTGCTGGAGGGGGGAAATATCCAACAGTGGCGTGGGCTGGGAAACAAATCCCCCCAAAAAATCTGGCCCCCATTTCCTTCCTTCCATTCTTAAATTCCCTGGAACAAAAAGTTACCACAGCAGCTCCAGCCCCAGGCAGTTGTGAGAACACTTCATGCAGCAGAAATGGAAATAAAGTAAAAGTAAGGGGGAAAAGGGGGGGAAAACCCCAAAACCAGAGGAGAAGAGGTTTGGGGAAAAAAAACCCAAACCCAGAGGAGAAGAGGTTTGGGAAAAAAAAAACCCAAACCCAGAGGAGAAGAGGTTTGGGAAAAAAAAAAAAAAAAAAAAAAAAACAAACCCAGAGGAGAAGAGGTTTGGGAAAAAAAAACTCCAAACCCAGAGGAGAAGAGGTTTGGGGAAAAAAAAAAAAAACCCAAACCCAGAGGAGAAGAGGTTTGGGGAAAAAAAACTCCAAACCCAGAGGAGAAGAGGTTTGGGAAAAAAAAAAAAAAAAAAAACCCAAACCCAGAGGAGAAGAGGTTTGGGAAAAAAAACTCCAAACACAGAGGAGAAGAGGTTTGGAAAAAAAAACTCCAAACCCAGAGGAGAAGAGGTTGGGGAAAAAAAAAAAAAAAAAAAACCCAAACCCAGAGGAGAAGAGGTTTGGGAAAAAAAACTCCAAACACAGAGGAGAAGAGGTTTGGAAAAAAAAACCCCAAACACAGAAGAGAAGAGGTTTGGGAAAAAAAACCCAAAACCCAGAGAAGAGTTTTGGGAAAAAAAAACCCCAAACCCAGAGAAGAAGAGGTTTGGGAAAAAAACCCAAACCCAGAGGAGAAGAAGTTTGGGAAAAAAAAAAAAAAACTCCAAACCCAGAGAAGAGGTTTGGGAAAAAAAACTCCAAACCCAGAGGATAAGAGGTTTGGAAAAAAAAAAAAAAACCCAAACCCAGAGGAGAAGAGGTTTGGAAAAAAAAAAAAACCCCAAACCCAGAGGAGAAGAGGTTTGGGAAGAAAAAGAGGGTGGCAAAAAGGACAAAAAAAACTCCAGAGTACTCCCAAATCCATGACTCTGCTCTGAGGACACAATTCCAGCTCTCCAGGGCCTCCCTCAGGCCTTGCTCAATTCCAAAGGCTGCACAACATCTGGGATAATTCCCAAACTTCTGGGGTACTCCCAGATTTCTGGGGTAACTCCTGAATTTCTGGGATAACTCCCAGACTTCTGAGATTCATCCCAAATGTCTGGGATAACTCCCACTCCCAAACTTCTGAGATAACTCTGAAATTTCTGGGGTAACTCCCAAATTTCTGAGATTATTCCCAAACTTCTGGGGTAACTCTCAAACTTTTGGGATTACTCCCAAGTTTGTGGGGTACTTCCAAATTTCTGGGGTAACTCCCAGACTTCTGAGATTACTCCCGAATTTCTGGGGTAACTCCCACTCCCAAACTTCTGAGGTAACGCCCAAATTTCTGGGGTACTCCCAAATTTCTGGGATAACTCCCGAACTTCTTGGGATAACTCCCAAATTTCTGGGGTGACTCCTGAACTGCTTGGGATAACTCCCAAATTTCTGGGGTAACTCCCAAATTTCTGGGGTAACACCTGAACTGCTTGGGATAACTCCCAAATTTCTGGGATAACTCCCAAACTTCTTGGGATAACTCCCAAATTTCTGGGGTGACTCCTGAACTGCTTGGGATAACTCCCAAATTTCTGGGATAACTCCCAAACTTCTTGGGATAACTCCCAAATTTCTGGGGTAACTCCCAAATTTCTGGGGTGACTCCTGAACTTCTTGGGATAACTCCCAAATTTCTGGGGTAACTCCCGAACTGCTTGGGATAAGTCCCAAATTTCTGGGGTGACTCCCAAATTTCTGGGGTGACTCCCAAATTTCTGGGGTAACTCCTGAACTGCTTGGGATAACTCCCAAATTTCTGGGATAACTCCCAAACTTCTTGGGATAACTCCCAAATTTCTGGGGTAACTCCCAAATTTCTGGGGTACTCCCAAATTTCTGGGATAACTCCCGAACTTCTTGGGATAACTCCCAAATTTCTGGGGTGACTCCTGAACTGCTTGGGATAGCTCCCAAATTTCTGGGGTACTCCCAAATTTCTGGGATAACTCCCGAACTTCTTGGGATAAGTCCCAAATTTCTGGGGTGACTCCTGAACTGCTTGGGATAACTCCCAAATTTCTGGGATAACTCCCAAACTTCTTGGGATAACTCCCAAATTTCTGGGGTAACTCCCAAATTTCTGGGGTGACTCCCAAATTTCTGGGGTGACTCCTGAACTTCTTGGGATAATTCCCAAATTTCTGGGGTAATCCCACACTCCCCCCGGGCCCCTCAGGCCACTTGTCCCAGCGTGTCCCCAACTCCTCCTGCTCTCCTTGAATCCAGCTGGGACCTGTCCCCGTCAGGACATCCCCGGGGGCACTTCCCAAATATAAAAGGGACCAAAAAAAGAAGCCAAAAAAAAAAAAAAAAGAAGAAATAACCCACAAAAAACCCAAGAGCGGCTGCGATTTGCTCCATTTAATTGCAATTAACCTCAGCCCCGCCCCGAGACGCCAGCCCAGCAGCTTGGTGGCCCTGAGGGATGTCCCAGTTGCCAAATTCACCCGTGCCCAGCTCAGTTTCCAGCAGCCCTTCAATCCCGCCCTGCTCAGGCTGTGAAAATGCAGATTTTCCTCCGGGGGAAGGACACGGGGAGCTCCATCTCTGCTCCCTTGGGATGCTCCAGGGACTGGATCCTGCTGGGAGCACCCAGGGCCGGGGAAGAGGAAGAGGAGGAACTCCTCCTTCCTCCCCAGCCGGGGGGGGAACAGCAGCTGATCTGCAAAAGGCCAAGTGGTTTCCTAAAAAAAAAAGCTACAGAAAAAAGCCCCCTCCCCCGGCCGAGGCTCGGCCCCTTCCCCTTAGAAAATGTAAAAACCTCGGGGACACGGTGTGGCACCAGGGGGGTGGCACGGCAGCGCGGGCACAGCTGGCACCTCTGGGCCAGGGCAGGGGCCAGGGAGGTCTGGCTGGGGCTTCGGGTGCTCCCTGGAGGGGATTTGGGGGTTCAGGTGCTCCCTGGAGAAGGTTCAGGTGCTCCCTGGAGGGGATTTGGGGGTTCAGGTGCTCCCTGGAGAAGGTTCAGGTGCTCCCTGGAGGGGATTTGGGTGTTCAGGTGCTCCCTGGAGAAGGTTCAGGTGCTCCCTGGAGGGGATTTGGGTGTTCAGGTGCTCCCTGGAGAGAGTTTGAGAACTCCAGGTGCTCCCTGGAGAAGATTTGGGGGTTCAGGTGCTCCCTGGAGAAGGTTCAGGTGCTCCCTGGAGGACCCTGGAGAGGATTTGAGGACTTCAGGTGCTCCCTAGAGAAGGTTCAGGGGTTCAGGTGCTCCCTGGAGAGGATGTGGGAGCTCAGGTTCTCCCCGGAGAGGATTTGGAAGTTCAGGTGCTCCATGGAGAAGGTTTGGGTGTTCAGGTGCTCACTGGAGAGGATTTGGGGATTCAGGTTCTCCATGGAGTAGATTTGGGGGTTCATGTGCTCCATGGAGAAGGTTTGGGTGTTCAGGTGCTCACTGGAGAAGGTTTGAGGATTTCAGGTGCTCCCTGGAGAAGATTTGGGTGTTCAGGTGCTCCCTGGAGGACCCTGGAGAGGATTTGAGGACTTCAGGTGCTCCCTGGAGAAGGTTCAGGGGTTCAGGTGCTCCATGGAGAAGATTTGAGGACTTCAGGTTCTCCCTGGAGAAGATCTGGGGGTTCAGGTGCTCCCTGAAGAAGGTTCAGGGGTTCAGGTGCTCCATGGAGAAGGTTCAGGGGTTCAGGTGCTCCATGGAGAAGATTTGAGGACTTCAGGTTCTCCCTGGAGAAGATCTGGGGGTTCAGGTGCTGCCTGAAGAAGGTTCAGGAGCTCAAGTCCTCTGTGCCCTGCTCTGGGGGCTCGCTGGGCAGTGAGTGGCTGGTCTGGTGTCCACTCTGTCCAGGCAGCTGCTGGTGGGTGCCCCCAGGAGCTCTTGGTGCCCACAGGAGCTCTTGGTGGTGCCCACAGGAGCTCGAGGTGCCCATGGGTGGTGCCCACGGGAGCTCTCAGTGGTGCCCACAGGAGCTCTCAGTGCCCACGGGAGCTCTCAGTGGTGCCCACAGGAGCTCTCAGTGGTGCCCACAGGAGCTCTCAGTGCCCACGGGAGCTCTCAGTGGTGCCCACAGGAGCTCTCAGTGCCCACGGGAGCTCTCAGTGCCCACGGGAGCTCTCAGTGGTGCCCACAGGAGCTCTCAGTGCCCACGGGAGCTCTCAGTGCCCACGGGAGCTCTCAGTGGTGCCCACAGGAGCTCTCAGTGCCCACAGGAGCTCTTGGTGGTGCCCACGAGAGCTCTCGGTGCCCATGGGAGCTCTCAGTGGTGCCCATGGGAGCTCTCAGTGCCCACGGGAGCTCTCAGTGGTGCCCATGGGAGCTCTCAGTGCCCACGGGAGCTCTCAGTGGTGCCCATGGGAGCTCTCAGTGCCCACGGGAGCTCTCGGTGCCCACAGGAGCTCTCAGTTGTGCCCACGGGAGCTCTCGGTGCCCACAGGAGCTCTCAGTGGTGCCCACGGGAGCTCTCGGCGGTGCCCGGCCCCAGCTGAGGCTGCCCCCGCTCCGAGGGGGCTCTGCTGCTGCTCAGTTGCTCTCCACCAGCTTGGCCAGGCCCTGCCTGAGCTCGCTGAGCTCGAAGACCTTCACATCCATGATCTCGGCCACCTTGGTGACCTCGTGGTGCATCTTCTCCCTCTCGGCCAGGCTCTCTGCCAGGCTCTGCTCTGCCAGCTGAAGGCGCCGCTCCAGCTCTGCGTTCCGGGCCTCCAGCTCCTGCGGGGACAGCCGAACTGCTCAGAGCCCCTCGCCCCCCAGCTGCCACCCCAGGGCCACCCAGAGTCCCCAGAGCTCCTTCCCGGAGCAGTGTCCCTGGCCTGAGTCACCGTGGGTGAGCTCTGTCCCCAACCCTCGGCCCTGCCCGTGGTGTGAGGGGGTGGGAGTGCAGCTGTCCCCACATGGATCCTCCCCAGCCTGGTGGGATTGGTCCTGGATCCTCCCCAGCCTGGTGGGATTGGCTCTGGATCTTCCCCAGCCTAGTGGGATTGGCCCTGGATCCTCTTCAGGTTGGTGGGATTGGCTCTGGATCCTCCCCAGCCTGGCGGGATTGGCTCTGGATCCTATCCAGGCTGGTGGGATTGGCTCTGGAGCTGCTCTGGATCCTCCCCAGGTTGGTGGAATTGGCCCTGGATCCTCCCCAGGTTGGTGGGATTGGCCCTGGATCCTCCCCAGCCTGGTGGGACTGGGCTCTGGAGCTGCTCTGGATCCTCTCCAGGCTGGTGGGATTGGCCCTGGATCCTCCCCAGGCTGGTGGGATTGGTCCTGGATTCTCTCCAGCCTGATGGGATTGGCCCTGGATCCTCCCCAGGCTGGTGGGATTGGCTCTGGATCTTCCCCAGCCTAGTGGGATTGGCCCTGGATCCTCCCCAGCCTAGTGGGATTGGCCCTGGATCCTCTTCAGGTTGGTGGGATTGGCTCTGGATCCTCCCCAGCCTGGCGGGATTGGCTCTGGATCCTATCCAGGCTGGTGGGATTGGCTCTGGAGCTGCTCTGGATCCTCCCCAGGTTGGTGGAATTGGCCCTGGATCCTCCCCAGCCTGGTGGGACTGGCTCTGGAGCTGCTCTGGATCCTCTCCAGGCTGGTGGTATTGGCCCTGGATCCTCCCCAGCCTGGTGGGATTGGCCCTGGATTCTCTCCAGCCTGGTGGGATTGACCGTGGATCCTCCCCAGGCTGGTGGGATTGGTCCTGGATCCTCCCCAGCCTGGTGGGATTGGCCCTGGATCCTCCCCAGCCTGGTGGGATTGGCCCTGGATCCTCCCCAGCCTGGTGGGATTGGCCCTGGATCCTCCCCAGCCTGGTGGGACTGGCTCTGGATCCTCCCCAGCCTGGTGGGATTGGCCCTGGATCCTCCCCAGGCTGGTGGGATTGGTCCTGGATCCTCCCCAGCCTGGTGGGATTGGCCCTGGATCCTCTCCAGGCTGGTGGGATTGGCCCTAGATCCTCCCCAGGCTGGTGGGATTGGTCCTGGATTCTCTCCAGCCCGGTGGGATTGACCCTGGATCCTCCCCAGCCTGGTGGGATTGGCCCTGGATCCTCTCCAGGCTGGTGGGATTGGCCCTAGATCCTCCCCAGGCTGGTGGGATTGGTCCTGGATTCTCTCCAGCCCGGTGGGATTGACCCTGGATCCTCCCCAGCCTGGTGGGATTGGCCCTGGATCCTCTCCAGGCTGGTGGGATTGGCCCTAGATCCTCCCCAGGCTGGTGGGATTAGCCCTGGATCCTCCCCAGCCTGGTGGGACTGGCTCTGGAGCTGCTCTGGATCTTCTCCAGGCTGGTGGGATTGGCTCCAGAGGGGTGGCAGCTCCCTGGAGCGCCCCTGAGGCCCCGAGGAGGAGCGGGGTGTCCCAGAGGTGCCACCTTTACCTGCAGCTTCTGCAGCGTCTCCTCGCGCTCCCCCTCGGCCTCCCAGCGGCCGCACCTCTGGCTCTTCAGCATCTGGATCTCCTGGGCACAGGGAGGGGTCCTTCAGACTCCACAGCTGTGGTTTTCAAATCCTGCTCTTGGTGCCTTAAGATTCCAGCTTTCCTACTTTTCACATCCTACTTTTCACCATGCTGCTGGTGCCTTCAGATGTCAATATTTCTATTTCTCAAATCCTGTGCTATTGATGCCTTAAGATTTCTGTTTCCCTATTTTTCAAATCCTGTCCTGCTGTTGGCACCTTAAGATTTCAAATTTTCAAATCCTGTACTATTGATGCCTTAAGATTTCTGTTTCCCTATTTTTCAAATCCTGTCCTGCTGTTGGCACCTTAAGATTTCAAATTTTCAAATCCTGTACTATTGATGCCTTAAGATTTCAGTTTCTCTATTTTTCAAATCCTGTCCTGCTGCTGGCACCTTAAGATTCCAGCTTTTCTACTTTTCACATCCTGTCCTGCTGCTGGTGCCTTCAGATGTCAATATTTCTATTTCTCACATCCTGTGCAATTGATGCCTTAAGATTTCAATACTTCCATTTTTCAAATCCTGTGCTGTTGATGCCTTAAGATTTCAATATTTCCATTTTTCAAATCCTGCACTGCTGTTGGTGCCTTGAGATTCCAGTTTCTGTGTTTTTCAAATCCTGTGCTGCTTTGGCGCCTCAACATTTTGGCTTTTGCCTTTCTCAGCTCTGTGCAAGGTGCAGCCTCACCTCGTCTTTAGCCTTGACCAGCAGCTCCAGCTCCTCCAGGGTCTGGCTCAGCTCCTCCTTGTTGTTCTCGCTGCAGGAATCGTGAGTCCCCTGCGCCTCCAGCTCTGCCACCTGCAAGGGGAGGCTCTGAGAGCTGCAGGAATTTCCTGCAGGAATTCCCTCGGCACCCACTGCCATGCTCTGGCTTCCCTGGAGACCCACCTGGCTTCACAGCAGCTCCCGGTGGGGCTGGAAGGAAAACAATTCCTTCTGCTCTGCTCTGCCTGGATCACGCCCAGAAACACTTTGTGGCTCAAAAAAAAAACCACTTTAGAGACTCTGTCTGTGCTTTCTCCGGGAGTTCTGCGCTCCAGCGCAGCTGAGCTGGCTGACACCAAGCACCTGAGCCCCCAGCCCGAAAATCCAGCTCCATTCACACCTCTGGGCAGAGATCTCCAAAAATCTCTGGAGCTGCTGCAGCTCAGCAGCTGAGCTGGAAGGGCTTGCCCAACTCCCCAGCCCTGGAAAATTCGGCTCGGTGCCTTGGATTATTCATGAGGAGGATTCATTTTTAAAAGGAATCCATTTTTGCTGGGGCTGCTCGGAGCTCTGCAAACAGCTCCAGGGACAAGGAGCCTTCCCAGGCAGGAGCGGATCCTGCCCCCGGAGCTGCCAGCAGCAGGGTGGTGGCCAGAACCCACCACAATGCTCTGGTTTAGGGACAAGAATTGGCATGTTTCCCTGAGTTACAGTTCCTCCTGTGAGCCTGCCAAGGCCCGGGGAATCCTGAGGGAATCCTGAGGGAATCCTGAGGGAATCCTGCGGGATGGATGTTGGGAATCCTGAGGGATGGGTGTTGGGAATCCTGAGGGAATCCTGCGGGATGGATGTTGGGAATCCTGAAGGAATCCTGAGGGAATCCTGAGGGAAGGATGTTGGGAATCCTGAGGGAATCCTGAGGGATGTTGGGAATCAGCCCCAGGGAATCCTGAGGGAATCCTGAGAGAATCCTGAGGGAGGGATGTTGGGAATCCTGAGGGAATCCTGAGGGAATCCTGAGAGAATCTTGAGGGATGGATGCTGGGAATCCTGAGGGAATCCTGAGGGAATCCTGAGGGAGGGATGTTGGGAATCCTGAGGGAATCCTGAGGGATGGATGTTGGGAATCCTGATGGAATCCTGAGGGATGGATGTTTGGGAATCCTGCAGGTTGGGTGTTGGGGATCCTGAGGGAATGCCGAGGGAGGGATGATTGCTGCACACCACTGACAGCCATCAGTGCAAACAGCTGTTAATTGCTCTAAATCCCTGCTGGCTCTCAGACGAGCTCTCTCCAAGTGGAAATGGCTCCCTCCCAGCCAGACCCAGCTCACCCAAAACCTTCTCCAGCTCTCCCCAAACCTTCCCCAGCTCTCCCAAAACCTCTCCCAGCCAGACCCAGCTCACCCAAAACCTTCCCCAGCTCACCCAAAACCTTTCCCAGCTCATCCAAAACCTCTCCCAGCCAGACCCAGCTCAACCAAAACCTTCCCCAGCTCAACCAAAACCTTCCCCAGCTCACCCAAAACCTTTCCCAGCTCATCCAAAACCTCTCCTAGCCAACCCCAGCTCACCCAAAACCTTTACCACCTCTCCCCAAACCTCTCCTAGCCAGACCCAGCTCACCAAAACCTTTCCCAGCTCATCCAAAACCTCTCCTAGCCAACCCCAGCTCTCCCAAAACCTTCCTCAGCTCACCCAAAACCTTTACCACCTCTCCCCAAACCTCTCCTAGCCAGACCCAGCTCTCCCAAAACCTTCCCCAGCTCTCCCAGCTCTCCCAAAACCTTTCCCAGCCAACCCCAGCTCTCCCAAAACTTTCCCCAGCTCTCCCCAAACCTTCCCCAGCTTTCCCAAAACCTTTATCAGCCAGACCCAGCTTTCCCAAACCTCTCCTAGCTAGACCCAGCTCACCCAAAACCTTCCCCAGCTCTCCCAAAACCTTTACCACCTCTCCCCAAACCTCCCCCAGCCAGACCCAGCTCATCCAAAACCTCTCCTAGCCAACCCCAGCTCTCCCAAAACCTTTACCAGCTCTCCCAAAACCTCTCCCAGTCAGACCCAGCTCTCCCAAAACCTTCCCCAGCTCACCCAAAACCTTTACCAGCTCTCCCCAGACCTCTCCTAGCTAGACCCAGCTCACCCAAAACCTTCCCCAGCTCACCCAAAACCTTCCCCAGCTCTCCCAAAACCTTTACCACCTCTCCCCAAACCTCTCCTAGCTAGACCCAGCTCACCCAAAACCTTCCCCAGCTCACCCAAAACCTTCCCCAGCTCTCCCCAAAACCTTTACCAGCTCTCTCCAGACCTCTCCCAGTCAGACCCAGCTCTCCCCAAACCTTCCCCAGCACCCCAGGGCTCTGCCCTCGCAGCAAAGCCCCCGTGCGACCCCTGCCCAGACCCCACAGCCGGGCTGTGACCTCCCAGCCCCTCTGGAGGTCAGAGATCCCCTTATTCCCCAGGAACAAGGGCTCCTTTGTGCTGCTCTCGTTATGTTGCAGCTCGGATCCGAGCTCGCCGCAGCAGCCAGAGCCATCCCCACCCCTGCTGCCAGCCCAGACGGGGCCAAACTGGCCTCGGTCTTGCTGGAAGCTGGAATTCCTTCCAGAAAAACCCCAAGGGAAGCTGAAATTCTGTGACTCCGCACTTTGCTTTCCTGGGGAGCTCCTCAGTCCCACAGCCTCATTTCCTGACACCATTTCCCAGCTCCCTGGATCTGCTGGATTTGATGGGAAAAGGGGTCAAGGGCAGCAGCTGGGCTGGGGTTTCCTCCTGAGAGGAATGAGGGATTTGTCTTTGCAAACAAGCTGTGGGTCTGCTGGTGGATAAAACCAGAGAGATAAAAGAAACGATTCCACTGACTGGTGAATGAAAAAAAAAAAAGATATTTGCTTTTACAAACAAACTGCAGGTTGGCTGATAAATGAAATTGGATGTCGAAAGATGAGAGAAACAATGGGGGAAAACCCTAAATTCCATAAGAATTAAAAATTAAAAGGGGAGGGTTATAGGTTAGAGGGGAGTCCTTGGTATCAGGCGTTCTGGGAAGTCTGAACCTCTCAAGTCCCTCAGCCAGTGGGGAAAAAGAGAAGGGAAATTGGGATAAAAGAGGAGGCTGCGCCCTCCAAAAATTGGAGAGACCCCAGGGGAATGCCCCATGGCCTCTCCCTTTATTCGAACAAAGCAAAAGCACTCCTCTGTCTCCTGTTTGGACGGGAAGCTCTGGTGTTTGTGGATGGATTTTCCCTTCTCTCCCGAGCTCACCCGCTGGCGCAGCGATTCCGTCTCCTCCTGGTACGCCGCCAGCTGCTTCTTCCACTGGTCCACGTTGGCGTTGGCCTCGTGCAGGGCGGCCACCAGCTTGTTGTTGTTGTCCTGGAGGCTGAAGAACTCGGCCTCCCACTGCACCTCGCTCACCGAGCTGGGGGACAGGGCAGGACGGGGTTGGGAGAGGGCTGCCGGCTTCTCCCCCCGCCCCGTTCCCGGTGCTCTTCTCGCCAGCTTCCCAAATTTTAACTCTTCCTCCGGCTCTCAAGGTCCCCCTCTGCGCTTTATCCCGGGGTAATGCTTGGGTGTCGGGCCTGAGGCTGCACACAGCACAAACCTGAGGGAATCCTGCGGGATGGATGTTGGGAATCCTGAGGGAATCCTGAGGGATGGATGTTGGGAATCCTGAGGGAATCCTGAGGGATGGATGTTGGGAATCCTGAGGGAATCCTGAGGGATGGATGTTGGGAATCCTGAGGGAATCCTGCGGGATGGATGTTGGGAATCCTGAGGGAATCCTGAGGGATGGATGTTGGGAATCAGCCCCAGGGAATCCTGAGGGAATCCTGCGGGATGGATGTTGGGAATCCTGAGGGAATCCTGAGGGATGGATGTTGGGAATCCTGAGGGAATCCTGAGGGATGGATGTTGGGAATCCTGAGGGAATCCTGAGGGATGGATGTTGGGAATCCTAAGGGAATCCTGCAGGATGGATGTTGGGAATCAGTCCCAGGGAATCCTGAGGGAATCCTGAGGGATGGATGTTTGGAATCCTGAGGGAATCCTGCGGGATGGATGTTGGGAATCCTGAGGGAATCCTGCGGGATGGATGTTGGGAATCCTGAGGGAATCCTGAGGAAGGGATGTTGGGAATCAGCCCCAGGGAATCCTGAAGGAATCCTGAGGGAATCATGAGAGATGGGTGTTGGGAATCCTGAGGGAGGGATGTTGGGAATGCTGAGGGAATGCCGAGGGAGGGATGGGGTTAATGGGGTGGGGGAGATCCGGGTACTCTAAAGGGGCTCTGCAGTGTGGGATTGTGAATCCGTTTCCAAAATCCACATTAGAGCGGGGTTTGCTTTGAACGAAGCCCAGGCTCGGCAGAAGGGAGCAAAGCACTCTCTGCTTTTGATTTAAAAATCCTCCCAAGTGTTCAGCTGGGAGCCTGACAGGAGCCGCAGGGCAGAACCCAGCCCCAAAGTCTTTTGAGGAGACAAAGAGAGGAAGCAGCAGGGACTTTGCTGGAATCGCCAGGGGAATTAACACAAGCAGCCCCGGGCCAGCTGGAGGAGTGTGAACACCTCCTGGTATCACAGACTGCGGGGTCTGGAGATAGCTGGCACCAGCCCACGCCCCTGCAGGCACGCAGCATCCTCCTCCCCACCCGCCTGAGCAGATTCCCAAGCCGGAATCACTCCCTGCTGCGAAAAGGGGAATGAATCCCGTGGAGGCTTTGGGCAGCGGACACGGGGCATCACTCGGGAGAATTAAGAGGGCAGAAGGGGTCCGAATTATTTGGGATGACAAAGCCGTGTCGCCAAATCCTGCCAGAGGGGAGAGTCTGGGGGTCAGAGCAGCCTCACCCCTCCGAGAGCATCTTCTTCAGCCTCTCCTTCTCCGTGCTTATCTCCACATCGGCGCTCTGGCTGCGGAACAGTTTATCCTCCCCGGGCCCGTTGGAGCTGATGATGGGGCTGGGCAGAACCTGGGGGTGAAGGACAGGGCTGGTCACCTCCAGCTGGGGGGCCTGCGCTAGCCCTGTGGCCACAAACCTGGCCCCAGCACGGGGTCAGCTCTGGAGGGGTCTGCAGGCGACAGAGGGGAGCCACTGTCACTGCCAGCCACGGAGTCTGCGTTCCCTCGGTGCCCAGAACTTCGGGCTTGTCGGCCAAAGCTCAGAATTAAACACAGGGTTTGGTCTGGGACTTTGGAAAAGGCTTCTAAATTTGAGTGCCAGAAGGGAGCATTTATAATTCAAAGCAGGGAAATGTGGATTTATCATTTAAAGCAGAGGCGTGTTAAGCTAAGTGGAGGAAAGCTGAGAGTTTGAGAGTACAGCACTGTAAGTTTGTGTGTCATAACGTGGTTAGCTAAGAAAGCTTGCACTGTAGTGTGAGTCTATAAAATGAAATATTTAAGGGTTGGGTCAAAAACATAAATATCTTCGTTGGCGGTGTTTTATTGGTTAATAAATCCTGAAAAGATCTTGTAACTGGGGGTCTTGTGACCCTCTGAGCTATGGGTGAAGACATGAGCTGAGCTCACCCTTCCTGCCTGTGCAGAAGATAAGAAAAATAAATTGCATCATCTAAAGATGAAAGAAAGATAAAGAAAAATAAAAGTAAAAGATAAGAAAAATAAATTGCATCATCTAAAGATGAAAGAAAGATAAAGAAAAATAAAAGAAAAAAAAATTGTATCATCTAAAGATAAAAGAAAGATAAAGAAAAATAAAAGTAAAAGATAAGAAAAATAAATTGTATCATCTAAAGATGAAAGAAAGATAAAGAAAAATAAAAGTAAAAGATAAAAAAAAAATAAATTGCATCATCTAAAGCAACTCAAAGGCCTCGCCTGCAACTCCTTCAGAATTCCTCACAAATCCTCCCAGCAGGGCCCTGCGTGTCCCACTGGCAGAGGAGCAGCTGGAATGGGAACAGGCTCAGTTTTACCTGCAGCCTCAGAAAAGGCAGGGGAAAAGTAAATAAAAAATATTTGAAATTACCAAAAAAAAAAAACCAACCCAAAAAAACCACCCAGCAAGCAGACAACAGGAAGAAAAAAATTCCAACCAGCAGCGGGAGGGGGAACGCCCACACCCCTGCGTGGGGCTGTGAGATATGAAATGGGTTTGGCAAAGAGTGTGAACCTTCCCAGGAGCTGCACTTAAGCACTAATGAATCAATTAATTAATTTGGTGTGACCTCAGGGCCGCCGGTGGCACCCAAAGCACTGTCCAGCCAGGCTGGCCATGAAGCTCGGGGAGGGAATGGGATGAGAGCCCCACAGGGAGCATTTTCTTCCCATTTTCCTCACCTTTTGTCCCTCTTGTCCCAAGCATTACCTGGTGGGATGTGATGCTCAGGGCAGGGTTGGTGAGCTCGGTTTTATCCTGGGATTTCTCCCTGGCCAAACGAGCTGCTTCCTTCACTTCCTGGAATTTCTCTGCAAACTGGAGGGGAAGGGGGAAAAGTCACCGCGGGGCTGTGGAACCAGCAGAGCTGGTGCTCTGTCTGCAGCTTCACTTCAAATGCTTTGAAATTCCTCTCCAACACAGAAATTTGGGGATTTCAATTTGAATTTGGCACTCAGGGCTGTGGGTTCACTTCAAATGCTTTGAAATTCCTCTCCAACACGGAAATTCGGGGATTTCGGTTTGAATTTGGCACTCAGGGCTGTGGGTTCACTTCAAATGCTTTGAAATTCCTCTCCAACACGGAAATTCGGGGATTTCAATTCGAATTTGGCACTCAGGGCTGTGGGTTCACTTCAAATGCTTTGAAATTCCTCTCCAACACGGAAATTCGGGGATTTCAATTTGAATTTGGCACTCAGGGCTGTGGGTTCACTTCAAATGCTTTGAAATTCCTCTGCAACACGGAAATTCGGGGATTTCAATTTGAATTTGGCACTCAGGGCTGTGGGTTCACTTCAAATGCTTTTAAATTCCTCTCCAACACAGAAATTCGGGGATTTCAATTTGAATTTGGCACTCAGGGCTGTGGGTTCACTTCAAATGCTTTTAAATTCCTCTCCAACACGGAAATTCGGGGATTTCGGTTTGAATTTGGCACTCAGGGCTGTGGGTTCACTTCAAATGCTTTTAAATTCCTCTCCAACACGGAAATTCGGGGATTTCGGTTTGAATTTGGTACTCAGGGCTGTGGGTTCACTTCAAATGCTTTGAAATTCCTCTCCAACACGGAAATTCGGGGATTTCAATGTGAATTTGGCACTCAGGGCTGTGGGTTCACTTCAAATGCTTTGAAATTCCTCTCCAACAGGGAAATTCGGGGATTTCAATTTGAATTTGGCACTCAGGGCTGTGGGTTCACTTCAAATGCTTTGAAATTCCTCTCCAACAGGGAAATTCGGGGATTTCAATTTGAATTTGGCACTCAGGGCTGTGGGTTCACTTCAAATGCTTTTAAATTCCTCTCCAACACGGAAATTCGGGGATTTCAATTTGAATTTGGCACTCAGGGCTGTGGGTTCACTTCAAATGCTTTTAAATTCCTCTCCAACACGGAAATTCGGGGATTTCAGTTTGAATTTGGCACTCAGGGCTGTGGATTCATTTCAAATGCTTTGAAATTCCTCTCCAACACGGAAATTCGGGGATTTCAGTTTGAATTTGGCACTCAGGGCTGTGGGTTCACTTCAAATGCTTTGAAATTCCTCTCCAACAGGGAAATTCAGGGATTTCGGTTTGAATTTGGGATTTGGTTTGAATTTGGGGTTCACTTCAAATGCTTTTAAATTCCTCTCCAACAGGGAAATTCAGGGATTTCGGTTTGAATTTGGCACTCAGGGCTGTGGGTTCACTTCAAATGCTTTGAAATTCCTCTCCAACAGGGAAATTCGGGGATTTCAATTCGAATTTGGCACTCAGGGCTGTGGGTTCACTTCAAATGCTTTGAAATTCCTCTCCAACACAGAAATTCGGGGATTTCAATTTGAATTTGGCACTCAGGGCTGTGGGTTCACTTCAAATGCTTTGAAATTCCTCTCCAACAGGGAAATTTGGGGATTTCAATGTGAATTTGGCACTCAGGGCTATGGGTTCACTTCAAATGCTTTTAAATTCCTCTCCAACACGGAAATTCGGGGATTTCAATTCGAATTTGGCACTCAGGGCTGTGGGTTCACTTCAAATGCTTTGAAATTCCTCTCCAACAGGGAAATTCAGGGATTTCAATGTGAATTTGGCACTCAGGGCTGTGGGTTCACTTCAAATGCTTTGAAATTCCTCTCCAACAGGGAAATTCGGGGATTTCAATGTGAATTTGGCACTCAGGGCTGTGGGTTCGGGGCAGAAGCAGGGCCTGCAGCCCCAGCTCCCTTTGTGGCGCCCGAACCGCTCCTGCAAACCGAAGTTGCAAGTGCAGCTTCG
Organism: Anomalospiza imberbis; assembly: GCF_031753505.1. NCBI lineage: Eukaryota > Metazoa > Chordata > Aves > Passeriformes > Viduidae > Anomalospiza > Anomalospiza imberbis. The sequence goes on from NC_089707.1 coordinate 5,048,241, forward strand.
ATCTTGACGTTGCAAGTGCAACCTCAGAGCTGTTTCCAGCACGCGTGGTGCACCTTGAATTCCACTTCAGCCCGGTGAGAGCAGCATCCCAGCGGGTGCCTGAGGAGTTTCGGGGGCTTTCTCCAGGCGAGGCTCACCTGGGACAGGTGCTGCTCCGAGGCGAAGCCCAGCCCGTAGACGGTGTTGGCCCTGCTGTCGGCCCACTGCCCGAATTTCTGCGATGTCTTGGTGAAGGTCATGTTGGGGGTGATGGTGCTGTTGATGATGGCCTGTGCGGAGAGGCAGGGGGGCAGGAGAGCCCAGGGGAGCGGGGATCGCTCAGGGATCGATCAGGGGATTGATCAGGGATTGATCAGGGATTGATCAGGGATTGATCAGGGAGTGAGGGATTGATCAGGGATTGATCAGGGATTGATCAGGGATCGCTCAGGGATCGCTCAGGGATTGATCAGGGAGTGAGGGATTGATCAGGGATCGATCAGGGATCGATCAGGGAGGCAGGGATTGATCAGGGAGTCAGGGATTGATCAGGGATTGATCAGGGATTGATCAGGGAGTCAGGGATCAATCAGGGAGTCAGGGATTGATCACGAGATTGATCAGGGATTGATCAGGGAACCAATCAGGGAGGCAGGGATCGATCAGGGATTGATCAGGGATCGATCAGGGAGGCAGGGATCAATCAGGGAGGCAGGGATCGATCAGGGAGGCAGGGATTGATCAGGGATCGATCAGGGAGGCAGGGATCGATCAGGGAGGCAGGGATTGATCAGGGATCGATCAGGGAGGCAAGGATTGATCAGGGAGTCAGGGATTGATCAGGGATTGATCAGGGATTGATCAGGGAACCAATCAGGGAGGCAAGGATTGATCAGGGAGTCAGGGATTGATCAGGGATTGATCAGGGAACCAATCAGGGAGGCAAGGATTGATCAGGGGATTGATCAGGGATCAATCAGGGAGTCAGGGAACAATCAGGGGATCGATCAGGGAGTCAGGAATAGATCAAGGAATTGATCAGGGATTGATCAGGGAATCGATCAGGGAGTCAGGGATCGATCAGGGGATTTATCAGGGAGTCCAGATTGATCAGGGAATTGATCAGAGATTGATCAGGGGTCAATCAGGGAGTCAGGGATTGATCAGGGAGTCGGGGATTGATCAGGGAATCAGGGATTGATCAGGGGATTGATCAGGAATTGATCAGGGGTCAATCAGGGGGTCAGGGAATCAGGGAATCAATCAGGGAATGAAGCAGGGAAATCAAACAGGGAATTGGGGAAATCAAACAGGGAATTGGGGAATCAATCAGAGAATCAGCTGCTTTTGTGTAGAAAAAGCTGTTTTTGTGGGGGAAAAGCTGCTTTTTGGGGGGAACAGCTGGGGTTTTTTGGAGAAAAGCTGTTTTTTGGGGAAAAGCTGCTTTTTGGGGAAAAGCTGTTTTTTGGGGGGAGCAGCTGGGGTTTTTTGGGGAAAGCTGAGGTTTTTTTTTGGGGAAAACTGCTTTTTTTGTGGGCACAGCTGGGTTTTTTTTTTTGGGAAAAGCTGCTTTTTTGTGGGCACAGCTGCCGTGAGGTGCCCCACCTTGGTCCCCCCCACGCTGATGATCCTGTAGACGCTGCGGGTGGCATCGTAGAAGTAGGAGACGGTCAGGGCGTGCTTGCTGGCCGGGATCCAGTTCCTTTTGGTGGCGGGGTCGATCTGGAACACGTGGGCCCTGGTGCTGAAGATTGGCTGCTCCCTGCAGGGGCAGGAAAACAGGACACGAAATGAGCACACAGCAGCTTGGGGAGTTCAAAAGGGAAAAAGAGAGAGTTTTATTCACACATCTGGCATTTCTAGAATTCCAGAGGTGACCCTGGATGGGAGGATGGGATTGCCACCTCTCCAACCACACTGGTCCAAAGATCAATCCATCGTTTCTCTCCACCCACAGAGAAATCCGTAAATATTCTGTTTACACACGAAATTGTGTGAAAACTCTGACTCTTAAACACGTAAAAACGTTATCAAAAAGATGAAGAACTTTCGTGAGGACTTTGAAACTTCCTAAAGAACCGTAAAAGGGAGCTTAACACTTTTAAAAACCAGAGCAACAGCGTTGAATCATCACTTGAAAGGGCTGAGATTTCAGCTGAGGGTTAGAACCAATCCATGTTGAAGCTGGATACACCAGCGGTAATTAATGATTAATGGTGGTTAATGACTATTAGATGCTTAAGCTAAGGCTGTTATATGATGAGCTCATTTGCGGAGGGAAGTGGAGCAAGTGAACCATTAAAGGAACATACTGAAACCAGTGGAACAATGCCCAGGACTCCATGGCAGCCCATCACGGAGCAGGGGGCCTTGGATCGTGCCAGAGGGTCGCGGAGACCTGAGGAAGACCTTCCTGCCTTCATCCCTGGCACCACCGACCCAATTTGAGAGAAGAACTGGGCACGTGTGAAGGACCAATAGCCTCATTTGAATAGAGAGTGAAGGTGGGAGCTGCTGGGGTTGTGAAATTATTATTTTGGGGAATAAACAGGAGACAAAAATGCCTGAGCAGGGCAGGGTTCCTCACAGCACAGCCACTGGGGCAGGGATGGATGGAGGGATGGATGGACAAACGGACACAGGGATGGAGGGAGGGATGGATGATGGATGATGGATGGATGATGGATGGATGATGGATGGATGATGGATGGATGGATGGATGGATGATGGATGGATGATGGATGGATGATGGATGATGGATGGATGATGGATGGATGATGGATGATGGATGGATGGATGATGGATGATGGATGGATGATGGATGGATGATGGATGATGGATGATGGATGATGGATGGATGGATGGATGATGGATGGATGATGGATGATGGATGGATGATGGATGGATGAGGGATGGATGATGGATGATGGATGGATGGATGATGGATGATGGATGATGGATGGATGATGGATGGATGGATGATGGATGAGGGATGGATGATGGATGATGGATGGATGATGGATGATGGATGATGGATGGATGGATGATGGATGGATGATGGATGATGGATGATGGATGATGGATGATGGATGGATGGATGGATGGATGGATGATGGATGGATGGATGATGGATGATGGATGGATGATGGATGGACATAGGGACACAGGGACGGACGGATGATGGATGGACGATGATTGGATCAATGGACGGATCCATGGATGGATGGACAGACGGACGGACGCAGGAATTGAGCACACAAAGCTCCTCCCCCCCAGCACAGCTCTTCCTGCCCTGACTCACACCAGGGAGGCGCATCCTGCACATCCCAGGATCAAAGCACGTCCCCACCATGAACTGAAGGAAACTCTGCACCCCAAGACATGCAGCTGCTCGGGGAGCCCCGGGCACAGCGGGGTCTGGGGCCAGGAATGCCCGAGGAGCTGAGCAGGGTCAGGGATTTGGGGCCAGGAATGCCCAAGGAGCTGAGCAGGGTCAGGGATTTGGGGCCAGGAATGCCCAAGGAGCAGGGCCAGGGTCAGGGATTTGGGGCCAGGAATGCCCAAGGAGCTGAGCAGGGCCAGGGTCAGGGATTTGGGGCCAGGAATGCCCAAGGAGCTGAGCAGGGCCAGGGTCAGGGATGTGAGGCCAGGAATGCCCGAGGAGCTGAGCAGGGCCAGGGTCAGGGATTTGGGGCCAGGAATGCCCAAGGAGCAGGGCCAGGGTCAGGGATTTGGGGCCAGGAATGCCCAAGGAGCTGAGCAGGGCTGCAGCCCCCAGGGTCAGGGTATACCCAGAGCTTCCAGGGCAAGGAAGGAATGTTTTAGGAATGTTTTCCATGACACAACAGCCCAGCTGCTCCAGGGCTCGGGGGTTCCTCTGGCTCTGACTAAACCCAGGGCCACGCTCAGCACCCAAACCCAGGGAAATCTGATGGAATTTGGCCCCGCTGGCAGCTGCAAGGCACAGGCACAAACCTGCTTTGTGGAGCTCCCCAAAATCCAGGCTCCTGGTGTTTCCTGCCCATTCCAAGTGCTCCCAGCTGCCCTGAGCAGCCTGTCCCATCAATCCAAATGCACCTGGTGCTTTCCAGAGCCAGCCCCAGAACTCAGCAGGGAATATTTGATTTCCTTCCCCCCTCCCAGCCTGTTCCCAGGTGCCAGCCCTGGCTCAGATATCTCGTGACAGCACAGCCCGCACCCTCTCTGCCTGGATTTTTGGAGCGAGATTCCAACTTCCCAGGCTCCGTTTTCACATGGATCACGACCTATCTTTGCCACACGGGAAAAACGGATGCTTCCGCCCCTAAACCCCCAAATCCTGGGCTGGTTTTGGGAAGAACAAAGGCAGGACTTTACCGAGTTGTTGACATTTGTTAGTAAGGGCAGGAGGCTACAGGCCCGTGCAGTTATTGGGGTGTCCCCTCCTCCAGCAGCTCCTCCTCAGGGGCCTCTCAGCTGCTCTGAGGCTCCTTCCCAGCGCTGCCTCCACAGGGATTCATTCCCTGCTGAAGGAAAAGTCCAGCTGTTATTCCCCACGTGACCAGGCACCTTTAGGGGCTCCCTCTGCCCCCAGTATTCACGGAGCCTCTCGTTTGCAGTGATTTCTCATCACTGAACAAGGTTTCCCCCCCCTGTCCTGGGAGATAGTCGGGTGAGCAACTGGAGCAAATCCCCCTGGCTGCTGGGAGAGGCCACAGAGGAGCCTGGGAGGCTCCAGTGCTTCCAGCCATGCCCACGTGATGCTGCTGCCTGATGGAAAACCCTCCTGGGAGATCATTCCTTGGGCACAGCAGCTGTTCCTGGGCTCCTGTCCATCCGGGATCCCTGTCCCTGTGTCCCTGTCCATCCAGGATCCCATCCCCATGTCCTTGTCCATCCATGGGGCTGTATCCAGACCCTATTCCCATGTCTCTGTCCATCCAGGATCCCTGTCCCCATGTCCCTGTCCCTCCAGGATCCTGTTCCTGTGTCTCTGTCCATCCAGGATCCCTGTCCCCATTTCCCTGTCCCTCCGTGGGGATGTATCCAGACCCTATTCCCATGTCCCTGTCCATCCAGGATCCCTGTCCCCATGTCCCTGTCCCTCCGTGGGGATGTATCCAGACCCTATTCCCATGTCCCTGTCCATCCAGGATCCCTGTTCCTGTGTCCCTGTCCCTCCAGGATCCCGTCCCCGTGTCCCTGTCCCTCCGTGGGGATGTATCCAGACCCCATTCCCATGTCCCTGTCCCTCCAGGATCCTGTTCCCATGTCCCTGTCCCTCCAGGATCCTGTTCCCATGTCCCTGTCCCTCCAGGGTCCTGTCCCTGTGTCCCTGTCCCTCCAGGATCCCGTCCCCGTGTCCCTGTCCCTCCGTGGGGCTGTATCCAGACCCCATCCCTGTGCTGCTGTCCCTCCATGTCCTCTCCAGCTCTCCTGGAGCCCCTTTAGGCTCTGGGAACAGCTCCAGGGTTGCTCTGGAGCTTCCCTTCTCCAACCTTGGGCACTCGCAGGGATCCAGGGGCAGCCTCAGCTGCTCTGGGAATTCCATCCCCGCCCCTCCAGGGCAGAACTTTTCCATCACCTCCAACCTGAACCAACTCTGGCCAAGCAGAGCACCTCGGGCCGGTGAGGACAGAGGGACAGGACTGAGGGACACCCAGGAGGTGACGGCCAGAGCTGAGCTGCTGCCCAGAACACCAGCAAGCTTTTCCAGGCAGCTCTGGGATTCCAACTCCTGTTCCCCCCTGCTGTCCCCTGAGCCGAACCCAGCAGGGTCCCCGAAATGCTGGCACTTCTCAGTCCCCCAGCAGCGAGAAGGGCGAATAAACAAACGTGTAAACAGGCAAACAAACGCGTAAATAAATAAACAAACACGTAAATAAAACCGCTTCGATCCCCCCAGGGCTGGCCTTCGCAGATAATTAAGGAGAACCACAGCGAACAAGGAAAGGACAAAGATCTGGCCGCGTTCAGCGAGTGCCTGGTGGCTTGGAAGGGATCCAGGTCTCATCCCTGCCAGCGCCTGCTCCAGCACAGGGGGAAGGGCAGGATTCGATACCCCAGGGCCCAGGGAGCTTGGAAATGGCTCGTCCCGGGTGGATAGCCACCACAGGAAGGGGTTAAATGCTGGGGGTTTGCCACCCTCGGAGCTGGAATGTGTTATCTGTGAGCTCTGATTTGTAACCTGTGATTTGTTATCGGCGATTGGTTATCTGTGACCTGTGATTTGGGATTTGTTATCTGTTATCTGTGATCTGTGATTTATCTGTCATTTGTGATTTGTTATCTGTGATTTGTGATTTGTTATCTGTGATTTCTTAGCTGTGATTTGTTATCTGTTATCTGTGATCTGTTATCTGTTATCTATGATTTGTTAGCTGTGATCTGTGATTTGTTATCTGTTATCTGTGATCTGTGATTTGTTATTTATCTGTGATTTGTGATTTGTTATCTGTGATTTCTTAGCTGTGATTTGTTAGCTGGGATTTGTTATCTGTGATCTGTGATTTGTGATTTGTTATTTATCTGTGATATGTGATTTGTTATCTGTGATCTGTTATCTGTTATCTGTTATCTATGATTTGTTAGCTGTGATCTGTGATTTGTTATCTGTTATCTGTGATTTGTTATTTATCTGTGATTTGTTATCTGTGATTTGTTATCTGTGATCTGTTTTCTGTTATCTGTGATCTGTGATCTGTTATCTGTGATTTGTTAGCCGTGATTTGTTAGCTGTGATCTGTGATCTGTTATCTGTGATCTGTTATCTGTTATCTGTGATCTGTGATCTGTTATCTGTGATTTGTTAGCCGTGATTTGTTAGCTGTGATCTGTGATCTGTTATCTGTGATCTGTTATCTGTTATCTGTTATCTGTGATCTGTGATCTGTTATCTGTGATTTGTTAGCCGTGATTTGTTAGCTGTGATCTGTGCCCTCAATTCACGGTCTGGGCAGGGCGAGGAGAGCTGGGGACACGGTGACACACGGCCAGGGGACAGGGGACAGCAGCCCTGTGCCAGGAGGCACGGATGGCACCGAGCAGGGCCAGCACCAGCCCCGTGCCCTGCCCGCAGGAGAGCAGCGGGCACGGGAGGTGCCAGGGGCCAGCGAGGGCCAGTGCCAGCCCTGCCACGGGTGTCACACGGGCTGTCCCCTGTGCCAGCCCTGCCACGGGTGTCACACGGGCTGTCCCCAATGCCAGCCTTGCCACGGGTGTCACACGGGCTGTCCCCAGTGCCAGCCCTGCCACGGGTGTCACACGGGCTGTCCTCAATGCCAGCCCTGCCACGGGTGTCACACGGGCTGTCCTCAATGCCAGCCCTGTCACATTTCACACGGGCTGTCCCCAGAGCCAGCCCTGCCACGGGTGTCACACGGGCTGTCCTCAATGCCAGCCCTGCCACACGGGCTGTCCCCAGTGCCAGCCCTGCCACATTTCACACGGGCTGTCCCCAATGCCAGCCCTGCCACATTTCACACGGGCTGTCCCCAATGCCAGCCCTGCCACATTTCACACGGGCTGTCCCCAGTGCCAGCCCTGCCACATTTCACACGGGCTGTCCCCAATGCCAGCCCTGCCACATTTCACACGGGCTGTCCCCAATGCCAGCCCTGCCACATTTCACACGGGCTGTCCCCAGAGCCAGCCCTGCCACACGGGCTGTCCCCAATGCCAGCCTGCCACATTTCACACGGGCTGTCCCCAGTGCCAGCCCTGCCACGGGTGTCACACGGGCTGTCCCCAGTGCCAGCCCTGCCACGGGTGTCACACGGGCTGTCCTCGATGCCAGCCCTGCCACGGGTGTCACACGGGCTGTCCCCAGTGCCAGCCCTGCCACATTTCACACGGGCTGTCCCCAGTGCCAGCCCTGCCACGTTTCACACGGGCTGTCCCCAGAGCCAGCCCTGCCACGGGTGTCACACGGGCTGTCCTCAATGCCAGCCCTGCCACGGGTGTCACACGGGCTGTCCCCAATGCCAGCCTTGCCACGGGTGTCACACGGGCTGTCCTCAATGCCAGCCCTGCCACACGGGCTGTCCCCAGAGCCAGCCCTGCCACATTTCACACGGGCTGTCCCCAATGCCAGCCCTGTCACATTTCACACGGGCTGTCCCCAGAGCCAGCCCTGCCACATTTCACACGGGCTGTCCCCAGAGCCAGCCCTGCCACGGATGTCACACGGGCTGTCCCCAGAGCCAGCCCTGCCACACGGGCTGTCCCCAGTGCCAGCCTGCCACATTTCACACGGGCTGTCCTCGATGCCAGCCCTGCCACGGGTGTCACACGGGCTGTCCCCAGTGCCAGCCCTGCCACGGGTGTCACACGGGCTGTCCTCGATGCCAGCCCTGCCACGGGTGTCACACGGGCTGTCCTCAATGCCAGCCCTGCCACGTTTCACACGGGCTGTCCTCAATGCCAGCCCTGCCACGGGTGTCACACGGGCTGTCCTCAATGCCAGCCCTGCCACGGGTGCCACACGGGCTGTCCCCAGAGCCAGCTCTGCCACATTTCACACGGGCTGTCCCCGATGCCAGCCCTGCCACACGGGCTGTCCCCGGTGCCAGCCTGTCGTAGTTTGACAGCTTTAACTGGGCTTTTCTTATATAAAGGCCCCCATGAGCAGTTCCAGTCCGTACGCAGTAATAAAAGCACCACAACATAAAAAAGAAAGTATCACAAGAAGAGATTTTCTGCAAACAGTTACCGTGGGTGACATAGAACCACAAGAAGTTACAGCTGTGTTTCCTAAAGGTCTGTAGTACAAGAGGGACTCCCCTCTCCCTTAATAAACTAAGAATTAATTATCTAAAAATAGTAACTGAATCTAAAATCCAAAGTTGTGTCTCACTGTGTTTTAGTAGAAATTAAGTAAAAAGAATGTTTTAGAAGATTTTCATTCTAAATTCTGTCTATATCTTTTACCATAATAGCAACTTAATAAAGTTCTTTCCTTTATTTCTAAACTCCAACCTACTTTACTCTATCCCTAATCACATCTCACAAGACTCATGTAAAAAATATATCTATTTTCATAAAGACACTAAGATTACACCAGAGTCAAAGCACAGCACAGCCGGGCCCTGCCTCGGGGATCTGCTCAAACAGGGCAGGGCCAGCGAGCAGGGAGCGCAGCCGGGGCTGGGGAGGCTGAGCCCGAGGGCTGCACCCGACCGGTGCTGGGTTCAGCCCAGGGCATCTCCCAATCCCAGAACCCCAGAACCCCAGAATCCCAGAATTCCGAAATACCAGAATCCCAGAATTCCAGAATCCCAAAATCCCAGAATTCCAAAATCCCAAAACTCCAAAATTCCAAAATCCCCAAATTCCAGAATCTCAAAATCCCCAAATCCCAAAACTCCAGAATTCCAAAATCCCCAAACTCCACAATTCCAGAAACCCCAAATTCCAGAATTCCAAAATCCCAAATTTCCAAAATCCTCAAATTCCAAAATTCTCGAATTCCCCAAACCCCCAAACTTCCAAAATCCCCAAATTCCAAAATCCCAAAATCCCAGAATTCCAAAATCCCAAAACTCCCAGAATTCCAAAATCGCCAAACTCCTCAATTCCAGAATCCCCAAATTCCAGAATTCCAAACCCCCAAACTTCCAAAATCCTCAAATTCCAAAATCCCAGAATTCCAAAATCCCAAAATTCTAGAATTCCAAAATCCCAAATTTCCAAAATCACCAAATTCCAAAATCCCGGAATTCCAAAATCCCAAAATCCCAGAATTCTAAAATCCCAAAATTCTAGAATTCCAAAATCGCCAAACTCCTCAATTCCAGAATCCCCAAATTCCAGAATTCCAAAACCCCAAACTTCCAACACCCCAAACTTCCAAAATCCTCAAATTCCAAAATCCCCGAATTCCAAAACCCCCAAACTTCCAAAACCCTCAAATTCCAAAACCCCCAAACTTCCAAAATCCCAAAACCCCCAAGCTTTCAAAATCCCAAAATTCCAAAATTCCAAACCCCCAAACTTCCAAAATCCCAAAATCCCGGAACCCCAAGACCCCCGAGTTCCAGAGTCCCCGGCTCCCAGAATTCCCAAGCTCCTCATGCTGCTCCTCTGCCTCCCTGAATGAGTGTGAGCAGGATAAAAATGAGTGTGGAAGGATAAAAATGAGTGTGGAAGGATAAAAATGAGTGTGAGTAGGATTAAAATGAGTGTGAAAGGATAAAAATGGGTGTGAGCAGGATAAAAATGAGTGTGAGCAGGATAAAAATGAGTGTGAAAGGATAAAAAGTAGTGAGAACAGGATAAAAATGAGTGAGAAAGGATAAAAATGAGTGAGAAAGGATAAAAAGGAGTGAGAACAGGATAAAAGTGAGTGTGAGCAGGATAAAAATGAGTGAGAGCAGGATAAAAATGAGTGAGAGCAGGGCAGGAACGAGCCCAGCCCTGGCCGCTGGCCACGCTGAGTCAGCTGAGAGCCCAGCCCGGGGCTCTCCCTCCCCTCCCTGAGGGAAAACCCCCCCAGAAACCCCCCCGAAACCCCAGAACCCCCCATAGCCCCCGAGAAACCCCCCAGAACACCCCAGAAACCCCAGAAACCCCCCAGAACCCCCATAGCCCCCCAGAACCCCCATAGCCCCCCAGAACACCCCAGAAACCCCCAGAACCCCCATAGCCCCCCAGAAACCCCCAGAACCCCCCAGAAACCCCCCCAGAAACCCCAGAACCCCCCAGAACCCCCAGAACCCCCAGAACCCCCCAGAACCCCCAGAACCCCCAGAACCCCCCAGAACCCCCAGAACCCCCAGAAACCCCCAGAACCCCCAGAACCCCCAGAAACCCCCAAAACCCCCAGAACCCCCAGACCCCCCCATAGCCCCCCAGAACCCCCAGAACCCCCAGAACCCCCATAGCCCCCCAGAACCCCCAGACCCCCCGGCAGCTCCGGCCGGGCCGGGGCTGAGCGAGGCCCGGGGGGGCTCAGGCGGAGCCCCGCACCCCGAGAGGCAGAACTGGGGCACAGAGAGGGGCTGGGAGCCCAACCCTCCTCCTCCTCCTCCTCCTCCTCCTCCTCCTCCTCCAGGGCTGCTCTCTTTTATCTCCCCGCAGCAGCCTCAGGAGCTGCCGGCTGTCTGTCTGTCTGTCTGTCTGTCTGTCTGTCAGGCTGTGCCGGCTGTCTGAGCTGTTTGGGGAACTGGGGCTGATAAAAGTCAGCCCCCAGCCCCCTCCCTCTGCCCTCCTCCCAAATTCCAGCCCCTGCAGAGGCTCTGGGGGTGCAGGATGATCCCCGTCCTCCTCCTGTGCAGGGCCTGGAGCTGGGGTTTGGTGATGCCTTTCCATTCCGGGTATTCCATAACCCAGGATATTCTATAATCCAGGGTATTCCACAACCAAGGGTATTCCACAATTCAATAACCCAGGATATTCCATAACCCAGGATATTCCACAACCCAGGATATTCTATAACCCAGGATATTCCATAATTCAATAACCCAGGGTATTCCATAATTCAATAACCCAGGGTATTCCACAACCCAGGATATTCCATAACCCAGGGTATTCCATAACTCAATAACCCAGGATATTCCATAATCCAGGATATTCCACAACCCAGGATATTCCACAACCCAGGATATTCCACAACCCAGGACATTCCATGGTTCAATCCAGGATATTCCACAATTCTATAAACGAGGATATTCTATAACCCAGCATATTCCACAATTCAATAACCCAGGATATTCCACAACCCAGGATATGCCATGGTTCAATCCAGGATATTCCATAACCCAGGATATTCTATAACCCAGGATATTCCACAACCCAGGATATTCCACAATTCAAAAACCCAGAATATTCCATAACCCAGAATATTCTATAAATCAGGATATTCCACAATTCAATCCAGGATATTCCATAACCCAGGACATTCCATAACCCAGGATATTCCATGGTTCAATCCAGGATATTCCATAACTGAGGACATTCCATAGCCCAAGGATATCCCACGACTCCTCCCTGGGATGCTGAACTGCAGAACTGTTTTGGGGCCAAATCCATCTTCGGGAAGATGGAGTTTGGGCTTTGGGGCCAAAGTTTGGATTCCAAAGATGGATTTAGGGCTTTGGGACCAAAGTTTGGATTCCAAAGATGGATTTAGGGCTTTGGGACCAAGGTTTGGCTTCCAAAGATGGATTTAGGGCTTTGGGACCAAAGTTTGGCTTCCAAAGATGGATTTAGGGCTTTGGGACCAAGGTTTGGATTCCAAAGATGGAATTAGGGCTTTGGGGCTAAAGTTTGGATTCCAAAGATGGATTTAGGGTTTTGGGGCCAAGGTTTGGCTTCCAAAGATGGATTTAGGGTTTTGGGGCCAAAGTTTGGATTCCAAAGATGGAATTAGGGCTTTGGGGCCAAAGTTTGGATTCCAAAATGGATTTTCCCCATCCCCAGGAAGGTTTCCAGTGCCCTTGACTCTCGCCCTGCCGTGACCCTGGGCAGGTGCAGCTCCAGGAATAGGATCCGGCTCCTTCCCCGACCCCCGGGAACGAGGAGCAGCTGCCTCCGTGTGAAAAACGTGGATTCCGTGATTGGCTCCTCACAAATATTAAAGCGGATCCTGTGGGTGCTGTGCAGGGTTATTTTGTAGCTCTGGATTAATCCTTTTTAAGCAGTGTGTCAAACACAGTTTTAGGTTACAACACAATGCTAAAATAGAAACCCTGCCACGTAAGGTATCTCTTACTAGCTCAAGAAAGGGATGAGATAATCAAGAAACTCTTCACACAGCGATAACAGCCACAGGAAACCCAAAGAGCTACAGCCTCCTAATCAGAAAAAAACGAACATTCTTCCCCCTCCTCTCCATCTCCATGGAACCACCAGGATAAAGGGGAAGGAGCTGACAAAAAACAGGAAAATTCTTAATTTGCAGGGGATTTCTGCACCATGTGTGAGATGTATGAACGTGCACCAGGCTGTGGCCTTTCAGGGCTGTTCCTTTTTTCACCAGGCGTGTTTTTGGCAGCTCAGTGCCCAAAACCATCCGGGCGTCCGAAATTCTTTGCTTTTTATTGCCTCGTAGTGTCCTGACCCTCACTGCCCAATTTTTTAATACTCTAATTTCATTACTATTTTTTTTTAAATAACTATTTTATTACCAATAAACTTTTAAGATTAAAAAAAAAAAAAAAAAAAAAAAAAACAAAAAAAACCCCCAAGCGATTGGTGTTTTTCTGTTTTTCACACTGCAGAGAAAGGATCAGCTCGGGGACAGCCAGCAGCAGGGTCACACACCCACACACAGGGCCCTTCAAACCCGGAGGAATCGCTTTTCCTCGGAATTCCGGAGCCTCCCGGGTGCCCCTTTCCTGCTCTGGGACCCAAACGCGGCTGCGAGTCCAAAGTGCAGCAGCCAAAAGTTCCAAATAAACCCAAAAGCAAAGCTCAGGAATCCTTTACACCCTCCCCGAAGAAATGAGTCCAGCAACGAGAAAATGAGAATTAGAGAAACGGAGACCCAGCTTTTCTCCAGCTCTCTGCGTTTCCTCACGGGAGCACTTCCAGATCCCTGCTCGGGAAAAAAAAATTTAAAAAAAAATCCCCAAAAATAGTATTTTTGCCCTTTTTTTTGCTGCTGTTTTTGGCCTGTCCTTGCCAGAGCTCCAGGAGCACGGCTCTGTGACAAGGACGAGGCCAAGGCCCCGTGGGGCACAGGGCAGCCGAGGTAAGAGTGGCTGAATTAATTTGGGACAAACTCGTTATTGCTCTAATTAGAAGCCAGTAAATTGCACCTATTTCACAATCTATCAGTGCCTCCCTGTATTTATAATTTAAAATAATTATAATTTAAAATAATTATAATTTACAGTATTTATAATTTAAAATATTTGTAATTTACAGTATTTTATAATTTACAGTATGTATAATTTACAGTATTTATAATTTAAAATAATTATCATTTACAGTATTTATAATTTACATTATTTATAATTGACAGTATTTACAATTTAAAATATTTCTAATTTACAGTATTTATAATTTGCAATGCCAGCAGAAATGTGAGGACGTGGCCGCCGAGGGCTCAGCTGGACGAAAACTTCATCCAGCTAAAATTCCCTAAAATTCAACTTCACCAAATCCGCTTCCCTCAGGACCAGGTGTGATTTCCAGCTGTCCCCTTCGGCACCTAAATCCCGTGGATTTTAGAAGAACCCACAGAGAATTCACCCAGGAAATCCAGGATCTCACAAGCAGAACTTTCCCAAGCAGTCTAGAAAGGAGAAATTCTGCTGGAATTCCAGATTTAAGGAAATTCTGCTGGAATTCCAGAGTTATTTAAGGAAATTCTGCTGGAATTTCAGATTTAGAGAAATTCTCCTGGAATTCTGGAGTCATGGAAGGAAATTCTGCTGGAATTTCAGAGCCATGCAAATTCTGCTGGAATTCCAGAGTCAAGGAAATTCTGCTGGAATTCCAGAGTTATTTAAGGAAATTCTGCTGGAATTCCAGATTTAAGGAAATTCTGCTGGAATTCCAGAGTTAAGGAAATTCTGCTGGAATTCTGGAGTCATGGAAGGAAATTCTGCTGGAATTTCAGAGTTATTTAAGGAAATTCTGCTGGAATTCCAGAGTTATTTATTGAAATCCTGCTGGAATTCCAGATTTAAGGAAATCCTGATGGAATTTCAGAGTTATTTAAGGAAATCCTGCTGGAATTCCAGAGTTATTTAAGGAAATCCTGCTGGAATTCCAGATTTAAGGAAATCCTGCTGGAATTCCAGAGTCATGGAAGCTCTGCTGCTCAGCATCCCCGTGGGACCTCCAAGGCCACCCTTTAATCTCGGGGGTGAAATGGAAATGAAGGAATTTGGGGCTGGAAATGGTTTCTGCTGCCCCAGCAGTGAGAATTCCAGAGAATTCCAGGTGCGGCGATAATTTCTGCCTCCCAGCATTTCCCACGGGGCTGGAAACCCTGGGAAGGAGCCCCAGGGAGAGGAGAGGAGCCCCTAATCCCGAGCTCGGGCTTTGTTAAGCCTCTCCTGGCACTTTTTGGGGTTTTCCAGCGACTTTGTGGATGGCAGGAAAGAGGGACGCTGCGATTCCACCCGGATCAGCACATCCTCTGCCAGCCTCACGTTTCTGTCACTGCTGATCCCTCACTTCTGCCTCATTACTTCGCCCAGGTAGTCCAAAAGGAATTTTTTTTTTAAAAGGAAAAGGGAAAATAAAAAAAAAAAAAAAAGGAAAATTAAAAAAAAAAGGGAAAATTAAAAAAAAAAAAAAGGAAAATAGAAAATTAAAGGAAAAAAAAGAGGAAAATGGAAATTTTTATCAAGGAAAACAGAAAAAAAATTTTAAAGGAAAATGGTAAATTAAAAAAAAAAAGGAAAAGGAGCCCCCAGGAATGTCATTTATTCCAAACCCCACGTTGATCTGTCAGGGTTCCTCCAGATTGATTACACAAGAAACTCACAACAACGTGTCCAGTGCTAAAAGTGGCGTGGCTGAGCCTCAGAACTGGGACATAAATCAAACACCAGCCTCAGCTCCTGCTGCCAGAATCCTGCTCCCAAAATCCTGCTGCCAAAACCCTGCTGCCAAACTCTTGCTCCCAAAACCCTGTTCCCAAAATCCTGCTCCCAAAACCCTGCTCCCAAAATTCTGCTGCCAGAATCCTGCTCCCAAAACCCTGCTGCCAAAACCCTGCTGCCAAAATCCTGCTGCCAAAACCCTGCTCCCAAAATCCTGCTCCCAAAACCCTGCTCCCAAAACCCTGCTGCCAAAACCCTGCTCCCAAAACCCTGCTGCCAGAATCCTGCTCCCAAAATCCTGCTGCCAGAATCCTGCTCCCAAAACCCTGCTGCCAGAATCCTGCTGCCAAAATCCTGCTCCCAAAACCCTGCTGCCAAAACCCTGCTGCCAGAATCCGCCGCCACATCCACGCAGCGAATTCCCCTCCTGGGAAAACCCGAGGGAATCGCGAACCGAAATCCCCGGGGAGTTTCCAGCGGCTCCTTCCCCACGGAAACGCAAACAGGATCCATTTTCCTGAGCCACAAACCCAACGAAATCCTTAATTTGGAACTCCTGGGGAAGTTTGGGGGCACCAGCCCGGCTCCAGTGCTCCCAGTTTGGGCTCCAGGCGCGCTCGGTCCCGGAGCCGCCCCCGGCACACGCGGTCCTTTGCAGAAGTTGAGCCGCTCGCCATTCCCCACTTCCCTACCCCAAAATTAAAAGGCGAGGCGAAACTTTCCAGCTCGTAACGCGGAAAAACAAAACGAAACAAAACAAAACAAAAAAAAGCCATTTAACCCTTTAATTCCTCCCTCCGCCGCCTCAGCGGCCATGAACAACAAAAGCAGAGAGGAACAAGAGAACACGAGCCCGCCGGTCTCACCCCATCCCCGCCGGTACCGCTGCTCGCGATCCTCCCTCGCCGCCGCCGCCGCCGCCGCCTCCTCCTTCTCCCCTTCCTCTTTCTTTCTGTCCTTCTCCGGATCCGGATGCTCTTTAAATTTCCTCCGGAATTTCACTTTGAAGCGTTGCTGCTGCTGCTGTTGCTGCTCCGCGGCTCCGGGAGCGGCACCGGGAGCGGCTCCGGCACCGGGAGCGGTTCCGGCACCGGGAGTGGCTCCGGGATCGGCACCGGCACCGGGAGTGGCCCCGGGAGTGGCTCCGGCACCGGGAGTGGCCCCGGGAGCGGCACCGGCACCAGGAGCGGCTCCGGGAGCGGCACCGGGATCGGCACCGGCACCGGGAGCGGCCCCGGGGCGCTCCGGCTGTGCCCCGGCGCTTCTCCGCCCGCTGCTCCCCGGTTCCCTCGTTCCCTTCCAGCCCGGCAGGGAGCGGCTGGATGGAGCCGCTGCCTCTCCAAGCCTTTTCTCCCCCCGCACGAAGCGTTTCCCCCGCGGGCAGCGCGTCCCGGGCGGCCCGAGCTCTTCGTTGCCCGCTCTGCCGCTCCCTGCCCGGTCCCTGCCGGTCCCTGCCGGTCCCTGCCCGCTCCCTGCCGCTCCCTACCCGCTCCCTCCCCGCTCCCGCCGCCCCATCCCGCTCACGTTTGGCCGCTTTTCTTCTCCCGACTTTATTCGCGGCGCCGGCAGCACCACCTGCCGGGACAGCGGGCCCGGTGCCACCCCGGGGACGGCGGGGACAGGAGCCCGGTGCCACCCCGGGGACAGCGGGGACAGGAGCCCGGTGCCACCCCGGGACAGCGGGGACAGGAGCCCGGTGCCACCCCGGGACAGCGGGGACAGGAGCCCGGTGCCACCCCGGGGACGGCGGGGACAGGAGCCCGGTACCACCCCGGGACAGCGGGGACAGGAGCCCGGTGCCACCCCGGGACAGCGGGGACAGGAGCCCGGTGCCACCCCGGGGACAGCGGGGACAGGAGCCCGGTGCCACCCCGGGACAGCGGGGACAGGAGCCCGGTGCCACCCCGGGGACAGCGGGGACAGGAGCCCGGTGCCACCCCGGGGACGGCGGGGACAGGAGCTCTGACCCCTGGAACCTTCTGCACCACAAAAACCACGAATCGTTGGGGTTCTGTGTGCCCCGGAACCCCCTGTGCCCCAAAATCCTCTGCCCCCTAAAACCCACTCACCCCTGGAATCCAGAATTCCAGCCCGACAGCAGGAACACGAGTGAGATAACCCGGGTGTGATAACCCGGGTGTGATAACCCGGGTGTGATAACACGGGTGTGATAACACAGCTGTGATAACACAGCTGTGATAACACAGCTGTGATAACCGGGGTGTGATAACACAGGTGTGATAACACGGGTGTGATAACACAGGTGTGATAACACAGATGTGATAACCGGGGTGTGATAACACAGGTGTGATAACACGGGTGTGATAACACAGCTGTGATAACCGGGGTGTGATAACACACGTGTGATAACACGGGTGTGATAACACAGGTGTGATAACCGGGGTGTGATAACACAGCTGCGATAACACAGGTGTGATAACACAGGTGTGATAACCGGGGTGTGATAACACAGGTGTGATAACCGGGGTGTGATAACACAGCTGTGATAACACAGGTGTGATAACCGGGGTGTGATAACACAGGTGTGATAACCGGGGTGTGATAACACGGGTGTGATAACACGGGTGTGATAACACAGGTGTGATAACACAGCTGTGATAACCCGGGTGTGATAACACAGGTGTGATAACACAGCTGTGATAACACAGATGTGATAACACAGGTGTGATAACACAGCTGTGATAACACAGATGTGATAACACAGGTGTGATAACACAGCTGTGATAACCCGGGTGTGATAACACAGATGTGATAACACAGGTGTGATAACACAGATGTGATAACACGGGTGTGATAACACGGGTGTGATAACACAGCTGTGATAACACAGGTGTGATAACCCGGGTGTGATAACACAGCTGTGATAACCGGGGTGTGATAACCCGGGTGTGATAACACGGGTGTGATAACACAGGTGTGATAACACAGATGTGATAACACAGGTGTGATAACCTGGGTGTGATAACCCGGGTGTGATAACCCGGGTGTGATAACACGGGTGTGATAACACGGGTGTGATAACACAGCTGTGATAACCGGGGTGTGATAACACAGGTGTGATAACACAGATGTGATAACACAGCTGTGATAACCGGGGTGTGATAGCACAGGTGTGATAACACAGATGTGATAACACAGCTGTGATAACACGGGTGTGATAACACAGGTGTGATAACACAGGTGTGATAACACAGCTGTGATAACACAGGTGTGATAACCGGGGTGTGATAACACAGGTGTGATAACCGGGGTGTGATAACACACGTGTGATAACACGGGTGTGATAACACAGGTGTGATAACCCGGGTGTGATAACACAGCTGTGATAACCGGGGTGTGATAACCCGGGTGTGATAACACGGGTGTGATAACACAGGTGTGATAACCCGGGTGTGATAACACAGCTGTGATAACCGGGGTGTGATAACCCGGGTGTGATAACACGGGTGTGATAACACAGGTGTGATAACACAGATGTGATAACACAGGTGTGATAACCTGGGTGTGATAACCCGGGTGTGATAACCCGGGTGTGATAACACGGGTGTGATAACACGGGTGTGATAACACAGCTGTGATAACCGGGGTGTGATAACACAGGTGTGATAACACAGATGTGATAACACAGATGTGATAACCGGGGTGCGATAGCACAGGTGTGATAACACAGATGTGATAACACAGCTGTGATAACACGGGTGTGATAACACAGGTGTGATAACACAGATGTGATAACACAGGTGTGATAACCCCCCTGCTCACACTCAGCCTTTCCCCTCCTCCCCGCCCTGCGCTGTTTTCCCTGCCCCGGTGTCACCGCTGCCCCCCCAGTGTCCCCTCCAGTGCTGTCCCCGTGTCTGGGGTCCTGCAGGGTGACCCCGAGCTGTGAGGTGACACCGTGTGTGACACCAGGGCAGCAGATGCCAGCGCAGAGGAGTTCTGGCGCTCTTGTGTTT
Organism: Anomalospiza imberbis; assembly: GCF_031753505.1. Classification (NCBI taxonomy): domain Eukaryota; kingdom Metazoa; phylum Chordata; class Aves; order Passeriformes; family Viduidae; genus Anomalospiza; species Anomalospiza imberbis. Next base: position 5,067,673 of record NC_089707.1, read on the forward strand.
TCCTGGAGTTTTGCTGGCTCCTGCCAGGAGCGTCCTCACAAGTCCCCTGTCCCTGTCCTTCTCCCTGTCCCCTGTCCCTGTCCCCTGTCCCTGTACTTCTCCCTGTCCCCTCTCCCCTGTCCCTGTCCCTGTCCCCATGCCCTGTCCCCTGTTCCTATCTGTGTCCTCATCTCTGTTCTCTGTCCCTCTCCCTGTCCTGTCCCTGTTCCCATCTCTATCCCCTCTCCCTGTCTCCATCCCTGTTCCCTGTCCCCTCTCCCCTGTCCCCATCCCCTGTCCCTATCTGTGTCCCCATCTCTGTCCCCTGTCCCTGTCCCCATCCCCGTTCCCCATCCCTGTCCCCTGTCCCTGTCTGTCCCCATTCCTGTCCCTATCCCCATCCCTGTCCTGTCCCCATCCCTGTCCCCAGTCCCTGTCCCCATCCCTGTCCCTGTCCCCTCTCCCCTGTCCCCATCCCTGTTCCTGTCCCCATCCCCTGTCCCCATCCCTGTCCTGTCCTTGTCATCATCACCTGTCCCTATCTGTGTCCCCATCCCTGTCCCCTGTTCCTGTCCCCTGTCCCTGTCCCATCCCTGTTCCTGTCCCCTGTCCCCATCCCTGTCCCCATCCCTCTCCTGTCCCTATCACCATCCCCTGTCCCTATCCCCGTCCCTGTCCCCTGTCCCCATCTCTGTCCCCTATTCCTGTCCCCTGTCCCCATCCCTGTCCCCTGTCCCTGTCCCCATCCCTGGTCCCCATCCCTGTCCCCTGTCCCTGTTCCTGTCCCCATCCCTGTCCTGTTCCTGTCCCCATCCCTGTCCCCGGTCCCCATCCCTGTCCCCTGTCCCTGTCCCTGTCCCTGTCCCCATCCCTGTCCCCATCCCCGGTCCCCATCCCCGTCCCTGTCCCTGTCCCCATCCCTGTCCCCATCCCTGTCCTGTCCCTGTCACCATCCCCTGTCCCTATCTGTGTCCCCATCCCTGTCCCCTGTCCCTGTCCCCATCCCTGTTCCCCATCCCCGTCCCTATCCCCATCCCTGTCCCCATCCCTGTCACCATCCCCTGTCCCTATCTGTGTCCCCATCCCTGTCCCCGGTCCCCATCCCTGTCCTGTTCCTGTCCCCATCCCTGTCCCCATCCCCGGTCCCCATCCCTGTCCCCATCCCTGTCCCCATCCCCGTCCCTGTCCCCATCCCCAAACCCCAAGGGCCAATCTCCATTTCACGCTGCATTTCCTCTCACCCCTCTTTCATTTTGGCATTTTGGAACCCCCGGCTTCGACACAACCAAATATTTAACACAAATAACATTCGGTATTCCGGGATATTAGGATTTAAACTTAAGATTTGAATTTAGGATCTGAATTTAGGATTTACATTTAGGGTTTGAATTTTGGATTTGAAAATAGGATTTGAATTTAGGATTTGAACTTAAGATTTGAATTTAGGATTTACATTTAGGGTTTGAATTTAGGATTTGAATTTAGGATTTACATTTAGGGTTTGAATTTAGGATTTCAACTTCAGCCACTGAAATTTAAACTCCTGCAAGGATCCCCCATCTCTTCCTAGAGCAGAAAAATCTCCAATAAACACCAAGATCTGTCCCCAGCTGCTGCTTTTAAACCCAAAATTCAATTTTTGGCCCAGAATTCCTCTCCAGAACGGAGCCTGAGCCACTTTTCTGTAACATTTACAGAAATGAATCCTTCAGCACTAAAAATACCCCAAATTCCCCTTCAAGGTCCTGCCTGAAGAGCTCATTAAAGCCTCCCGCTGCGCCTGCGTGCGGCTCTCCTGTTTCACGGGAAATTCCAATTTCCCATCCGTTCCCCCCAATTTTTTCTCCTTTTCCCTTTTTTTTAGCCTCTCCAAATTATTTTCCCCCACTTTTTTTTTTTCTTTTTTTTTTTTTTTGGTCCTAATTCGACTTTTCCCACATCTCCCTCCGTCCAAAAATGTCATCAATCAAATTTCAAACGCTGAATTTAATTATTCCCGAGGTGCGGCCACGGCTCAGAGGGGAGCAGCTGAAAGTTCAGCTTTTCTGAGCCACTTTTTCTCTTTTTTTCAAGTGAATTTTCCCTTTTCTTGGGCGGGAATTACCCCGAGGTGCTGCTCAGGAAAACCCCAGGACAAAAAGGCACAGGCAGCTCATTTTCCCCATTTTTTACAATACCAAGGAAGCAGAAATTTGCATTTTTCCCCATTTTTTACAATACCAAGGAAGCAGAAATTTGCATTTTTCCCCATTTTTTACAACACTAAGGAAGCAGAAATTTGTATTTTTCCCCATTTTTTACAACACTAAGGAAGCAGAAATTTGCATTTTTCCCCATTTTTTACAATACTAAGGAAGCAGAAATTTGCATTTTCCCCCATTTTTTACAATTCTAAGGAAGCAGAAATTTGCATTTTTCCCCATTTTTTACAATTCTAAGGAGCAGAAATTTGCATTTTGCCCCATTATCATAGAATATATGAATATATAAATATTGAATATATGTTAATGATACTGTTAATAAGGATTTTTCTAATAGCCTTATTATAAGGATGTTAGAAATAGTCTTATAATATAATAAGGATATCATTACATTAATATTACAGTAATATAATAATATAATAGTATATAATAATATAACAGTATATAATATTATAATATATAATATAATAGTATATTATATTTTATTAGTTATATTATACTATAATATACTATATAATATTATTATATTATATTACATTATATTTACTACATTATATTACATTACATTAATTATATTATATTGTATTATATTACATTATATTAATTATATTATATTATATTATATTATATTATATTAATTATATTATATTATATTATATTGTATTATATTATATTATATTTATTATATTATTATATTATATTGTATTATATTATATTTATTATATATTACATGTTATGTTATATTATGTTATAATTACACTGTATTTTACTTTATTATATCTATAATATTAAGATATTATAATTATATATTAACTATATAATATAATACATTATAATAGTATAAGTATAACAATATTAATATATAATTATACAAGTAATTATACATTTATATATAAATATTAATATATTTTTATGTAATTACAACTATATTGCTCTCCATAACATAAGTATATTGATCCTGTGTTGTTATATTTAATAATGAATAGATTTCTTGTAAGATGATTGTATTTAATACCACCTCCCAAAGCAGGAGTCCGGAGCCGGGGCCCCGAGCCAATATTTGCAATTAGTGACAAATTAAGGAATGCAGCTGCAGCCTCCGGCCCCGTTTGCAGCAAATCCCCCCAGAACTGCAGCCCCCGCCGACCCAATTAGCCAGGCTTAATTGTGCCACTTAATTAGAGCTCCCGAGCGGGCACGGAGGGGCAGGGAGGCACCGGGCCCGGCGGCAGGGGACAGGGATGGGGATGGGGACGGGGACGGGGACGGGGACAGGGGATGGAGATAGGGATGGGGATAGGGATGGGGACAGGGACAGGGATGGGGACAGGGACGGGGACGGGGATGGGAACAGGACAGGGATGGGGACAGGGACGGGGATGGGGACGGGGATGGGGACAGGGTCAGGGACAGGGATGGGGACGGGGACAGGGATGGGGACAGGGATGGGGATAGGGATGGGGACAGGGATGGGGACGGGGACAGGGATGGGGAACAGGGACAGGGACAGGGATGGGGACAGGGACAGGACAGGGACGGGGCGGCAGGGAACAGGGACAGGGATGGGGACAGGGATGGGGACAGGGATGGGGACAGGGATGGGGACGGGGTCAGGGACAGGGACAGGGATGGGCACAGGGATGGGGACACTGGGCAGGGACAGGGACATGGCTGGAACCACCTGGGGTGGCAGAAAGTGTCCCCAGGCTGTCCCCAAAGGTGTCCCCAGGCTGTCCCAGGACTGTCCCCTTGGTGTCCCTCAAGTGTCCCCAGATGGGCTTTGAGCTCCCTCCCACCCCAACCCCTCCCTGACCCCAGAGAACTGCAGGAACCCCGAAATCCCAAACCCCAAAATTCCAACCCCAAAATTCCAATCCCCAAATCCCAAACCCTGAAATCCCAAACCCTGAAATCCCAAACCCCGAAATCCCAACCCCTGAAATCCCAAACCCCAAATTCCAATCCCCAAAATTCAAACCCCAAAATCCCAAACCCCAAATTCCAATCCCCAAAATTCAAACCCCAAAATCCCAAACCCCAAATTCCAATCCCCAAAATTCAAACCCCAAAATCCCAAAACCCCAAAATTCCAAACCCCAAAATCCCAAACCCCAAATTTCCAACCCCAAAATTCCAATCCCCAAAATCCCAAAACCCCAAAATTCCAACCCCCAAAATCCCAAACCCCAAATTCCAATCCCCAAAATTCAAACCCCAAAATTCCAACCCCCAAAATCCCAACCCCCAAAATCCCAAACCCCAAATTCCAATCCCCAAAATCCCAAACCCCAATACTGAAACCCCAAAATCCCAAACCCCAAAATTCAAATCCCCAAAATCCCAACCCCCAAAACCCCAAAATTCAAACCCCAAAACCCCAAAACCCCAAATCCCAGCCCCAGACTTTTACTGGCACAGAGAGCTCCAAGAGTCCCAGCCCCAAACCCAACAAAGGTCACCAAAATCCCCCAAAATTCGATTTCTTTCCGAAAATCCCCGCGGGGCTTCCAGCATATTCTGATTTTTCGGGAGTTTTATGGCTCCAACCCACCTGGGGCCGTGCTTGGCCGCTGGGCTGTGAGACATGCAGGATGAAAAAGGTGATTAAAAAGGGCTTTAATTGGGTTTTAATTAGAAAATGTAGCTGCTGCGGGGTAGGGAAGAAGCCAAAAGGAGAATGTTTGGATTTTTGAGGCCAGGCTTTATTTGGGCAAAACGAAAATTGGGAGTGGAGTGGGAGAGGTCAAGAGGAAAAAAGAAAAAAAAGTTGTACATTGATTTTTGGGGAATAATTAATTCCAGTTTTTGGTGAGGAATCCCATCCCAAAAATAGATTTCGACCCCAAAATCCTGCTCTGCACCCTGAGGAATTCCAGATTCCACCAAAAAATACATTTAATTTCACGAAAATAAAAATAAAAATGCGTATCTCCTGCAAAGGGCCAAAGTCACGAGGAAAAGATCCAGATTAAACATCACAGGAAGCAGGAATTTGTTTGATTTAACATTTATTGGATTTAACATTTCTACCAAAGTGTAACCGACACGAAAATGGGGCAAAAAATGTTCATTTTTCCTCTCTTGGGACGGAAAGCTGCACGGAAAGGAGGGAATTTGGGGTGGAATGCTAGGGAAAATCCGAAATTTGGGATGGAAAATCTGGAATTTGGGGTGGAATTCCAGGGAAAATCCGAAATTTGGGATGGAAAATCTGGAATTTGGGGTGGAATTCCAGGGAAAATCCGAAATTTGGGGTGGAATTCCAGGGAAAATCTGAAATTTGGGATGGAAAATCTGGAATTTGGGGTGGAATTCCAGGGAAATCTGAAATTTCGGGTGGAAAATGTGAATTTTGGGGTGGAATTCCAGGAAAATCCAGAATTTGGGATGGAATTCCAGGGAAAATCTGAAGTTTGGGGTGGAATTCCAGGGAAAATCCGACCAAAATCCAGCAGAGACAGCACGGGAGGGAGGGGAGGGGCTCTGGGGTCTTCATGGAAGAGAGCCTGGAGCTGGAATGAGAGAAAAGAGAGAAAAAAGGGAGGGGAAAAAGGAGAGAAAAGAGAATAAAAGAGCAAGAAAAAACCAGAAAAGGAGAGAGAAAAGAGAGGAAAAAGAGGAAAAAAGAGGGGGAAAAGGAGAAGGAAAAGAGAAGGGAAAAAGAGGAAAAAAGAGGGGGAAAAGGAGAAGGAAAAGAGAGGGAAAAAGAGGAAAAAAGAGGAAAAAAGAGGGGGGAAAAGGAGGGGAAAAGGAGAAGGAAAAGAGAGAGAGAAGAGAGGGAAAAAGAGGAAAAAAGAGGGAAAAAGAGGGAAAAAGAGGGAAAAAGAGGGAAAAAGAGGGGGGAAAAAGGAGGGGAAAAAGGAGGGGAAAAAGGAGAAGAAAAAGAGAGGGAAAAGAGAGGGGAAAAGAGAGGGAAAAAGAAGGGAAAAAGAAGGGAAAAAGAAAGGAAAAAGGAGAAGAAAAAGGAGAAGAAAAAGCAGAAGAAAAAGGAGAAGGAAAAGGAGAAGAAAAAGAGGGAAAAGAGCGAAAACAGAGGAAAAAAGAGGAAAAAAGAGGAAAAAAAAGGAAAAAGAAAAAAGAGAAAAAAGGAGAAGAAAAGAGAGGAAAAAAAGAGGAAAAAAAAGAGAAAAAGAAGAGGAAAAAAGAGGAAAAGAGGAAGAGATCCTCAGAAATCACAGACACTCCACGTGGAGCTCTCGGGGTCACTGAGCACTGAGCCCCCAGAGCGGCTGGGACGCTTTGGGGTTTGGGATTTGGGGTTTGGGGATTTGGGGTTTGGGGATTTGGGGCTTGGGGATTTGGGATTTGGGGTTTTGGGGTTTGGGGATTTGGGGTTTGGGGATTTGGATTTGGGGTTTGGGATTTGGATTTGGGGTTTGGGATTTGGGGTTTGGGGATTTTGATTTGGGGTTTGGGATTTGGAGTTTGGGATTTGGGGATTGGGGTTTGAGATTTGGGATTTAAGGTTTGGGATTTTGGATTTGAGGTTCAGGATTTGGGATTTGGATTTGGGAATTGGGATTTGGGGTTTGTGATTTTGAATTTGGGGTTCAGGATTTTGGATTTGAAGTTCAGGATTTTGGATTTGGGGTTCGGGATTTGGGGGTTGGGATTTGGGGGTTGGGATTTTGGATTTGGGGTTCGGGATTTGGGGATTTGGGGATTGGGAATTGGAGTTTGGGATATGGGGTTTGGGATTTTGGATTTGGAGTTTGGGATTTGGGATTTTGGATTTGGGGTTCGGGATTTGGGGATTGGGAATCCGAGTTTGGGATTATGGATTTGGGGGTTGGGATTTGGAGTTTGGGATTTGGGGTTTGGGATTTTGGATTTGGGGTTTGGGATTTGGGATGATTTGAATTTGGAGTTTAGGATTTGGGGTTCGGGATTTGGGATGATTTGGATTTGGAGTTTAGGATTTGGGATTTGGGGTTCGGGATTCAGGATTTGGGATTTGGGGTTTGGGATTTGGGATGATTTGGATTTGGAGTTTAGGATTTGGGATTTGGGGTTCGGGATTTGGGATGATTTGGATTTGGAGTTTAGGATTTGGGGTTCAGGATTTGGGGATTTGGGGTTTGGGATATGGGGTTCGGGATCTGGGGTTCGGGATCTGGGGTTCGGGATTTGGAGTTTAGGATTTGGGGTTCGGGATCTGGGATGATTTGGAGTTTAGGATTTAGGATTTGGGATTTGGGATTTGGAGTTGAGGATCTGGGGTTCGGGATCTGGGATGATTTGGATTTGGAGTTTAGGATTTGGGATTTGGAGTTTGGGATTTGGGGTTCGGGATCTGGGATGGTTTGGATCGGGGCTGGCGTGCAGAGGGACCCCGGCCGCTGCACTCACCTACTTGCTTGCCCGTTTCTGCCGGTACATCTGGATCATCCTCTGGCGGAACACGTCGAACGCGTCGTCCTGGCTCTGCTCGCCCGCCACCCCCAGACCCTCGCCTGCGGAGGTTGCGCCCCTGGGGGACACAGCGGCACCCTCAGAGCCAGGAATTCCCTTTTCCCGGGCAAGCCTGCGTCCCGCGGGGCCGCCGCGGCCGCTTGCTGGGGACCACTACAGCGACTTACTCCATCTGAGATTTTCCAGCCTTTTGAATTCCCCAGTTCCCACTAGAAGGCGAATTCCCAGTGGAAAACCCCATAATTCCCCCATTCAATCCCCCTACAAATCCCGTGTTTCCCCCATTCAATCCCCCATTAAATCCCACATTTCCCCCTATAAATCCCCCAATAAATCCCACATTTCCCCCTATAAATCCCCCATTAAATCCACATTTCCCCCTATAAATCCCCCATTAAAACCACATTTCCCCCTATAAATCCCCCATTAAATCCATATTTTCCCCTATAAATCCCCATATTTCCCCCTATAAATCCCCCATTAAAACCACATTTCCCCCTATAAATCCCCCATTAAAACCACATTTTCCCCCTATAAATCCCCATTAAATCCATATTTTCCCCTATAAATCCCATATTTCCCCCTATAAATCCCCCATTAAATCCCACATTTCCCCCTATAAATCCCCATTAAATCCCATATTTCCCCCTATAAATCCCCATTAAATCCCACATTTCCCCCTATAAATCCCCCATTAAAACCACATTTCCCCCTATAATCCCCCCTAAATCCCACATTTCCCTATAAAACCCCATATTCCCCATTCAATCCCCCTACAAATCCCCGTATTTCCCCCATTCAATCCCCCATTAAATCCCCTATTTTCCCCTATAAATCCCCATATTTTCCCCTATAAATCCCCCATTAAAACCCCTATTTTCCCCTTAAGTAACCCCTATTTTCCTCCCATTAAATGCCCATATTTTCCCATTAAATCCCCTATTTTTCCCCTATAAATCCCCATAAATCCCCTATTTTCCCTATAAATCCCCCTATAAATCCCCCATTAAATCCCCCATTTCCCCTATAAATCCCCATTAAATCCATATTTTCCCCTATAAATCCCTATTTCCCCCTATAAATCCCCAAATAAATCCCCTATTTCCCCCTATAAATCCCCCATTAAATCCCATATTTCCCCCCATAAATCCCTATTTTCCCCTATAAATCCCCTATTTCCCCCCATAATCCCCCATAAACCCCCTATTTCCCCCTATAAATCCCCCATTAAATCCCACATTTTCCCCTATAAATCCCCCGATAAATCCCATATTTTCCCTATAAATCCCCATTAAATCCCCCCATAAATCCCCTATTAAATCCCATATTTTCCCCTATAAATCCCCCTTAAATCCCCTATTTTCCCCTATAAATCCCATATTTCCCCCTATGAATCCCCCCATTAAATCCCTATTTTCCCCCATAAATCCCCATATTTTCCCCTATAAATCCCCATTAAATCCCATATTTCCCCCCATAATTCCCCCATAAATCCCCCATCTCCTTACAGGTGCACGGGCTCGCGGATGCCGCGGCCGCGCGTGCCAGGCCGTGCCCCTCCTGCCAGCCCATCCTCTGCAGCCATCCTCTGCAGCATCTGGAACCCCACGTTCCGGGGGCTCAGCCTCTTCTGGGGCACCTCCACGTCCTTGCTTTTCTGGGGAAAAAATGGGGGAAAATGGGAAAAAAATGGGGGAAAATGGGGGGGAAATGGGGGAAAAAATGGGGAAAAATGGGGGGAAAATGGGAAAAAATGGGGGGAAAATGGGGGGAAATGGGGGAAAATGGGGGAAAATGGGGGAAAATGGGGGAAAAATGGGGGGAAAATGGGGGAAAATGGGGGGAAAATGGGGGGAAAAAGGGGGGAAAAGGGAAAAAAAAGGGGAAAAAAAGGGAAAAAAAAAGGGGAAAAAAAGGGGAGAAAAGGGGAAAAGGGGGGAAAGAGGGGAAAGGGGGGAAAATGGGGGAAAACGGGAAAAATGGGGGGAAAAGGGGGAAAATGGGGGGAAAATGGGGGAAAAAAGGGGGGAAAAGCGGGGGAAAAGGGAAAAAAGGGGGAAAAAAAGGGAAAAAAATGGAGAAAAAAGGGGAAAAGGAGGGAAAAGGGGGGAAAGGGGGGAAAATGGGAAAAATGGGGGGAAAAGGGGGAAAAAGGGGAAAAAAGCGGAAAAAAGGGGAAAAAAGGGGAAAAAAGGGAAAAGGGGGGAAAAAAGGGGGAAAAATCCAGGAATTGATTGGGGTGGGAGAGGGCAGGGTGAAATGGCTGAAACTGCCATCCGGACCGGTGTAAATTGAATTTTTTTTAAAGGAAATTCCCTTTTTTAAATGAGTTTTTAAAGGAGTTTTGCTTTTTTAAATGGGATTTTTAAAGGATTTTTTAAAAAAGAAATTTCCTTCTCTTAAAGGAATTTTTAAAGGATTTTTTAAAGGAATTTTCTTTATTTAAAGGAATTTTTAAAGGATTTTTTAAAAGGAATTTCCTTCTTTTATAGGAATTTTTAAAGGAATTTTGCTTTTTTAAATGCGATTTTTAAAGGATTTTTTAAAAAATCATTTTCCTTCATTTAAAGGAATTTTTAAAGGATTTTTTTAAAGGAATTTCCTTCTCTTAAAGGGATTTTTTAAAAAGAAATTTCCTTCTCTTAAAGGAATTTTGCTTTTTTAAATGGGATTTTAAAAGAATTTCTTTAAAGGAATTTCCTTCTTTCAAAGGAATTTTTAAAAGGAATTTCCTTATTTTCAATCCATTTCTTTAAAGGAATTTCCTTATTTTAAAGGAATTTTTAAAAGGAATTTCCTTATTTTCAATCCAATTTTTTTAAAAGGAATTTCCTTCTTTTGAAGGAATTTTTAAAAGGAATTTCCTTATTTTCAATCCATTTCTTTAAAGGAATTTCCTTCTTTTAAAGGAATTCTTAAAGCAATTCCCTTGCAGCAATTCCCCTTCTTTAAAAGGAATTTTTAAATGAATTTTTAAAAACGAATTTCCTTCTTTCCAGTATAAAACCAAAAAATTAAATTTTTTTTTGGTTTTTTTTTTGTAGTTGTTTTTCCAAACCATTTCTCGTTTTTTTGGCTGGATTTTTGGGGCAGAAATGTGAAATTTTTTTACCTTTTTCTTCTTGGTGGCAGGGCAGCCCGGGGTCTGTCATAGGCAATCCTGACGGGTTCATGCACTGCAAGGCAAAGAAACCCAAAATTCAGCTGGAAATTCCAATTATTTCCAGTAAAAAAAACGCCAAAGCGCAGCTAAAAATCCTCCAAAAAACTGCATTTCAAGCCTGGACCTAAAACAGAAGCAAGAAGAGAAATTAGGAATAAAAATGCAACGATAAAAATTAATAAAAATAGAAATTAATGTAAAAATACATCTCTAGTCAATTGAATATAAATATATCCTCCGGTAATACTGGGATTATTGAGCCAAACGTGCAGATTTAAATGCAGATTTAAAGTGAATTTTGTGTCCATTTTTGTAAGAAAAAATGCAAATTTTAAGTGAAAAAAACACCTAAAAAATTGGGATTTTTGCCCAAATTCTCCTCTGAAATATCCCCATGCCCACTGAAATTTGGATTTTTCTATTCTGCTTCTCCTTTGCCACTTTAATTCGGATTTAAAGTGAATTTTGTGTCCATTTTTGTAGGGAAAAATGCCAAGTTTAAGCAACAACCAGCAAGAAAACACCTCAAAATTGAGATTTTTTTTTTTCCCAAATCCTCTTTTATTTCAGATTAAAATCGAAATATTTTGATGCTCACTGACCTTTGGGCTCTTCTACCCTTTGCAGATTTAAATGCAGATTTAAAGTGAATTTTGTGTCCATTTTTGTAGGAAAAAATGCCAATTTTAAGTGAAAAAACACCTAAAAAATCGGAATTTTTGCCCAAATTCTCCTCTTAAATATCCCCATGCCCACTGAAATTTGGATTTTTCTATTCTGCTTCTCCTTTGCCACTTTAATTCGGAATTAAAGTGAATTTTGTGTCCATTTTTGTAAGAAAAAATGCCATTTTTAAGTGAAAAATCACCTAAAAATCAGTATTTTTGCCCAAATTCTCCTCTATTTTCAAATAAAAGTGAAATATTTCAATTCCCACCGACCTTTGAGCTCTGATCCTTTTGGGTTCGGGATCACCCCAACTTTCAGGGACTTGCAGCTGAACTTTGTATTGGAAAAATGTGATTTTTTTAAGTGACAAAACACCTAAAAAATGGGGATTTTTTTCCCAAATCCTCATTTATTTCAGGATAAAATGGAACCATTTCAATATCCACTGACCTTTGGGCTCCTGGATGAGGCAGATCCTTTTGTGGTTGGGATCATCCCAACTTTCAGGGACTTGGAGCTGACCTTTTTGCACTAAAGAAATGCCATTTTTTAAAGCGATGACACCTAAAAAATCAGGATTTTTCCCCAAATTCTCTTCTATTTTAATATAAAAATGAGATATTTCAATATCCACTGACCTTTGGGCTCCTGGATGAGGCAGATCCTTTTGGGGTCGGGATCATGCCCACTTTCAGGGACTTGCAGCTGAATTTTTTATTAGAGAAATGCCATTTTTTAAAGCGACAATACCTAAAAACTGGTGATTTTTCCCCTCTATTCTAATATAAAACTGAGATATTTCAATATCCACTGACCTTTGGGCTCCTGGATGAGGCAGATCCTTTTGGGGTCGGGATCATCCCAACTTTCAGGGACTTGCAGCTGAATTTTTTATTAGAGAAATGCCATTTTTTAAAGCGACGACATCTAAAAACTGGTGATTTTTCCCCTCTATTTTAATATAAACCTGAGATATTTCAATATCCACTGACCTTTGGGCTCCTGGATGAGGCAGATCCTTTTGGGGTCGGGATCATCCCAACTTTCAGGGACTTGGAGCTGACCATTTTGCACTAAAGAAATGCCATTTTTTAAAGGGATGGCACCTAAAAAATCAGGGTTTCTCCCCAAATTCTCTTCTCTTTTAATATAAAACTGAGATATTTCAATGGCCACTGACCTTTGGGCTCCTGGATGAGGCTGATCCTTTTGGGGGCAGGGATCATGCCCACTTTCAGGGACTTGCAGCTGAATTTTTTATTAGAGAAATGCCATTTTTTAAAGCGACCACACCGAAAAACTCAGGATTTTTTTCCCAAATCCTCCTGTATTTTAATATAAAATGGAACCATTTCAGCAGCCACTGACCTTTGGGCTCCTGGATGAGGCAGATCCTTTTGGGGGCAGGGATCATGCCCACTTTCAGGGACTTGCAGCTGACCTTTTTGCACTAAAGAAATGCCATTTTTTAAAGCGATGGCACCTAAAAACTCAGGGTTTTTCCCCAAATTCTCCTCTATTTTAATATAAAAATGAGATATTTCAATGGGCACTGACCTTTGGGCTCCTGGATGAGGCAGATCCTTTTGGGGGCAGGGATCATGCCCACTTTCAGGGACTTGGAGCTGACCCTTTTGCGGGGGAAGCGCGCGCCGGGGGCCGGGCCGGGTGCCTGTGTCGACAGATTTGGGACAGCGCCGTCAGAGGGGCTGGAGAGCTGCACTTCACCTCCTGACATCTCCTCTCCTGCTCTGGACACCAAATCTTCCTCTAGGTTTGCCACCCTTCTACCTGCTGCCACGTCCTCCTCATCCTCCTCCTCCTCCTCCTCCTCCTCCTCGTCCCCCAGAGGTTGGGAGGGTTCAAACTCAGCTTCTTCCTCTTCTTCCTCTTCCTCTTCTTCTTCTTCTTCCTCCTCGTCCTCCTGGGCTGTCCCTGCAGCTGGGGCAGCTTCTGCAGCCTCGGGGCTGAAGGTGATGGAGGGGCACAGCTGGAAAACTTTCATGCGGTAGAATTTGAAGGCAGGGCTGCTCGGATCCTGGAGGAACCTGAGGTGGGGAGGTGGGAAAGGGAGAATGAAAATGGGGGGGGGGGAAGGTCAGAAATGCAGGGGGATAAGGGTAAAAAATGGAGGGGGATAAGGGTAAAAATGGAGGGGAAATAAGGGTAAAAATGCAGGGGGAGAAGGGTAAAAATGTAGGGGAAATAAGGGGAAAAATGTAGGGGAAATAAGGGTAAAAATGCAGGGAAAATAAGGGTAAAAATGCAGGGGGATAAGGGTAAAAATGCAGGGGGGATAAGGGTAAAAATGCAGGGGGATAAGGGTAAAAATGTAGGGGGATTAAGGGAAAAAAAGCAGGGAAATAAGGGTAAATATGCAGGGGGATAAGGGGGAAAATGCAGGGGGATAAGGGGAAAAATGCAGGGGGATAAGGGTAAAAATGTAGGGGAAATAAGGGTAAAAATGCAGGGGGGATAAGGGTAAAAATGTAGGGGGATTAAGGGTAAAAATGGAGGGGGAATAAGGGTAAAAATGCAGGGGGATAAGGGTAAAAATGCAGGGGGATAAGGGTAAAAATGGAGGGGGAATAAGGGTAAAAATGCAGGGGGATAAGGGTAAAAATGCAGGGGAAAATATGGTCAAAAATGCAGAGAAATAAGGTCAAAATGCAGGGGGAATAAGGTCAAAATGGAGAGGGATAAGGGTAAAAATGCAGGGGGGATAAGGGTAAAAATGTAGGGGGATAAGGGTAAAAATGCAGGGGGATAAGGGTAAAAATGCAGGGGGAATAAGGTCAAAAGTCCAGGGGAAATAAAGTGAAAAATGCAGAGAAAAATATGGTCAAAAATGCTGCAAAGTAAGGTCAAAAATCCAGGGGAAAATAAGGTTAAAAATGCAGGGGACATAAGGGTAAAAAGTCCAGGGGAATATAAGGTCAAAAATTCAGGGGAAAATATGGGCAAAAATCCAGGGGAAACAAGGTCAAAAATGCAGGGGAAAATAAGGTCAAAAAGCCAGAGAAATAAGGTGAAAAATCCAGGGAAAAGAAGGTCAAAAATCCAGGGGAAATAAAGTCAACAATCCAGAGAAACAATATCAGAAATCCAGGGAAGAAATGGCAAAAAAATCCAGGGGAATAAGGTTAAAAATCCAGGGGAATAAGGTTAAAAATTCAGGGAAATTAAGGTCCAAAATGCAGGGAAATTAAGGTCCAAAATCCAGGGAATTAAATCCAAAATCCAAGGAATTAAATCCAAAATGCAGGGAATTAAATCCAAAATCCACGGAAATTAAATCCAAAATGCAGGGAATTAAATCCAAAATCCAGGGAAATTAAGTCCAAAGTCCAGGGAAATTAAGGTCCAAAAGAGATTTTTTTCAGCTGGAATGCTGTAAGATTTTAGGAATAAATCTCTGGCTGATTCTGGAGTGGCCAGGGCAGGAGTTTTTGGGGAGGAATGGGGAATTCCCTTCCTACAAACAGCAACTTCCCCCTGCAGCTGATGGTCAGCAGCACTTCCCAAATTCTCCTCGGAAGAAGGAATTCAGTGGGAAGAATTGATGAATTCATTGGGAATAATTAATCAATTCACTGGGAAGAATGAATGAATTCATTGGGAAGAGTTAATGAACTCAATGGAAAGAATTAATGAATTCAGTGGGAATAATTAATGAATTCAGTGGGAATAATTAATGAATTCAGTGGGAATAATTAATCAGTTCATTGGGAAGAATTAATGAATTCAGTGGAAAGAATTCATTGGGAAGAATGAATGAATTCACTGGGAAGAATGAATGAATTCATTGGGAAGAATGAATGAATTCATTGGGAAGAATTCATTGGGAAGAATGAATGAATTCATTGGGAAGAATGAATGAATTCATTGGGAAGAATGAATGAATTCATTGGGAAGAATTAATGAATTCATTGGGAAGAATTAATGAATTCATTGGGAAGAATTAATGAATTCATTGGGAAGAATTAATAAATTCATTGGGAAGAATGAATGAATTAATTGGGAAGAATGAATGAATTCATTGGGAAGAATTACTGAATTAATTGGGAAGAATTAATAAATTCATTGGGAAGAATGAATGAATTCATTGGGAATAATTAATGAATTCATTGGGAAGAATTAATAAATTCATTGGGAAGAATGAATGAATTCATTGGGAAGAATTACTGAATTCATTGGGAAGAATGAATGAATTCATTGGGAAGAATTAATGAACTCATTGGGAAGAATTAATGAACTCATTGGGAAGAATTATTGAATTAATTGGGAAGAATTAATGAACTCATTGGAATCATCTTCAAAATTCACCGTTTCAGGGCTGGTGATGAGGACCAAAAAGAAATCAAGCTGATGATTAGAAATCAACACTTTCCTGCATAAATGGGATTTCTTCCCTGAGATATTTCAGCTATTCCCCATGAACAGAGGTGCTGGAGGCAGAACCCAAACCCCTCTGTCCCTGAAAGCCCAAAAAGCAGCGATTTCAGAGGGAGGGTAGGGGAGGGGAAAGGGGAGGGGAAAGGGGGAAAAGGGGAAAAGGGGAAGGGAACGGGGAAGGGGAAGGAAGGGAAGGGAAAAGGGGAAGGGAACGGGGAAGGGGAGGGAAGGGGAAGGGGAAAGGAAGGGGAAAGGAAAAGGGAAGGGCAAGGGAAGGGGAAAGGGAAAGGAAGGGGAGGGAAGGGAAGGGGAAAGGAGAAGAGAAAGGAAGGGGAGGGAAGGGAGAAGGGGAAGGAAGGGGAGGGAAGGGAAGGGGAAAGGGAGAAGGGAAAGGAAGGGGAGGGAAGGGAGAAGGGAGAAGGGGAAGGGAACGGGGAAGGGGAAGGAAGGGAAGGGAGAAGTGAGAAGGGAGAAGGGAAAGGAAGGGGAGGGAAGGGAAGGGGAAAAGGAGAAGGGAGGAGAAGGGAGGAGAAGGGAGGAGAAGGGAGGAGAAGGGAGGAGAAGGGAGGAGAAGGGAGGAGAAGGGAGGAGAAGGGAGGAGAAGGGAGGAGAAGGGAGGAGAAGGGAGGAGAAGGGAGGAGAAGGGAGGAGAAGGGAGGAGAAGGGAGGAGAAGGGAGGAGAAGGGAGGAGAAGGGAGGAGAAGGGAGGAGAAGGGAGGAGAAGGGAGGAGAAGGGAGGAGAAGGGAGGAGAAGGGAGGAGAAGGGAGGAGAAGGGAGGAGAAGGGAGGAGAAGGGAGGAGAAGGGAGGAGGGAGAAGGGAGAAGGGAGGAGAAGGGAGGAGAAGGGAGGAGAAGGGAGGAGAAGGGAGGAGAAGGGAGGAGAAGGGAGGAGAAGGGAGGAGAAGGGAGGAGAAGGGAGGAGAAGGGAGGAGAAGGGAGGAGAAGGGAGGAGAAGGGAGGAGAAGGGAGGAGAAGGGAGGAGAAGGGAGGAGAAGGGAGGAGAAGGGAGGAGAAGGGAGGAGAAGGGAGGAGAAGGGAGGAGAAGGGAGGAGAAGGGAGGAGAAGGGAGGAGAAGGGAGGAGAAGGGAGGAGAAGGGAGGAGAAGGGAGGAGAAGGGAGGAGAAGGGAGGAGAAGGGAGGAGAAGGGAGGAGGGAGAAGGGAGAAGGGAGGAGAAGGGAGGAGAAGGGAGGAGAAGGGAGGAGAAGGGAGGAGAAGGGAGGAGAAGGGAGGAGAAGGGAGGAGAAGGGAGGAGAAGGGAGGAGAAGGGAGGAGAAGGGAGGAGAAGGGAGGAGAAGGGAGGAGAAGGGAGGAGAAGGGAGGAGAAGGGAGGAGAAGGGAGGAGAAGGGAGGAGAAGGGAGGAGAAGGGAGGAGAAGGGAGGAGAAGGGAGGAGAAGGGAGGAGAAGGGAGGAGGGAGAAGGGAGAGGAAGGGAGGGAAGGGAAAAGGGGAAGGGAATGGGGAAGGGAATGGGGAAGGGAATGGGGAAGGGAATGGGGAAGGGAATGGGGAAGGGAATGGGGAAGGGAATGGGGAAGGGAATGGGGAAGGGGAAGGAAGGGAAGGGTTTGGGACTCACCAGAGGTCGGGGTTATCTGCACTGTTGTCAATGCTGAACTGCTCAATCTCTGGTCCTACCTGAGCCACAAACCTGGCGAGTTTCTCTGCAGTTTCCATGGTTTTGGCATCCACTGCAAGGAACAAGTGTTCTGTCAGGAAAGGTCAGGGCAGCTGAGAGCTCCAAAAGACAGAACTGAAGAAATGGGGTCTGGGGTTTCCAGCAGGAATTCTTCTCGTGAAAGGAAATTCTGTTTGAAATTCCAGCAGAATTTCTTTTTGGATTGCAGGAGAAATTTGGTTGTTTTTTTGTTTTTATGTTTTTTTTTTTTCTGGATGCAATTTAAAATTTCAAATCAAACCCCAAACCAGTGCAGCTGAGAACTACCCACTCCATAAATACAGAGTTAAATAAATGATGTTTGGGGTTTCCATTACAGAATTAAATAAATGATTGGGATTTCCAGCAGGAATTTTTGTGAATTGCAGGAGAAGTTTGGGATTTTTCCTGGATATAATTTAAAATTTCAAATCAAACCCCAAACCAGTGCAGCTGAGAACTACCCACTCCATAAATACAGAGTTAAATGATGTTTGGGGTTTCCAGCAGGAATTTTTGTGAGTTGCAGGAGAAGTTTGGGATTTTTCCTGGATATCATTTAACATTCCCAATCTAACCCCGTGTCATTTTTTGCCCTGCTATGATTTAAAATCCCAAATTGGACCCCAAACCAGTGCAGCTGAGAACTACTATAAATACAGAATTAAATAAATGGGGTTGGGGTTTCCAGCAGGAATTTTTGTGAATTGCAGGAGAAATTTGGGTTTTTTACTGGACACAATTTAAAATTTCAAAGCTAACTCATGTTTGCTTTTCCTGCTATAATTTAAAACCCCGGAGCAATGCAGCTGGGAGCTACCCACTTCAGAAATACAATATAAAAGAAATGATCTGGGGTTTGGGGTTTCCAGCAGGAATTTTTGTGAATTGCAGGAGAAGTTTGGGATTTTTCCTGGATATCATTTAAAATTCCCAATCAAACCCCAAACCAGTGCAGCTGAGAACTACCCACTCCACAAATACAGAGTTAAATAAATGATGTTTGGGGTTTCCAGCAGGAATTTTTGTGAGTTGCAGGAGAAGTTTGGGATTTTTCCTGGATATCATTTAAAATTCCCAATCAAACCCCAAACCTGTGCAGCTGAGAACTACCCACTCCATAAATACAGAGTTAAATAAATGATGTTTGGGGTTTCCAGCAGGAATTTTTGTGAGTTGCAGGAGAAGTTTGGGATTTTTCCTGGATATCATTTAACATTCCCAATCTAACCCCGTGTCATTTTTTGCCCTGCTATGATTTAAAATCCCAAATCGGACCCCAAATCCTCACTCACCATCAGGAAACTGAGAGCCCAGGGCTGGCAGAAGCTCAGGAGATGCTGCTGAACCCTCAGGACCTGCCTTCTCCTCTGCTGGCACGGCCACCTCGGAGCTGCTGGCACCTTGGGAGGCCGAGGTGGCACCCAGGCCAGCCTGGGCCAGCCCGGGCTCTGCCAGGGCAACCTTGGCCTGGGCTGGACCTGGAAGATTTTGGTCTGGGTGCTTCAGCACTGTCCCAGCTGACAGCACAGTCTGGGTGCCCCTGCTTGCCCTCCTCACCTTCCTGGCACGGAGAGGGACAACGGCAGGTTTTTTTTTCCTCTTGAAAAGTCTCCTTTTGATGCTGGCCACTCTCCTGGCGTAGAGCATGGCCCGCAGGGACTCTGGGGCAGCTCCTTCCCCAGGCAGGCTCCTCCTCTGCACCTCTGACAGCCTCAGCCTGTAGTATTTGTACTCCAGGCTCTCCTCGTCGGACAGGAACCTGAGAAACAGGGAAAAAGAGAGAGATCTGCTGAAAATCTCCATTTTTTACAGCCTGGACCTGTGAGATTTGTACTCCTCGTCGGACAGGAACCTGAGAAACAGAGAAAAAGAGAGAGATCTACTGAAAATCTCCATTCTTTACAGCCTCAGCCTGTGAGATATCTAATCCTCGTCACACAGGAACCTGAGAAACAGAGAAAAAAAGAGAGAGATCTGCTGAAAATCTCCATTTTTTACAGCCTGGACCTGTGAGATTTGTACTCCTCGTCGGACAGGAACCTGAGAAACAGAGAAAAAGAGAGAGATCTGCTGAAAATCTCCATTTTTTACAGCCTCAGCCTGTGAGATATCTAATCCTTGTCACACAGGAACCTGTGAAACACAGGAAACAAATGAGGGATCTGCTGAAAATCTCCATTCTTTACAGCCTCAGCCTGTGAGATATCTAATCCTCGTCACACAGGAACCTGAGAAACAGAGAAAAAAAGAGAGAGATCTGCTGAAAATCTCCATTTTTTACAGCCTCAGCCTGTAGTATTTGTACTCCTTATCACACAGGAACCTGAGGAACAGAAGAAAAAAAAAAAGAGAGATCTGCTGAAAATCTCCATTTTTTACAGCCTCAGCCTGTGAGATATCTAATCCTTGTCACACAGGAACCTGTGAAACACAGGAAACAAATGAGGGATCTGCTGAAAATCTCCATTCTTTACAGCCTCAGCCTGTAGTATTTGTACTCCAGGCTCTCCTCGTCGGACAGGAACCTGAGAAACAGAGAAAAAGAGAGAGATCTGCTGAAAATCTCCATTTTTTACAGCCTCAGCCTGTGAGATATCTAATCCTCGTCACACAGGAACCTGTGAAACACAGGAAACAAATGAGGGATCTGCTGAAAATCTCCATTTTTTTACAGCCTCAGCCTGTAGTATTTGTACTCCAGGCTCTCCTCGTCGGACAGGAACCTGAGAAACAGAGAAAAAGAGAGAGATCTGCTGAAAATCTCCATTCTTTACAGCCTCAGCCTGTGAGATATCTAATCCTCGTCACACAGGAACCTGAGAAACAGCCTGTGAGATTTGTACTCCTCATCACACAGGAACCTGAGAAACAGAAAAAAGGAGAGAAATCTGCTAAAAATCTCCATTTTTTACAGCCTCAGCCTGTGAGATATCTAATCCTGCTAAAAATCTCCATTTTTTACAGCCTCAGCCTGTGAGATATCTAATCCTCGTCACACAGGAACCTGAGAAACACAGGAAACAAATGAGGGATCTGCTGAAAATCTCCATTTTTTACAAGCCTCAGCCTGTAGTATTTGTACTCCAGGCTCTCCTCGTCGGACAGGAACCTGAGAAACAGAGAAAAAGAGAGAGATCTGCTGAAAATCTCCATTCTTTACAGCCTCAGCCTGTGAGATATCTAATCCTCGTCACACAGGAACCTGAGAAACAGAGAAAAAAAGAGAGAGATCTGCTGAAAATCTCCATTTTTTACAGCCTGGACCTGTGAGATTTGTACTCCTCGTCACACAGGAACCTGAGGGAACACAGGAAACAAAGGAGGAGGATCTGCTGAAAATCTCAATTTTTTAAGCACAACCCCCCTCAGCATTCCAGTTTGTTTGTTTTTCCCAGGAGTTTAGCATGAGGCTGAGCAGGTTTTTCTGGGATCAAGGAAATGAATACTGGAGGGGTTTGACAGGAATGAATCAGCTCACACACCTGGAGGTGCCTCAGCTCCACCTTTTCCAACATTTTTCCTGGAATTCTAAACCCTGTTACCTTGCTGGATGTCTCCATCACCCAAATTTGCTCCTAAAATGCAAATTGCTTTGAACACCTTGAATTTGGGTCGACAAAGAGCCGTTATTGGCACATCAAAAGCAACACCACAAACACCAGGATCATTTCCAGGGATAATTAGCTCCAGGAAAACATTCCCCTCCTAAAAAAAAAAACAAAAAACAAAAAACAAACCCCAAAAACCAAAAAAAACTGATTAAATATTCAACAGGCTTTGATCATTCCCACTGAGCGAAGGGCTGAAGTTTTAATTATATCAACTCCAAGTTTCCCACACACCCACCAGTATTCAGGAGAGTTCTTCTGAGCACTCCTGTCCTTGGCAGACAAAGTTCCTGACACGATGCTGCTCACCAGCTGCTCAATTGTGTCCACAACTTTCCTGTCAGCTCGCTGGGGGGCTGCGGGGAGAAAGAAATCCCGTTAAAAAATAATAAAAAAAAAGCATTCAAACCAAATAAATCCCATTAAAAAAAAAACAAACAAAACACTCCTTGTTTTATTCTCATCAAGCAGCAGGATGTTGGATTTTTTGGGTGTTTTCACACAATTGATGTTTGCTGTTTTTAAAAAAAAAAACACAAAAATTTGACCAAAAAAAACCCGAAGCAGAATCCCAGGGTGGGGAGGGATCCCAAATCCTGGAGCAGGTGACACAGAAATGTCTGCTGGGGTTGGGGTGTCCCCAAAGGAGGCTCCAGGTTCCCTCCCTGAGCTTTGCCACTTCCATGGGAAAAAAACCTTCCTCGAACGGAGCTCGTGTGGCTCAGCTCCCCTTGTCCTGGCACCACCCTCGGGACACTTTCTGGGGATATTTGTGGGGATTTTGGGATCCCAAACTAAAACAAGTTAGGGAAAACTCCAAATTTTAACTGAAATTCTGCACCAGTTTGTTATTAAAAACACCCTGGTCTAAAAAAAAAAAAACACATCCACGGCCCGGGTCTGGAATTCCAGACCTGATTGGGACTCACCTGGAATTCCAGACCTGATTGGGATTCATCTGGAATTACAGACCTGATTGGGATTCATCTGGAATTCCTGTTCTGATTGGGATTCATCTGGAATTCCAGCCCTGCTGGGACTCACCTGGAATTCCAGCCCTGCTGGGACTCACCTGGAATTCCAGCCCTGCTGGGACTCACCTGGAATTCCTGTTCTGATTGGGATTCACCTGGAATTCCTGTTCTGATTGGGATTCATCTGGAATTCCAGTTCTGATTTGGATTCACCTGGAATTCCTGTTCTGATTGGGATTCATCTGGAATTCCAGTTCTGATTTGGATTCACCTGGAATTCCTGTTCTGATTGGGATTCATCTGGAATTCCAGTTCTGATTTGGATTCACCTGGAATTCCTGTTCTGATTGGGATTCATCTGGAATTCCAGCCCTGCTGGGACTCACCTGGAATTCCAGTTCTGATTGGGACTCACCTGGAATTCCAGTTCTGATTGGGACTCACCTGGAATTCCAGATCTGATTTGGATTCACCTGGAATTCCAGACCTGATTGGGATTCACCTAGAATTCCAGCCGTGATTGGGATTCATCTGGAATTCCTGTTCTGATTGGGACTCACCTGGAATTCCTGTTCTGACTGGGATTCACCTGGAATTCCAGCCCTGCCCCAGCCCTGATTTGGATTCACCTGGAATTCCTGTTCTGACTGGGATTCACCTGGAATTCCCTCCCTGCCCCAGCCCTGAGTGGGACTCACCTGGAATTCCCAGAGTCAGGAATTCCAAACCCTAAACATGAACCCTCTCCCGCAAAGCATCTCCCTCCCCGTTACCTTTGCTGTCGGGGGAGGCTGCTTTGAGCTGCTCCGTGGATTCTGCCTCCCCTTTCTTCATCTGGATGGGATACCCACTCTTCTCCAGCCAAGCCTTCAAGTTCTCGATGTACTCCCTCCCAAAGAGCGTGGAGTCGTCGAAATTTGGGAAGGACGTCGGCGCTGGGGCCATCTCCTGCAGCCCCACAGCCTCCAGGATTTTCTCCTGCCTGAAAACAGAGGCCAGGGCAAAGGTCTGGCCCAGCAGGGCCAGGGATTTCCGGCACAGGGACACGGTGGTCTCGAAGGCGTTGGCCATTTCCCTGGGGTTGCCGAAGCCGTTGGTTTTAACGCTCAGCTCGTAGGCGTTGCAGGCCATCAGCAGCGGGGTCACCCCCTTGAGGAGGCGGTCCTGGAGCCTCATGATGTATTTATCAAAAGGTTTGATGATCTCGAAGAAGCAATTCTTGGTTTTCACGGCCCCCTTGTCCAGCAGCATGTTCAAGAACTCGTTGTCCACCTTGGGGGTTTTCAGGGCGGCGTGCTGCAAGCTCTTGATGGTGAAAAAGCAATAATCTCTGTGCTCTGGCCTCAGGGAGCACTTGAAGGAGGCCAACATCTTGGCACAGGTCTCAGTCTCCAGCTCGAAGAGGGCCCCGAAGAGCCGCGAGAACTCGGCGTCGTTTTTGATGGCGTGGAACCCGGCCCACTTGATGATCTCGATGCCGAAGGTGGAGAAAATGTCAGATTTATCCACCAGGTCGAAGCTGAGGTTCCTGAAGACGTGGGCGGGCTTCGGCAGCCTCAGGACGGGTCTCTGGGCTGCCACGGGGTGCGGGGGCAGCTTGGGGCTGGGGCGCTGCTGGAGGGGCACCGGCCTCTGGTCGGGGCGCTCGGCGACTTCCAGAGGCTGATCCAGAGCTTTGGGATCCAGGCCTGGCTGGGGCTTCTTCAAGCTCCACTTCTTGAGGGGGCTTTTGAGGTCTCCTTTGAACACCTTGGGTTTCACCACCCCCCTGGTGAGGCGCTTCCCCCTCAGGACTCTGCCCCTGCCCACGCCTCCCCCGCGCAGCGGCGGCCGGAACTCGCCGTCCGGCGCCCCGAACTCCGCCTCGTACTCCTGGTCCTCCACGCTGCCATACTCCTCCTCCATCAGCCCGGGCGACCTGAAATCCCCTAAAACACCCGGGGAGCCAAACTCCGCTGCGTGCGGCCCGCCGGCTCCCCAGGAATCCGAGGGGCCGTAACCCTGCTGGTAATCCCTGTCCCGCTGCCCGTACTCCCGGCCGGGGGCAGCGGGGGTGGTGCCCGTACTCCCTGCTGGGGGCAGCTGCACGGCCAAACTTCCCGTAATCCCGGGCGAATTCCCGCTCCCGGGGCGCGGGCCGGGAGAAGCGTCCGTGGAAATAATTCTCCTGGCGGAGCAGGGGGCTGGCGGCTCTGTGGGAAGGGCCGGGGTAGTTTTCCCCAGGGTAGTTTTCCCCGGGGTAGTTTTCCCCGGCGTAATCCTCGCCGGGGTCCCCGCTCCAGTCCTCGCTCTGGCAGTTGGCGTGAGGGAAGCGCCCGTCGTGGTGGAAGCTCTCGTTGTAGCGGGGCCGGGGCAGCGGCCGGGAGTGAGCTGGGCAAAGAAATTTTAGAGGTTGAAAAGGGGTCAAAATGGGGGAGACTGCTGGAGGAAATCCACGTCGGCATATTCCCATTCCCACGTTCCAATCCCCAAATTCAGGGGGTCAAGCTCTCCTCCAAATCAAATCTGTCTTTGCTCATCACTGGCTCAAGTCTTGAGCTTCTACCTGAGGCATGAAACCCATCAAAACTCTGAACTCTCAGCTTTCCCAGAATCTATAAATTGCCAAAGACCTCCAAGACCAGCAACTCCAAGCTTTGGCCAATCCCCCACCTTGTCACCCAGAGCAGAATTCCCAGGAGGAATTCCACAGCTGGACAGAAATTCAGACCTTCTACAAACTCAACCACCATTCTCTCATTACTGCAGGAAATTCTCATTATCCAAAACCTTTGTTCCCCAATCCCAGAAGTTCAATTCAGAAAGTAAATAGATGGCAAAAAATAGAAGTGTTTAATATAAATTATTTCTTCAGGGCTCATACAAGTCTAAAAATAACAGACTTCATTTTAAAGCTCTCCTATGAATGTCCATCCCTGCGAATGCAATCCAAGTGTCTTGCTGGACATTTTACATCCCAAATTTAGGAGGCAAAATAATTTGGGGACCACGTTTTGTGTTACGCTCATGAGGTCAATGCCCTGCTTTGAGCTTCTCCCCCCAAAAATAACACCAAACACAAAGACCCAAAGGCTTCCAGCACACTCCTACATTTATTTAACTTCTGAGCCATCACCAGAATTCCATCCTGGAGACCCGGCTGGAACCGGACCCACTCGGTGATGCTGAAGAGAATTCCTTTGTCTGAATTCCCTTTTTTTTTCCCCCCCCCCCTCCCTTTACGGTGCCAGTCCTTTCCCCCAGCTGTTCGCCTCTCCCATGAAAATGGATGTGGGAGAACAGCAGCGTGAGGCGGATCGATGGCAGGCGCTGCCGGGCTGCCCCCGCCGCCCCGCTCCCCCTACCTTTGAAAGGATGGACGGGGTCCCCCGCGGCATCGCTCCGCTCCATGCGGTACCGCTTAACTTTGTCCTGCACCACGGCCTCGAACGCCTCGCGGGTGATCCTCCGAGAGGCCATCTTCCCCTCACGACGCCGCGGCACGGCCTGCCGCGGGCCCGGGGTCCCGGCGCGGCCTGAGGGGAGCCTCACGCTTCCCCGCGCAGCGCCGGCAGGAGGGAGCGGAGCCGGAGCGGAGCCCGAGCCCGGCCCGCCCTCACCGAGGCGGCCCCGGCGCCGCCGCCTCCCGCCACACCGGGGCCTCCCGCTGGCCACGCCCCCTTCGCCGGTAGACACGCCCCTCCCGGTGACGGCCACGCCCCGCCCGCCGCTCCCGGAGAGCGCGGCGGGTCACGCCCCCTACTAGGCCACGCCCCTACACGGCACGACCACGCCTTTCCCTGCACACGGGCCTCGCCTCCTCATGCGTTAGCCACGCCCCCGAGCCCCGCCGCGCCTGCGCTGCGCGGAGCCGCCTCATCCCCCGCCGGCGGCAGCGGGCGGTACTAACGGTGCGGGCGCGCTGCCGGTAAGCGGGGCGGCAGCGAGGGGAGCGGCCCGCGGCCTCCCTCTGCTCTGAGGGAGCAGCCGCTGCCCTGCGGGCGCGCCCGGCCGCGCTGCGCCTGCCGCGCGTGCGTGGGAGCGGCCGGGCGCGGGAGCGGCGCGCATGCGCGCTGCCGCCCGCCCGCGCTCTGTTTCGCTGGGCGTGAGGGCGGGCGGCGTCAATTTGGGCCGCGGCGCATGCGCAGAGAGCGCGTACGGCGGCCGAGTGGGGCCGGCCCGCCCTCGCCTTTTGTCCGGCGGGGCGGCCGGCGGCGGCCCAGGTGGGTCGTGAGGGGGAGCGGGGCCGCGGTGCTCCGGAGCTCCCCCGGCACCGCCGCCTTCCTTCGGGGCCCTCTCCGCGTCGCTGGGAGCTGCGGGCCTGCTGAGGGGTGCGGGATGCGCCCGGGGGAAGCGGGGCAGGGCGGGCCGAGGGCCGGGGCCGTGACCGGGCACGGGGCCCTCGGTGCTGCCCTGTCACGGTGCCGGGTCCTGGAACCCCATCTAAATCCGGGAATCTGCTGAAATGTCTCCTTATCCCCTTCCCTGCCGTGTTTTCCCCGTTGAATGAACCACGGGCCGTGCCTTTGATCGGGTGCCTTTGGTGCAGAGCCCCGAGCTTTTGTCTCGGGGAAGAGCAAGGCCCTTGCTCGCTTTCTGCTGGGCCTTCGGGGGTCTTGCAGCCAAACGAGCTGTGCCCTGTCTCAGCAGCAGGACGCGGAGGTGGATCCAGCCCCTGCCGGGAAGATGGGCTCCAAGCAGATCGCCCAGGAGACGTTCGATGATGCGGTGCAGGAGAACATCACCGAGTTCGAGATGGAGCCCGAGGAGGCCGTGAGGGAGGCGGTGCAGCAGTTCGAGTCCCAAGGTACTGCGCCTTTTGCAGGCTGGGCTGTCACAAATGGCGGGGTTTAAAGGAGCCCTGCAGGCAAGCACGGATCGGGCAGCGTTGGAAGGGAGCCTTTGTGAAGTGGAGCAGAGGCACCGTTAATGCTGACCTGGTGTTGTGGATTAATTGTGACTGCACAACTGCCTAGAGGGAAGCTGCAGGGCAAAATTTGGTCAGTGAAATGAAATTCTTTCTTTCCACCCCCCCCGCCCCCTCAAATGACATCTAGCTTTGTTCCAGGCAGAATCTGACCTTACAGTCAGAACTGAGCATTTCAGCATCTTTACAAGTTCATCTTTGTTCTCTGTGGTTACCTTGGCAGCTTCTCCCTAGATCTGGAACTAATACTGTTTATCTGACTCTAATTATCCTGGAACCAATATTCAACTTGGTTTCATTTCCCCTTTTAGGTGTGGACCTGAGCAATATTGTGAAAGCTGTGCGACCTGTCTCTGAGAACGGGCAGAGGCAAAAGCATCAAATCCTGCTGGTAGGAGCACAAATTGCTGCTCTCTCTCTCTCTCAGGGTTATAGAATAATAATAATATAAGTACTGGGCCAACTTGTGCCTCTGCCCCGTTTCTCTGGGAGCTCTTCAGGCAGTTAATCCCATTTCTTCTGCAAATATAAATCGTTCCAAGAGCTCCTTGCACTTTTCAGGGAAGGCTCTGTGTAAGTGAGGTGGGCTCGGGCTCTGCTCCCGGGGCAGGACGGGAGGGGACGGCCTCAGGGTGTGCCAGGGGAGGCTCAGGTGGGTTTCCTCATGGAGAGGGTGCTCAGGGCTGCCCAGGGAGGCTTGGGGTCCCCATGCCTGGAGGTGTCCCAGGAATGACAGGACGTGGCACCGGGCTGGGGACAAGGTGGGGATCAGTGCCACTGGGCCCGGCTTGCTCCAAGCCCTGTCCAGCCTGGCTGTGGACACTTCCAGAGCTGGAATGTGCTGGTTAGACCCAGCTCAGCTGGTGCTGGTCAGCCCGGTGCCCAGTGGAGCTGTGACACAGGTGGCAGAGGGAGCCCCTGTCCCTCCAGGGGTTGCGTGCACGAAGCCCAAACGCCGCAACCACCGCTGCCTTGACACCAACCTCAAAAGAACCAGCTGGCTGTAACTCCCGCACGCCTCGGGTGCAGCACTAACCCTTGGTGTGTCCCTCAGACCCTGGAGTGCCTGGGCAGAGCCGTGGCGGAGCAGGACGTGGCCCGGCTGCCCGAGCAGCTGTCGGCCTTGGCGGCGCAGTGCAAGGAGCAGCTGGCCTTCCGCTACCTGGCCGGCCAGAGCGGCGCCTACCCCGCCGTGCTCTCTGCCTGCCAGCTGGCTGCCCCAGACAGGGCTTTGCTGCTCCAAGCCTTCTCCACGCTGGCTGCCCTGCTGGACGGGCAGCCAGACCTGCTGGACGCCGCGGGGCGGGAGCTGCTGCTGCGGAGCCTGCGGGAGCGGCGCGGGGACGCCGAGGTGACGCTGGCCGGGATCCGCTGCGTGCGGCACGCCTGCCTCAAGCACGAGCACAACAGGCAGGACTTTGTCAAGGGTGGCATCCTCCCTCTCCTCACTGGAGCCATCACCCAGCACGGCGGCAGCGCTGAGGTGGTCAGGACGGCAGCTTCAACCCTCAGGGTCATGACGTTCGACGATGACATCCGAGTGCCCTTCGGTCACGCCCACGACCACGCCAAGATGATTGTCTTGGAGAACGATGGGTTGAGAGTCCTCATTGAGGCTGCAAAAGGTAAAATGGACCCTGGGGGTGTTGATCCTGATGGGGAATCACTGGGGATTTCCTCTCAGGAATCACTTGTGATTTCTTCTCATTGACTCAGGAATCACTTGTGATTTCTTCTCATTGTCTCAGGAATCGCTCGTGATTTCTTCTCCCATTGTCTCAGGAATCACTTGTGATTTCCTCTCATTGACTCAGGGATCACTTGTGATTTCTTCTCCCATTGTCTCAGGGATCACTTGTGATTTCCTCTCATTGACTCAGGAATCACTTTTGATTCCTTCTCCCATTGACTCAGGGATCTCTTGTGATTTCTTCTCCCATTGTCTCAGGAATCACTTGTGATTTCCTCTCATTGACTCAGGGATCACTTGTGATTTCTTCTCCCATTGTCTCAGGGATCACTTGTGATTTCTTCTCCCATTGACTCAGGGATCACTTGTGATTTCTTCTCCCATTGTCTCAGGAATCACTTGTGATTTCTTCTCCCATTGACTCAGGGATCACTTGTGATTTTTTTCCTCAGGAATCACTTGTAATTTCTTCTCTCATTGTCTGATTTCCTCTCTCACTGCCATAACTTGAAGCTCCTCAGAGGTGATTCAAGAATTTGTCACTCCAATGGGGTTTAATTCTGTCCATGAAATGTACCCTGAGACAGCGAAAAATACCGGCTGCTGCTGCTGCAAACGTGTGGGGCAGTCAGGTGACCAGAGCAGATTTTCACTGTATTTAGGAACTATTTTACAGGTTTAGGGGCCTCTTGTCTCTGCTCAGGTGCTTCTTACCCAGAGAAGACATTGTGACTCTGGCTAGGAGCAGAGTGAGCAGGTGTCATCCCTGCTGTTGTAATCTGTAAAGTGAACCACGCTGTTTCCTACGTCATTAATCAGAGTAAACCACGTCAGTTGTGCAGCAATGGCTCCATCCCTCCTCTCTCCTCCGCAGCCTTCACGGACAACTCCGGGGTTCTCAGTGAGCTCTGTGCCACCCTCTCTCGCCTCTCTGTCAGGAATGAGTTCTGCCAGGAAATCGTGGACCTTGGGGGCTTAAATTTCATGGTGACTCTGCTGGCTGACTGCATGGAGCACCCGGTGAGCAGTGGGGAGAGTTGTGGGGGGAACTTCTCATCCTAAGCAATGAGGTTCGTGTTCATGAACGAGCCTTAGCCTCTGCAATCAGGGTTGAAACCCCTCTGATCCCTATTCACCCCATGCATGCAGAATTAAATGCCCTGCAGGTAAAATTTGTGAGCTTTTTGCTCAGAATTATTCCTGTGTCCCCCAGCCTCCACCAGCAGAACTCTGCCTGCTCCCAGAAAAGCTGAACGTTTGGTTTTCCACCAAAAAGAGATTTTAAACTAGGGATGTAGATGCTCAAGTCCCAGAGGTTGATGCCTGATTTTTTTAAGCCTCACTGATGTTTTGGCAGAGGTCTCCAAGGTCCCTTGTGCGGCGAGGAAGCGACTGAGGGTAGAGTTTGTGTAGCTGATGATTGCCACAACCATTTTCATGGAAGGGGGGATGCTCTGCTTTGCTTTGCAAGCTCTCAAACTCTCTCTGCTGCCTTTTGAACTGCTGTTTCCCCACGGAGCAGGACGTGGTGAAGCAGGTGCTCAGCGCCATCCGCGCCGTGGCCGGCAACGACGACGTCAAGGACGCCATCGTGGACGCCGGGGCCACCGACCTCATCGTGCTGGCCATCAGCCACCACCTGGGCAACCCTCAGGTACCCCCCAGGGGCTTGGGAGTTCCCTCTGGGATGGGGATGGAGCTCAGCTGGAGCTGCAGGATGTGTGTGTGCAGCTGAGCAGTGGGGAAACCTCGAACGCCCGGCTGTGGAGCGTTCAATATTTGTGTGAATTTAGGCTTTTTCCGTCTTGTGTTGTTTATTTTTCTTGTTCCTGAATCAGATGGTTAGTGGGGACGGTGTTTTACACCTCTGGCGTGCAAAACACAGCATCATGAAGGTTGGAAATATCTCTAAGATCATTATTCCAACCCTCCCCCTGCTTTACGTGCCAGAGCAGCAGGACGCCCGCAGCGGGAGAAACTTTAAAACAATAAAAACAACTCCAAAACTGCCGTGAGAGAGAAGAAACCCCGCTTCAGTTTGGCTGGAAGGCAGCTTTGCAGGCAGTGAGCGTGCTGCCCTGTGTGTTGCAGATCTGTGAGCAGGGCTGTGCAGCCCTGTGCATGCTGGCCCTGCGCAAGCCCGAGAACTGCAGCGTCATCATGGAGGGCGGCGGGGCCTTGGCAGCTCTGCAGGCCATGAAGGCTCACCCACGAGAGGTGGCTGTGCAGGTATGTCCCTCACAGCACCTGCCGAGTCAGGCAGGGCTGGTTTGGGCTCTGTTAACCTGTTTCTTTGGGATTTTTTCCCCTTGTACTCACCAAATTCTGACAGGTTTTGAATGCGTTGGGAAGGCAGCGACTCAGTGCAGCCCCCCTGCATTTGTCACCCTGGGGTGCTCAGAGCAAAACTGAATTGAGCTTTCAGATCCACCTGAATGCGGGTTCTTAAAACTGTGGAATGCCACACTCCAGGCATTCCTTTTCCTCCTGGGAACAGCAGAAAGAGGATGGGCTCTGTCCAACCCAGCCTGTGCCATCCATTCTGCAGAGTCAAATAAACCACCTGCATGGCAAGAAGATTGCCTCTGGTTTCTCCTGCAGGTTTCAGCAGGTTCTGTGTCCACTTATGTGCTTTCCAGAGTGTTAAAAAATAGAAAATATTTTCTGAAGGAGTGGTTTAAGTGCCTGGAACAGCGTGGAAAGGCAGGGCTGCTTCACTGGAGAATTTTCAGTGTTACTTAAAAATTAATTGGTATTGCCTGGCTGGTGTTGGAGATTTGCACAGAGCTCTGGTTGTCTAAACTTCAACGGGGAATAACATCCATGGATTTTATTCCTCCAGGGAACAGTTGGTTGCTCTGCAGCATCTCACATTTGGGCTTCTCAGGAAATACTCTTTAGCTGATCTGCTCTGTGCATGCCAAAACCTTCCATGGCTGCGTTTCCCTGCAAAGCCCACTGATCCCTGGGCTTCCCTCAGGAACCCACTGAGCTTCCCTACAATGCCCACTGACCCTGGGCCTCCCTGCAAAGCTCACTGACCCCTGGGCTTGCCTCAGGAACCCACTGACCCCTGGGCTTCCCTGCAAAGCCCACTGACCCCTGGGCTTCCCTGCAAAGCCCGCTGACCTCCCTGCAAAGCCCACTGACCCCTGGGCTTGCCTCAGGAACCCGCTGACCCCTGGGCTTCCCTGCAAAGCCCACTGACCTCCCTGCAAAGCCCACTGATCCCTGGCCTTCCCTCAGGAACCCACTGAGCTTCCCTACAATGCCCAGTGACCCCTGGGCCTCCCTGCAAAGCCCACTGACCCCTGGGCTTCCCTCAGGAACCCACTGACCTTCCTACAAAACCCACCAACCCCTGGGCTTCCCTCAGGAACCCACTGACCCTGGGCTTGCCTGCAAAGCCCACTGACCTCCCTGCAAAGCCCACTGACCCCTGGGCTTGCCTGCAGAGCCCAGAACTGACCCTGTGCTTGCCTTGTCCCCAGAAGCAGGCGTGCATGCTGATCCGGAACCTGGTGTCGCGCAGCCGGGACCTGTCCCGGCCCATCCTGGAGATGGGAGCGGAGCTGCTGATCACGGAGGCTCGCGCCGCGCACCGGGACTGCGACGACGTGGCCAGGGCTGCCCTCAGGGACCTGGGCTGCAAGGTGGAGCTGCGGGAGCTCTGGACGGGCCAGAAGGGCAGCCTGGCTCAGTGAAGCCTCCTTTCTACCGAGCGGGGGAGATCCAAAGCGTCCGAGCCCCTGGGCCGTGGTGGGAAACGGCGTGGATGGTTCTGCCCGACGCCCGGCTGGAACGCCCGAAGCAAAGCTTGGGAGGCTGCAGGGAACTTTCATCTGGGGAGCTACAGCTGAAATGGCTTTCTGCATTCACAGGCTGCAAACACCTCTGTGTAGTGATCATTCCCTGGATCATCTAATGGCTGAGGATGATCTGCTCCCCCCTGGCATCGCTGGCCTGCAGGACGGGGCTGTTGTCACTGCCCTGGTCCCGTGGTGACAGCAGGGCTGGCTCTGTCCTGCCCAGAGTTTGGCTGCTGGTTCCCATGTGTTGCTCCTGGGTGAGGAGGAATCCCAGCGTTTGTGAATGTGCTCTCTCTGTCCCGTTGCTCTGTTCTTTTACTGCTGACCCCACTCTTGTGTCGCTGCTTTGTTTGGGATTTTTCCGCCAGCGTAACGTTTTAAACAAAAAAAAAAAAAACAAAACAAAGTGAGGATTTGGGATAATATCCAAAGGAACTGTTGGCATCCAGGAGGAAAGTTCATGTTCTCCCTCAGTGAGAGGAGCAGGGCAGGGACTGGCAGTGGGGGTGGGAATTCCAGAGTGTGACCAAACCAAGCATTCCACGCTGCAGGAAGCACCGGGAGTCCCAGAATCCCAGGCTTTGTCACCTCTTAGCCCTTCCCTGGATCCAGGAATGCTTTCATTGTAGTCAACAGGCCAAGAACCTCATGGGCTGAGGCAGAACTGTGGAATTGTGGGCAGAGCAGGCCCAGAAAGGCTCTGAAGTCTCAGCTCAAGGCTTTTGTGGCAGCCCTGCTCTGGTGCCGAGCCTTCCTCCCGCGCCGCTGGTTTTGTGAGTGGATGTTTTAAATGTGATATTCTCTGTAGAAATGGTGACCTTATAAAACCATACAAACCTTCCAGGGCTGGGTGGCTCTCTGTGGAGCCTTTTTTTTTTTCCCTTGTGCCAGGAAAAGCAAGGTGCTGGGAGGTACCCGAGTGCTGGGTTGGTCGGTAAAACCTCGTGCAGCCCCGCCGCTGCTGCTGCCTGCCAGCACATTGCAAAGGTCACTGTGTTCTTCAAAGCTTCCTCCCCCCGTGCAGCAGGAGAGGCTGCAGGGCTTTGTGATTTCTTCTGCTCTGCGATCGTGACTTCGCTGCTCTGACCCCAGCCTGGCCGAAAGGGCCCCGTTCCTCGTGGCAAAGCGGGCAAGAGCTGCTGAAAAGATGCAGAATGGGGAGAACCTGAGGGCGGCGGCTTTGGTGCAGCCCGTGGCTCCTGAGCTTTGCCTCTGCTGGGTTTGGGGTGGGGAAAAGCAGCCCCAAAGGCTGGGGGAGGATCAAACGGGGCTTTGGGCCCTGAGGGGCCGCGGGGACCGGGCACGGCCGCGGCCGGCAGGACACCCGGGCCGTGCCGGGACAGCGGAACCGGGTGGGATCCCCGGGCGCTCCCCGGTGTGATCGGGCAGGATCGCCGTGCCCAGCACCGCTGCTGCAGGGTAGAACCGGGCGGGATTGTCGCTCCTCGAGGCGGGCACTCGCCGGGGTCCCCGGTTGGGGCCGTTCGGGATCCCCGTGTGGGCTCTTTGGGCTCCCTGCGGGGCCGTTCGGGGTGCCCGGTCGGGGTCCCCGGTTGGGGCCGTTCGGGGTGCCCGGTCGGGGTCCCCGGTTGGGGCCGTTCGGGGTGCCCGGTAGGGGTCCCCGGCGGGGCCGTTCGGGATCCCCGGGCGGGCTCTTTGGGCTCCCTGTGGGGCCGTTCGGGGTGCCCGGTCGGGGTCCCCGGTTGGGGCCGTTCGGGATCCCCGGGCGGGCTCTTTGGGCTCCCGGCGGGGCCGTTCGGGGTGCCCGTTCGGGGTCCCCGGTTGGGGCCGTTCGGGGTGCCCGTTCGGGGTCCCCGGTTGGGGCCGTTCGGGGTGCCCGTTCGGGGTCCCCGGTTGGGGCCGTTCGGGGTGCCCGTTCGGGGTCCCTGGTTGGGGCCGTTCGGGATCCCCGGGCGGGCTCTTTGGGCTCCCTGCGGGGCCGTTCGGGGTGCCCGGTCGGGGTCCCCGGTTGGGGCCGTTCGGGATCCCCGGGCGGGCTCTCTGGGCTCTCGGCGGGGCCGTTCGGGGGCCCCGGTTGGGGCCGTTCGGGCTCCCCGGGCGGGCTCTTTGGGCTCCCGGCGGGGCCGTTCGGGGGCCCCGGTTGGGGCCGTTCGGGCTCCCCGGGCGGGCTCTCTGGGCTCCCGGCGGGGCCGTTCGGGGTGCCCGGGCCCGGCCGCGCCCCCCGCCCCCGCACCGGGCGCTCCCCGCCCGCCCCGTGCCGCTACCGCCGCCCCGCCGCTCGCCTCTTGCCGCGCCCTCTCCCCCATCCGATTGGTCGGCTTCTCTGCCAATCTTCGCCGCGCAGCCAATCCCCGCGCACGGCTCTGCCCCCACCGCCCCGATTGGCCGCGCCTCGGGGCGGGCCCCGCCTCCCGCGGCGCAGCGGGGGCGGCCTGGCGGCGGCGGACGCGGCCGGGACGGACGCGCGGCGGAGCCGGTGAGTGCGGGACCGGCCCGGGGCGGCCCCGCCGCGGGCACTGACGCGGCCCCCGCGCCCCGGCCTGGCTCTCGAGGCCCGGCCGGCCGCGCGCCTTCTGGCGGCGTGAGGCCGCGGGTGACATTGCCGCGGCCTCCCGCGGGGTCGCCCCGTGCCGGCCGGGCCCGCGGGGCTCCGGCGCGGCCGCCTCGGTGCGCTGGGGAGAGCGGGGCGGCGGCCGGGGCAGGGCTGAGCTGCGGGAGAGCGGCGCCGGCCTTGGCCGTGGTCACCCGGGGCCGCGGCACCGCGCGAGAGGCCCGGCCCGGGCTGCGTGAGGGCTGCGGGAGGGCTCCGGGAGGGCTGCGTGAGGGCTGCGGGAGATCTCCGGGAGATCTCCGGGAGGGCT
This sequence comes from Anomalospiza imberbis, assembly GCF_031753505.1. Classification (NCBI taxonomy): domain Eukaryota; kingdom Metazoa; phylum Chordata; class Aves; order Passeriformes; family Viduidae; genus Anomalospiza; species Anomalospiza imberbis. The sequence continues at coordinate 5,102,959 of NC_089707.1, forward strand.
GCGTGAGGGCTGCGGGAGGGCTCCGGGAGGGCTCCGGGAGATCTCCGGGAGGGCTCCGGGAGGGCTCCGGGAGGGCTCCGGGAGCGCTGCGGGAGGGCTCCGGGAGGACTCCGGGAGATCTCCGGGAGGGCTCCGGGAGCGCTGCGTGAGGGCTCCGGGAGATCTCCGGGAGATCTCCGGGAGGGCTCCGGGAGATCTCCGGGAGGGCTCCGGGAGATCTCCGGGAGATCTCCGGGAGATCTCCGGGAGATCTCCGGGAGGGCTCCGGGAGCGCTCCGGGAGCGCTGCGCCGCCTTCCCCTGCTCCTGTGCCGTGCTCCCTTTTCCCTGCTCCTTTTTTCCCTGCTTTCCTCTTCGCTCCTTTTCCCTGCTCCTTTTCCCCGATTCCTCCCCGCTTTCCCCGCCTGTTCTCCCCGTTTCCCGGCCCGTTTCCCGGCCCGTTTCCCGGCCCGTTTCCCGGCCCGTTTCCCGGCCCGTTTCCCCGCCTGTTCTCCCCGTTTCCCGGCCCGTTTCCCGGCCCGTTTCCCGGCCCGTTTCCCGGCCTTTCCCGGCCCCTGCTTTCCCTGTTTCCCACACTTTCCCTGCCCTGCTCGCACCTTGCCAGTCCCTGTCCGTGCCCGGCCACCCTCCCACTGTGCCTCAGTGTCCCTTTTCCTGCCCACTGTGCCTCAGTGTCCCTTTTCCTGTCCACTGTGCCTCAGTGTCCCTCTCCATGCCCGGCCACCCTCCCACTGTGCCTCAGTGTCCCTTTGCCTGCCCACTGTGCCTCAGTGTCCCTTTTCCTGCCCACTGTGCCTCAGTGTCCCTTTTCCTGCCCACTGTGCCTCAGTGTCCCTTTTCCTGCCCAGTGTGCCTCAGTGTCCCTTTTCCTGCCCTGCCACCCTCCCAGTGTGCCTCAGTGTCCCTCTCCGTGCCCTGCCACCCTCCCACTGTGCCTCAGTGTCCCTTTTCCTGCCTGCCACCCTCCCACTGTGCCTCAGTGTCCCTTTTCCTGCCCACTGTGCCTCAGTGTCCCTTTTCCTGCCCACTGTGCCTCAGTGTCCCTCTCCGTGCCCTGCCACCCTCCCAGTGTGTCCCTTTTTTTTTTGGAATTATTGCTGGATTTTTCCCCTTTTTTTTTTTATTTATTGCTGGATTTTCCCCTTTTTTTTTGGAATTATTGCTGGATTTTCCCCTTTTTTTTTGGATTTATTGCTGGATTTTCCCCCTTTTTTTTGGAATTATTGCTGGATTTTCCCCCTTTTTTGTATCTTGATTTTTTCCCTTTTTTTCCTGTATATCGGCAGATTTTCCCCCTTTTCTTGGTGTGCTGACAGATTTTTTCATTTTTTTGTGTATTTTTTCCTTTTTTTATGCATGTTGATTTCCCCCTTTTTTGTGTTTGTTGATTTTTCCCTTTTTTTTGGGGTCTTGACAGCTTCTTTCCCATTTTTTGTGTGTGTTGACAGATTTTTTCCCCCTTTTTTTGTGCATTTTGGTGACAGGAAATAAAAGGAATTTAAAATAATTAAAAATAAATTAAATTAAATAATCCCACCAACTACCTGTAGGTGATAGGAATTAAAAAGAATTTAAAATAATTAAAAATAAATTAAATTAAATAATCCCACCAACTACCTGTAGGTGATAGGAATTAAAAAGAATTTAAAATAAGTAAAAATAAATTAAATTAAATAATCTATTTAATTTAAAATAAGTAAAAATAAATTAAATAATAATTTTAAATAAGTAAAAATAAATTAAATTAAATAATCCCACCCACTACGTGTAGGTGACAGGAAATAAAGAGAATTTAAAATAATTAAAAATAAATTAAATTAAATAATCCCACCCAATACCTTTGGGTGACAGGAAATAATTTTTTTTCCCAAAAAACCAATCAAATTTAATTTAAATTTTTTTTCTGGGAAAAAAAAAAATTTCCACAAAAAATCAAATTAAAATTTAATTTTTTTTTTCCAAGAAAAAAATTATTTTTTTCCCCAGGAAATAATGAGATTTAAATTTTATTATTTTAATCAGATTTTTATTATTTTCCCAGAAAACAATAAAATTGAAATTTAATTTAATTACTATTTAATTTCTTTAACATTTATTTTATTTATCTAATTTATTTCTTTAATATGCATTTAATTACTATTTAATTTCTTTAACATTTATTTCCTTTATCTAATATTTATTTCTTTAACATGCAATTAATTACTCTTTAATTTCTTTAACATGCCTTTAATTACTATTTAATTTCTTTAACATTTATTTAATTTCTTTAACATGCATTTAATTACTATTTAATTTCTTTAATATTTGTTTTATTTCTTTAATATGCATTTAATTACTATTTAATTTCTTTAACATGCATTTAATTACTATTTAATTTCTTTAACATGCATTTTATTTCTTTAACATGCATTTAATTACTATTTAATTTCTTTAACATTTGTTTTATTTCTTTAATATGCATTTAAATACTATTTAATTTCTTTAACATTTATTTTATTTCTTTAATATGCATTTAATTAGTATTTAATTCCTTTAATATGCATTTGAATACTATTTAACTTCTTTATCATTTTATTTCTTTAACATGCATTTAATTACTATTTAATTTCTTTAACATGCATTTAATTACTATTTAATTTCTTTAACATGCATTTTATTTCTTTAACATGCATTTAATTACTATTTAATTTCTTTAACATGCATTTAATTACTATTTAATTTCTTTAACATTTGTTTTATTTCTTTAATAGGCATTTAAATACTATTTAATTTCTTTATCATTTATTTTATTTCTTTAATATGCATTTAATTACTATTTAATTTCTTTAACATTTATTTTATTTCTTTAACATGCATTTAATTACTATTTAATTCCTTTAATATGCATTTAAATACTATTTAACTTCTTTATCATTTATTTTATTTCTTTAATATGCATTTAATTACTCTTTAATTTCTTTAACATTTATTTTATTTCTTTAATATGCATTTAAATACCATGTAATTTCTTTAACATTTATTTATTTCTTTAACATGCATTTAATTACTATTTAATTTCTTTAACACTTATTTAATTTCTTTAACATGCATTTAATTGCTCTTTAATTTCTTTAACATTTGTTTTATTTCTTTAACATGCATTTCATTACTCTTTGATTTCTTTAACATTTGTTTTATTTCTTTAACGTGCATGTAATTTAATTGCTGTTTAATTTCTGTACCATTTATTTCCTTGAGTTAACGGTATTTTCCCGCCGTTTCTTTAGGCTATTTCCTCGGGGGGTATAAATTAAGGAAATAAAGGGTTTATTGGTGTTTTCCTGGGAGGGGAGCAGCTTCCAGGGGCTCCGGGCTGCGCCCCGACATAAGGCTGCCTGCGGAGAAGGGGCTCGGCAGGGCAGAGATCCTGCCAGGCTGCCCTCTGGATGACGGGAAAAATCATGGGAATGACGGGAAAAATCGTGGGAATAATCTGAATACATAATCTGAATAACGGGAATAAATCGTGGGAATGACGGGGATAAATCACAGGAATGACGGGAATAAATCGTGGGAATAATCTGAATAAATAATCTGAATAACGGGAATAAATCGTGGGAATGACGGGAATAAATCGTGGGAATAACAGGGATAAATAATCTGAATAACGGGAATAAATCGTGGGAATGACGGGAATAAATCATGGGAATAATATGAATAAATAATCTGAATAACGGGAATAAATCGTGGGAATGACGGGAATAAATCGTGGGAATAACAGGGATAAATAATCTGAATAACGGGAATAAATCGTGGGAATGACGGGAATAAATCATGGGAATAATCTGAATAAATAATCTGAATAACGGGAATAAATCGTGGGAATGACGGGAATAAATCGTGGGAATGACGGGAATAAATCGTGGGAATGATGGGAATAAATCGTGGGAATAATGGGAATAAATCGTGGGAATGACGGGAATAAATCGTGGGAATGACGGGAATAAATCGTGGGAATAATGGGAATAAATCACGGGAATGACGGGAATAAATAATCTGAATAACGGGAATAAATCGTGGGAATGACGGGAATAAATAATCTGAATAATGGGAATAAATCGTGGGAATAACGGGAATAAATCGTGGGAATGACGGGAATAAATCGTGGGAATAACAGGGATAAATAATCTGAATAACGGGAATAAATCGTGGGAATGACGGGAATAAATCGTGGGAATGACGGGAATAAATCGTGGGAATGACGGGAATAAATAATCTGAATAATGGGAATAAATCGTGGGAATGACGGGAATAAATCGTGGGAATGACGGGAATAAATCGTGGGAATAATCTGAATAAATAATCTGAATAACGGGAATAAATCGTGGGAATGACGGGAATAAATCGTGGGAATGACGGGAATAATCTGAATAAATCATGGGAATAACGGGAATAAATCGTGGGAATAATGGGAATAAATAATCTGAATAACGGGAATAAATCATGGGAATAATGGGAATAAATCGTCTGAATAACCTGAAAATATCATGGGAATAACGGGAATAAATCGTGGGAATAATGGGAATAAATAATCTGAATAACGGGAATAAGTCATGGGAATAACAGGAATAAATCGTGGGAATAACAGGAATGAATAATCTGAATAATGGGAATAAATCATGGGAATAATGGGAATAAATCGTGGGAATAATGGGAATAAATCGTGGGAATAACGGGAATAAATCATCTGAATAATGGGAATAAATCGTGGGACTAATGGGAATAAATCATCTGAATAATGGGAATAAATCGTGGGAATATCGTGGGAATAATCTGAATAAATAATGGGAATAACGGGAATAAATCACAGGAATAATGGGAATGAATAATCTGAATAATGGGAATAAATCATGGGAATAATGGGAATAATCGTCTGAATAACCTTATAAAATCGTGGGAATAATGGGAATAAATCATGGGAATAATGGGAATAAATATTCTGAATAATGGGAATAATCGTCTGAATAATGGGAATAAATCATGGGAATAACGGGAATAAATAATCTGAATAATGGGAATAAATAATGGGAATAACCTCAAAAAATCATGGGAATAATGGGAGTAAATCGTGGGAATAACGGGAGTAAATAGTGGGAATAATGGCAATGAATCGTGGGAATAATGGGAATGAATAACGGGAATAAATAATCTGAATAATGGGAATAAATCTTGGGAATAACCTGAATAAATCATGGGAATAATGGGATAAATAATCTGAATAATGGGAATAAATCATGGGTATAATGGGAATAAATCATGGGAATAACTTGAGTTAATAATCTGAATAATGGGAATAAATCGTGGCAGTAATGGGAATAAATCATGGGAATAAATAATCTGAATAACTGGGAATAAATAATTTGAATAATGGGAATGAATCATGGGAATAACCTGAGTAATGGGACTAATCACAATAATGGGAATAATCTGAATTAATAATCTGAAGAATTGCTCTTTTTTCCCCTGCCAACTTTCCCTCTGCTCCTTCCCAGCTCCCTTGGACGTATTTTTTGCTTTCTTTTTCCCCCTTTTTTCTTCTTTTTTGGCTCTTTTTTAGTTTTTTTAATTTTTTTTATCTTTTTTAATTTTTTAGCCTTTTTTTTTTGTTTTTTTTTTTGAGCTTTTTTTTTTCACTCCAAGGCTGCCAGCACATCTCCCCCTCTGCCAGCCTCAGCTGAGCTATAAATATTTAATTTAATTTAATTTAATTTAATTTAATTTATTTGAGCAGCTCAGGCTGCAGGGGGAAAGGGGTGAAAATTCCTGCAGGGTTTTCTCCTTCCTGATTTCATTGTGTGCTTTCATTAGTGGCATTAATGACATCATCAAATCCAAAAAAATCAGAGTTCTGAAAGGCAATTAACTGAATTTTGGGAGTTTAAAAGGGAATTTAACTGGCTTAAATTGGACACACGGCTTCACCCACACCTGAGCTTTTTGGAATTCCCAATTTTTGAACTGGAAATTTCCTCTTGATCTGCCCTGGCAAAACACAGAAAATAGGAATTTCAGGCAAATAACCAAATACCAAAAAACAACCCCAAACTGGGGATTAAATGTTGGTTTTTTTTCCCTAACTTCTCCATAAAATTTAATTTACATTTATGGAATTGCTGGGTATTCCCCAAACCTCCAGCACAATTTTAAATTCTTTTTATTTCTCTCCATTTTTCATCATTCCCACCCCAAAACTCCGGCACAATTTTAATTTCTTTTTATTTCTCTCCATTTTTCATCATTCCCACCCCAAAACTCCGGCACAATTTTAATTTCTTTTTATTTCTCTCCATTTTTCATCATTCCCACCCCAAACCTCTGGCACAATTTTAATTTCTTTTCATTTCTCTCCATTTTTCATCATTCCCACCCCAATTTGTGTTTATTTCTTGGTTGAGATGCTGCTCCCTGCAGCTCGTTGACCCTTCTGCTGAGCAATTAATAATTTTAAGATAATTTCAGGTATTCCAAAGATTTTTCAGGTATTCCAAAGATTTTCAGATATTCCAAAGATTTTCCAGATATTGCAAAGATTTTCAGATATTCCAAATATTTTCAGATATCCCAAAGATTTTTCAGGTATTCCAAATATTTTCAGATATCCCAAAGATTTTTCAGGTATTCCAAATATTTTCAGATATCCCAAAGATTTTCAGATATCCCAAAGATTTTCAGATATCCCAAAGATTTTCAGATATTCCAAAGATATTCAGATATCCCAAAGATTTTCAGATATTCCAAAGATACTTAGATATTCCAAATATTTTCAGGTATTCCAAATATTTTTCAGATATTCCAAAGATTTTCAGATATTCCAAAGATTTTCCAGATATTGCAAAGATTTTCAGATATTCCAAATGTTTTCAGATATCCCAAAGATTTTCAGATATTCCAAAGATAGTCAAATATTCCAAATATTTTCAGGTATTCCAAAGATTTTCAGATATTCCAAATGTTTTCAGATATTCCAAAGATTTTCAGGCATTCCAAAGATTTTCAGATATTCCAAAGATTTTCAGATATTCCAAATGTTTTCAGATATTCCAAAGATTTTCAGATATCCCAAAGATTTTCAGATATCCCAAAGATATTCAGATATCCCAAAGATTTTCAGATATTCCAAAGATACTTAGATATTCCAAATATTTTCAGATATCCCAAAGATTTTCAGATATCCCAAATATTTTCAGATATTCCAAAGATTTTCAGATATTCCAAAGATACTTAGATATTCCAAATATTTTCAGGTATTCCAAATATTTTTCAGATATTCCAAAGATTTTCAGATATCCCAAAGATTTTCAGATATTCCAAAGATATTCAGGTATTCCAAAGATATTCAGATATCCCAAAGACTTTTCAGATATCCCAATGATTTTCAGATATCCCAAAGATTTTCAGATATCCCAAAGATATTCAGATATTCCAAAGATATTCAGATATCCCAAAGATATTCAGATATCCCAAAGATTTTCAGATATTCCAAATATTTTCAGATATCCCAAAGATATTCAGGCATTCCCTGTTTTCCCAGTCTGGGGAATAATCTTTCATCCACAGCTGGACTCAAGTGTGGAGTAAATTGAAAAATGCTCCTGAGTTTTGGTGTAAAAGCGCAGGGTCTGGTACTCATCGAGCCCTAACTCCCAAAATCTCCTTTTCCAGTGATTTTCCCTCTTTTTCCCCCCCAGGGAATGCTTTGCTCTGCACTTCAGCCTCCAGATGTGTGACAGGGACTTGTGTAACTGCTATAAAAATAACCCAGGAGTGGGTTAGGGAAAAACACATTTAATCCCCAGCTTGGTTGGGTTTCTTGGGTTTTTTTTTGGGTTTTTTTTTTCCTTTTTTTGTGTTTTTCCTGGCTTTGTCAACACAAGGAATGACTGTGTGGGGAGAGATCCAAAATTCAGGGATTTAACAGAAATGTCCAGCAGCTCCACGTGGCTTTTGCTGGGTTTCGTAATGAGTGACTCGGGTTGAGGTAAATGCGAAATAATGGCTGGTTTTTAATAGCCAGGCACTGCAAATTGACACCAAAACTCTAAATTCAGACTGAATTTTAAGATAATTTTTGGGTTGTGTGGCTCCAGTGTGAATTATTGGTCAAAATAACCCCCTGACATCAGAATCCAGCCCGAGTCTGAAATGAAATCCAGCTTTGAGGCCAGCAAAAGGGAATAAAAATAATAAATAAATGCTATTTTTGCAGTGGAGCCTCTGCCTGGTGGTGTGTAAAATGGAGCATATAAACAGGTGTTTGTAGGCTCAGGCACTAAAAATAGAGAAGGAATGTGTCTGAGCAGGATAAAAGGGAATATTGTGGAGTAAAGGGATCTCATCCTCATGCAAAAATAAATCCAGCCTTTAATTTCATTTCATTTAATGAAACATCATTTAATTTGGCAAATTTCCCTTCAGGCCTCTCCTTCTCAGTCGTTCTGTTTTAAAGGAAAGTTGCACTTTGCATTGCTAAGGCCTTCAGCACGATTTCTATTTTTGTTGGGGGGAAGGAGGGATATTTTTGGCAGAGATAAATCTGATATTGTGACCTACATTCCTTTATTGCAGGGATAAAATCCCCACCTTTGATTTCCTTCACGCTTTGCCCAAAAGCAAAGGGAATTTTACGACTCGTTTTTCCAGGCCTGTGAGATAAGGAGGAGTGAGAAGGGAAGGAAATGGCTGCGGGTCATGAGAAATAATCAGAATTAATTAGAAATAATTGACTGTGTTCTTCAAGTGCAGAATGATTATGGATGATTTCTGCTCCTGGTGCTCGTGGGGTTTTTGTTGGCTTGGTGTGACGTCAGGGGGCTTTTCCTGCAGTGCTGTTCAGGTGTTACATCCCATTAAAACCTGCAGTTATCCCTCCCTGAGTTCCCAAAACACCCTCAGCAATTCCCAGGAATTGGGAATCCCTGGATTTGGCTTTTTCCAGAGGTTTGGGGAGCGAGGAGAAGCTTTGGGGTGGCCAAACTGGGGCCTCGAGGGGGACGACAAAACAGATGGAGGGAGGCAATTTCCAAGGGCCTGGAGAGGCAGGAAAAGGGGGAACAGCTTCACCCTGGCAAAGGGCAGTGTGGAATTGGGAAACTGGGCAGGAATTTTGGCTGCGTGAAGGAATTTTGGGGGTGAGGCAATTCCCAGAGCAGCTGTGGCCGCCCCATCCCTGCAGGCGCCCCAGGCTGGGTTGGAAGGTGTGGGGTGGGATGAGGTGATCCTACAAGTCCTCCCCACCCCAAAGCATCGTTAATTGTGGGGTAATTAAGGGCCTCCAGGTGTGTTTTCCCCCTTTGGAGCGAGGAGGATGAGGCTCCTTCATCCCAAATTGGTCACGCCCGAGTTCAGCCAGGGCTGAGCTTTGTGGTTGAAATCTGCTGCCAGGCCTGGCGTTAATTTATATGAGGGGAAAAAAAAGCAGCTCGGCACGTCTGAAAGGTGCTGACAAGCATAAAGCACCTGAGATTGTCAAAAAAAGGGGGGGAAAAAGAGGCTGGACATGGTTTTTATCCCCACGTAAGCAAAATGTTGTGCCCGAGGTTTTGCAGGCATCAGAGGCAGGGAAGTGCTGGGGGCAAGAAGTGCCTGAATTCAGGAATCCTCATTTCCTGATAAAGCGTTCCTTGAAGGGTTTAACTTCCGAAGTGGGGCTGTTGGAGCAGCTTGGTGGCTTAGAAAAGTGATTTTTGTCCTTGCAGAGCCCCTCCCTGAGCAGCTCCGGGGCCACCTCAGGGGTTTCACGGCAGCAATGCCAGCCCTGGATATTCCAGGCTGAAAAAGCTGCGGGATAAAAGGCAGAAATATCAGAAACTCAGAGCTAAAATAGCGAATTATTCCATTTAAATAGAATTATTCCTTCATCCACACTCTGCAGCCAAGGTCAGGCCGACCTTTCCTCTTGCAGGTTGGGTTTGGGACATCTCTCAGAGCAGGAAAAACCTGTGCAAACCGCTCTGGGAGGAAAGGGAGTCCTGGAAGGCAGCACATCAAATCCCAGAATGGCCTTTGTGGCACGTGTGAGGCACTGGATCCCTCTCTTCCCAAAAATAACCTCCCCTTGCTCGTGGCCAGCCCTAGGGACTCATTCCTTGGACTATTTTTTCCCCCTTTTCCAGAGGGTTTTAAATTTCCACCTTCCTTCTCCAGCGTGTCGTTGCTCAGCTGTCCCAAGGAGCCACCAAAATGCTCACTGGAAAAGGGCAGGATCTGCTCCTTTTCCCTGGAAATCGTGGATGTTTTGGTGTTTCTGCTCCTTTTCCCTGGAAATCGTGGATGTTTTGGTGTTTCTGCTCCTTTTCCCTGGAAATCATGGATGTTTTGGTGTTTTATGGCAGCTGAGTTCTTTGAGGGGTGGAGAAGGGTGGATATGAATGGCACAGTTTTTATCTGGCACCCCCTAAAAATCCATTTATACCTTAAAGGAAGGCAGTGGCACCAGGATCCTGGAAATGCCCTTTTTCTGGGAACTGGGAGAGGGTTTTCCCACTGAAAATGGCCCTGGGCGTGGGTCACTGCCCATCCCCGTGCTGTACCACCGGGATATTTCCCACTTTTGACCTTTTTCCTTTGGTTTTTGGGTTGCGTTTAGGAGCTGTAGCTCTCCTGGCCCCGTGGAAGTGTGACTGGTATGGGTAATGGTGTGAGAGAAGGTCCAGTGGAATTGCAGAGGGATGTGGAGCCCGTCACGGCCCGAATTCCAGCAGAGGTGAGAGCAGGGGCTGGGCCGGGTGTGCAGAGCAGCTCCAGGGAGGGAGCTCTGCCCCTCTCAGCTGAGATCCCACCTGCATCCAGCCCTGCAAGGACCTGCAGGTGCTGGAGCCAGCCCAGAGGAGGCTGCAGGATGAGCAGAGTGGGGAAAAGCTGGGAAAATTGGGGTTGTGCAGCCTGGAAAAGCTCCAGGGTCACCTAACTGTGACCTTCCAGTGCCTGAAGGAGCCACGAGAAACGTGGAGGGAGACTCTGGATAAAGGATGGAGTGCCAGGACACAGGGAATGGCTTCCGCTGCCAGAGGATGGGATGGGATATTGGGATGGGATCTTGGGTGGGATACTGGGATGGAATTCCTGGCTGTGAGGGTGGGGAGGGAATGGGATGGAATACCCAGGGCAGCTGTGGCTGCCCCTGGATCCCTGGAGGTGCCAAAGGTTGGAGAAGGGAAGCTCCAGAGAAACCTTGGAGCTGATCCCAGAGCTTGGAAGGGCTCCAGGAGAGGGATTTGGGATGAGGGATGGAGGGTCAGGACACAGGGAATGGCTTCAGAGTGGAAAAGGAGAATTTGTGGGGGATGTTGGGAAGGAATTCCTGGCTGGGATGGAATTCCCAGAGCAGCTGTGGCTGCTCCTGGATCCCTGGAAATGCCCAGGGCCAGCTTGGAGCAGCTGGGCTGGTGGAAGATGCCCCTGCCTGTGGAATGGGATGAATTTTCAGGTCCTTCCACCCCCAGCCAGCGTGGGATTTGAGCTCTGGACTCCCAAAAGCCGCAGTTTGTGCGGCCCATGGGATGTGAGGGGATCCATCCCCCTGGGGAGGGGTTGGGCATTCCCAGTGACAGCCAGGACAGTTCCCAGTCCAGGGTGAAGTGGCAGAGCTGCACCAGCACCACTCCAGGGTTTCCCTGCTCCTGGGCTGGCTGGAATCTCAGGAGGAGGGAGGTGGCTCCGAACCTTGCTGTGGTTTAGCCCAAATCCAAAGGGCTGAAGTTCACCTTTGCTTGGCTGCCCTCGCTCCCAGGCAGGGCTGGGGAGGGGGAATTGAGCTGATCCAGGGGTTTTGGGTCATAAACATTAACTCTGGGGTTGGGAAACACAAGGAAAATGTTAACTCCTCTCGTCCACAGAGTATCAAAAGTTCACACATCAAGCCTGGACTTGCTCTTGCTCCACAACCTCCACAGGGTTGGATTTTGTGGATTTTTATTTTTTTTTTTTTTTTTTTTTTCTCTCTGTGAGAGAAAAATGCTGATTTTATAAATATGAGCTGCAGCAGGACTGCCAGCAGCAAAATCCCTCTCATTCCACCCATCAGAGGGGGAAAAACTGCCTGGATTTATCCTCAGGAGCATGGGAATGACGTGGGAATAGGGCTTGGGTGCTTCTCTTCCAGAAACTTCCCCTCTGCCCATGCCCAAAAATCGTGGGGAGGGAGAAGAAAGAGAAATAACAGGGAGAATACAGCACATGCAGGAGGAATGCTTGGAATTTTGCCTCACAGCCCAACCAGCAATTCGCTGTGCTGCAAACTCAGTGAAAAACACTTTGACCCAAATCCTGACCCTGGGGTGAATGCTGCAGAAAAGGTGAAATATTCTTCCTTGTGGGATTGATTTTTATCTATTTATTTTTAACTTTCCCGCTATCCAATGCTTTTTTCCCCCAGGATAACCAGGAGAAGAAGAAAGTGCTGAACTCCCTGATGTCCGGGGCTCTGGCTGGGGCTGTGGCTAAAACTGCAGTGGCTCCTCTGGACAGGACAAAAATCATGTTCCAAGGTGAGTGCTCTGGGCTTTTTTCCCAAGTTGTTTTTGACTGTGAGCCCTTTGTGCTCATCCAGCTCCTTTTCCTGGAGATGTGGAGGCTCTGGGGAGGGGGAGCGGGGCTGGGGGAGTTCCCTGCTGCAGGCTGGGTGCCCAGATTGTGTCAGCTCTCCCCAGCATGGGAGGCAGCGGGCACTGGAGCTGCTGCATGCCTGGATTTGTGTGCCCTGGCACCCCTGAATTGTCACAGAAAATGACATTGCACTGAGTGGAACAGAGAATTTCCGTGTGTTTAGCCGGATTTGGGGATTTTGGGATCTGTTGCAGTGCAATTCCTCCAATTATCCCAAAGGGAACAGCACAGGCCTTTAATTCAGTGCACATTTGGGAAAGCCAAGAATTTTAAGCCTGGTGACGTCCCAGATTAACTGAGCTGGGCTCAGCCTAATCCCTGGCTGACATTTAATTTAGAATTGATTTTAACTCACGTGATTTTCATTCTGGGCAGAGCAAGGAGCTCTGGAGTTGCTGGGATGTGGATCAGGGAGGTTGGGATTGCCCCTGGGACCTGAATTTTTGGCTTTCCCCACCAAAACCACACACCCAGGTTCATTTTAGGGTGGAAACATCAGGAGCAGGGATGAGAGGGAAGCCACAGAGCTGGGCTGAGGCAGCAGCTGACCCAGGGGATCACCTGGAATTTGGGCAGGCCACATTCCTAAAAATCCCTGTGTGGTTCGGCCTGTCCCAGTGGCTGGAAAGGATGGGATTAAAATCTTCCAGTGGGAGCAATTTCTTGGGATTTGATGGGTTTTTTTTTTAAGGTTCTTGCTGCCCTAAGAGGTTTTATTCGCTGTCTGTGAGGAAGGAAAACATCTTTGGATCATCAGAGTGATGCCTTGAGTTGGAAATTGAGGAATGGGGCTTGGGGTAGTGGAAAGTGTCCATGGCAGAGGGATGGATGAGCTTCCCCAGCCCAAACCATCCCACAACTCAATACATTTCCCACAGCTCAATAATTTTATTAATTTTAATAATTTTTTTAAAGGAACAAAACCCCCTTGATAACCATCACCGTTCACCGAGGTGGCTTTTATTCCTTAAAAAAAAAAAAAAAAAAAAAAAAGAAAATAAAAATTCCAAATGAAAGCATTGAATTGCACAGAGGAGCAGCAGTGGGGGAATGGATTTGCATGGAATTGTTGGATACACTCGAGAGGCTCCCAAAGTCTCAGATGAGCGTGGCAGGAGCTGCAGCAGCCCCTTAATTGGAGCCACGTTTCATTAAAGCTTTCCAGCCAGGGTTTTCCCTTCCTTTGGCAGAGCTGCCAGACAAATCCTGCTGCCCAAACCCTGCCCCGTGGATTCCACGGATAAGGAGGTGCTGTCACTTTGGATGGATGCAAGGGAAGGGGGAGGGAAAAAACAGAAAAAAATCAGGGAGTTCATTTGGGTTTTGCTGGGATGGAGCTGCTCTTGCGTGGAGCTTCGCTCTGTCCTCGCTGGATTCTGGAATGAGGCTGGGATCTGGGCATGGAAATGCTCTGAAAAAGAAGTGAGCAGTGCAGTTTTGATGGTTTTTCTTTAATTAATTGTTTTTATTTATTCATTTATTCTGTGCAAACTGAATTTTCCTAACAGGCAGCGGGGAAAAAAAATTGTCTTTTGTGCTAAATTATGGGAGCATTTACGAGGCAAAGAATCTCTGTTTTCTCTTGCATTCGTTCTTTTCCTTCTATTTTTATCCCTTTAGCCAAAACACCTGTTTATATATCCCTTATTTAGGGATTTGTGGATCAGATATTTATTTTTATGTCTTGCAAGCCCTAATCTTCTTTTTTCTTGTTTGTTTTTATTTTTAGTGTCTTCAAAAAGATTTTCTGCTAAGGTGAGATGATGTCTGTCTGCTGTTGCCCTGAAGTGTTAAATTAATCTTTTGTTGGCCTGTATTTCACTTTTTTGGGGGGATTTACCAGCAGCATTCCATGAAAACATAGAGGGAAAGACTGGGAATGGTGGTTTTAATTACAGGATTAATTAGGACAGCGATTGCTGGGGGCATTCAAACTCCAGGTTGTACCTGTGACGTGACAATAAATGTGACATCACTCAGGGCTTTGGCTTTTGGGACTTTTTTAGTGGCTTTGGGACCTTTCCTGGTGATTTGGGGACCTTTTCTTTGTGTTTATAGGTCCTTTATTTTGTGTTTATGGGACCTTTCCTGGTGGTTTTGGGACATTCCGTGTGATTTTGACCATTTCTAGTGCTCATTCCTTTCCCCCAACCACACAGGAGTCGTTCCAGCATTCATTGGGAATTAAATCTGGGATCTGATCCCTCTCCTGGCTTTCTGAGTGCTTTTCCCCTGTGCATTCCAGATTTTCCACGCGTGGTGTGTGTGATCCAAACGTTCCTGCCTGGCCCCCAGGAGATGGATTTGGGTTTGGGAAGGGGTTTTGTGCAAATTGTGCCTTCCCTGAGAGGGAAAATGAGGCAGGCTGGGATCTAAAAATCCTTCCTTGCTCTTGCATGGAGCTTCCCTCTCTCCTCGCTGGGTTCTGGACTTAGGCTGGGATCTGGGCATGGAAATGCTCTGAAAAACAAGCAAACAGTGCAATTCTGATTTTTTCTTTCATTAATTTCAACTGATTTATCCATTTATTCCAAACAAACTGTGTTTTAGCGCACGTGGATGTGCCGGGGGGGCCGCGACAGCTCTGTGGGAAGGGGATCGGAGGGGTTAAGCTGTGGGGTCAGCTCTGGAGTCTGGAATTAGGCTGGGATCTGGGCATGGAAATGCTCTGAAAAACAAACAAACAGTGCAATTCTGATTTTTTTCTTTCATTAATTTCAACTGATTTATCCATTTATTCCACACAAAGTGCGTTTTAGCGCACGTGGATGTGCCAGGGGGGCTCTGGGGTGGCCACGACAGCTCTGTGGGAAGGGGATCGGAGGGGTTAAGCTGTGGGGTGAGCTCTGGAGTCTGGACTTAGGCTGGGATCTGGGCATGGAAATGCTCTGAAAAACAAGCAAACAGTGCAATTCTGATTTTTTCTTTCATTAATTTCTACTGATTTATCCATTTATTCCACACAAAGTGCGTTTTAGCGCACGTGGATGTGCCAGGGGTGGCCGCGACAGCTCTGTGGGAAGGGGATCGGAGGGGTTAAGCTGTGGGGTCAGCTCTGGAGTCTGGAATTAGGCTGGGATCTGGGCATGGAAATGCTCTGAAAAACAAGCAAACAGTGCAGTTCTGATAGTTTTCTTTCATTAATTTCAACTGATTTATCCATTTATTCCACACAAACTGTGTTTTAGCGCACGTGGATGTGCCGGGGGGCTCTGGGGTGGCCACGACAGCTCTGTGGGAAGGGGATCGGAGGGGTTAAGCTGTGGGGTGAGCTCTGGAGTCTGGAATTAGGCTGGGATCTGGGCATGGAAATGCTCTGAAAAACAAACAAACAGTGCAATTCTGATTTTTTCTTTCATTAATTTCTACTGATTTATCCATTTATTCCACACAAAGTGTGTTTTAGCGCACGTGGATGTGCCGGGGGGCTCTGGGGTGGCCACGACAGCTCTGTGGGAAGGGGATCGGAGGGGTTAAGCTGTGGGGTGAGCTCTGGAGTCTGGAATTAGGCTGGGATCTGGGCATGGAAATGCTCTGAAAAACAAGCAAACAGTGCAATTCTGATCTTTTCTTTCATTAATTTAAACTGATTTATCCATTTATTCCACACAAACTGTGTTTTAGTGCACGTGGATGTGCCAGGGGTGGCCGCGACAGCTCTGTGGGAAGGGGATCGGAGGGGTTAAGCTGTGGGGTGAGCTCCCTGCCCCGCGCTCCCGCTCTCCCTGGGCCTGCTCCCCACGGGAAGCTCACGGGCTGATTTATCCCCGCAGGAAGCGTACAGGCTGATTTATCACACCTACCTCAACGAGGGCTTCTGGAGCCTCTGGAGAGGGAATTCCGCCACCATGGTGCGGGTGATCCCCTACGCCGCCATCCAGTTCTGCGCCCACGAGGAGTACAAGCAGATCCTGGGCAACTACTACGGATTCCAGGGAAAGTAAGAGGCAGCAGGGCTCGGGATCCTGCTGGGATCCTTGGATCCTGAGGGTGGGAGCTCCAGGGTGGAAGCTGTGAGGGGAAACTCCAAGATGGAAACTGTGAGGGGAAGCTCCAAGATGGAAGCTGTGAGGGGAAGCTCCAGGATGGAAGCTGTGAGGGGAAGCTCCAGGGTGGAAGCTGTGAGGGGAAGCTCCAAGATGGAAGCTGTGAGGGGGAAGCTCCAAGATGGAAGCTGTGAGGGGGAAGCTCCAAGATGGAAGCTGTGAGGGGAAGCTCCAGGGTGGAAGCTCTGAGGGGAAGCTCCAAGGTGGAAGCTGTGAGGGGAAGCTCCAGGGTGGAAGCTGTGAGGGGGAAGCTCCAAGACGGAAGCTGTGAGGGGGAAGCTCCAAGGTGGAAGCTGTGAGGGGAAGCTCCAAGATGGAAGCTGTGAGGGGGAAGCTCCAGGGTGGAAGCTGTGAGGGGAAGCTCCAGGGTGGAAGCTGTGAGGGGAAGCTCCAAAGTGGAAGCTGTGAGGGGGAAGCTCCAAGATGGAAGCTGTGAGGGGAAGCTCCAGGGTGGAAGCTCTGAGGGGAAGCTCCAAGGTGGAAGCTGTGAGGGGAAGCTCCAAGGTGGAAGCTGTGAGGGGGAAGCTCCAAGGTGGAAGCTGTGAGGGGGAAACTCCAAGATGGAAGCTGTGAGGGAAGGCTCTGAGGTGGAGGTTCCAAGGTGGAAGCTCTGAGAAGAAGCTCCAAGGTGGGAGCTTTGACCTGGAAGCTGTGAGGGGAAAGCTCTGAGGTGGAGATTCTGAGGGGGAAGCTCTGGAGAGGAAGCCACAAGATGGAAGCTCTGAGGGGGAAGCTCCAAGGTGGAGGTTCCAAGGGGGAAGCTCTGAGGTGGAGATTCCAAGGTGGAAGCCCTGGGGAGGAGGTTCTGAGGAGCAGCTCCAAGGGGAAAGCTGTGAGAGGAAATTCTGAGGGGGAAGCTTTGAGGAGGAGGTTCCAAGGTGGAAGCTCTGAGGGGAAGCTGTGAGGAGGAAGCTCCGAGGTGAGAAGCTCTGGGGAGGAAGCTTTGAGATGAAAGCTCTGAGGGAATAGCTGTGAGAAGAAGCTCCAAGGGGAAAATCCAAGGGGGAAGCTCTGGGGAGAAGCTCTGAGGGGGAAGTTCCAAGATGGAAGCTCCAAGATGGAAGCTGTGAGGGAAAAACTCCGAGGTGGAAGTTCTGAGGTGGAAGCTGTGAGGGGAAGCTCCGAGAGGAAACTCTGAGGAGGAAGATCTGAAGGGAACCCGTGAGGGGAAGCGACGAGGGAGAAGTTCCGAGAGGATGCTCTGAGGGGAAGCTGTGGGGTGGAACCTTTGAGGGAGAAGCTCCAAGGGGGAGGAATCTGTGAGGGGGAGACCCCAAGGTGGAAGCTCCAAGGGAGAATCTGTGAGGAGATGCTCCAAGGTGGAACCCTTGAGGGGGAAGCTCTGAGGCAGAGGAAGCTGTGAGGAGATGCTCCAAGGTGGAACCCTTGAGGGGGAGGCTCTGAGGCAGAGGAAGCTGTGAGGAGATGCTCCAAGGTGGAACCCTTGAGGGGGAAGCTCTGAGGCAGAGGAAGCTGTGAGGAGATGCTCCAAGGTGGAACCCTTGAGGGGGAAGCTCTGAGGCAGAGGAAGCTGTGAGGAGATGCTCCAAGGTGGAACCCTTGAGGGGGAAGCCTGAGGCAGAGGAAGCTGTGAGGAGATGCTCCAAGGTGGAACCCTTGAGGGGGAAGCTCTGAGGCAGAGGAAGCTGTGAGGAGATGCTCCAAGGTGGAACCCTTGAGGGGGAAGCTCTGAGGCAGAGGAAGCTGTGAGGAGATGCTCCAAGGTGGAACCCTTGAGGGGGAGGCTCTGAGGCAGAGGAAGCTGTGAGGAGATGCTCCAAGGTGGAACCCTTGAGGGGGAAGCTCTGAGGCAGAGGAAGCTGTGAGCGGATGCTCCAGCCGAGCCCTGAGCCTCTTCTCCCCACGGATTTTCCCTGGGGATGGCTGGGAATGCCCAGCAGGCAGAGCAGTGCCGTTCCCAGCAGCCAGGTGGGATTTGCAGCTGCAGGTAACGTTTGGTCTCTTCTCTCACCCCGTTCCAGGGCACTGACACCTTTCCCTCGCTTCATTGCTGGCTCCCTGGCTGGCACCACTGCTGCCATGGTCACCTACCCCCTGGACATGGTCCGTGCCCGCATGGCTGTCACGCCCAAGGAGATGTAAGTGCCTCATGCACAACTTTTTGGGTTTTTTACAAGGTTACGTGGCTTTATTGCCATTTTTGGGTAATTTCTTGGTGGGAGCCTTTGGTGGGATAAAGCCCTGGGGTCTGAGAAGCGATTCAATGTCCAGAGGTGTGGATGTGGGAGGAGATGGACACTAGGAGGCCAGTTCAGGAGGCCAGCTGGATCCAGGAAGACCCAAGAGACAGCACAGCAGGGCTGTGGGAGAGCTGAAACCCCCTCTGAGCTGCCTGATGAGCTCGGAGCCGAATGAATTCCCAATTAATCCATCAGCGAGCCCTGCTGGGAACAGCCCAGCCGCTGACCAGCGCAGGTCTGCTCTCCCCGTGTCCCCACGCCAGGTACAGCAGCATTGTCCACGTCTTCATCCGGATATCCCGGGAGGAGGGGCTGAAAACCTTGTACAGGGGCTTCACACCCACCATCCTGGGCGTCATTCCCTACGCTGGCCTCAGCTTCTTCACCTACGAGACGCTGAAGAAAGTGCACGCAGGTAAATCTGGGCAGCGCTGGAGCGTGCGGGGTGTCGGAATCCTGGTGTTTGGGCGGAGGGGTCTGTGAACGAGGAAAGGTGCAGGAAGGCTGTGCCTCTCTTGTGGAGGGAAAAAGTGGAATTTCCAGGTGGAGAAGGACTTGGTAGTGCGCTGAGTTGGGAGCAAAACCTGGGGAGTTGTACCTGTGTCATGTCAGTGAATGTGACATCACTTGGAGTTTTGTTTTGTGGGACGTTTGTGGTGATTTTGGGGAACTTTTCTAGAGATTTTGGGACCATTTCTAATATTTGGGGACCTTCTCTAGTGATTTTGGGACCATTTCTAATGATTTTGCTTGGGAGCTCAACCTGAAGAACAAAAGCTAGGGAACTGAACCTTGGGAGCAAAACCTGGGGAAAAAAAAGCTCGGGAGCAAAACTCGTGGAACAAAACTTGGGAGCAAAACCTTGGGAGAGCAACTTGGGGAATAAAACCTGGGGAGCAAAACCTCAGGAGCAAAACCTGGGGAACAAAACCTCAAGAGAAAAACCTGGGGAGCAAAACCTGGGGAACAAAACCTCGGGAGCAAAACCTTGAGAGAGAAAACTGGGGAACAAAACCTTGAGAGAGAAACCTGGGTAACAAAACCCTGGGGAGCAAAACCTGGGGACCAAAACTTGGGGAACAAATCCTTGGGAACGAAACCTGGGGAACAAAACCTCGGGAGCAAAACCTCGAGAGAGAAACCTGGGGAACAAAATCTTGGGAGCAAAACCTGGGGACCAAAACCTGGGAAACAAAACCTCAAGAGAGCAATGTGGGGAGCAAAACTTGGGGAAAACAAAACCTCAGGAGAGCAACCTGTGGAAAACAAAACCTGGGGAACAAAACCTGGTGAGTAAAACCTCAGGAACAAAACTTGGGGACCAAAACCTTGGGAGAGCAACCTGGGGAATAAAACCTTGGGAACAAAACCTCAGGAGCAAAACCTGGGGAACAAAACCTTGAGAAAAAAAACCTGGGGAACAAAACTTCAAGAGAAAAACCTGGGGAGCAAAACCTGGGGAACAAAACCTCGGGAGCGAAACCTGGGAAACAAAATCTTGGGAGCAAAACCTTGAGAGAGAAAACTGGGGAACAAAACCTTGAGAGAGAAACCTGGCTAACAAAACCCTGGGGAGCAAAACCTGGGGACCAAAACTTGGGGAACAAATCCTTGGGAACGAAACTTGGGGAACAAAACCTTGGGAACAAAACCTCGAGAGAGAAACCTTGGGGAACAAAAGCTCAGGAGAACAACTTGGGGAGAAACAAAACCCGTGTAACGAAACCTCGCGAGCGCAACCTCAGGAACGAGCCCTCCATCCCTACACCCTGCACCCTCAATTCTGAGTCGATTCCAAGGATTCCCCCCCGTGTGCCCCTCTGTGTCTCCCCAGAGCACAGCGGGAAGGCGCAGCCCTCGCCCCCGGAGCGGCTGCTGTTCGGGGCGTGCGCCGGCCTCATCGGGCAGTCGGCCTCGTACCCGCTGGACGTGGTGCGGCGCCGCATGCAGACGGCCGGCGTGCTGGGCCACACCTACAGCTCCATCCTGCTCACCATGCAGGACATCGTCCGCGAGGAGGGACTCATCCGAGGCTTGTACAAAGGGCTCAGCATGAACTGGGTGAAAGGCCCCATCGCCGTGGGGATCAGCTTCACCACCTTCGACCTGACGCAGATCCTGCTCCGCAAGCTGCAGCACGGCCCCGGCCTCGAGAGGTAGTGGCTTCGTGGCCCACGTGTAGAAAGAGCAGTTTGTTCTTCCCTGGCCTCCCACGTGCTCCTGCAGCTGGGAACTCGCCCGTTTGTTGGGGTTTGTTTTTTTTTTTTTTTTTTTTCTGTTGTTCCCGGATTTTTTTTTCCCTTTTTAATTTGGAAGCCTAACCGTTCCCTGAGTGAAAAATTCCCGATCCTGCAGAGCTGAGTCCTCCTCCAAAGCAGCTGCCTCACCCTTCTGATGGACTCTGCCCCCAGGAGTGGAGCCTCCCCACCCCACCTGTGCTGCTCCTGGCTCCTCACCTGGCTCTCCGTGGGCAGATGGAAGTGGTGGATGATGGAAGAGGGGGCTTGGAGCTGTTGGGAATGAACCCCTGGATCTGGGAAGGGGCAGTTTTGTAGCTCCCTACATTCTGCCAAGTGCAATATCCCAGTGTTGTCCATAGGGAATTCCAGATTGCTCTGGGCTGTGAACGCAGAGCAGAGCAGGCCCAGGACACTACACTTGTTCCGAAAGCTGAATGTTTCCTCTGGCTGGGAATGCTGCCCTTTTCTTATGGATTTTCCTTGGTTTTGGGTTGAGCTGCATCGATGTCCCTCGTTTGTGGTGTCCCTCTGAGATTACCAAAGACTGGAGGCAGCAGAGGAGGGGAGTTGTGCGCCCTTTTATAAAGGAAATTTTCCTCTGTGTGCTGTCGGTGTCGCCGAGCAAGGGCTGTGCCTGGATTCCCAAACTGGATCCACTCCAGCTGCATTTGTGTTTTCCTTCTGTGCTGCCCTGCCCTGGAGAGGCAGCGTTTTCCAGGGCTGCATGCACTGAGGAAGGAGGTGTTCCATCCTCCAAAGCCCCGTTTGTTTCATTCAGTGTTATCGCTGCGCTATGCACCGTGTGAGAACAAATCCTGCTGCAGCCCCAGAACAAGCTGTCCCTGGGAGTGAGCCCAGCTCCTGGGCGTCCTGGCTGTCCTCTTTGGTACCTGCTGTGTGGGTCCTGTCACCTCTGTTCATTAACTCATCCCCTCAGCTGTTGTATCCCTAAAATTCCCCTTGGAATTTAATCCTTGTGGGCACCACAGCGTTGACCCTGCATTGCCAATCACTTCCAGCTGGGATTCGACAACGAACGGTCGAGAATCTCTCGGTGTTCCCCTTTCCAGTCAGTTTTCAGGGAAATAGAGATTTTTTTTTTTTTTTGGTGGATGATCCATCCCTCTGTTAAATCCAGAGGTCAGAGCAGACTTCAGACTCCTCTGATGATCAGATAACACAAACCAAGGTGGAGAAATCCCTTTCCAGGGAGTCCATAATGTAAGGAAAAAAAAGATTTACCTTAAAGCCTGTCCTTTCCTGGTTGTTCTGTACTTGAGCTGTTGTAGCTGGATGGGATGAGTGGGAATGGAAGGAATTGCACAAGGGGGCAGGAGCAGCCTTCTCCTTTCTTTTTTGTCTTTGCACTTCTTTGGAGCACGAAGCTGCTCCTGATGCCAAATATTTCCTTAGGAACCAGGGGGTGTGGGAATGGCACTGGAGTGTTGGCACACAGATTATTCCCAGCACTGGCATGGGGCAGACTGGAATTGGGGTTTAACCTCAGGAACTCTGCCCCCGAGCCCAGCAGGGCGACACGTTCCCTGATTTACCTGGGAATTAAAGATCCCTGGGGTTTTGGGAGGTGATGGCCATGAATTCTGTGTCATTTTTTTGGGCCGTGGAAAGCCCCCAGCTCTGCTTTCCCCTCGCTCAGCCCCCCCATTTCTTTTCTCCAATGGAGAAGCCAATTATCCTGCTCTTGTCCTGATCCAGAGGGAGGAATTCCCAGCAGTGTTCATGTCCCCATGTCCTGTCCCTTCCTTGTCCCCTCCCAGCTGGGAAAAGCAGGAATTCCAGCAGCCTGGGGGTGCTGACAAGTTGTTCTTTAATTAGCAGCTGCACCTGATTTAAATTCGGAATTTCAGCCAATTTCCCCACAAGTTTTGCAGGCTGGGTGTTCGTCCAGGGGCAGATCCTTGAATTCAGCCTGTGATGGTTTTGGTGCTTTTGTTTCTCTCAGAGCGTGTTGCTGCTTTGGGCTGGTTTAAAAGGCGTTTTTTTTTTCCCCTTTTTCTTTCTTTTTTTTGAATGTAGAAAAGGGGAAACAGAGTGTTCCCTTCCCTTCTCTTCTTCCCTGCATGGATTCAGGCATGTTCCAGATTTTTTTCTGAGGTGTGCTGGCCAGGAAGAACTCTGAGAAAGGGAACGACTCAAAACAGGAGTTTTTCCTTTTTTTTTTTTTTTCCCTTTTTTCCTTTCCTACAATTCCCTAATTTTTCATTTTATTCCTCTCAAATTTGATTTCCCCCTCCCCTTTCTCACGGATCCTTAAAGCATCACCACCAAATTTGTGCTTTTTGGTTTTCTTTTCCTCTCCCTCCTCCTGCTTCTTCCTGCACCTTGAGCCCCGCACTGGCACTTCGAGAAAACCAGGTCCAAAAAAAATGCACCCAAAACGTCAAAATTGCAGCTTTTTGGCATTTTTCAAACAGCCCAACCACGTTTTCCCCTCACAGCCTGGATGCTCCAGGAATTTCAGGCACCAGGGGATGGTTTTGGGGAACTTTCCTGAGCTCCTTGGCTGGTTTGGCATCTTCACTTTGTATCTTCCAGGGGCTGATTTCCCCCTTTTTTTTCCCCCTTTTCTCTTTTTTCCCCCTTCCCTCCTCTTTTTTCCTTTTTCCCCCTTCCCCCCGCTTGCTTTTCCCCTTTTTTTTTCCCAGTTTCCCCCTTTTCCTCCTTTTCTGCTTTCCCCCTTTTCCCTCTTTCCCCCTTTTCCCTCTTTCCCCCTTTTCCCTCTTTCCCCCTTTTTCCTTTCCTCCTTTTCCCTCTTTCCCCCTTTCCCCCTTTTTCCTTTCTCCCTTTTTCCTTTCCCCCTTTTTCCTTTCCCCCTTTTTCCTTTCCCCCTTTTTCCTTTCCCCCTTTTTCCTTTCCCCCTTTTTCCTTTCCCCCTTTTCCCTCTTTCCCCCTTTTTCCTTTCCCCCTTTTCCCTTTCCCCCTTTTTCCTTTCCCCCTTTTTCCTTTCCCCCTTTTCCCTCTTTCCCCCTTTTTCCTTTCCCCCTTTTCCCTTTCCCCCTTTTTCCTTTCCTCCTTTTTCCTTTCCCCCTTTTTCCTCTTTCCCCCTTTTCCCTTTCCCCCTTTTTCCTTTCCCCCTTTTCCCTCTTTCCCCCTTTTCCCTTTCCCCCTTTTCCCTTTCCCCCTTTTCCCTTTCCCCCTTTTTCCTTTCCCCCTTTTTCCTTTCCCCCTTTTTCCTTTCCCCCTTTTTCCTTTCCCCCTTTTCCCTCTTTCCCCCTCTCCTTTCCCCCCTTTCCCCCTTTTTTTTCCATGTTTCCCCCCAAAACCACCACGAGCTGCAGGGTGTCCCAGCACCGGTCACTGCCTGTGTGTTCTATGCATCTCTTAATTAGCACAAACACTGTTAATTGCCTTTCCCCGTGCCCTCACCATCGATGTGTGCGTGTCGATTTTGACGGCTTTTCTTGGATCTGGATTCTATTTTATTGCAGTGAAGACACTTTGTTATATAATGTTTATATATTTTAAGATTTGTGCCAAGAGAGGATGTATATTTAATAAAAAATATGATTGACTTCGGGGCTCTCCACGGGTTCTCGCTGGTTCTCAGGCCTGGAACATTTTGGGGGGGATTTTGGGGGGGATTTTGAGGGGTTTTTTGGGTGGTTGTGAGGAGATTTTTGGGGTTTTGTGAGGAGATTTTTGGGGGGGTTGTGAAGGGTTTCTGGAGGGTGTTTCTGAGGGCTGGGAGGGTTTTTTGGACATTATGAGGGGTTTTTGAGGGTTTGTAAGGGGTTTTTGGGGAGATTATGAAGGGTTTTTTAAGGGATTATTGGGGGGTTATGAGGAGTTTTTTAAGGGTTTGCGAGGATTTTTTTGGGGGGCTTATGAGGGGTTTTTGATGTTTTTTGGGGGGATTATGAGCAGGTTTTTGTAGGGCTCATGAGGATTTCTGAGGGGTTTTTTTGGTGCTTTTTTATGGGTTTTTTTGAGGGTTGTGCCCCCTTGACCGCACAAATCTCCTGTCGTGCTTTGGGTCAGGGCTTTGCTGGGAATTTGGGAGGATCCCAGAGGAAGGGAAGGAGCTCTGGTCCTTCCAAGGCCGAGCTGTCGCTGTCGCTGTCCCCAGCCTGGTGGCAGCAGGTGGCACTGTCGGCTTAGGCACAGCCTGGAGCCTTCCCCCGGCTCGGGGACCCGCAGCTGCTGCCGGCTTTGGGGCTTCCAGCCTAAAAACCGCTCATAAGTCCCAAAAAAAAAAACCCTCAAAACGGCCCCAAAAAACCCTCATCACCCTCCCCAAAATACACCAAAAAACCCTCACAATCCTCCCCAAAATACCCCAAAAAGCCTTCATAACCCTTCCCAAAATACCCCAAAAAACCTTCATTACCCTCCCAAAAATACCCCAAAAAACCCTCATAACCCCCCCAAAATACCCCAAAAAACGCCTCATAAGTCCCCCAAAATACCCCAAAAAACGCCTCATAAGTCCCCAAAAATACCCCAAAAAACTCACAACCCTCCCCAAAATACCCCAAAAAACCCTCACAATACTCCCCAAAATACCCCAAAAAACCCTCACAATCCTCCCCAAAATACCCCAAAAAGCCTTCATAATCCTCCCCAAAATACCCCAAAAAACGCCTTATAACCGTCCCAAAAAACCCTCACAACCCTCCCCAAAATACCCCAAAAAACCCTCACAACCCTCCCCAAAATACCCCAAAAAACCCTCACAACCCTCACCAAAATACACCAAAAAACCCTCAAACCCTCCCAAAAAACATAACCCTCAAAAAACGCCTCATGACCCCATAAAAACCCGGTAAAAATCTTCAAAACCCCTTAAAAAACACCTCGTAACCCCCCCCAAAAAATCCCTCAAAACTCCCCAGAAACCTTTCACATCCCCTCCCCAAAAAATCTCACAACCCCCCAAAAGCCCTCAAGAAAACCCTCATAACCTCAAAAAAACCCCAAAAAAACCCCCTTTAAAAACCCTTCATAATCCCCCTCCCCAAAAAAAAAACCAAAAAAACTCAAAAATCCCCTCACGAACCCTGGCAGGGATCCCATTTGGGATGGAAATGGGGTGGAAAAGGATTCCCTGGCAGGGATCCCATTTGGGATAAAGTGGAGTGGGAACGAATGCCCTGTCACAGATCCCATTTGGGGTGGAAATGGGGTGGGAAAGGATTCCCGACATCCCTCCCTGCCAGGGATCCCATTTGGGGTAATATGGGGTGGAAAAGGATTCCCTGTCAGGGATTCCATTTGGGATGGAAATGGGATGGAAAAGGATTCCTGACATCCCTCCCTGCCAGGGATCCCATTTGGGGTGGAAATGGGGAAAGGATCCTCAGATCCCTCCCTGCCAGGGATCCCATTTGGGGTGGAAATGGAGAAAGGATTCCTGACATCCCTCCCTGCCAGGGATCCCATTTGGGGTGGAAATGGAGAAAGGATTCCTGACATCCCTCCCTGCCAGGGATCCCATTTGGGGTGGAAATGGGATGGGAAAGGATCCCCCACATCCCTCCCTGCCAGGGATCCCGTTTGGGATGGAAATGGGATGGGAAAGGATCCCCCACATCCCTCCCTGCCAGGGATCCCATTTGGGGTAATATGGGGTGGGAAAGGATTCCCTGCCAGGGATCCCGTTTGGGGTGGAAATGGAGAAAGGATTCCTGACATCCCTCCCTG
Organism: Anomalospiza imberbis; assembly: GCF_031753505.1. NCBI lineage: Eukaryota > Metazoa > Chordata > Aves > Passeriformes > Viduidae > Anomalospiza > Anomalospiza imberbis. The sequence goes on from NC_089707.1 coordinate 5,129,748, forward strand.
CCAGGGATCCCATTTGGGGTGGAAATGGGGAAAGGGCTCCCCGCATCCCTCCCTGCCAGGGATCCCATTTGGGATAGAAATGGGGAAAGGGCTCCCCGCATCCCTCCCTGCCAGGACGAACCCCCCCACTCCAGCTGTGAGATCCCCCCAGGATCTCCCGGATCCGAACCGGATCCCCTGGAAGAACAAAACCTCCCGGTGCCACGCGTGCCCCTCTCCCAGCCCCGGGCCGGACACCCCAGATCGCGAATCCCGACAGCCGCGGCTGGGGCAGCGGGGCTGGGAGCGGCCCCTCGCTGCCCGCGGCCGTGTCTGCGCTGCCGGCTGCTCGATCTGTCACTGTCGCCGCCGGGCCGGGTCACCCGTCTGGGCAGCTCCCCGGGGAGGCTCCGTCTGCGTGTCTGCCTCCGCCGCAACCCGGCCCTAGCAACGGCCCGGCCGCCCCTCCGCGACAGGCGACAAACGGGCCAGCGGGGCAGCGCCACCGCCGCGCCGCGGGGACACCCCCGAGCCCCCCAGACCCTGCGGGAGCGCTCCGGCCCCGCGCCTTCCCACCCTTCTGTGGGGCAGCGCCCAAACCCCCCAGGCCTGGCCTGGCCTGGGCTGGGCTTTGGGTTCTCCATCTCCCGCTGGGCTGGGCTTTGGGTTCTCCATCTCCCGCTGGGCTGGGCTGGGCTGGGCTTTGGGTTCTCCATCTCCCGCTGGGCTGGGCTTTGGGTTCTCCATCTCCCGCTGGGCTAGGCTGGGCTTTGGCTTCCCCATTTCCTGCTACGCTGGGCTTTGAATTATCTGTCTTCTGCTAGGCTGGGCTTTGGGTTCCTCATTTCCTGCTAGGCTGGGCTTTGGCTTCCCCATTTCCTGCTACGCTGGGCTTTGAATTATCTGTCTTCTGCTAGGCTGGGCTTTGGGTTCCCCATTTCTCACTGGGCTGGGCTTTGGGTTCCCCATTTCTCACTGGGCTGGGCTTTGGGTTCCCCATTTCCTGCTAGGCTGGGCTTTGGGTTCCCCATTCCCCGCTGGGCTGGGCTTTGGGTTCCCCATTCCCCGCTGGGCTGGGCTTTGGATTCCCCACTTGTAAAATGGGAATTTCCCCCTCTTTTATTTTAATTTCTTTTCCCTCAAACATCCACGGCGAGGATTCCCGGGAAACAGCAGCAGCAGCAGGAGGAGAAGGAGGAGGAGGAGGAGGAGGAGGAGGAGCTGGATTAGCCCAGTTAACCCCGGGCCCAGCCGCTGCCTCCTCCCGGCCCTCGGCGAGAGGGAATTAAGGCCATTACAAGGCTATCAAATAGGATCAGAGCCCCCGGCCCTTTCTCGCGGCAGCCCAGACCTGCTAATCCCATTTCACGCAGCTGCAGCAGCACCCACCCCGTGGGACAGCCCGGCTCACAGGGACCCCGGCCCTGTCCCCACCCCCCCAGTGCCACCAGCCCCACTGGTGACCCCAGGGACAGGGGAGCTGAGGTCTGCTCCTGCCGGGTGGTGCTTAAAGCAGCACCGTGAGACCTGCTCGGGGGGTTTGGGGACACTGAGAGCGGCTTTTGGGTGACAACAACACTGGTGTCACTTGTTTATTGTGAAGCAGCCGCCCCCGAGGCTGCTGGGCCTGAGGGGTCACACGGAGCGCGGGGGGTGACGCCGAGGTGCAGAGACCCTACAAAAACCCCCTACAAAAACCCCTCCGTTCAGCTGAGAACACCCCGAAATCTGCTGGCCGCTCCAGGTGCCACTCCTGGAGGTCCCCACCGTGTCCCCAGCACGCCAGGAGCCGCTGCCCTCCAGGACAAGGCAGCACTGGAGCGTCCCCGCGAGGGGCAGGCACAGCGGTGACACAAAACCCGTCCTTGGTGGCACCAGTGTCCCCGTGCGTGTCCTCAAAGTGGGACAACCAGACAAGGCAGCAGCGAGGGACCGGCAGCACCCAGTCCCTCCCAGTCCCTCTCAGTCAGGACGCTGCCAGGTACTGGTGGAAGTAGAGGCCGAAGAGGCTGGTGACCACCTGGCAGGCGGCCACCCACCAGGTGAGGAAGGAGAAGAGTCCTCGGAAGAAGGGGGGGGTGAAGATGCAGCCCAGGACCCCCGAGATCTCCTGCACCACCACGTGCACGTCCCCGCCCACGTCACCCTCGGGGCGTGGCGGGGCCACCGGTGCTGCTGGGGACACGGCGGGGGACTCGGGGTACAGCCCCCAGGAGTGGTGACCTGCGGGACACAGGGGACAGGTCTGGGGGTCTCTGTGGGACAGAGGGGACAGGTCTGGGGGTCTCTGTGGGACAAGGGACAGGTCTGGGGGTCTCTGTGGGACAGAGGGGACAGGTCTGGGGGTCTCTGTGGGCACAGGGGACAGGTCTGGGGGTCCCTGTGGGACAAGGGACAGGTCTGGGGGTCTCTGTGGGACACAGGGGACAGGTCTGGGGGTCTCTGTGGGACAGGGGACAGGTCTGGGGGTCCCTGTGGGCACAGGGGACAGGTCTGGGGGTCTCTGTGGGACACAGGGGACAGGTCTGGGGGTCCCTGTGGGACACAGGGGACAGGTCTGGGGGTCTCTGTGGGCACAGGGGACAGGTCTGGGGGTCCTTGTGGGACACAGGGGACAGGTCTGGGGGTCCCTGTGGGACACAGGGGACAGGTCTGGGGGTCTCTGTGGGGACAGGGGACAGGTCTGGGGGTCCCTGTGGGACAAGGGACAGGTCTGGGGGTCTCTGTGGGACACAGGGGACAGGTCTGGGGGTCCCTGTGGGACAGGGGACAGGTCTGGGGGTCCCTGTGGGACACAGGGGACAGGTCTGGGGGTCTCTGTGGGGACAGGGGACAGGTCTGGGGGTCCCTGTGGGCACAGGGGACAGGTCTGGGGGTCTCTGTGGGACACAGGGGACAGGTCTGGCCCGTCCCCATGCCCCCGCCCTACTGGTGGCAGAGTCCCAGCACCGAGTTTGTCCCCACTGCAAACCAGAACAGAACCATGGGACAGAACCACGGGACAGAACTGTGGGACGTCCCGAGCTGGGGGCTGTGACAGCTGGGGACAATCTGGGTACCAGTGACCTCCCCCAGGCTCCTCCCGGCCACCCCAAAGCCCCGGAGCCCCCCTCACCCAGCGTCTTGAGCAGCAGGGCGCAGTGCAGCGTGAGGATCACGGGCCCCAGGTACTGCAGGCTCACCACGGACACGTAGCAGTAAATCCTGGTGATCTGTGGGAATCTGGGAATGCTCAGCGGGAATTCCGGAAATCCTCAGCGGGAATTCCAGAATCCTCAGCAGGAATTTGGGAATCCCCACCGGGAATCCCAGGAGCCACGCCCTGATCGCAGTCCTGATCCCAATCCCAATCCTGGTCTCTATTCCAGGTCTCGATCCCAACCCCAGTTCCAGTTCTGATCCTGATCCTGATCCTGACCCCAATCCCAACCCCGATCCTGACCCTGATACCAGTCCCATTTCCAGCCCCCATCCCGACCCCAACCCCGGTCCCAATCCCGATCCCGGGTCCCAGTCCTGGTCCTGGTCCCAGTCCCAAACCCCATCCCCATCCCAGTCCTGGTACTGATCCCGGTGCTGGTCCCAGTCCCCATCCCGGTCCCAGTGCCGGTGCCAGTCCCAGTCCCGATCCCGGTCCCAGTCCCCATCCCAGTGCCGGTGCCGGTCCCAGTCCCCATCCTGGTGCCGATACCGGTGCTGGTCCCAGTCCCCATCCCGGTCCCAGTGCCGGTGCCGGTGCCAGTCCCAGTCCCAAACCCCATCCCCATCTCAGCCCTGGTACCAATCCCGGTGCCGGTGCCGGTCCCCATCCCGGCCCCAGTGCCGGTGCCGGTGCCAGTCCCCATCCCGGCCCCAGTGCCAGTGCCGGTGCCAGTCCCAGTCCCCATCCCAGTCCCGGGGCCGATCCCGCTCCCAGTCCCCATCCTGGTGCCGGTCCCAGTCCCCATCCCGGTCCCGATGCCGGTTCCAGTCCCTATCCCGGTCGCAGTCCCCATCCCGATGCCGGTCCCAGTCCCCATCCCGGTCCCGGTGCCGGTCCCAGTCCTCATCCCGGTGCCGGTCCCAGTCCCCATCCCGGTCCCAGTCCCCATCCCGGTGCCGGTCCCAGTCCCCATCCCGGTCCCAGTCCCTATCCCGGTCCCAGTCCCCATCCCGGTCCCAGTCCCCATCCCGGTGCCGGTGCCGGTCCCAGTCCTCATCCCGGTGCCGGTCCCAGTCCCCATCCCGGTGCCGGTCCCAGTCCCCATCCCGGTCCCGATGCCGGTCCCAGTCCCCATCCCGGTGCCGGTCCCAGTCCCCATCCCGGTGCCGGTCCCAGTCCCCATCCCGGTCCCAGTCCCCATCCCGGTGCCGGTCCCAGTCCCCATCCCGGCGCCGGTCCCAGTCCCCATCCCGGTGCCGGTCCCAGTCCCCATCCCGGCGCCGGTCCCAGTCCCCATCCCGGTGCCGGTCCCAGTCCCCATCCCGGTGCCGGTCCCAGTCCCCATCCCGGTGCCGGTCCCAGTCCCCATCCCGGTGCCGGTGCCGGTGCCGGTCCCAGTCCCCATCCCGGCGCCGGTGCCGGTGCCGGTACCGACCTTCTGCTGGATCTCGCGGGCCGGGATGCGCCCCGCCTCCCTGCGCATGGCGCGCACCCAGCGCTGGGCCAGCCCCAGGTACGCCTGCAGGTGGTGGCGCGTCCCCAGCAGGCGCAGCAGCGACAGCGCCACGATGGCCCAGAGCCGCAGCGTGTCAAAGGACGAGTCCGAGAGGCTGCCGGGGGACAGACAGGGGACACGGGGTGGCACCGGGCTGGGACAGGAGCCCTGATCCACAGGGGACACGGGGTGGCACCGGGCTGGGACAGGAGCCCTGATCCACAGGGGACACGGGGTGGCACCGGGCTGGGACAGGAGCCCTGATCCACAGGGGACACGGGGTGGCACCAGGCTGGGGACAGGAGCCCTGATCCACAGGGGACATGGGGACATGGGGACACAGGGGACACGGGGGGACAGGGCTGGGACAAGAGCCCTGATCCACAGGGGACACGGGGGGACAGGAGCCCTGATCCACAGGGGACACGGGGGGACAGGAGCCCTGATCCACAGGGGACACGGGGGTGGCACTGGACTGGGACAGGAGCCCTGATCCACAGGGGACACGGGGTGGCACCGGGCTGGGACAGGAGCCCTGATCCACAGGGGACATGGGGACATGGGGACACAGGGGACACGGGGGGACAGGGCTGGGACAGGAGCCCTGATCCACAGGGGACACGGGGTGGCACCGGGCTGGGACAGGAGCCCTGATCCACAGGGGACACGGGGACATGGGGACACAGGGGACACGGGGCTGGCACCAGGCTGGGGACAGGAACCCCCATGCTCCACAAGGGACATGGGGGACACAGAGGGTCACAGGGGGACATTGGGGGAGGTCACAGGGGTCATTGAGGAGCTACTGGGGGACACTGAGGGACATTGGGTGTCACAGGGGACATTGGGGGACACTGGGGGACACAGGGGTCACTGAAGGTCATGGATGGTCACAGGGGACATTGGGGGGTTATTGGGGGACACTGGGGGACACAGAGGGTCACAGGGGTCATTGGGTGTCACAAGGGGTGATTGTGGGGACACTGTCACAGGGGTTACTGGGGTCACACGGGGTCAGCTGGGGGGGGGCTGTCCCCCCAGCTGTGCCACTCACATCTGCACCGTCTGCTGGCCCAGCGGGGCCTGGAGCAGGAAATCCCGGGACAGGGGCCGGACCCACATCAGCACCACCAGCACGGGCGCCACGAAGCCCACGTGCAGCAGGACCCTGCCAGGGACTGTCACCGACCCCACAGACCCACAGAGCCCACAGAGACCCCACAGAGACCCCACAGAGCCCCCACGTGCAGCAGGACCCTGCCAGGGACTGTCACCGACCCCACAGACCCACAGAGACCCCACAGAGACCACAGAGACCCCACAGAGACCACAGAGACCCACAGAGACCCCACAGAGACCCCACAGACCTCACAGACCCCACAGAGACCCCACAGACCTCACAGACCCCACAGAGACCCCACAGACCCACCACAGAGACCACAGAGACCCCACAGAGACCCCACAGACCCCACAGAGCCCCCACAGACCCACAGAGACCCCACAGACCCCACAGAGACCCCACAGACCCCACAGAGACCCCACAGAGCCCCCACGTGCAGCAGGACCCTGCCAGGGACTGTCACCGACCCCACAGACCCCTGCCCCCTCCCCTCCCACCCCAAACATCCCCCAGAGCCGGCGGGTCCCGGCACCAAGCCCTCCCTCCCTCCCCAGGTGTCCCCCACTCTGTCCCCCCCAGGTGTCCCCCGTTGTCCCCCACTGTCCCCTGCTGTTTCCAGGTGTCCCCCGTTGTCCCCAGCTATCCCCAGCAGTCCCTCAGGTGTCCCCCCCCCATCCCCAAGTGTCCCCCCGAGGTGTCCCCATCGAGGTGTCCCCAGGTGTCCCCCCCAGGTGTCCCCAGGTGTCACCCAACTGGGTCAGGGGCTTGTCCTCTGCCATGCTGAGGGCGTCCAGGTGCGTCTGGGCCAGGCGCAGCCCCGGGAAGGTCAGGCAGGCTCCCAGGAAGGAGCACAGGGCCACCAGCCCCAGCTTGAAGGCCAGCCTGGCCAGCGGCAGCCTGGGGACACAGAGGGGACGGCGGCAGGGGTGTTGTCCCCCGGCCCAAACCTCCCCAAAATCTCCCCAAAAAGGGCCTTGGTCCCCCCATCACCGACTCACATCCACTCCCAGCCCCGCGGCTTCAGGATGGGCTCCAGGTTAGTGGAGACTCCGGCCAGCCCTGCGGGAGTGACCAGTGCGGGAGTGACCAAAGGGGGAGTGACCAGTGCGGGAGTGACCACTGGGAGTGAGGAGTGACCAGTGAGTAGGGAGAGAGCCCCACGAGTGGGGAGTGACCCCTAAGAGTAGGAAGGGACCAGTGAGTGGGGTTTGACCACTGGGAGTGAGGAGTGACCACCACGAGTGTGGAGTGACCAATGAGTGTGGAGTGACCAATGAGTGAGGAGTGACCCCCATGAGTGTGGAGTGACCACCACGAGTGTGGAGTGACCAATGAGTGTGGAGTGACCACGAGTGAGGAGTGACCACCACGAGTGTGGATGACCACCACAAGTGAGGAGTGACCACCACGAGTGTGGAGTGACCAATGAGTGAGGAGTGACCACCATGAGTGAGGAGTGACCACCACGAGTGAGGAGTGACCAATGAGTGTGGAGTGACCACCATGAGTGTGGAGTGACCCCCATGAGTGTGGAGTGACCACCACGAGTGAGGAGTGACCAATGAGTGAGGAGTGACCCCCATGAGTGAGGAGTGACCAATGAGTGTGGAGTGACCACCACAAGTGAGGAGTGACCACCACGAGTGAGGAGTGACCACCACGAGTGAGGAGTGACCAATGAGTGAGGAGTGACCACCACAAGTGAGGAGTGACCAGTGAGTGAGGAGTGACCACTGTGAGCAGGGAGTGACCCCTGGCAGTGGTGTGACCCCCCTGACTGGGGTCCCCAGCACCCCCTCCCCGCTCCCTGTCCCCGTCCCCATCACCCACCGGCCTCGAGGCCGAACTCCAGGTAGTCCTCACGGACCACCAGGGCCACCATGGCGAGGAGGAGGAAGAAGAAGGCGGAGGTGAGGCACACGGAGCGCTCCCCGCCCTCCTCCGAGCGGAAATAGTGACGCATCACCATGAAGAAAACCTTGCTGGGGGTATGGGGACGGCTGTCAAGGAAACTGGGGACACCGGGGGACCCCCCAACCCCGCCGAGACCCCTCTGCTCGCCCCCTAGACATCTCCACCATGAAGCCACCACCACCTCCTCTGCGGGGCACCCGCAGAATTGGTCACGAATAACCCCTAAAATTCAGATTTACGCCTCAGCTGGGAGGAAAAACAGCGGCGGGGGGGCTCCCCCTTCTGCCTGGCACCCCAAAAAACTGAGGATACACGGAGAAGACGACGGTGAGCAGGCACCAGAGGACGCCGAGGTTGGTCTCCCTGGAGGGGCTGACCAGGCAGAAGTAGCCCTCGCTGAAGACGTACACGGCGCCGGCGTAGACGGCGAAATCCACGAACCACTGGTACTCCAGGAAATAGCGCAGCACTGCGGGGGCGTGGGGACACGTCACCGCGCCGGGGACACCCCCGCAGCGTCCCCGGGGCGTCCCCCGGCGGGCACAGGGCGTTACCCAGAGCGTCCACGGCCGTGATGGGGCTGGTGTCCAGCTGCAGGTCGATGTCGCGGGGCACGGACAGGGGTTTGTCCTCTGCCGCCCCGTTCGCCCTCCTGCAGGGAAAACCCGGGGCTGGCTCGTCCCTTGGGTCACCCCCCCCCCCAGCAAGGGTTAACCCTCCACCAGCTCCTGTAACACTACTTAGTACTTCTGTAAATTAAATTTTAACCAGCTTGCTGTCAATTTTGGAATCTGCGGGGCAGGTAACCCCGCTGTGTTCGGAGGCCGAACAGCGGCACGCAGGACGAATTTAGCATCTCCTGAGACACTGGGACCAGAGACTAACGCTAGCAGCAAAGGTCCAGAGAGAAACAGACCACCAGACGTGTGCTGGGCACGGCCCAGGCTGTCACCCGTGGACGAGGATTGTCTGTACAGAGGAAATTCATGTGTCACACCGAAGATCCATTCCTGCTACGGACTGGCATCGCAGATGTGTTTATTGGTGGCAAAGATGAAATTGCTTTGGTATTTGTCTTACAGAAAACATCACCCGTGGTTGGCACATCTCCGGAGCTTCTTTTACTTAATAGGAAAAGAACTGTCAATTAACCCCGGGAAAGCCAGGACAGTGCCACGAGACTGCAAGTGTCCTGTGCCATTATCATCACACGCCGGTGGGTTACACAAAAGCAGTGTCCTGCGCTGGGATCACTGTACCCAAGGGGTAAGAGCGGAGACTGGCCCAACAGAAATGGAATCAGCCACGGGGTTCCGGGGCGTGGACTCTGCTACCGAGCCTGCTATCTCGGCCCTTGGCTGCAGCCCACGGGGCCTTGAGAGAGGCAGAGAGTCAAGGCTCCTGAGGGAGCTGCTCCTAACGTGCACCAGGATACCCTTGGCACCCAGCAACCCCTGCAGGAGATGCTACCGGCTCACACGGGACGGCAGCCCCAAACATTCCCCGTTCCCCGGGCTGATGCTGACCTGTCCCTCCTGCTCCTGGGGCGCTGCTTCCCAGCCAGGGCGCAGAGCTCCTCATCCGAGGGGTGCTTGTACCTGTACAGGCTGCGGGGACAGGGGGGGGACAGGTGTGGGACAGGGTGGGGACAGGTGCTTGTACCTGTACAGGCTGCGGGGACAGGGGGGGGACAGGCGTGGGGACAGGGGGGTGACAGGCAGGGGGACAGGGGGGTGACAGGCGTGGGACAGGGGGTGACAGATGCTTGTACCTGTACAGGCTGCGGGGACAGGGGGGTGACAGGTGTGGGGACAGGGGGGTGACAGGCGTGGGACAGGGGGTGACAGATGCTTGTACCTGTACAGGCTGCGGGGACAGGGGGGGGACAGGCGTGGGGACAGGGGGGTGACAGGTGTGGGATAGGGGAGTGACAGGCATGGGACAGGGGGTGACAGGCAGGGGGACAGGGGGGTGACAGGCATGGGACGGGGGTGACAGGCAGGGGGACAGGGGGGTGACAGATGCTTGTACCTGTACAGGCAGGGGGACGGGGGGGTGACAGGCAGGGGGACAGGGGGGTGACAGGCGTGGGGACAGGGGGTGACAGGCATGGGACGGGGGTGACAGGCAGGGGGACAGGGGGGTGACAGGCGTGGGGACAGGGGGTGACAGGCAGGGGGACAGGGGGGTGACAGGCGTGGGGACAGGGGGTGACAGGCAGGGGGACAGGGGGGTGACAGGCGTGGGATAGGGGGGTGACAGATGCTTGTACCTGTACAGGCTGCGGGGACAGGGGTGTGACAGGCATGGGACGGGGGTGACAGGCAGGGGGACAGGGGGTGACAGGCAGGGGGACAGGGGGGTGACAGATGCTTGTACCTGTACAGGCAGGGGGACGGGGGGGGGACAGGCAGGGGGACAGGGGGGTGACAGGCAGGGGGACAGGGGGGTGACAGATGCTTGTACCTGTACAGGCAGGGGGACAGGGGGGGTGACAGGTGGGGTGACAGGCGCTGGGTGTCCCCAGGACCCGCAGGGGACAGGGGCAGAGCCGTACCTGCCGTTGCAGAGCAGCCAGCGGGCGAAGGAGCAGTGCGGGGCCATCTTCTGCATCAGGCTGGCGGCCAGCAGGGTGACCACCACCTGCACCCCCATCACCGCCTGCCGGGGACACCCGGGGGTCACCGCGGCTGGGGGGACGGGGGCACCCCCTGCAGAGCCGGGCGTGGAGGCTGACCCGGCTCTGTCCCTGCTGGGGACACCCAGGGGTGACACTCGCTGATGTGAAGCCCCCGGGCAGGGACCCTCCGGCACGGACTGTCCCCAGGGTGGCACTGCAGGGACCCCCCGGCCGGGCTGGGATCCCCCGGGACCCCCGGGCTGGGACCCCCTGGCCACGGTCACCCTGGGATCCCCCGGCCGTGCCGAACCCTGGGACCCCCTGGGCAGCCTGGCCATGCACCCCCCGCTCACAACCCCCGGTCCATCCCGGTCCAGACCCGGTCCTTCCCGGTCCAGACCCGGTGCTTCCCGGTCCAGCCCCGCTCCGGCCCCGCTCAGAACCCCCGGTCCATCCCGGTCCAGACCCGGTCCTTCCCGGTCCAGACCCGGTCCTTCCCGGTCCAGCCCCGCTCCGGCCCCGCTCAGAACCCCCGGTCCATCCCGGTCCAGCCCCAGTCCATCCCGCTCCAGCCCCGCTCCAGCCCCGCTCAGAACCCCCGGTCCATCCCGGTCCGGTCCCGCTCAGATCCCCGCTCCATCCCGCTCCATCCCGGTCCTGCCCCGCTCAGAAGTCCCCGGTCCGGTCCCGGTCCTGCCCCGGTCCGGCGCCGCTCAGAACCCCCGGTCCATTCCGCTCCATCCCGGTCCAGCCCCAGTCCATCCCGGTCCTGCCCCGGTCCGGTCCCAGTCCTGCCCCGGTCCGGTCCCGCTCAGATCCCCGGTCCATCCCGCTCCATCCCGGTCCAGCCCCGGTCCATCCCGGTCCAGCCCCGGTCCGGTCCCACTCAGATCCCCGGTCCATCCCGCTCCATCCCGGTCCAGCCCCAGTCCATCCCGGTCCAGCCCCGGTCCATCCCGGTCCTGCCCCGGTCCGGTCCCAGTCCTTCCCCGGTCCGGTCCCGCTCAGATCCCCGGTCCATCCCGCTCCATCCCGGTCCAGCCCCGGTCCGGCCCCGCTCAGAAGCCCCCGGTCCGTCCCGGTCCCCCGGACCCCGCTCGCTCCCGGCCCGCTCCGTGCCCACCATGCCGGGGTCAGCGCAAAGGCGCCCGCAGGAAACCCGCCCGCAGCCACGCCCCCGCGGGCACGCCCCTTCCATCCACCAATCCGAGCCCGTATTCCTTTTGACTGGCAGATTATTGACCAATGACAGGGCGGCGTTGGGAGGGGGCGGGCTGTGCGCGGCGCGCGGTTCCGCGGGCGCGGCCTCGCGGGAGCGGCGGGGCCGCGGGTTCGAGTCCCGGCTGCGCCGGCCGCATCGCCGCGCGGGGCATCGATCGGTGATATCGGTAATTAATCACATCCGCGTGTCTGCCCCCAGCCCCGCCCTGGGCTAACCCTGGGCAAACGCCAGGGACCCACCGAAGCTGGCCCACACAAACCAGACTCGACTCTACTTAAATTAATTTAATTTATTACCAACCAAAGCAGCATAATGAAGAAAAAAACCAAATCTCAGTTCCACCACCCACATCCCAGTGCCAAGACCCACATCCCAGTGCCAGGACCACAATCCCAGTGCCAGAACCCCAATCCCAGCTCCATCACCCACATCCCAGTGCCAGGACCCCAATCCCAGTTGCATCACCCACATCCCAGTGCCAGGACCCTGATCCCAGTGCCAGGCCCCACATCCCAGTGCCAGGACCCCAATCCCAGCTCCATCACCCCCATCCCAGTGCCAGGACCCCAATCCCAATGCCAGGACCCCAATCCCAGTGCTAGGCCACAAATCCCAGTGCCAGGACCCCAGTCCCAGTGCCAAGACCCCAATCCCAGCTCCATCACCCACATCCCAGTGCCAGGCCCCAAATCCCAGTGCCAGGACCCCAATCCCACTGCCGGGACCCCAATCCCAGCTCCATCACCCACATCCCAGTGCCAGGACCCCGATCCCAGTGCCAGGCCCCAAATCTCAGTGCCAGGACCCCAATCCCAGCTCCATCACCCCCATCCCAGTGCCAGGACCCCAATCCCAGTGCCAGGACCCCAATCCCAGCTCCATCACCCCCATCCCAGTGCCAGGACCTCCAAGCCGGTGGGGTGCGCGACAATCCCGGCCCATCCCGGGTCCCCCCAGGGCCCGGCGGGTGCCCCTGGTCCAGGCGGCCCCGCCGTTCCCGGGGGTTGCCATGGATATCGATCTCCCTGGCGACGGGATGCGCTTCCCACTAGATGTCGCTTCCGCCCGTGCCCGGAGCATCCCCCGAGGGTCGGGGTACCCGCCTTTGGGGGGTGACACCCCAAAACCACCCCTCCCCTGGGCAGCCCCCGCTGTGCCCCCCACGCCATCCCCTCCACCGATGGCATGCGGTGCCAAAAATCCCCCAAATTCCCCCAAAATGACCCAGTCCCAGGGACGCCGCCTGCTCCATCACCTTCGCTGCCTCCATGCCCCGAGCCCCCCGAAACCCCCCAAAAATCCCCCAAACCCCCCAGTTTCTACACTGGCGCTGCCCGAGGCGGCACCTCGGCCCCTCCGGGAGCCCCAGGAGCCTCGGAGCCCCCAGGGCGCTGCTTTCAGCTCGGCCGGGCCACAAAACCCCGAGGGGAAGGTGGAAGATGGATGCTCGGAGCACCCCCGGCCCCGCCGGCCGCCCCCGGGGACACAAAGGCGGCTTTGAGGGCTGATTTTCCACCGCTCCCGATTAGCATCAGCAAAGGGAGCGCCCGCCGCGGGACACCGCCGATTCACGGCTCCCCGAACGTCCCCAAAAAACGTCCCCAAAACGCTCCCGGAGGCGACATCTCCACTTCATCCGGGGTGACCTCGCCGAGCCGCGCTCCATCGCCCAGCCCATCCCGGGGACACCGCGCTGGCATCACGGGGAGGGGGACACGTCCCACCTCCGTCCCTTTCGCTGGCCGTTTGTCCCCCCCTCCCTAAAAGGAAGAAAAAAAAAGAAAAAAAAATTAAAATAAAAGTTTCCCGTGGCGCACAAAGGCGGCGGCCGGGCATTGTCCCGGGGCTGCATCGCATTACCCGGGGCCGGCGGAGAAATCACTCGTATTTCACGCTCCATTGAGCAGCTGCCTGTATATATTTTCTGTGTTGCACTTTTAGCATGACAAAAGGAGAGGGCCTGTGAACTCCTTGCTCTTCAGACCTCTCCGACTTGTCCCCCCGAGCGGAGCCCCCCTCGGTTAGCATAACAAACTGCCACGCTTCCCCTCCGACGTGCTCGCCTTTGCCTCCTTTTATCGATTTTATTGATTTTATTTTTTTTAATTTTTTTTTAAATTTTTTTTTCCCACCTCTAATTTAATGTATAGCTCAGTGTTTGGAGGTGGGAGGGATTGGGGATTTTAGGGGTGTCCCTGCTGAGGTTTGTCACGGCTCTTTGTCACCCAGAAAGGTCTGGTGGCATTTTGGAGCTGTCCCCTGTGGAGGGGACAGAGCTGGAGTCACCAAACTCTGCCGAGATCCGCCTGCTGGGGCTGTGGGTTTGCCTTTGGAAAAAAACTTGGGGAAATTTGGTTAAAAGATGGAAAAAATGGGAATTGTGGGGCCGGAATGAGGCTCAGCGGGGACCTGCTGGGGCTGGAGCAACCTGGCCCTGTCCCCGGCCTGTCCCCAACCCGTCCCCAGCCTGTCCCACCCGTCCCCAGCCTGTCCCACCCGTCCCCGGCCTGTCCCACCTGTCCCCATCAGGGTCACCCCAAAGGAAGAGGGATCAGAGCCACTTCCCAGGTCCAGGATGGGAATGAGGAGAGGAGGAAGGAGCCAGGCTCAGGTGGGACACCCCTGTCCCTGTCCCCACCCTTCAGCCCTAAAGGGACAGGAATTGTCCCCTCTGGGCCGTCGGGACCCCCCTCACCTCCCTCTGCGGGGCTGGGAGAGGAAAACCCCAATTTTGGGAAGGAAACACCCCCTGGACACGGAGTTTTGCAGGGAGTGGGGGATCCTGTGTGAAAAAGGGACAAAATCCCAGCCAAGCACGGGACTGGGACAGGCTGGGAGCTCCCAACCCTTTTAATGCCCTGGAATTTCTCCCTTCCTCCCCCCAGCGGCTCCAGGCTCGTGTCCTTGCAGTGTCCTGGGATGTCACCTGGCTGTCACCTGGCTGTCACCTGGACCCTCTGGCTTGGGAGGTGCCGGTTTGGGAGAGGACGGGTCAGTGCCTCACCCTGGGTGGGAATTCCGGGCTCCGGCCACGCTCCAGCCCAGCCTCGGCCGTGTCTGGCCCTTCTCGGCCACCTGGAGCCCACGGTGTCCACTCTGGTCACCTGTGACAGGGACAAGTCCCCAGGGACAGGCAGCAGTGACCGTGTCCCCGTCATCCCAAAACCCTTCCCAAACCACGCCCGCTGTCCCCAGCCCGCCGCGCACCTGGGGACATTCCAGCAAAGGGACAGGCGGGAATTTGGGGGCAGGGCGAGTTTAAGGGGCTGGTGACACCTTGGGACAGCGGGACAGGGACAGGTGACAATGGCACCTTGGGATAATGGGAAAGAGACAGGTGACAGTGGCACCTTGGGACAGCAGGACAGGGACAGGTGACAATGGCACCTTGGGATAATGGGAAAGGGACAGGTGACAATGGCACCTTGGGACAGCAGGACAGGGACAGGTGACAATGGCACCTTGGGATAATGGGAAAGGGACAGGTGACAATGGCACCTTGGGACAGCAGGACAGGGACAGGTGACAATGGCACCTTGGGACAGAGGGACAGGGACAGGTGACAATGGCACCTTGGGATAATGGGAAAGGGACAGGTGACAATGGCACCTTGGGATAATGGGACAGGGACAGGTGACAATGGCACCTTGGGACAGAGGGAAAGGGACAGGTGACAATGGCACCTTGGGACAGCGGGACAGGGACAGGTGACAATGGCACCTTGGGACAGCGGGACAGGGACAGGTGACAGTGGCACCTTGGGACAGCGGGACAGGGACAGGTGACAATGGCACCTTGGGATAATGGGAAAGGGACAGGTGACAATGGCACCTTGGGACAGCGGGAAAGGGACAGGTGACAATGGCACCTTGGGATAATGGGAAAGGGACAGGTGACAGTGGCACCTTGGGACAGCGGGACAGGGACAGGTGACAATGGCACCTTGGGACAGAGGGACAGGGACAGGTGACAATGGCACCTTGGGATAATGGGACAGGGACAGGTGACAATGGCACCTTGGGACAGAGGGAAAGGGACAGGTGACAATGGCACCTTGGGATAAAGGGAAAGGGACAGGTGACAATGGCACCTTGGGATAATGGGAAAGAGACAGGTGACAATGGCACCTTGGGACAGAGGGACAGGGACAGGTGACAGTGGCACCTTGGGACAGAGGGACAGGGACAGGTGACAATGGCACCTTGGGATAATGGGAAAGGGACAGGTGACAATGGCACCTTGGGATAATGGGACAGGGACAGGTGACAATGGCACCTTGGGACAGCGGGACAGGGACAGGTGACAATGGCACCTTGGGATAATGGGAAAGGGACAGGTGACAATGGCACCTTGGGATAATGGGACAGGGACAGGTGACAATGGCACCTTGGGATAATGGGAAAGAGACAGGTGACAATGGCACCTTGGGATAATGGGACAGGGACAGGTGACAATGGCACATTGGGATAATGGGAAAGGGACAGGTGACAGTGGCACCTTGGGACAGCGGGACAGGGACAGGTGACAATGGCACCTTGGGACAGCGGGACAGGGACAGGTGACAATGGCACTTCCCGCCCGCTGCCAGGAATTCCTCACCAGGCGCCGTCCTCGGGGCGGGGTCTCTTGGGGCCAGGGGGACAGCGGGGACAGGCGGTGGCAGCGCGTCACTCGTGTCCTGGTCACTGCTGGTGGCCCGAGGGGGCCCCGATGGCCTGGCCAGGGGCTGTGGTCAGCCAAGAGCCCGGACCGTGTCCTGGGGATGGACAGGGATGGACACGCCCGACGTCACTTGCAGTCCCCAGGAATGTCCCTGCTCCCAATTCCCAACTCCCAATCCCCAATTCCCAGTTCCCAATTCCCGATTCCCAATTCCCGATTCCCAATCCCCAATTCCCAGTTCTCAATCCCCAATCCCCAATTCCCAGTTCCCAATTCCCAGTTCTCAATCCCAATCCCCAATCCCCAATTCCCAGTTCCCAATCCCCAATTCCCAATCCCCAATTCCCACTTCCCAATTCCCAGTTCTCAATCCCCAATTCCCAATTCCCAGTTCCCAATCCCCAATTCCCAATCCCCAATTCCCAATTCCCAGTTCCCAGTTCCCACTTCCCAATTCCCAATTCCCACTTCCCAATTCTCAATCCCCAATCCCCAATTCCCAATCCCCAATTCCCACTTCCCAATTCCCAGTTCCCAATCCCCAATTCCCAATCCCCAATCCCCAATTCCCAGTCCCCCACGTTATCCCACGTTATTCCAGCCTCTCCCTCCCACAGCCCCTCATGGCCTGAGCCCAAATTCCCTCGTTAATTAACGGGCTGGGATAATTAATTGGGGCCCCGGTGCTGGTTTTGGGGTCCCTGCTGGTTCCCCTGGCCCTGATTCCCGGAATCTTCGGGATTCAGGCGCAGGGGAGGGTCCTGACCCCCTCCGGCCCCGAGGGTGCCCCCAGGGATGCCCAGGAATTCCCTGGATCCAGCCAGGACGCGACGCCCACGCGGGGATGGGGAGGATGGGAGAGCCGTCCCGCCACGGCTCCCACGTGGAATTTTACCCATTAAAAACGGGAGAAAGGAGAATTAAACCCAAGATTTGGGCACTTCTCAGAAAATCTGGGGGTTTCATC
Organism: Anomalospiza imberbis; assembly: GCF_031753505.1. Lineage (NCBI taxonomy): Eukaryota > Metazoa > Chordata > Aves > Passeriformes > Viduidae > Anomalospiza > Anomalospiza imberbis. Next base: position 5,146,869 of record NC_089707.1, read on the forward strand.
TTTATTCTTTGAAACGAAAAGGAAAAATCCTTTCCGCTGGGGTTTTCTGCGGGAATCCCGATTTGGGAGCGTTCCCAGGGCCCCGCGGCTCCTTCCCTGGGGTTTGTTAAACCCTGGAAAAGCGGGAAAATTCGGGAAATCGCCTCATTTCCATCAGGCCGGAGCCCTCGAAAGCGGCCGGGAGCCCTGGAAATCCCCAGCCGGGTTTTGTGGGTTTTTTTGGAATTTTCTGCTGGGATTTTGCCACGTTTGGGTGCTCCCAAGGGGGTGGGATTGAGGCGTCCCCCGGCCCCCTCAATCCCAGCTTTTCCACTGTGACCCCAGGATTTCCCTTGCCCTTCCCGGCACCGCCAATCCCAAAGAGCCTCGTCCAGGGATTGGGATCCACCCGGATCCCCCTGTCCGGAGGTTCTGCGGGATCAGGGGGGCAGAATTCCCAGGATTCCCAGAATCCCGGGATTCCCAGGATTCCAGAATCTCAGAATCCCAGGATTCCCAGGATTCACAGAATCCCAGGATTCCTAGGATTCCCAGGATTCTTGGGATTCCCAGAATTCCAGAATCCCAGAATCCCAGGATTCCCAGAATCCCAGGATTCCTGGGATTTCCAGGATTCCTGGGATTTCCAGGATTCCCAGAATTCCCAGGATTCCAGAATCCCAGAATCCCGGGATTCCCAGGATTTCCAGGATTCCCAGAATCCCAGGATTCCTAGGATTCCCAGAATTCCAGAATCCCAGGATTCCCAGGATTCCCAGAATCCCAGGATTCCCGGGATTTCCAGGATTCCCAGAATTCCCAGGATTCCAGAATCCCAGAATCCCAGGATTCCCAGAATCCCAGGATTCCTGGGATTTCCAGGATTCCTGGGATTTCCAGGATTCCTGGGATTTCCAGAATTCCCAGAATTCCCAGGATTCCAGAATCCCAGAATCCCGGGATTCCCAAGATTTTGGTGCTCACTCTGTCTCTGTGATCCCAAGGAAATCTCTGTCCCATCCCGATAGGAGCGGGCAGAGCTGGATCTGTTTAATTTGGATTTATTTAAATGGGATCTCTTTAATCTGGGAAGGGCTGGACCAGTTTAATTTGGATATCTTTAATTTATTTGGATCTGTTTGAATTGGATCTCTTTAATTTATTTGGACCTGTTTAAATTGGATCTCTTTAATTTTTTTGGATCTGTTTAAATTGGATCTCTTTAATTTGGATCTCTTTAATCTGGGAAAAGCTGGATCTGTTTCAGGGCAATTCTAACTAACAAACCAAGGAATTTAGGGCAGGAAAACCAGGATTCTGCATCTCTGGAAGTGCTCAATATCCCCCTCATGGAACAACCAACACCCGAGGGTTTTTTTGGTTTTTTTGTTTTTTTTTTTTTTTTTTTGTTTTTTTTTTTTTTTTTTTTTGGGTTTTTTTGGGGCGAAACCAACCCCCCCAAAAAAAAAAAAAAAAAAAAAAAACAAAATTTGCCAGGGCACAACCAGAGCCACTGGAACCTCCCCGCTCTCCGAGGCAGCCCCGGGGGGAAATCACGGATCCGAGCCCGGATTTGGGGGGAATTTGGGCTCCCGGGGGTCCCTCCCCCCTCGCCAGGCTGGGAACAGCTTGAGTGTCCAGGCGGGAATTCATTTGAATAAATTTCCGTAGGGATTAATTCCACCTCTTCCCAGCAGCGAGTGGGACTGGGGGAGATGGGAAAACGAGGAGGAGGAGGAGGAGGAGGAGGCTCCATGCCGCCCTTCATCCCTTCCTCCCCAGCTTTGGGAACGCCTGGAGCCCCTCCCGACCCTCCCCAACCTCTGCTCCCGAGGCTGGAACCCCAGAATTCCCCAAATTCCCAAACTTTCCAAGAATCGCCCTCCCTTCCCCCCCCCCCCCAAAAAAAAAAAAATTCCCGATAATTCGAGAAATTTGGGATGCGCAGAGGGAATTTCCATGATGGAAAACCCGCGGGTGCTCAGCCAAAAATCCCCGTTTTGGGCACAAAAAGAGGGATTTTGGGGAGGGTTCTCTGGGTCCCAAGAGGGGGGACACGGATGTCCCCAAATTCTGCTCATCCTCCCATCCCCATTCCCCCAAAACAGGAACACCCAGGGGTGGGAAAAAAAAAAAATCCCAAAATTTGGAAATCCCAGGAACTGCCAAAGCCACGAGGTTTTCCAGCTTTTCCAGCCCCTGGTGGAGCAGAAGAAAAATTATAATTTCCCCTATTAAAGAGCACAAGAGCATTGAAATGACAGATTTGGGGTTTTTTATTCCCCATTCTGCTCGGGATTTGGGATTCCAATAAAGAAATCCAGGATGGGGAACGCTCGGAAAGAAGCAGAGTAACAAATCTTTTAAATTTTTTTGGGGTCAAATTCGGGAGGTTTGGAGGCTCTTTCAGGGCTGTGAGGGTTCATTTCCACAGCAGAAAAAACACACAAAAAACCCAAAAAAATCAGGAAAAAAGGAATTTCCTGTATTTTCCCGGAGAGGTGGAGATGAAAAAAGGCAATTTGGGGTGAAAAATGGGATTTTTGGGGTGGATTCTGGAATTCCCCCTGGGGGATCTGAGCCTGCTCCCGCCACGGCTCCCACGTGGAATTTTACCCATTAAAAACGGGAAAAAGGAGAATTAAACCCAAGATTTGGGCACTTCTCAGAAAATCTGGGGGTTTCATTTTTATTCTTTGAAACGAAAGGAAAATCCTTTCCGTTGGGGTTTTCTGCGGGAATCCCGATTTGGGAGCGTTCGCTGGGGTTTGTTAAACCCCGGAAAAGCGGGAAAATTCGGGAAATGGCCTCATTTCCATCAGGCCGGAGCCCTCGAAAGCGGCCGGGAGCCCCTGGAAATCCCCAGCCGGGTTTTGTGGGTTTTTTTGGGATATCCCAAAATATTCCCCGCTTTCTGCAGGCTGCTCACCTGTCCCCAGGTACAGCCGGGCTGGGAGGCTCCAAAATTCCCAAAGTCAGCGGAGCTGGATTTTCCTGGAAGGTTCTCCCCGGACTTCATGGGAACCAGGATTTCAAGCAAGCCTGAAATTGAATTTTATTTGGCGTTAAATAAATTTTTTTTTAAATTTAAATGAATGTCCGAAAATGTAAATAAATAAATAAATAAAATAAATTTAATAAACAGATAAATAAATAAATAAATAAATAATAAAGAAATAAATAATAAAGAAATAAATAAAGTACACTGAATAAGTAAATAAAATATAATAATAATATATAAAATACAGTCGAATAAGCAAATAAACGATCATGAATAATAAATAAATAAATAAATATAAAATAAATAAAGCAAATAGGAATATAATTAAAATAAATCAATAACATAAATAAAATAGAAGGAATGCATTAAATAGAATAAAATAGGAGAAAATAGAATAAAATAAATTAAAAATATGCAAAAAATAAAATGAATTAAATAAAATAAAAATTAAAATAAAATTAAAAATAAAAATAAAATAAATAATGAAATGAAATGAAATGAAATGAAATGAAATTAAATTAAATTAAAATAAAATATAAAATCAAATATAAAATAAAATATAAATAAATAAAGTATGAGATAAAATAAAAAATAAATAAGATATAAAAGAAAGGAAAAGAAAATATAAAATTTAATAAATAATAAAATACAAAAAATAAAAAATAAAATAAATTAAAAATAAATGAGATATAAAATAAATAAAATAAAATAAAATAAAGTAAAATAAAATAAATTTTAAAAGGCATTTTGGGCCCAACCGCCGTGCCTCAGTTTCCCCGCCATCACCCCCTTCACCCAACCCCATCTCCCTCCAACTTTCCACCAGAAAATTTTGGAATTCATGAAATTCTCCCCAGTTTTTTCCCCAGTGGGAGGGGAAATAAAGGGATTTTAATGAAGCAAAAAGGGGGAAGCCCAGGCAGGACCCCCCGGTGCCCTTGACCCGCGCAGCTGGCCCGGGGCTCAATGGGGGCTTTGTCCCCTCCCGGGAATATTTATGGGGCCCGCGCTGGCCCGGCCCCGACACCCGCGGGATTTATGGCATTTCCAGCTGCTCCTCGCCGCTGCCACGGCTTTTCCCCCACCCCGGGGCTTTTTCCCATCCTGGTTTTGGTGTTTTTTTTTTTTTTTTCCCATTTCTTCCCAAAAAAAAAGCGATTTAAAAGCGAACAGGTGGGAAGGTTTTCCCTATTTTCCTTTTTTCCCCCCTTATTTTCCCCCAAAAAAACCAATTTTAAAAGCAAACAGGTGGGAAGGTTTTCCCTATTTTCCTTTTTTTCCCCTTATTTTCCCCCAAAAAACCAATTTTAAAGCACACAGGTGGGAGGGTTTTCCCTATTTTCCTTTTTTTCCCCTTATTTCCCCCAAAAAAAGCGATTTAAAAGCAAACAGGTGGGAAGGTTTTCCCTATTTTCCTTTTTTTCCCCTTATTTTCCCCCAAAAAACCAATTTTAAAGCACACAGGTGGGAGGGTTTTCCCTATTTTCCTTTTCCCCCTCTTATTTTCCCCCAAAAAAAGCGATTTAAAAGCAAACAGGTGGGAAGGCTTTCCCTATTTTCCTTTTTTTCCCCTTATTTTCCCCCAAAAAACCAATTTTAAAGCACACAGGTGGGAGGGTTTTCCCTATTTTCCTTTTTTTTTCCCTTATTTCCCCCAAAAAACCAATTTAAAAGCAAACAGGTGGGAAGGTTTTCCCTATTTTCCTTTTTTTCCCCTTATTTTCCCCCAAAAAACCAATTTAAAAGCAAACAGGTGGGAGGGTTTCCCCTATTTTCCTTTTCCCCTTATTTTCCCCCAAAAAAACAATTTTAAAGCACACAGGTGGGAGGGTTTTCCCTATTTTCCTTTTTTTCTCCTTATTTTCCCCCAAAAAAACAATTTAAATGTTATCAGGTGGGAGGGTTTTCCCTATTTTCCTTTTTTTCCTCTTTTATTTTCCCAAAAAAAACCCCAATTTTAAAGCAAACAGGTGGGAGGATTTCTCCTCTTTTCCCTTCCCCCCCCCCCCCCCCCCTTTTTTTCCCTCATTTATTTTCCCCAAAAAATCCGGATTTTGAAGCACACAGGTGGGGGATTTATCCCTCTTTCCCTTTGTTTTTTTGCCCCCAAAAATCCAATTTAAATGCAAACACGTGGCTGAGTTTTCCCGCTCTTCCCAAGTTTTCCAAATCCAAAGGAGGAAAAACGGGAAAAGGCAGCGCTGATTTCTTTAATTCTGTTTCTCGCTGGTCAACTCCTTAAAAAACACCCCAAAAATCTGAATTTTCAGCAGGGAATATTTTCAAATCCTTCTTCCAGAGGTGGGCGCAGCCCAAACACCCCCAAAAATTGGGAATTTGGGGTCTCATGGAAGCGCCTGGGCACTCCCTGCTCCAAAGGAGCTGATTTGGGATTATTTGGGAAGGGAAAAACCTCAATATTTGGGGAAAAAAAAAAAAAAAAAAAAAGAGAAGGATCCCGATTCGCTGGGATTTGGAAAATCCTAAAAGAAAAAAAGTAAATTTTCCTTAAATAAAGGCAAGAAGGGCTGGAGGGGGAATCCAGGCTTCAGCCGGGTTATTCCAAACTCTCCCCCTAAAAAATAAAATAAAAAAAAATAAAAATCTCTGCGGGTGGGAAATGGGGCTTTGGGATTTCCAGGGGAAATTCCCGCATGGAAAAATTCGGGAATTCTCGGGTGGGATCGCATCCTCGCCCATCCCCCGGGGGAAATCCAGCCCGGAAAGGACCCAAAGGCTCCAGAGCCTCCCCGGGGGCGTTTCCTGCCCCATCCTGCAGGAATTTGGGATTTTGGGGCGGTTCCTCTGCATCCCAGGAGGTGCCCCAGCCACCCAAAGTGGTTTTTACCCCAGTTTTCCCGTCCTTCCCCGGATTTTTGTGCTGGTTTGGGACTGGGACTGGGACTGGGACTGGGATTGGGATTGGGACTGGGACTGGGATTGGGACTGAATTCTGGGACTGGGACTGGGACTGGGATTGGGACCGGGACCGGGACTGGGACTGGGATTGGGACTGGGATTGGGACTGGGATTGGGACTGGGACTGGGACTGGGACTGGATTCTGGGACCGGGACTGGGACTGGGACTGAGACTGGATTCTGGGACTGGGACTGGGAGTGGGACTGGGACTGGGACCGGGACCGGGACCGGGACTGGGATTGGGACTGGGACTGGGATTGGGACTGGATTCTGGGACTGGGACTGGGACCGGGACTGGGATTGGGACTGGATTCTGGGACTGGGACTGGGACTGGATTCTGGGACTGGGACTAGGATTAGGACTGGGACTGGGACTGGATTCTGGGATGTCCCCAAACCTCCCTTCCTGGAAAATCCTCTTTTTGGGCTGTCCCAGAGCTGTGGGATCCCGGGATTTTCCTCTGGGCTGGGTGGGAATTCTGTCTCCTGACCCCAAACGGGAGCAGGAGGAGGAGGAGGAGGAGGAGGAGGAAGGATGGGAGCAGAGCCGCGATTCCCCCCGGGAGCAGCTCCAGGCTCGGTCCCCAGCGGAGCGGGAGCTTCCCCGGGCCCTCCCGCGGGCCCGGAGCCACTTCCCAGCTTTTCCCAAGGGAAAATCCCGGATTTTCCTCCTCTTCCTCGGCGGGAAACGCCTGCGGCATCCAGGCGGGGCACGCTCCGGGAACCTCCCGCAGCTCCGCCGGCTCCTTCCCGGCTTCACCCCTGTCCTTTTCCCCGTCCCTTCCCGGTCCCTTTCCTTCTCCCTTCCTGCTCCCTTTCCCAACCCCATTCCCAGGCCAATCCCAATCCCATCCCAGTCCCATCCCAATCCCATCCCCACACTCCCGTTCCCGTTCCCATTCCTGATCCCATCCTCGTTCCCATCCCATTCCCATTCCTGCTCTCATTCCCGTTCCCATTCCCGGGGCTCCTCCAGGAAAGCCCTGCCTGGCACGGCCCCTCAGCGGTGCCAGCCACACCCAGATCCCAAATGTCACCGGTGCCACCTCCCAAATGTCACCGGTGCCACCTCCTGCCACCCCCGAGTGTCACCGGTGCCACCTCCCGCCCTTCCTGGGCGGACAACGCCCCCCAGGAAACACCAGGGCAGGATGAGAGGGGCTGGGAGGCCAAAAAATCGGGATTTGGGGGATTTTGGCTCCTTTTCGAGGCTCTGCGTGCCGCCCACGCAGGGCAGGCACGCGGGGCGGCGGCAGGGCGGGGCACGGAACGTTCTGGAAACATCCCGGCCAAAGCCAGGCGGGAAACGCGGTTTAACCGCGAGGCGACGGCGCCGGGCTCCGCCTCAAACCAGCTGGGGGAAAAACCCTAAAAAACCCACGGGGACCAGGCAGGGACCTCCCCAAGCTCCCCAAAAACCCCCTCGGGAACCTCGGGGGAGCTCAGCCGGGCCCAGCCTCGTCTCCAGCTCGCTGAGCTCGGCTTAATTGTGGGGGAAAGCGGCGCGCACACGCTGAGCGCCGCAATTACCGGCCGCGGCTGCCGGGCTCGCCCTGCCCCCAGCACCTCTTGATTATGATTATGGTGGCTAATTTCGTCTGCACATCCCGGGCATCTGGGCCCCCACCTGCTCTGAATATGCAAACGCCGCTGATTTGCTCCTCGGGGCCGGGGGGCAGGCGGGGAGGGGGGAAAGGAACAAAGAAACCCCACAAAGGAACGGAGTTGGGCCTTAAAGGGAATTTCTTTGGTTTGCCAAAACGGGGGGATTCGGCCTTAAAGGGAATTTCCTGGGTCTGCCAGAACTGGGGGACATTCCTCCTTCAAGGGAATTTCCTGGGTCTGCCAGAACTGGGGGACATTCCTCCTTCAAGGGAATTTCCTGGGTCTGCCAGAATTGGGGGACATTCCTCCTTAATGGGAATTTCCTGGGTCTGCCAGAACTGGGGGACATTCCTCCTTCAAGAGAATTTCCTGGGTCTGCCAGAATTGGGGGACATTCCTCCTTAATGGGAATTTCCTGGGTCTGCTAAAATTGGGGGACATTCCTCCTTAATGGGAATTTCCTGGGTCTGCTAAAATTGGGGGACATTCCTCCTTAATGGGAATTTCCTGGGTCTGCTAAAATTGGGGGACATTCCTCCTTCATGGGAATTTCCTGGTTTGCTAAAATGGGGGGATTCAGCCTTAAGGAGAATTTCCTGGGTTGGTCAAAATGGGGGAAATTCATCCTTAAAGAAAATTTCCTGGGTCCGCCAGAACTGGGGGGAATTCGTCCTTCAAGGGAATTTCCTGGGTTTGCTAAAATGGGGGAATTTGGCCTTAAAGGGAATTTCCTTGGTTTACCAAAATGGGGGGATTCGGCCTCAAAAAGCAATTCCTGGGTTTGTCAAAATGGGGGGATTTGGCCTTAAAGGGAATTTCCTGGGTCTGCCAGAATTGGGGGAAATTCGTCCTTAAATGGGGTTTTCCTGGGATTGCTAAAATGGGGGGATTTGGCCTTAAAGGGAATTTCCTAGGTTTACCAAAATGGGGGGATTTGGCCTCAGAGAGAATTTCCTGGGTCTGCCAGAACTGGGGGAAATTCGTCCTTAAAGAGAATTTCCTGGGTTTGCCAAAATGGGGGAATTTGGCCATAAAGAGAATTTTCCTTGGTGTGCCAAAATGGGAGGAATTCGGCCTTACAGGCGAAAATCCCTGGTTTTCCAAAATGAGATTTGGCCTTAAAAAGCAATTCCTGGGTTTGTCAGAATGGGGAGATTTCGGCCTTACAGCTGAATTTCTTTGTTTTTTCTGAAATGAGATTTCGGCCTTAGAGGTGAATTTCCTCGTTTTCCCAAATGTGGAGATTTTCCCTTACAGCCAAATTTCCCCATTTTTTTTCCTTTTCCTCCTTTTTTTCCCATCTCTCCCCCAGTCCTGAGCGCTTCCTTTATGTTTATTTTATTTTATTTTATTTTATTTTATTTTATTTTATATTAAATTTTTTTAAATCCATAAGAATTACTAGGAGGTGGCACCACGAGGAATGGAAATCCTTGGGATGACCCCGGGAGCAGCTCGGGTCTCCCTCCATCCTTCCTTCCTTTCCCTTTTTCCTTTTCAGTTAATTAAAAAATCAAATTTAAAAAATATTCTATTTTTTTCTTTTTTTTCTTTTTTTTTTTTTTGTTTTTTTTTTTGTTTTTTTCCCAGCAATGGAAGAAAATTGTGAATGGCTGGATTAGAACCGAGAGGAGACAAAAGGAAAAAAAAAAAAAAAATCATCCTCGCTTGTTTTCCTTTGCCGTGGGGAATCCACGTGGGGAAGGCGGGGAAAAAAAAAAAAGGAAAAAAAAAAAAAAAAGAAATTTATAAAAATTGGGAAGAGGAGAGATAAATGCTGCCTGGAAAAGCTCCGAGGGAGATTTACAGCCCTGCCCTTCCCTCCTGCCCACCTGGATTGAAAACAGAGAGGCCAAATCAGCAATTTTCCCCCTTTTTCTCCGTTTTTTTTTGGGATTTCTGCTCCGTTTTTCCCTCCCTCTCGGGTTTATTTTCTCTCCTGCCCCGCGGATCCTCCTCCTCTCTCTCCCCCTTTCTGTTTTTATTCCCGCTCCCCGCTGGATTTTTCCTCTTTGGGAATTCAGGGGCCATTTCCTGATCTTTTTTTCTGGAAATTGCAGTATCCTGGAAACCCAAAAATTCACTCCAAAACGCCCCAAAACCCCAAAATTCATCCTAAAAACCCCCAGAATTCATCCCAAAACCCCAAAGTTCATCCCCAAACCCCAGAATTCATCTCAAAAACCCAAAATTCATCCCAAAACCCCAAAATTCATCCCAAACTCAGCCAAATTCATCCCAAACCCACTCCAAATTCATCCTAAAAATCCAAAATTCGTCCTAAATACATTCAACATTCCTCCCAAAAATCCAAAATTCATCCCAAAACCACCCCAAATTCATCCCAAAAATCCAAAATTCGTCCCAAAACCACCGCAAATTCATCCCCAAACCCCCTGGCTGCCGCACGCTCTGCCCACGGAGGAGCCAGGGTTAAAAAAAATCCCATTTTTCCTCGAATTCCACCCAAACTGCAGGCAAAGGGAAGCTCCGAGTCAGGAATCCGGGATGAAACCCCGGGAGCCTCTTCCCAGGGCCAGAAAAATTCGATATAAATAGATAAAAATTGATATAAATATATCTAATAAATTCGATTTATTAGAATTAAATCCACGCCCCCACCACCATGAATATCTGTATAACAACCCCCCCCCATAAATGTATATATTTTATTTATTTATATTTTTATATATTTATATCTTTATACACATTTATTTAATTTTATATTTCTATATTTTGTGATGTTCTATATTTATATATTTCTATATTTTAATATACACATTTGTGATTTACATATATTAATATATTTCTATATTCTATAAATATTAATATATATTTATATCTTATATAAATATATTTAATATTCATTTATTTATAATTATAATTCCAGCCTCTTTCTTGTTTCAGGTGGATTTTCAAGTTTCCCTGGAATTTAATCCCCTTAAAATATTCCCAATATTCCCTTAAAACACTCCCGATTTTAAACAAAGCAATCCCAGCAACTCTCCCGGAAAACACCGGGGGCTTTTCTGAAATTTTCCCAAATTTCCTTTTTTTTTGCTTCATGATTGGATTGGGGGAAAACAGGGAAATAAAAATACAAATATAGATGGATATCAAATATCCCAGAGAGATTTATTTTCCTTTTATTTCCCTTTTTCCAGGCGTTTTCCGTGTTCTAAACCTCCCCTGGCTCCGGTGGATAAACCCCACCTTGGGGGTGGACACTGGGAAAATTTGGGAATGGGAAAAACTTGAATTCCCAGTTGAAAAAAAAAAAAAAATCCTGTTTTTTTTTATTTTTTGAGGTGTTGGAATCCCCTTCAATCCTCAATTCTTGCCTTTCCCATTCCCAAAAAAAGCTTCACCCAGCCCTGTCCATCCAAGGCTGTGGAAAAAAGGGAATTTTGGGAATTTGAGGATCAGAGAGGCTCAAAACACGACTTTTTTGGGGTTTTTTTTTGGGGGGGAGGGTTTTTTTTGGGGTACAACCATTGGCCAAGGATGGATCCAGCGGGAAAAGGGCTGGGATGGAGCTGGGAATTTATTTAGGATTTAGGAAAAGCTCCTTGGGGCAAAGAACCGAGAGGGAAGGGCGGGAAAATGGTGAAAAATTAGGGGAAAATTGGGGGGAAAGGGGGGGAAAAAAAGGAAAAAAATGGGGGGAAATTGGGAAAAAAGGGGGGAAATAGAGAAAAAATTAGGAAAAAAATGAGGAAAATTGAGGAAGTAAGGGGAGAAATTAGGAAAAAGGGAGAAAAGGGGGGAAATTGGGGAAAGTTGGGGGAAAATGGAGAAAATTGGGTGAAAAGGGGGGAAATTTGGGAAAATTGGGGGAAAGGGGGAAAAATTGGTGAAAATGGGGAAATTTGAGGGGAAATTGGAAAAAGGGGGAGAACATTGAGGAAAAGTTGGGTGAAAGGGGGAAAATTGGGGGGAAATTGGGGTGGAAGGTGGAAAATTGAGGGAAATGGGAAAAAAGGGGGGAAATTTGGGGAAAATTGGGGGAAAATGGGGAAAAGGGGGGGAAATTTGGGGAAAATTGGGGGAAATGGGGAAAAGGGGGGGAAATTTGGGGGAAATTGGGGGAAATGGGAAAAAAGGGGGGAAATTTGGGGAAAATTGGGGGAAAATGGGGAAAAGGGGGGGAAATTTGGGGAAAATTGGGGGAAATGGGAAAAAAGGGGAGAAATTTGGGGAAAATTGGGGGGAAATGGGAAAAAGGGGGGAAATCAGGGGGAAATGGGGGGAAAATTGGGGAAAATGGGAAAAAGGGGGCAAAAATTGGGAAAATTGGGGAAAATTGGGGGGAAAATTTGGGGGGAAATGGGGGGGAAAAGCGGAGGGAGAGAGAGGGGGTGAGAAGAAAGGCCGGGAGAAAAAAGGGAACCTCGTGATGAGCACCCGGCTGGGCAGGGGAGGGAAAGGGGGGGTTGATGGCTTAATTACCATATTCAAATCTAATTAATTCCCCTTTGCATAAAGAGGCCACGGCCGGGCGTGGGACCAGCCTTGCAGATGGCGTCTCAGGCTCAGAACCATTTCGGGGCCGCCGGCCATCTTAGAGGCACGGGAGGAGGAGGAGGAGGAGGAGGAAAAGCGGGAGGAGGAGGAGGATGAGGAGGAGGAAAAGGAGAAGGAGGATGAGGAGGAGGAAAAGGAGGAAGAGGAGGAAAAGCAGGAAAAGCAGGAGGAGGATGAGGAGGATGACGAGGGTGAGGAGGATGAGGAGGGTGAGGAGAGTGAGGAGGATGAGGAGGGTGAGGAGAGTGAGGAGGATGAGGAGAGTGAGGAGGATGAGGAGGGTGAGGAGGAGGAAAAGGAGAAGGAGGATGAGGAGGAGGAAAAGGAGGAAGAGGAGGAAAAGCAGGAGGAAGATGAGGAGGATGAGGAGAGTGAGGAGGAAGAGGAGGATGAGGAGGGTGAGGAGAGTGAGGAGGATGAGGAGAGTGAGGAGGATGAGGAGGATGAGGAGAGTGAGGAGGGTGAGGAGGGTGAGGAGGATGAGGAGGGTGAGGAGGATGAGGAGGGTGAGGAGGGTGACAAGGGTGAGGAGGATGAGGAGGGTGAGGAGGATGAGGAGGAGGCAGGGGAGGAAAAGGAGGAGGAAGAGCAAGAGGAGGATGATGAGGAGGAGGAGAAGGAAAAGGAGGAGAAAAAGGAGGAGGAGGATGAGGAAGAGGATGAGGAAAAATGGGAGGAGGAGAAGGAGGAGGAAAAATGGGGTGAGGAGGGTGAGGAGGATGAGGAGGACAATGAGGAAGAGGAGGAGGAGGAGGAAAAGCGGAAGAGAGACAAAGCTGAGGAGGATGATGAGGATGAGGATGAGGATGAGGATGAGGATGAGGATGAGGATGGCGGCCCTGCCCACGGCATCGAGCGGCTGCTGAGGGCACCCAGCCCCTGGCGGCCTTGGAGGGTTAAAAGCTGGGAATGAGGAGAAAATGGTGGAAAAGTTCGGAATTTGGGGCTTTTGGGGCCTCTCAGGATCATCAGGGGATCCCAAATCCAGCCCCATCATGGCCTTGGAGGGGTAAAAGTTGGGAATGAGGGGAAAATGCGGGAAAGTTTTGGAATTTGGGGCTTTTGAGGCCTCTCAGCCGGGACGGCGGCTCCCAAATCCGGCCCCACGCTGATGGGACGGAGCTGATCCCGATCCCCAAGGCGGCTGTGGGAATTTGTGTCCCTGGGGAAGGGGGAGGAAGAATCCAGAGGAAAATTCCAGCCCCATCTCCCACGGCTGTTCCCGCATTTCCACCGGGAAAGCCCAACCCGCAGGCGCCCAACCCCCTCCTGCCATCTTTTAGGGGAAAAATTGGGATATTTTCCCTCATCCCCCCCTGCTTGGGATGAAGCAATCCTGCTGGAAAAACCTCCCCGGCTGCCAGGCTCACCCCGGGAAAGGTGAAAGTTATTTTTCCTAATGTTTTGGACAGCTCGGCTGTCACGCGGAGAGAAAAAAAAGGAAAGAAAATTAAAAAAAGGACTTGGAGGAGGGAGGACCTGAGGGGATGTGGATTTTCTCCCTTGACTGATTCCCGAGGACGGGATGAGCTGCGGCTGCCGCGGGGTTCTGCTCATCCCCACCCCCTTCCCTGAGCTGGGATCCCAAAAAGCAGCTCCCAGCAGCAGCTGGAAAGGGTTAAACTCCGGGAGAATCGGCTTGGGATGGAGCAGGTGGGGGCAAACGGAGGGAAATTCCCCTTTAGGAGGATTCAAGGATGGGTTTGGGTCGTGGAGGGGGGATTTTGGGGTGTAAATTAAAAGGGAAATGGGGGAAAAGTCGATTTTTTTGGGATCCCGAACAGTTCAGTTTCCCAGCGGCTCCGGGAGGGGGTGGGATGTGAATATTTCCCAAGAGGAATGTCAATAAAAGGGGGGTAAAAATTGGGATAAAAATGGGGTTTTCCCCGCAAGACAACGGCAAAAGGATCGGGATGAGGCCTCGCAGCTACTCCCTGATCCCCCAAATCCCTGCTGGACAGAGCCCGGGGGAGAGCCCACATGGAAAACCCAGTCCTGGCCAGCTGGGCCTGCAGGAAAGGAGGGAAAAGCAGGAAAACCCCAAACTTACCCCATCCGGGAGAGGGGCGAGGACCCTCGGGAACACGGAGCCGACATCGCCATGGTCCCGCAGGGATGGGCTCGGAGCAGACCCCAGAGAGCCTTTTCCACCTCCCAGGGCAGGAAATCCCAGCCCACGGCAGCCCCGGGGCTGCTCCAGCCGGGATTTCTGGGATTTGAGGTCTTCCCAAGGCTCCAGATCTTCGGTCCCGGTCCCGTTCCCGGTCAGGGATAGGGCTGGATCGGGGCGAGGTGGGGATTCTGCTCTGCAAAAAATGGAATGAGGAGTTCTGTCAGCTCCAAATGCTGATTGATCCCCTCCACACTCTCACTGATCACCTCCAAACCCTCGTGGATCACCCCAAACTCTCATTGATCACCCCAAACACTCACTGATCACCCCAAACTCTCATTGATCACCCCAAACCCTCGTGGATCACCCCAAACTCTCACTGATCACCTCCAAACCCTCGTGGATCACCCCAAACTCTCATGGATCACCCCAAACCCTCGTGGATCACCCCAAACTCTCATTGATCACCCCAAACTCTCATGGATCACCCCAAACCCTCGTGGATCACCCCAAACTCTCATTGATCACCCCAAACTCTCATGGATCACCCCAAACCCTCGTGGATCACCCCAAACTCTCATTGATCGCCTCCAAACCCTTGTGGATCACCCCAAACTCTCATTGATCACCCCAAACCCTTGTGGATCACCCCAAACTCTCATTGATCACCCCAAACCCTTGTGGATCACCCCAAACTCTCATTGATCATCTCCACGTCTTCATGGTTCATCTCTAAATCCTCATGGATCACCCCAAACACTCATTGATCACCCCCAAACTCTCATTGATCACCCCCAAACTCCCAATGATCACCCCAAATCCTCATGGATCACCCCAAACTCTCATTGATCACTTCCAAGGCTTCATGGATCATCTCTAAATCCTCATGGATCACCCCAAACCTTCACTGATCACTCCCAACCCCCCACAGATCAACTCCAAACCTTTGTATCAGCCTTTTTATCCCCAAAATCGGCCCCTCCTGTCCCTGTCCCCATCCCCTCCTGTCCCTGTCCCCGTTCCCGGGCAATGGGACCAGCAGAACTCCAGGCCATCCATTCCCCCGGGATAATCCCCGACCGGGGATTAGTAAAAACCAGGTTTAATTCAGCAGGGCCCTTTCCCTGCAGCATTCCCGATCCCACATCAGGAACAGGGGAGCTCTGCAGCTCCAGGATGGGGAACAGCAGCCCTGGGATCACCCAGCTGGGAAAAACACCAAATCCCAAATCCCAGCCCAGCATCCGGGGATGCGATCCCACAAATTCCCCGGGAGCAAGAGCAGGGGCCCTGTGGCAGCAAACCCTGAGCAAAGCCGAGCTGGAAATCGGGATTGTTCACTAAAAAAACCTCTTCTGGGAGCTCCACGTTTCTCCTGTGGTTTGGGACAGGTTAAATCGCTGACATTTGGGGTTTGGAATCAAGGGAAACCTGATTCTGGGGTTCTGGAATTCTGGGATTCTGGGGTTCTGAGATTCTGGGATTCAGAGATTCTGGGATTCTGAGATTCTGGAGTTCTGATATTCTGGGATTGTGGGGTTCAGACATTCTGGGGTTCTGGAATTCTGAGATTCTGGGATTCTGGGGTTCTGGGGTTCTGGGATTTAGAGATTCTGGGGTCCAGAGATTCTGGGGTTCTGGAATTCTGGGAGATTCTGGAATTATGGTATTCTGGGATTCAGAAATTCTGAAATTCTGGGATTCTGAGATTCTGGAATTCTGAGATTCTGGGATTCTGAGATTCTGGAATTCTGGGATTTTCGAATTCTGGGGGGTTCTGGGATTCTGGTATTCTGTCAGTGCTGATATTTAAGGAAAACATGGAATTCCAAATTTTAACCCGGTTCTCAATGTGCTGACGGGGCCGTGCTGGCTGCCGGGCACTCAGGGGACATCTGGACTCCAGCCCAGACCCTTCCCGAGGGGTCACGGTGGGGTCAGAACGTCGGGAAAACCCCAAATCCCATCGCTCCAGGAGCGGCTCCATCCCACCCGTGCTCCAGGAGCTTCCAGGGGTTCCCACCCACACCCCACACTCCGAGTGACACCTCGAGGTGACACCAGCCACGAGCCCGGAGGCGACACCTCGGGAGCACAGAGCATTTCCCTGCTGCTTTTTGGGGTTCAGCTTCCTGGGTAGGATGAGCCCCTCAGCGGTTCCACCCCGACCCCACATCCCTCCTTTCCAGAACATTTTCCTGCCGCTTTTTCGGGTTAAGATTCCTGTATAGGATGAGCCCCTCACTGGTTCCACCCTGACCCCACATCCATCCTTTCCAGAACATTTTCCTGCCGCTTTTTAGGGTTATTCCTGTATAGGATGAGCCCCTCAGCGGTTCCACCCCGACCCCACATCCCTCCTTTCCAGAACATTTTCCTGCCGCTTTTTAGGGTTATTCCTGTATAGGATGAGCCCCTCAGTGGTTCCACCCCGACCCCACATCCCTCCTTTCCAGAACATTTTCCCGCCACTTTTTTTAGGATTCAGCTTCCTGTGTGGGTTGAACCCCTCAGCGAGTTCCACCCCGACCCCACATCTCTCTTTTCCAGAGCATTTCCCTGCCGCTTTTTAGGGTTCTTGCGTAGGACGAGCCCCTCAGCGGGTCCCACCCCGACCCCACATCCCGGGCGGCTCCGGGGAGAAGCGGCGGGGACCGAGGGGATGATTAGGGTGGCCCGCGGAGTAATTATCTCATTGGGCAACTAATACCCTTTCAAGCGGAGCGGGGTGGGGAAGCATTGTTCGGGCTGAGGGATTACATCAACCCGCCCGAGCAGACAATGTGCTCCCCCTGGGAAGAGGCAGCTCAGCCCCAGGGGGACAGGAGGGCGGCAGCGGCCCGAGCTGTCTCAATTAGCGACTGTCCCGCCGAGGAACGGGGTGGCAGGGGCTCCTCGGGGGGCCTGGGGGCACCTTGAGCATCCTTAACCCTTCCAGGGGACTCGAGCCCTGCGGGGACAGCGAGATGCCAGCAGGGCTGGATGTGTCCCCTCCTCCCCCGCCGTGGTGTGGAGAGAAAAGCCGGCCTCGTTTTCTCGTTTTTCTGCCTTTTTTTCCCTCCTGACAGCCCAACGCCAGCCCCTTCCAGCCTCCCGGCGTTGTCCTTGCATTGGGTTGGGGACAGCGGGATGGCACGGCCTTGTCGCCAAGCCCAAAAAGCGGCGCGGGGGAAGGACGGCAACAACCCCGGCACCGGCACCGGGGGCACCCCAGCTCCTCATCCCCGGGGCACCCCAGATCCCAAATCCCCGGGGCACCCCAGATCCCAAATCCCCGGGGCACCCCAGCTCCCCATTCTCGGGGGCACCCCAGCTCCTGCATCCCCGGGGCACCCCAGATCCCAAATCCCCGGGGCACCCCAGCTCCTCATCCCCGGGGCACCCCAGCATCCACGGGAGCACGGCAGCTCCACATTCCCGGGGGCCCCAGCTCCTCATCCACGGGGGTACCCCAGCTCCCCATTCCTGGGGGTCACGGCAGCTCCCCATCCACGGGGTCACGGCAGCCCCCCATCCATGGGGTCACGGCAGCTCCTGCATCCCCCAGGGCCACCTCAGCTCCTCCATCCCTTAGGGGCACCCCAGCTCCTCATCCCCGGGGGCACCCCAGCTCCCCATTCCTGGGGGTCACGGCAGCTCCCGCATCCCCCGCGGCCCCCGCAGGCTCTGCCCAGGGGCTGGGGACACTTCGGGCTGGCTCCGTGGTCGCTCAGGCGTGAGGCCACCGCGCCAGGTTAGCGGCGGGGCGAGGGGCCGGCCCCACCTGGCCCTCGCCATCCGTGGGGTGATTAAACACGGGGCTCCCAGCTGCCATACATTTTTAAATAAATGAATAATACATAGCGGGGGTGATAAATAAATAACGGCCGTACATTTGAACTTAGCCTCTGAGAAAATCCTTTTAGTTCAAAAGGAGCGGGGCGCTCGGAAAGGGGAGCCCATGCATTTTGAATGGGCTGCCATCGAGTGTCAGCGCCTGGCAGGGGAGACGAGGGGGGCAGGGAGGGAAGGAGGGAAGGAGGAAAAGAGGAAAAGAGAGAGAGAGGAACAGCTCCGGGAGGAGGGAAAGAGGGAAGGAGGGAAGGAGGAAAAGAGGAACAGCTCGGGGAAGAAGTAAGAGGAAAAGAAGGAAGGAGGAAAAGAGGGAAGGAGGGAAGGAGGAACAGCTCGAGGAGGAGGGTAAGAGAAAAAGAGGGAAGGAGGAAAAGAAAAAAAGAAGGAAGGAGGGAAAGAGGGAAGGAGGAAAAGAGGAACAGCTCGGGGAGCAGTGGGATGAGGAGGCCCGAGCAGCCCTGGCACCTGGAGGTTGTGGGCGCTGAATCCTCGTGGAGGATGAGGAGGATGAGGAGGATGAGAGAGGGATTTGGGTCACTCAAAGCTCAGGAGTCCCAGCTAGCAGAGGCTCCTCGGCCCCATAAAGAGTGGGGTGGCCCTGGAAGGTGTTCCCGACAAACCCAAGGGGGTGGAGGTGAGAGGGAAGGGGTGAAGTGCTGGGAGGCTGGGCCAGGACGGGGTGGCCGGGGTGGGGAGGGGACAGCCGGGGGAGACACGGCGTGAAGAACCCATTTTTGGGGAGGAACCCATTTTTGGGGGAATCCGATGGCAGAGGAGATGCAGGGGGGACTGGGATTGGCCCTGAGGCTGCCCCAAACCCTGTGTGGGGCGGGTGGTGTCACACCTGCCCTGGCACGTGTCACCACTGCCACGCAGTGCCGTGACACCAATGTCCCTGCCACGTCCACATGTCCTGGCCATCCCCATGGATGTGTGGGCCATGAACCCCACAAATCCTGACCAACCCCATGGATCTCTGAGCCACAAACCCCACAAATCCTGACTACCCCATGGATCTCTGAGCCACAAACCCCACAAATCCTGACTACCCCATGGATCTCTGAGCCACAAACCCCACAAATCCTGACCAACCCCATGGATCTCTGAGCCACAAACCCCACAAATCCTGACCAACCCCATGGATCTCTGAGCCACAAACCCCACAAGTCCTGACCATCCCCATGGATCTCTGAGCCACAAACCCCACAAATCCTGGCCATCCCAGAGAACTCTGAGCCATGAACCCAGAAACCCCACAAGTCCTGACCATCCCCATGGATCTCTGAGCCACAAACCCCACAAGTCCTGACCATCCCCATGGATCTCTGAGCCACAAACCCCACAAATCCTCGTGGATTCCTCCAGGGCAGGGTGGAGGGGACTGGGACGGGTGGCAGCGAGGGCAGCGAGGGCAATCACGTGTGCCCTGTGTTGGTGGCACTGGGACCAGTGAGACCACACTGGCAGCCCCAAACCCACCCCAAAATTCCCCATTTAGGGGCTGAACCCCCCTGGTAGCCCCAAACCCACCCCAAAATCCCCACTTAGGGGCTGAACGCCACAGTCCAGGCAGGGCTGATGCCACCCTCCCCTCGCCACCAGCAGAACCCCCCCAGCTCCACCCTGCCCCCAGTCCATCAGCCACGCTCCAAGGATGCCCACAGCTGGCACGGGGTGGGGGAAATTTCCAGAATTCCCATCTCCCCCCATCCCAGCACCCCTGAGAGGGGGAAATCCCCATCTCCCCCCGCCCCAATATCCCCAAGAAGGGGAAATTTCCATTTCCCCCATTTCATCACCCCCCAAAAGGAGAAATCTCCATCTCCCCCAGTCCCATCATCCTCCAAGGGAGGGAAATTTCTATTTCCCCCCATCCCAAGGAGAAATTTCCATCTTCCCCCAGTCCAGCATCCCCAAAAAGGGGAAATCTCCATCTCCCACCATCTCATCACCCCCCCAAAAGGAGAAATCTCCATCTCCCCCATCTCGTCACCCCCCCAGAGGGGGAAATCTCCATCTCCCCCATCTCATCACCCCCACAAAAAGGGGAAATCTCCATCTCCCCCATCTCATCACCCCCCCAGAGGGGGAAATCTCCATCTCCCCCATCTCATCACCCCCCCAGAGGGGGAAATCTCCATCTCCCACCATCTCATCACCCCCCCAGAGGGGGAAATCTCCATCTCCCTCATCTCATCACCCCCCCCCAGAAGGGGAAATCTCCATCTCCCCCATCTCATCACCCCCCCAAGAAGGGGAAATCTCCATCTCCCCCATCTCATCACCCCCCCAGAGGGGGAAATCTCCATCTCCCTCTGGTCCAGCATCCCCTAAAAGTGTAAATCTCCATCTCCCCCTATCCCAGCATCCCCCAAAGGCGGAAATCTCCATCCTCCCCCCAGCCCAGCACCCCCCACCCCTCTCCACCAGCTGAGTCCCGGCTGTGCGACCCCCGCCAGGTCCCATCTGCGGGCCCCGGCGCATTCCTGCGAGCCGGCCCCGGCGCAGCAGCTGCCGGCCACAACCCCGATCGCCGCCGCCGCCGCCGCGGCCGCCGGGCAGCTCGTCTTGACCTTGTCGGTCAGGTGTTGGGAGAGCCGAGAGAGGGGGGAGGGACGGCAAATAAAACAACAACAACAACAAAAAAAACCCCAACAAAACAAAACAAAAACCCCCAACCCCCCCTGGGTGCCGCCAGCCGTCGCACGGGGAGGGTTTGAGCCATAATGGGGCCGGCTGGGGGAGCGAGGGCGAGGAGAAATTAGTGTCAGTGTGTGTGTGTGCCTTAAACAAACCTGCGCCGGGGTGAGGAGAATGAGGGCACCGCCTGTGTATGTATTAGTGATGGGATCTGACCTCGCCGGGAGGGCTCCTTCCCTCGCTCCGCTCCTCTGGGCGTGGGAAAAAGGCCTGGGCTCTTTTCACAGCTGTTCTCGCTGCTGCACTGAGCTAATGGAGGGGCTCCCCTCCCTCCCCTCCCTCCCCTCCCCTCCTTCCCGGCCGTCTTTTCAGGCCTTGAGCGCCAAAAAAAAAAAAAAAAAAAAAAAAAAAAAAAAAAAAAAAGGAAAAAAAGGGGGAAAAAAAAGGGAAAAAAAAAAAAACCACACCAAAACAAAAAACCGCCATTCACCAGGCGCTGCAAACCGCGGCGCATTGTTCGCGGGGAAACCAGCCCTGGCCGGCCGGCCGCGGGGCACACGCGTGTGCAAGGCCGGGGCACGAGTGTGCAAGGGTGGGGGGCACGAGTGTGCAAGTTTGGGAAGGGTGTGTGTATCCCATGTGTGTAAGGGTGGGATACACATATGCGTGAAAGGCTGGCGTATACGCGTGTGCCAAGCTGGGGTTACACGGGTGTGCAAAGCTGGGGTTACACAGGTGTACAAGGCTGGGGTTACACGGGTGGGCAAAGCTGGGGTGCACAGGTGTGTAAGGGTGGGGTTACGTGGGTGTGCAAGGCTGGAGTTACACGGGTGTGCAAAGCTGGGGTTACACGGGTGTACAAGGCTGGGGTTACACGGGTGTGCAAAGCTGGGGTTACACGGGTGTGCCAAGCTGGGGTGCACGGGTGTGCAAGGCTGGGGTTACACGGGTGTGCCAAGCTGGGGTTACACAGGTGTGCAAAGCTGGGGTTACACGGGTGGGCAAAGCTGGGGTTACACGGGTGTGCAAGGCTGGGGTTACACGGGTGTGCAAGGCTGGGGTTACACGGGTGTGCAAGGTTGGGGTTACACGGGTGTGCAAAGCTGGGGTTATGTGGGTGTGCAAAGCTGGGGTTACGTGGGTGTGCAAGGCTGGGGTTACACGGGTGTGCAAGGCTGGGGTTACACGGGTGTACAAGGCTGGGGTTACACGGGTGTGCGAAGCTGGGGTTACACGGGTGTACAAGGCTGGGGTGCACGGGTGTGCAAGGTTGGGGTTACACGGGTGTGCAAGGCTGGGGTTACACGGGTGTGTAAGGGTGGGGTTACACGGGTGTGCAAGGCTGGGGTTACACGGGTGTGCAAAGCTGGGGTTACACGGGTGTGCAAGGCTGGGGTTACACGGGTGTGCAAAGCTGGGGTTACACGGGTGTGCAAGGCTGGGGTTATACGGGTGTGCAAAGCTGGGGTTACACGGGTGTGCAAGGCTGGGGTGCATGGGTGTGCAAAGCTGGGGTTACACGGGTGTGCAAGGCTGGGGTTATACAGGTGTACAAGGCTGGGGTTACACGGGTGTGCAAGGCTGGGGTTACACGGGTGGGCAAAGCTGGGGTTACACGGGTGTGCAAGGCTGGGATGCAAGGGTGGGACACGTGGGTGTGCAAGGTTGGGGTGCACGCGTGTGGCCCCTCCAAGGTTTGGGAATCGGGGCTGGAGGGGCGGATTTCAGCCCTAAAGAGCGTTTTGGGTTTTGGGAATGAGGAATGGGAATGGGAATGGGAATGGGAATGGGGAATGGGAATGGGAATGGGAATGGGAATGGGAATGGGGAATGGGGAATGGGAATGGGAATGGGAATGGGAATGGGGAATGGGAATGGGAATGGGAATGGGGAATGGGGAATGGGAATGGGAATGGGGAATGGGAATGGAGAATGGAGAATGGGGAATGGGAAGGGGAATGGGAAATGGGAAAAGGGAAATGGGGAATGGGAATGGGAATGGGAATGGAGAATGGGAATGGGAATGGAGAATGGGAATGGGAATGGGAATGGGAATGGGAATGGGGAATGGGAATGGGAATGGGAATGGGAATGGAGAATGGGAATGGGGAATGGGAATGGGGAATGGGGAATGGGGAATGGGGAATGGGGAATGGGAATGGGGAATGGGGAATGGGGAATGGGGAATGGGGAATGGGAATGGGGCTGGGAATGGGGAATGGGAATGGGAATGGGAATGGGAATAGGGAATGGGAATGGGAGATTCCCGGTGCTGGTGCTCTCCCCCCATGTGGAAATGTTTGGGTTTGGGGTTAAGATGGAGCTTTGGAAAGCGGCGCTGCCCGTGGCTGGTTTGGAAACCCGGAGGGGAGGGGATGCTGGGATGGTGACCCTGCTGTCCCACAGGACATGGGCGTGGGGACCCCAGAAATCCCCGTCCTTCACTTCAGTCCACACTCCAGACATGGGGACCCGAGAAACCCCCATCACTCCACACCTCGGCCATGGGCACCCCAAAAACCCTCATTCTTCACTCCATTCCACACCTCAGCCATGGGCACCCCAAAAACCCCCATCACTCCACACCTCGGCCATGGGGACCCCAAAAACCTCCATCACTCCACACCTCGGCCATGGGCACCCCAAAAACCCCCATCACTCCACACCTCAGCCATGGGCACCCCAAAAACTCCCATCACTCCACACCTCAGCCATAGGCACCCCAAAAACCTCCATCACTCCACACCTCGGCCATGGGGACCCCAAAAAATCCCGGTCCCTCCACTCAGCTCCATACCACAGCCATGGGAACCCCAAAAACCCCCATTCTTCACTCCATTCCACACCTCAACCATAGGAACCCCAAAAATCCCTGTCCTTCCCGTCAGTCCACACTGCAGCCATGGGGACCCCAAAAAATCCCGGTCCCTCCACTCAGCTCCATACCACAGCCATGGGAACCCCAAAAACCCCCATTCTTCACTCCATTCCACACCTCAACCATAGGAACCCCAAAAATCCCTGTCCTTCCCTTCAGTCCACACTGCAGCCATGGGGACCCCAAAAAATCCCGGTCCCTCCACTCTGCTCCATACCACAACCATGGGAACCCCAAAAACCCCCATCACTCCACACCACAGCCACGAGGACCCCAAAAACCCCCGTCACTCCACACCTCGGCCATGGGGACCCCAAAAACCCCCATCACTCCACACCACAGCCACAAGGACCCCAAAACCCCCCGTCACTCCACCCCACTCCTCACCTCAGCCCCTCTCATGTTCCCTACCCCATGTTTGATGCTCCGGTTGCAGATATTCCCCATTAAATCCACGCCGGGCCCATGGAGCGGAGGAATTCCCGAGGAACGGGTCCAGCCCCATCACGCCTGGATCCCCCACCTGGACCACAAACCCCTCCTGGAGCTGCGCGGGGAGCCAGGATTTCAGGGAAGCAGGGCCAGGATCAGCCCATGGAGATCCTATGGAAATATCCCATGGAAACCCCATGGAGATCCCATGGAAATATCCCTTGGAAATATCCCCTGGTTTCCCAGGGAATTAGGGCACAGAAAGTCTGGGCTCGGCCTGGCAGGGGCAGCACGGCCCCGGTAGTCCGTTATTCCCGTTATTCCCTTTTTCATGTTATTCCCATTATTCCTGTTATTCCCGTTATTCCTTTTATTCCCATTATTCCAGTTGTTCCCGTTATTCCCGTTGTTCCTGTTATTCCTGTTATTCCTGCTATTTCTGTTATTCCCCTTATTCCTGTTGTTCCCGTTATTCCCTTATTCCCATTGTTCCCATTATTCCCCTTATTCCCCTTATTCCCATTATTCCCAGTATTCCCATTATTCCCGTTATTCCTGTTGTTCGCATTATTCCCCTTATTCCCATTGCCCCTGTTATTCCCGTTATTCCCATTATTCCCGTTATTCCTGTTATTCCCATTATTCCCTTATTCCCGTTGTTCCCGTTATTCCCGTTCCCCATCCCAACATCTCCCGTGTTCGCCAGCCCGGCCCCAGAGCAGCGCCAGGCTCGTGCTTTTCATTAAAAATAAATAAATCCATTTCTGGTGGCAGCGGAGGAAACCTCGCAAGCACCGTCCCCGAAGCTCTGCCAGCACAACCCTCCCCTATCACTTCTGGTTTTATTTTTATTTTTATTTTTATTTTTATTTTTATTATTATTTTTATTTTTATTTAAATTTTTACTTTAATTTAAATTTTAATTTTTACTTTAATTTTAATTTTTATTTTTATTTTTACTATAATTTTAATTTTAATTTTAATTTTTACTTTTATTTTAATTTTTATTTTTATTTTTACTATAATTTTAATTTTAATTTTAATTTTTAATTTTATTTTAATTTTAATTTTTTAAATTTTAATTTTTATTCTTTCGAATTATTTTTAATTTCTAAAATTTTATTATTTTTAATTTTTAATTTATTTTTATTTTTGTTCTTTTAATTTCTATTTCATTGATACCTTAAAAAAAAAAAAATCTATTTTATCATCTTATTCTCTACTCTCATTTTTATTTTAAATATTTTAATTTTTTACTTTAATTCTTATTCCTCTTTTTTGAAGCGCTCGGGGTCAGTTCTTCTCTCTGGCAGCGGGACGGACGCACGGACACGGCGACGTCCCCGGGTGCTTTTCCCGGCTGACCTTTCCCCGTCGCCGCTGATCAGATCCTTTCTGACACGAGCGGGGCCGGCGCACACCTCCCGCCCTCGCCGCGCGGGGCCGTGGCCACGGGCGCGTCCCTGTCACCGGCCATTAGCGCGACGGGCCCCGCGCCACCGCGCCCCTTCCGCATCGGCGCTGGCGCTGGTGCCAGCCTGGGGGCGCCGGCCCGCGGGCCCCGGTGCCCTGAAACCCCGTGGAGATCCCATGGAAATATCCCATGGAAATACGACAGAAATCCCGTCGAGATCCTATGGAAATTCGACAGAAATCCCATCGAGATCCCATGGAAATATGACAGAAATCCCATGGAGATCCTATGGAAATACGACAGAAATCCCATCGAGATCCCATGGAAATACGACAGAAATCCCGTTGAGATCCTATGGAATAACAACAGAAATCCCATTGAGATCCCATAGAAATATGACAGAAATCCCTTGGAGATCCCATGGAAATACGACAGAAATCCCTTGGAGATCCCATGGAAATACGACAGAAATCCCTTGGAGATCCCATGGAAATACGACAGAAATCCCGTCGAGATCCTATGGAAATACGACAGAAATCCCGTGGAGATCCCATGGAAATATCCCATGGAAATACGACAGAAATCCCGTGGAGATCCCATGGAAATACGACAGAAATCCCATGGAAATATCCCATGGAGATCCCATGGAAATACGACAGAAATCCCATGGAGATCCCATGGAAATACGACAGAAATCCCATGGAAATATCCCATGGAGATCCCATGGAAATACGACAGAAATCCCATGGAGATCCCATGGAAATACGACAGAAATCCCATGGAAATATCCCATGGAGATCCCATGGAAATACGACAGAAATCCCATGGAGATCCCATGGAAATACGACAGAAATCCCATGGAAATATCCCATGGAGATCCCATGGAAATACGACAGAAATCCCATGGAGATCCCGTGGAAATATGACAGAAATCCCATGGAAATCCCATGGAAATACGACAGAAATCCCATGGAGAGCCTATGGAAATATACCATGGAAATATCCCATGGAAATACGACAGAAATCCCATGGAAGCCCCATGGAGATCCCATGGAAGTCCCATGGAAACGTCGTGAAAATAACCCATGGAAATGGGATGGGTTGGGGTTGGGATTGGAGTTGGGTTTTGGATTTGGATTTAGGTTTGGGTTCGGATTTAGGTTTGGATTGGGGTTTGGGTTTGGGTTTGGATTTTGATTTGGGTTTGATTGAGGTTTGGATTTGGATTTGGATTTGGACTTGCAGGGAGGGACAAAGTGCAGCCACGTCCTCAGTGTCACCAGCCCCCAGATCCTGTCCCCACCCTGGCCGAGCTCCTGCTCCTCTCGTTTTCCAACATTCCCAACTCCCCGAGCATTCTCAGCCCTGCTCCCTGTCCGAGCACCCGCCTGCTCCCCGATATTCCCACTTTTCCTGCCTGGTCTGGACTTCCTCACCCGGCGCCGCCCTGGAGTTTCCATAGAAACATGAAGGTATTAAACTGTAAATAATAATTGCTCCATTAAAAATAAAATTTAAAAAATAAATAAAAACCAGGGAGAGAACGCGTGGCTGCAGCATGTGGGGCTGGGGACAGAGATCCACGGAACAGATCCCAGAATCCTTGGGAAGAGATCCTGACCTTCTGGGAGCAGATCCCGATGTCCTGGGACTCTGTCCCGGCATTTGGGGTCTCATCTCAGCCACCCCAGCTGGGTTCAGCTCCCACCCCTCCGGCACTGCTGGAGTTTCTCACCTCTCCCTCCTCCTCCTCCTCCTCATCCTCCTCCTTTTCCAGCCCCTGATTTATCCAGGCTGGAATTTCCATCCATGAAAATCAGCAGCTAAAGAGCCGGCCCGGGGTAAAAATCCGGGATCTTCTCCAGCGCCACGACACCGACCCGACGGGAGGAATTGTTCTCTACCCTGGCCAGGGCTCTGCTGGTCCCTAAATGGCCTCAACTTAAACCCATCCCTGGTTTTTCCGTTCCCTCCGTCCCGGGAAATGGTTTTGTCCGAGGTTTCCACCCTTTTGTGTCCCTTTAAGTGGCACTTTTTACCATAAATGACTTTTCTTTCCCTCTCCCTTGCCGCTGTCAGGTTGAGGAATCGTCAGTTTGGGGTGGGAAATGTCAGGGCTGGAGGGTGGCACAGGAATGGGGAAATTCGGGATTTGAGGTTGAAATCAGGTGCCAGGAGCTCTGGGAATAATGCTGGCGGTACGGACGGCTCCAAACTCCATTCCCATTCCCAATGAAGACCTGGATGTCGTGCTGCTGGGGGGGGAACCCCGGTTCTTTTTGGGGTTTCTGGCTGATCCCACCAGAGGCCGGGGTGGAGCTGCCTCCTGGCTCCTCTCACCACCCCAAACCCCGGCACCCGCTCGTCCCATGGCTCCTCTTTATCCCAACCCCAATCCTGAGGCCGGATCCCAGCGCCGAGGCAGCGGCACCATCCTGGCATCCCAAAAATTGAGCCAGCAGAAGCCATTCCCATCCTCACGGGATTTTGGGAGCACCCCCTTGCCCCCTCCTCACTCTGCTTTGCTGGTTTTGGGATGCTCATCCTGGATCCTCTCCCAGTGCTGGCAACCAGGATGGAGATTCCCAGCTCATCCCAAATCTATCAGCAGCCCAAGGATGGAGATTCCCAGTTTATCCCAAATCCATGGCAGCCCAGGGTTGGAAATCAGGATGGAGATTCCCAGCTCATCCCAAATCCATCAGGAGCCCAAGGATGGAGATTCCCAGTTTATCCCAAATCCATCAGCAGCCCAAGGATGGAGATTCCCAGTTTATCCCCAAATCCATCAGCAGCCCAAGGATGGAGATTCCCAGTTTATCCCCAAATCCATCGCTGCCCAGGGATGGAGATTCCCAGTTTATCCCCAGTCCATCGCTGCCCAAGGATGGAGATTCCCAGTTTATCCCCAAATCCATCGCTGCCCAGGGATGGAGATTCCCAGTTTATCCCCAGTCCATCGCTGCCCACGGATGGGAACCACCCCCCTGCCCCAAAAGCAGCCAGGCCGGGCACCGCGCGAGCTGCGGGATTATCCCGCTGGAACATCCCCCGGGAAGGAGATTGCAGCTTAGGGCCTGATGGAGAGGAGGGGAGAGATGGGATTAAAAGGGAAATAATGACAATTCCTTTAGGCAGCCCGGGGAAATGAGCCGGGGATTAACGGCCTCGCTCCTCCGGCAGCTCCCAAATCCTGCTGGGCAGTCCCGGATCCCTCCGGGGTGGCCGGACACGCGGGGCTGACCCACGCCGGGGGTGACATTGGCAGTGCCACCCCCGGCTGTCCCAAACCGGCTCCATCCCTGCGCGCAAACACCACAAAACCACGGCGACTTCCCCCTCACCCCACCCCACCCCCACAATATTTTCCTTTTTTTTTTTTTTTTTTTTTTTTTTTGCGGGGAGAAAATCTGAAATATTCCACCGGGGAATAAAAACACTGAAAATTAAAAACTTCTCGGGGGAAAAAAAAAAAAAAAAAAAAAAAAAAAAAAAAAAAAAAAAAAAAAGGCACGGAGCCCTGGAATAAACCTGAAAGGCTCCTTTTCTCTCTGTGCCTTGGGTTGCACACCCTGCAATTGGCTGCTTCCCTGGAATAGATTCCGTTGCTATGAGACCAAGTTTGCTTTTAACGAACCCCAGAAAATTAATGGTATTCAGCAGATAAGTCCTTAAAGTGGAACCTATTTTAAGAAATTCCTGCTAAATGGTTTACAAGTAGTCAGGAGGGAGGAGAAGGCTTCTGGAGCCTGCGCCGCCGATCCCCTCCCCGAGCTGGTCCCAGCTGGGATCTGGGGGGGGCGTTTTGGGGTTTTTTGGGATTGGGAGTGGGAGAGGTGAGGGTGGGATTGAGTCCCAGCCCTGCTGGGTGCTGTGTGTCCCTGCCGGTGTGGCACAGCCACCTCTGGGCACCATCCTGGCTGTCCCCAGCTGTCCCCATCAGCCAGGGGATCCTTGCAGCTTCAGAAACTCGGGAATTCTCTGCCCAAACTCACACAGGAGCCACGGGATCTGATCTGGGAGAGCCGGGGATGGGAGCAGGGAAAAGCTGCTCCGACAGTCCTTGGGAAGAGCTGAGGGGACAGGGAAGGATCCCCGTGCCCATCCAGGGTGGCACCACCCCCAGGACAGGGCACATTTCCCCTGGGATGAGGGTCTGCCCCAAGGACACATCCGGGGTGGCTGCACCACCACGGCCAAAGCGCCGGCGTTCCCGGCCCCAGTCCGTGTGGAACCTCTGTGGGGCACGGGAGGGACTGGGAACTGCTTCCTCTGTATCCCACAGCACATTTTGGGGTGTCTGGGGGCGGTCCCTGCTTTATCCCACACCCCAAACACACCCCAGCTCCTCCCTGCCTGAAAAAAGGCCCCAAACTGGGTGAGCCCAGGGTGTCCTGGGGTGCAGGATCAGTGCCAGGGATGGATCCCAGGGACTGATCCCAGGGACCCAGGACAGAGGATCTGCTCCCCTCCTGACCAAACCTGTTGATTTGCCCCCAAATTCCTCCTCTGCTGCAGCCTCCGGGTGGAAGAGGAGACAAAACCCCACAGGGGAAGCCAGGCAGAGAGGATGGAGAGAGGGACTGGGGCCTTGAGCTGTTTCATTTTCCCCCTCCCCATTCCCCAGTCCCAGCCTGGGAATTGCTGCTCCAAGGACCCCACAGTGAGGGGGCAGTGGAGCTGCCCCGGTGCCACCGCCCTCGTGGCTGTTCCTGCAGCCCATCCTGATCCTAAAACGTTTTTAGCACACGGATTTGTCTGGATCATCTCCACTTCCCTCTCCCGAAGGGCACCGAGGGCCCTCCCTTGGGGGCTGCACCCCAAAACACCCCCTGGAAACGCCTTCCTGGCATTGCCAGGATAACGGGGCTGCACCCCAAAACACCCCCTGGAAACGCCTTCCTGGCATTGCCAGGATAATGGGGCTGCACCCCAAAACACCCCCTGGAAACGCCTTCCTGGCATTGCCAGGATAATGGGGCTGCACCCCAAAACACCCCCTGGAAACGCCTTCCTGGCATTGCCAGGATAACGGGGCACGGATCAACCTTTGGGGTCACCGCTCGGAGCCTTCCCTTATCCCAGCACCGTCCCCGGGGCTGATCCCACAGGGCAGCCCCGCATCCCTTGCTGCCTGGAGGATGGAGAGGAGCAGCAGGGAAGGAGGATCCCAAATCCACGGGGGATCCTGGGGGGATCTGAGGCCGGAGCACCCTGGGATGCTCCCAAATCCCTCTCTCGGAAGAACAAAGCTGCGATCTCTCTGCAGACGCAGAGGAAGCGACAAGCGGCAATGATTTATTTCCCTTCCCTGGCAGATAAATCGGCCTCGGGAACGGGGTTTGTGCTAAATTAAAATTTGCATGCGGTAATATATTTAAGCAACTTTCCTTCCACTTCGTTATAAACAGCGTTTCTCAGGGGGTTATTTCGGAGCTGGCCCCGTTTCATTTATCTCTGGCGTGAGCCAGTGTTAATTGTCGGGGTGGAAATTAAAACCACAGCGGCAAAAAAAAAAAAAAAAAAAAAAAAAAAAAAAAATTAAAAATTAAAAAAAAAGAGAGAATAATTAATAAAATAAAAGAGCTGGGGTTAGAGGTTGGAAGCAAAATCATCAGCCAGGCACAGGCACCAGCTCTGGGCCTCGGTAAAAAAACCACGAAAGGCAAAATTCCGCGTTCGGCTTCCCGGCACTGTCCCCGGTGAAGGCAGCGGGGCCGGTGGCTCGGGGAGCCCGGTGGGCAGCGAGCCCCCGTGTCCCGGAGGGTAGCGAGAGGGTTTTTACATTCGGTTCTCTAGCTTTATGATATCACATACACTCATACAGCTAGATAACCAAAGAGAAAAACCCCCCCAGGTCTGCAGCAAGCGGGGCCTCGGCCGCTCCGGGGGCACCGCGGCCCCCGAGTTTTGTCCCCTCGGCGCCAACACCGATGGAAGCCCCAAGGTGGGACAGCAGGGGTGGGCTCCGGTGCCTTGGAATGTGACACGACGACCCCCGGTGCCCAGCCCAGAGCCCCAAGGCGACGTCACCGCCCCCAAAAGGAGCCGGACCCCAAAGTGGGCACAGCCCAGCGCAGCCCCCGCGGCCTGGGGGTGGCACGGGCAGGGGTGGCACGGGCAGGGGTGGCACGGGCAGGGGTGGCACGGGGTGTCCCCCCAGGCTCCGGCCCCGCAGACAGGCCCAGGGAGCAGCGTCCTGGCCAGCCCCAGATTCACCCCCAGAGCCAGCCCGGAGCCCACTCCCACTGGATAATTCCTGGAATTACTGGCACGGAACTGCTGAGTCAGGAAAGTGGTTGGGCAAGGGACGGGCCCAGCCCGACAGGGCCCCCCCGGGGGTTCCTCCCGCGCCCCCGCGCTCTTCTCCTCTTCCTCCCCTTCCTCCCACATCCGCTCCCGGCTGCCGGGCCCTGCAAACCCGGCAGGGATCCCGCACCTCCCGCGGGTCCGAGCCGGGAACTTCCCGGCGGGGGGGCACCCTGAGGCCCCCGGGATGGCCCCGTTCCCACCGGGACTCTGCGGTCCGGCCGGGAGGCTCCGGGCAGCGGCCCCGGGCACCGGCGGGGGCTGTTCCCGGGCAGCTCCGGCCGTGCGGCCGCTCGGAGGGAAACGGCGGAGCGGCTGCTCCGGTGCCCAACGGGAGCCGGGGAGAGGAACGGGAGAGTCCCGGAAGGGTCCCGGGGAGGGCTCCCGGAGCTGGGGTACCTGCTCATCCCGCTCGGGCCGCTGCTGCCCGCGGTCGCCGTCGGCTCCGGGTCACCGCATCCTTCCCAAGCTGGCGAGGAGCGGAGGAGGCTCGGCCCGGGGATGGGGACGGGGATGGGGATGGGCATCCCTGCCCGGTGCCGGTGCCGGTGCCTCTCCCGCTGCCCGGCGTCTCCGGGACCTGCCTCTAAAGTTGAGGCAGAGTCGGCGGCGCAGGGCTGGCTGGAGGGCGGGGGAGGCGGGGAGGAGGGACGGGGCGGCCGGCGGGGACAAAGCCCGAGCGGCGGGGCTGGGGACAGCCCGGGCGTGGGGCCGGGGCAGGGGTCACCCCCCCGGGAGGGGCTGCGCCATTCGCCACGGCCGCCGCTGTCCCCGGGGGCCGCTCCGTCTGCTCGGCCCGGGCCCCCCCCGGTCGCAGCCGCCCGCCGCAGCCGGCCCGCCCCGTCGGGGAGGCGGCGGTGCCCCGGGGGTAACCCCGCTCGGGCAGGGCGCTGCCGGAGCCGCCCCCCGGGGCCAGGCTGGGGTTAAACCCCCGTGCCCGGGGAGGAGGAGCGGCCCCGGGGGTGGGGGGCGGCAGGGCCGGTCCCTCCCGTCGGGGCTGCGCTCACGGGAGCCGCTTGCAAAGGGGAAATGTGGAAGGTGCTCAGGAGACAAGCGGGGCTGGAACCACCCCTTTTCCCCGGTGTAACGGAGCCCACCGACCGGCCTGGCCTCGGCTGCGCCTCTCGGCCGCAGAGAAACCCCCCTGGCCCGGGAGAAAGAGCGGCCGCGGCTCGGAGGGGCGGCGGGGCAGAGCCCGGGGCGCGGGGCCGAGGTCCGGCTCCACGTCCCCCCCGTGCGGCCACCCGGGGCCGGTCCCCGCCGGCGCTGCCCGCCGCGGGGGCCCCGCTCCGCTCTCCCGCCGACCCCGGGGCTGGGGCACCGGGGCCTTTCCCCGGCACGCACCGGCCGCCTCACCGGGAGCGCACCGAGGGCACAGCCGTGGTCCCTGCGGGCACGAACCACGCCAGGGTGCCCGGGCACACCGGAGCACACGCAGCGCTCGTCTGAGCCCCGGTGCATCGCTCACACCGGTGGTCACACTCGCCCAGGTGCCCGCACGTCCTCGCACACGAACTCACAGCCACGCAGGACCCCCGAATATCCCCCATGGTTGTTTCCAGTCTCCTCACGTCCCCGGTTCCCCCGGCCTGGCCTTGGCCCCGCGGGCTCCGCAGCCCTCCCGGGGCCGCCTCATGGCACCCGGCTCCGGTGAAACGGCGGGAAAACGAAACCAACAGGCGGCCCGGGCACAGAGGCGGGCCGGTGCCCCGGCCATGGGCAACGGGAGCAGCGGGGCGGGCTGGGCGGCGGGGCCCGGCTCCCGCTCCCGGGGTTATGATTTCGGGAGGGAGGCACAGATCCGACCCGACCGCTGCTGCCCGCACCCGGCCTTCTACATACCCACACCTATATAGAGAGAATTTATAGAATATATGGAATATATGGAATATATGGAATATATAGAATAACCGCGCTGGAAGGAACGGCGGCGCCTGCAGAAATGCCAACCCGCCAGCACCGGGAGCTCCCCGGGAGCAGCGGGGCTCTCTGCCCGCACCGGGCACCCCCAGGGCTGGCCAGCCCTTGGCCGGAGCCCCCCGAACTGCGAGCGACGGCCGCAGCATCGCGGGGAGCGAACGGAGCCTCCTCCCGCCGCCACCGGGCACCGGGGACCGGGCACCGGCCCCGCCGCTCTCCGTGGTGCTGAACGGCGGCCGCGCCGCGCACCGGGGCCGTGCGGGGTCGTGCCTCCTCCGTCCTTCTCTCACCGAGCTGCCGCTAATTGCTTATCATTATTATGGCTATTAATTATTATCGTTACCGTCCCCGCGGCTCCGGTGCTCCGCGGCACGGCCGTGCGCGGACAGCGGGGAGATGGTGCCAGCGCGGTGCCAGATTACCGGCTCGTCCCCCCGCACAGCCCCGCTGCTGCTGCCCGCCATCCTCCCCAGGCTCCGCACCACGCGTGGGCCGAGCCGCCGCCGTTACCTCCGAACCGGGGCTCCGAAATTCCGCCCTGGCCGCCGGCGGCCCCGGCGGGCTCGGCGCCGCTGCCGTCCACCCGCCCGGGCCCCGCCGGTGCCCGCCGCGCTCCGCCGTGCCGGTGGGTCCCGCTGCCCACGGCTGGGTCCCGTTTGCCCAAAGGGTAAAACCCCAGCAACGAGCGCGGCCCCGCCGAGGGAACGAACGGCACCGGCGGAGCTTCGCCGCCGCCCCGGGAGCCGCTGCGGCCCGGGCCCCGCTCCGGGAGGGGCCGCCCCGGGCAGCGGGGGGGCCGCCGGTGCCGCTCTCACCGCCCAGGGCCCCGCTGGCACCGCGCAGGGCCCGGGCGGGCCGCTGCGGCCCGGTTCGCCCCCGCCGGTCGCCGGTGCCCGCTGCCCACGGCTCGCCGCCCCCGAGAGGCGCGGGGGGAGCTTGGCATCGCCGGCACGGGGGAAGCGGCCGCCCCACGCGTGTCCGCGCCGGGGGCTGCACGGCGCCCGCCCGGGCCCGTTCCTCACGGCACTTACCGACTCGTCGCCCGCCTGTACCCGGTTCCCCGGCGGCTGCGGGCGCTGGGCAGGCCCCGGCGCCGCCGGTGCCCCCTTCTGCCCTCGCCTACACCCCCGTGTGACTCAAATACCTTCACTACAGCAGCCATGTTGGGCTCCGGTGCGAGCACGGCGCTCGCCGCAGGAACCGGCGGCCGCCTCGGCGGGAGGCAGCGCGGCCGGGGCTCGGCGCGGGGGCCCCGCTTCCCCCCGGAGCACCGGAGCCCGGGCAGCCCGGCCGGCCGCGGGGCCCTGTCCCAGCGCACCGAGCGATGCCGCCGGGGGGCCGCTGCCCGCCGGCCGGGGAAGTTGCCACCGTTCCCGGTAACGCCACCAACTGCGGGTCCCGCACCTGCCACGCATCCCTCCGGTGCTACCGGCCGCGTCCCGGGGCTGCCGCTGGGGAGGAGCTGGGGGAGAGCCGCGGTTACCTCCGCCTCGCCCGGTGTCCGGTGCCCGCGACGCCGCTCGGCCGTGCCCACCTGGGGAGGGAAAGAGAGAAGATGCGTCAGGAGGAGCCGCCGCCATCGCTCCAACTTGGAGCAACTTTCCCGGCGAAGCCGGCGGCGGGGGCGGGGGTGGGCGGCGCTGGAGCCCCGGCCCGGCCAGCCGGGGCCGGTCCCGCCGGCGGGCAGGGCGTGGGGTGCCCCACAGCCGGTGCCATCCACGCGCGGGGTGGGGACAGCCGCCCGCAGCCCAGGGCCGCGCTGGGACACGGCCTCTGCTGCCGGGGACAGCCAGGACACCCTGGGTTTGGGGCAGCCCCACACCTGGTGCCTGTCCATCTGGCTGCCTGGCTGGATGTCTGCACCGGCTCCCCCCTGCCGTGGGCACCGCAGCCTCGCACCGGGCACCCCCCGCTGCTCCCCGGGCACCGGAGCCGCTCTCCCGCCCGGCCCGGCTCCCCTCCAAAGTGTATTTTCCTGCTGTTTATTTCCCTCCCCGCTTTTTCTCCCACCGAGATTTATTTCCCCCCCACCTCCCCCCCCCCCCCCCGGCTTTTTCTTTTGCTTTTCCCGCCCCAATTTTTTCTTTTCTCTGATTTCCCCCCCTCACCCCGCTCGTTTGACTCCAACGTCGCTGGGAATTATTTGCATTTAAAACACAACGACTCGTTTCCCTCCGCGTCGCTTCGCAGCTCGGTTCCACCAGCACGGGAGAGGCGGGGGAGCCATCCCAAGGAAAAGGGGTCCCCAAACCCCCGGGCAAATTCCCCCGAATTCCTGCCCAGCTGAAAATATTGATGTGGGGGAAAACTAAAGATTGAACAGATTTTAATGATTTTCTTCCCGCAGCCGCTGTCACCCAAAGGTGTTGTGGCAACAAAGAGCGGGATGGCGTTTGACGCTCGTATTTTTGGCCTAAATATTTGCGAAAATATTCCCCCGAAGCCCCGAACGCTTTGCAAAAGATTGATGTGCCTCAAAACCATCACATCCTGCCCTGCGAAGTGCTTCCGAGGAAAATCTGATTTTCCATTTTCTCCCCCCCCGCCGCCGCTGATCCCGCCGGAGAACGCACACGCGCGGCACCGCCGAAACTGCGAGCGAGAGAAGGGACTGGGAATCGAACAACCATTCCCAGTCCAAACTGGGAGACGAACGGTTTTCCCCCGTCCCTGTGCACGGCGGAGATTCCCCAGCTCGGGGAACAACGGCGTGGAATTCCCCGCCGTGCCCGCTCGGGCAGAGCCGGGCATGGAAACACCCCCGAGATACTTTTTTTTTTTAAGGGGAAAAATAGCAATAAACCAAGAGAATTAATTATTTTTTCTTCCTTTCGCCAGAAATGCCGAATTCAACCCCGGCTTTTTGCATGGGGAAATTTTTTTTCCTTATGTATTTTTTTTCTTTTTTCTTTTTTTTTTCTTTTTTTTTTTTTTGCCATTTTTACAACATCGCACCAACGCAGGGATGGAAGGGGATGCCCACACGACACCCCAACCCCGCACAGCACCCCCCCCACGCCCCCTTCTCTCCTTTTTTTTTT
This sequence comes from Anomalospiza imberbis, assembly GCF_031753505.1. Lineage (NCBI taxonomy): Eukaryota > Metazoa > Chordata > Aves > Passeriformes > Viduidae > Anomalospiza > Anomalospiza imberbis. Next base: position 5,183,479 of record NC_089707.1, read on the forward strand.
TTTTTTAAACCCCAGATCCTTCCCCCGCAAAAATGAAAAAAAAAAATAGCTGCACACACCGAAACTTCGCTCCGGCAGCCCCTTACCTCGGGCACCGGGCAGGGCAGGGCAGTCGGTCCGACCGGCCCCGGGGCTATAAACCCCGGGGGTGGCTTTTGTGAGTTTGCCGGAGTTTCCCCGGGCTGTCCCCTTTTGTGTCCCATTGCCATCTAGAGGCCCCGATTAATTAATTTCACACCGAAGCTCGGGAGAAAATTTTCCCACAAAACAAGTGACCGAGGAGATGTGAAACTCCAAAGAAAAGGAGTCAACATCAAGTTCAACAGCATGCGGGGGAAAGGCCTATTTCCATCACAATCGCGTCTGAGCGGGGGCCGGGCGGGGGGCGGCGGGCGGCGGCCCCCGCGCCCCCTCCGCGCGTTCCCAGGCTCGGAACAATCGCGCTCTGTTTGCCTCGCACATGCCGGCGTTTGGGCACGGAGGCTGCCTTGGGATAACAGGAATAATGAGGGGAGGGGGGCTCGGGGGGAGCGCGGGAGGGCTGGGAAAGGGCGGCGGCGCGGGGGGAGCGGGGCCGAGCGCACCTGGGCGCTGCCCGGTACCGACCTGTTGAGCCGCGGCCGGCGGCGCCCGCCGGAGTGCGCGGGAAGAGCCGCGCTGCGCGGCGGGGACGAGGCGGGCTCCGCGGGGGACCCCCGAGCAGCGGGGGGACAGTGGCGACCCCCGGAGTGGCGTGGGGACACTTTTCCCTAAGTTTGGTGTGGCCGCCTTGTCTCCCCGCCAAGGCCGGCCACGCGTTTTCCCACAGTCCCGGGGGAACGGGGGGGTGCGGGCCCCGGGGGAGCGGGGGGTGCGGGCCCCGGGGGAGCGGGGGGCCGGGGCCCGGGGTGGCCGAGGCGGTGGTGGACGTGTCCTGCAACCCAAGCAGCTCGGCTCCGCCGGGCATTGTCCCCACGGAGCCCGTGGCCATTGTTCCCGGCGCTGCGGGAGCCGGAGGGAGGGCAGCTTTCCACGCCTCGTCCCCCCCCCCCCCGCCCCCGGCCCCCCGCCATCTCACCCCCACCCCGACACTCGCACCGGGGCTGCCGGGACCCTAATCCGGGATGGGGCGGGGGGAGGGCAAAGAACATCCCACCGCCCCCCCGAAAAAAAAATTACAAATATCAGGCGAGGGAAGGGGAGGCGCGGGGTCCCCCCTCGCAGACTTCCTCCAAGTTGGGAGAAGCGGGAGGGGGAGCGGGGCGGCCGCCGGTGCCCGCCCAGCCCTGCCCTGCCCCTCCGGCACCGGCAGCACCGGCAGCACCGGCGGCTGCCCCGGCGCGGGGAGTTCAGTGCGGGGCAAGGGAGAGAAGGGGGGGTGGGGGGGAAAAACGGCGGCGGAAAAAAAAGAGGGAGCGGGGAGGGGATTATTTACCTCCCTCCGCACCTCTGCGTCCATTACTGACTTAGCGGCAGCGGGAGCCGGGAGCCGCCGGGACACCGGCAGCCTCCGGGCCGTGGGGCTGGGGGGAACCGGCACCGGCAGCGGGCAGGACGCGGAGCCCGGGGCCATCCAGGCGCGGCGGAGCCGGGCTGCGGCTCCCGGAGAGGACCGGCCGGGCTGTGGGAAGCGGAGCCCCCCGCGATCACGTTGCCGTTACGTGGGGTTAAACAGGGAACGTCTGCCCGCGGCTCGAACGCCGCGAACCCCCCGAGCGCACCGGGCAGCCCCGGGCCGCTGCTAGCGGGGCCTCGGCGTGAGGCGGCTGTGACGGGGGGCGGATTCCGCCCAAACATCCATTTTGTCCCTTTTGGAAATGGAGATGGGAGAGAGGAGGGGAAAAAATGCGTCTTTTTTTTTTTTTTTTTTTTTTTTTCCTTGCTTTCTCCATATTTTACTACGTAAGGAATGACGTGCTCGCGTCGGGAGCGGGATAGGTTAGCCCGGAGCTTGGAGAGGGAGGGGGGGAGAACCAGGCTGGGGGGAGAGCGGGGGCGGGGGGCGGCTCTGGCAGCAGCAGAACCTAAAAATAACGAGGATTTTATTATTTAAAAAAAAAAAAAAAAAAAAAGAGATATAATAATAATTACAATAATAATAACAGTAATCCCGCTGACCCCGCCGATGCGGCCCTGCACGGGCAGCGGGTGGCACCGGCCGCTCCGGGGACCCCACGGCGCCTTCCCCGGGGACCCTCGGGATTTGGGGCACCCCATGGGGTGCGCAGGGAGGGTTGGGGGGTCCTCCTGCCCTTCCTCCCCCTCCCGGGGCTGCGGCAGGGGCTGCGGAAGGCGCTCCCCTTTCCCCGGCCGCTGCGGGATGATTTTGTGGAAATGAAGCAGAAATTGGCCGGTTTTTATTTAATTCCACCCCAAATCCCTCGCTGCTCCGCAGGTTAACACCTCCAAGCCCCCGGGAAGCGGCCGGGAATGGATTCCCACCTACCCCCGCTCCGCCGGGCGCGCCGGGATTTTGGGAGCGCTAAAAAAAACCCCGGGGGCTCCGCGCAGCGCCCGGGGGGATTTGCACCCCAAATTCGGCCCCGGGGAGGGGGGGACACCCAGGGACACCCAACCCCCTGCAGACCCGGAGCCCCCGAGCGGGGCCGGGGAGGGCTGGGCCTGGCTCCAGCCCCTGGAGCCACCGGGATGCGCGGCCGCCGAACCGGGACCGCGCCGGTGCCGGTGCCGGTGCCGCCCCGGTGCCCTCCCAAGTCCTGCCCGCCCCGGGGACGAGCAGCCCCCGGCCCGGTGCTGCCGGGAAGGCCTCGGGCTCCGCGCTCTCCCCTAATGAGCTCCGTTTATGCATTTCCTCATTAACGAATATTTCTCGCGGCCGAGCTGGTGGGCACCGGGACGCGCGTCCCCGGCCGCCCACCGCCCGTCCCGTCCAACCGGGGCTTCCCGGGGGCTCGGCCGCTCCCTGCCGGCCCCGGGAGAAGCAGGAGGCCTGGCCTGGGCGTCGGACAGCCCAAATCTTGCGGCCAGCCTGGTAATTCCCGTGCCCGGTGCCGCGGTGCGACCCCCGCCCTCGGTGAACGTGAGACCCCCGGCTTGCCCAGGGGTTTCCCCCGGTAAAAGGCGCTCGGGCCGGGTCCGGCTCCTCCAGCCGCCCGGTACCGGCGGGCCCGCTGCCCCCACCCCCGACGGCGCGGATTTAGGGGAGTGGGTGGCGTATTTTGGCTCCCTGATGGAGTTTTGATCAAAAATTCATTAAGAGGCGCTCGGCGCAGCGCCATGAATATTTCAGGGCTTTTGCAAAACAACAAAGTGGGTGTTTGGGGGAGGATGCACCGGCGGACAGGCAGCCCCCGGTGCCCGTCTCGGCCCCGGTTTGAAGCGGCGGGGACGCCAGGAAGGACCGGCCACCTCCGTTCCGTCGGGGCCGAGGCGGCGACCGCTCGCCCGCAGCCCCGGGGCTCGTTGCTGCCCCGTTATAGGGCGTGGAACGGCCCCGGTCACGCGGAGAGCGGTCCCGGTTGCAGAGGGCGGCCCCGCAGGGACACCTTGCGCTGGAGCCACCGTGACAATCCGGAGTGTCCCCGGCCCTGTCCGCGGTCACGCGCGGCCGTGGGGCTGCCCCGGGACGGTCCCTGAGCTCCCCAGGCGGGCAGAGCTGAGGGGTGGGGACAGCGGGAGGACCCCGTGGCCACCCGGGATGTCCCCTCGGAACGGCGACATCACCCCCAAAGGGATCCGGTGACAGGGGCTGCTCTGGGCAGGAATCACCCCCAAACCCACCCATCCCAGGCAGGGACGGAACGGCCCCCGGCCCCTAAATTGGGGTGCGGACCCCCCCAGCACCTCCCGCCCGCAGCACAGGCAGGGAGAGGCGCCGGCCCCGAGCGGAGACAAAGCCCCGGCGGCTCCGCCGGCCCCCAGCGCCCCCCGGAGCAGCGCGGGCCCCCCGGGTGGGCCTGCAGGTAACTGGGATTTACTGGGCCACCTCCGGGGCCAGCTGGGAAGGGGCCACGGGGCGCCAGAGGTGGCCACGCTGGGCCGTGACTGGGGATGCCGCAGCTCTGTCGCTTCCCGGTGTCACCCCCAGCACCCCAAGGAAGCTGCGGGTGCCTGGGTGCCACCGTTGGGGCAGTGCCATGGGGCATGGCACCCTCTCCGCAAGGCTGGGGACAGAGGGGCAGAAAGGCCGCTCTGAGGGACCGAAGCGGGGCTGGGGACACCGCGGGGGCACCTCCCGAGCCCAGTTTGGGACGTGTCGCAATGGGCGTTACTGGACCTGCAGGCAGGGGTGGGATGTGCAGCTCCGGCAGCTCTCGGCGCTCCCGCCGCTGCCCTCCCGGTCCCGCCGGCCGTTCCCGTGTCCCGGTGCTGGGATGCGACGAGTCCCCCCGCCACCGCCCCCGCCACCCCAGCCCGGCCGCCCCCGGCCCCTCCCCGGGGCTCACCTCGCCCTGACATTTCCTGGCGCTCCTTCCATGCCAGCGGGTTGCCATAGCAAATCTAAATCTTACAAACAAAACCAGGGGAGGGGAAAAAAAAAAAAAAAAAAAGAGAAGCCTGATTAGCATATATTCAAATGAGCCGTGCAATAATGCAAACCATAAATCATGCAGTCATTGCTATTCAATCAGTGTCTCTTACCCCAGCCCCCACTCCTGCACCCGCTGTGTCGCCTCCTCTCGCCTGCCACAAACCCCGGCCCGGTCCCAAAGGTGGCCCTGGAGGGGACCTGCCACCCTCCGGGGGGGTGGCCCTGGGCCCAGCCCGGCTCCGGGGCTCGGCACAGCCCCCTAATCCCGCCTGGTATTTAGGCGCTCTATAAACCGGGCAAACTCTTCCCAGGATTAATCTCCCGCCCAGGTTTTAATCTCGGGGCTATAATCCCCCCGCCCGCCCGCCCCAGCCGAGGGAAGGGGCCCAGCTCGGCCCTGGAGCATGTGGGGGACCCCCAGCCCTGCCTGATCCCGACCTGGGGGTGCCCAAGCGGTGCTGGGGGGACCCGAACGCCCCCAGAATGTCCCTGTGGGTGATGGCGCTGCAGGACCCTGCTGTCCCTCCTCGGTCACCCGCAGCAGCGTGGCCGTGGCCGTGGCCGTGGCCATACCCAGCACACCACCGGCCCCAGGGGATGCTCCCCGACCCCCAAAACTCCGCAGAACCCCCAAACCCAGCCCAGCCCTGAGCTAAAACAGGCTCAGCTCAGCTGGGCCAGGCCCACCCCCCCAACCCCCTCCTTGCCCCCCGGATCCTGATTTTAAGGGTTTTTCCTTCTCCCACCTCCTCTGAGACCCCCGAGAGGCTTTTTTGGGGTCACCGAGGGGTGGGAGCAGCACGGCTAAGCTCCAGCGACCTGACCAGGCCAGGGGTGACCCGGCTGTCACCCACCCCCCTGGTCAGTGACCCCTGAGAGGTGGCTCTGAGCCTGGAGGACGCGGGGCGGGGGGACAGCAACGCTGAGACCGAGGGGGTGTGGGCCTGTGCCACCTCTCCCCTTGGGGACATCAGTGCCGTGCCACCCCAAAGTGGGCTGCCTGACCCCAAGGACCTCACAGCAGACACCCCGAGACCCCCAGCTCTTTATTGGTGCGAAGATAATAAATAGAAAAGAGCCCCTGGCTGGGGGCGCAGCACCCCCCGCCCCGCCCGTCCCCTCCCCTGTCCCCTGTCCCCCCGGCCTCGGAGATGGGCCGGGGGCTGCAGGGTTGGAGCCGCTGTCGCTGCTCTCAGTCCTGCTGCCACCCGCGTGGCACTTCCCGGCCACTCCCGCTCGCTGGGGACACGCTGCTGGCGCGGGGACAGGCGCAGGGACGGGCGGGGACAGCGCCCAGCGCCACCGGACAGGACACCGCGACAGCGCCGGGCTCCGGGCCGCGCGGGGGGCGGCGGGCAGAGCGAAAGGAGGGGACTTGGTGGCATTTGGGGGCTCCGGGGATGGGGGGGGGGGGTCTCAAGGAGCTGCAGCCCCAGGCTGGGGGACAGTGACCCTGCAGGGAGCCCGGTGGCACCGCCGGTCACCGCCACGGGCACGGGGGGGCTTCCCGAGGGGCTGAGATGGGGGAGAAGCGGGGGGCTGCTCCCCCAGGCAGGGTCTTCCCCCTCCCCGCACCCCGCCGGCCTCGCTATCTCTGCCAAACGTCCGCGGGCTGTCCCCTCCGCGTGGGGACAGGGACCCTCTGCTCGTCCGGCAGCGGCCGCGGCGGGCCCCGGCGCGTACGGAGGGAAGCCCTTGGCGAAGTCATCGCGGGGCTGGAGGTCGCCGGGGGCTCGGGAGGCTTCGCTGAGGGACGCCAGGCTGGCCAGGGAGGGCTGGGGGGTGCCCGGGGGACAGCCCAGCCCCGGCGACACCCGCTCCGACTTGATGCTGATGGCCTGGCGCTGCGGGGACGCGCCGGGGACAGCGGCTGGCTCCTCCGCGGGGACGATCCGGCTGCTGGCCCTGCGGCGAGAGGGGACGGGGTGAGGCTGTGTCCCCGTGTCCCCTGCCGGGTATCCCCTTTCCCCCCCTAGAGGGGTCGAGACCCCCCCAAGTTCCTGTTCTGGACTGGTTCTGGCCCAGTTGGGCCCACACGGCCGCTGGGAGCCTGGAGTGTGACCTGGGGGGGACACGTGGGGACACGATCCATGGGGAACCCGGCTGGAAATAAGCTGGGGGTGCTTCGGGGTGACCCCCAAGACCGCCCTGGTGGGTGGGGGCTGTCCCTCGGTGCCAGCAGCGCCCATGGCTGGGAGGTGACACTCATGGGTGCAGCAGAATGGGGTCATCCTCGCCTTGTCCCCCCGTCCCCTGCCCCAGGGCCACCCCGTCCTCACCCCAGGGCTGCCATGTCCCATCCTGCCCGGTCCCCTGCCCTGTCCCCTCTGTCCCCACCCCAGGGCCACCCCTGTCCTCACCCCAGCGCTGCCATGTCCCGGGGGTGCTGCCACGCCGGGGGCTGCAGGAAGCCGGGGGGCGGCGGGACCTCGCCAGCCCCAAAATCTGCGGGGTGGGAGCACACAGTGAGCGGGGAGGGTGACGAAAGGAGGGGACAAGGCTGTGCCGAGGCTGAGGGACCGCGACTCACCCGCTTGGGCCGGGCTGAGGAAGGGGAAGCCGGCGAGGCCGTGGCTCGGGAGGCCGGAGCTGCCCGGGCTGAGCACGGGGCTCAGGGTCTGCAGGGCGGGGTACAGCGGCCGCTGCGGGAAATGGGGGGACCCCAATAGGTTTTGTGCCCCAAAGCCCCGGGGGACCCCTCCCCACCCCTCCCTGAGCCCCCCAGCAAGGCCCCGGAGGAAGGGGCGGATGGGAGGAGCGGGATTTGGGGAGGGGACAGCCGTGTGGCCTCGGGGACAGACGACTCACCGCTGCGCTGCCGCCGCTCCGGCCGCTCGCCAGGCTGCCCTGGGACTCGCCACGCCGGCCCTCGGCCCCCAGGAACAGCGGCGGCGGCGTCTTGGTGGCCAGGGCGCGGCTCAGGCTGGCGGCGGGGAACAGGGGGTAGCTGAGACCTGGGGGACAGGGGGACAGCTGGACGCACGGATGATCCTCGGGGGATCCCCGTGGCGGCGGCCGCGGTGGCCGCGGTGGCCCCGGAGCCGTGAGCAGCCGTGTGTGCCTGCACGGTGCCGCGCTCCGGCAAAGCCACTTCCTCCACGGGCCACCTGGGCTGCGGCCACGGGCTGCGACAGGAGGTGACACGCCAAGGCAGCGGCTGGATGTGGCTCTGGGGCCACAAGCAGGGGACAGGGACAAGCCCCCTGCTGCGGGGGCACCCACAGCGGCTGGGATGTCCCGTGGGAATGTCCGGCGTGCCTGCGGCCACCACGCTGTCCCCACCCAAGGATTTGGGGTGCTGCCTGTCCCCATCCCGTGCCACCTCCCACCCCCCGGCGGGTTTCCACTGCTCAAGGCTCGGGGTTTGCAGGCGTTTCCAGGCGCTTTTGTGTCACCCTGTCACCCGCAGGGGATGAACCCCCCGTGCCACTCGGAGGGAGCGGCGGGCACGGGGTGAGGGCGCAGCTGCGGGCCGCTGCTGGCAGGGCACAGGAAGCAGCTGGAGCGAGATCGGGCCGGTGTTTCCACAGCTGCGGCCCCGCTCCTGCCCACGCAGCCCCGGCCCCGCGGCCGGGAAGGCCCCGGGAGAGGAGCTTTGCATGCGGGGCCTGGCGAGGAAAATCCCCGCGGGGCTCGGGGCTCCTGCGGGTGCCCAGGGAAGGGACACGGTGGCCAGGGCTGGGACAGGGGGCCCAGGTGGGGAATTGGGTGTCCAGGGTGGGGTGTCCATGGTGGGGATGGGGTGTCCAGGGTGAGGATGGGGTGTCCAGGGTGGGGTGTCCATGGTGGGGATGGGGTGTCCAGGGTGAGGATGGGGTGTCCAAGGTGGGGTGTCCATGGTGGGGATGGGGTGTCCATGGTGGGGATGGGGTGTCCAAGGTGGGGTGTCCATGGTGGGGATGGGGTGTCCAAGGTGGGGTGTCCAGGGTGAGGATGGGGTGTCCAGGGTGAGGATGGGGTGTCCAGGGTGGGGTGTCCATGGTGGGGATGGGGTGTCCAGGGTGAGGATGGGGTGTCCGTGGAGGGAATGGGGTTCCCCTGGTGGGGATGGGATGTTCGCGGTGGGGATGGGGTGTCCGTGGAAAGGAGGAGGTGCCCATGGAGGGAATGGGGTGCCCGTGGTTGCAATGGGGTGTCCATTGAAGGGACAGAGTGCCCCCAAACAGTGGGGATGGGGTGTCCGGGGTGGGTTTGGGGTGTCCATGGTGGTAGTGGGGTGTCCATGGTGGTAGTGGGGTGTCCATGGCAGGGATGGGGTGTCCATGGTGGTAGTGGGGTGTCCATGGCAGGGATGGGGTGTCCATGGCAGGGATGGGGTGTCCATGGTGGTAGTGGGGTGTCCATGGCAGGGATGGGGTGTCCATGGCAGGGATGGGGTGTCCATGGTGGTAGTGGGGTGTCCATGGCAGGGATGGGGTGTCCATGGTGGTAGTGGGGTGTCCATGGTGGTAGTGGGGTGTCCATGGCAGGGATGGGGTGTCCATGGTGGTAGTGGGGTGTCCATGGCAGGGATGGGGTGTCCATGGCAGGGATGGGGTGTCCATGGTGGTAGTGGGGTGTCCATGGCAGGGATGGGGTGTCCATGGTGGTAGTGGGGTGTCCATGGCAGGGATGGGGTGTCCATGGTGGTAGTGGGGTGTCCATGGCAGGGATGGGGTGCCCACAGTGGAGACTCGGGTCCCATAGCAAGGACAGGGGCCCATGGTGGTGACAGGGTGCCCAGGGTGGGGACAGGACACCCATGGCAGGGTCCCTTCCCCTGTACCCACCCCCGCAGTGTCCCCGAGCCTACCTGGGGGCAGTGGCCCTGGGGACCGTCCCGGTGGCTTTGGAGCCGCGGGTCTGAAGGCGGGAGAGCGGCCCTGGCCCTGCGGGGAGCTGCTGCCGCTGCCCAGGGAGGCCTCGGTGGCCGGGGGCGAGCTGCCGTAGGTGGCCTCGGGCAGTGGCACCGGGCTCTGCGGGGACACACGGGGATCAGGGACGGCCACCCTCGGGACCCTTGGGGACTTCTGGGGACACGCGGGGGTCAGGGACAGCGACCCTCGGGACCCTTGGGGGTCTCTGGGGACCCTCGGGGCCCTACAGGGTGAAGCACAGGTCAAGGACAGGGAGGGGATGGGGACTCTTGGGGACCCTTGGGGACCCTCGGGGCTCTGCAGGACAAACCAGAAACCAAGGACAGGGATGAGGACACTTGGGGACACTTAGGGCTCTTCAGGGCAAAGCAGAGCTCAAGGACAAGGAGTAAAGAGGGACCCTCAGGGACCCTCAGGGACAAACCAGAGGTCAAGGAGGGCGTGGGGACCCTGCAGGACAAACCCAAGGACAGGGAGGGGACAGGACCCTTGGGGACCCTCGGGACCCTGCAGGACAAACCCAAGGACAGGGAGGGGACAGGACCCTTGGGGACCCTCGGGACCCTGCAGGACAAACCCAAGGACAGGGAGGGGACAGGACCCTTGGGGGACCCTTGGGACCCTGCAGGACAAACCAGAACCCAAGGACAGGGAGGGGACAGGACCCTTGGGGACCCTCGGGACCCTGCAGGACAAACCAGAACCCAAGGACAGGGAGGGGACAGGACCCTTGGGGACCCTCGGGACCCTGCAGGACAAACCAGAACCCAAGGACAGGGAGGGGACAGGACCCTTGGGGACCGTCACCCCACGTACCACCAGCGACTCACATAAAACCTGGGCCGCGCCAGCGACAGATCCACGCCCTCCCCGAGCCTCCTGCCCTTATCCCCGGGCGGCTCCAGCCCTTCCTCCAGCTCCAGCTCGTGGCTCTCCAGCCCCAACCCTTTGCGCTTCAGCGTCTGCGGGGAGGCGACAATGAGCGGGTCCCTGCGGCCACCGCGGGGCCCCGGGGGCCGCCCCCGGCCGCTACCTCGAGGATGTCGGAGTTGGTGCGGCTCTCGTGGGGCTCGCTGTACTCGGTGTACTTGAGCAGCACCTTGTCCATGTCGGTGCTGGCGTACTGGAACAGGCGGTTGGTGCTGTTGAAGATGATCAGGGCGATCTCGCAGTCGCACAGCACGCTCAGCTCGTACGCCTTCTTCATCAGCCCGAATTTCCGCTTGGTGAAGGTCACCTGCGGGCACCCGGGCGTGAAACCCCCCAAAAACGGCGCCCAGTTCTCCCAAAAATGCTTCCCACAGGGTGCTGGCAGAGGGGTGGTTTTGACTCCCACCCTCCTCGTCCCCACCTCACCCCGAGCAGGCCCTACCTGCCGGTTCCGCTGATCCAAAATCCGGCTGATCTGGATTTTTTTACGGCCCATTTTCGCCTCCTCCGCTGGGTTTGGGGCTGGAAGAGAGTGAGAAACGCCTGAGCCCCACAGCCCTGGGGCTGTCCCCAAGCAGAGTCTGCCCCAGTGCCGCCAAAAATAAGTTTGGCTGCCGAAAAAATCGATTTTCAGAGGAAGTTCGGTCATGTCTTCTTCCGCGAAGATGGTGGCCAAGCGGAAAATGGGGGAAAATTGGGAAATTCTGCTGGGTTAGAGGGGAAAAAACCCCCCTTGGCCTTGCTCAGCCACCCCCATCCATCACTCCCCGAGCACCTTTGGGTGCGGGCCGTGATCCCAAATCCTTCAGCGGGACTTTGGGATCAGAGCTCTCACCCCAAGCCCAGGGGGCCGCTCCGAGGCTGCTCCCGGAGCTGCTCACGGCGGCTCCGTGGGACGCGGAGGGCGTTTAAAAGGGGGCCGGGCTGGCGGTGGGGAGGGTCCCTCAAACAAAAGAGTTGGTTTTAGGTTCAAATTTGGGGATTTTTTTTTTTTAATTTTTTTTTTTTTCAAGCTCCAGCAGACTAAATTTGACCTCCGCCACTCGCAGGCCAGGAAGTGGCTGCACGAGGAGACAGCAAAGTGAAACCACCCACCCACCCCTGCTGCCGCCTGAGCCAGCGCCGGGCAGGGACAGGGGGCCGGTGACCCCCCGTGCCACCCTGGCTGCGGGGTGCCAGCACCCCCCGAGCCTGTCACAGCGCTGGGACACCCCCCTGCTGTCACAGCCCCCCAATTCCTGCTCCTCTGCCACCCCCACAGCAACAGCCACCCCAAAAGCCCCAAATCTGGGGATTTTTGGGTTCAGCGGGGCAGAACCACGGGTGGCACCACGATGTCCCCAACGGGACCCTCGTGCCCACCCCGATGTGGGGACAGACCCGGCCCGGCTCTGTCCCTGCTGTCCCCAAACCCCAGCCCCGGGGCAGGAGCGGGGCTGGGAAGCAGGGGGGTGGCAGCTCCGTATTGGGGACACCTTTGGGACCCCCAGCTCGGCCAGCAGCCCCCCCCCCCAGTGCCAGGCTGGATGCCAGGGGCGCAGTTGGGGACCCTCCGGTCCCCTGATGCCCCCGGCGTGTCCCGCTTCCCCCTCTCGAGCACGTTGCCATTTTACCATCGTGCTCAGCTGCTATTTTTAGCTGATCAAAACTAATTTTAATTTATGGAAGGAAATTGCGCTGCCGTTCCCACGGCCCCGCTGCCACCCTGTGTCCCCGGGCCCACGCACGACCCCCCCGTGCCCCCCCCACTGAGGTCCAGGGGGTGCCCAGACCACCCCGGCCCCGCCGGAAAGGGCCAAGAATTCCCCGATGGAAGAGCCGAGGTTCTCCCGTTCCCAACCATCCCTGGGGCGTTCGTCCTGCTCCGACACCTGCGGCGCTCCCTGGGGACATCCCGAGATCCCCGAGTTTCCTTTCGGGGCTGGGAGTTTGGGGCTGGGCCTTGGGGTTGGTGTGTTTGGGGCAGGGGGTGCTGGCCTGGCCATGACCCCCCCGTGTCCCTGCACAGCCTCAGCCTGGGGGAGATTCTGGGGGGATGGATGGGGGATGGATGGATGATGGATGGATGGATGATGGATGGATGGATGGATGGATGGATGATGGATGGATGATGGATGGATGGATGATGGATGGATGATGGATGGATGATGGATGGATGGATGGATGGATGGATGGATGGATGGATGATGGATGGATGATGGATGGATGATGGATGGATGGATGGATGGATGGATGGATGGATGGATGGATGGATGATGGATGGATGATGGATGGATGGATGGATGGATGGATGGATGGATGATGGATGGATGATGGATGGATGGATGGATGATGGATGGATGGATGATGGATGATGGATGGATGATGGATGGATGGATGGATGATGGATGGATGGATGATGGATGGATGATGGATGGATGATGGATGGATGGATGATGGATGGATGATGGATGGATGATGGATGGATGATGGATGGATGGATGGATGGATGGATGATGGATGGATGATGGATGGATGATGGATGGATGGATGGATGGATGGATGGATGGATGGATGATGGATGGATGATGGATGGATGGATGGATGGATGGATGGATGGATGATGGATGGATGATGGATGGATGGATGGATGATGGATGGATGGATGATGGATGATGGATGGATGATGGATGGATGGATGGATGATGGATGGATGGATGATGGATGATGGATGATGGATGGATGGATGGATGATGGATGGATGATGGATGATGGATGGATGATGGATGGATGATGGATGGATGGATGGATGGATGGATGGATGGATGGACACAGGGATGGACAGATCCATATATCCATGGATGGATGGATGGATGGACACAGGGATGGACGGATCCATGGATCTATGGATGGATGGATGGACACAGGGATGGACGGATCCATGGATCCATGGATGGATGGATGGACACGGGGATGGACGGATCCATATATCCATGGATGGATGGATGGACACGGGGATGGACGGATCCATGGATCCATGGATCCATGGATGGATGGATGGATGGACACAGGGATGGACGGATCCATGGATGGATGGATGGATGGACACAGGGATGGATGGATGCATGGATCCATGGACAGATGGCTGCATCCCTCACCTGCAGCAGGGACATGAAATAATTCCAAGGATTTGCTTGGGGACAATGCGCCACAGGTCCTTGGGTGCTCTGGTACCTCAGTGCCCCATGGGGTGATGCCCAGGGAGTCCTGGAAGGTTCCAGCACTCACAGAGTGATTCCAGGGGGGTCCTGGGAGGTGCAAACACCCACAGGGCGATGCTGAGAAGGTCCTGGAAGGTTCCAGCACCCATGGGATGGTGCTGAGAAGGTCCTGGAATGTGGGGGAGGGAGTCCAGAGGAAGCAGAGCCGCATCCCCGTCCATCCAGGGGGTCCAGGGGGTCCAGGCTGGGACTCTCGGTGCCGGGAGAAGCGGCCGAGGCCTCGTGCAGCACCCGGGGCCGGTTCATCAGCCACTGCTCCTCACGGCTCCGCTCCTCCTGGGGGCACGGCCAGGCCACCGCTGCCACCAGAGCGTGAGGTGGCACTGACAACACACCCCTCGGTGTCACCTCGGCCACCGCGTCAGCGGGACCCCCTGTCAGGTGTGAAGGGCTGGGAGGGGAGGGGGGATTTTCCCTCTGGGTTTTAGTTGGGATAAAGTGATCACGGGCATTGTCACCTTCAGCCAGGTGGCACCTCCAGGGCAGGGTGGAACCTCATTCCCTGGGAGGAGCTGGCACCCAGGGAGGGCTCCTGGACCCCAGAGCCCCTCCTGGCTTTGTCCCCACCACAGGGATGTCCCCTGAGCACCGGCACCCCAACAAACCCCAACGCCCCGGAGATTCCAAACCTCCCAGACTGGAGATTTTTCCCTCTCCCTGCTCCAGAGGCTCCTGGAGCTCCCCCTGCTCCGTCAGGACCCGCTGCCTCCCACGGGAGTTCATCTTTAGGCTGGGCTCACACGCACCGGGATCGGGATCGGGGTTGGGATTGGGTTTGGGATTGGGATCGTGATTGGGATTGGGGTTGGGATTGGGATTGGGATTGGGATCGTGATCGGGATTGGGTTGGGATTGGGGTTGGGATTGGGATCGGGATTGGGGTTGGGATTGGGATCGTGATCGGGATTGGGTTTGGGATTGGGATTGGGGTCGGTGTTGGGGTTGGAATCAGGTTTGGGTTTGGGATTGGGGTTGGGATTGGGGTTAGGATTGGGATCAGGATTGGAATCACTCCCATCTCATCCCAACCATTCCCAGTGGGACCCAGCACCCACAGCACGGCCTCCCTCCGACCCCCCGCGCTGGGATCGGGTTTGTACCGAACCCCCCAGACCCTCTGTCCCTTTAGGGGGCATTTGAACGGCGCCAGGGGTGTAAATCCCTAATTCCAGCTCCTAATTAGTGAGCTGAGACCAAACGAACCCCGGGAGAGCCGCGGGATTTTTCCGTGAGCTGCTGTGGGATCCCTGGCACCACAACGGGGCCTCCAGCACCTTCACACCCCCAGAGGATCCCAGAAATCTGAAATCCACCGGATTTACCCTAAAATCCAAGCAGGTGGGGTATTAAAGGCAAAAGCTGCTCCAGGGTCTGAGCGCTCCCCTAAAACAGTCCCGAGTCGGGCTCTCAGAGCTGCCCATGATTCACCCTCCCATGGGGTGGAGGAAAGGGTTGTTTTTACCAAATTATGGGGGTTTTGCTGCAAATCTCAGAGCTGGGGGTGACTGGGCAGGACTGGGAGGGGAGTGATTATCAAACACCCGCTGGTGGCATTCGGCAGCTCCCAAAAAGCGTTTTGGTGCAGGAAAAACAGGATTACAGTGGGGAGAAAGAGTTTCCATCCCAAGGGAGGGGAAAATCTGAGCCAGGAGCAGAAAAATCCCACAGGAGGGAGGGGACAATGCTGGGACCAGGAGGGCAACAGGGATGGAAATGGGGGTTTGAAATGGGGAGTTAAAATGGGGATTTGAAATGGGGGCTTGAAATGGGGGTTTTAAAATGGGGATTTGAAATGGGGAGTTAAAACGGGAATTTTAAGTGGGGATTTTAGGAGCACCAGACACGGAGTGCGGGGACCAGAGGGACAAATCCAGTCCTGGCCCCGCGGTTTTGGATCCCGGGGATCCCCTGAGGACAGCTGAGCTGGTGTGAGCAGCATCCCGAGCCCGGCACGGGGAAAAGTCAAAGTTGAGCGCGGAGTTTGTGCCGGGCCCTCCTGCTTTTTATAGGTTGTTTAAACAAGCGACCAGTACAAACCAGCGCGGGGCTGGCAGCGCTGGGTGGGGACTGGGAGCCAGGAGGAGCCAGCTGGGAAATAGGGCAAAGGTGGGGATGTGGCTCTGAGGGGTTTTTGGGACCACCACGACCTCCCCAAACCCCGTCCCCCAGCTCCCAAACATCCCCCAGCAGCCGTAAAACCCCTCAGGTTTGGGGGCTCTGGGGGACACTGCCAGCCTCCAGCCCCGCTGCCACCTCGCTGTCGCTGTCACCCCGGGGGTGACACAGAGCGAAAGTCCCGGGGGCTGCCACGGCCCGGTGCCGATGGGCGGAGGATTTTCGGTTCCAAAATGAGTGTGTGGAAGGAGGAAGGATTGAAAGGGCCCCAAAAACGAGGCGGCCCTGGGGAGGATGGATGGACACAGGGACCCCCTGCCAGCCCAGGGCACGATGGAGGCTCGGTGGGTGCCACGTCCGAGGGAGGGAACTCGCAATTCCCGTGGGATTGGGCTGGAATTAATTTGGGATGTGCTCCCTGGTTTGCTCCTGACAATCCTGCGGGGATTTTCGGGAAGAGGAGGGAAATTCAAGGGGTTTAAATTAACCCAATTCCCCCCAAATCCTTCTGGGTTGCCCCACAGCAGTGTGCCAGGCTTTGCAGGCCCCTCACAGCTGGCATGACCCAGCAGGATCCCTGTCCCCTTGCACAGAAATTTCCCAAAGTTTCCCAAATCCACTTTTTCGGGATGTTGTGGGTGCCCTGGGCTTGGAGGTGGCTGGGAACCAGAATCCTAAACCAGACCTGAGGCCTGCACCCACCTCCCTCCTTCCCCCAGATCTCCCCAGACGTCACCGTGACGTGTCCAGCTGGCAGCCAGGGCCATGGAAAAGGGCCAGGACCGGGATGTCCGGATGGTCACCCACGCTCCTTTCCCGGCCCGTGCCCCCAGGGATGCCCATGAGGGTCCCCTGGGGGCACAGCCCCACAGTCCCATCCCTGCCGTCCTGCTCATCCCGAGCTTCCAGGTCAATTCATTCCCTGGGAAACTCCAGAGCTGGCAGCGCTGGGAGAGTTTCTCTCATTAAAAGAGTAAAAACTCGAGCATGGGGACAGGGACGGTGACAGCGACAGGGACACGCTGGCAGTGGGCTGTGCTGGGCAGGAGGATCTGGCAGAGGATCCACCTCGCTCTCCACGGGTGCCAGGGGGACCCAGGTGCACTGGGACACCCTGGAGATGCCACATGGAGGTGCCACCACCCTGGAGATGCCCCTGGCAGGAGCCGTGGCCGTGTCCCGTCCCCTCCCGGGAGCGGGAAGGAACCGGGCTGCCACCGGCACGTGCCGGGAGCAGCCAGGCCGCTGTGCCACCCCAGCGAGGTGACAGTGCCATCGGGGGGGACCAGGCGCGCTGTCACCGCTCCCACTACAACCACGTCGAGCCAACAGCCGTGCCTCAGTTTCCCCCAGCGCCGTGAGCTCAGCCCCAGCCCCCAGAGGCGCCGGTGGCCCCGGGGGTGGCGGGGAGGTGGCGGCGGGGCCGGGGCAGGGCGGCTGCCACCCAGGCTGCACTTTTGGGTTAAACCCGGGCGTTCCTCCCTGCGCAGACACGAGTAAAAATAACCGCCCCGAGCTCGGCGCAAACCACAGGCTTTTTATAGCCCGCCATCCCGAGACGGCGGGGCGGGGGCCGGGGCTCCGCCGTGCCCAGACCAGCCCGCCGGGCGCCGGCCCGGCCGCACCGGCCCCTCCCCGGGCCGGCCCCGCTCCCCCTGCCCGTGCGCCCCGACGGCGCGGCCGCCTGCATGCGGACGGAGCCCCGGAGGAGAAAAGAGGAGTAGACAGCGCTGCTGCGGTCTGTCACTGTCCCCTCTGCTCGGTCCCGGTCACACCGGAGCGCGGGACCCCCCGTGCCCGCCGCGGGACACGCACCTGGGCAGCGGCGCTTCCTCCTCGGCAGCTCCGCGCCCTCCCGGCGCTGCAGCGGAGCCGGGGAGGCCCCGGTGCTGGTGCCGGTGCTGGTGCCGGTGCTGTGCCGGTGTCGGTGCCGGTGTCGGTGCCGGTCCCGTTCGTGTCCCCGGAGCGCGCGCCGCCGCCGCCTGACCGAGCCGCGCCGCTTACATTTGCATAATCCCGCCCATCCCGCCGGAAGATTTGCATATAGCAGCCGGGGTGTTCTGCCATTGGCTAACGGCGGGTGTTATTTGCATAGACACGCCCTCGTCCGGGTGAGGGGCGGGGCGAAGGAAAGGGGCGGGGCCGGGGATGGGGAGCGCTGCGGGGTTTGGGGGTGGGACTGGGGGGATTTCGGGGGAATTTAGGGAAACTGGGATGGGTGTGGGGCGTGGCTGAGTTAGTGGGAATGTGGGGGCTGGAATAGGGGTGAAGATGAGGAGATTGGGGGGCTGGGACGGGGGATTTGGAGGGGAGGACAGGGGTGAGCTCGGGGCAATTTGGGGCCCTGGGATGGGTGAAGTTTGGGGGGTCTCGGGGGATGCTGAGCCCTCACTGAGGGGTTCAGGCCGGACTGAGATGGAGGTTTTGGGGCGCAGCTTCAGGACCAGGCTCTGGGTTGGGTCCATGGCAGATCCCATTGTGGTTTCAGGGGATGCCCCGGCACCGCCAGCTCCTTCAGCCACAGGGTTTGGGGTGTCACTCCCGTGGTCCCCAATGTCACCGAGGGCTCAACGAAACCGCGGTGAAAGAAACCTCCTGAGCTCCAAACGGGGACGCCCAAGGCAACCCCTTATTTTTATTTAATTTCATATTTTATAAATGCAGCGACCTCTCCCTCCTCCTGTGCCAGCCTGTCCCCGTGTCACCAACGGTGACAGTGCCACAGGGAGGCTGTGGGGAAGCACCGGGGACACCGAGTGAAACCCGGACACCTCCGTGTCACCCTCCCGGCCCTGGGACATCCCGAGCTGCCATTCCCTGTCCCTGTCCCCAGCCGCAGCCCGGGAAGGTGACAGGAGCCCCTGGCTGAGCAGCGGGATGGTGCCCGAGGATGCCGCGGTTGTGAAGGTGCCCCAGAGTGACTTTGTAGGACAAAAGGGGACAGATGCTGCTGGTGACCGAGCCAGGGACAGCCTGGGGCCGAGGGCAGGGAATAACGGAGCTGGAAACCAGAAATCCCGGTGGGAATTGCAGAGGGGCCGGGCTGGGGAGCTGCTTTCCTCCAGAGGGAGCAGAACCTGAGCTCGGGCGATGCTCCGACCCCAAAACCAGTGCAGGGACGGCCCCTGTGTCCTGTCCTGGGGTGACCTCTGCCCTGATGGGGACAAACTGGGGGGCAGGGGGGTGACCAGGACACGGGTGGGAGCCATGAGGGGGATCCTGACCCTTCCAGCCCCTCGGGAAGGTGCAGGGGTTCCCGGGATGCCCCAGGAACCCCCCGTGTTCCCAGCAGCCGGGGGGGAACTGATGCAGTTCCCAAGTTCCCGTTCCATGAGAGGAGCTCCGGGCAGCAGGTGGGAAATGGGGAATATCAGGGAAATTAGGGGAAATCAGGGAAAAAAAGGGGAAATCAGGGAAAATCAGGGAAATTAGGGGAAATCGGGGAAATCAGGGAATCAGGAAATTAAGGGAATTCAGGGAATTCAAGGGAATTCAGGGGAATTCAGGGAATATCAGGGGAATCAGGGAATTCATGGGTATCAGGGGAAATCGGGGGAATCAGGGAGTATCAGGGAAATCAGGGAATTCAGGGAATATCAGGGAATTCAGAGGAATCAGTGGAATTCAGGGAATATCGGGGAATCAGGGAAATCAGGGAATTCAGGGGAATCAGGTCCCACCCAGCCTCACAGCAGGGACATTTTTGCACCTTGGACATCCCGGGGGTCCAGTCCCGGGAAGATCGGGAGGAAAATCTGGAGAAATGAGGAATTTCTGGATGAGGAATTTCTCAGGCGTTCAGGACGTGACATCTTTCTCAGAGCTGCTTTTAAAGCTCGTGATTTACAGAGTGCAATTAGCAGAGTGTTAATTAGCCTCGCTAGTAATCCTAATTGATCCTGAAGAGGGGGTGAGGGGGAGAACAGACGTGCCGGAGCTTCGGCAGAGTCTGAGGTGACACGTCCAGGTGGTCCCATCCAGCCCTGGGACACTTGGGGGACACTCGGGGTGGCTCTTTGGGTGTGGGACATCCCTGTCCTGTCCTGTCCTGTCCTGTCCTGTCCTTCCTCCACCTCGGACTGCCCAGGGTCCGGCCCGTGCCAGGGTCACTCCCAGCCGTGCCAGGCACAGCCGGTTTTGGGCACAGGGACCCCGCGGTCTCCCCGGGTCAGGGGGTGCCCGGGCCGGGCTGTGCCCGGCTGCTCCTTCCCAGCTCCGGGGTGGCAGCTCCAAAGCTTTGAGCTCCCTCTTGAGGTTCTTCCTGCCCCAAAATCCCGGGATTTTGGGGAGCCTGAGGTGCCGGAGGCCCTGGGAGGAGAGCTGCACCCCAAGGGACACCGGCGGAGGACACGGCTGAGCGCTGTCACTGTCCAGGACACGGGAAAGGGACAGAGATGCCGTCACCAGAGCTGGTTTGGGGACTTTGGGCCGAGTGCCAGGGACTGCCACCCCCCGCCCCCTTCCAAAAATGCTGGAAACGAGCCTGGAGCCAAACTGCTGCTGCTGCCAAGGCCAACACGGCGGGACTTCAAAATAGCCCTGTGTCCTGCAGGGCTCCGGCCGGAGCGCAGGGTGCCAGCAGGAACCACCCACGCGGGACGGGAGGGAGGGACAGCGAGGGACGGCGAGGGACAGTGAGGGATGGCGAAGGACAGCGAGAGACAGCGAGGGACAGCGAGGGACAGCGAGGGATGGCGAGGGAGAGCGAGGGACAGTGAGGGACAGCGAGGGACAGTGAGGGACAACGAGGGACGGCGATGGACAGCGAGGGAGAGCGAGGGACAGTGAGGGACAGCGATGGACAGTGAGGGACAGCGATGGACAGCGATGGACAGCGAGGGACAGTGAGGGACAGCGATGGACAGCGAGGGACGGTGAGGGACAGCAAGGGAGAGCGAGGGACAGCGAGGGACAGTGAGGGACAGTGAGGGACAGCGAGGGACAGTGAGGGACAGCAAGGGATGGCGAGGGACAGCGAGGGACAGCCAGCACTGCTCCCCATCAGACAGAAAGGTCACCTCGGCCCGGATCCCACAGCCCGGCCTGGGCACGGCTGCTGACACCGGGATGGGGGAGGCTGCGTGGCACCCGCTGCCGCGGGACCCCAATGTCCCCTCGTGTCCCCTCGTGTCCCCTTGTCCCGTCTCGGCGGGAATTCCTGTGCCGGGAAGCGTGGGGCCTTTCCCAAGGTGCCAGGTGACCCGCGGGGTGAATTTTCCTGCTTGAAACCTCCGCCACGGCCAGGGGAAGGCGCTGGCAGATCCCAGAGGAGCCCTGGCATTCCGCTTCCCAGGATATTTATAGGACATGGGAAACGCGCGGGGGTCCCAGGGGCCGGCCCGAGGGTCCTTTCTCAGCCTTGCGGGACTGGGAACGTTTCGGGAGCTCCCTGGGGGCCGGAGGGGACAGTCCCGGCGCAGGTGGAGGCCAAAGGAGCCTCTCCCGGGGGATGCGGGATCAGGGAATCGCGGTGCCCTCGTCCCACACCGGGGTCACATCGAGGGCTCAATCCCGGGGTTTTCCCAGGGAAAGGCAGCGCTGGGAATGGCGGAAGAGGCTCGGTGTCCGTCTGTCCGTCCGTCCTCAGTCCCCACCCCCGCTGCTGCCCCCTCCACCCCCTCCCGCCGCCCCCGGGAGGCTCCCGGGGCCCCACCGGGGGCGGGCACGGGGCGGAGCCGGCCCGGGAGGGTCCCGGCCCGGAGGCAGGACCGGAGGCAGGACGGGCCCGCCCCGGCGGATGCCGCGGAACGGAGGCGCTCCCGGCCCGGTGCCCGTTCCCGGTTCCCATTCCCGGTCCGAGCTCCCGTAGCGGCGGCACCGAGGAGTCGGGGAGCGCACGCACCTCCGGCACCCCCGGTTCCGGTGCCGGCCCCGCCATGCCCTCCGCGTACCCGCAGCGAGCCCTGACGGTGCTGCTGCTCTTCGGGACCTTGTCCGCTGCCATGGCCCTGCTCTCCTCCAGCCTCATCTTCCAGCTCCCGTCGGGCCGGGCCGCTCCCGGTGCCGGCGGCGGTCGCGGGGCGCTCCCGGAGCCGGTGGCCGCCGCTCTGCTGCCGGTATCGGCCGTGCTGGCCGCGCTCTGCCTGGTGCTCAACGTGAGCTGCCTCCTGCTCTGCCTCCTCCACGGCTACTTCAGCACCGAGCTGTGCCGGGGGCAGCCCGGGCCCGAGCGGTGAGAGCCGCGGGGGCACCGGGGAACCGGGGCTGGAGGGGCCGGGGGATGAACTGGGGCTGGAGGGGCCGGGGAGGCTCGGGAGAGGCGGGGACCGGGGCTGGAGGGGCTCGGGAGAGGCGGGGATGCTCCGAAGGGTCTGAGGGAACCGGGGCTGGAGGGGCCGGAGGGACTCGGGAGAGGCGGGGACCGGGGCTGGAGGGGCTCGGGAGAGGCGGGAATGCTCGGAGGGGTCCGGGGGAACCGCGGCTGGAGGGGCCGGGGATGCTCGGAGAGGTCGCGGGGACCAGGGCTGGAGGAGCCGGAGGGGCTCGGGAGAGGCGGGGACCGGGGCTGGAGGGGCTCGGGAGAGGCGGGGACCGGGGCTGGAGGGGCTCGGGAGAGGCGGGGATGCTCGGAGGGGTCCGGGGGAACCGGAGCTGGAGGGGTCTGGACAGGAGGATGCAGCGGGATCGGGGAATGAGGGGTAAGGGGTGCCAACTCCTCTGGTGCCCCAAAATCCGCGTGAGGATTTGCTGGGTCTCCTCCAAAAGGGGGTTGTGGGGAGCAATCGGTGGAAAATCCCCGAAATTCTTCTCCGCGGCCCTTTCCGTGAACCCCAGGGCTGGAATTGTGCTCTTTGAGTTTTAGAGACTCTAGAAACTGGGAGCAGAGAGTTTAGACCTGGCTGCAGAACCCGGGAGGTTTAATTTCCACGACTGGAAATTCCCAGCGTGTTTTGGGGAGCTCCTGGGGTCACCTCAACCCCCAGCGATCACCCCAAAATGTTGGGGCTGGAGTGACCACCCGGGCCACCAAAATGCCCCCCGGGCCGGGTCATTAATGTTGATTTAGTCACTACCAGCACTTCTACACCTGCGGAGTTGTTCCCAAAGAAATTCCTTCCTTTTTTTTAATGGATCCGGAATGGGCTGGGGGCTCCTGGCCCAGCTGCTGGGTTAAAACTAAACAACAACTCGGGGATAATCCGATTTTAAAGGATTTTGGTGGCAAGTGGACTTTGTGGGGTGGCTCACGCAGTTTTGGGACCTCTCTGAGTTCAGTCAAAACTCGTGTAAAGGGAATGACGATGTTTCAACAGCTACTTTTTGTCCCTAATTAGAGAATCCAATCAGTCCCGGCTCTGCACGGAGCACCGGGCTGGAGAAATTCCAGCAGCGCCTCCTCAGCCTCTTCCAACGCTTCATTAACGGAGGAGAGCAAAAATATTTCCCTAAAAACACAAAAAAATCCCACAACACTTTCTGTGGGAGCCGATTTTCTGCCGGAAAATTAACAACAAAAATTTTACCCCCGAGTTGTGAATTTTCCTGTGATCCCCGCCTGGATTTTGGGCTGTAAATGCTCCGTTTGGGGACTGGGAAGTTGAAATTTGGGAATTGCGAGGTCACAGGTGAGGAAAAAATCCATCCCCAAAAACTCCCAGAGCAAAGCGCGGGGAGGCTCTTCCCAAATAATCTGAATTTCAGGAGCATTTCTGTGCCTCTCCCCGCTGCGAGAACTCCTTTCCCTGGGAATCTCCAGCAGATCCCTTCCTCCGTGCCTCAGTTTCCCCAGCTGCAGCTGGAGTGCTCCGCTGAGCTTTGGGAGGAAAAGCGGGATTTCCGGGCCACGGCCGGGAGGTGGCGGTGATGTCCCCGCGCTGTGGCACGGTGGCGTTTCGGGAGCCGCTCACGTCGCGGGGACCTTTGGCACGTCGGCGCTGTCACCCCAAAGTGGCACTGTCACCCCGAACCGGCGCTGTCACCCCGAATTAACGCTGTCACCTCGATTTGCCGCTGTCACCCCAAAGTGGCACTGTCACCCCCAACTCTGCTGTCACCCCCAACTCTGCTGTCACCCCAATTTGCCGCTATCACCCCAAAGTGGCACTGTCATCCCCAACTGGCGCTGTCACCCCCAACTCTGCTGTCACCCCAATTTGCCGCTGTCACCCCGAACTGGTGCTGTCACCCCGAACTCCGCTGTCATTCCCAATTGGCACTGTCACCCCAAATTGGCACTGTCAGCCCAAATTGGCGCTGTTACCCCGAACTCCGCTGTCACCCCGATTTGCCACTGTCACCCCCAACTGGCTCTGTCACCCCGATTTGCCACTGCCACCCCAAACTCCGCTGTCACCCCGATTTGCCACTGCCACCCCAAACTCCGCTGTCACCCCGATTTGCCACTGTCACCCCCAACTGGCTCTGTCACCCCGATTTGCCACTGCCACCCCAAACTCCGCTGTCACCCCCAATTGGCACTGTCACCCCCAACTGGCGCTATCACCCCGAACTCCACTGTCACCCCGATTTGCCACTGTCACCCCAAATTCCACTGTCACCCCAAATTCCCGTGGTGCAGCTCAGGCCGTGCTCCCCACTCCAAACAAATCCCGGCGCTCCCGCGGATCCCTCCAGGCTTGGGACACCCGGGAACGAAGATTCCCCCAGGAGCTGGGAGCTGATCCAGCGGCTGCCAGGAGAGGAACCCCGAAATCAGCACTTGGGGGTGACCTGGCCCTGAGCAAACCTAGGGGTTCCGTTTGGAGCTCCTCAGCTCCAGAGATTTCCTGGGTTTGAGCAAGACCAGGATCAGTCCTGAGTTCCTCAGCTCCAGATTTTATCCCTGGGCTCAGATGAGGACCAGGATCGGTTTGGAGTTCCTCACTCCAGATTTTATCCCTGAGCTCTGATCAGGACCAGGATCAGTCCTGAGTTCCTCACTCCAGATTTTATCCCTGAGCTCAGATCAGGACCAGGATCAGTCCTGAGTTCCTCACTCCAGATTTTATCCCTGAGCTCAGATCAGGACCAGGATCAGTCCTGAGTTCCTCACTCCAGATTTTATCCCTGAGCTCAGATCAGGACCAGGATCAGTCCTGAGTTCCTCACTCCAGATTTTATCCCTGAGCTCAGATCAGGACCAGGATCAGTTTGGAGTTCCTGACTCCAGATTTTCTCCCTGGGCTCAGACCAGGACCAGGATCAGTCCTGAGTTCCTCACTCCAGATTTTATCCCTGAGCTCAGATCAGGACCAGGATCAGTCTGGAGTTCTTCAGCTCCAGATTGTATCCCTGGGCTCAGACCAGGATCAGTTTGGAGTTCCTCCCTCCAGACTTTTCCCTGGGCTCGGAGCAGGACTGGAGCCTGCCCAGAGCTGTTTTCCCCACAAGGAGCCCTTCCAGAGGCTGTTTTCCCTCTTTTCCCTCTTTCCCAGGGCAGACTGGTTCCTCCTGGACAGCCGGAGCGTCCGGCACGCAGCCATCGGCCTCTTCTGCTGCGGGGTCTGCCTCTACCTCACAGGCAAGTGTCCCCCCAGTATTCCCAGTACTCCCAGTATTCCCAGACCAGCCCTGCACTGGTTTCTGCTCCAGCACTGCTTTGGTTCACAAACGGATCCACCAGCTCCTTCCCACAGTGTGAAATTCCCATTCCAGGGGCCCAGGCTGGAATTTTGTAGGGGCTGGAGGGGTCCAGAGATGGGAATGGAGCTGGAGAATTCCTGAGGGGGCTGGGAAGGGACTGGAGAGAATTCCTGAGGGGGATGGAGAATTCCTGAGGGGGCCGGGAAGGGACTGGAGAGAATTCCTGAAGGGCCTGGGAAGGGACTGGAGAGAATTCCTGAAGGGCCTGGGAAGGGACTGGAGAGAATTCCTGAGGGGGATGGAGAATTCCTGAGGGGGCTGGGAAGGGACTGGAGAGAATTCCTGAGGGGGCTGGAGAATCCCTGAGGGGGCTGGGAAGGGGCCCAGCCTGGAGAAAAGCAGGATCAGGGGGACATTCCCCATGTCCACAAGCCCCCGGCAGGAGGGGACAGCCAGGAGGGTCCCAGGGGACACCAGGACAGGAGAGAACGGCCCCAGGGTGCTCCAGGTGGGACATCAGCAGGAATTCCCTGCTGGAAAGGGCGGCCAGCCCTTGGGACTGCCCAGGGAGGTTTGGGGTCACCATCCCTGGAGGTGTTCCAGGAATCCCTGGATGTGGAGTGGGTGACCAGGTGGGGCTCAGCCACAGCTTGGACTTGGAGCTCTTCTCCAGCCTGAACCATTCCAGGAATTAACAAATCCATCCCTTTTTAACTCCTGGCTCCTGAGCTCTTCTCCAGGGTTTCCAGAGCCTGTCCCTGAGCTCTTTTCCAGCCTCAACTATTCCAGGGATTTCCAAATCCATCCCTTTTACTCCTGTCCCTGAGCTGTTCTCCAGCCTCAACCATTCCAGGAACTTCCACATCCATTCCTTTTTACTCCTGGGCTCTTTTCCAGAGGCCCCTGAGCCTGTCCCTGAGCCCTTTTCCAGCCTCAACCATTCCAGGGATTTCCAAATCCATCCCTTTTTATTCCAGGCTCCTGGGCTCTTTTCCAGGGGCTCCTGAGTTGTCCCTGAGCTCTTTTTCAGCCTCAACCATTCCATGAATTTGTGAAACTGTCCCTTTTACTCCTGTCCCTGAACCCTTTTCCAGCCTCAACCATTCCAGGGATTTCCAAACCCATCCCTTTTTATGCCTGAGCTCTTTTCCAGGGTCTCCTGAGCCTGTCCTTGAGCCCTTTTCCAGCCTCAGCCATTCCAGGGACTTCCAAACCCATCCCTTTTTACTCCTGAGCTCTTTTCCAGGGTCTCCTGAGCCCTTTTCCAGCCTCAGCCATTCCAGGGACTTACAAACCCATCCCTTTTTACTCCTGAGCTCTTTTCCAGGGTCTCCTGAGCCCTTTTCCAGCCTCAGCCATTCCAGGGACTTACAAATCCATCCCTTTTACTCCTTTGCCTGAGCCCTTTTCCAGCCTCAGCCATTCCAGGGATTTCCAAACCCATCCCTTTCCACCCCCGGCCCCTGAGGGTCCCCCCTGCTCTGCTCCCCCCGCAGCTCTGGCCCTTTCCATGCTGCTGCTGTTCGAGCTGGAGGCTGCCATCGCCAGCGCCTGCATCCTGACCTCTGGAATCCTCGTCCTGCTCATCTCCGTGCTCCACGCGCTGCTCCGCGCTTCCCACATTTCCCACATTTCCCAAGGCTCGGAGCCTGCCCAAGCCCTGTACGAGAACGACTCCGCCCAGCCCGGGGACGGCAGCGACCTCAACGGGAACGCGGCTCGGCCCCGCCCTGAAATCCACCGGGAATTCTTCCCACCTTCCCTGGAGCGCAAATCCCAGCCGGGCTCCGCCTCCAGCAGCAACCTGAGCTCGGCAGGAAGCCCCAGGAGCAAGGAAATCCCCAGGGAATTCCAGCAGGAATGGTCCAGGAGCAAGGAAATCCCCAGGGAATTCCAGCAGGAATGTCAGGATTTGTCCAGGAGCAAGGAAATCCCCAGGGAATTCCAGCAGGAATGGTCCAGGAGCAAGGAAATCCCCAGGGAATTCCAGCAGGACTGGTCCAGGAGCAAGGAAATCCCCAGGGAATGTCTCCAGGAATGTCTCCACTGGTCCCGCACGCACAGGATCCTGGACTCAGGGCTGCTCCAGGAGCAGGGAAAGCCTTGGAATGTCA
The DNA here is from genome assembly GCF_031753505.1 of Anomalospiza imberbis. Classification (NCBI taxonomy): domain Eukaryota; kingdom Metazoa; phylum Chordata; class Aves; order Passeriformes; family Viduidae; genus Anomalospiza; species Anomalospiza imberbis. The sequence goes on from NC_089707.1 coordinate 5,210,747, forward strand.
TCACCAGGAAGATGAGGAATGTGATGTCCCGCAAGGACTCCACGCTGGTGTGAGGGGAATTTGGGATTTTCCCCGGAGCTTCCCGGGATTTGCAGCTCTGGAGGAGGAGTTGCTGGTTTTCCACGGTTTTGGGTTTTTTTTTTTCCCCTGGAAAAATTCCTCTATCCACAGCCAAAATCCCAGTGCTGCCTGCCTGGAGAAGCCAAATCCATCCCAGACCATGCCAGCGGCGGGACAGGAGCTGGGAAATGGGGATGGGGAGCAGAAATTGGGATTTTCACCAGCAGATTGCTGGCTTTTTCCAGCGGATTTCAGCTGCTTTCCCTTCTCCTTCCTCCCTGCTCCATCCTCATCCTCAGCACTGGGATGGATGGGAGGGTTTGGGGTGGGGAAAATGAAGTTTGGGGTGGCCAGGAACAGATTTGGGGTAGGAAAAAGCAGATTTGGGGTAGGAAAAAGCAGATTTGGGGTGTCAGAGCAAACCTGGGGTGGCAGGAAGGGGGTTTGGGGTGGCCAAAAGTGGTTTTGGGGAGGCCAAGAACAGATTTGGGGTGGGAAAAAGCAGATTTGGGGTGTCACTGGTGTTATCCCAAAAGCCACCTGTTATCCCAAGAGCAACTCCCCTGGAATTTGAGTTCCGTTCCCTGAATCCCTGGAAAATCCAGGAGGGATCCACAGCAAAGCTCTGCTTAATTCCAGTCACCTCCAAAACCAGGAGTGGGACCAAGGAAAAAATCCTTTTTTATTTTTTTTTTTGTAGGATTCTAAGGATTTTTCTCCTCCCTTGAAAGCCTAAAATTCCACCTTATTTTGCTCCATGCCCTTGGAAACACCGGGATAAAAGAGGAGCTCCAAGCTTCCACGGCGACAGGAGAAAAGTTGAAAACCTTTAAAAGGAATTTTCTTGGTTTTTTTGGGGTTTTTTTTGGGATTTTTGTTTTTTTCTCCTTTTTATTCTCGTCCTCATTAAAACCAAATCCAGCAATTCCTTGGCACCAGCTGGGAAAGTTTCTCCTTGGAGAATTCCTCCTCAACAAAAGCTTGGAGTGTGCTCACATTCCAGCTTTTTACACAAAATTCCCAAAGCAAGACCTCATTTGGGTTTTTTTTTGTTTTTGTTTTTTTTCAGGGGGGAGGAATAAAAAAGCCTGGAAAAAAACTGGGAAGGTGAAACACAAATCCACCCTGTTTTTCCATGGAAAAGAGGCCCCAAAAAAGCAGGATTTGGGATTTTCCAGCTCTTCCCCCCCCCCCTGGGAATTCAGGGCCTTCTCTACCTGTGCAGCCCCAGAGGTTTTTCCACTTCTTCCCGAGGTTGGGAAATTCAGGATGGAAAATCAGGAAGTGCCTGGAGGATTCTTGGACTGGGGGGTGATGGTGCTGTGGGAAGAAAAAGGAAAAGTCACATGCAGCAGCATGAAAATGTGGGAAATTTGGGGTTTCCTTAAAAAAATTCCCTCTGCTGATGGCTGCTGGGGTAAGGGGTTGTCGTTGGGGTGTGTAGCCTGGAAAATCCCAAGAAATCCCCCCCAGAAATCAAAACAAATCCCAAAAATCCCTCAAATTTTTTTTTTAAATTAAAAAGAATCCCGAAAAACCTAAAAATCCTCAAAAAATCCCCCCACAAAAAAAAATCCCAGAAAGTCCCAAAAAAAATCCCCCCATAAAAGAATCACAGAAATCCCAAAAAATAGACAAATCCCAAAAAATCCCCAAAAAATTCCCCCTCAAAATCCTCAAAATTAAAAACAAAGGAAAAAAAAATTAATCCTCCAAAAATGAAAAAAAAAAAAAATCCCCCCAAATTAAAAAAAAAAATCCCCTTTTTTTTTTTTTAATCCCCAAAAATTCTAAAACAATCTCACAAGAATACCCCCAAAATAAAATAAAAAAAAAAAAATCCCAAAAGATGCTCAGGGAATTTCCTGCCACGGAAAACCCAAGGAATGTTCTGGAAACCCCACAGGGACAGAGGATCCCTGCCTGCTGGGCTGGTTTTTTCTGGGATTTGGGAATTTCCTCCCCCCTCCTCAGTTGGATGCTGGAAATTCCAGAGGATCAAATCCACCAGGATCACCCAGGATGTTTTAGGAGCTCATCATCATCATCATGATCAGGATTGCTGCCACTAATTCCTAAGGAATTCTGCCCAAAAAATCGGGATCAGAGCAGCCTCTCCCCAATCCCTGCATCCCTGAACTCCAAACCCTTTGGATCTCCCCAAAAAACCTCCCTAAAATTCCATTTATTCCCACTTTTCCCTCAGCAAACAGCGCTGGTTTTCCCCCAGGGAACGGGGGAAAGGCAGGGAATGCTGTCCTGGATCATCCTGGGAATCTTTTCCCGGGATTTTGGGGGTACCTGCGGCCCTGAGCTGCTCCTCCATGGAATGTTTGAGCAGGCTGTCAAGTTTCAGGAGCTCATCATCATCATCATCATTCATCATCATCATCCTGCTGCCACTAATTCCTAAGGAATTCTGCCCAAAAAATCGGGATCAGAGCAGCCTCTCCCCAATCCCTGCATCCCTGAACTCCAAACCCTTTGGACCTCCCCAAAAAACCTCCCTAAAATTCCATTTATTCCCACTTTTCCCTCAGCAAACAGCACTGGTTTTCCCCCAGGGAACGGGGGAAAGGCAGGGAATGCTGTCCTGGATCATCCTGGGAATCTTTTCCCGGGATTTTGGGGGTACCTGCGGCCCTGGGCGGCGTTGAGCTGCTCCTTCATGGCTATGGAATGCTTGAGCAGGCTGTCGATGCTCCTGAAGTAAACACTGCTGTCAGTCATGTTCTTGATGGCGCTGGAAAAGTGGGAGAAGCAGGAAAAGTGGGAAAAGAGGGAGGGCGACGGAGCTGGAATTCCCAAATTCTGGTCGTTCCCCCTCTGATCCCAGGAAACCTCAGGATTGAGGAGTTTTCTGCTGAGGGAAGCTGGGAAAACTTTCACAAAGCCCTGAAATTCCTGCCAGGAGTTCCCAAATCCCAGCTCCTCCCACCCTCATTCCCGGGATCCTGCTGTGTTTTCCAGCCTGGAATTCCAGGAATTTCCCTCTCAAGGTGAAAATTCCAAATCCTAGCTCCTCCCACCCTCATTCCCGGGATCCTCCTGTGTTTTCCAGCCCGGAATTCCAGGAATTTCACCCTCAAAGTGAAAATTCCTGCCTAGAGCTCGAAGCTCATCCCACATCCCAACCCATTCCCTGGATTTTCCAGCCCGGAATTCCAGGAATCTAACTATCAGAATGAAAATCCCAAATCCCAACTCATTCCCAGGATCCTGCTGTGTTTTCCAGCCCATAATTCCAGGAATTTCACCCTCAAAGTGAAAATTCCTGCCAAGACCTCGAAGCTCATCCCACATCCCAACTCATTCCCTGGATTTTCCCACTCAGAAATCCAGGAATTTCCCTCTCAAGGTGAAAATCCCAAACCCCAGCTCCTCCCATCCTCATTCCCGGGATCCTGCTGTGTTTTCCAGCCCGGAATTCCAGGAATTCCCAGTACCTGCAGGCATACTCCACGGTGTAAATGGCTCCCTGGCTCTGCTCCTCCCAGCTCTGCATGTCCGACTGCGAGGGAAAAACAGGGATTAGGCAGGATCCAAACTGGGATTGGGGATCTGGGGAAGGAATTCCTGGCTGGAAGGGGATGGGATGGAATTCCCAGAGCAGCTGTGGCTGCCCCTGGGTCTCTGCAATGTCCAAGGAAAGTGGGAGAAGGGAAATTCCAGGAAAACTCAGAGCTGCCTCCAGTCCCTAAAGGGGCTCCAGGAGAGCTGGAGAGGATTTGGGATGAGGGGTGGAGGGACAGGACCCAGGGAATGGATTTGGGATGGGAATCCAAGGATCCAGAGAATGGATTTGGGATGGGAATCCAAGGATCCAGAGAATGGATTTGGGATGGGAATCCAAGGATCCAGGGAATGGATTTGGGATGGGAATTCCAGGATCCAGGGAATGGATTTGGGATGGGAATCCAAGGATCCAGGGAATGGATTTGGGATGGGAATTCCAGGACTCAGGGAATGGATTTGGGATGGGAATCCCAGGGCACAGGGAATGGATTTAAACTGAGAAAGGGGAACTTGGATGGGATTTTGGGAAGGAATTCCTGGCTGGAATGGGCTGGGTTGGAATTCCCAGAGAAGCTGGGGCTGCCCCTGGATCCCTGGAATGTCCAAGGAAAGTAGGAGAAGGATCCAGGGAAACCTTGGAGCTGCCTCCAGAGCCTAAAGGGGCTCCAGAGGGATTTGGGATGGAATTCCAGGGATGGAATCCCAGGACACAGTGAATGGCTTCAAACTGGAAATTTATGTGGGAATTTTTGGGGCAGGATTTCCTCCCTGGGGGAGGGGGAACGGGCTGGAATTCCCAGAGGAGCTGTGCTGGGTGGGATGGGATCAGCCCTCAGCTCCCGGAACTCCCGGAATTCCCAGAATGTGGCACGAAATGAGCACACAGCAGCTTGGGGAGTTCAAAAGAGGAAAAAAAGAGAGTTTTAGATGAACATCTGGTATTTCTAGAATTCCAGAGGTGACCCTGGATGGGAGGATGGGATTGCCACCTCTCCAACCACACTGGTCCAAAGATCAATCCATCATTTCTCTCCACCCACAGAGAAATCCGTAAATATTCTGTTTACACACGAAATTGTGTGGGACCTCTGACTCTTAAACACGTAAAAACGTTACCAAAAAGCTGAAGAACTTTCCTGAGGACTTTGAAACTTCCTAAAGAACCGTAAAAGGGAGCTTAACGCCCTTAAAAATCAGGGCGACAGCCGGGATTCCCGGGATTCCGGGGCGGGGGAAGGCGGGACCGACCTTGTGCTGGGCCAGCTCGGGCAGGGAGCGGCGCACGTGCTCCTGCAGCCGGAACAACGCCACCGAGGGCTCGTTGGCCAGCACGTACAGGCTCTCCGTGAACTTGTCCGTCACTGCCGGGAGGAACCGGGAAACACCGGGGATTAACGGGGGGGAGCCCAGGGAAATCCATAAAAAAATCTCTGTAGAAATCCATGGAAGTATCTCCACAGAAATCCATAAAAACCCGCAGAAACACGGCCATGGAAATCGACAGAAATATCTCCGCAGAAATCCAGGGAGATCCATAAAAGACCCACAGAAATCCATGGAAATATCTCCGTAGAAATACATGGAAATATCTCTGTAGAAATCCATGGGAATGTCTCCATAGAAATCCATGGAGATATCTCCACAGAAATCCATGGAGATATCTCCACAGAAATCCATGGAGATATCTCCACAGAAATCCATGGAGATATCTCCACAGAAATCCATGGAGATATCTCCTCAGAAATCCATGGAGATATCTCCTCAGAAATCCATGGAGATATCTCCACAGAAATCCATGGAGATATCTCCTCAGAAATCCATGGAGATATCTCCTCAGAAATCCATGGAGATATCTCCACAGAAATCCATGGAGATATCTCCACAGAAATCCATGGAGATATCTCCACAGAAATCCATGGAGATATCTCCTCAGAAATCCATGGAGATATCTCCACAGAAATCCATGGGAATGTCTCCACAGAAATCCATAAAAAATATCTCTAGAGAAATCCATGGAAAGACATCCATAGAAATCCATAAAAACATCTCCACGGGAATATCCCCGTGCACGTACAGGCTCTCCGTGAACTTGTCCGTCACTGCCGGGAGGAACCGGGAAACACCGGGGATTAACGGGGGGGAGCCCACGGAAATCCATAAAAAAATCTCTGTAGAAATCCATGGAAGTATCTCCACAGAAATCCATAAAAACCCGCAGAAACACGGCCATGGAAATCGACAGAAATATCTCCGCAGAAATCCAGGGAGATCTATAAAAGACCCACAGAAATCCATGGAAATATCTCCGTAGAAATCCATGGGAATGTCTCCACAGAAATCCATGGGAATGTCTCCATAGAAATCCATGGGAATGTCTCCATAGAAATCCATAGAAACCCACAGAAACCCATAAAAAATCTCTGTAGAAATCCAAGGAAATATCTCCACAGAAACCCATGGAAATATGTCCGTGGAAACCTAGAGAAATATCTTCACAGAAATGCACAAAAGTCCACAGGAATCCATGGAAATATCTCCTCAGAAATCCACGGAAATCCAGAGCAATCTCTCCCCAGATATCCACAGGAATCCATGGAATTCTCTCTGTAGAAATCCATGGAAATAGCTCCACAGAAATCCACAGAAATCCACAGAAATCCATGGAAATCTCGCCACAGAAATCCATCGGAATCCATGGAAGTCTCTCCATAGAAATCCACAGAAATCCATAGAAACTCACAGAAACACGTCCATGGAAATCTATAGGAATATCTCCACAGAAATCCAGAGAAATCCATGGAAATATCTCCTCAGAAACGCGTGTGAATATCTCCTAGAAATCCATAAAATCCCGCAGAAACACGTCCATGGAAACCTATAGGAATATCTCCACAGAAATCCTTGGAAACCTCTTCATAGATACCCATAGGAATCCATGGAAGTCTACAGAAATCCATGGAAACCCATGAAAACCCACAGGTATCCACAGAAACCCATGGAAATCCACGGAAACGTCTCCACAGAAATACCTCCATAGAAATCCATGGAAGTAAACAGAAATTTCTCCACAGAAATCCTCAGTGAAGCCCAGTCCAGAGGCTCTTCCCCACAGCAGCACGGGAGATAAAGGCCGGGAATCAAACCACAACACGCCAGCCGCCCAACCACCGCGGCGGGGCCTCTCCCAGCCCAGCCCATCCCCGCCGTTCCCGTTCCCGTTCCCGTTGTTCCCGCTCCCACCTTTCTTCACCTTCAGCTGCATCTCCGGTTCCTCCATCCCGCCCGCCGCCGCTTCCGCTTCCGCCGGCGCCCCCGCGAAACCTCCCCGAGCACAGAAAACAGCCCCGGCTGGAAACGCGGCCGCGGCGTCAACGTTCCGCTGCAGCGCTGCCCCCCGAACCGGTGCCACCCCCGCGCCCCCACTCAAGTCCCCGTTGTCACCCGCGGGGACACTCGGTGGCTCCGGTTCGTCACCCGCGGGGACACTCGATGGCTCCGGTTCGTCACCCGCGGGGACACTCGGTGGCTCCCGGTTCGTCACCCGCGGGGGCACTCGGTGGCTCCGGTTCGTCACCCGCGGGGACACTCGGTGGCTCCCGGTTCGTCACCCGCGGGGACACTCGGTGGCTCCGGTTCGTCACCCGCGGGGACACTCGGTGGCTCCCGTTCATCACCCGCGGGGACACTCGGTGGCTCCGGTTGGGCCGTGCCCGGCGGGCCCGCCGCCCTCAGAGGGGCCTGCGGGTGTCGCAGCCCCGCGGTCGCGGCCTTTGCCCGCCTCGGTCCCCTCCGGTGTCCCCAGGGTGTCCCCAGGCGGTCCCGCTGCCCCGCCGCCACCCCGGGCCCGTGGCTTTCAGGCCGCCCTCACGGGGAGGCGGGGCCGGGCCGCGCTGCCCGAAACCCCCGGGCCCGCCGGGCCCCGCGGCCGCGGGAACGGGAAGGGAGGGGCGGGAGCGCCGGGAGGCGGCGGTGAGACCGGGAACGGACCGGGAACGGGAATGGGAACGGGAATGGGAACGGGATCGGGAACGGGAAGGGAGGGGCGGGAGCGCCGGGAGGCGGCGGTGAGACCGGGAACAGACCGGGAACGGGAACGGGATCGGGAATGGGAACGGGATCGGGAACGGGAAGGGAGGGGCGGGAGCGCCGGGAGGCGGCGGTGAGACCGGGAACGGACCGGGAACGGGAACGGGATCGGGAATGGGAACGGGATCGGGAACGGGAAGGGAGGGGCGGGAGCGCCGGGAGGCGGCGGTGAGACCGGGACGGACCGGGAACGGGAACGGGAATGGGAACGGGAATGGGAACGGGAAGGGAGGGGCGGGAGCGCCGGGAGGCGGCGGTGAGACCGGGAACGGACCGGGAACGGGAATGGGAACGGGAACGGGAACGGGAAATGAGGGGCGGGAGCGCCGGGAGGCGGCGGTGAGACCGGGAACGGACCGGGAACGGGAACGGGAATGGGAACGGGAAGGGAGGGGCGGGAGCGCCGGGAGGCGGCGGTGAGACCGGGAACGGACCGGGAACGGGAACGGGAACGGGAACGGGAATGGGAACGGGAAGGGAGGGGCGGGAGCGCCGGGAGGCGGCGGTGAGACCGGGAACGGGAACGGGAATGGGAATAGGATTGGGAACGGGAAGGGAGGGGCGGGAGCCCCGGGAGGCGGCGGTGAGACCGGGACGGACCGGGAACGGGAACGAGATCGGGAATGGGAACGGGATTGGGAACGGCAACCGGGGGCGGGAGCGCCGGGAGGCGGCGGTGAGACCGGGACGGACCGGGAACGGGAATGGGAACGGGATCGGGGGCAGGATCGGGAATGGGAACGAGATCGGGAACGGCAACCGGGGACGGGAACGGATCGGGAAAGGGATCAGGAACGGGATCGGGAACAGATCCGGGATGGGGAACGGGATCGGGAATCAGGGACAGGAACGGGATCGGGAATGGGGTCGGGATCGGCGGTGGAGAAGGGACGGGGAGGTCCTGGGGGTCCCGGGAGTCGCCGGGCCGGGCTCGGAGCTCCGGGAGCGGAGGTTTGGAGCGTTGGAAGTGCCGGGAACGGGGATGGGGACAGAGAGGGGGACCCCAGGGATAGGGAAGGGAAGATCCCAGGAATAGGAGGAGGAGAATAAAGGGAACCCCAGGATTGGGATGGGGAGGGAAGGGGAACCCTAGGATTGGGATGGGGAGAATAAGGGGAACCCCAGGATTGGGCTGGGGAGGGAAGGGGGGACCCCAGGAATTGGGATGGGGAGAATAAGGGGAACCCCAGGAATTGGGATGGGGAGGGAAGGGGGGACCCCAGGAAGTGGGATGGGGAGGGAAGGGGGGACCCCAGGAATTGGGATGGGGAGGGAAGGGGGGACCCCAGGAAGTGGGATGGGGAGGGAAGGGCACCGCAGACCCCGCTGCAGCGTGGGGGTCTCAGGCACTCGGGGTCTGTCCCACATGTCCCTGTTTGCCCCCTCTCCCCACCCATCCTTGTGCCAGGAAGGTGAAGGAGCCATCGGGGACCCCCCTGGAGCCCGGGACCCCCCGGAATTGGGTGGAGAAAGGGGGGAAAGAGTGAGAAGGCAGCATGGGGGACAGCGGGGTCCCCTCGGCGTGTCCCCAGCAGGATGGGGACCCGGCGCTCCCGGAGGGCGGGGACGGTGAGTTGGGAATGCTGGGGACAAAGGGGAGCCGGGATCCTCCTGCAGACCGGGATCTGGCTGGGGTCTCCTGGGCTGGACGGGATCAGCCAGCCCAGGACACCCCAAAAACCCCCCAGGGGTGACCCCGAGGTGCCCGGCTTGCAGGTGGAGCCGAGACCCCGCAGAATTCCTCGGCTGCTCCCGGGGATTCCCAGAGCCCCGGCGAGCCCCCGGCCCTGGACGGTGAGTGTGGCACAGAGGGGAAACTCCCTGGGATCTGCCATCCCCAAAATCCCAGGAAGGAGCCTCAAATGTGGAAAATCCCATCCCAATCCCAATCCCAAAGTTTGGTGCCCACTCCTCCTGCCAGCCCTGAGAGGTCGCTGCAGCTCCATGCTGGAATCGGAGATGGGAATTTTCATTCTCTTTAGATTTTTCCCAATAAAACCTCGGATCAGGGGCTGGAAACACATTGGGATTCCCAAGCGGCGCCTTAAATTGCTGCTTTAATGTGGAAAATCCCATCCCAATCCCAAAATTTGGTGCCCACTCCTCCTGCCAGCCCTGAGAGGTCGCTGCAGCTCCACGCTGGAATCGGAGATGGGAATTTTCATTCTCTTTAGATTTTTCCCAATAAAACCTCGGATCAGGGGCTGGAAACACATTGGGATTCCCAAGTGGAGCCTTTCAAGGATGGGAAATAGGAGGATGGACCTGGGTCGTGTGGATTTTAATAAATAGAAAATAAACCTGAAATTAATAGAGACTAAATAAATAAATAAGTAGAGAATGGATAAACGCAAACCAGAAATTGATCAAGAATAACCCCAAATTAACGGAGAACAAGCCCAAATTAACGGAGAACAACGTGCAGACCCTCTGTGCTCTCCCAGGTTTCCCCCTGAAGCATTCCAACACCTTGACCAACAGACAGCGAGGCAACGAGGTGTCAGCGCTGCCGGCCACGCTGGACAGTGAGTGCCACCGGTGTCCCCGGGGGCTGCAGGGGACAGCAGGGCAGGGGGCTGGGGCCACCCCAGGACTTTGGGGACAGCAGGAGAGGGGTCTGGGATCACCCCAGGATTTTGGGGACAGCAGGGCAGGGGGCTGGGGCCACCCCAGGACTTTGGGGACAGCAGGAGAGGGGTTAGGGCCACCCATGGGGACAGGGGACAGCAGGGGAGGGGGCTTGGGCCACCCCAGGATTTTGGGAGCAGCTCCCACTGCCCCAAATTTGCAGGGAATTGTTCTTCCCTGATGGATTTGGCTCTTGCAGTGGTGCCCATGGGGACAGCAGGAGAGGGGCTGGGGCCACCCCAGGATTTTGGGGGCAGCAGGAGAGGGATCTGGGATCACACCAGGATTTTGGGGGCAGCAGGGGAGGGGTCTGGGATCACCCCAGGATTTTGGGGGCAGCAGGAGAGGGGTCTGGGATCACCCCAGGATTTTGGGGGCAGCAGGAGAGGGATCTGGGATCACACCAGGATTTTGGGGGCAGCAGGGGAGGGGTCTGGGATCACACCAGGATTTTGGGGGCAGTAGGAGAGGGATCTGGGATCACCCAGGATTTTGGGGGCAGCAGGGGAGGGGTCTGGGATCACCCCAGGATTTTGGGGGCAGCAGGGGAGGGGTCTGGGATCACCCTGGGGCAGCTCCCACCTCACCAAATTTGCAGGGAATTCTTTTTCCCTGATGGATTTGTCTCTTCCAGCAGTGCCTAAGGGGGCATGGGGACAGCAGGAGAGGGGCTGGGGCCACCCCAGGATTTTGGGGACAGCAGGGGAGGGGCTGGGGCCACCCCAGGATTTTGGGGACAGCAGGGGAGGGGCTGGGGCCACCCCAGGATTTTGGGGGCAGCTGCCACCCCCCAGATTTGCAGGGAGTTGTTCTTCCCTGATGGATTTGTCCCTTGCAGCGCTGTCCATCCACCAGCTCGCTGCCCAAGGGGAGCTCATCCAGCTGAAGGAGCACCTGAGGAAAGGTTGGTGTCCTTTTGGCCCTGCCAGGTCCCCTCTGGTGACCTCACACTCGGTTTTCACTCAGCCATAAAACCACTGGAATTGTGGCTTTTTTCTTTTTCTTTTTTTTTTTTTTTTTTGGTGGAGATTTCTCCAGTTTTGGAGATGGGAAAAATCCTCAAAAATCACCAATTCCAGCCATCCACCGGCTGGCTGAGGTGGTCTGCCAGCCCTTACTGGTTGTACTGGTTGAACTGGGAGCACGGGGTGGGGTTCACCTGGCTCTTGTCACCTCCCCAGGTGAGAATTTGGTGAACAAACCCGACGAGAGAGGCTTCACCCCCCTGATCTGGGCCGCAGCTTTCGGGGAGATCGAGACCGTCCGGCACCTCCTGGAGTGGGTGAGGCCGTGGGAGCTCCGGGGCCTTCCAGAGTGTCCTGGGGTCTGTCCTTGGTCCTGGGGGTCTGTCCTTCACCCTGGTGGTCTGGTTTTAGTCCTGTGGGTCTGTCCTTCACCCTGTGATCTTCCTTAATTCTGGGATCTGTCCTTGAACCTGGGGATCTGTCCTTGAGCCTGGCATCTTCCTTAATTCTGGGATCTGTCCTTGATCCTGCGATCTCCCTCAATCTTGGGGATCTGTCCTTCATCCTGGGATCTTCCTTAATCGTGGGAACCTGTCCTTCACCCTGGGGTCTGTCCTTGAGCCTGGGGTCTGTCTTCAGTCCTAGTATCTTCCTTAACTCTGGGATCTGTCCTGAGGCCGGGATCTTCCTTAATCCTGGGGACCTGTCCTTCACCCTGTCTTTAGTCCTGAGATCTGTCTTTAATCCTGGGACCTGTCCTTAATCCTGGGGATCTCTTTCTTATATTCTGGGATCTCCCTCTTTTATTCCAGGACCTCTGTCTTTTATCCTCTGATCTCCCTCTTTCATCCTAGGATTTCTCTTTTTTATCCTGGGATCTCCCTCTGGTTTTAATCCTGGGATCTGTCTTTCATCCTGGAATCTCTCTCTGTTTTTAATCCTGGGATCTCCCTCTGTCCCTGCTGTCCCCAGGGCAGCGTCAGCCCAGGGAGGGTGGCTGTGGGCAGTGTCACCAGGCTGTCCCCAAAAGGGAGGGTGGCTGTGGGCAGTGTCACCAGGCTGTCCCCAAAAGGGAGGGTGGCTGTGGGCAGTGTCACCAGGCTGTCCCCAAAAGGGAGGGTGGCTGTGGGCAGTGTCACCAGGCTGTCCCCAAGGAGGGTGGCTGTGGGCAGTGTCACCAGGCTGTCCCTGCTGTCCCCAAAAGGGAGGGTGGCTGTGGGCAGTGTCACCAGGCTGTCCCCTCTGTCCCCAAAAGGGAGGGTGGCTGTGGGCAGTGTCACCAGGCTGTCCCCAAAAGGGAGGGTGGCTGTGGGCAGTGTCACCAGGCTGTCCCCAAAAGGGAGGGTGGCTGTGGGCAGTGTCACCAGGCTGTCCCCAAGGAGGGTGGCTGTGGGCAGTGTCACCAGGCTGTCCCCAAGGAGGGTGGCTGTGGGCAGTGTCACCAGGCTGTCCCCAAGGAGGGTGGCTGTGGGCAGTGTCACCAGGCTGTCCCTGCTGTCCCCAGAAGGGAGGGTGGCTGTGGGCAGTGTCACCAGGCTGTCCCCTCTGTCCCCAAAAGGGAGGGTGGCTGTGGGCAGTGTCACCAGGCTGTCCCCAAGGAGGGTGGCTGTGGGCAGTGTCACCAGGCTGTCCCCTCTGTCCCCAAAAGGGAGGGTGGCTGTGGGCAGTGTCACCAGGCTGTCCCCAAGGAGGGTGGCTGTGGGCAGTGTCACCAGGCTGTCCCCTCTGTCCCCGCTGTCCCCAGGGCGCCGATCCCCACGCGCTGGCCAAGGAGCGCGAGAGCGCCCTGGCCCTGGCCAGCATGGGCGGCTACACCGACATCGTCACCATGCTGCTGGACAGGGACGTGGACATCAACACCTACGACTGGGTGAGTGCCACCCGCACGGCCCGGGGACAGCAGGGGACACCTCGGACAGCAGGGACATCGGGGAATGCCTCCACAATGTCACCCGCACAGCGGGGACATCAGAGACACCAGGGGACACCAGGGACATCAGGACAAATCTCCCCAGTGCCACCAGCATGGCCAAGGGACACCAGCCTGGAATTGGGACCCCAGTCTGGAGCTGGAAGGGGATCCCAGTCTGGAGCTGGAAGGGGATCCCAGTGAGATCCAGTCTGGAGCTGGGAGAGGCTGGAAGGGGATCCCAGTCTGGAGCTGGGAGGGGCTGGAAGGGGATCCCAGTCTGGAGCTGGGAGAGGCTGGAAGGGGATCCCAGTCTGGAGCTGGGAGAGGCTGGAAGGGGATCCCAGTCTGGAGCTGGGAGAGGCTGGAAGGGGATCCCAGTCTGGAGCTGGGAGGGGCTGGAAGGGGATCCCAGTCTGGAGCTGGGAGAGGCTGGAAGGGGATCCCAGTCTGGAGCTGGGAGAGGCTGGAAGGGGATCCCAGCGGGTCAGGAAGCCCCTGAGGGACACCAGGGAGGAGCAGGAGCTGTGTGAGCTCAGGAATGAGCCCTCCGTCCCCTGCCCGCCCCACAGAACGGGGGCACCCCCCTGCTCTACGCCGTGCGCGGGAACCACGTCAAGTGTGTGGAGGCTCTGCTGGGTAAGGACAACATCCGCTCCTGGCGGTTCCACCTCCTGGCACCGCTGCTTCCCTGCCGTGGGAGGGGAGCCTGCGGGGCGAGGGGCAGCCTTTGGGGTCCCTGTTCCCCCTGGCAGCCCCCATTGCCCACCCGCAGCCTGCGGCGCTGACCTGACCGAGGAGGCGGATTCGGGGTACACCCCCATGGACCTGGCCGTGGCCTTGGGGCACAAGAAAGGCAAGTGTCCTCCACCAGGAAACTGGGATTTTCCCCTCCAAAACCAGGGTTGTCCCTCAGGGATTTCCCCCTCAGAAAGCAGGGATTTCCACCTGAGCAAACAGGGTTTTCCCTCAAAAAGCGGGGATTTTGCCTCAGGAAACTGGTGTTGTTTCCCTCAGAAAACATGATTTCCCCTCAGAAAACAAGGATTTCCCTTCAGAAAGCAGAGTTGTCCCTCAGAAAGCAAGGATTTTCCCCTCAGAAAACTGGGGTTTTTTCCCCTCAGAAAACAGGGATTTTTCCCCTCAGAAAGTAGGGGCTTCCCTCAGAAAACAAGAGGAAAACGATGACCAGCTCCTTCCCAGAGCAGCTTCCCTGAATTCCGCCCTCTCCCTCCCTCAGTCCAACAGGTTATCGAGAACCACATCCTGAAGCTGTTCCAGAACAAGAAGAAGAAGTGAGGCGGCGGCTCCAGCTCTTCCCAGGATCACCATGACCTCACCCCGACGTTCCAGACATGGAGAGATCCAGGAATTTGTGCCCTCATGGGTCCAAGCCTCTCCATGGCTGCCATGCCTAAAATCCAGGGACACTCATTCCAGCCCTGGCTGGGTTCAGCTGCTCCGTGTTTGCCATTGGAAGTAAACTCTAATTGCAATTAAACTCTGTGGAGCCCTATCTGCTGCCTCAGCCCATCCTAATCCCAGTTTTTGGGCAGCCACGAGTCAAAATTTCCCCTCAGCATTCTGGAATTCCTGTCCAGAGCTGTCTCTTTGGAAAGGGAATCTCTCATAAAACTGCCACAGTCAGGAGGAAAAATCCTGCAGGATTCTGGCAGATGGGAATCCCAGTTTTTGGGCAACGATGAGTCAAAATTTCCCCTCTGCATGGTGGAATTCCTGTCCAGAGCTGTCCCTTTGGAAAGGGAAGCTCCCATAAAGCTGCCACAGCCAGGAGGGAAAATCCTGCAGGATTCTGATGCTGCCATCCCGAGCAGCTCAGGAGGTGACAGCACAGGGAGGGGACACTTCTCCGTCCTGAAGCCAAACCCCCGAGGGCTCATTCCAGGAAAAAAAGCAGGAATATCTTTTATTGACCCCAATTCCACACCTGTGTCCCACCGCAGCCTCAGCGGTGTCGCCTCAGGGGACAGGGATCCCCCTCACGGGGTTTTCAGAGCCCCCAAGGTGGGGACAGCCCCCGGGGTCCCCCCTAGAGCCTCTCCCCCAGCACCCCCAGGTGATAGACCACCACCCTCCCGAAGAAATCCGTGCTGCTCCCAAAGGTGACTTTCAGCTTATCCAGCACCGTCTCCTCCACCTGGAATCTGTGCAGGTCCCAGTCAAGGAGCAAGGCTGGAATTGGCATGTGGGGGGGTCACACCCCCAGCTCTGCTCAGCAGCAAAATTCCAAAAAAAAATCCCCAAATTCCGCCTCCCCCCCCGCCCAACACCATCCCGGGAAAGGATATTTGCATGGCGTGGCTGTCCTGGGGGTACAGCTCGGATATTTTCACCAGTTCCTCACCTGTTCTGCAGCCTGGGGAGAGCAAGGGGGGAGCCTCAGCTGCTCCCAGGAGCCTCCCAAAATCTTCCCTGGCTCCCACCAGCACCCAGAAGCTTCCAGTTCGTCTTCATTCACCCACAGAGCTGCTCCAGGTGCTGTCCCAAAATCTTCTCTGGCTCCCACCAGCTCCCAGCCCCTCTTTATTCACCCACGGAGCTGCTCCAGGTGCTCCCAGGTGCTGTCCCAAAATCTTCCCTGGCTCCCACCAGCTCCCAGCCCCTCTTTATTCACCCGCGGAGCTGCTCCAGGTGCTCCCAGGTGCTGTCCCAAAATCTGCCCTGGCTCCCACCAGCACCTAGAGGCTCCCAGCTGCTGTTTATTCACCCACAGAGCCTCTCCAGGTGCTCCTGAAGCCCTCCTGGGCTTTGGGAATGGCTGACAAATCGCCCTGAGCCTCCCTCTCCCCACCACAGGATCCAGGTGTGGGTAAACTGAGGCAGCAGCCCGCAATGCCGGCGAGCCTCACCTTCCAGCGTGCACAGCCGGCTGGAAAATCCCCCCTGGAACTGGATGTGGAGCTGCGAGACCTTGACGGGGCCGGGGAAATGCAGGGTGACCCACTGGGATGTGCCCTGGCAGGGGACAGGAGTGTCACGGGGGGCACAGAGCGGGGCGGGGGCGGTGTCACAGCTGCGCCCCGGTCCCTGTCCCCACACCTCGTCCGAGTTCCAGCAGGTCTCCTCGCTGCCATCGAACAGGTGCTGCTTCCCGAACTGCTTCACGTCCCGGTTGAGCACGGAGCTCACCCTGCGGGGACAGCGCCACCGCCCCCGGGGACGTCAGGGGCGGGCAGCGCCGGGGACAGCGGGTGACAGGCGGGGGGGACCGGGACTCACCGCGTGGCCGTGCGGGCACAGACCAGGGGCTCCACGGGCATCGCAGCCTGCGGACAGGGACGGGTATGGTGGGGACACCCGAAACGGGCTGGGGACATCCGAAACAGGCTGGGGACACCCGAAAAGGGGCTGGGGACACCCAAAAACGGGACTGGGGACACCCGAAAACGGGACTGGGGACACCCGAAACGGGCTGGGGACACCCGAAATGGGACTGGGGACACCCGAAACGGGCTTGGGACACCCGAAATGGGCTGGGGACACCCGAAAACGGGCTGGGGACACCCGAAAAAGGGCTGGGGACACCCAAAAACGGGCTTGGGACACCCGAAACGGGGCTGGGGACACCCAAAAACGGGACTGGGGACACCCAAAAACGGGCTTGGGACACCCGAAACGGGGCTGGGGACACCCGAAACGGGACTGGGGACACCCAAAAAACGGGGCTGGGGACACCCGAAAACGGGCTGGGGACACCCGAAACGGGCTGGGGACACCCGAAAACGGGCTGGGGACACCCGAAACGGGACTGGGGACACCCGAAACAGGGCTGGGGACACCCCAAACGGGACTGGGGACACCCGAAACAGGGCTGGGGACACCCGAAACAGGGCTGGGGACACCCGAAAAAGGGCTGGGGACACCCGAAACAGGCTGGGGACACCCGAAAAAGGGCTGGGGACACCCGAAACAGGCTGGGGACACCCGAAAAAGGGCTGGGGACACCCGAAACGGGCTGGGGACACCCGAAAACGGGCTGGGGACACCCGAAATGGGACTGGGGACACCCGAAATGGGCTGGGGACACCCGAAAAAGGGCTGGGGACATCCGAAACGGGACTGGGGACACCCGAAACGGGCTGGGGACACCCGAAACAGGCTGGGGACACCCAAAAACGGGCTGGGGACACCCGAAACGGGACTGGGGACACCCCAAAAACGGGACTGGGGACACCCGAAAACGGGACTGGGGACATCCAAAAACGGGACTGGGGACACCCCAAACGGGACTGGGGACACCCAAAAACGGGCTGGGGACACCCGAAATGGGCTGGGGACACCCGAAAACGGGACTGGGGACACCCAAAAACGGGACTGGGGACACCCGAAACGAGACTGGGGACACCCAAAAACGGGGCTGGGGACACCCAAAAACGGGAATGGGGACACCCAAAAACGGGACTGGGGACACCCGAAACGGGACTGGGGACACCCGAAAACGGGACTGGGGACACCCCAAACGGGACTGGGGACACACAAAAACGGGACTGGGGACACCCGAAACGGGCTGGGGACACCCGAAAACGGGACTGGGGACACACAAAAACGGGACTGGGGACAGCCAAAAACGGGACTGGGGACACCCGAAAACGGGACTGGGGACACCCGAAACGGGACTGGGGACACCCGAAACAGCACTAGGGACCCTCGGACACTCTGAGCAGTACTGGGGACACCTGGGCAGGAATGGAGACCCTTGGATCGTTCTGGGGTCCCCGGAGCAGCACTGGGGACCCTCGGACATCCCCGGGCGCCACCGGACCGTGCTGGGGACCCCCCGAGCAGCACCGGTGACACCCGGACAGCAGTGAGGACCCCTGAGCAGCCCTGGGGACCCCTGGGGGCCGCTCCCCAGTCCCCTCCCGGTCCCGCCGGGGCCGCCCCGCACTCACCGCCCGCCGCAGGAAGAGGCGGAGCCGCCGCCCCGCTCCCGGTGTCCGGTACCGCCCTCGGCACCGCGGGGACTCCGGGACGGGAGCTCCGTGTCCCCCCTGCGCCGCCCGCGACCCCTCCGTGTCCCCCAGCCCCGGCCCAGCCCCGCCGCCCCCCCTCCCACCGTGTTCGCCCCCCCCGCAAACGCCTCACCCCCGGTGCCGGTCCCCGGTAGCGGTCCCCGCGTGTCCTTGGGAACGGGGGGATCCCCGCTCCTTTCCCGGTGCTGGGGGGGCCCGGGCGGGGGGCACGGGGGGCGCAGGGACCTTCCCGGGCCAGCTCTGCTGGTGGCACAGGCGGGGAGCGGCGAGAGGGAGAGGGAGAGGGAGAGGGAGAGGGAGAAGGAGAAGGAGAAGGAGAAGGAGAAGGAGAAGGAGAAGGAGAAGGAGAAGGAGAAGGAGAAGGAGAAGGAGAAGGAGAAGGAGAGGGAGAGGGAGAGAGAGAGGGAAGGAGTGCAGGCTGGGAGGGATCCCCGCATTCCTGAATCCCTGAAACCCTGCATATCCCTGAAACCCTGTATATCCCTGCGTCCCTAAATCTCTGGATTCCTGAATCCCGTCATTCCTGAGTCCCTGCAGCCCTGCACAACCCTGCATCCCTGAATCCCTGCATTCCTGAACCCCTCCATTCCTGCATATACCTGCATCCCCGCATCCCTGAAGCCCTGCATCCCCACAGATCCCTGCAGATCTCTGCACATCCCTGCACATTCCTGCATCCCTGCACATCCCTGCTAATCCCTGCATCCCTGCAGATCCCAGGATCCTTCCACAGCCCAGCAATGCTGCACCTCCCAGCCCATCCCTGCATCCCTGCATTCCCGCATCCCTCCATCCCCGCACCTCCCTGCTCATTCCTGCATCCTTTTCCATTCCTGCATCCCTGTTTATCCTGACGTCCCTGCATGGCTCAGCATCCCTGAATCCCTGCTCATCCCAGCATCCCTGCCCACCGCAGCCCCCGGCTCTGCAGCCCCGCAGAGCTCCCGGTGCCGGGTGAGTCACGGCGGCCGCGCCGAGGCCGCCTCAGCTCAGTCACCGGCAAAAATAAACCCGGCGAGAGCTGCGAAGCCACCGCCCCCTCCTCGTCCCCCTCCTCGTCCCCATCTCCATTCCCGTCCCCGTCCCCGTCTCCATCCCGTCCCCATCTCCATTCCCGTCCCCATCTCCATTCCCGTCCCCATCTCCATTCCCGTCCCCGTCCCCGTCTCCATCCCGTCCCCATCTCCATTCCCGTCCCCATCTCCATCCCGTCCCCGTCTCCATTCCTGTCCCCATCTCCATTCCCGTCCCCGTCCCCATCTCCATTCCCGTCCCCATCTCCATTCCCATCCCCATCTCCATCCCGTCCCCATGCCGCCCCGGGGCTCGGCCCCGGCTGGGGACACGCTGCCGCCCGCACACACATGTCACACACGTGTCACACGCCTGTGTGCACACCCGCGGGGACACGCGACACAGCAGCACACGCGTGACCGGCTCTGCCTTCCTCCTCCTCCTCCTCCCTCCCCTCCTTCCCCCGTCGAGTTTCGCCTGAGAAATTGGGTCAAAAACCGCAGGAGCCTCATTTGCCCCGGGCTAATTGCGCGTCTGGGGACAGAGCTGCCACTTCTGCCACCGCCGTGTGCATCACCTCCCGCGCGCGCCTGCCGGCAGCGTCCCCCTCCTCATCCCGGTGACCCCCGACCCCTCTGCTCACTGGGAACCGGGAGGATCCCGGTGACCCCCGACCCCTCTGCTCACTGGGAACCGGGAGGATCCCGGTGACCCCCGACCCCTCTGCTCACTGGGAACCGGGAGGATCCCGGTGACCCCCGACCCCTCTGCTCACTGGGAACCGAGAGGATCCCGGTGACCCCTGACCCCTCTGCTCACTGGGAACCGGGAGGATCCCGGTGACCCCTGACCCCTCTGCTCACTGGGAACCGGGAGGATCCCGGTGACCCCTGACCCCTCTGCTCTGCAGAACCGGAAAGCAGCGGCTCAGCCCCGGGATCTTCGGCCTCGGCACCTTCCTCGCTGTCGAGGAATGCGGCGCTGCCGCCACCGGGGCCGGGCCGTGCCGGGAGCAGCTCTGGCTGCAGCTCCCGGCTGCCGTCCAGCCCTGCGCCCCGTCGCGCCCCGGGGAGGCCTTTCCATCGGCTCCAGGAGCTGATGGCGAGGCTGGTGCCAAGGCCAGCGCGGGCATGGCTCCAGACCCCCGCTCGCACCGGGCCCGCGGTGCTGGCGTGGTGCCCCCGCGGCCTGGCCGTGCCGGCGGCGCAGGAAGCGAACGCCCGGTGCCTTTTGTGCGGCGGGTGGCGGCCGTGTGGGCTCTGCCGAGCAGCCCCGGCCGGCGCTTCCGAAGAAAGAGCGGGTGTTGTGCCCTTCACCATTAATGACTTGTGCCGATTGATTTCCACTTCCGTGTAAAGCCCCGGGGATCGCCGGGGGATGCGGAATTCAGGGCGCACCGGCACAGCGCTCTGCCTGTTCTCCGTGCCTTTATTATTTATCAAAATTCCCCCGAGCGCGCAGGCGGGGGTGCCGCGGGGGTCTGGGAAGGGTTTGGCACAGCCAGATGTCATTTGTCATTCACTCCAAGTGACAATGTGGTGGCATCTCGGCGCTGGGAAGGAGCAGGGCAGGGTGGCTGTGGGTGCATCCCCCTGGAAGGCGATGGGTAAATGATATAATTATCATTAATTTGTTTTAAGGCTGGTTTTAAGCCACAAACTGGCGTTTAGTCCCTGGGGCTGAGGGCACCGGGGTTGCTGCAGTGTCCCCAACAGTGTCACCACACCGTGAGTGCCTGACACGTGTCCCAGCGGCGTGAGCAGGTGTGAGGGTGGCGTGTGCCATTAATGAGCTTGGCTTTGCTGACGGGAGATGCTGCTCGGTGTCCCCGCACGGGACAATTAGCACCCTGGCTAATGAGCCAGCGCGGCGTCCTGCCAGCCCCACTGCTGATTGCGGCCAGAGTCAGAGCGGGGCTGGCCGGGCCCGGTGTCCCCCGTGTCCCGTGCCAGCCCGGCTCGCCCAAAATCAGCACAAGGGTGAGCTGGTGGCGTCCCCACCGCGGGGGTCGCCGAGGAGGCGCCCGTGTCCCCTCCTGTGTCCCCGCTCGTGTCCCCGTCGTGTCCCAGGTGCGGCCTGGCCGCTGCCCGAGGGGAAAGGAGCGGGTCCGGCTGCCGGAAGGGGGGAAGGGAAGGAGGCAGTTGCCATGGAAACCGCAAATAAAATCAATGCACGCTGCCGGTGGGTTCGGAGGGAAGTTGGGCCTGGCCAGGGCAGCGTCGCCGCGTCCCCGGGGGGACACTGCAGCCCCTTCTGGGCCCTCCCTGCCGTGCCCCGGTGGCGCCGGGATGAGGGCACAGGGACAGCACGGAGGAGGTTCCACCGTTCTGGCCTCCCCCTGTCCCTCCACACCCCTGGCTGGGCTGTCCTGCCCAGCTCCAGCCCGGCAGCTCCTCCAGGACGGGCGGAGCCGCCCTCCTCCCCAGCCACGGAGCCCCCCGTCCGTCCGTCCGTCCGTCCGTCCGCCTGTCCCCGTGCCAGTGCCCCGAGCGCTGGCCCCAGCTGCGGTGGCAGAGGCCTCGTTAATGAGCTGCAATCCTGATGAATGTGGCAGCTCTCCTGGAACGGGCTTCATTAGCCGCCGGCGGACCTGAGCGGAATAACAAGCGGCTCCGTGGGGCTCGGGACGGGGTCCCCCGAGCACCCCGCGGCCGTGCGGGGACACCGGGCGGCTCCGGGGCCCCTCCCTGCCCAGCGAGGCTCGGGGACACCGCGGTGTCCCCTCAGCACCCGCGGTGCCACCACCCCGAGCTGGAGCGGCTCGGGAGGCTCCCGGCCGCGCCACCCGCCCAGTTTGGCTCTGTCCTGTGGGGGACGGGGGTGGCCACCACAGAACCAACCCCGCCGTCCCCGTCGGTGTCCCCACACCTGTCCCCACGCGCGGGTTGGCCATGTCACCCCTGTATTGTGATGGCAGCAGGAGCTGGCTGAGACCTACCAAACTCATGTCACCTGGCTCCTGGCCCCTCCGCTGTCCCCTGGGGGACTGGGGACAAACCAGGGCCCTGCTGGAGCAGTGGGGACCACCCCCCCACCAGCCCCAGGCTGGAGCCGCAGTGGGGTCCCCGGGGGCGGTGGCGAGTCCCTGCCCCTCGCAGCGGGAGCCCCTCGGCGTTGTCACCGCACCCCAACCGCCCGCGGCCGCTCCCCGTGTCCCTGTCACAACAAAGGAAAACATCTCTGGATGGAAACTGCGGGAGGGTCGTCACGGCAACACTGCTGCAGGATTTCACCAGAATCCCGGCGTTCGGGCTCAAAAAGACGCGCAGTCCCCGCGCTCCCCCGCGCAGACGCCGCCGCCGATCCTGCCGGGGTTGGGGCCCGGGGAGTGGCACCGAGGGATGGGGTCACCCTAGCCGCGCTGTCCCGGGGCCACCCGGTAGTGTCGGGGCTGTGGGGACACGGTGGGAGCAGGTTCTGCCTCGTGGGAGCAGCTCGGGGCTGGAGGTGGGGCTGGAGGGGTGGGGGGACCCCACCCTGGGACACCGCTCCGTGCCGGCGCTGGCTCTGCCACCCCGGGCAGGACGCTGGGCTCAGAGGGCGATGGGACCCGATGAAGTCACCTCCCAGCTGGAGGGAGGTCACTGGGACGCCAAACTGGTGCCAGTGGAGGAGCTGGTGCCCAGAGCGTCCCTGGGCACGGAGCAGCTGCCGAGGGAGGGGGGAGGTGTCGGTGGCACCCCGGTGCCCGAGCCGCGCTGGCGGGTGGCTGCTGTGACTTTCATCTCCACTTGAGACGAGAGCTGGGCTCAGTCACTGCCGGCGCCTTCCCCTGCCACCAAAACGGCCGGTGACACACCCCCGGTGCTCTGCCGGGGCTCGGTGTCCCCTGCGGGGTGGCCCGGGGTCCCCCCTGCCTCCCCTTTAGTCCCCGGGAGGCTCCGGGGCCCTTTCGAGGGTCGGGGTCGGGCTGTGAGCAGCTGTGGTGGAGTTTTTTGGGATGGGTGACACGTGGGAGGTGCTGGGCCCACCCGACATTCCCACCGGGAATGCGGGGTGAACCCACCCGATCCCTGATCCGTGCACGCTGCCGCATTTCCAGGTGAAATTTAGGAAGACGAAGAGCAGGAGGAAGGATTTGGGGCTGCAGGTCCCAGCAGGAACCAGATGTGGTGGGGGTCACCCAGAGGGTGCCCAGGTGAGGATTTCAGAGCCGGCCCCACCCCATGGACCACTCCTGGCCCATCCTCTCCTCCCAACAACCCCAAAACCCACCCCGGGGTGCCCTCTCCAAAGATCCGTGGGGTGTCTGGATCCTCCGGGAGCGGGAAGAAGCCGCGATATCAACCCCCCCGGGACCCTCTCCCTAATTCCCCTTGGCAAAGCCCACGGGGACGGTGCCCCCTGTCCCTGTCGCCCATGGGCACCTCCATGGGGCCGGGCCCGCCAGCTGCAGCCACATAAAGGAGGGGAACAGAGGAGCTCTGTGCGCCGGCAACGCCGGGATTGTGCCGGAGCAGGGGGGGCTCACAAAAGGCAGGAAACGCCACCAAAAGTCTGGCACAATGGAGTCGGAAATGAGAACTTTGCTCTCGGGTTTCCACGGATCCATCCTATGGGCGAAATAGGGAGGGGGGATTCTCTTTTTCTGGTGCCAAGTCGTGGGAGACAGGCTGGCATTCTTCAGTCACCGGCGGGAAGGTGACCCCCCCCATCCCCCCCCAAAAAAAACCCCTCCAATAGCTCAGTGATGGTCTTCTTCCCCCTTTTTGGGGGTCGTTTCTGGTAGCGCAGCTCTTCGGAGAGTCTCACCCATTTTTGGGGGGGGTTGGGGCTTTTTGATGTCTTTATCCACCCGCAGCATCTTCCAGCCCCCCCGCACCCCATTCCGGCCCCGTGCCGGGGTGTGGGGGGCTGGGGTTGCGCCCTCAATGGCTGAAAGGGAATTTTGGGGTGTGGAGAGGCTGGAAGATGTTTCCCCTTTTTGGAAACACCCCCAAAAAATCCCACTGGGTCCCCCCCTCTCTTCCTGCTTCCATTACAGCGACCCCCCCACATCGTCATAGGGACCCCACCCCCATCACAGCCCCCCCTCTTCCATGGACCCCCATCTCTCTCAGAGCCCCCTTAGAGACCCCCCCCCTCATTATAGGGACCCCCCCAACCCCTTCCACGCTGCGCGGGGTGCGAGAGGCGGCCCCGCTCGATGGGGAGGGGGCGGCCCCGGTTTTGGGGGGGTTGGCCCGGGTTTGGGGGGGCGGCGCATGCGCGGCCGCCCCTCGCCCTGCGCCGGGCAGCGCGGAGCGGGCGCGGGTTCTCCGCCGCTGCGGGCAGGTGCGGGCGGGCGGCACCGGCGGCACCGGCGGGGGGGGGCCCGCGCCCGCCGCCAGCCGCGATTGGCCCGGCCCGGCCCGGCTCGGCCCCCTCCGGGGGGGGCCCGGCCCGCTGCCCCCCTCTCCGAGCCCCGCTTTTAAGCCCCCGGTGCCGGCGGGAGTGCTCGGCTCTACCGGCGGCGATGAGACCCGGCGCGCCCTGAGCACGGACCAGGTACGTGCGGCACCGGCACCGGCACCGGCACCGGCACCGGCAACGGCACCGGCACCGGCACCGCCCCCGCTGCGGGGCCGGCCGTGGCGATGGGGACACCGGCACGGCTACAGCAGGAGCGGGACGGATCCGCGCTGGGGGCGCCGTGGGTGCGGGGCCCGGTGGCGGGGATGGGGACGGTGACAGCGACACTGACACCGGTACCGGCAGCGCCACGGCGGGAGAGGGCCGGATCCGGGCCGGATCCGGGCTGGGCACGCGGCGGGGCTGCGGGGGCTGCGGGAATGCGGGGCCCGGTGGCGGCGATGGGGACGGTGACACCGGCACCGGCACTGCAGCGGGGACGGGGATGGGGGCGGTGACACCGGCAGCGACACCGGCGCCACCACGGCAGGAGCGGGATGGATCCGAGCTGGGGAATGCGGGCGTGGGGGGGCCCGCGGGTGCCGGCGGCGGTGGCGGGGATGGGGACGGTGACACCGGCACGGCTGTGGCAGGAGCGGGACGGATCCGGGCTGGGGACGCAATGGGGGTGGGGGACACTCGGTGTGGGGGGACACTGTGGGGGCCGGGGTGAGGGATGGTGGCCCTGGCGTGGGGACACTGAGGGGGCAGGGAGCTGTCAGGGATGGGGGTGCAGGGTTGGGGACAGCGGGGCCGGAGGGGACACTGCGGGGATCAGGGGCACTGGGACAGCTGGACAATGGGGACGTGGCCGCTGGCGTTGTGGGGACACCAGGACAGGGGGACACCGTGAGGACCGGAGCTCCCAAGGGCTGGGGACACTGAGAGGGGCTGGGGATCACCGGCACTGAGGACATGGGACAGACACGGCTGGGGACAGGGGACACCGTGCCCTGAGTCCCCCAGGAGCTGGCAGCGAGACAGAGGGCAAGCAGAGGTGGCGAGGGGTGGCAGGACAGGGTGCCACCAGGGTGTCACCTCCTGCGGTGACACAGCCGGGTGCGCCTGGGCCTCTGGTGGCAGTGGTGGCTCCCGGCGGGTCGGGAGCCGGCAATGTCCCTGTCCCGGGGTGGCAGTGCCACGGCCAGGGTGTCCCCGGCGTGGGGACGCAGCGTGGAGAATCCGGGATGGACGGACGGGTGTGGGTGTGGATAGGGCGAGGCGCTCGGCAGCCCCAAAATCGGTGGGACAGCGGTGCCAGCGGCCTGGATCCGTGCCAGGCCCACCGGCCCGGGGCTCTCCTCCCGGTTTTGTCACCGGGCGCGGTGTCGGGAGTCACTCCCAGCGTGTGGCCGAGCCACCGGCAGGGCTGGCGATGGAGCCGAGGGCTCGGAGCGATGCAGCGCCGGCTCTGGGGCTCCCGCGGAGCTTGGGGAGAGGCAGAAAGCGGGGCAAAACGAATAAATAAATTAAAAAAAAAAAAAAAAAAGAGGAGCAAATTCTAAAATAAAGGCTGCAGACTGTCTGCCTAATAAAAATCGCACCCGGCAAAGGGCCCATATTGGCCGGGATCACAGTTTCCCGAGGTGCTAATTTATTCCGGCAGGCTGGGGGGAGCGGGGAGCATCACGTTGCCTGTGAGATGTGACGGCAGCGAGGTTTGCAGAATTCCTTTGTTGTGGGCAGAGAGGAGGGGACGCCGAGCCGGCCCCGCCGCCGGGCTCCTGCCGCGGCCGCGCAGCCCCGGGGACACCCCCGGAGGACACCCCGGTCCCCGCTGGGGCGGCGGGGACACCGCGGCGCTGGGAGGGAGGTGGGTGCAGGGCTGGGGGGGTCAGGGGTGCTCGGGGCTGGGGTGGGGGTGCAGGAGCAGCTCCCGGGGTGGCAGCGGCGCAGGGTGGGACACGCCAGGAGGGTGGGCACCGGGATGTCGCGTGTGCGGCGGTGGCACCGCGGGCCGGAGTGGCCCGCGGGGATAGCAGAGGTCATGGGGGCTGCGGTGGGCATGGGCACAGCTGGTGGCACCCCCAGGGCTGGGGTGTCCCCAGGGTGGGGACACCGATGTCCGGCTGCATCCGGGCTGCCCGGGTGGGTGGGCAGTGCCCCCTCTGTCCTGCCACCCATCCCGTGTCCCCAGCGCTGTCTCAAATGTCCCCTCTGCTCCGTGCGGGTCCCGGGATCCGCCCCCGGCCCAGCCCAGGCTCGGGGCAGGTTGGGGGGACAGGTGACCCCCGAACTGACCGGGTGGTCCCGGCGGCCTGTGTGGAATTAAGCTCTGTTTCAGCGCAAGTTAATCACCAAATCCCTGCTTTGCATATTCATGAGCAGGATGAATTATTCATGAGGTGACAGCTAGTGACAGATGTGAAAATGTACGCCCGGGTTTGGGGGGGATTTGGGGGGGCGTTTTGCACCGGCGTTATTTTAAATTTCTCTCGTCTGCCGTTCCCCCGGTTGGGCTGGGACGCCGGGGGGACAGGGACACGCTCCTTGTCCCCGAGGGGGCCGAGCCACGTGGCCTTGGGGACGTCACGGTGACACCGCCCTGACTGCGGGGAGACACCCCCGCTGTGAAATTCGGGCTTTGGTGGCCGTGGCGGCCCGGCCACCTCCGTCACCTCGCCAGCCCTGTGCCACCCCCTCGCCTCGCTGTCACCACCGGGCACTGCGTGGTGACACCCGCATGGCCCAGCCCGCCCTGCTTTCCCTGGGAATCCCGGCCGGATCCTGCCTGGGATCCGGGATCCACCCCGCCCCGATCCCGGTGCCACCGCGGGGTCGGGATGTGCCGGTGCCACCGCAGGGTCGGGATGTGGCAGTGCCACCACAGGGTCGGGATGTGCCGGTGCCACTCCAGGGTCGGGATGTGCCGGTGCCACTTCAGGGTCGGGATGTGCCGGTGCCACTCCAGGGTCGGGATGTGCCGGTGCCACCACAGAGTCGGGATGTGCCCGTGCCACTTCAGGGTCGGGATGTGCCGGTGCCACTCCAGGGTCGGGATGTGGCCGTGCCACCACAGGGTCGGGATGTGCCGGTGCCACTCCAGGGTCGGGATGTGCCGGTGCCACCACAGAGTCGGGATGTGCCGGTGCCACTCCAGGGTCGGGATGTGCCGGTGCCACCCTGGGCTGCCCCAGTCCCGGCGGGGCTGGCCAGTGGATTCATGGACAGCGACGATTCAGTCCCGGGGACCCTGCCCGGCTGTGGGGACCTTGCGAGGGGACACCGCGTGTGGTGGCCCCGGCCCCTCAGGGCTGGCGCGTCCCGTGTCACTTCTCCTGACCCTGGGAGAAAGTTTTTGCTGGCTCAGCATCTTGCCGGGGGTGCGGTGAGGGGCTGCAGGCAGGAGCGGGGCGGGGACAGGAGCAGAGCCATGGGAATGTGTCCCCTGCGTGTGCCAAGGGCAGCGGTGACAGCCGGCTGTCCCCAGAGGAGCAGACGTGTGTCCTGTCCCTGCTGCGGGGGCACTTTGGGGACAGCTGAGCTTTCCCAGGTGCTGCCGGCCCGGCCTTTCCCACTTTTCCTGCTGCGAGAGCAAATCCTGCAGGAATGCTGATGCAGGGAAGCCACGGCTCAGCCGTGTGACCCCAAATCCCCAACCCCGAGCCCCCAGCAGCGCCCACCGGGGTGGGGTCAGGGACCCCCATCCCACCCATCCAGTCCCATCCCTCAAATCCCGGGAAGACGCTGGAAATCCAAGGAGCAACTTTTGTGGTTAACATTTGAAGAAATTGCGGCTGTTTGCTCAGCGAGGAGCCGGCCCTGAGTAAATACTCCGAGGAGGATTTCTGCTCCCAGCAGGATTTCTACTCCTCGTGTTCACGCGGCTCCCCGCGGGCTGTCCCTGCCACCAGCCCGGGGTGGCACCGCGGATGGGACCCGTCGCTTCGGGGCTGGTGGCCCTGAGTTGTCACTGGGCGCTCTGCGGGCCAGGGAGGAGGAGGATGGAGAAGGGGAAGGTCGCAGGAAGGTGGCAGGGAGCGAGATCCCATCGCTGTTGTTCCCCCAGATGTCCTCGTTTGTCTTTCGATGGGAAAAAATCGCCTGGAAGCTGCAGCGGGGACAAAAAGATGGGTGGAAATTCCAAAAAAATCTTTCAAAAATGGGAAAACCCAACGGGAATGGTCCGAAGCCTTGGGAAGTGTGTGAACGCAAGCCGGGACACCCTTGCTTGTCCCCTGGTGCTGGGTGTCCTGGATGTCCCTGTCCTGCACCCGATGTCCCCAGTGGTGCCCGGACCAAGGTCCCGGCGCTGTTGCCTTGTCCTGGACACCCCAGAAAGTCAAAATAAAAATTTCAACGGGAGGAGCCGGAGCCTCCCTAGCCCCAAAGTACCGAGGAATATTTATATTTTTTTGCCAAGGGATTTGTATTTTCCCCCTGGAGAGGGAGAAACGGGCAGAGTTTGGTGCTGGTGAGGCTGGCCTGGCGGAATTCCCTTCCCGGAGCATCTCCGAGCAGGGCTGAAGGAGCCGCTGGCGGTGCCCCGGGGCTGCTCTGGGGTTTTCCAGCTCCTGGGAGATTTATCCGGGCAAAGGCGCATCCCGCTGCCCATTCCTGAGCCCGGCAGTGTCCCAGGTCACCTCCCTGTCCCCTCCCAGCAGTTGGCTTTGGGGGCAGAGCGCCCCGCGGAGGGGGAAGGAGCTGCCAAGGCTTTTTTCTTGAGAAGAAATCAGATAAAACGCGGGTTTGCATCCCCAAAAAAGGCCCTTTGCCAGCGGGGTGTCTCCTTTTTTCTCGCCATTTCGCTCTTTCTTTCTATTTTCATCCCGTAAAAGCACAGAAGGGACAGGGGGAGGCATCGAGGGCTGGGATATGGAGCATTGGGGATGGGGGGTGAGGCAGACTCCGTTTGGGGCAGCTGGAGAGGCGTGGGGGGCTTCTGGTGTCCCCCAAAGGCCGCGTGGCCCTCAAATCTGGGACAGGCCAGGGATCGGGGAAAAGCAGGGAGCAGCGAATTCCAGGATGGATCTGGGAGGGGGACTCGGGGTTTGGTTCAGGCTCGTGACCCCATGGTGGCACTTTGGGGTTTGGGGGTGCTGGTGGTGTCCCTGCTGCCTCTGCTCGGCCGTTGGGCACCCCGAGACTGAGTGATGGTGGAGGTGGGCACTGGGTGATGGTGGAGATGGGCAGTGGGTGATGGTGGTGGGAACTGGGTGATGGTGATGGGAACTGGGTGATGGTGGAGGTGGGCACTGGGTGATGGTGACGGGAACTGGGTGATGGTGGAGGTGGGAACTGGGTGATGGTGGAGGTGGGCACTGGGTGATGGTGGAGGTGGGCACTGGGTGATGGTGGTGGGAACTGGGTGATGGTGATGGGAACTGGGTGATGGTGGTGGTGGGAACTGGGTGATGGTGATGGGAACTGGGTGATGGTGGTGGTGGGAACTGGGTGATGGTGGTGACGGGAACTGGGTGATGGTGACGGGAACTGGGTGATGGTTGTGCACACTGGAATATGGACAGTGGGTGGTGGTGGCAGGCCCTGGGTGATGGTGGTGGACACTGGGTGATGGTGATGGACACTGGGTGATGGTGGTGACGGACACTGGGTGATGGTGGTGGACACCGGGTGGTGGCGGCAGGCTCTGGGTGATGGTGGTGGACACCGGGTGGTGGTGGTGGACACCGGGTGATGGCAGCAGGCCCTGGGTGATGCCGGTGCCAGGTTTTGGTTGTGGTGGCAGCCAGGTGATGGTGGCCGGTGCCAGCCAGCGGTTGTGCACACGCCAGCTGTGTCACCTGCCCAGCCTCCCGCTGATCCCCGGGCGGGACGGAGCTCTGGCCGGGGCTTTGTGCCTGGGAGGCCGCGGGACCCCCGGGGGCGCGCCGGGCGCCTCGGGGGTGTCACGGCGCGGCGGGCACACAGAGGGACATCCCCGCGCATCCCGCGCCGCTGCCAGGGGGGAAACGCCGCTGTCCCCGGGCTCACGGGGCCCATCCCGCTCCCGCCGCGGTGGTTGCCGGCCCGGGGGCACGGCAGGGTGGGCGAGCCCGGCCTGGCAGCCCGCGCTGTCGTTGCAGGTCAAGGATGGTCCCGGTGATGGGGGATGCCGCCTGCTGGGTCCTGCTCGGGCTCTCCCTCCTCCCCATCGCCGTCCTGGGTAAGTGCTCGGCGGCCCGTGCTAATTAGGGAGCGAACGGCGATGAATAATGAACTCTGGGCCGGGATAAATCGTGACTGGGCAATAAAACCCCGGGCAGGGCTCGGGCTGCGGCGGGATTAGTGAGGGAGGAGCCCCCCAGGCGGCCGTGCCCCCTCCCTCCCCGCTGGGATCGCTGCAGGCGAGACCTTAAATCCTTAATCCCCCTCCCCACGGCCCAGCTGAGCCCCCCGGGGATTTGCCGTGGCTCTGAGCCGCGTCCCCCCCCGTCCCCCGCGGCGGGGACACCGCAGCACGGGGGGCTTGGGGGTCGCCCACCCCGCAATGAGCCGTGCCCCAATGAGCCGAGGGCGCGGGGTGCGGGGAGGGTGGGGAAGGAAGGTCCCGGGGAGGGGATTAGTGGCTGTCCCCCGCCCCCAGCTGGTCCCTGACCCCACTGGGGGGTCCACGGGGGGTCCGAGACGCGGGGGATTTGCGCTGGGAGCCTGCACAGGCTGGGACGGGATTAGTGCGGGAGGAGGAGGAGGAGGAGGAGAGGATGGTCACGGTCCTGCCGCGCTTTATCCCAGCACGGGGGTGGCTTTTCCGCTGGTGCCACCAGGGTCAGGTGGCGTCTTTGGCGAGGGATCCCCCTCTGCGGGCAGGGCCAGGGCGTGCTGGTGCGCCCTGGGAGCCGTGTGGCACCCACGGGTGCAGAGCTGTGGCCACAGCCTGGGGACATCCCGAGGGGGCTGGGCAGCGTCCTGGGCGAGGCGCGGACCCCGTCCGAGCTGGGGGTTCAGCCCCAGAGGGATCAGGGTCGGGCTGCAGCCACTCCATGGGGCGGCCGCACCTTATCCCAATCCATCCTCCCGGTTCCTGCTCCTCCTGGGGGGCTCGGGGGGACCCGGAGCGGAGCCCCCCACACCCTGCCATGCCCCCAACCCTCCGTGCTGTGAGCGACCCCCCCGTGGCAGCCGAGCCGCTGTCCCCGCAGGCTCGCAGGACGAGGGGAAGGTCATCCACATCACCAGGGTGCAGCACCAGGCGGTGCGCGTGGGGCTGGGGGAGCCCGTGACCCTGCCCTGCCTCTTCCTCCTGCACCCCTCCGCCTCGCTGGGGCCCAACGAGCCCCCGGAGCCGCCCCGCGTCAAATGGAGCAAGGTGCGCTCGGCCACCGGCCAGAGGGAGGACGTGCCCATCCTGGTGGCCAAGGAGAACGCGGTGAAGGTGGTGAAAGCCTACGAGGGCCGAGTGTCTCTGCCCGGGTACCCCCGTGACCGCTCCAACGCCACGCTGCAGCTGCGGGCGGCCCGCGCCAGCGACGCGGGGCTCTACCGCTGCGAGGTGGTGGCCGGCATCGACGACGAGCAGGACCTGCTGCCGCTGGAGGTGACGGGTGAGCCGGGCACGGCCGCGGGCACGGCGGGGCCACGGTGGGGGCACGGCCAGGGGGGAGCAGGGGGGGTCCTGCAGCCCCTGGGGCCGAGGGAGGGCGGGTGAGTTGGGCACTCAGGGTGAGCTGGGCACCCCATGAGAGCTGTGCACCCCATGAGAGCTGTGCACCCCACTTGTTCCCTGCACCCCATGAGAGCTGTGCACCCCACTTGTTCCCTGCACCCCATGAGAGCTGTGCACCCCGTGTAGCCTGTGCCCCCCGCGGCAGCTGTGCCCCCCACGTACCCCCTGCACCCCAAACAAGCCGTGTGCCAAGCGCCCCATGGCAATTCTGTACCCCATGAGCCCTAAACCTCGTGCCAGCCCTGCACCCCGTGCCAAGCCTGCATCCCCTGCACTCCGTGCCAGCCCTGCACCCCATGGACCCGGTGCCAGTCCCACAGCCCACACGAGTTGTGCACCCCGTGCACCGTGTGCCAATCCTGCACTCCATGAGCCCTGCGGACTCTCTGTGAGCTGTCTGAGGCCTAAACCCCGTGCCAGCCCTATATCCCGTGCCAGCTCTGCACCCCGTGCCAGCCCTGCAGCCCACGGGCCCCACACGAGTCCTGCTTCCCGCCCCAGCTGTGCCCTCCTGCCCCACGGCCCCGCTCCTGTGTCCCCAGGCGTTGTGTTCCACTACCGGCCCGCGGGCGAGCGCTACGCGCTGAGCTTCCCCGCCGCTCGCCGCGCCTGCCGCGACAACTCCGCCGTCATCGCCTCCCCCCAGCACCTCCAGGCCGCCTTCGAGGACGGCTACGACAACTGCGACGCGGGCTGGCTGAGCGATCAGAGCGTGCGGTGAGTGTGCAGGGCAGGCCACCCCCCTGGGCCACCCCTGGGCCACCCCCCGGGCCACCCCCTGGGCCACCCCGGGCACCCCCGGGCGCCCCTCCCCGTGGAGCCCAGCGCCCACCGTGCCCCTCCCGGCAGGTACCCCATCACGCTGTCCCGGCCCGGCTGCTACGGAGACCGCGACAGCCACCCCGGCGTGCGCAGCTACGGCCGCAGGGAGCCCGCCGAGCTCTACGACGTCTACTGCTACTCCCGGGAGCTGCGAGGCAAGGGCTGCGCCCCGCGATGGGTGCCCAGGGGTCCCTGCATGCCCACGGCATGGCCAGCAGCACAGATGGGTGCCCAGGGGGTCCCTGTATGCCCATGGCATGGCCAGGAGCACAGATGGGTACCCAGGGGTGTCCTTCCCTGGCCGTGGTGTGCCTGGGTGCCCACGATGTCCCTCCATGATTGTGACATGGCTGGGTGCCCACGTTGTCCCTCCGTGGTCACAGTGTGGCTGGCTGGGTGCCCAGGGATGTCCCTCTGTGGCCAGGAGCACGACTGTGTGCCCAGGGGTGTCCCTCCATGGCTGTGGCACGGCTGGGAGCCCACGTTGTCCCTCCGTGGCCGTGGCACAGCTGGGTGCCCACGTTGTCCCTCCCTGGCCATGGCACGGCTGGGTGCCCAGGGATGTCCCTCCACAGCCACATCTCCGTGCATCCCTCTCCAGCCGTGGGTCCGGGTGGGTGCCAGTGCTCCGTGCCACCCTTGGCACGGCCACCGAGCGTGGCCACAGCGCTCAGGCTGTGACCAGGATGTCCCAAGAGCGCCGCTCGGCTCCGAGCCATCCCTTGCTGTGGCCGTGTCCCCAAGGGCTCCCCTCTCCCGCAGGGACCGTGTTCTACGCCACGGTGCCGGGGCGCTTCACCTGGCAGGGTGCCCGCAGGCACTGCCGGAGCCGCGGGGCATCGCTGGCCACCACGGGCCAGCTGTACCTGGCGTGGCGAGAGGGGCTGGACCAGTGCGACCCGGGCTGGCTGGCCGACGGCAGCGTGCGCTACCCCATCCGGCAGCCGCGCAGGAAGTGCGGGGGCGAGGCGCCGGGGGTGCGGACCCTCTACCAGTTCCCAAACCGCACCGGTTTCCCCCCCGCCGCCTCCAAATTCGACGCCTACTGCTACAAAGGTGAGGGGGAGCCGCCGAGACGCCCCCCCGCCGCTCCCCCCTTCCCTCGGGGATCGGTGGGCACGGCCGGGAAAATTGCTGCGGATGAATATTTAATTGGGGAATTAATGAGATAAATGAGGGGAGCGGCTCTGGGAGGGAGCTCAGCTCCGGCTGGTGCGGGGAGGGGGATGCGGTGCTCGGTGCTGACACTCGAGGGGGGCTACGGGACCCCCGGGTGCCCTCGGTGCCACCGCTGGTGCTCGTGGTGTCCCCACAGCCGCGGAGCACAGGGACACGGAGCAGCCGGTGCTGCCGGTGCCACCCACGCCCGACCCGCCGGGCAGCGACAACGTGCTGGTGGAGCACAGCGAGGACCCGGGCACATCGGGGGACACCCGCGACATCCCCCGCGACCGCTACGACCTCCTGCCACCGCCGGGGGCCGCGGGGCTGGGCGAGGATGAGGACGAGCAGCTGCGGCCGGCCAGCGGCAGCCCGGTGGCACAGCGCGGTGACCTCCCGGGCACTGCCCTGGCACCGGCACCGGCGGCTCCGGAGCTGGGGACGGGCGGTGCGACATCCCCGCCGCCCACCGCGGCCACCTCGCTGGCGTGGCCCCACGAGGAGGAGGCTCTCAACGTGGTGGATCCGGAGAGCTCCCGGCGGGACCCTCCCAGCGCCAGCTCGGCCCAAGGAGACCCTGCGGGACCCCCGGCCACCCTCCCGTCACATCCCCAAAGCCCAGCCCTGGAACACAGCGCCGGCTCGTCCTCGTCACCGCCTGGGTTGGGGACAGTCCCCAGCGCGGCCCCGGAGACCCCCAGCACCCCTCCGGGCAGCTCCAGCGCCCCGAGGAGGAGCTACCCCGGGCTCAACGGGCGCCACTTCCAGTTCCAGCGGCACAGCCGGGACCCCGCGGCGGCAGCTGGGGACACCGCGGTGACAGCGGGGATTGTCACCCAGGCCCCCGTGCTGGCGCAGGAGGTGAAGGGGGCCGCAGCCAACGCCGTGGAGCTGTGGAGCCCCCCCCGAGCCGGCAGCGAGAGCCCCCGGCGGGAGGGTCCCCACGCGGCCCCCAACGCGCTGGAGGAGGACACGAGCCCCGGTGAGTGACACCGGACACGGCCGGGGGTCCCGGCGCGGTCACCTCTCGGTGACCCCATGGCGGTGCCATCTCTTGCAGAGCTCGTGGCCCCGGCCACCGCCCCGGTGTCCCTCTCGCCGGCCCCGAGGGATTCAGGGACCCCCGTGGGGACCCCGCCCGTGCCGTCCCCGTCCCCCGCCACTCCCCGCGACGCTCGGGGCCACCGGGACACCTCCGCGGGTGGGGCTCAGCCCCGCGTCCCCAGCGCCCGCGGGGACTCCCCGAGGCCACCCGCGGATGCCCCCGAGGACTTCTCCGGGGACACCCCGTCCCAGGAGGGCGGTGGCTCCGTGCCCCCCGCTGCCCCCGCTGCCCCCGGCCCCGCTGGTGGCCGAGGGTCCCGAGCTGTCCCCGCAGCCCCGCGGGGACGGCGGGGACGGCAGCGGGGCCCCGGGGGACGGCGCGCTGGAGAGGCAGAGGAAGGCGGTGACATTCCTGCAGCCTGAAGGTCCCTCCGGGGAACACCCTGCCACACCCGGCCACACCGAGGGGGCTCCTCCCGGGCCCCGGGCCCGGTCCGGCCCCGCGGCTCCCCACGGGGCGGCCGAGCCCGGCCAGGAGCAGCCGGAGGAATCCAGGGATGTTGGGAATGGCGCAGCCGAGCCCAGCAGCGAAGTAGCCGCGTCCCCCTCGGCTTGGGACGTCCCCTCACCGTCCCCGTCCCCCACGGCCACCGAGGCGGTGCTGTGGGCCAGCACCGAGCGGCCGGAGGAGCTGGCGGTGCTGGAGCCGGTGGCCGAGGAGGGGTCCACAGGCTTCTCTCCCCCAGACCCACAGCCCACCCAGCGCTCCGAGCCGGAGCCGGGGGCAGCCGAGCAGCTCCTCCTGTCCTCCCCGGACCCCCGGCAGCCCCCCGCCACCGCCGGCGCCCCAGCTGTCCCGGGAGACGAGGATGCTCCACCAGCCCCCGGCGAGGAGGACGCCTCCGGGGAGGCCAGGAGGGAGGAGCCCCCCACGCCCCTCGGCTCGGCCACCCGCGGACCCTGGCCGTCCCCCAGTGCCCCCCAGCCCGGGGGGACAGAGCCCGCCGGGTCCCCGAGCGCGGGGCTGCTCCTGGAGCCCTCCGCGGAGCCGGAGCTGGGGGGCCCGGGGGGGTCCCCACTGCTGGATGCCGACAGCGGCAGCGGGGAGGAGCCGGCGCTGGACGAGCGGGAGCTGCTGGCTTGGGTGGGCACCGGCAACGCCAGCGGGCACGGTGAGCTGCGGGCACCGGGGCCGATGGCCGCGGGGAGAACGGGAGGTTTTGAAGCGGAGGTTTGGGCGCTGTCGCTCCTTTTACCCGAATTTCCTCGCTGGGAGCCGATGGGATGGGAGCGGGGGTGGCACCGCGCCCCCCCAGCCTGGCTCAGGGCACCGCTGCCGCCCCGCAGCGCCGCCGGACCCGTGCCAGAGCAACCCGTGCCTGCACGGCGGGACGAGCCGTGCCAACGGCACCGTGTGCGGCTGCAGCTGCGCCCCGGGCTTCACCGGCGAGAACTGCGAGATCGGTGAGTGCCCGGGCTTCACCGGGCGGGGGTGGCACCGCGGCTCCGAGCGCTGCGCCATGCCCCCTCCTCGCTCGCTGGCAGCGGAGGGCTCGGGGGTGGCGGCGGGCGGTGTCGCCGCGCCCGCAGCTCCCGGTGTCCCCGCAGACATCGACGACTGCCTGTCCAGCCCGTGCCAGAACGGCGGCACCTGCATCGACGAGGTCAATTCCTTCGTGTGCCTCTGCCTGCCCAGCTACGGCGGCAGCCGCTGCGAGAAAGGTGGGGACAGCCCCCGGTGTCCCCCCAGCCCGGCTGTGCCACCGCGGCGACCCTGCCCAGCCCCCGTGGCTTTGGGGGGCTGGAAGGGGACACGGATCCGGCACGGCGGGGCTGCGCTCGGTCCCGTGCTGTGCCGCCACTGTCGCCGTGTCCCCGCAGACACGGAGGGCTGTGACCACAACTGGCACAAGTTCCAGGGCCACTGCTACCGCTACTTCGCCCGCCGGCGCTCCTGGGAGGACGCGGAGCGCGACTGCCGGCGCCGGGCCGGGCACCTCACCAGCATCCACTCGCAGGAGGAGCACGCCTTCATCAACGGTGGGCCGGGGGTCCCCAGTGCCCCCTCCCCGGGTGCTGCTCGCCTCCTCCGTGCGAGCCGCGGGTGCCTCTCCCCGCAGGCTTCGGCCACGAGAACACCTGGATCGGCCTCAACGACCGCATCGTGGAGCAGGACTTCCAGTGGACCGACAACACCGGCTTGGTGAGGCCTTTGGGGGCTCGGAGGGGCTCGGGGTGCATGAAGGGGGTGCGGAGGGTGTCACCCTCCCCGGTGGCCCCGCAGCAATACGAGAACTGGCGGGAGAACCAGCCCGACAACTTCTTCGCGGGCGGCGAGGACTGCGTGGTGCTCGTGTCCCACGAGATCGGCAAGTGGAACGACGTGCCCTGCAACTACAACCTGCCCTACATCTGCAAGAAAGGCACAGGTAGCGCCCGCCCGGCCTGCCCCGCATGGCACGGCCTCATCCCGCGGCCCCCGGCGTCCCTGTCCCCATCCCGCGGGTCCTGGTGTCCCCGTCCTGCAGTTCCTGGCATCCCTGTCCCCATGCCGCAGGTGTCCCCACTCCACAGGTCCCGGTGTCCCCATCCCGCAGTCCCCGGTGTCCCTGTCCCCATCCCGCAGGTGTCCCCACTCCACAGGTCCCGGTGTCCCCATGCCGCAGTCCCCGGTGTCCCTGTCCCCATCCCGCAGCCCCCAGGCCCCTCCCCATCCCCGGCCAACCTTTCCCAGCCCTTCTCCCAGGCGAACTCCAGCAGTTCTCCCTTAAATCTCCATTTTTCCTCTTTCCCCGCCATCATTCCCTCCCTCAGCGCTCGGATTTGTTTAATTTGCTCCCATTAAAACCATTAAATTCCCATTCCTTACCTCCGGAAGTTCCATTAACCTCCAGATGCTCCTCCCCGCCCCGCGCGCTAATGACGCCCCAATAAGGCCGTTAATTAACTAATTAAACCCTGGGGACAGCTCCCTCTCCCCAAGCCACCGGCGGTGTCCCCGAGGATGGGCGGGAGCGCTCCTGGGTGGCCCGGACCGGTGTCCCTTGTCCCCTCCCAGTAACTCCCAGTAACTCCCAGTAACAGGGGGGTGACGGAGCTCTGTGCCCCCCCCTCCCAGTGCTGTGCGGGCTCCCCCCGGAGGTGCCGAACGCTTTCCCGGTGGGGAAGAAGAAGGAGAAGTACAACATCCACTCCAGCGTGCGCTACCAGTGCCACGAGGGCTTCACCCAGCGCCACGTGCCCACCATCAAGTGCCACAGCACCGGCAAGTGGGACCGGCCCAAAATCCTCTGCACAAAACGTTAGTGGGGGACTCGGGGTGGGGCTGAACTGGGTGGGGAACCCTGAGCTGACCCCCCGCCGCGTGCCCTGCCTTGCCCCCCGTTAGCCAGGCGGTCGCACCGAGCGCGGCGGCACCGGCGGCACCGGCACAGCCACCCGCACCACCAGCACCACCACCACAAACCCCGCAAGGAGCGGCGAAAACACCGCCAGCACCTCCGGCTGGACTGGATGGAGGAGGGCCACTACTTCTAGAGCCGGGCGAGCACAAAGGGGTCTCCCCGGGGGATGTGGTGGCGTCCCCCGTCCCTGTCCCACCCCCTCCCCGCCCCCCTTTTTTAGCCCCCTTTTGGCTTTAGCTCCTTAGGATGCCCGGCCCCGTAGGGAATAGGATCCGGAGGGGGCGGCTGCGTGTGCGTCCCCAGCCCTCCCTGCATGCCCCATGCTCAGCCCCCCGGCCCGGGCTGGAGCCCCCAGCCCCGCACAGGGACCCCCCAAGCTGGGCTCTGTCCCTGTCCCCAAATCGGGGCTGAATCAGGCAGCCCCCACCCCGTCCCACCTGGGGTGGCTCTGGTTTTTTAGCAGCCCCCCCCATTTCCCTGCCCCAGCACCCCGGGGCGTCCCCGCGGCCGGCACGGGTGGGGCGGGGGGGGACACGGTGGCCGCGGGGCCCCTGTCCCGCTCCGCGCCTGCTTTGGGGGTGCTCGGTTTGGTTCTGTCCCCTTTCCGTTCGTTTCGGGTCCCCGTTGGAGTCGCGTGTGTGTGTGTGTGTACGGCGCTTTCCGATCTCTGCTGTTTGCGACGTGACTGCCGTGTCCCCACCCCCTCCCCGACCCCCCCCTGACGCCCCCTCCCCATTTCTGACTCTGCCTTTCTGTACTGCTGGACATTTTAATAAATTTTTTTAACAGTTGAGCGACCCCCGCCCTTTCCTGGGGACCTTGGGTCATGTCCCCTGCCTGGCGCCGCTCCCCAGCTGCCTCCTCTCACCGCACCCCATTAACTCCGAGCAGCCCCAAACTCTTCCCCAGGGCTCCCCGAGCCGCATCCGCCACCTGCTCGCGGTGGTGGCCGCCACGGGTGTCCCTGTCGCCCGCCAGCGCGGCAGCGGCGTCCCCCTCGAGATGGGGAGATGCCGATGGATTTTTTGGGGCGATTCCTGGCTAAAACATCCTCCATCACCCGCCGCCGAGGTTCCCCCTGTCACCCACTGCCCCGCTGTCCCCTCCCAGGGCGGTGACATCGCGGCAGATGTTTGTTTCCCGGCATTAAAGGTGATTTACGGGCTGTGCTCAGCTGGAGCATGTCCCGAGCCCCCTCCTAATCGGGGGTCCCCATCCGTGTCGTGCCACCCCCTGCTCGCTGCCAGCTCTGTGACACCGCGGGGTGGCTCCGCCGCTGCCGCTCCTTGGATCCAGCCCCGATAAATCCAAGGGCTGCGATGGGAACGGGCCCCGAGCCCCCCCCGGGCTGCCCCAAGGACACGGCAGAGCCGCGCTCAGCTCTCCAAAGCGGCCGAAGCTTTTATTTCATCTACGTCCAGGGCTGCCAAAGCCTGCGGCCGGTGCCCGGCCGGGTGGGCACAGCGGCCTCTGCCCCCCGGCCCCTCCTCGCTCCGGCCCCGGCCAAGCCAAGCAGGAGCTGCCCCCGGGGGCTGCAGGGGCTGCGGGACCCCCCGGCTGCCCAGGCACGAAGCCAAACCCGGCGCCCCCAGTCCTTACCCAGCGCCTCGGGGGGGGGATTTTGGGGGGGCCTGCGGCAGCTCCCGGGGGCGGTGAGCGCGGGGACGGGGTGAGGATGAGGAGGGCGGGGGCTCTGCGGCCCTTTAGCGCATGCAACAGGCGCGTCGAGAAGCGAGAGCTGCGAGGAGCGGGGAGCCAGCCCCGGGCCGGGGCGCAGGCTCCTGGCTGGGCTCACCAAACCCGTCCCCTCCCCGCTGCCCCGGTGTCCCCAAGCGCCACCGAGGGCCGCCAGCCCGCGCCGCTGCCACCTCTCCGTCCCTTGGCAGGGGCTGCCCGCAGCTCCCCGCACAGCGCGGGGCTCGGGGCGGGGGGGGATCCCCGGCCAAACCCGGGCGTGCTGCCGGACCACCCCAACCCTCACACGCGTTTGGGGAGCCCCCCGCCCGCCACGGGCGGGGCTTCTCCGGCCTTTTTGAAGCAGTACACGCCGAAGAGCTTGTACTTCTTGTCGGGGAAGCCGAGGTTGCGCACGCCGGGCTCGCGGCCGCCGCAGCGGGCGCGGGGGTTGACGATGGGGTAGCGGATGCTGCCGTCCTCCAGCCAGCCCGCCTCGCAGCGGTCCAGCAGCTGGATCTTCCAGGCCGCGTACAGCTGGCCCACCTTGGCCACGGCCGCGCCGTTGTTCTTGCACGCCTGCACGGCCTCCGGGTAGCTCAGCTTGCGGAAGGTTTTCAGGAAATAAACCTTGCCTGGGAACGGGGTAAAGGGAGGGGGATAAAGGGGATGGAGCGTCCTCGGTCCTGCGCGGCAGCGGGGTGGGGTGAGGGGTGCAAGTGCTCTGGAGCCGCCCGAGGCGTTTTTTTGGGGGATGGAGGTGATGGATGGAAGCGCTGTGGAGCGCCTCAAAAGGTTTTGGGGAGGTTGGAGAAGTTGAGGGGTATCAGCACTGTGGGGCCTCCGACATGGTTTTGGGGTTTTGGGGGCTGGAGGTGAGTGATGGAAGCCCTGTGGAGCATCCAAAACAGTTCCTTAAACAAAAGAGGTTTTCGCTAAAAAAAAAAAAAAAAAGATGTTTTTGTGAAAAAATAAAAAGTTTTGGATGAAAAAAGAACAGATTTTGGCTAACACCAAGAGGTTTTGGGTTTAAAAAAAAAAAAGTTTTGGCTAAGAAAGGTTTTGGATTAAAAAAAAAATGGATTTTAAAAAAAATAGGTTTCAGCTAAAAACAAGAGGCTTGGGGTTAAAAAAAGAGGTTTTGGCTAAGAAAGAAGAGGTTTTGGCTAAAAAAAAATGAGATCAGGACTAAAAAAAACCCAATTTTTTGGCTAAAACTCAGTGTTCCAACCCCACCAGCGCTGCATTCCACGTCCATCCACTCCCTCCCACCACCCCGACGACCCCCCCCCCCCCCCCGTGCCTCAGTTTCCCCTCACCGTTGAGGTTGGAGGTGAAGCAGAAGGCGTCGTAGTGCTCGCTCTCCTTGTGCCGGTAGCCGTAGTTGCGGACGCCCACGGGGGTGTCCTTGCGGCCGCACTGCTCGCGGGGCCGGGAGATCGGGTACTGCACGGAGCCGTCCTGCAGCCAGCCCGCGTTGCACCAGTCCATGCCCTCCAGCCAGGCCTGGTGCAGCTGGTCGTGCGAGGCCAGGATCCCGTCCTGCTCCAGGCACGCCTGCTGGGCCTCGTGGAAATTCAGGGTGTAGCGCCCCAGGCGCGGGTGGTACGGGAAGATCACCCCTGCGAAGGAGGGGTCGGGGGTGGCTTTGGGCTTGCTTTGGGATGGTGGGGTCGGCGCGAGGTTTTGGAGGATGGGAGAGGGGGGGATTCTGGCTGGGAGAATCGCCTGGAAAATCCCGCTCATCGTCCCTCTGCAAGGAGGTTTGGGACATCCAGGTTTTGGGACTGCAGGGAACCCCGAACTCCAGCAGGTTCTGCTCTGGGATTTGGGAAAATGGGAATTCCGGCTGGGAGAATCGCCTGGAAAAATCTCTGTCCTTGTCCCCTGCAAGGACTTTTGGGGGTTCCAGGTTTTGGGACTGCAGGGAACCCCGAACTCCAGCAGGTTCTGCTCTGGGATTTGGGAAAATGGGAATTCCGGCTGGGAGAATCGCCTGGAAAAATCTCTGTCCTTGTCCCCTGCAAGGACTTTTGGGGGTTCCAGGTTTTGGGACTGCAGGGAACCCCGAACTCCAGCAGGTTCTGCTCTGGGATTTGGAAGCAGCTGTGGTGCCCTCACGGGATCCAGCCGAGCGCCCTGGCACCCCCAAACTCCACCCTCCGAGCTCCCAAAAAAGCGGTTTCTCCCTTTCCCACCCCCAAAATGCGCCCCTGAACCCCTAAAAAAAAGTTTTCCCCCTTTCTCAGCATCGCGGAGCTGCCACAGCCCCGTTCCCGGTGCTTTCTGAGCCTGTGCCACCCCCAAACTGCACCCTCAGAACCCCTAAAAAGCGTTTTCCCCTCTGCCACCTCCTGAACCCCTAAAGAAGCGTTTTCCCTCTGTCCCCCGGTGCTTTCCGAGCCCTCGCCACCCTCACCCCACAACGAGCCACCACCACAAACCCTCCCCGCCAACAAAACCCCATAACAGCCCCAAAACCCACGCGCCGTGCGAATCCCGGGAATGCCACCCCGGGAACATCCCCAGGCACCTTCGAGGTCCAGCTTGACCACGCCGGTGTCGTCCTCGAGCTCGTTGGTCACCTCGCACTCGTAGCGCCCGTAGTCCTGCAGGGTGACGTTGCGGATGATGAGGGACGCGTCGCCCACCCCGTCCTCCTGTAGGGCCGTGCGGCCCCGGTAGGGCCCGAACGCCCTGCGGGCCTTGCCCAGAGCCACGAACACGTCCACGAAGGCCATGGGCTCGGTCACTTTGGTCCACTTGAGGCGGATCTCGGCCGGGTCGTGCGCGGACACGTCGTAGTGGTAGCGGCAGGGCAGGATGATGGTGCCACCGCGGTGTGTCACCACCTTGCCCGGCGCCGTCTGCACCACCACAGCGCCGCTGTCACCCTCTGCGGGAGGGACACGGGGTCAGGGAGGGACCTGCCGCCACCCCGGCGCTGCCACACGGGAGGGTCCGAAGTGGGATGGGAGCGTCTTTTGGGTGGAGTTCCCTCTTTTAGGGGCAAGGAAGGATGGGGATGTGGGGTCACACTTTGGGGGGAATTCCTCTCTTCTGGGGGCAAAGCAGGATCAGGATGTGGGAGCATCTTTTGGGTTGAGTTCCCCTTTTTATGGGGTAAAGGAGGATGGGGACGTGGGGACGCACTTGGCGGGGAATTCCCCGCTTTTAGGGGCAAAGCAGGATGGGGATGTGGGGTCATACTTTTGGGGGAATTCCCGTCTTTTGGGGGCGAGGCAGGATGTGGATAGGAAGGAATTCCCCGCTTTTAGGGGCAAAGCAGGATGGGGGTGTGGGGACACACTTTGGGCGCAATCCCCCTTTTTTCTGGGACTTTGCAAACCCTAAGGAGAGCTCGGGGTAACCCCAGGACGGTTCCCACGGGACAGGGGGGACACGGGGGACGCATCACAGCCCTGGCCGTGCTTTGATGGGCATTAAACCCAACACCCCGAAGGCTGCAGGCGCTTCCCCCGATCCTAAACGCATCCCAAATCCCATCCCAGATCCCGCCGGACCCCGACCCCACTCACCCATCACATGAACCACCTTCTTCCTGCCGCGGGCGTTGGGCAGCGCCTC
Organism: Anomalospiza imberbis; assembly: GCF_031753505.1. Taxonomy (NCBI): domain Eukaryota; kingdom Metazoa; phylum Chordata; class Aves; order Passeriformes; family Viduidae; genus Anomalospiza; species Anomalospiza imberbis. Next base: position 5,254,609 of record NC_089707.1, read on the forward strand.
GGAGGCGACCACGGCGGCGAGGAGCAGCAGCGCTGCGGGGCCAGCGGCCCAGGGGCTTTGGGGACGCATCTGGGGGGGACAGCAGCGCCCTGAGCACCCCCAACCCCCCCGAGCTTGAGGGGATCCCCCGCTCTGCCCCCCAGGAGTGCCCAGCCCGAGGGGTGCCCGCACCCGCTGTCACCCACCCCGCGCCCAAGCGGGGGTCGGGCAGCGCTGGCTCGGTCCCTGCCCCCCCCCCGGCCGCCCCCCCAAGCCCCGCAGGGACCCCCGGCTCTGAGCTCGGCGTGCCCCGGGGCTTTCCAGGCGGGATGAATATTCCACGGCAGCCGCAGCGGGCCGGATCTCCTGAGTTATTTATGGCACCTCTGGAAACGGAACTGATGGGCACGGAGCGGGCAGCGGCGCCCCCGAGACCCCCCGGCCGCGCCCCCCTCCAAGAACAGCGCGGAGGGGGCGCGGGAGGCGCCTCCCCCTCCTCGGGGGGCTGCGATGCTGAGCCCCGCTCTTGGGGTGCCCCCAAATGCCAGCCTGGCTCTGGGTCTGCCCCCCTGGATGGGGGCAGGGGGAGCGCGGCGGCCCCCGGGGGTCCCGGTGCCCCATCGGGGGGCAGGGGGAGGGACGGCCCCTCCCGGTGGTCCCGCACGCCGTGTCCGGGGGCAAAGGGAGCGGGGCAGCCACTGCCCGGGGGCTTGGGGTCCGCTCGAGAGGCACAAAAAGCGGGGCCGCCCCCCCGGTGGTCCCGGTGCCCGATCCGGGGGCTGGGGGAGAGGATCAACCCCTCCCGGTGGTCCCGGTGCCAAGCCCGGGCTGAGGGCGAGCAGGGCAGCCCCGGTGCCCGGTCCGCGGGCAGATGGAGCGGGGCACCACCCCCGCGGGGGTCCCGGTGCCCGGTGGGGGCAGGGGGAATGGGAAAATCCCCCCCGGGCATCCCGGTGGCCGCCGCGGGGGCAAGAGGAGCGGGGCAGCCCCGCGGGGGTCCCGGCGCCGCTCGGGGCAGCGGCTGCGGCGGTGGCGGCGCTCCGGGCCCGGTGCGGTGTTGCAGTGCGGGACACTGCGGCGGCAGCCCCGGGGCTGCGGGACTCCGGTGCCCGGGCGAGGACATCGCAGCGCGGGGGGAGCCCCGCTCCTGCCGCCGCCGCCCCGCAGCGAGGGACCCTCGCCTGCCGCGTCCCTCCCGGTCCCGGGGGTCCCGTCCCGGTGCCCCGCGCCCGCCCCGCAGCGAGGGAGCGGCGGCCGCAGCGCCGCACTCACCGTGTGCCCGGTGCCGGCCCGGGGAGGGGCCCGCCGGTGCCGCCGGTACCGCCTCCGGTACCTCCTCTGGTACCTCCGCCGGTGCCGCCGCTGCGGTTCCGTGCAGGGGGCGACACCGGGAGCTGGGCCCGGCCCTGCCCCGGTGCCGGCGCTGCGCAGGACCGGCTGCTCGCCAAGGTCACCGGCCCGCCCGGTGCGCCCCGGAGCCCCCCGGCACTGCCGGGAATCCCGTGGGGAACACGCGGGGCTCGAGGAACCGGGTCCGGCAAATCCCCACCGCGGGCACCGCAAGGGCGGCTGTGCCCACCCAGCCCGGGCACCCACCCGGCGGGTGCCACCGCAGAAACCCCGGTACCACCTCCCGCCGTGTGCCCACCCCCCAGGATCTCACCCCGCCCACCCTGGCACCCGCAGGGACCCCGGCCCAGCCCCTGCCCCCGAAGGGCCCGGGGGGCGCCGCTCCTGCCCCCCGGGGGTGCTGCGGGGGCAGCCCCGGTGTCCCTGCCCGGCGCGGGGGGACCTCGCTGGGCACAGCGGGCACACGGGCTCGGAGCGAACCTTGGCTCCTTTATTTTGTCACCAGAGTCCCCCTGGCGCTGTCGCCACCCCCGAGCCCTCCCAGCCCGGGCCGGGGCAGCGGGACGGGACCGGGACCCACCGCGAGGGACCGCGGCCGCTGCGGCCCCCACCAGCGACACGAGGGCAGGGCTGTGCCTGCGGCGATGTCCCCGCCGAGCATCCCGAGGTCCCCACGGCTTTTGGGGGACCGGAGCATCCCTGGGGACACCTCCGGGTACATCCCTGGGGCCAGTGCTCGGAGCGGGGCGAGAGGCACCGGGCGGGTGGGGACAGCAGGACCCGGAGCGGTTACAGCAGTCCCAGGGAGGTGACAGCAGTCCCAGGGAGGTGACAGCAGTCCCAGGGGACAGGCAGGACCCGTCACTGGTACTTTTTGGCGCGGGCCGGGCCAGGGGCGGCGGGCCGGAGGAAGAAGGCCGGGGAGCGCAGGCAGCGCAGCGCCAGGAGCTGCGGGCCCAGCGCGTAGAGCGCGTTGGAGAGCAGGAAACTCCACAGCACCTCCTCGGGGGTCTGGTACGGGAACGGCGTGCGGGAGTGCAGCGAGGAGCCCACGTGGGCGAACTGAGCCTGCGGACAGCGGCATGGGGAAGGGGCGTGACAGGGGAGCGGCCCCAAAAGGTGCGAACCCCCCGCCCCAAAGGGTGCGATGCCCTAACCCTAAAATGTGCAGAAAGGCGGCCCCAAAGGGTGCAAAGCCCCGGCCCTAACTAAAGGTACAAAACCCCGGCCCCAAAGGGTGCAAAACCCCGGCCCTAAAGGTACAAAACCCCGGCCCCAAAGGGTGCAAAGCCCCGGCCCTAAAAGGTGCAGAACTCCGGCCCTAAAATGTGCAAAAACCCCAGCCCCAAAGGGTGGAGACCCTTGGACCTAAACGGTGCAAAACCCCGGCCCTAAAAGGTGCAATGTCCCAACCTCAGAGGAGTTTTTGGCTCCAGCCCATCCTATCTATAGCCCTGCGTCTCTCTCCATCCTGTTTCTGTCCCACTAATCCCGGGTTCTGTCCAAATCCACCGAGGCCGAGGCAATTATCAGCCAGCCAAGCTGCTCCACTTGCAACTGCAGCTGCGGCTCTGTCCCCAAACCCGGGATCTGCACCCCAAACCCGGGATCTGCCCCCTAAAACTGGGATTTACCACCCCAAAACCGAGCCCCAACCCTTTACTGATTCCCGACTGGGATTTTCCCCCCAAATCCCAGGATTTTGGGGCTGCCCGGTTTGGGATTTTTCCCCTCAAATCCCGGGATTTTGGGGCTGCCCGGTTTGGGATTTTTCCCCCCAAATCCCAGGATTTTGGGGCTGCCCGGTTTGGGATTTTTCCCCCCAAATCCCAGGATTTTGGGGCTGCCCGGTTTGGGATTTTTCCCCTCAAATCCCAGGATTTTGGGGCTGACGGTTTGGGATTTTTGGGGCCGCCCACCTGCGCCACGCCGCCGGCGAACACCAGGCTCCAGTCGGGCAGCCAGGAGCAGCCGGGCAAGGCCAGCCCGTAGATGGCGAGGAGGAGGAAGGGCAGCAGGTAGAACAGGTAGATGAGCATCTGAGGGACACGCAGACTGTCACCCCTGGTGGCTCTGGTGGCACCTGGAGGGGATCCGTGCTGTGCCCCCCCTCACCTGCACTTTGGGGTAGCCCACGGCGTCGCGCAGGTAGGGCTCGTGCAGGTAGGTGTAGTCAAAGCAGGAATCGGCCGGGCAGTCCAGGACCACCTGGGGGGGCACAGGTGGGCGAGGGCAGGGGACCCTCCCCGGGACCCCCGAAATCCTCCAGGACACCCAAAACCCTCGCCTAGACCCCCAAGAACCTCCCCGAGACCCCCCAAAACCCTCCCAGGGACCCCCAAAAACCCTCCCAGGGACCCCCAAGATCCTCCAGGACACCCAAAACCCTCCACCGGACCCCGAGATCCTCCCCAAGACCCCCAAGACCCTCCAGGACAACTCCAGGACCCTCAAGACCTTCCAGGGCCACCCTGAAACGCCCAGGACCATCCCGAGACCACCCAGGATCCTCCAAAATGGGGGCCAAGAGCCCCCCAAGACCCTCCAGGATCACCCCAAGCCCTTCCAGGACCTGCCGAACCCGCCCAGGCCCCCCAGCGCTCACCATCCCCCTGAAGAAGGTGAAGGCCGCGGTGAGGATGAGGATGAGGATGAGGAGCAGGTCCTGGGGCCGCCGGTAGAGGGGTTTGCGCTGCTCCTCTGCAATCTGCGAGAGGAAATTCGGGGTTTTTGGGGTCCGCTCCGGCCCTGGGAGCGCAGCAGCCGCCCCAGAAGCCCCGCTCCGGCCTCACCTTCTCGGGGCTGAGGCTCGGCAGCGCCCGGGGCTGCTGGAAGAGCCGGAGGCCGGCCCAGGTGAGGAGGAGGAGGTAGGGCAGGTTGAGGAGGAAGGACGGGCTCAGCTCGGGCTGTATTTCCCTGCGGGAGAGAGCGCGGGGTGGGCACGGAGCCTTCCTCCCCCTCCTCCTCCTCCTCCTCGCGGGGGATGGGGGGGTCGGGCGCGGTCCGAGCCCCCTCCCCACGCCCGTACCGATCAGGTTGCCCAGCAGGAAAACCACGGCGCTCATCAGCATCGAGCCCAGCCAGAAGAGACCCAGCCCCCGGTAGCTCTTCCTGCGGGGACAGCGGGAGCCCCCTTCTCAAAATTCGGGATTTTCCAGCCGCCCCCGGGATCACCCCTGAGCCCCCTCCTCAAAACTCGGGGTTTCCAACCGCCGAGTCCTCCCGGGATCATCCAGCCCCCTCCTCACAAAATTCGGGATTTTCCCACTCCCCCCGTGATCACCGTGAGCCCCCTCCTCAGGAAACTCGGGAATTCTCCCCACCCCCGACCCCCCGCGCCCCCTCCCCAGGAAATTCGGGATTTTCCAACCCCTTCCTCAGGAATTTCGGGGTTCTCCCGAGCCCTCTCCTCAGGAATTTCGGGGTTCTGGGGCCCCCGCGCCCCCCCGCCCACCTGAGCCCCGCGGCCCCGGCCATGGCCAGGCTCAGCCCGTAGTGCACGGTGCCGTCCCAGTAGCAGGTGAGGAGCCCGTGAGCCGTGCGCAGGTGGGGATCGCCCTGCGGGGACACCGGGGGGGGCCGGGGGTCACACCGGGGATGGGGACACCGGGAGGGGACGGGGGTCACACCGGGGATGGGGACACCGAGGGGGCCGGGGGTCACACCGGGGATGGGGACACCGGGGGGGGGGGACGGAGGTCACACCGGGGATGGGGACACCGAGAGGGGACGGGAGTCACACCGGGGATGGGGACACCGGGAGAGGACAGCTGGTCACACCGGGGATGGGGACATCGGGGGGCCCGGGGGTCACACCGGGGATGGGGACACCGGGAGGGGACGGGGGTCACACCGGGAGGGGACACCGGGAGAGGACAGCTGGTCACACTGGGGATGGGGACACCGAGAGGGGACGGGGGTCACACCGGGAGGGGACACCGGGAGGGGACGGGGGTCACACCGGGAGGGGACACCGGGAGAGGACAGCTGGTCACACTGGGGATGGGGACACCGAGAGGGGACGGGGGTCACACCGGGGATGGGGATGGGGGTCACACCGGGAGGGGACACCGGGAGGGGACGGGGGTCACACCGGGGATGGGGACACCGGGAGGGGACGGGGGTCACACCGGGGATGGGGATGGGGGTCACACCGGGAGGGGACACCGGGAGGGGACACCCGGTGACAGGGGGGGTCGGGGGTGCCGAGGCCCCGGGGCGGGGGGGTGTGCGGGGCAGGGCTGGCACCTCCCGCACGTAGAGCTCCGTGATGCCCGAGATGATCCCGTCCTCCTCCAGCGCGATCAGCAAATCCACGGCCGACACGAAGGAGAACACCACGAACACTGCGGGGAGCAGGGGGGCTCCTTGCGGGGTCCCCCAAACCCCAAATCCCACATTCCTGCTCCGTGCGGGGTCCCCCAAATCCCACATTCCTGCTCCGTGCGGGGTCCCCCAAACCCCAAATCCCCACATTCCTGCTCCTTGCGGGGTCCCCCAAACCCCAAATCCCACATTCCTGCTCCGTGCGGGGTCCCCCAAACCCCAAATCCCACATTCCTGCTCCGTGCGGGGTCCCCCAAACCCCAAATCCCGCATTCCTGCTCCGTGCGGGGTCCCCCAAACCCCAAATCCCATATTCCTGCTCCGTGCAGGTCCTGCAGCTCCCCTTAGATCCCAAATCCCTGCGCCGTGTGGGTCCCACAGTTCCTCCCAAATCCCAAATCCCAGATACCAAATCACTGTTCCACAACCCCAGATCTCCCCAGATCCCAAATCCCAGCCCCACCCCGGGGTCTCACCGCAGAACAGGGGGTCCTGGACGAGGCCGATGCTGCCGGTGAGGATGAGGAGGGAGACGAGGCCGAGGAGCAGCAGGATCACGGCCAGGGCCAGCGCCGGGGGCTGCTGTGGGATCGGGGCCGCTGCAGCACCCGCACGGCCCCGGTCCCCCGTCCCCATCAAACCTGATCCCGCTGAGCTTTAGGATTAGGATCAGGCCCCGCACCCCAGCACAGGTGGGGGCGGTGCCCGTCCTCTGACGGGGAAAATCTGGATCTGGGAATAACCCCGGGGCAGGGGGAAATCCCAAAGGGGGGAAACCCCAAAGGGGGAAACCCCAAAGGGGGCAAATCCCAGGGGGTGAATCCCAAAAGAAGGATGGGATCCCAGCAGGGATTGGGAATGGGAAAATCCCAAAGGAAGAGTGGTTGGGACATCCCAGCAGGGGCTGGGAATGGATGAAATCCCAAAAGAAGGGTGGGTGTGGTGCCAGCAGGGATTGGGAATGGGAATGGGGCCGGAGCAGCCCCAGTGGGGTCCCCTTGTCCCCCTCTCCAGGCTGTGTGGAAAAGCCCCAAATGAGACCAAAACCCCGATTTGTAAACCCAAAGCAGGGAGAGCAGGCGGCGCTGGGATCGCCGGGAGCCGCTCCCGAAGCCTTGGATCGGGAATTCCGGGCGGGCAAAACAAAGCGGCGCCCGGTGACAGCGGCGACAGCGGCGGGGACACGTCAGCGACAGCGGGGACAGCGGGGATACTCCGGGAGGGGCAGGAGGGGGCTCCAGGCCGGGATCACCCCAATTCCCGGGACGGGGGGCTCTCCGGGAGAGGCTCCGTGGGGTCTGAACTTCCAGAGATTTAAATCCAGCGGGAAATCCGCACCCGCAGCCGCCTTCCCATGGGAACACCCGGATCGAGGTGCCTGTCCCCGACTGTCCCCTGTCCCTCTGATCCAGGAGAGAGCCAACCGCCCTCCCCCGGGCAGGATCCCACTCCCCATCCCATTCCCCGTTCCCCTTTTCCATTGCCCCTGTTCCCCACTCCCCATTCCCGGCTCTCCACTCCCCATTCCCCGTTCCCCACTCCCCATTCCCGGCGGTCTCTCCCATTCCTGGGGTCTCTCCCGGTTCCCACTCCCATCCCCGGGGGTCTCTCCCGGTTCCCCACTGCCCGTTCCCGCGGGTCTCTCCCCGTTCCCACTCCCCGTTCCCGGGGGTCTCTCCCCATTCCCACTCCCCGTTCCCGGGGGTCTCTCCCGGTTCCCCATTGCCCGTTCCCGGGGGTCTCTCCCCATTCCCACTCCCCATTCCCGGGGGTCTCTCCCGTTCCTGGGCTCTCTCCCGGTTCCCACTCCCCGTTGCCGGGGGTCTCTGCCATTCCCGGGGTCTCTCCCGGTCCCCATTTCCCTTTCCCGGGGGGTCTCTCCCTTTCCCCACTGCCCGTTCCCGGGGGTCTCTCCCTTTCCCCACTCCCCGTTGCCGGGGGTCTCTCCCTTTCCCCACTCCCCGTTGCCGGGGTTCTCTCCCCATTCCCACTCCCCGTTCCCGGGGGTCTCTCCCGGTTCCCCATTGCCCGTTCCCGGGGGTCTCTCCCCATTCCCACTCCCCGTTGCCGGGGGTCTCTGCCATTCCCGGGGTCTCTCCCGGTCCCCATTTCCCTTTCCGCGGGTCTCTCCCTGTTCCCCACTCCCCGTTCCCGCGGGTCTCTCCCCATTCCCACTCCCCGTTCCCGGGGGTCTCTCCCGATCCCCACTCACTCCAGGGAGGTGACAGCGCTGACACCGAAGGCCACCGGGAGGGCGAGCAGGGGGGCGGCCAGGGCGGCCGGGCCCGCCGGGAGCTGCATCCCGGCCCCGCCGCCAGCACCGGGCCCGCGGACTTCGCCCCGGGACCGGCCCGGGCAGCGCCCTTAAAGCCACAGAGGCCCCGCGACAGCGGCGGGACACAGCGGGGACAGCGGGCAGCGACCGGGGACAGGGGACGGACAGGGGGACACGGGGCAGGGACGGACTGGGGGACACGGAGGGACCCCGGAAGGGAGGAAAGGAGTCCTGGGAATAAGGAAGGACGAGAGGAGGACTGGGATCCAGGAAGGACTGGGATCGGGGACTGGGATCCAGGGAAGGACTGGGATTGGGAATGGGATCAGGGACTGGGATCCAACTGGGGACTGGGATTGGGAATGGGATCAGGGACTGGGATCCAGGGAAGGACTGGGATTGGGAATGGGATCAGGGACTGGGATCCAACTGGGGACTGGGATTGGGAATGGGATCAGGGACTGGGATCCAACTGGGGACTGGGATTGGGAATGGGATCGGGGACTGGGATCCAGGGAAGGACTGGGATCAGGAATGGGATCTAGGCGGGGACTGGGATCGGGAATGGGATGCAGGACTGGGATCCAGGGAAGGAGAGAGGTCCTGGGAGGAAGGACAGGGGATCACAGAAGGACAGACTGGGATCCCAGGGCTCCAGGCTCCCAAATTTTGGATTTACCCCGGATAATCTCCTCCCCCCTCCCCCCCAGCTTTGGAATGGTTTTAATTAAAAGCCAAACCCTCGACTCCTTAAATTAAAAAAGAATCACATCAAGTATCCCAAAAAAGGAGCCAAACCCAGCTTTTGTCCCTGAAAATCCTTGGAAGACCCAGCTCCAGGGCAGCATCCCACCCCACCCCCCCCCAAAAAAAAAATCCCTCTCTTCCCAAAAAATTCTAAGGATTAAACCTAAGGAACAAACAAGTTTGATTTTATTTACAGACTCCGTGAAGAAAATTTGTATTCCCAGAGGTTTTTTTTTTTTTTTTTCCATTTTAGGACAACAAAATCCAACTGGATTTTTCCAAAGCGTGGTGCTGGAATTTTGGGTCTTCTTCATCCCAAAGCACAGGAGGTGTTGGCAAAATCCCTGGGAAGGGAATAAATCCCCCCTGGATCCATCAAATCCTGGAATTCCCAACGGATCCGGGCCAGATCCACCCATCCAGAGGCAAAACTGGAGGCACTGGTTCCCCAAATTCCCCAAAATCCCTTGGATTTGGGATTCCAAGATAAAATCAAGGAATAAAATCCCCCCCTCCTGGAGCAGCACAAGATCTGCCATTCCCAAAAATCCCAAACTCCTTGGAACTGGAGTCCCCTGGGGGATTTTTGGGGCTGCTCCAAACCCTCCCCGTGTCCCCAAAAAAAGCTGGGAAAGCTTTTCCATGGGGGAAGGAGGAGCTGTGATTCCAAAAAAAGCCGGATAATATCGGGAGAAAAGAGATGGATAATGAAGTTTGGGATAAGAATTCCCAGGAAATCTGTTGGGAAAAGCCCTCCTCAGTAGTAAGGTCGCCGTGGGTTGTTCTGTAGGGAGAAAAAAAACAATGGAAAAATCATCAGGATTGGGGATTTTATCCCAAAAATCAACATCTGGATTCTCTGGGAAAGCCACTGGAATGCGACATTTTCCAAGTTTTTTCCCCCCAAAATTAAAGGCAGCTTTTGGCTGGAAAGGGAAAAGGGAAAATCCAAGCTTGGTTTTGCCCCGTGGAAAATGGCAATTCCAAAGAAATCATGGGATTCATGGAGAAGCTTCCCTTGGCAGGGGATAAAGATGGGAATAAAATTGGGATTTGAAGGAAAAAAAAAAGGGAAGGAGAATTCTGCACCCAGGGAATTTTGGGAGGATGATTTGGTTCGGGATGAGGAGAGAATCCAAGAAGAATTTCCCAATTGCCAACATTCCCAGAGCTACACCGGAGATTCCAGGGATGTGTCCCTGAGCCTGCCTGGGTTTGGGACACTCCCGTTCCAGGGGATCCGTCCCTGCCCCGTTCCTGGGACTCTCCCTCATCACTGGCTCCATCCCATTCCCATTCCCAACTCCACTCCATCCACCCCATCCCTATTCCCACGATCCCAGTTCAATCCTGTACCAGTGGGTTTGGCAGGAAGAGATACACCAGCATTAATCCCATCCCGTTCCCGTTATCCCAATCCCATTCCCACTCCTGTGATCCCAATCCCACTCCCGTGATCCCAATCCCATTCCCGTGATCCCAGTCCCGTTCCAGCGGGTTGGGCCGGAAGCGGTACCACAGCATCATGCGCTCGTGGAAGGCCTCGTACTCACTGACCCCATCCCGTTCCCATTATCCCATGATCCCAGTGCCATTCCCGCTATCCCGTGATCCCGATCCCATTCCCGTTATCCCGTGATCCCGTTCCAGTGGGTTGGGCCGGAAGAGGTACGCCAGCATCATGTGCTTGCAGAAGGCCTCGTACTCACCAACCCCATCCCATTCCCATGATCCCAATCCCATTCCCATGATCCCATTCCCATTATCCCATGATCCCAATCCCATTCCCATTATCCCAATCCCATTCCCGTTATCCCAATCCCATTCCCATTCCCGTTATCCCGTGCCAGGGGGTTGGGCCGGAAGCGGTACGCCAGCATCACGCGCTTGTGCAAGGCCTCGTACTCACCAACCCCATCCCATTCCCGTTATCCCATTCCCAGTTCCGTTATCCCAATCCCATTATCCCAATCCCATTCCCGTTATCCCAATCCCGTTATCCCATACCAGCAGGTTGGGCCGGAAGCGGTACGCCAGCATCACGCGCTTGCGGAAGGCCTCGTACTCACCAACCCCATCCCATTCTCGTTATCCCATTCCCAGTCCCGTTATCCCAATCCCATTCCCGTTATCCCAATCCCATTTCCACTCCCGTTATCCCAGTCCCGTTCCCGTTATCCCGTTATCCCGTACCAGCGGGTTGGGCCGGAAGCGGTACGCCAGCATCATGCGCTTGCGGAAGGCCTCGTACTCGTCGTCCTCCTTGGTCAGCTCCGCCGGGCGCTCGATCCCAAATCCCGCCCCGTCCATGGTCGTGGTGCCCCTGTGGGAAATCCGGGAATGGCACGGCTCGGACATCCCCCCTCCTGGGAATCCCCACGGGAGTTGTGCCCCAGGACCTCCCCAGATCTCCTTCCCAAATTCCCAGGGTTTGGAAGGAAGCAGGGAGTGGTTTCCCATCCCAAATTCCCAGGGTTTGGAAGGAAGCAGGGATTGGTTTCCCATCCCAAATTCCCAGGGTTTGGATAGAAGCAAGGATTGGTTTCCCATCCCAAATTCCCAGGGTTTGGATGGAAGCAGGGATTGGTTTCCCATCCCAAATTCCCAGGGTCTGGTGTTGGATGGAAGCAGGGATTGGTTTCCTATCCCAGATTCCTGAGGTTTGGATGGAAGCTGATCCACCTAAAAAAAACCTTTGGAATACCCAAAGTGGGATCAAATCCCAGCATTTCTGGGCATGGAATGAAATCAAGACTCGTAGGATCACACAAAGCTCTGATCCTGGCTGGAATATCCTCCCCTGGATGTGCTTCCCACTGTTTTTTTAGTATTTCCAGGATTTTATGACACCAAGGAGAGCAAATATTCACAGGAATTTCCCATTTTAAGGATTTAATCCAGGGAGAAGGGAGGTGCAGACAGGAATTCTTGGAGCTGCACTTCCCTATGGAAATTTGGGCTGGAAATTCAGGACCTGGGGGCTCAGCCAATTCCTGCACCAGCTACAGCCACAAATCCAGAAGAAATCTCCCCAAAAAACTCAGGAATTCTCTGCTGGGCTGAGTTTTCCATGCTCAGGTGAGGAATCCCAGCTGGGCTGTGATTCCAGCAGGAATTCCTGGCAAAAAAGGAAGGAATAGTCCATAGGAACACTCACTTGCTGACAGGATTTTTAATTCCCTGTCCATCGGATCCCAATCCCTCTCCTTCCTTCCATCCCATTTTCATCAGCATTTGGTATCCGATGTTTTCCACCGTCAGCTTGAATTCCTTGTACTCGGAATAATCCGGCTCCCGGCCCTCCTGCAGTGGGAAAAGCAGGGAAAAGGGGATTTTTTTATTCCATGGATCACAGGAAAAGCAGCTTCACCCGCCCCCAAATTGGGATTTTGGGAAGAACTGCCAGGATTTCCCGGGATTCCAACAAGAGCTCCGCAATTCCAGGTTGTTCCCTGGATCCAGCCTCAGATCCGTTCTTTCCTAAGGCTGAATCCCAGGGAATGTCAGGCCCCGTGTTGGAAAAGAGGGATGAGGCAGCTTCCAGGAATTCCAGGGTTTGGGAAGGACTGGAGCTGTGGGCTTGGGGTTTGCACTTCCCTGCAATCAGCAGGAGAAAAATTCCCATTTTTTCCCAGCTTGGTACCCACTGATCCCAAAGAGGAATCGAGTGGGAGGTTTGTCAGAATTCCAGAAAAACCCCAAATCATGGAATTCCAGAGTGGAAAGGGACCTTAAAGCCCATCCAGTCCTGTGGGCAGGGACACTTCCCATGATCCCAGGATGCTCCCAACATTCCTTGGACACTCCCAGGGATGGAGCATCCACGGATCCTTTGGGAATTCCACCCCATTCCCTCCCAGGGAAGGAATTTTTCCCAAATATTGCCCCATTTCCCTGCTAAGAGTGGGAATTTGATCCCTTTTTTCCCTGCAGGAATGCCTGGAGCAAGGCGTGCCGGAGGATTTCCCAGCTGTGGGATGAGTCTGGAGCATTCCCAGAATCCCAGAAATCCTCACCTTGAGTGCCTTGAAGGTCTCCATGAACTTTTCCAGCTCGTCGGGCGGGAGGAAATCCCCGATGAAATGTTTCCCTCGGCCCATCTGGGTCAGCTGCTCCGCCCACTCTGGAAAAGCAGGAAAACACCGAGCTCATGGAGCATCCCCTGGGATTCGTGGAGCAGCCCGGGGATGCACGAGATCCCCAGGCTGAGACATCTTGGAGAATCCCTTGGGATTTGTGCAGCAGCCCAGGGATGCCCATCGGGATCCCCACTCTGGAAAACCACGGAGAAAACCACGGAGAATTCCTTGGGATTCATGGAGCCTCCTAGAACACCCACTGAGAATCCCTACTCTGGAAAACCATGGAGAGAACAACATTCATGGAGAAATCCCTTGGGATTTGTGGAACCTCCCAGGAATGCCCAGTGGGATCACTTGGAAAAACCATGGAAAAGAGAGCACTTATGGATCATCCCTTGGAATTTGTGGAGCATCCCAGGAGGGATTGTCCCTGCAGCTTCCAATCCATGAGGACAGGGGTGGAATTCACCCTCCGGAATACTCTGGGATGGGATTCTCCCTGCAGCTCCCAGTCCAGCAGGATAGGGATGGAATTCCCCCTTTGCAATGCTGGGATCCCAGTCCACCCCGGTGCTCCCCAGGGATGGAATTCCTTCTGGAATTCCCAGTCCCACCCACCCTGTGTTTCGTCCCTCTCCGTGCGGCGCAGGCGGTGCTCCCAGGTGCCCAAGAGAGGGATGGAATTCCCCCTCTGGAATGGAATTCCCTCTGGAATTCCCAGTCTCACCCATCCTGTGCCTTGTCCATCTCCCTAGGGATGGAATTCCCATCTGGAACCCTCGGGAACCCCCAGTGCCACGCACCCTGTGTCCCTAGGGATGGAATTCCCCCTATGGAATGCTGATCCCACCCACCCTGATGCTCCCTAGGGATGGAATTCCCATCTGGAATCCTCTGGAACCCCCAGTGCCATGCACCCCGGGTCTTGCCCATCTCCATGCGGCGCAGGCGGCGCTCCCTTGGGATGGTATCCCAAATCCCACCCACCCTGGCTCTCCCTAGGGATGGAATTCCCATCTGGAACCCTCAGGAACCCCCAATCCCACCCACCCTGGCTCTCCCTAGGGATGGAATTCCCATCTGGAACCCTCTGGAACTCCCAGTCCCACCCACCCTGGCTCTCCCTAGGGATGGCATTCTTCCTCTGGAATGCTGATCCCACCCACCCTGGCTCTCCCTAGGGATGGAATTCCCATCTGGAACCCTCTGGAACTCCCAATCCCACCCACCCTGGCTCTCCCTAGGGATGGAATTCCCATCTGGAACCCTCTGGAACCCCCAGTCTCACCCACCCTGGCTCTCCCTAGGGATGGCATTCTTTCTCTGGAATGCTGATCCCACCCACCCTGGTGCTCCCTAGGGATGGGAATTCCCCCTCTGGAATGCTGATCCCACGCACCCTGGGGCTCCCTAGAGATGGAATTCCCATCTGGAACCCTCTGGAACCCCCAATCCCACCCACCCTGGCTCTCCCTAGGGATGGAATTCCCATCTGGAACCCTCTGGAACCCCCAATCCCACCCACCCTGGCTCTCCCTAGGGATGGAATTCCCATCTGGAACCCTCTGGAACCCCCAGTCCCACCCACCCTGGCGCTCCCTAGGGATGGAATTCCCCCCTCTGGCACCCCAGAGCCACACACCCCGGGTCTTGCCCGTCTCCACGCGGCGCAGGCGGTGCTCCCTTGGGATGGAACTCCCAGTCCCCCCCACCCTGGCGCTCCCTAGGGATGCAATTCCCCCTCTGCAATTCCCAGTCCCACCCACCCTGGCGCTCCCTAGGGATGCAATTCCCCCTCTGGCACCCCCAGAGCCACGCACCCCGGGTCTTGTCCATCTCCATGCGGCGCAGGCGGTGCTCCCTAGGGATGGAACTCCCAGTCCCACCCACCCTGGCGCTCCCTAGGGATGCAATTCCCCCTCTGGAATTCCCAGTCCCCACCCACCCTGGTGCTCCCTAGGGATGGCATTCTTCCTCTGGAATGCTGATCCCACCCACCCTGGCGCTCCCTAGGGATGCAATTCCCATCTGGAACCCCCAGTCCCACCCACCCTGGTGCTCCCTAGGGATGGCATTCTTCCTCTGGAATGCTGATCCCACCCACCCTGGCGCTCCCTAGGGATGGAATTCCCCCTCTGGCACCCCCAGAGCCACGCACCCCGGGTCTTGCCCGTCTCCACGCGGCGCAGGCGGTGCTCCCTTGGGATGGAACTCCCAGTCCCCCCCCACCCTGGCACTTCCTAGGGATGCAATTCCCCCTCTGGAATTCCCAGTCCCACCCACCCTGGCGCTCCCTAGGGATGCAATTCCCCCCTCTGGCACCCCCAGAGCCACGCACCCCGGGTCTTGTCCATCTCCATGCGGCGCAGGCGGTGCTCCCTAGGGATGGAACTCCCAGTCCCACCCACCCTGGCGCTCCCTAGGGATGCAATTCCCCCTCTGGAATTCCCAGTCCCACCCACCCTGGTGCTCCCTAGGGATGCAATTCCCCCTCTGGCACCCCCAGAGCCACGTACCCCGGGTCTTGTCCATCTCCATGCGGCGCAGGCGGTGCTCCCAGGTGCCCAGCTCGCTGTCCACCTCCTCGTCGCTGTCGTAGCCGTGCTGGTGCTGCTGCAGCGCCCGCTCCCACAGCAGCTGCATCTCCTGCATCGCCCGCTTGTGCTTCATGATCATGTCGTACATCTGCTGCATCTGGGAGTCGCGGGGAAACAAGCGGGGTTCAGCCCGGGGAAAAAACGGGGTTTGTGCTGGGAAAACGGGGTTCAGCCCGGGGAAAACGGGGTTTGTGCTGGGGAAAACGGGGTTCAGCCCAGGAAAACGGGGTTTGTCCTGGGAAAAAAGGGTTCAGCCCGGGAAAAAATGGGGTTTGTCCTGGGAAAATGGGGTTCAGCCCAGGAAAACGGGGTTTGTCCTGGGAAAACGGGGTTCAGCCCAGGAAAACGGGGTTTGTTCTGGGAAAACGGGGTTCAGCCCAGGAAAACGGGGTTTGTGCTGGGAAAACGGGGTTCAGCCCGGGGAAAAACGGGGTTTGTGCTGGGAAAACGGGGTTCAGCCCAGGAAAACGGGGTTTGTGCTGGGAAAACGGGGTTCAGTCCGGGGAAAAATGGGGTTTGTCCTGGGAAAACGGGGTTCAGCCCAGGAAAACGGGGTTTGTCCTGGGAAAATGGGGTTCAGCCCGGGGTAAAACGGGGTTTGTCCTGGGAAAATGGAGTTCAGCCCAGGAAAACGGGGTTTGTGCTGGGAAAACGGGGTTCAGCCCAGGAAAACGGGGTTTGTTCTGGGAAAATGGGGTTCAGCCCAGGAAAACGGGGTTTGTGCTGGGAAAATGGGGTTCAGCCCAGGAAAACGGGGTTTGTCCTGGGAAAATGGGGTTCAGCCCAGGAAAACGGGGTTTGTTCTGGGAAAATGGGGTTCAGCCCAGGAAAATGGGGATCAGCCTGGGGAAAAATGGGGTTCAGCCTGGGGAAAAACGGGATTTGTCCTGGGAAAATGGGATTTAGCCGGGTAAAAATGGGATTTGTCCCAGGAATCCCAGTGGAGCACAGCCCGCTCCACAAAAAAGGGCTCCAATCCCTAAAGGATCCCCAGTCTCAGCCCCAAAAGGGAGGAGATCTGTGCTTGTGCTTCATGATCAAGTTGTAGATCTGCTGCATCTGGGAATCGTGGAAAAATGGGATTTGTCCCCAAAAAATCTCCTCTGGGATTTGGGATT
Organism: Anomalospiza imberbis; assembly: GCF_031753505.1. Taxonomy (NCBI): domain Eukaryota; kingdom Metazoa; phylum Chordata; class Aves; order Passeriformes; family Viduidae; genus Anomalospiza; species Anomalospiza imberbis. Next base: position 5,271,083 of record NC_089707.1, read on the forward strand.
TCAGGGCTGAAAAGCTCCTTTGGGATTCTAGGACTGGAAAGCTCCTTTGGGATTTTAGGGCTGGAAAGCTCCTTATTCCCAAACCCTCTGCTATTCCCGCTGATTCCAGCCCCACGCTGCTCCCAGGGAATCCCAGGGATTCCATGATGGAAAACCTTTGTTATTCCCACGGGAGGGAACTCGGGGAGGATTTTTGGGATTCACCTCCTGCTGCTCCTTCAGCTGCTTCTTCTGGGCCTCCGAGAGCTCCGTGACTCCCACCAGTCCCACCGGTTTGCCCTTCTCGTATCCCAGACCCTTCAGGTCCTGAACTGCAGGAAAAAACAGGGAAAAACCTTTGGAAAAAAAACTCATGAGAGGGAATTGAAGGGAATAAAAGGGTGGGAAAAGAAGGAAAAAAAAAAAAAAAGGAATTCTGTTTGTAATTCTGGCAGGGAGAAGGGAAAATAAAACCACTGGGAAAAAACAAGATTGACAGCAGAGATTCCTTGGAAAACTTGATCCATGTTCATCTCAGGAAACAAAAAAAACCACTTTGGAGCCACGGAATTCCCAGGAAAACCCAATCCCACTCACCTGAGAGGGGAGAGGGAGAATCCAGCTGCTGCACCAGCTGGGGGAGGGGCAATTCCACCTTTTCCTCCTCCGGCCCCCCACCGGCTCTTCCTCTTCTTTTTGGTGCTGCCCGGAGCAGGACTCGGGATCGGGGCGGGATTTGGGGTCACGGATGGATTTGGGGTCGTGGCAGGATTTGGGATTGCAGCTGGGTTTGGGATCAAGGCTGGATTTGGGATTGGGGCAGAATTTGGGGCCAGCTGATCCGGAGGGGAGGTGGAGGATGAGGATGGGGCAGGAGAGGCCGAGGGAATGGGAAGAGCAGCGGGAACGACGGGAGAGGGAACGGGAAGAGCCAGAGGCGGCGGGATGGGAACGGGGAGAGGGAGAGGGGAGGGAACGGGGAGAGGTGGGAAGCACAGAGGGGAGGGAGAAGCCTCGGGACTGCTTTTCCGTTTGAGGCCGGATTCTCCGGGAAAAGGGGAGCCCCCGGGAAAGGGGGAATTCCCGGGAAAGGGGGAGCCCCCGGGGGCAGCCCGGGCCCTGCGGAACTCCTCGAGCTTCTGGCGGTAGTAGCGGTGCCCTTTGCTGTGGGGCTCGTACAGGAACCTGCAAACAACGGGATCAGCCGGGAATGCCTGCCTGGAATGCCCACAGCACTCCCAGGGCATTCCCAGCTCTCCAGTTCCACTCAGAGCAGGGATCCAGCCGTGGATTTCCTGCCTGGAATGCCCACAGCACTCCCAGGGCATTCCCAGCTCTCCAGTTCCACTCAGAGCAGGGATCCAGCCGTGGATTTCCTGCCTGGAATGCCCACAGCACTCCCAGGGCATTCCCAGCTCTCCAGTTCCACTCAGAGCAGGGATCCAGCCGTGGATTTCCTGCCTGGAATGCTCACAGCACTCCCAGGGCATTCCCAGAGCTGGGATCCAGCACAGTTTCCTCAGGAATTTTCCTTCCTGCAATTCCCAGATCATTCCCAGCTCTCCAGGGCTGGGATCCAGCACGGGAATTTTCCTTCCTGGAATGCCCACAGCATTCCCAGATCATTCCCAGCTCTCCTAGGCTGGGATCCAGCAGAGTTTTCTCAGGAATTTTCCCTCCTGCAATTCCCAGATCATTCCCAGCTCTCCTAGGCTGGGATCCAGCAGAGTTTTCTCAGGAATTTTCCCTCCTGCAATTCCCAGAGCATTCCCAGCTCTCCAGCACCATCCCGTGTATTCCTGCAGCCAGTGCAGCTTCCACTGGGATCAGGGAACACAATTCCATAAAGGAAAAACAGCCCCAAAAAGCAGGAATGTGCCGATTCCTCTGCACCCCAAACCTGAGCACCTCAAGTCTCACCACTCCAAAACCCCAGTGTCCTCCTAAACTCAGAATTCCCAGGAATTTCCCAGTGAATTCCATGGGAATTCCCTGGAAAAAATCCCCCTAAAAATCAGGAATTCCCTGTACCTGAAGGCAGGGATCTCCCTGTTGCTCTGCAGGGCAAAGTTCCCACCTCAGCCCCCTCTGCACCCCAGACTTGAGGACCTCAAGTCTTGCTGCTCCAAAACCTCAACCTAACAATTCCCAGGACTTTCCCTGGGAATTCCCTGGAAAAAATCCCCCTAAAAATCAGGAATTCCCTGTACCTGAAGGCAGGGATCTCCCTGTTGTTCTGCAGGGCAAAGTTCCCACCTCAGCCCCCTCTGCACCCCAGACTTGAGCACCTCAAGTCTTGCTGCTCCAAAACCTCAACCTAACAATTCCCAGGACTTTCCCTGGGAATTCCCTGGAAAAAATCCCCCTAAAAATCAGGAATTCCCTGTACCTGAAGGCAGGGATCTCCCTGTTGTTCTGCAGGGCAAAGTTCCCACCTCAGCCCTCCCAAACTTGAGCCCCTCACGCCCCACTTCTCCAAAACCCCAACGTCCTCCTAAACTCAGAATTCCCAGGACCTTCCCTGGGAATTCCCTGGGGAAAAAAAAGCCCCCCAAAGCCCAGGAATTCTGCACACCTGAAGGCAGGGTTCTCCCTGTTGTTCTGCAGGGCAATGGCCTCCACCTCGGGCCCCCCCGCAGCCACAAACTGCGCCAGCTTCTCCGCCGAGTTCCGCGTCTCCTGGTCGGCTGGGGGGGAAACTTTAGGCAGGGATTAGTCCTGGGCCCAGCTCACCCCAGCCCAGCCTAACCCGGCCTAAGGACCCCAGAGAGGCCTAAAGTCGGGTTTAAAGGGGGAGAATTGGTACAAAGGAACAGTTAAATAGCATAAAACATCAGGTTGAATCTGAGTTTGGGAGCAGGGGCGGGGCCTAAGGACCCCAATGAGGCTTAAAGCCGGGTTTAAAGGGGGAGAATCGGCACAAAGGAACGGCTGAGGGGCACAAAAACTTCAGTTTAAACCCAAGTTTGGGAGCAGGGACAGAGCCTAAGGATCCCAAGAGCACGGTTACGCCAAAAGCCAGGTTTTAAGTGGGAAAATTGGTACAATGACCGCACAAAAACTTCAGCTTAGACCCGAGTTTGGGGAGCAGGGCCGGGGTCTAACCCAGCCTAAGGGCCCCAAGAGCACGATTAGGCCAAATGTTGGGTTTAAAGGGGGACAACTGGCACGAAGGAACGGCTGAAAGCACAAAAACTTCAGCTTAGGCCTGACTTTGGGGAGCAGGGCTGGGCTAGATGAGAGATAAGGCAGCTTTGGGCTCCCAAATCCCAGCTTTTCCATGTGTCAGGCACTTTTCCCTAGGATCAAACCACTTGGAATTAAGCCCAGTTAAAGGTTTTGTCATTTTTTTCCCTCTATCAGGCACTTTTCCATAGGATTAAATCACCTGGAATTATCCCTAATTAAAAAATTTAGATTTTTTCCCTTGTGCCAGGCATTTTCCCATAGGATTACACCACCAGGATTATCCATATTTCAATATTTTGCCCCTGAATTACCCAGGAACAACAGGAACCCTTTGGAAAATTCCAAATTTCCTATAAACCCACTTAATTCTCCTCTCACTGCACCCCCTGGAGGCTGTTACAGGGGAAATTCCCTATGGAAAATCCCAAATCTCACCCGGAAAACGGTCGATACTCCAATCAAACCCCACAAAAACTCAGGAGAAAAAAATTCCCCTTTTCCTAAATTTCCAGTGTTGGAGAATTATTTTGGAATATTTTGGACAACTACAAGGAAAATCCCATTCAAAATCCCAGGAATATTTTGGGAATCCACATTTTTGGCACAAGGATTTGATTCTCTTTCCAGTTAGGAATTTTCTTCCCAGGCCGCCGAATTTCCACCCCAGTCCCAAAAAAAATCCCAAAATTTCCCTCGTGCTGTTGCCATTCCCCAGATTTTAGTGGGAATTACCTTTTTGGGAAGAGGCTGCCTGGGAATTTTGATTTTCTTTCCTTATTTCTGCCACTTTCTTCCTGTAGTAAAGGAATTCTCTGCTGTTCTTATCATGCAAAAACCTGGGAAAAGAAAAAAAAAAGAGGGATAATTATCCAAATATTGATATTCTGGGATAGAAACAGCTCCAACTCCCACATGGAAAAGTGGAGGAATTACTCAGCATGCACCTAAAACATGGAATTAGATTTTGGAGTTTCAATCCAAATTTTTTTTGCTTGAAGGGAAATTAAGGACAAATCCTCTGCCCACCAGTGCTGGGATTAGAAAACTTTTCCACCCCTCAAATCCCAAATTTTCCTTCTCACGGAAGAACACCAAGCCTAAACTTTCCCCCTCAGGGAAGAACACCAAACCCAAACTTTTTCCCCTCTCAAATCCCAAATTTCCCCCTCAGGGAAGAATACCAAACCCAAACTTTTTCCCCTCACAAATCCCAAACTTCCCCCTCAGAGAAGAACACCAAATCCAAACTTTTTCCCCTCACAAATCCCAAGTTTCCTCCTCAGGGAAGAACACCAAACCCAAACTTTTTCCCCTCAGAAATCCCAAATTTTCCTCTGAGGGAAGAACACCAAACCCAAACTTTTTCCCCTCACAAATCCCAAATTTTCCTCTCAGGGAAGAACACCAAATCCAAACTTTTTCCCCTCACAAATCCCAAGTTTCCTCCTCAGGGAAGAACACCAAACCCAAACTTTTTCCCCTCAGAAATCCCAAATTTTCCTCTGAGGGAAGAACACCAAACCCAAACTTTTTCCCCTCTCAAATCCCAAATTTCCCTCTCAGGGAAGAACACCAAACCCAAACTTTTTTTCCCCTCTCAAATCCCAAATTTCCCCCTCAGGGAAGAACACCAAACCCAAACTTTTTCCCCTCTCAAATCCCAAATTTCCCCCTCAGGGAAGAATACCAAACCCAAACTTTTTCCCCTCACAAATCCCAAACTTCCCCCTCAGAGAAGAACACCAAATCCAAACTTTTTCCCCTCACAAATCCCAAGTTTCCTCCTCAGGGAAGAACACCAAACCCAAACTTTTTCCCCTCAGAAATCCCAAATTTTCCTCTGAGGGAAGAACACCAAACCCAAACTTTTTCCCCTCTCAAATCCCAAATTTCCCTCTCAGGGAAGAACACCAAACCCAAACTTTTTTTCCCCTCACAAATCCCAAATTTCCCCCTCAGGGAAGAACACCAAACCCAAACTTTTTTTCCCCTCTCAAATCCCAAATTTTCCTCTCAGGGAAGAACACCAAACCCAAACTTTTTCCCCTCACAAATCCCAAATTTTCCTCTCAGAGAAGAACACCAAACCCAAACTTTTTCCCCTCAGAAATCCCAAATTTTCCTCTGAGGGAAGAACACCAAACCCAAACTTTTTTCCCCTCTCAAATCCCAAATTTCCCCCTCAGGGAAGAACACCAAATCCAAACTTTTTCCCCTCAGAAATCCCAAATTTCCCTCTCAGGGAAGAACACCAAACCCAAACTTCCCCCGCTCACAGGGAACAACCCCCAGAGCCCATTCCTGCCTCCCCCTGCCCGGGGGGGCAGCATTTCCTCGGGATGAAAGCATTCCCAAACTCACGAAAAAGCAGGATTGTCCTTGTAGTCCTCCATGGCGACCTTCTCGAGCTCGGGGCCGCCCTCAGCCACGAACCTGGCCAGCTTTTCCACCACCTGCCGCGTCTCCGAGTCCTCTGGGGGCAAAACTTTAAGGAGGCTGTCAGTACTTGGGGTTCAACTGCCCCCAAACGGGAAACAGGGAATTACTGCCGAAAACCACGGAGCAGACACATGGGAATATGGGAAGAGAAAGGATGAAACGGGGCAGGCAGTTGTAGAAAGGCGTTCACAGCACAATTCCTGATTTCCTGCAGGGTTCTGAGCTCCCCGGGGGGATCCTACGGGGAAGATCTAAAGTTTGGGCTGGGAGGAGGTTAAAGCTCGTCCCATTCCCGCTTTTTCTGCTGTCCTAAGCTTTCCTCGGACACTTCCACAGCTTCTCTGAGAATTGCAGCCCAGCCCCTTATCACCCCCCCAGCCCCCCTCCAGCCAGGAATTCCTTCCCAAAATCCCACCTAAATCCACCCTCCCTCAGCTTGAAGCCATTCCCTGGCTCCTGGAATTCCATCCCTTATCCCAAATTCTCTGCAGCTCTCCTGGAGCTCTTTTAGGCTCTGAGGTCTGCCTGGAATTTCCCTTCTGCAACCTTTCCGCGGCCACTCCCAGGGACAGCTACAGCTTCTCTGGGAATTCCAGCCCATTCCAGCCAGGAATTCCTTCCCAAAATCCCCTTTCTCTGTTTAAACCCATTCCCTGTGTCCTGTCCCTCCATCCCTCGTTCCAAATCCCTCTCCAGCTCTCCTGGAGCCCCTTTGGGCTCTGGAAGCAGCTCCAAGGTTTTCCTGGAGCCTTCCCTTCTCCCACTTTCCTTGGGCATTCCAGGGATTGGGAATCCACCACCCCATCCCAGTCTGGAGGTTTCAGTTGCACCCAGTTCATCCCAGCTTTAACTGTGGCACAGCTGGCTCCGGCTGGATTTGCTCCCGACAAATCCCAGCAGGGAAAGAGCAGGAATTCATTTTGAATCCAGATTCCAGCTGCCAGGCCATTCCCAGAACATTCCAGGCCGTGTGGCTGCAGCAGCAGCTTTTCCTGCTCCCAAAAAATAACCCTGGAGTTTGGCTTCCGTGCCCAGCAATTCCCACAGGGATTGTGGAGTGGGAATAAACCCAGCGATTTTGGGAATGTCGGGAAGCCAAGAGCAGAGCCACCCACGCTGATCCAACGGGACCAGCCCCAAAATCCTGGAATTAAGGCAAACCCAGCTCAGCTCTCTGCATGTTTCCCGGCCCATTTCGCGCTCAAATCCCAAATTCCCAGGGTTGTGCGGGTACAAACCCCAGCAGAAAGGGTTCTGTGGGATTCTGGGGCTGGGCAAATGAAGCCACAAAGCCGAGCATCGCTGAGCTCCTTTTATCCATTAAAACCCACCCGTGAAATTCCCATTCTGAGGCAAATCTGCCTCGGGGCTTCCCGCCCTGGATTATCCCAATGAAAGCCGGGATAATTCCTGCCACATCCTTGTTTTTCCAGGCATTCAGGACCTACAGGTGAGATTTTTTTTTACCTGGATTCTGGATTTTAGCTGGGCACAATTCCGTGCTGGACGCGTTGTTTATTTTATTTATTCACACACACGGATTTCCCCTGTACATTCCCAAACTAATTCCTCCTTTTCCAGCACTTAAACCCCCTAAAATCCCACTTTAAGGATAAGATTCAGGATTTCCTGCGGAGCCCAGCACTTGGCACAACATTCCAAAGGTGCAAATCGGAATTTTTAGGATTTGCCACTCACTAAATCCATTAAAACATAGCATTTTCCTCCCTTCCCGTTATTTTCCCAAATTTTTGGCTGGCTAAGCACTGGGATAATTTGGAGAAAATAAATTTTTCCAGGCTGAGGTCAGTAACATTTCAACATTAAACTCAAGGAAAGCCAGGAATATCTAAAATATCAGGAATTTAATATGTAAAGTATTGGGAATTTCATATCTAAAATGCCAGGAATTTCATCCCTCAGATTTTGGTTGGATTTGGAAGAGCCTGCCAGTTTTAACTGCTGGAATTTCCACTCCATAAAGGAGAAATCTGCCCCAGAACTGGGAATATACATTTCTGGAAAATAGGGATAAAATAACCAGCTTTCCAATGGGGCTGAGGGAATCCTGTCCTAAACGGAGCCCCACCCTGGGATAAAACCACCCCAAATCCTGTCCTAAATTATTTGATCCCTATCCTAGGAGGGAATCCTGGCCCTCCCTGACCCTTATCCTAGGATAAATCCACCCAACTTCCCACAAGGACTGAGGGAATCCTATCCCAAACTGATCCCTGTCCCAGGACCTGAATTCCACCGGGACTGAGGGAATCCTATCCCAAACTGATCCCTGTCCCAGGACCTGAATTCCACTGGGACTGAGGGAATCCTATCCCAAACTGATCCCTGTCCCAGAATCTGAATTCCACCGGGACTGAGGGAATCCTATCCCAAACTGATCCCTGTCCCAGAATCTGAACCCTTATCCCAAAACCTGAGCCCCACCCCATTCCCCACCAGGACTGAGGGAATCCTATCCCAAACTGATCCCTGTCCCAGAATCTGAATTCCACTGGGACTGAGGGAATCCTATCCCAAACTGATCCCTGTCCCAGGACCTGAATTCCACCGGGACTGAGGGAATCCTATCCCAAACTGATCCCTGTCCCAGAATCTGAATTCCACCGGGACTGAGGGAATCCTATCCCAAACTGATCCCTGTCCCAGGACCTGAATTCCACTGGGACTGAGGGAATCCTATCCCAAACTGATCCCTGTCCCAGAATCTGAATTCCACCGGGACTGAGGGAATCCTATCCCAAACTGATCCCTGTCTCAGAATCTGAATTCCACCGGGACTGAGGGAATCCTATCCCAAACTGATCCCTGTCCCAGAATCTGAACCCTTATCCCAAAACCTGAGCCCCACCCCATTCCCCACCAGGACTGAGGGAATCCTATCCCAAACTGATCCCTGTCCCAGAATCTGAATTCCACTGGGACTGAGGGAATCCTATCCCAAACTGATCCCGGTCCCAGGACCTGAATTCCACTGGGACTGAGGGAATCCTATCCCAAACTGATCCCTGTCCCAGGACCTGAATTCCACCGGGACTGAGGGAATCCTATCCCAAACTAAGCCCTGTCCCAGAATCTGAACCCTTATCCCAAAACCTGAGCCCCACCCCATTCCCCACCAGGACTGAGGGAATCCTATCCCAAACTGATCCCTGTCCCAGGACCTGAATTCCACCGGGACTGAGGGAATCCTATCCCAAACTGATCCCTGTCCCAGAATCTGAACCCTTATCCCAAAACCTGAGCCCCACCCCATTCCCCACCAGGACTGAGGGAATCCTATCCCAAACTGATCCCTGTCCCAGAATCTGAATTCCACTGGGACTGAGGGAATCCTATCCCAAACTGATCCCTGTCCCAGAATCTGAACCTTTATCCCAAAACCTGAGCCCCACCCCATTCCCCACTGGGCCTGAGGGAATCCTATCCCAAACTGAACCCTGTCCCAGGACCTGAATTCCACCGGGACTGAGGGAATCCTATCCCAAACTGAGCCCTTATCCCAAAACCTGAGCCCCACCCCATTCCCCACTGTGCTTGAGGGAATCCTGCCCCCACTATCCCGGGATGGGCACTCCCAGCTCCAGCCCCAGAGCAGGAGCTGCCACTGACCTTTGATCTCCAACCACTGCTCGTAATCCTCCTCCTCATCCTCATCGGGGCCCTGGAAGACGCTGAGGCGGCTCAGGACGGGGCTGGGCTTGGGGAGGGAGAGGCTCCGGGCCTGCAGCATGCGGCTCAGGGCCTGCCCCGGCCGCTTCCCCAGCAGCGCCGGCTTCTTCCCGGGGGTCGGGGCCGGGGCGTTCCCGGGGTTGTTGGGGGGATTTGGGGCACTTTCTGTGGAGAAAATGATGGGAAATTATTCTTGGGAATTCTGGGTTTGGGGTGGGAAAGGCTCCAGGCCTGAAGCATTCAGCTCAGGGCCTGCTCCAGCTGCTTCTTCCCGGGGTTTGGGGCTGAGGCATTCCCGAAGTTGTTGGGGGGATTTGGGGCACTTTCTGTGGAGAAAATGAAGGGAAATTATTCTTGGGAATTCTGGGTTTGGGGTGGGAAAGGCTCCAAGGCTGGAGCATTCAGCTCAGGGCCTGCTCCAGCTGCTTCTTCCCGGGGTTTGGGGCTGAGGCATTCCCGAGGTTGTTGGGGGGATTTAGGGCACTTTCTGTGGAGAAAATGAAGGGAAATTATTCTTGGGAATTCTGGGTTTGGGGTGGGAAAGGCTCCAGGCCTGAAGCATTCAGCTCAGGGCCTGCTCCAGCTGCTTCTTCCCGGGGTTTGGGGCTGAGGCATTCCCGAAGTTGTTGGGGGGATTTGGGGCACTTTCTGTGGAGAAAATGATGGGAAATTATTCTTGGGAATTCTGGGTTTGGGGTGGGAAAGGCTCCAAGGCTGGAGCATTCAGCTCAGGGCCTGCTCCAGCTGCTTCTTCCCGGGGTTTGGGGCTGAGGCATTCCCGAGGTTGTTGGGGGGATTTAGGGCACTTTCTGTGGAGAAAATGATGGGAAATTATTCTTGGGAATTCTGGGTTTGGGGTGGGAAAGGCTCCAGGCCTGAAGCATTCAGCTCAGGGCCTGCTCCAGCTGCTTCTTCCCGGGGTTTGGGGCTGAGGCATTCCCGAGGTCTTTGGGGGGATTTAGGGCACTTTCTGTGGAGAAAATGAAGGGAAATTATTCTTGGGAATTCTGGTTTTGGGGTGGGAAAGGCTCCAAGGCTGGAGCATTCAGCTCAGGGCCTGCTCCAGCTGCTTCTTCCCGGGGTTTGGGGCTGAGGCATTCCCGAGGTCTTTGGGGGGATTTAGGGCACTTTCTGTGGAGAAAATGAAGGGAAATTATTCTTGGGAATTCTGGGTTTGGGGTGGGAAAGGCTCCAAGGCTGGAGCATTCAGCTCAGGGCCTGCTCCAGCTGCTTCTTCCCGGGGTTTGGGGCTGAGGCATTCCCGAGGTCTTTGGGGGGATTTAGGGCACTTTCTGTGGAGAAAATGATGGGAAATTATTCTTGGGAATTCTTGGTTTGGGGTGGGAAAGGCTCCAGGCCTGAAGTATTCAGCTCAGGGCCTGCTCCAGCTGCTTCTTCCCGGGGTTTGGGGCTGAGGCATTCCCGAGGTTGTTGCGGGGATTTAGGGCACTTTCTGTGGAGAAAATGATGGGAAATTATTCCTGGAAGTCCTGGTTTTGGGGTGGGAAAGGCTCCAAGGCTGGAGCATTCAGCTCAGGGCCTGCTCCAGCTGCTTCTTCCCGGGGTTTGGAGCTGGGGCATTCCCAGAGTGGTTGTGGGGATTTGGGGCAGTTTCTGAGGGGAGAATAAAGAGGAAATTATTCCTGGAAGTCCTGGTTTTGGGGTGGGAAAGGCTCCAAGCCTGGAGCATTCAGCTCAGGGCCTGCTCCAGCTGCTTCTTTCTGGGGTTTGGGGCCGGGGCATTCCTGGAGTTGTTGGGGGGATTTGGGGATTTTTCTGTGGGGAAAATGAAAGGAAATGATTCCTGGGAATCCTGGGGTTTGGGCTGGGGTATTCCTGAAATTGTTAGGGGGATTTAGGGCATTTTCTGAGGTGAGAAGAAAGGGAAATTATTCCTGGGAATCCTGGGTTCGGGTTGGGAGAGGCTCCAGGTCTGCCCCGGCCGCTTCTTCCCCAGGTTTGGAGCTGGGGCATTCCCAGAATTTCTGGGGGGATTTGGGGCAGTTTGTGAGGGGAGAATGAAAGGCACAGAGTTCCTGGGAATCCCAGGTCTGGGCTGGGAAAGGAAGGACCTACCAGCATTGGATTTTTCCCTCTGGAGCTTCAGGAATTGCTGCAGGAAGCTCCCGTCGTTCACAAACTTGTTGGACACGGAGGCCTCGCTCTCGGAGCCATCGTCGCTGAGCGGGGACAGAAAAACAGGAGCTGGAATTTGGGAGCTTCCTTGCCCTTCCCATGTGGGATTTGGGACAGGAAAAACCCCTGGAATTGGTCACTTTCCTCACCAACCACCAAATTCCCAAATTAACCCCTAATCTCCTTCCTCCTCCATTAAATTGGGATTCTCCTCCCTCTGCTCCACCACAACTGGGATTTTCCTCCCCTTGCTCCACTAAAACTGGGATTTTTGCTCCCTAATCCACCAAAACCGTGATTTTCCTCCTTCTGCTCCATTAGAATAGGGATTTTCCTTCCTTACCCCATTAAAATTGGGATTCTCCTCCCTCTGCTCCACCAAAAGTGGCCTTTTCCTCCCTCAGCTCCCTTTCCCAAACCCCCCCCCATTTCTGGCAGCCAGAACGCCGGGATTCCCGGGATTCCCACGTACTCTCCGAGCAGCGGGAGCTGCGGGATGCTGAGGGAATTCTGCCGCGCCTGCTGCTCCAGGCGGGCCTCGATTTCCCGTTTTTTCTGGGCGATCAGCTCCTCCTGCTGCAGGATGTTCACGCTCGTCTTGGCCGACTTGGACTGGGACACGCCGAACCACCGGCTCGCCTTCCCTGAGGGAAAAAGGCGGGAATTAACTCGGGAATTGTCTGGAATGAGGGACACGTTCCCCGAGGGAAAAAGTGGGAATTAGTCTGAGAATTATCTGGAATGAGGGGTGCATTCCCTGAGGGAAAAGGGCGGGAATTAACTCGGGAATTGTCTGGAATGAGGGGTGCATTCCCAGAGGGAAAAAGGCAGGAATTAACTCGGAAATTGTCTGGAATGAGGGGCCCCTTCCCTGAGAGAAAAAGGCGGGAATTAACTCGGGAATTGTCAGGAATGAGGGACACTCCCCGAGGGAAAAAGTGGGAATTAGTCGGAGAATTGTCCCGAAGCAGGGGCACATTCCCTGAGGGAAAAAGGTGGGAATTATCCTGAGAATTGTCTGGAATGAGGGGTGCATTCCCGGAGGGAAAAGGGCGGGAATTAACTCGGGAATTGTCTGGAATGAGGGGTGCATTCCCTGAGGGAAAAAGGCAGGAATTAGCCTGGGAATTGTCTGGAATGAGGGGTGCATTCCCGGAGGGAAAAGGACGGGAATTAACTCGGGAATTGTCTGGAATGAGGGGTGCATCCCCTGAGGGAAAAAGGCAGGAATTAGCCTGGGAATTGTCTGGAATGAGGGGTGCATTCCCGGAGGGAAAAGGACGGGAATTAACTCGGGAATTGTCTGGAATGAGGGGTGCATTCCCTGAGGGAAAAAGGCAGGAATTAGCCTGGGAATTGTCTGGAATGAGGGGTGCATTCCCGGAGGGAAAAGGACGGGAATTAACTCGGGAATTGTCTGGAATGAGGGGTGCATTCCCTGAGGGAAAAAGGTGGGAATTATCCTGAGAATTGTCTGGAATGAGGGGTGCATCCCCTGAGGGAAAAAGGCAGGAATTAGCCTGGGAATTGTCTGGAATGAGGGGCCCCTTCCGTGAGGGGAAAAAGTGGGAATTGTCTGGAATGAGGGGTGCATTCCCTGAGGGAAAAGGGCGGGATTTAACACGGGAATTGTCCCGAATGAGGGAAACATTCCCCGAGGGAAAAGGTGGGAATTAGCCTGGGAATTGGCTGGAAGCAGGGGCGCCTTCCCTGAGGGAAAAGGTGGGAATTGTCTGGGAATTGTCCGGAATGAGGGGTGCATTCCCTGAGGGAAAAGGCCGGAATTTAACAGGGATCATCCCAAATCAAGGGGCGCGTTCCCTGAGGGAAAAGAGTGGGATTTAATAGGGATCATTCCAAATCAAGGGGCGCATTCCCTGAGGGAAAAGGCCGGAATTTAACAGGGATCATCCCAAATCAAGGGGCGCATTCCCTGAGGGAAATGAGTGGGATTTAATAGGGATCATTCCAAATCAAGGCTCACATTCCCTGAGGGAAAAAGGTGGGATTAGAGTAGGAGCCATCCTGAATTCAGCTTCCCTGAGGGAAAAGGAGGGAATTAATGGAGAGACCACCCCAAACCAAGGCTGGTCTTCCCTGTGGAAAAAGGGGGGAATGAACAGGGACCATCCCGAAATTAGGGGCAATCTTCCTGAAGGAAAAAGCTGGTATTTAACAGGAATCATCCCAAAGCAAGGCTTGCTCTCCCTGTGGGAAAAGTGAAGGAATAAACTGTGGGATCGTGGGAACATCCCAAGCTCCGCTTCCCTACAGGAAAAAAAAAAAAAAAAAAAAAAAAAGAGAGAGAGAAAAAAAATCAGCAGCGGGGTCTCCACGAACCACCAGCTCAGCTTTCCTACGGGAAAGGAGAGGGAACGAACAGTTGGGTTTCCTGTGGGAAAAGGAGAGGAAAAATCATCAGTGGAGCCTCCCCGAACTACCGGCTCTGCTTCCCCGGGGGAAAAGAGGAGGAAAAATAACGGGGAGACCACCCCGGACCCCCGGCTCGGTTTTCCTGTGGGAGAACGGGGGGAAATTAACAGAGGAGCCATCCCGAACCAGCAGCCCGGCTTCCCTAGGGGAAAAAGAGCCGGGAACGGCCGCGGGGATCCCCCCCGAGCTCCCGGATCGGCTCCGCTGTGGGGAAAAAAAAAAAGAATTTAACGGGGGGACTTCCCCCAGCCCCCGACTGTGCCGGCACACCCCCACCCCGGGCGCACACCGCCACCCCCGCCTCCCGAAGCCCCGGGAGCGGTGGGGCCGAGCCGGGGGATGGCAGCGAGGTGGGAGGAGCGGGGCAGAGCCCCGGGAGGGCCGGGGCAGAGCCGGGCGCGGCGGGAGCCGCCCGGCCCGGGCCGTACCTGGCGCATCCCTGTGGTTGTCCATTTTGGAGCCCCCGTCCCAGCATGCCCCGCGCCGGGCGCGCCGCGCCAGGGGCCGCGCCGGTGCAAGCGCCCCTGGGAGATGTAGTCCCTCAGGGGGCCAGCCCGCCGCTCTCCCCGCTCCTCCCGCCGCACCGAGCCCCGCTCTCGGGGCGGCCGAACCGCCCCGCTCTGGCGGCTCTGCCGCTACGGTCATTCCCCGGTTCTCCCCGCATCCTATCGGTGCGAGAGGGCAGACTACAACTCCCACTTCCCCTCCGCGCCCGAGGGTTCGGACTCCAAGTCCCGTAGTGCCCCGCGCCTCGCGGCGGTGTTGTCGGCGGCCCCAAGATGGCGGCGGTGGCGGCGGGCGCGGCGGCCCCTCAGCAGCCGCCGCCGCCTCAGCAGCCGCCGCAGCCGGCGGGAGGCGGCGGGAGCGGCTCTGGGGAGGCGGCGGGAGCAGCGGGTGGTGCCGGAGGCGGCGGCGGAGGTGCCGGAGGCGGCGGCGGCGCAGCCGGGCCTGCGCCGGGCTCGGGGTCGGGCGGCGGCGCGGCCGCGGGCGAGTCGTGGTACCTGGCGCTGCTGGGCCTGGCCGAGCATTTCCGCACGTCCAGCCCGCCCAAGGTGCGGCTGTGCGTGCACTGCCTGCAGGCCGTGCTGCCCCGCAAGCCCCCGGCCCGCATGGAGGCCCGCACGCACCTCCAGCTCGGCTCCGTCCTCTACCACCACACCCGCAACGGCGACCAGGCCCGCGGGCACCTGGAGAAGGCGGTGAGCGGGGCTGGGATGGCCTTGGGGGGCACGGGGGGCTTGGGAAGGGGGAGCGGGGGGTGCCAGTGCACGGAGAAGGGGTTGGGGGTGGTTGGGGACGGGGTTCGGGGCACTTGGAGGAGGTAAAGAGTAGCGGGAGGGGTGGGTGAGAGGTGCTGGCAGCTGGAAAAGATGAGGAGCAGGGCACGGGGGCGGTGGGAGGCTCCTGGAACGGAGCGGGAGGGTGTCAGGGTGGTTCTGGTGGGTGTTAGTGCCAGCCTAACCCGCTGTGTTCTCTTGCAGTGGCTGATATCCCAGCAGGTATCCTTTTCCCGGGATCCAGGAAGGGCTCCGAGCTCGGAACAGCTCCAAGGAAACTCCCAGAACACCTCAAGGGCCTGGGGGTGGGGGCATGGAAGGGGTGGTTTTAATCTACTTCATCGCTGCTTTCACAGAACCACAGAGTTTGGGGTGGAAGGGACTTTAATCCCCTCTCACCCCCGTTTTCCTGAGGGGGTTTGGAGGCTTTGCTGCTCTTTCCCACCCAGAGTTTGTGGTTCCCTTAACCCTGGTGCCAGATCCCCCAGTTTGAAGATGTGAAGTTTGAGGCAGCCAGTTTGCTGTCGGAGCTGTACTGCCAGGAGGTGAGAGGAGCCCCCCAAACCCCTCTGTGCCCCTCGAATCTGGGGTTGGAACGGGGTATTCCTGTGAAAAATCAGATTCCTGCCACGGGAGGCTTTTTTCCTTCCGTACTGAGGAAGTTTTTGCTGGAATTGCAGCAGGAGTTTCCCACCGCAAAAGGATTTTGCCTGGCCAAATAAATTTTTGGGTCCTTATTAAACAAATGTTGATTTTAGTGGGGGGAGAGAAGGAGGGAAATCCATGATTTTCCTCTGGATTTTGGAATCCTGGAGTGATTTGGGTTGGAAAGGACCTGAAGGATCATCCCGTTCTATGGGAAGGACGGCTTTTATCCCAGGTTGCTCCAACCGGGACAGTTCCAGGGATGAGTGGGAATTCTGTCCCAGCCCCATCCCACCCTCCCAGGGAGGAATTCCATCCCAAAATCCCAAAATCGGGAAGCCATTCCCTGTGTCCTGTCCCTCCATTCCTTGTCCAAAGTCTTCCTTTCCATGGTTTAGGCTCCTTCATTGGAAAGCCCCAGTTGGATCATCCTGAATTTTGGGTTCATCTCTGTTGTTAGGAAATTGTGCTGTTTTCCTCCAAAACCATTTCCTGGGATTTTGAATACCAGTATCCTGGGATGGTTTGGATTGGAAAAACCTTAAATCCCATCCAGTCCCACTCTGCCACGTGCAGGGACACCTCCCAAAACCCCAGATTTCTCCAGTCCTCCAAAACCCCAGATTTCTCCAGTCCTCCCAAAATCCCAGATTTCTCCAGTCCTCCCAAATCCCAGATTTCTCCAATCCTCCCAAATCCCAGATTTCTCCAGTCCTCCAAAACCCCAGATTTCTCCAATCCTCCCAAACCCCAGATTTCTCCAGTCCTCCCAAAATCCCAGATTTCTCCAGTCCTCCCAAAATCCCAGATTTCTCCAATCCTCCCAAATCCCAGATTTTTCCAGCCCTCCCAAATCCCAGATTTCTCCAGTCCTCCCAAAATCCCAGATTTCTCCAGTCCTCCCAAATCCCAGATTTCTCCAGTCCTCCCAAAACCCCAGATTTCTCCTGTCCTCCCAAATCCCAGATTTCTCCAGTCCTCCCAAAATCCCAGATTTCTCCAGTCCTCCCAAATCCCAGATTTCTCCAGTCCTCCCAAATCCCAGATTTCTCCAATCCTCCCAAAATCCCAGATTTCTCCAGTCCTCCCAAAACCCCAGATTTCTCCAATCCTCCCAAAATCCCAGATTTCTCCAATCCTCCCAAATCCCAGCTTTCTCCAATCCTCCCAAAATCCCAGATCTCTCCAGTCCCATCCAGCCCTACCTTGGACGTTCCAAGGACGGGGCAGCCGCAGACTTCTCCCACTTTATTTTCACTGCTTCCAACGCTCTGATCCCTCTCTCCCAAGGCTCCCTGGCGGGCTGGGCGTGGTTCCCCAGGGAATTCCAGGGTTGTGGAGCTCCAGGATGCTGGTTTGTGCTGACTGGGGGCTCTTTGTGTTGCAGAATTCCGTGGACACGGCCAAGCCCCTGCTGCGCAAAGCCATCCAGATCTCCCAGCAGACTCCCTACTGGCACTGCAGGCTGCTCTTCCAGCTGGCTGTGAGTCCTTGCAGCAGCAATTCCTTGGGAAGAAATCCTGGAAAAATCCTGCATCCCCATCCACAACAGCCTGGAAGCCTTGCATTCTGTTATTGCCTAAAAAATTGCTGTTAATGGGTGCTTTTTATCCCTTTATCCCCTAAAAATTTGTTGTTAATGGAGAGGGAAAAGGCAAATCTGGGCTGGGAATTGGTGTTGGATTGGATCAAGGAATCAGCCAGGATCACTCTGTGGGAATTAGGAACCTGGAATTCCAAGGATGGAGGAAAAAATCCGTTTTGGGGGCTTGCAGGGAGAGCAAATCCTGCTGGGGTTGGAAGTGTTGATTGTTCTGTGTTTAATGAGGGATGTGGGATGGGAGAAGGAGTAGGAAAAGTAACCAGGAAAAGAAGCAAGGAAAAGAATCGAAGGAAAATTCTTGTTCCTGGTCTGGAATATGCTCCAAAATATTTCTAAATTAAAATATTTATAGGAATAGAGACACACTGAAGGGTATTGATGGAAAAAGAACTTTAATTCCCTGTGGATTAAGGAATATTTAGTTGTCCAGGAGTTCACCCTGAGGACTCTGAAGCTTTTCCTCTCCTTGGAGCTTCCCATTTTCCCCACTTTTCCCTGATTTCCCATTTTCTTGGAGCCTGTTCTCTTCCTGAGTTCCCACCTGGGTTTGGGAAAGGGATAAAATTTGGGAACGCACCTTGGAGGCTCCTCTTGCTGGGAAAACTCTTGCTCCAGTGTGACAGTCCCTGGGGTTTTTAGCTGTTGGGATCTGATCAGCACTGGATTTTCACCCTTTGCAATTTTTAACCAATTTCTCATTAATTAGGAATTTGAAGGGGGAAAAAAATCCTTCTGGGCTCAGACAAATCCTTGGAAACGCCACAGATGTCTCTGGGAACCGGCTCTAAAACCCCTTTAAGGAGCAGGAATTTCTAAATCCAGGGATAACGGCATTTTCTTGGGATTCGTGGAGCAAACCCTGAGTTTTTGTGGCTTTTTTTATTCCCATTTCAGCAACTCCACACGCTGGAGAAGGATTTGGTGTCGGCCTGTGACCTGCTGGGCGTGGGGGCCGAGTACGCGCGCGTGGTGGGCTCCGAGTACACCAGGTGACAATTCCTGCCCGAATTCCTGGGATTTTCTCCCAGAATTTCCTCGGATTTCTTGCCTGAATTCCTGGGATTTCCTGCCTGAATTCCTGGGATTTCCAGCCTGAATTCCCTGGGATTTCCAGCCTGAATTCCCTGGGATTTCCAGCCTGAATTCCCTGGGATTTCCTCCCTGAATTCCCTGGGATTTCCTCCCTGAATTCCCTGGGATTTCCTCCCTGGATTCCCTGGGATTTCCTCCCCAATTTGCCTGGGATTTCCTCTCTGAATTCCCTGGGATTTCCAGTCTGAATTCCCTGGGATTTCCTCCCTGAATTCCTGGCATCTTATCCACGAGTTTCCTGGGATTTCCTCCCCGAATTCCCTGGGATTTCCTGCTGGAATTCCTGGGATTTCATCCCCGAGTTTCCTGGGATTTTCTCCCAGAATTTCCTCAGATTTCTTGCCTGAATTTCCTCAGATTTCCAGCCTGAATTCCCTGGGATTTCCTCCCCAGTTTCCCTGGGATTTCCTCCCTGAATTCCTGGCATCTCATCCACGAGTTTCCTGGGATTTCCTCCCCGGGATTTCCTGCTGGAATTCCTGGGATTTCCTCCCCAATTTCCCTGGGATTTCATGCCTGAATTCCCTAGAATTTCTTCTTTGAATCCCCTTGGAATTTCCTCCCTCAGTTCCCTGGGATTTCCTGCTACAATTCCCGGGACTTCCTCCCTGAATTCTTTGGAATTTCCTCCCCCAATTCCCTGGGAATTCCTCTTATCAGCTCCCTTAATTCTCTTTTTTCCCTGTTTTTAGAGGGAGAAAAAGGCAGATTTGTTTTTTTCTTGGTGGGGTTTTTTTTTTTGTGGATGGAGTAATTTCTTTTCGAATTTAACTTTGTTTTCTTTCATTCCAGAGCCCTATTTCTGCTCAGCAAGGGGATGGTGAGTTGCAAGTCTTTTTAAAATAAATTATTTCCTGTTTAATTGCAAATTCCAGAGGATTTTTTTGGAGGGGAGGGGGGGGGGATAAGCAGGGCTCCGATGGATAAATTCAGCTTTTTCCCTTAATTTTTTTTTCTGAGAAAAAGATAAGGATCATTGCAAATTTTCACTGGAGCTTTTGTAATGAGGGATGGAAAAGCTGGTGGGGTGAAAGGGTGGTGGGAATCAGATGAATATCCCAATCTTAATTCCTGGAATTGGAGAATCCCTGGAATTGTTTGGCTTGGAAGAACCAGGCACACCTTCCACTATCCCAGGCAGCTCCAGCCTGGCTTTGGGCAATTCCAGGCTTGAGGCAGCCCCATTTTCCTTGGGAATTTGTCGTTCCCTGAGGGTTCCTCCTGCCAAAAGCTGGATTTTCCTTGGGAATTGCAGCTGCTGCTGATGGAGAGGAAGCTGCAGGAGGTTCACCCGCTGCTGACGCTGTGCGGGCAGATCGTGGAGAACTGGCAGGGCAATCCCATCCAGAAGGAATCCCTCAGGGTCTTCTTCCTGGTCCTGCAGGTCACACATTACCTGGATGCCGGCCAGGTACGTGCCCCCTTCCAGCTGGCAATTTGGGACAGGGATGTTCCCTAAAAAATCAGCCCTGGGGGGATTTCTGTTTTTTTTTTTTTTTTTATAATGGAAGCAGACTCCTGTTGGTTTTATTCCCAAATTAAATGAAGAGTGAGGAAATCACGTTAATTTGGACATGTTGTCCACAATATTTGTATATCCATGGTAGTCTCTGGTGTCCCACATTCCAGCTGGGAATTTGGGACAGTGATACTCCCTAAAAAATCAGCCCTGGGGGGATTTTTGGGGGTTTTTTTTTATAATGGAATCAGACTCCTGTTGGTTTTATTCCCAAATTAAATGAAGAGTGAGGAAATCATGTTAATTAAGAGATGTTGTCCATGATATTTGTGTATCCGTGGTGGTCTCTGGTGTGGTGGAGGGAATAACAGGAATTTTTGGGAATGTTTTGAGCGTCCCTTGGTGCCGTTCAGCCCCTTGAAGCGCTGACCAACCCCCTAAATATGGGAATTACCACCCTGCTGGGAAGTTTCCCCTCTCCCAGAGCATTCCAGCGGCAGGAAGGTGAGGAATTCCCGCTGGGAATTGTGTCCTGGCAGGTGAAGAGCGTGAAGCCGTGCCTGAAGCAGCTGCAGCAGTGCATCCAAACCATCTCCACCCTGCACGACGACGAGATCCTGCCCAGCAACCCCGCCGACCTCTTCCACTGGCTGCCCAAGGAGCACATGTGTGTGCTGGTCTACCTGGTGAGAGCCCCTCGTTAGTGCTAATTGCCCGTTAATGAGGCTTAATGAGTGGTTTGGAGCCAGCAGGGGTGGGGTTTGTAGCTGCTTTGGGCTGTTTTTCCCTCAGCGACCCTGGGGTGATGCTGAGGGGGCTGCTCAGTGGGCGAGGAGATTCCAGGCTGGAAATGGGGATTAGGTAATTAGTTATTAAATGATTTATTAATTAGTACCTGACTCAAATGGGAATGGAGTTGTCTGTAGAAATCAGTGCCGCTTTGGCTTGATTTTATCAACTGTTTGGTGCTTTTACCCCCCCTTAGTGTCCATGGGGTGATGCTGAGGGAGCTGCTCAGTGTGTGAGGAGATACCAGCCTGGAAATTGGAATTAATTAATGAATTATCAATTAATTTATTATTTAACACCCAACTCAGATGAAAATGGAGTTATTTATACAAAAGAAAAGCACTTTGGCTTAGTTTTATCAACTGGTGCTTTTTTCCCCCCCTTAGAGTCCGTGGGGTGATGCTGAGGGAGCTGCTCAGTGTGTGAGGAGATTCCAGCCTGGAAATGGGAATTAATTAATGAATTATTAATTAATTTATTATTTAACACCCAACTCAGATGAAAATGGAGTTATTTATACAAAAGAAAAGCACTTTGGCTTAGTTTTATCAACTGGTGCTTTTCCCCCCACTTAGTGTCCGTGGGGTGATGCTGAGGGAGCTGCTCAGTGTGTGAGGAGATCCCAGCCTGGAAATGGGAATTAATTAATGAATTATCAATTAATTTATTATTTAACACCCAACTCAGATGAAAATGGAGTTATTTATACAAAAGAAAAGCACTTTGGCTTAGTTTTACCAACTGTATGGTGCTTTTTTCCCCCCCTTAGTGTCCGTGGGGTGATGCTGAGGGAGCTGCTCAGTGTGTGAGGAGATTCCAGCCTGGAAATGGGAATTAATTAATGAATTATCAATTAATTTATTATTTAACACCCAACTCAGATGAAAATGGAGTTATTTATACAAAAGAAAAGCACTTTGGCTTAGTTTTATCAACTGTTTGGTGCTTTTTTCCCCCCCTTAGAGTCCGTGGGGTGATGCTGAGGGAGCTGCTCAGTGTGTGAGGAGATACCAGCCTGGAAATGGGAATTAATTAATGAATTATTAATTAATTTATTATTTAACACCCAACTCAGATGAAAATGGAGTTATTTATACAAAAGAAAAGCACTTTGGCTTAGTTTTATCAACTGGTGCTTTTTTCCCCCCCTTAGTGTCCATGGGGTGATGCTGAGGGAGCTGCTCAGTGTGTGAGGAGATTCCAGCCTGGAAATGGGAATTAATTAATGAATTATCAATTAATTTATTATTTAACACCCAACTCAGATGAAAATGGAGTTATTTATACAAAAGAAAAGCACTTTGGCTTAGTTTTATCAACTGTTTGGTGCTTTTTTCCCCCCCTTAGAGTCCGTGGGGTGATGCTGAGGGAGCTGCTCAGTGTGTGAGGAGATACCAGCCTGGAAATGGGAATTAATTAATGAATTATTAATTAATTTATTATTTAACACCCAACTCAGATGAAAATGGAGTTATTTATACAAAAGAAAAGCACTTTGGCTTAGTTTTATCAACTGGTGCTTTTTTCCCCCCCTTAGTGTCCATGGGGTGATGCTGAGGGAGCTGCTCAGTGTGTGAGGAGATTCCAGCCTGGAAATGGGAATTAATTAATGAATTATTAATTAATTTATTATTTAACACCCAACTCAGATGAAAATGGAGTTATTTATACAAAAGAAAAGCACTTTGGCTTAGTTTTATCAACTGGTGCTTTTCCCCCCGCCTTAGTGTCCGTGGGGTGATGCTGAGGGAGCTGCTCAGTGTGTGAGGAGATTCCAGCCTGGAAATGGGAATTAATTAATCAATAACTCGTTAGTTGATTAATTAATACCTGAGTCAAATGAAAATTGAGTCATTTGTACAAAGCAGAGCCACTTTGGCTTAATTTTATCAATGTGAGGAGAGCTGGACTTGGAATTGCTGAAGGATTTTGTTCCATTTCTTGGAGATGGTTCCAATCCTTGGTGACGTTAAAAATCTGGGATTTGAGGAATTCTGTGAATTCCCAGCCCTTCCCTCTCTGCCCAGACAAATTTTGGGAATTGTGGAATGGTTGGGGTGGGAAGGAGCTTTAAAATCATCCATTCCCACCCTGTCAGTCACATCTCCCACTGTCCTGGGGTGCTCCAGAGCTTCCCAGGGATTTCTGCCGTGGGAATTGCATCCCAGGGGAATTGCCCAGGTGGATAATCCTTGCTGTGCTTCCCTGCAGGTGACAGTGATGCATTCCATGCAGGCAGGCTACCTGGAGAAGGCTCAGAAGTACACGGACAAAGCCCTCATGCAGCTGGAGAAGCTCAAAAGTAAGGAAGAAGGGCTTGGAATTCAGCTGGATTCCAGGAAAATCCTGCAAAATCCCGTTATTTATTCCTCATTTAAACCTATCCTTGTTGAGTTGCTGGGTCAGCCTAAGACTAAAACTAAGATTAAACCCCTGATTTTAAGGCCAGGTGGTGGCTTTGGAGTACAAAATCAACTTTTTGGGAGTTGTGGGGTTTTTTTTGTTTTGGTTTTTTTTTTTTGGGTGGGATTTGAAACATTCCATAAATGCCTGATGGAATTGCTCCTGCTCCTTCCCCAGTGCTGGACTGCAGCCCCATCCTGTCCTCATTCCAAGTGATTCTGTTGGAACACATCATCATGTGCAGGCTGGTCACGGGACACAAAGCCACGGCCCTGCAGGAGGTAACGTGGGAATTCCGGCATTTCCTGCCTGGGAATGGCTCCCAAAAAATGGGAATATTCTGCAGGAACAGCCTTTAAAATGTGGGAATTCCAGCATTTCCTGGCTGGGAATGGCTCCCAAAAAATGGGAATATTCTGCAGGAACAGCCTTTAAAATGTGGGAATTCCAGCATTTCCTGGCTGGGAATGGCTCCCAAAAAATGGGAATATTCTGCAGGAACAGCCTTTAAAACGTGGGAATTCCAGCATTTCCTGGCTGGGAATGGCTCCCAAAAAATGGGAATATTCTGCAGGAGCACCTTTAAAACGTGGGAATTGCAGTTTTGGGCTCAGGTGGGAATTCCTGCTGGGTTAATCATGGATTCAGCCAGCCTTGGTGGGGCTCAGGACTTGGGAAATGTGGGATTGGCTCCTCTTAAATGTTTATTTAAGGGCACTTTGGAATTGGTCATGGATTAATCAATGGTTGGTTGGATTGACACCTTCCTGGTGGCAATTCCAGGCTGATTCCAGTGGTTTTTTTCCCATTCCATCCATTCCAGAGTGGCTCCTTCCCTTCCTCTTCCCGTTCCTGCCTTGTCCAGGTGTTTTCCAGTTTTTCACATTCCTGCTTTTCCTCCTCTTTCCTGGTTGATTTGTGCTGTTCCAGAGGAAACTGGGCATTTTTCCCCCGTTTTTCCAATTATTTTAAAATCCTGGGAATCCATCCCGGGGCCGGATCATCCAATCCCCGCTGTCAGCTTTACTGGGAATGTGCTGGGAACGGGGAGGCATTCATCCTCCTGAAACTCATCCCAATCCTAGATTTTGGGAGGTCTTATCCCACTTTTCCTGGAAAATCTGGAGCGTTTCAGGAGGGACCCGTGGCTGTGAATTCCAGGGGGTGGAGGAAACCATTCCAAACCAGCTGGGATGTGGGAGGGATGTGAGGAAATCCCTTTTCCTGTGCTGGCAGCACATCCAGCCTCCCCTTTTACCCAGGGCTGGAGATCCTGGAGCCGATCCCTGCATCCGTGGGGGGCGCAAGGAGCGGGATGTGGAGCATAAGAGGGTGAAAAATGGGGAATTGTGTTCTTTCCCAGATTTCCCAGGTCTGCCAGCTGTGCCAGCAGTCTCCCAGGCTCTTTTCCAACCACGCTGCCCAGCTGCACACGCTCCTGGTGAGTGTTTGGGGTGAAACCTGGGAATTCTGCGTCCCACACGGAATTCCAGAGAGGAGATTCCCTGGGAATTCCAGATCTGCGTCCTGCACTGCTGGGGGAGCTCATCCCTGCCCTAAAACCCTTTGGAAACAGAATTCCAGGATGGCTTGGGTGGGCAGGGGGCACTTCCCACTCTCCCAAGCTGCTCCAGCAGTTCCTGGAGGGAAAAATCCCACTTTTCTGTGGAGAAAATTCTTGGGATTTGCCTTTTCCTGGGTATTTTTGCCATGAAGGCCTTGTCTGGCATCAGTTCCTTCATGAAGGGAGGGGGAATTTGGGAGGAATCAGCTGGAAAAAGGGAAATCCAGGGATTTCAGCTGTGCCCACTGGAGGTGGTTTTCTGTGGGAATTGTGGCAGGGGAAAGGGTTTTTGTAGGGAATACTGAATTTTCCATGATTTTAAGAAAGAGTTTTTAAGCTAAATTAACCTTTATTTTCCAATGAATAATTTATTTTAAAGGACATTCTTGGAAATTCCTGATTTCCCCCACACCTGAGACTCGTTGCTCCCTTTTTCCTGCTGTTATCCCAATATTTCCATGGATTTGGGAATGTTTTGGGCTACATTCCCAAAAATATCCTTTCTTTTCCAGGGTCTCTACTGCATCTCTGTCAACTGCATGGATAATGCAGAAGCACAATTCACTACAGCACTGCGGGTGAGATTTTATTCCCAAATTTTCTCCTGGAAACTTGGGGATGGCAATGTGAATTTGGAAGGGAAACCTTCCTTAATTCCATTATTTATTAACGATTTTCCTTGCATCGGGGTGGGGTGGGGATTTTTAACACTAAAATATCAATATGTGATTGTTTTAGCCTGGATTTTTTTAATGGGAATGAATGAATTGTGAGGAAAAGGCTGAAATATTTGGGAATTTTCTCCTTTCCAGCTCACAACCCACCAGGAGCTGTGGGCGTTTATTGTCACCAACCTGGCCAGCGTCTACATCCGAGAGGGGAATCGGCACCAGGAGGTGAGCTGGGCTCTCCCCAAATCCCGCTTTTCTGGGCACAAAATCCCTGGGATTTGCCTTTTCCTGGGAGTTTTTGCCATCAGGGCTCTTCTGTCAGCAGCTCCTTCATTAGGGAGTGAGAAATCCCAGTTTTCTGTGGAGAAAATCCCTGGGATTTGCCTTTTCCTGGGAATTTTTTGCCATCAGGGCCTTGCTGGCAGCAGCTTGTTCATGAGGGGAGTGGGAATTCCTGAGAAATCATCTGGAAAACTCCAAATATTCTGGATTATTCCCACAATTTTTCCCGCTCTTTCTCTCAATTCCTGCTTTTCTGGGCACAAAATCCCTGGGATTTGCCTTTTCCTGGGCATTTTTTGCCATCAGGGCCTTGCCGGGAGCAGCTCGTTCATCAGGGAGTGAGAAATCCCAGTTTTCTGTGGAGAAAATCCCTGGGATTTGCCTTTTCCTGGGAGTTTTTGCCATCAGGGCCTTGCTGGCAGCAGCTTGTTCATGAGGGGAATGAGAAATCCTGAGGAATCATCTGGAAAACTCCGAAAATTCTGGATTATTCCCGCAATTTTTCCCGCTCTTTCTCTCAAATCCTGCTTTTCTGGGCACAATATCCCTGGGATTTGGCTTTTCCTGGGTTTTTTTGCCATCAGGGCCTTGCTGGCAGCAGCTTGTTCATGAGGGGAGTGGGAAATCCTGAGGAATCATCTGGAAAACTCCGAAAATTCTGGATTATTCCCACAATTTCCCCACTCTTTCTCTCAATTCCTGCTTTATGTGGAGAAAATCCCTGGGATTTGCCTTTTCCTGGGAATTGTTCGCCATCAGGGCCTTGCTGGCAGCAGCTTGTTCATGGGGAATGGGAATTCCTGAGGAATCATCTGGAAAACTCCGAAAATTCTGGATTATTCCCACAATTTCTCCCGCTCTTTCTCTCAATTCCTGCTTTTCTGGGCACAATATCCCTGGGATTTGCCTTTTCCTGGGCATTTTTTGCCATCAGGGCCTTGCTGGCAGCAGCTTGTTCATCAGGGAGTGAGAAATCCCAGTTTTCTGTGGAAAAAATCCCTGGATTTGCCTTTTCCTGGGAGTTTTTGCCATCAGGGCCTTGCTGGGAGCAGCTTGTTCATGAGGGGAGTGGGAAATCCTGAGGAATCATCTGGAAAACTCCAAAAATTCTGGATTATTCCCACAATTTTCCCTGCTCTTTCTCTCAAATCCTGCTTTTCTGTGGAGAAAATTCCTGGGATTTGCCTTTTTTGGGTGTTTTTTTCCCTCAGGGCCTTGCTGGCCACAGCTCCTTCATCAGGGAAGTCGGAATTCCTGAGGAAGCATCTGGAAAATTCCAAATATTCTGCATTATTCCCAGAATTCTTCCCATGGGAATGAAGTTTAACTCTTTCATCTCTTATTCAGTCCCTTGGCTCCATTTTCCATCCCTTTTCCATCCATTTTCCATATCCAGCAGTTTCAGGACGTCACAAAAACAACCAAAAATAGGGATCTGTTCCTGAGTTTTGCAGTTTTATTCCCAAAATTCCCTATTTTCATCCTCTCAGAGCCCTCAGGGATTTGCCTTGGGAAGATTCTCCATGGAAATTTTGCTTCCTGCACACAAAATTTGGGAAAAACCCTTGGGAAGCAAAAAATATCTTTAAAAAAATGTGAATTCTTCAACTCAATTCTAGTTTTAATTAATCAAATCCAATATCAAAGTCATTATAAGATCCACCAGCTCCAAGTTTTCCTTGGGAATATGATTATCCAGGAAATGCTGTGGAATTGGAGGAGATTTGGGATAAAACTTGGATTTTTGGGATCAAAACAAGCCTAAAATTCCCAGTATTGGGATAAACTTGGGCTGGTTTGGGTGGGAATTCTCTGTTTTGGTGTTGGTTTTTCCTTGGAAAATCGATTTTCCCTTTTCCTCTCCCATTTTCCAGCTCTACAGTTTATTGGAAAGGATAAATCCCGACCACAACTTCCCAGTGAGGTGAGAATTCCCACAAATTCCAACATCCCGGGCTGGGAATGACGGATTTGCAGCAGGATTTTCAACAAATTAGGGGGAAAAAATCCAACCGAACTCCAAGGGAAAACTCGGGATGGGGCTGAAATGGCACATTTTGCTTGGAAGTTGGATTTTGGGCTGGAATTCCTGGGAATTTGGGTGAGATCCTGAGGTATCCATGTTTTTTTTTCCATAGTTCTCACTGTCTCCGGGCCGCAGCGTTCTACATCCGAGGGCTCTTCTCCTTCTTCCAGGGAAGATACAACGAGGCCAAGTGAGTCCAACCCCTGGGAAAATGTGGGAAAATGTGGGAAAACTCACCCTGGCTTTTCGGGATCGCAGTGGGAATGCCAAGGCTTCGTTTCCATCCCATTCCCACGGATTCCTCCTGGACTGGCCGGGGGGGAGGAGCAGGGATGTGGTGGGGATTGAGCTCCTTCCTTGGGAATCCCGGGAATGTTATTCCCTGCAGTCCCAAGGGATCCTTGGGAATGTGTTTCCCTGCAATCCTTGGGAATTTTGGGATCTTATTCCCTTCAATCCCAGGGAATCCTTGGGAATGTGTTTCCCTGCAATCCTTGGGAATCCTGGAGGATCTTGGACCTTTATTCCCATGAATCCTTGGGAATTTTGGGAATTTTATTCCCTTCAATTCCAGGGAATCCTTGGGATCTCATTCCCTGCAATCCCAAAGAATCCCTGAGAATCTTGGGATTTTATTCCCTGCAGTCCCAGGGAATCTTGGGATCTTATTCCCTGGGATCCTTGGGAATCTTGGGAAAGTTATTCCCTGCAGTCCTTGGGAATTTTGGGATTTTATATTCTCTGGAATCCTTGGGAATCTTGGGAAAGTAATTCCCTGCAATCCCAGGGAATCTTGGGAATGTTGTTCCCTGCAGTCCTTGGGAATCTTGGGAATGTTGTTCCCTGCAGTCCTTGGGAATCTTGGGAATGTTGTTCCCTGCAATCCTTGGGAATCTTGGGATTTTGTTCCCTGGAATCCTTGGGAATCAGGGGATTTTATTCCCTCCAATCCTTGGGGATTTTGGGATTTTATTCCCTGCAATCCTTGGGAATCTTGGGAAAGTAATTCCCTGCAATCCCAGGGAATCTTGGAATCTAATTCCCTGGAATCCTTGGGAATTTGGGGATTTTATTCCCTCCAATCCTGGGGGATTTTGGGATTTTAATTCCTGCAATCCCAAGGAATCCTTGGGAATCTCCCGCCTCTCGTTCCTTTCCATCCCGAGGCTCTGCACCTTCCCAGGGCAACCTCAGGAATTCCCTTTCCTCGAGGTCCTTGGTCCCAGCTGCTGCCCTTCCCGGCCCGCAGGAGTTACCCCCGGCCGCTCAGGCAGGGCCCGAGCCCCTTGGTTTTCCCCATTTTTTTCCCGTTTTTCCAGGCGCTTTTTGCGGGAGACGCTGAAGATGTCGAACGCCGAGGACCTGAACCGCCTGACGGCCTGCTCGCTGGTGCTGCTGGGCCACATCTTCTACGTGCTGGGCAACCACAGGGTGACTCCCCGGGCCCGGGATCCCCGAGTCCTGCAACTGGCATTCCCAGGAAATCCCCAGGAAAAATCCCCAGAAAAAATCCCCAGAGAAAAACCCCAAAAAATCCCAAAGGAAATCGGGATATGCCTGGGAATAATGGGATTTTTGAAGGGTTTTTTAGTGCTGTCGCTTCCAAAATGGGGATTTTTTTCCCCCTCTGGATCATCCAGATCCCTGGAATCCTGGAATTGGCATTCCCAGAACAAATCCCCAAAAAATCCCTGAGAAAAGTCTAAAGAAAATCGGGATATGGCTGGGAATAATGGGATTTTGGAAGGGTTTTTTAATGCTGTCACATCCAAAATTGGGATTTTTTCCCCTCTGGATCATCCTGGAATTTGAATTTTTGTGGAATTTTAGGAAGGGTGGGTTTGGGATGTGTTCTGGAAGGATCCAGGCTGTAATTCCTGGAAAAAAAAAAAAAAACTGGAAAAGGGGAAGATGTCAGTGTGGATTGGCCTGGGAGGAACTGTGGCACAATTCCCTGGGAATTCCCGGGGAGAGACTGGAAAGATGGGATTGTTCCCAGCCTGGAATTCCCAGAATGGAGCTCTGGCATGTCCCTTCCATTTCTTCCCTGCAATCCCAGGCAATCCTGGCATTTTATTCCTTTCCATCCCAGGGAAGCCCTGGCAATCTTGGGATTTTATTCCCTGCAATCCCAGCGAGTCCTTGGGAATCTTGGGGTTTATTCCCTGGAAATCCTAAGGAATTCTTGGGACTTTTATTCCCTTCCATCCCAAGGAATCTTTAGGAATCTTGGAATTTTATTCCTCTCAATCTCAGGAAATCATTGGGATCTGATTCCTTTCCATCCCAGGGAATCCCTGGAAATTTTGGGATTTTATTCCCTTCCACACCACGGATTCCTTAGGAATTTTGGGATTTTGTTCCCTTCAATCCCAAGAAATCCTTGGGAATCTTGAGCATTTTCCTCCCTTCCATCCCATCGAGCACAGTGACAAAAATCTGATTTCCCACCGGGAATTTTCCATCTTTTCCACTCAGTCCGTGCTGGAAGGGGCAGGGGAAATTCCCCAAATCCCAATTTTTCCTTTTTCCTTCCCGATTTTTCCTAGGAAAGCAACAACATGGTGGTGCCAGCCATGCAGCTGGCCAGCAAGATCCCGGACATGTCCGTGCAGCTCTGGTCCTCCGCCCTGCTCCGGGGTAAAATCCGGGATCTGGGAGCAGGAAAACGGCCTGGGGAGGGGGGAATGGGAATGTGCAGCTCCAGGGGGGATTTGGGCTCTGGGATTATCCTGGAAAACTGGGAAAGAGCCTCGGGAGAGTGGGAATTAGGGGCAAATGTGGGGATTATCCCGGGGCGGGAATGTGCAGCTCCAGGGTAATTGGGGATCCATAAAAAACCAGGAAAGAGCCTTTGGGAGGGTGGGAATGCCAGGGAAAATGTGGAGCTGATCCTAAGGTTTTGGGGGCTGGGAATGTGTAACTCCAGGGGTGATTTGGGATCTGGGATTATCTTGGAAAACTGGGAAAGAGCCTCTGGAGAGTGGGAATTACAGGGAAAATGTGGGGATTATCCCAGGGGTGTGGGGGAATGGGAATGTGCAGCTCCAGGGGTGACTCAGAATCCATAAAAAACTGGGCTAGAGCCTCTGGAGAGTGGGAATTAAGGGAAAATGTGGAGCTGATCCTGAGGGTGGGAATGTGCAGCTCCAGGGGTGACTGGGAATCTGGGATTATCAGGGAAAACTGGGAAAGAGCCCCTGGGAGGGTGGGAATTACAGGGAAAATGTGGGGATTATGCCACTGGGAAAGCTGGGAATGTGCAGCTCCAGTGCAATTTGGGATCCTTGGGAATCCATTTCCATGAATCCCAAGGAATCTTTAGAAATCTTGGGAATTTATTCCTTCTCATCCCAGGGAATCCCTGGCAACTTTGGGATTTTATTCCCTGCAATCCCAGGGAATCCTTGGGATTTTGGTGCAGAACCCAAAGCCAGGGCAGGATTTTTGGGATGAGGGGAGTTCAGAGGTGGGAATGGGATGGCTCCCAGGATTTTCACACCTTCAGCCTCACCAGATGAGGCTGGAAAGCCAAAACAATCCCGATCCAGGCAATTCCTGGCATTTTGATGCTGCCAGGAGTTGGGAATGAGGGAAAAATTCGGGATCTCCGTGGAGCTTTGGGGGCAGATTCTGCCTGAAACTGAGGCGATTTTGGTGCAGAACCCAAACCCAGGGAGGTTTTTTTGGGATGAGGGGAGTTCAGAGGCGGGAGTGGGGCGAATCCCAGGATTCTCCCCCCTTTTCCAGACCTGAACAAGGCGTGTGGCAATGCCATGGATGCCCACGAGGCCGCCCAGATGCACCAGAACTTCTCCCAGCAGCTGCTCCAGGACCACATCGAGGCCTGCAGCCTCCCCGAGCACAACCTGATCACGGTCAGAGCCCGCAATTCCCGACGTTCCCGACATTCCCGACGTTCCCGCTGTGCCCACGGCACAAAGGACCCTTCAGCCCATTTTTATAGGGGTTTTCTCAAATGGTTTTTTTAGTGCTGTCGCATCCAAAGTCGGGATTTTCCTCCCTCTGCATCATCCAAATCCCTCCCGGTCCCTGGAATCCTGCAGCTGGCATTCCCAGGAAAAAAAAAAAAAAAATCCCTCAAAAATATCCCACAGAAAATCGGGATGTGGGAGGGAATAATGGGATTTTTGAAGGGTTTTTTTAGTGCTGTCACATCAAAAGGTTTTTTGATTTTCTTCCCTCTGGATCACCCAAACCCCTCCCAGGGGGATTTTGGCTTTGAAATCCTGAAAAAAAAACCCTGGCAAGCCGAATCCCAGCAGGGTTCATGGAATGTGGGATTCCCTGGGAATTCCGTGATCCTGAGGGAATTTTTCCCATTTTTCCTGGGATTTGGGTTTTGAAATAAAAAAAAAAACAAAAAAACCCAAAAAAAACACCTGGAAAATCAAATCCCAGCGGGATGTGAGGTTGGAATTTGGGATCCCTGGGGCAGGGAGGGTTTGCCTGGGAATTCCACAATCCCGAGGGAATTTTCTGGGAATTTTTCCTGGGATTCTGATCCCGTTTTTCCCTTGCAGTGGACGGATGGACCCCCCCCAGTCCAGTTCCAGGCCCAGAACGGCCCCACCACCAGCCTGGCCAGTCTGCTGTGAATTCCAGGAAAATTCCAGGAAAACTCCAGGAAAACTCCAGGAAAACTCCAGGAAAACTCCAGGAAAACTCCAGGATATCCACCACCAACATCCCGGGGGAAAAAAAAAAGAAAAAGGCGTCAAAAACTTGGGAAAAGAAACAAAAAAAAACATGGAAAAGCTTCCAAATTCCCTCTGGTAGTGAGAAAAACCCAGGAATTTTCCAGGGATTCCCAGAGCCTCCGGAGCTGCTTTTCCAGGTGGGAATGTCCAGGTGAATCCCAAGGCTTGATCCTGGAGGGAATTCCCGGGAAAGGCTGGGAATTCTAGCGGGAAGCTCCGAATCCTCGGGGATAACGGGATGAGGAAATCATGGATTGGATTCCCAGCTGGAATTCCCCGAGGGGAAATTCCCATTTTTTTTGGGAAGGAGGAAATCCGGGATTTCCTGGGATGTCCCTCCCGCAGCCACAGCTCTCCCCACGCCGTTGGCATTGGGAAAAATCCGGAATTTTCCTGCTGATCCCAAATGTTTCCAGGCTGGAGGCACCACCTGTGCCTTAAGGATTCCCAGATCCTGGGAATAATCCTGATCCAGAAGTTTGGGATGGAATTCCAGCCTTGCCCTTGGCACAAAATTCCCTTTTCCAGGTTAAATTCCCTGGTTTTAGCCCAGTTTTTTTGGATTTCCCAGAAATTTGGGAATGCCGAATCCCAGAAAAAAGCTGGAAGTTTTTCCAGGATCCCAGCAGTGCCTGAGGTGGAATGGAGTTGTTTTTCCCAGTTGGAATTTCTCCAGATTTCTGGAAAAGGGGGAGGGAAAAGAACTCTGGAATTCTTGGAGAGAGGAAAACCAAAACCCTGGAACTTCCAGAGGTTTTTGGGAATTTGTAATCCCAATGGATGGGGAAGGAACCTTAAAATTCCTTTAAAATTCCTCATTCCCAGCATTTTTCCTTCCCAAATCCCATCTTTTTCCAGAGCAAGGAATTTTTTTCCACTGAAATTCCTCAATTTTTCCCTCTGGAATTCATTCCAGGGATGAGTTGTTTTTTTTTTTTTTTTTTTGTCCCAGTCCCAAAAATTGGGATTTTCCAGTTTTTATTTTTTTTTTTCCATGGAAATCCTGGTCCTAAATCTCTTGGAAAACTCCAAAGGACCTGGAAATCCCTGGAATTCATGGGGATTGAGGATTGGGAGTTTTTATTCCAGATTTTTTGGGGATTAAAGAAAACCCTCGGTGCTGTTGGAACTCAAAAAAAAAAACAGGGAAGAAGTCCCAAAAAATTCCCAAATCCAGGGAATTTCCAGCCTGAATGCAGGGCTGGAATTCCTGTGGGAAATTCAGGGGCTCCCGAGGGTTATTTTGGGATATTTGGGATCCCACTGAGACAGAAGCATCCCAGGAATTTTGGGATCTGGGGATTTTCATCAGGAACTGGGGGAGTTTTCCCAGTTTTTGAGATTTTTGGGAAGCACATTCCCAGTTTTTATTTCCTCTGGGGTGCAACAATTCCTTGGAATTTTTTTCCTTGGAATTTTCCTGGGTTGGGAAAGGCTGAAATTCCCAAATCTCATCCAGGAAATCCAAATTTTCCTTTCTAACTCCGGAATGTTCCAGAATATTCTGGAATTTCAGGCCCAACTCAGATCCAGCTTGGAATTTTGGGATCAAATTCCCAAATTTT
The DNA here is from genome assembly GCF_031753505.1 of Anomalospiza imberbis. Lineage (NCBI taxonomy): Eukaryota > Metazoa > Chordata > Aves > Passeriformes > Viduidae > Anomalospiza > Anomalospiza imberbis. Next base: position 5,305,046 of record NC_089707.1, read on the forward strand.
GGGCTGGAAAAGCCTCGGGAGGATCCCAGTCCCAGGGCAGGGACACTTCCACTATTCCAGGCTGCTCCCACCTGGATTTGAGCACTTCCAGGGCGGCCAAATCCCAAAAACTTTGGGAAAAACCTGGGAAAAAAATGGGGAAAAATCCCAATTCCGGAGAGCTGTGGTTGGGGCTGAACTTTGGGAATTCCCCAGGGAATTTTTTGTGGGAAAAGAGCTTTTCCCACCCCCGGAGACGCCGAGGAAGGAGCAGAATTCCCAAAAATTCCCAATTTTCCGCCTTCAGTCTCCCGTGCAAATCCATCAGAGTGGGTGAAACAGCCGGAAAATCCCTTGGGAATTCCGGGGGCTCCTCCGGAATTCCCAAATTCCCCACGGAAATTCCAATGTACAGAGCTTTTTACCATTGTATATTAAATTATTTAATAGCTTTTCGTGGGAGCTTTTCCTTCTTTTTTTCTTTTCATGGAGCAGAGCTGGGAAGGAGGAGCTGAAATTCCTTGGGATTTTGGAGGAAAACGGGAAAATCCAGGATTTTCTCTGCGGGTTGATTTCATTGGAGTTTTGCCTCCTAAAATCATGGAATTCTCTGGAGAAACGAGCACAAAATCCTGAGAATTAGGATTAATTTGGGAAATTGTAGAGTTTTTTCCAGGATTTTTCATGGAATAGCCAGGATTTCTCCCTAAAATCCATCCCTGGTGTAGATAGTGTAAAAAAAATGTGATTTCTGTCCAGATCCCTCAGCTGTTTTCCCTCTGGATCCCATTCCTGAAGAATCCCCCAGTAATTCCTCAAAATATCCCCCAAAACTCTGAAAAATCCCAAAAAATTCCCCCAAAATTAAAAAAAAAAATTACAAAGATCCCCACAAAATTAAAAAAAAAAATCCAGCAAAAATCCCCAAAAACATCCCCAAAGATCCCCCCAAAACAGCTCCAAAATCTCCCAATTCCCCAAAAACCCCTCAAAGTTCCCCATGAATTCCCTCCAAAATTCCAAAAAAGTTCCCCAAGAATTCCCAAAAAATCCCCAAAACCCTCAAAAATCCCCCAAAATCTCAAAAAAAAAAAAATCCCCCAAATATTCCCAAAAATTCCTGCCAAAACCCCCAAAAATACTCCAAAAAATCCCGAAACCCCCCCCCAAAGAATCGCGAAAATTCCCCAAACATGCCCCAAATCCCCGTTTTCTCCCGAGCCGGGAATTCCCTGCTCTGACCCTGAAGTTCTTCCCGGATTTCCCGCTTTGCTCTGGAGCTGCTGGAAATGCGGGATCAGTCTGGATTTTCGGGATGCTCCCAGCACACAATCATTCCTCCTGGATTTGACCCTCTTGCATTCCCACGGGAAATTCCCGCCCAGATTTTCCGGCAGCTTTGCTTTTACAATTCCAACAAATCGGAATCAATTCACACGGCAAACCTGGGAAAAGGGAAATCAAACCTGCGGGATTAAATCCGTGTGGGAACGATCCCGGGGTTAAATCCCAATGGGAACGATCCCAAATTCCTGCAGGAACGATCCCAAATCCCAATGGGAACGATCCCAGGGTTAAATCTGTGCAGGAATGACCCCAGATCCCACCGGGAATGACCCCAAAGGTTAAATCCCAATGGGAATGATCCCAGGGTTAAATCCCAATGGGAACGATCTCAAATCCCAGAGGGAACGATCCCAAATCCCAATGGGACTGATCTCAAATTCCCAGTGGGAACAATCCCAAATCCCAATGGGAACGATCCCAGGGTTAAATCCATGCAGGAATGACCCCAAATCCCACCAGGAATGATCCCAGGGTTAAATCCCAATGGGAACAATCTCAAATCCCAATGGGAACGATCCCAAATCCCAATGGGAACGATCTCAAATCCCAATGGGAACGATCCCAAATCCCAACGGGAACGATCCCAGGGTTAAATCCATGCGGGAATGACCCCAAATCCCACCAGGAATGATCCCAGCATTAAATCACAATGGGAATGATCTCAAATCCCAATGGGAAAGATCCCAAATCCCACCAGGAATGATCCCAGGGTTAAATCCCAATGGGAACGATCCCAAATCCCAATGGGAACGATCCCAGGGTTAAATCCCAATGGGAACGACCCCAAATCCCAATGGGAACAATCCTAAATCCCAATGGGAACGATCCCAAATCCCAATGGGAACGATCCCAAATCCCAATGGGAACGATCCCAGGGTCAAAGCCATGTGGGAATGATCCCAGATCCCATCTGAACGATCCCAAATCCCGGCAGGAATGACCTGAATCCCAATGGGAGCAATCCCGAATCCCAGGGGGAAGGATCCCAGGGTTAAATCCCAATGGGAACGACCCCAGATCCCACCGGGAATGACCGCGGTGCAGCCGGGCCGGTGCGCGCAGCTCAGACCCAGACCGGCCCCGGAGTCACCGAGCGGGGACCGGCCCCGGGCCCTCGCCCCTGCCCCGGTAGCGCCGGGCCCTGCCGCTGCTCCCGGTCCCGGCGCTGCGGCGGCTCCCGGGGCCGCTCCCCCCCCGACCCCCGGCCCCGCCCGGCCCCGCCGCGACTCCCGGCCCTCAGCCGGCCCGGCCGCAGAACCGGCTCCGCCGGCCGCGGTGCCTGCCCCCGCTTCCTCCCGCCGGGCCCCCTATCTGCGGCCCCAGCGCGGCCTGCGCGGGCGGATAAGGGCGGCGGGCCCGGCCCCTCCCCGCGCCGCCATCACCTCAGCCGGCCCCGGGCGGAGCCGCCGCGGCCCGGCCCCGGGGGAACGGCCGCGACCAGCCGGGCCCGGCCCGCCGCGCCGCCCCCTCCCCGCGGGCCGCGCCCTCATTGGCTCCCGCTGGGCGCTCTCTGGCTCCTATTGGGTGTTTCGCCTATCAATCAACGTCAGACCCCGCCTCTTTCCTCCCTCGCAGCAGGGGCGAGGCGCGCACCACGGGGTCGCGCCGCTGATTGGCCAGCACGCCCGTCAATCAAAAACAAACCGCGCCTTTTCCATCGCCGCTCACTACGTGGGCGAGGCTACGGCTGACTCTCCGCGCCGATTGGCTGCAGTGCTGGCAACCCACCTTTCCATTGGCCGGCGCGGCTGTCAATCATTAGTTTAAAGAGTTAAAAAAAAAAAAAAAAAAACCCCACACTCAACGCGGCGCCCCAGGCCTGGGCAGGGGGGGGGGCGTGGCCGGGCGCGAGGGTGTCCCAAATCTGCCTGGCAACGGGGGGGGTCCCGCGGGAGGGGGGGGGGGGCACGGGGGAGGGGAGGGGGGGAGAGGGGCGGGAGGAGGAGGAGGAGGAGGAGGAGGAGGGGGGGGGGGAGACGGAGAGTGGGGGGGGGGGCGGGTCCCCCTGCGCGCGCAGCCCCCCCCGCCCCCCCCCTCCTGTCAGTGGCCACCTGAGGGAGCCGCCTCCCCTCCCCCCACGGCCCCAGTCCGGGCCGGGCCCCGCTGAGGAGGAGGAGGAGGCGGCTCTGAGGGGGCTCCGGACAGTGAGTGACACCCGCGCCTCAGCAGCCCCCCGCGGGGGGACGGGGACAAGGGGGACACCCCCACGCACACACTTCCCACCCCCCGAGGGCGGCTCGGGGCTTGGGGCAACGCGGGGAGCGCCCGGGGATTGAGATCCGGGGGTGGTTGGTGAGGGGCACGGCCGTGAGGGGGAGAAGGGAGCGGCCAAAAGCCGGCCCTGGCCTGCGGGGACCCCGTGAGGGACGCGGGGAGCTGGGGTGAGGGAGAGCGCCGGGGCGCCAGGGGGGTTCCGGGGGGATGAAAGTGCGGCCGGCCGTGAGTGTGTGTGAGGGGCAGGAGGGTGGAGATAATAATGATAATGATAACAATAATAATAATAATAAAAAAAAAAGAATAAAAAGGTTGGGAAGTCCGAGGGGAGGGTGGGCACGGGTGAGGGGGTGCCAGGGAGGAGCGGGAGTGCATCCTGGGAGTTGCCCGATAGGCACAGCCACCAGAGCATGTCAGCAAAGGCGGATTATTGGTGCCAGAGCCTTGGGAAGGCGGGGGAGGGGAGTGGGGGAGGGGACGGGCCACCACCAGGGCCACCGGGGCCACCAGGCCACGGCTCGGGGCTGCCCAGGCCGGGCGGGGAGCCCCTTCCCCCGCGGGGACAGCGGTGTCCCCCCGGGTGTCCCCCGGTGCGCGACGGGCCCGGAGTGGCACTCCGGAAACACGGAGAAAGTTTCGGGCACGGGGCGGGGAAACGCGGGGATGTGCGGGGAGGGATGAGGAGTGCGGGGGAAACTGAGTGGCACAGGAAAAGCTGAGGGGTTTGGGCAGAGATGAGGGGCTGAAGGGGAAAAACAGGGATACAGGGAATGCTGAGGGGTTTGGAGAGAGATGAGGAGTTGAAGGGAAAAAACAGGGATACAGGGAATGCTGAGGGGTTTGGAGAGAGATGAGGGGCTCAAGGGGAAAAACAGGGATACAGGGAATGCTGAGGGGTTTGGTGGAAGATGGGTGGTGCGGGAAAAGTTGAGGGATTTGGGGAAAAGTTGAGGGGTTGAAGGGGAAAAACAGGGATACAGGGAATGCTGAGGGGTTTGGGGAAAAGTTGAGGGGTTGAAGGGGAAAAACAGGGATACAGGGAATGCTGAGGGGGGTTGGGGGAAGACGGGTGGTGCGGGAAAAGTTAGAGGGATTTGGGGAAAAGTTGAGGGGTTGAAGGGGAAAAACAGGGATACAGGGAATGCTGAGGGGTTTGGGGGAAGATGAGGGGTTGAAGGGGAAAAACAGGGATACAGGGAATGCTGAGGGGTTTGGGGAAAAGTTGAGAGGTTGAAGGGGAAAAACAGGGATACAGGGAATGCTGAGGGGTTTGGAGAGAGATGAGGAGTTGAAGGGAAAAACAGGGATACAGGGAATGCTGAGGGGTTTGGGGAAAAGTTGAGGGGTTGAAGGGGAAAAACAGGGATACAGGGAATGCTGAGGGGTTTGGGGAAAAGTTGAGGAGTTGAAGGGAAAAAACAGGGATACAGGGAATGAGGGGGGTTGGGGGAAGACGAGTGGTGCGGGAAAAGTTAAAAGGATTTGGGGAAAAGTTGAAGGGTTCAAGGGAAAAACGGATGCAGGAAAAGCTGAGGGGTTTGGGGAGAGATGAGGGGTTGAAGGGGAAAAACAGGGATACAGGGAATGCTGAGGGGTTTGGGGGAAGATGAGGAGTTGAAGGGAAAAAACAGGGATACAGGGAATGCTGAGGGGTTTGGGGGAAGATGAGGGCTTTGGGGGAAACTGAGTGGTTCAGGAAAAGTTGAGGGATTTGAGGAAAAGTTGAAGGGTTCAAGGGAAAAACGGATGCAGGAAAAGCTGAGGGGTTTTGGGGAAAAGCTGAGGGGTTTGGGGAAAAGTTGAAGGGTCGAAGGGAAAAGCAGGGATGCAGGAAAAGCAGAGGGGTTTGGGGAGAACTGAGTGGTACAGGAAAAGTTGAGGGATTTGGGGAAAAGTTGAGGGGTTGAAGGGAAAAACAGGGATACAGGAAATGCTGAGGGGTTTGGGGGAAACTGAGGGGCTGAAGGAAAAGCTGGGGATCTGCTGGAAAATCCCAGGGGCTGCTGGAAAAGTTGAGAGTCTGGGGCAAAATCCAAGGGTTTGGCCTAAAATTGGAGGGTTTGTCCTAAAATCTGAGGGGCTGAAGGGAAAGCTGGGGATGTACTGGAAAACCTCAGGGGCAGCAGGGAAACTTGGGGCTCTGCTGGAAAATCCAGAGGTCTGTTGGAAAACTCGAGGGATTTTCTACTGGAAAATCTGGGGGTCTGTCCCAAAATCTGGGGCTCTGTCCCAAAATCTGAGATTTTGTCCCAAAATTTGAGAGTTTGTCCCAAAATCTGAGGGTCTATCCCGAGATTTGAGGGTCTGTCAGAAAAGTTGGGGTTCTGCTGGAAAACCCGGGGGAAAACCTGAGGGGCTGTCCCAAAATCCAGGGATTTGTGCCAAAACTCGAGGCTCTGCAGGAAATCCTGAGGGTTTGCCCCAAATCCCAGGATTCTGCTGGAAAACCCCGGGCTCTGAGTGAATCCAAGGATTTGGGGGATAATCCAAGGATCTGCTGGAAAACTTGGGAGCGTGTTCCTCAAAACTCCGAGGGTCTGCCCCAAAACGCCGGCATCCCCGGGAAAACTCCGGGATTCATCAGAAAACACACGGGGCTGGGGCAGAACCGCAGGGATTGTCCCAAACTGCCCGAATCCAGGGGTTTTCCCCAAAACCTGCAGGTCTGTGGTGCATCCCGGGGATCTGCGTGAAATCCGTGGTTCTGTCCCAAATCCCGGGATGCTGCAGGGGATCCCAAGGGTCTATCCCAAATCCTGGGTTCTGTGGTGATTCCTGGGGATTCATCCCAAATCCCAGGGATCTTTATGAAATCCAGGCTCCATCCCAAATCCTGGGGCTCCATCCCAAATCCAGGCTCCATCCCAAATCCAGGCTCCATCCCAAATCCAGGCTCCATCCCAAATCCAGGGGCTCCATCCCAAATCCAGGCTCCATCCCAAATCCTGGGGCTCCATCCCAAATCCCAGGTCCACCATCAGGACCAGAAAATTCCCTTTAATTCCCCCCCCCCCCCCCCCCCATTCTCCCTCAGCCTCGCCCCCTTTTTTTGGGGATTTTGGGAGTTGGAAAAAATCCAATTAATTCAGAATTTTCCCCTTTTTCCCTCCCCTCTTTCCAGTCTTTTCACTGTTTTTGGGGGAAAATCTGATGTCAGGATTTTTTTAGGGAGGCTGTTGGGAAAATGGAAGGATTTAGGAGGGATTCATTCCCAAATTTTGATCCAGGAGTGAATTCCTGATGGGAAAATAGGGGAAAACCCCTTTTGGTTTAACTTAAATTTAAGGGAAAGTTGCTTTGTTTTAACTAAAATTCCTTAAAAAGTTGGGAATTGGGATTTGCAGAGCCCAAAGGAGCAGGAAATGCCAAGGAAAAGTGTGGAATATTTCAGTTTGGGAGAGGAAAATGGGAGTTTGGGAAGGAAAATGGAATTTGGGGAGGAAAATCCCTGGTTTTTTTAGAGGAAAATGGAGTTTTAGGAAGGAAAATCCGTGTTTTAGGAATTAAAATCCCTGTTTTTAGCAAGCAGTTGGCTTTTAAAATTTGGATTTTCCTTTTTTCCCTCCCAGAAAAGCTGGAAAAAGAACTTTTTTAGGAGTTTAAGGACAAATCCCAACTCCAGGCCAGCCCTGTTGGAGCTGCGTTTTCCAGGGAATAAAATGGAGCTGAAATTCCCATTTTATGCTCCGAAAATCCCAAAAATCCTTGGAAAATTCCCATTTCCTGCCACCAGGAATTCCAGAGGGGATTGCAGGACCCGGCTTGTCCAGGCTGGGGCTGGAGCTGGGAAAATTTGGGATAAAATCCCCCAAATTCAGCCACTTTTCCCTGGGAATCTGCTTGGTTTGGGTTTTCTCAGGAATTCCTGATCCAGGTTTCCGTGGGGATGGGACAGAAGGGTTAAACCCCGGCATGGGGGCCCAAAATCCAAGGATTTGGGTGGGTTTGGGATGGGATTTGGGTGTCCCTGACCCTCAGGATCCCTTCCCATCCCAGGAATCCAGCTGGAATTTGGGGAGTGCCTGGAAAACAGGCACAGAGGGAATTCGTGGGGATTTCTTCCTGGAATTCTGGGATGGTTTGGGATAGAAGGAGCTGAGGGATCAGCTGATCCCACCCCGCACCTTCCGTGATCCCGGACTGGGACATTCCAGGGCTGCTCTGGGAATTCCATCCCATTCCAGCCAGGAATTCCTTCCCCAAATCCCACCCAAATCCCCCTTTCCCTGTTCAAATCCATTCCCTGACTCCTGGAATTCCATCCAAAATCCCAAATCCATTCCCTGACTCCTGGAATTCCACCCCTTATCCCAAATCCTCTCTAACTCCGTTGGAACTCCTTGCACCTCTGGAAGCAGCTCCAAGTTTTCCCTGGATCCTTCCCTTCTTGGACATTCCAGGGATCCAGGAGCTTCCCTGGGAATTCCATCCCCTTCCCTCCCACCCTCCCAGGCAGGAATTCCTTCCCCAACCCCATCCATCCCTGAGGGAAGAGCCAGGAAATCCCAAAACCTTCCCTGGGAGAGGCGGGAGCCTCTGGAATGAGGCAGAAAACTGGGGAAGGAATCCCAAAGGAATCTGAAAAACCTCGGGATCTCTCCCATCCCGGCACGTCCCCGTTTCCAGTGGGATGGGGTTTTATCCAGGGAAGCTGTTTGGGGTGATAGCCATGGAATTTTCCCAGTTTGGGGTGATGTCCATTGGATTTTCCCATTTTGGGATGGCATCCTTGGATGGATTTTCCAAGTTTTGCTTGATATCCATGGGATTTGTCCAGTTGGGAGTGGTATCCATTGGATTTTTCCAGTTTTGGGATGATAGCCACTGGATTTTCCTGCTTTGGGGTGTTATCCATAGAATTTTCCCAGTTTTGGGATGGCATCCATGGTATTTTCCAAGTTTTGGTTGACATCCATCCATTGGATTTTTTCCAGTTTTGGGATGATATCCATGGAATTTTTCCAGTTTTGCAGTGGCATCCATGGAGTTTTCCCAAAATTTGGGTGATATCCTTGGAATTTTCCAGGTTTGAGGCGTTACCCATTGGATTTGTCCAAGTTTTTGGTGATATCCATTGGATTTTCCAGCTTTGGGATGGCATCCATGGAATTTTCCCACTTTTAGGGTGGCACCCATAGGATTTTCCAGCTTTTGGGGTGATATCCGTGGGATTTTCTCTAGGATCATCCCCGTGTTCCCCCCTTGCAGGAATGTTTGGGATTCCCGAGCCTGCCTGGATTCCACCTTCCAAATTCCGGGAATTTGGGGCTTTTAGGGATTTCTTTTTGGATTGGGGCAATAGAAGGGCGAGGGAAAAATGGGAATGAGGTGGAAAAGCATGGTAATAATGCATGGGAATAATAATTAATAATTAATGATTAATGATTAATAATTAATAATTGCGCAGCTCCAAATTCCTTCTGCCATTAATTCTTGTGTAAAATAATTGAAATTTGGGATTTGGGATTTGGCTCCAGCCAAACTTCCCTGGGAAAAGTCTTTTCCCAAAATCCTGGGGATGCCGGGCGCTGAGCTGGGGGAATTTCCTGGATTTGGGGGGGGTCTGCTGGGGTTTGGGGAGCTCGGAGATTTTCAGGGAATTTCCCGGGATTTGGGGGAATTCTCCGGGAGGGTTTTGGGCCGGGGTTCTCCTTGGGCTGCTGGGAGCTTTTGTGGGATCGGGGAATTTTGGGGTGGGATCGGAGCCCTGCCCCCGTCCCGGTGCCTCCCGCAGCCACTGCTGCATCGGCCCCGCCGCTGTCCCCTCCCTGTCCCCACTGTCCGTGTGTCCCCTCTGTCCCTCTCTCTGTCCCTCTGTCTGTCCCTCCCTCTCTGTCCCCCTCTCTCTCTCTCTGTCCCTCTGTCTGTCTGTCTCTCTCTCTGTCCCTCTCTCTCTCTCCTCTGTCTGTCTCTCTGTCTGTCTGTCTGTCCCTCTGTCTGTCTGTCTCTCTGTCCCTCTCTCTCTCTGTCTGTCTGTCTGTCCCTCTCTCTCTGTCCCTCTGTCTGTCTCTCTCTCTGTCCCTCTCTCTCTGTCCCTCTCTCTCTGTCTCTCTCTCTCTCTGTCCCTCTCTCTCTCTCTGTCTGTCTGTCTCTCTCTCTCTCTCTGTCCCTCTGTCTCTCTCTCTCTCTGTCCCTCTCTCTCTCTCTGTCTGTCTCTCTGTCTGTCCCTCTGTCTGTCTGTCTGTCTGTCCCTCTCTCTCTCTGTCCCTCTCTCTGTCTGTCTCTCTGTCCCTCTCTCTCTCTCTCTGTCCCTCTGTCTGTCTGTCTCTCTGTCCCTCTCTCTGTCCCTCTCTCTCTCTGTCTGTCTCTCTGTCCCTCTGTCTGTCTGTCTGTCCCTCTCTCTCTCTCTGTCTGTCTGTCCCTCTCTCTCTCTCTGTCTGTCTCTCTCTCTGTCCCTCTCTCTCTCTGTCTGTCCCTCTGTCTGTCTGTCTGTCCCTCTCTCTCTGTCTCTCTCTCTGTCTGTCTGTCCCTCTCTCTCTCTCCCCTCTCTCCACGTGGCCTCTCCCAGCGCGGCGCTGCCCGCGCGCCCCCCGCCCGCCGCTCCAGCCAATCAGCGCCCTCCTCACATCACCCGCGCGACCCCCGCGGCCAATGGCGGCCCGCGACACAACCGCGGCTCCCCCGCGCCGCGCCCGGAAGCGGCGGCGGCCGCGGCGCCGCGAGGGGCCCGGCCCGGTGCGGCCCCGGTGCGCTCCCGGTGCCGTCCCCGCGCTGTGCCCCCGCTGTGCCCTCGCCGTGCCCCCGCTGTGCCCCCGCTGTCCCCTCGCTGTCTCACCGCTGTCCCCACGCTGTCCCCTCCGCCGGCCCCGCCGCTCGGCCGCCCCGCCCCGCGCATGCTCTGCCGGTGCCGCCGCGACTCCATGTGTGAGGAGCGCATTATCGGCACCGGGAGCCGCGGCGGCCACGGGAGCCACCGGGAAAGCCCCGCAACAAGCGGGAGAGCGGCGGGGCCAGCGCGGGGAGAGCGGAGCGGAGCCGGGAGCGCGGGGCGGGCTCGCTGCGGATGCGGCGCGGAGCTACCGGAGCAGCGCCCTGCGAGTTCTCCCGGTAAAAGTTCTCCCGGCGTTTATTGGCTCCGGTACCGGAGCAACGGCAGCGCCGGGGTTTTGGGAGAACAGAGGCCGGGATGCGGGAGAGCTGCCGGGGAAGTTCCGGCATTTCCCGGCCGTGCGGGGAGCCCGGAAAGTGCAAAGTCCCGCTGGCCGCGGCTCCGGCCCCGGCCGCCCGTGAGCCCCGAGCCCGCGGCACCGGGGCCGCTCCGGGATCGCGGGGCTCGTTCCCCCGGGAGCCCCCACTCCGCCGCCCGCCCAGCGCCCCGGGGCGCCGCCGGCTTTTGTTTGGGAAAGTTGCTGCGGGCTTTCCGCCGGGCTGCTTCCTCTTCCTCCTCTTCCTCCTCCTTCTCCTCCTCCTCCTCCTCTTCCTCCTCCGCCGCCGCCCCGAGCGCTCCGTGCCCGCTCCCCCCCCGCGCTCCGCACCGGGGACACGGCGGGGACACGGGGGGGGACCCCCCGAAACCCCCCCGGTCACTCCGTGGTCACCCCCCGCTCACCCCCCCGCTCACCCCCCGGTCACCGCGACCCTTCCCGGTGTCCCCGGGGGTCAATCCCCGCTCTCCAAAGCCGCGATCCCCCCCGCTGTCCCCGTGGCCGGTGCCCCCCGGTGCCCCCCGGTGCCGCAGCCCCGCGGTGGCCGCGGCCGGGCCGTGCGGCCGGGCCGGGCCGGGGCCGTGTCACAATAAGAGTCCCCGGCCGCCCTTCCTGCGCCCGGGGCACCGGGAATGGCACCGGCACGGGCACCGGCCGTGGGATCGGCAGCAGCACCGGGATGCGCTGCCCGGGACCGGGATCGGCGCTGGCATGCGCACCGGGACGGGGATCACCACCGGGACCGGGATGGGCACCGGGATACCGGGATGGGGATCAGCACCGGGATGGGCACCGGGACCGGGATCCGCACCGGGATACCGGGATGGAGACCGGGATACCGGGATGGGGATCAGCACCGGGATGGGCACCGGGATACCGGGATGGGGATTAGCATCGGGACCGGGATGCGCTGCCCGGGGGGATCCCGGGAATCCCGGGTGTCCGGGCGGATGCGGGACCATCCCGGCCCCGCACAGCACACGGTGGGCAGAGGGAAAGCGGGAATTGGGGAATTCCAGCCGGGAGCGGCTCCCGGGGTGGGATCCCGCCGGGATGCGGGGCCGGGATTCACATCCCGGCTTTTCCCGAGCATCTCCTCACTTTTCCCGGCCCCGCACCGGGAAACGGGCAGAGAATTCCAGCCGGGAAGCGCTCGCTCGGGATCGGAATTGGGATTCACATCCCGGCTTTTCCCGAGCATTTCCTGGCTGCTTTTCCACGATTTTCCCAGCTCGGTTTTCCTTGGGTTTGTCCGGGATTTTCCTTTTCCTGCCTCGCTCGGGCTGGAATTCCCGAGCTGTCCCAAATCCCGGGAACGGAGCCGGAGCTGGGAGAGGCACAGGAAGTGACAGCCAGAGGCCTTTGGGAATCCGGGATGGCAGCGCCTGGAGCTGGCCTGGGAGCAGCGGGAAAGGGCTGGGATCATCCTGGGATCTGTGGGAAAGGGGCTGCAATTGGCCTGGGATCACCAGGAAAGGGCTGGGATCTGACAGGGATTTTGGGAAAAGGTCTGGAATTGGCCTGGGATCAGCAGGAAAGGACAGGGATCAGTGGGAAAGGGCTGGGGTCTGCTGTGGGTTTAGGGAAAGGCGCTGGAATCTGCCTGGGATTTTGGGAGAGGCGCTGGGATCTGGCAGGGATTTGGGGAGAGGAGAGGGAAGTGGCCTTGGATCAGCGGGAAAGGGGCTGGAATGTGCCTGGGAATTTGGGAAAGGAGCTGAGAGGGACCTTGGATCAGTGGGAAAGTCGTGGATTTTGGGAAAGGGGCTGGAATCTGGCAGGGATCTTCGGGAAAGGAGCTGGAATCTGCCTGGGATTTTGGGAAAAGGGCTGGAAGTGGCCTTGGATCAGTGGGAAAGGGCTGGAAGTTGGGAATAGTGGAAAGCTGGGAATGATGGGAAGTTGGGGTCTTCTGGGAATATTTCAAATCCCAAAATTCCAGATCCAAATCAGGGATGTTGCTGATGGAATTCCAAAGCCAGAGATGAATCCTGCAAGGGAATAAATCCCTCTTTTTCCATGGATTCATGGAATTCTGGGATGTTCTGGGGTGGGAGGGAGCTCAGGGATCAGGCAGGGACATTCCCACTATCCCAGGTTTTTCCAGGCTGCCCTTGGACTCTCCCAGGAATTCCCGGGAATTGCGTGCTCCTCCCTCTCCAGTTTTTCCCACAGATCCCAAACTTTTCCAGGATTTTGCCACTCCTGATCCAGGTGGGGGCTCCTTCCCTTGCATCCTGAGCCTTAACACAGCTGGAATTCCAGAATTCCACGAATTCCCAGTGAAATCCAAGGAATTCCAGCTCTCCTGGATCGAAAAGCGGCCGGGGCAGCTCCGAATTCCAAAGGATTTCCTGGGATTTTCCCAGATCCTCTTAAGCACGAACAGCTCCGGGTGAGCTCTGCTAATTCCCCCTGGAATTCCCGGGATCACGGGGCCGGAGCAGCCGGAAAAACCCGGGAACAGCCAAAGGCTCTGGGAGCTGCTCCTGGTCCAGAAAAACCAGGAGGAATGAAGGGAAATCCGGGAATTCCATGGATGGAAACTGGGAATTATGGGAAATCTGGGAATTCCCTGGATTTCAATGCCTAGGAAATTCACAGGATGAATCAGAAGAAGGAGAAAAAGCTGGGAATTCCTGGATTTTCCCAAAAAAAGAAGCAGGATTTGATCCCAGAGGGAATGAGCCGGGTCCTATCCACAGCAATTCCATGGAAAAGTCACTCCAGGATTCCTATGTTTCCATGGAAAAGCCACAAATTGAGGCTTTGTCCGCTCCGGAATGCCGGAATCCATCGAAATCAAGTGTTGGAATTCCAGGCTGGGAATTCCCTGGATTCTGCTGCTTCCCAAGGAATCCCTAAAATCCCGTTTTTCCAGGGATTCTTGGATGTTTTCCCGAGCTGCTTCTGGAGCGTCCTGATCCCAAATTCCCAGGAAAAGCCTCGGGCAGGGCTGGATCCAGGGCAAATCCCGACCTTTGGATCCAACTCGGGATCCTGCTGGGATCCAAACCTTGGCAATTCCTTGGGAAAATTCGGGAAGAGCCATCTCTGAGATCCTGGGAATGCTCCCAGGCCAGCCCAGCTCGTCCAGGGGGGTTTTTTGGGAATCTCAGGCTCCCTGATCCAAGGGAAAACCCCTTGGGAGGCTCCGGAGGCGCCTGCGGTGCCGCGGGATCCTCTTTCCCGGGAATTCTGCTGGAAAAGGGGGAACAGCCCCAGGCTTTTATTGGAATCGGGTTTTTATCCCAGTTCCCACTCAGGATCCCCGATTCCCACGGTGGTGCCGTGGGTTTGGGATTCCCAAATCCCAGGATTCTGTCGTAGTTTGGGATTCCCAAATCCCAGGATTCTGTTGTAGTTTGGGATTCCCAAATCCCAGGATTGTGTCATAGTTTGGGATTCCCAAATCCCAGGATTCTGTCGTAGTTTGGGATTCCCAAATCCCAGGATTCTGTCGTAGTTTGGGATTTCCAAATCCCGTGGCTGTGCCGTGCTGATATTCCCAATTTTCGTGGTGGAACTGTGGTTTTGGGATTCCCAAATCCCAGCATCCCAAACCCCGGCTGCTTCCCTCAGGAATTCCCGGAGTTCTCCCTCACCTCTCTCTGTTCCCGCAGGATCCTCGGCTCCGGCTCATCCCGGCGGGACCCCATGACCTTCCCTGACAGGTAGGAGCTGGCAATTCCTGGGAATTCTGTGGGATGGGGAATCTCTGCTATGCCACGGGCCTGGAATTTCCTCCTGGAACAGCTGGAGAGGAGCTTTCCCAAAAATCTCTGTGAACTCCCGAGGGATTGGAGCCGATTCCCGAGGAAATCTCCTGGATTTTCCAAGGGATTGGGAAATTCCAAAGGATCCGGAGCTCCTGGAATTCCTGTCAGGATTCTCCTGCAGGACTGGGCAGCGCCTGGAGTGGGGACAGGATTTGGGATTTGGGGGATTTTGGGGGTTTGGGATTGTTGGGATTTGGGATTCAGAATCTGGGATTCGGGAAGGGTTTGGAGCCGGGAATGCTCAGGGAGGAGCCGTGGCTGAGCTCTCAGCTGGGCTGGGCTCTCACCTGGGCTGGGCTCACCTGTGCTGAGCTCACCTGTGCAGGTCTCACCTGTGCTGAGCTCACCTGTGTCACTGCTCACCTGTGTCACTGCTCACCTGTCCTGTGTCAGGTCTCACCTGTGTCGGTGCTCACCTGTGCTGAGCTCACCTGTGTCACCACTCACCTGTCCTGTGTCAGGTCTCACCTGTGTCGGTGCTCACCTGTGTCGGTGCTCACCTGTGCTGAGCTCACCTGTGTCACCACTCACCTGTCCTGTGTCAGGTCTCACCTGTGTCGGTGCTCACCTGTGTCACTGCTCACCTGTGTCGGTGCTCACCTGTGTCAGGTCTCACCTGTGCAGGTTCTCCCATTCCCCATGTATGTGTTTACCTGTGCAGGTCTCACCTGTCCTGTGCAGGTCTCACCTGTGCCAGTGCTCACCTGTCCTGTGCAGGTGCTCCCCTGGGTGGGTTCTCACCTGTGTCAGTGCTCACCTGTCCTGTGCAGGTGCTCCCCTGGGTGGGTTCTCACCTGTGTCAGTGCTCACCTGTGCAGGTCTCACCTGTCCTGTGCAGGTCTCACCTGTCCTGTGCAGGTGCTCCCCTGGGGGGGGGGGGGGTTCTCGCCTGGTCAGGTCTCACCTGTGCAGGTTCTCCCATTCCCCATGTATGTGTTTACCTGTGCAGGTCTCACCTGTTCTGTCAATGCTCCCATGCAGGTCTCACCTGCTCAGGTCTCACCTGGGCAGGTCTCACCTGCGCAGGTCTCACCTGGGCAGGTCTCACCTGTGCAGGTCTCACCTGTCCTGTGCAGGTCTCACCTGTCCTGTGCAGGTCTCACCTGGGCAGGTCTCACCTGTGCAGGTTGTCCCTCCCCTCACCCCCGTAGCCGTTTACCTGGGGAGGTTCTCACCTGCTCAGGTCTCACCTGTTGAGTTCTCCCCTGCCTGGTGGAGATGGTGTCAGCTGTGTGGGTCTCACCTGGGCAGGTGTCAGCTGTGTGGGTCTCACCTGGGCAGTGTCACCTGTCCCAGTCTCACCTGGGCAGTGTCACCTGTCCCAGTCTCACCTGTCCCAGTCTCACCTGGGCAGGTCCCCCCTGCCCTGGGCAGGTCTCGCCTGTCCCCTCTCACCTGTCCCCGCGCGGTCCCGGCCGTGTCCCCGCAGGAATTCCGGGATTTCTCCCAGGTGGATCCACCCCGATCCCGCCCGGGGATCCTGGGAATCCTGCGGGCCTGGAATTCCCAGGAAAGGGCCGGGATTGTCCCAGGACAGGAATGGGATTGTCCCGGGAGAGGGAGGGGATTGTCCTGGATCCTGTGGCTCTGGAATTCCCAGGAGAGGAATGGGATTCTCCTGGGATTAGGGATGGGATTCTCCCGGGATCCTTCGGCTCCGGCATTCCTGGGAAATTCTTTTTTGAGAAATTCGGGAATTTGGGTGGATAAGTAAGAAAATTCCCTGGGAATCCCGATTCTCCTGCTGCTTTTCCCGCTTTTCTCTGGGAGGATCCCGCTGGGGAAGGAATTCCAGCGGGAATCTCTGGAATGCAAATTCCAAGGAATTCCCAGCCTGGAATTTCCCCATTCCCAGCTGGAAAAGCTGCTGGGATTGGGAACATTTAAGGATGCAAATTCCCTACTTAATGAGGAATTAATTGGGAAAGATCCGATTGCATACCCTCATTAATATTCAAATATATACATGAATATTTAAATTATCTCATGAATATGTGAATAATGTTGTGAATATTTAAATTAGCTCAAGAATATTTCAGTTGCTTCCCGACAAATAAATCTTGGAATTTTTCCCCTTAAAGGAGGAATTTGGAATGGAAATTCAACAATGGAGAAATAATGAATTAATGATTAATTAATGATTAATTAATTACAGAGGATTCGCTTGGAAAATCCCAGGAAAAGTTGGGAATTCTGCTCCTGGATTTCCTCTCTGCATTCCCAAAGAATCCCAGCCCGGGAATCTCAGTCCTTGAGTCCTGAATATTCCAGCTGGGAACAATTTGGGAATAATTCCCGCGGGAAAAACAGGATTTTTCAGGAATTTTCCTGGGTTTAATCCAATGAAACCAGAGAATTCCCATAAAATCCCGCAAATTCCTCCTGGAATTGCAGCTCGCCCCAGGGAAAATTCACCTGGAATTTGACAGAAATTCCAGGAATTCCACAGAAATTCCGGGAGTTCCCCCATGGATTTTTCCAGGCAGCCCACTTTTCCCTCTCCAATGGAATTTTGGGATTCTCCTTTCCCGCTTTTCCTGAGCCTCTGGAGCTCCAAACTTCCAGGAGCAGGAATTTGAAGGAGGATCTTCCCCAAATTCCTGTGGGAATTCCACAAAATTTCCCAAAAATTTCCCTTCCCTTGGATAAAAATTCCATCCGGGAGGCTCCAAAATTCCCTGGGGAATTCCTGGGCTGGAATTCCTGGAGCTGCTCCAGGGGTTTGATCCCAAACTTCTCTCAACCTCGGGATAATTCCCGAGGGATTCGGGACAAACTCCCGGAATTGCCGGGAATTCCCAATCCTGGATAATGCGGGAATGACGCGGGGGGGGGGGAAGGGGTTTGGAAAATCGGGATAAATCCCGCTGGGAATCCCGGGAATTGCCGGGAATCAAAGGGATCCCAGGGAATCCCAATCCCGGGAATTGCAGGGAATTCCCAGCCCGGCATTGGCTCGCTGGGCTTTAGGGGAAATCGGGAGAAATCCCGGCGGGAATGAAAGCAATCCCGGGAATTCCAGGGAATTCCCAGCCCGGGAATGACTCCCGGGAAGTTTGGGAAAAGCGGGATAAATTCCAGGTGGGAATCTCGGGAATCAAAGGGATCCCAGGACAGGGAATCGCGGGAATTTCAGGGAATTCCCAGCCCGGGAATGACTCCCGGGAAGTTTGGGAGAATCGGGAGGAATCCCGGCGGGATCGGGGCCGGGAGGTCCCGCGGGGAATGGCGGGAGCGGAGCCGTCCCGGGATTCCCGGCGGGAATTCCCGATCCCGGGCCGGCATTCCAAGGGTTAAGCGCTGCCATTTTGTTCCCGGAGATTTCTCGGGAATGGCGCGGAAATGGCAGCGCTTAACCCTTGGAATGCCGGCTGGGGAATTCCTGCGGGATCCGGGGATTCCCCTCCCCCTCCCCTTTCCCGGGAATCCCCATCCCAAAATCCCGGAAAAACCGGGAGCGGGGCTTTTCCAGGGACACGATCCCGCTTTTCCACCTGTTGGTGTCCAGAAGTTTGGGGTGGAAAATGTGGGATTGGCGCTGAATTCCCAAATAAAAGTTTGGGAATTTCCCCTGGCATTGCCACATCCAAGGGTTGGAGCTGTTCAGCCTGGAATTCCCATGGATTTCCCTGGGAAATCTCGGAGTTCCTTTGGCAAAAAAATTCCCAAGAAAAGGAATTCCCAGGAATTTTGGGATGATCCAAGGCTGGGCTATCCAGGAATCCCTCCTGGGAATCCTCGGGAGCAGCAAATCCATGGAAAACATTCGGAAGTGTTGGAATCCCACTTTTCCACCTCTGGGAATTTGCTGTTCCCGAAATTTTGGTTGTTGGAATTTTGGCTTCCAAACTTCCCGGGGAGGAATTCCAGGATGTAGGAAAAGATGTAATTTTCAGCCCAAGTTTCTGCTTTTCCTTTGGAATTTTATTGGAATTTTCATTGGAATTATCATCAGGATTTTATTCAGGAATTTCCCTCCAAATCCAACCCCATTCCCATTCCTGGAAATCCTTCAAATCCTTCTTTTCCAAAGTTTCCCTGGGATTTTGGAGGAATTTTTTCCCCTCTTTTCTCCCCTTTCCTACCCTGGGATGGGCTGGGAGAGGTTTCCAGCAGGAAAAACACCTGGAATTCCCTTTTCCAGGGATTTCCCAGCCCTTTTCCAGCCCCATTTCCAGGGATTTTCCAACCCTTTCCCATTCCTTTTCCAGGGATTTCCCAGCCCTTCCTGGGTCGCTTTTCCCAGAGTTTTTCCCAGCACCCTCCGGACTTTGTCCTGGCTGGAAATGCAGGAATCCCATCTGAAATCCCGGGATTTTAACCCCTTGGTGTCTCCCTTTTCCCGGGATTCTTCAGCCCCTTTCCCAGGATTTTTCCCTCCCTGCTGTCTCCCTGTTCCCGGGATTTTTTCCCGGGAATTTTTCCTTTTCCCGGGACTTTCATCTCCCTGTTCTCTCCCCTTTCCCGGGATATTTTCCCCCCTTTTCCCGGTACTTTCCCCCTCCTTTCCCAGGATTTTTTCACCCCTTTTCCTGGGACTTTTTAACCCTTTGATGTCTCCTCTTTCCTGATATTTCCCCGGGAATATTTTCTCCCGTTTCCAGGGATTTTTCCTCCTTTTCCCAGAAGCTTTTAACCCCTTGATGTCTCCACTTTCCAGTTATCCTTTCCCATGAATTTCCTCCCCAATTCCCGATTTTTTTAACCATTTCCTGGGATTTTTTTGGCCCTTTCCCAGGACTTTTTAACCCCTTGATGTATCCCTTTTCCCAGGATATTTTCCCCCCTTTCCCAGGGATTATTCTCCCCCTTTCCCGCTACTTTCCCCCCGTTTTCATGGGACCTTTCCCTCTCCTTTCCCAAGATTCTTTCCCCCCTTTTCCTGGGATTTTTAACCCCTTGATGTCTCTCTTTTCCTGGGATTCTCTCCCCTCTTTCCCAGGATATTTCCCCCATGATTTTTCCCACCATTCTCGATATTTTTAACCCTTTCCCGGAATTTTTTCCCTCTTTCCCTTTTTTTGACTCCTTGTTGCCTCCCTTTTTCCTGGGATTTTTAACCCCTTGATGTCTCTTTTCCTGGGATTTTTCCCCCCTTTCCCAGAATATTTTTTCCCCCTTTTCCCGGGATTTCCCCCCCTCTTCCCCCAGGATTTTTCCTGCCATTCCTGGTGTTTTTAACCCTTTCCTGGACTCCCCTGCAGGCCCTCACCATGAGTGAGGACTCATGCCGCACCCGGAGCCAGAAGCGTGCCCTGGAGCGGGAATCGGAGCCGGACAATAAAAAACTCAGGATGGACAAAGGAATTCTGGGATCCGACCTCGGCTCCGAGGAGGACATGAAGATCAAAGCGGATCCCGGAGCCGGGAAAATCCCGGGAATGCTGAAAAGTGGGGAAGTCAAAGCCACCATCAAAGTGGAGCTGCCGGCCGGGGATGAGCCCGTGGACATGAGCACATCCAAAGGGTGAGGATTCCTTGGAATTCCGGGAATTCTTGGGCTCGGGAAAGGGTTTGGAACCCTTCTCATCCTTGGGGTGGAGTGGGAGTTCAGTTTTTGGGAGGTTCTGGTGCCACAATCCCGGTTTTTCCTTTGGAATCGCGGAAAAGTTGGGAAGAGAATCCCAGGAATGCTTTGGGTGGGAAAGGCCTGGAAGCTCATCCCGTTCCAGGGGCAATTCCCACTGATCCAAACCCCATCCCAGCCCGATTTCCTTGGAGCTACCAATGGAATTCCTGGAATTCCAGCAGGAAAAGGAGTTTGGGAGTTGGGAATTTCTCATTCCCAGCCTTTATCCCAACCCAGTCAATCCCAGTTTTCCAGCTCCAGGTGGGAATGCTCCACCTGTGCCACTTCCAGAGGGAAATCCCTGGATTTGGGGATTCCCTGGATTTGGGGTTTCCCGGGCTTGCTGTGCCCTCTAGAGGGCATTCCCGACCCTCTGGAATTGTCCCACTCCTGAAATTCCCAACCTGGGACTTTTTCCCAGCCGTGGAATTCCCTGGGTGGCTGGAAAAGCCTTGGAAAAGGGGCTGGAAAAGGGCTGGGAAAAAGTTGGAAAAGCCTTTGAAAAGCCTTGGAAAAGGGTCTGGGAAAGGGCTGGAGAAAGCTGGAAAAGAGGTTGGAGAAGAGCTGGAAAAGGAATGGGAAAGGGGTTGGAAGAGGGGATGGGAAAGCCCTGGAAAACAGGGCTGGAAAAAGGCAGGAAAACGACTGGGAAAGGGCTGGAAAAGAGACTGGAAAACGGATGGAAAAGGGGATGGAAAATGGGGAAAGGGGTTGGAAAAGCCATGGAAAATGTTGGAAAGGTGCTGGAAAGGCCGTTCCCGGGCTGACCCTGACCCGTTCCCGGGTTTGTCCCGGTTCTCCCGGCGCAGGGAATGCCGGCGGGAGCGGCGCGTTCCCTCCCCGGACGTGATCGTGCTGTCGGACAACGAGCCCTCGAGCCCCCGCGTCAACGGGCTGGCCCGGCTGGCCCTGCCCGAGCCCGGCACCGAGGCCCTGCTGGTGAGTCCAGCTGGGAGCACTGGGAATGGGCGGGATGAACTGGGACTGGGGCGGGATGAACTGGGACTGGGGCGGGATGAACTGGGATTGGGTCAGGATGAACTGGGATTGGGTCAGGATGAACTGGGACTGGGTCAGGATGAACTGGGACTGGGTCAGGATGAACTGGGACTGGGGCGGGATGAACTGGGACTGGGGCGGGATGAACTGGGACTGGGTCAGGATGAACTGGGACTGGGGCGGGATGAACTGGGACTGGGTCGGGATGAACTGGGACTGGGTCGGGATGAACTGGGATTGGGTCAGGGTGAACTGGGACTGAGTCAGGATGAACTGGGATTGGGGCGGGATGAACTGGGATTGGGTCAGGATGAACTGGGATTGGGTCAGGGTGAACTGGGATTGGGTCAGGATGAACTGGGATTGGGTCGGGATGAACTGGGACTGAGTCAGGATGAACTTGGATTGGGTCAGGATGAACTGGGACTGAGTCAGGATGAACTTGGATTGGGTCAGGATGAACTGGGACTGGGGCGGGATGAACTGGGACTGAGTCAGGATGAACTGGGATTGGGTCAGGATGAACTGGGATTGGGTCAGGATGAACTGGGACTGGGTCGGATGAACTGGGACTGGGCGGGATGAACTGGGATTGGGTCGGGATGAACTGGGACTGGGTCGGGATGAACTGGGATTGGGTCAGGATGAACTGGGATTGGGTCAGGATGAACTGGGATTGGGTCAGGGTGAACTGGGATTGGGTCAGGGTTAACTGGGATTGGGTCAGGATGAACTGGGATTGGGTCAGGGTTAACTGGGACTGGGTCGGGATGAACTGGGATTGGGTCAGGGTGAACTGGGATCCACTGGGAATAATTTGGGATTATCCTGATCCCAGAGCCCCGGGCCAAGGCCCTGCTGGTGAGTCCTGCTGGGAACACTGGGATCGGGTCAGGATGAACTGGGATCGGGTCGGGATGAACCGGGATTGGGTCAGAATTAACTGGGATTGGGTTCGAAGAACCTGGGATTGGCTGGAAAAACCCGGGATCAGCCACATTTTTCCCTCCCAGCTCCATCCATTCCCATTAACTCATGATCCCAGCACCCAGGAGCCAATTCCAGCTGGGAATTCTCATTTCACCTTTCCCACTTAATTTTTTTTAATGCAAAAATCCCTCATTTTCCCCTCCCCACCCCATCCGTCCCCCTTATTTCTCACAGCCACCAATTCCAGTTGGGAATCCTCCTCACTTAACCCTTCCCACGAATTTTTTTAGTGGAAAAATCCCACATTTCCCCTGGGAACTCCCTCCCTCCCCCCTCTCACTCCTCCCACTCCGCAGTCCCGGTTGGGAATCCTCACCGTGCCTGTGTCTCTGCCCTTTCCCCGGGCTTCTCCCCGGATTTTCCGGGATTTTCCTGGAATTCCAGCGGAGCCCGGAGCAGCGGGAGCGCCTGATCAAGCAGCTGCAGGAGGAGCTGAGGCTGGAGGAGGCCAAGCTGGTGCTGCTCAAGAAGCTCCGGCAGAGCCAGAGCCAGAAGGAGACGCCGGCGCCCAAGGTAGGAAAATCCCGCTTTTCCAGGAATTCCCAGCCCTTTCCCAGGAATTCCCAGCCCTTTTCCCGGGGTTTTTGACCCCCTGCTGTGGCCTTTTTACTGGATTTCTTTGAAGCTCTTTTCCTGGATCTTTTTTTAGCCTTTTACTGGGATATTTTAGCCCTTCCCTGGATTTTTTTAACCTTTTTCCTGGGGTTTTTTTTTAGCCTTTTCCCAGGAATTCTCAGCCCTTTTCCCGGGATTTTGAAATACCTGGTGTGGCTTTTTTCCTGGATTTTTTAACCTTTTTCTGGCATTTTTTAGCCCTTTTCGTGGGATTTTTTTTAATCTCAGTTCTGCGATATTTTAGCTCTTTTCCAAGGAATTGTCAACCCTATTCCCGGGATTTTGATGTCCCTGGTGTGGCCCTTTTCCTGGATTTTTCAGCCCTTTCCCTGGGATTTTTAACTCCCTGGTGTCTCCCCTTTCCCGGGATTTCCCCACCAATTCCTGAGGATTTTCCTGTGAATTCCCGAGGATTCTCCCACCAATTCCCAAGGATTCTCCCGCCAATTCCTAAGGATTTTCCTGTGAATTCCCGAGGATTCTCCCACCAATTCCCGAGGATTCTCCCGCCAATTCCCGAGGATTCTCCCGCCAATTCCCAAGGATTCTCCCGCCAATTCCCGAGGATTCTCCCGCCAATTCCCGAGGATTCTCCCACCAATTTCCAAGGATTTCCCCACCAGTTCCCAAGGATTCTCCTGTCAATTCCCAAAGCCCCTTCCCCCAGGCTGGGCTGGGACGAGCGGGAGCGGATCCCAGGATTTTCCCGCCGGACGTTCCCGCCGCTGCCGGACTCTCTGCGCACTCCCTGCTCTGTATTCCCGCTTTTCCAGCCTTTTCCCGCTGCTCTCTTTCCGCTTTTTCCTTTTCCAGCTTTCCTCGGGTCCCTCTGGAAGCACTGCGGCCACGCCCCCGCCCTTGGTGCGGGGCCCTCAGGCTGTTCCCGCTGGGAAAACTTCCCTCCAGGTCAGTGGGAGCCGGGAAAAAGCCGGGAAAAAGCCCGGGAATCCCGGGAAAAGCTGCCAGCATTGCCCAGCTCCCACAGGTTTTAGGGATAACGGGCCAGGGGAAAGGTGGGATGGGATTTGCAGGGATGGTTTTCCAGCTGGGATTCCTGAGCCAGGGGATTCCTTTGGGGAACAGGGAATTCTCTCTGGAATTGCTGAGGGAATCCCGGGATTCTCTCTGGAATTGCTGAGGGAATCCTGAGATTCTCTCTGGAATTGCTGGGGGAATCCCGGGATTCTCTCTGGAATTGCTGGGGGAATCCCAGGATTGTCTCTGGAATTGCTGGGGGAATCCCGGGGTTTCCTTTGAAGGAATCTCGGGATTCTCTGGGAGGGAATTCCTGGATTCTTTGACAGGAATCGAGGGATTCTCTCTGGAATTTCCGAGGGAATCCCAGGATTTTCTGGGAGGGAATTGCTGGATTTTCTTTGGAAGAGCTCAGGGAATCACAGGATTTTTTGGTGAGGGAATTCCAGGATTCAGGGTTGGAGCGATCCCATTCCAGGCTGAGCTAAATCCTGGGAATCCTCAGGGAAGGAAATTCCCGGAATCCATGGACAGCTGTCAGTCACCCTGGAAATCCTTTGGGATTAGGACATTCCTGCTTTTCTTTTTTCCTTGGGATAACAGGACCCGAATTCCCAAACTGCTCCAGCATGAGGGATTTTCCTTGGAAAAGGGTTTGGAAAACCCCTGGAATTCCAGGAAAGGGAGGGATTTGCTCTCCTTTAGGAGCCATTCCCTAATCCAGAGGTGTAGGAATCTTTTCTTTGGAAGCACTTCCAGAGGAACTGGAAAACCTTCAGGGAATCTCAGAGTTAATCCCGAAAATCCGGTTTATCCTAACAATTCCTATGGAATTTTGGGTGAATTAAGCTGGATTGGCTTTGGCTGGAGTGTGCAGGAATTCCAGAGGGAGGAGCTGAGGGGTTCCCTGGGAATGGGATGGAAATTCCCGACATCCCAAATCCTGGGAAATGGGAGATGCCTGATTCCAGGGGCAGGGAAGGGGGAAACGCCAGGATTGGGATGCAGAGGAAAGTTTGGAATTTTGGGAATATCCCGGCCCAGCACCAGGAGGGAATTTGAGGATTGGAATCCCGGGAATCCTTGGGCAGCAGCTTTTCCAAACTCCTGTCTCCTCATTCCTTTCCCTCTTCCATGATTTTCCCAGAACTTTCTCTTCCCTTTTCTTTTTCTTTTCCTGCTTTTCCTTTCCCTTTTCCAGGATTTTTTTCCAGATCTTTTCCTTTCTGAGATTCCTTTTTCTCCTCCATGATTTCTCCTGGAGCTTTTCCTTTCTCCTCTTCCAGGATTTTTCCCAAAGCTTTCCCTTCCTCCTCATTCCTCTTTCAGGATTTTTCCCCAATGTTTTTCTTCCCTCCTCCCTTTTTTTTTCTGCTTTTCCTTTCCCTCCACAAATCCCAACACTTCCATTCCCACAAATCCCAGCACTTCAATTCCCCATTCCCATAATTCCCAAAACTTTTTTTGTTCCCGTTTCCTTCCCCATTTTATTCCCATTTTTCCTGCCTTCCTTTCCCTCTTCCATTATTTTTCCCAAGGTTTCCCTTCCCTCCACAAATCCCAACACGTCCATTCCCAAAATTCCCACAAATCCCAACACTTCCATCCCCACAGTTCCCACAAATCCCAACATTTCCATTCTCCACTCCCACAATACCCAACATTTCCATTCCTACAAATCCCAATCCCTACAAATCCCAAATCCCAACACTTCCATTCCCACGATTCCCACCACTTTCCCCCATTTTTATCCCATTTCCAGCTTTCCCGACCCTTCCTGCCCCCATTTCCCCCCCGATTTTCCCCGTTTTCCTCCCGCTCCCGGCGTTCCCAGGCTGGTGCTGACGCCTTTTCCCGCTTTTCCAGCCCTCCTCCAGCCGCATTCCGGGCTCTGGGATCCCGCCCCCGCTGCTCCGGGGGGGCCAAGCGGCCGCCTCCAAGCTGGGCTCGCAGCAGAGCCCCCAGATCGTGATGCCCCCCCTGGTCCGAGGGGCCCAGGTGAGCTTCTCCCGCTTTCCCCCTTCCCACTCCGTGGGAAAATTCGGGATTTCCCCCCTCTGGTTGGTTTAGGCATCCCGTGGCGTTCCGGGGTTTGGTGTGTTCCCATAAAAACGGCGTTTTCTGGCATTTTTGGGGTTAATTCGGGGAGTTTTTCCCGGGGGGTTTTCTGGGAGTCTCCCAGAAGAGGGGGTGGGAGGCAGTTCCTCCTTTTCCATGGTTTTCCTTCTGATTATCCTTTCTATCCCGCCAATTCTAGCCTTTGAATGGGAAGATTCCCCTTTTCCCCTCATTTCCTGGGGCTGGATAAGAGCAGGAGGAGGGAGTGGAAGCCAGTCCCTGCTTTGCCCTGCTTTTCCTTCTCGTTCTCTTTTGTATCCCATCAATTCCAGTTTCTCAATGGCAGAATTCCATGGTTTTCCCTGGTTTTCTGCCTCATTTCTGAATGAGGGGATCCACTGGATCCTCTTGGATCCCCTGGAAAACTTGAGGAGTCAGGGGAAGAGCAGGAGAACAAAATTCCAGTTGGATCCAGCCCAAAACTCCAGCATCCATGAAATCCCAGGAAAAATTTGGATTCCTTTTGGAGCCAGAGGGTTGGGAAGGGGGAGGTTTGGGAATTCTCTGTTCCTCCTGGTTTTTTCCCCTGTTTTTGAGGAGGGAAGAATAATTCCACGGAATAACTTCCCTAAGGAATTGAAAATGGAACAAGAAAGTGAAAATTCCAGGAGCTGGGCTTGGAAATTTGGGGATTTGGGGCTGGAATGTGGCAGCCTCTGGGATCCTTGTCCCATGGTTTTGGAGAGAAAGGGAGGGACATCCCAGGAGTTCTTCCATGGTTTCCTTGCCTTTGTGCCTTCTGACTCCCACTTTTCCATGATTCCAAACCCCCTTTTCCATGTTTTCACAGCAAATCCACACGATCCGGCAGCACTCAGGAGTTAGGACTTAGAAATCTGGGAATTTGGGGCTGGAATGCTCAGAGCATCTCTTGTCCCGTGGCTTTGGAGGGAAAGGGAGAGACAGAGGGGAAGGGAAAAATATTCCTGGGTTTCTTTTCCTCGGTGCCTCGTTGATTCCCACTTTCCCACGGATTCCCAACCCCTTTTCCACGGATTCCCAACCCCTTTTCCGTGTTTTCCCAGCAAATCCACACGATCCGGCAGCACTCGAGCACGGGCCCGCCGCCGCTGCTGCTGGCCCCGCGCGCCTCCGTGCCCTCGGTGCAGATCCAGGGCCAGCGGATCATCCAGCAGGGCCTGATCCGCGTGGCCAACGTGCCCAACGCCAGCCTGCTGGTCAACATCCCGCAGGTGAGCACTGAGCATTCCCAGAATTCCTGGGAATTCCCGCCGGGAATGGGGTGGGAGGGGTGGGAGCGACCAACGCCCAGCATCCCGCAGGTGAGCACTGAGCATTCCCAGAATTCCTGGGAATTCCCGCCGGGAATGGGGTGGGAGGGGTGGGAGCGACCAACGCCCAATATCCCGCAGGTGAGCACTGAGCATTCCCGGGAATTCCTGGGAATTCCTGGGATTTTCCCATCGGGAATAGGGTGGGAGGGGTGGGAGTGTCAGGTTTCTGTTATCCTGTTGTTATCCTGCTCTTGCTGGAGGTGGAGGTGGCTGGGGATGGGTCTGGCACCCAAAGATCTCCAATCCCAAAGATCCTCCAATCCCAAAGATCTCCAGTCCCAAAGATCTCCAATCCCAAAGATCCCTCCATCCTCCCAGGTGGAACCCACCCCTACTGATTCCCAATTATCCCATGGATCCCTTCCCGGGCTCTTCCCTGTCCCTGATTCCTGAGGATCTCATGTGGAACCCAGCCCCATGGATTCCCCGTGATCCCCCATGGAATCAGGAGCCCCCTGACCCATCCCCGTCTCTCGGCAGGCGTCCCCCACGTCCCTGAAGGGCTCGGCGGTGCCCTCGGGCCAGGCTGGCACAGCCCCGGCGGGCGGCACCGGGGACTCCCCTGGCCCATATGGATCCCATTCCCTGATCCCCAGTGATCCCATGGATCCCATTCAGTGATTCCCAATGATCCCACAGATCCCATTCCCCAGTGATCCCATGGATCCCATTCCCTGATTCCCAGTGATCCCATGGATCCCATTCAGTGATTCCCAATGATCCCACAGATCCCATTCCCCAGTGATCCCATGGATCCCATTCTGTGATTCCCAGTGATCCCATGGATCCCGTTCCCCGATTCCCAGTGATCCCATGGATCCCGTTCCCCGATTCCCAGTGATCCCATGGATCCCATTCTGTGGTTCCCAGTGATCCCATGGATCCCATTCTGTGATTCCCAGTGATCCCATGGATCCCGTTCCCCGATTCCCAGTGATCCCATGGATCCCATTCTGTGGTTCCCAGTGATCCCATGGATCCCATTCCCCGATTCCCAGTGATCCCACGGATCCCATTCCCCGATTCCCAGTGATCCCATGGATCCCATTCAGTGATTCACAGTGATCCCATGGATCCCATTCCCCGATTCCCAATGATCCCATGGATCCCATTCCCCGATTCCCAGTGATCCCATGGATCCCATTCTGTGGTTCCCAGTAATCCCACAGATCCCATTCCCCATTTCCCAATGATCCCATGGATCCCATTCTGTGGTTCCCAGTGATCCCATGGATCCCATTCTGTGATTCCCAGTGATCCCATGGATCCCGTTCCCCGATTCCCAGTGATCCCATGGATCCCATTCTGTGGTTCCCAGTGATCCCATGGATCCCATTCCCCGATTCCCAGTGATCCCACGGATCCCATTCCCCGATTCCCAGTGATCCCATGGATCCCATTC
This sequence comes from Anomalospiza imberbis, assembly GCF_031753505.1. Classification (NCBI taxonomy): domain Eukaryota; kingdom Metazoa; phylum Chordata; class Aves; order Passeriformes; family Viduidae; genus Anomalospiza; species Anomalospiza imberbis. The sequence goes on from NC_089707.1 coordinate 5,333,473, forward strand.
AGTGATTCACAGTGATCCCATGGATCCCATTCCCCGATTCCCAATGATCCCATGGATCCCATTCCCCGATTCCCAGTGATCCCATGGATCCCATTCTGTGGTTCCCAGTAATCCCACAGATCCCATTCCCCATTTCCCAATGATCCCATGGATCCCATTCTGTGGTTCCCAGTGATCCCATGGATCCCATTCTGTGATTCCCAGTGATCCCATGGATCCCGTTCCCCGATTCCCAGTGATCCCATGGATCCCATTCTGTGGTTCCCAGTGATCCCATGGATCCCATTCCCCATTTCCCAATGATCCCACGGATCCCATTCCCCGATCCCCAGTGATCAATCCATCCCCGTCTCTCGGCAGGCGTCCCCCACGTCCCTGAAGGGCTCGGCGGTGCCCTCGGGCCAGGCGGGCGCGGCGCCGGCGGGCGGCGCGGCGCTGGGCGGCGCGGGCGAGGCCCCGGGCAGCCGGCAGGCCGCGGCCAAGCTGGCGCTGCGCAAGCAGCTGGAGAAGACCCTGCTGGAGATCCCCCCGCCCAAACCGCCCGCGCCCGAGATGAACTTCCTGCCCAGCGCCGCCAACAACGAGTTCATCTACCTGGTGGGGCTGGAGGAGGTGGTGCAGAACCTGCTGGAGAGCCAAGGTGAGCCCCGGGAAGGGCAGAGCCCGGCTTAAACCCGCCTGGGATCGGTTAAACCTGCCTGGGATCAGTTAAACCTGCCTGGGATCAGTTAAACCTGCCTGGGATCAGTTAAACCTGGCTGGGATCGGTTAAACCCGGCTGGGATCGGTTAAACCTGCCTGGGATCAGTTAAACCTGCCTGGGATCGGTTAAACCCGGCTGGGATTGGTTAAACCTGGCTGGGATTGGTTAAACCTGCCTGGGATCGGTTAAACCCGGCTGGGATTGGTTAAACCTGGCTGGGATTGGTTAAACCTGGCTGGGATTGGCTAAACCTGGCTGGGATCGGTTAAACCTGGCTGGGATCGGTTAAACCTGGCTGGGATCGGTTAAACCTGGCTGGGATCGGTTAAACCTGCTTGGGATCAGTTAAACCCAACTGGGATTGGTTAAACCCAGCTGGGATCGGTCAAACCCAGCTGGGATCAGTTAAACCTGGCCAAGATCAGTTAAACCCGGCCAAGATCAGTTAAACCCAGCTAGGATTACTCAAACCTGGCTGGGATCACTTAAACCTCCAGAAATGCAGGGCTTGAACATGACAGGAATCATTTAAACCTCCCAGAAATAATTTCAACCACACTGGGGCTGACCCGCCACGTTTGTCCCCCAGGGAAGGTGGCGGTGGCCAATTCCAGGTGTTTGTCCCTCAGGGAAGGTGGCAGTGGCCAATTCCAGGTGTTTGTCCCTCAGGGAAGGTGGCGGTGGCCAATTCCAGGTGTTTGTCCCCCAGGGAAGGTGGCGGTGGCCAATTCCAGGTGTTTGTCCCTCAGGGAAGGTGGCGGTGGCCAATTCCAGGTGTTTGTCCCCCAGGGAAGGTGGCGGTGGCCAATTCCAGGTGTTTGTCCCTCAGGAAAGGTGGCGGTGGCCAATTCCAGGTGTTTGTCCCTCAGGGAAGGTGGCGGTGGCCAATTCCAGGTGTTTGTCCCCCAGGGAAGGTGGCGGTGGCCAATTCCAGGTGTTTGTCCCTCAGGAAAGGTGGCGGTGGCCAATTCCAGGTGTTTGTCCCCCAGGGAAGGTGGCGGTGGCCAATTCCAGGTGTTTGTCCCTCAGGAAAGGTGGCAGTGGTCAATTCCAGGTGTTTGTCCCCCAGGGAAGGTGGCGGTGGCCAATTCCAGGTGTTTGTCCCTCAGGAAAGGTGGCAGTGGCCAATTCCAGGTGTTTGTCCCCAAGGGAAGGTGGCGGTGGCCAATTCCAGGTGTTTGTCCCCCAGGGAAGGTGACAGCAGGGCTGACCCGCCATGTTTGTCCCCCAGGGAAGGTGGCGGTGGCCGTGTCCTGCCGGGAGCCCTACCTGTGTGCCCAGTGCCACACGGACTTCACGTGCCGCTGGCGGGAGGAGAAGAACGGCACCATCATGTGCGAGACCTGCATGGCCTCCAACCAGAAGAAGGCCCTGAAGGCCGAGCACACGAACCGGCTCAAGGCCGCCTTCGTGAAGGCGCTGCAGCAGGAGCAGGAGATCGAGCAGAGGATCCTGCAGCAAGCGGCCCCGCCCGGGCAGCCCAAGGCCGAGCCCGTGGGGCAGCACCACGCGCTCAAGCAGGTGAGGGACCAGCCCCAGAGCTGCCTCTTCCAGAGGGAAAAGTGTCCCCGGGCTTGAGCTTGGCCCGGCGTTGGGTTTAGGGTGGGTGGATGGTAGGTGGATCATAACTGTCTACAAAAGCAATGGGTTTCGTAATGAAGATATTGATTATTGATTGTCGGAGCCCAGCACATCCCTCTGGCGGCCCGGGCTGGCTCCAGACCCTGCCAGGGGGCTCGCAGACCTTGGCACCAACTCAAAACCACCCGTGGCTTCCATTTCAGCCCGTGGGAAAAGCTGCCAGCTCTGTGTGAGGAATTACAAGCCACAAGGGTTTGAGTGGTGTGGTAGCTGGATTAACACAGGGTGAAAAAGTGGAATTTTGGGGTTTTTAGAATGGGGTTCAGGGGACAAGCTGGAGGGATTTGGGCGTGTCCTGACCTCCTTCTCCTTCTCCTTGCCCTCCATGTGTTGCTGTGATGGTGACACTTTTCTGTTGGTTTAAGGCACAGACACACTGCCCAACAGAAATGACAGACATTGGCACGTTACTGTAAACGTGGCACACGGAGTTTTGGTATAAAATGTGAACACCGCCCTGAGGGCAGACAGAATGCCATGGCCGACCTGCTGGACAGAGCTCAGCAGGGCAGAGAGAGAATGTTCTGGATAAGGGAAAATAAACAACCTGGAGAAGCCGACCCTGCGCATTCAGACTCCTCCTTTGGCTGCTCGGGCTGGGAAACGAGGACTTTTACACTCTCGGGGTCACCTCGACACCCGGACCCCGAGAATTGATCAGCCTTCTGTGAATCATGGAGCCAACGCCCATCATCACCCGGCCGGGGCCCGCTGCGACACCAGATTATTTCTGTTTAGTATTTATTATTTTTTATTGTTTTTTCCTTCGCAGAGCTCCAGCCAGATGTCCCGGGGTGCTTCCCGAGGGGTCCTGCACGCCTTCAGCTCCTCGCCCAAGCTGCAGAGCTCCTCGGGCAGCGCCGCGCTGGGCGGCCGGCCCGGCAAGCACGCCGAGAGAGCCGGCGGCAAGGGCGGCGCCGCCTGGAAGAAAAACCCCATGGGCACAGGTACGGGGAGCCCGGGAGGGCACAAATCCTGGGGAGTGCCCAGATCCTGGGGGGCAGTTTTCATGGGGTGGTGCTGAGCGTTGAAGGGGAAAGTTGGTGTCACCACCGCCCAAAATTCCCAGTTTTTGGGTCGGAATTTTCATGGGGTGGTGCTGAGCGTTGAAGGGGAAAGTTGGTGTCACCACCGCCCAAAATTCCCAATTTTTGGGTGGGAATTTTCATGGGGCTGTGCTGAGGGTGGAAAGTGAAAGTTGGTGTCATCACCGCCCAAAATTCCCAATTTTTGGGTGGGAATTTTCATGGGGCTGTGCTGAGGGTGGAAAGTGAAAGTTGGTGTCACCACCGCCCAAAATTCCCAATTTTTGGGTCGGAATTTTCATGGGGCTGTGCTGAGGGTGGAAAGTGAAAGTTGGTGTCATCACCGCCCAAAATTCCCAATTTTTGTGGGATGATGCTGAGGGTTTAAAGTGAAAGTTGGTGTCACCACCCCCAAAAATTCCCAGATTTCAGGGGGGAATTTTCGTGGGGTGGTGCTGAGGGTTGAAGGCAAACATTGGTGTCATCACCACCCAAAATTCCCAATTTTCGTGGGGTGATGCTGAAGGTGGAAAGTGAAAGTTGGTGTCACCACCGCCTAAAATTCCCAATTTTTGGATCGGAATTTTCATGGGGTGGTGCTGAGGGTTTAAAGTGAAAGTTGGTGTCATCACTGCCCAAAATTCCCAGATTTTGGGTGGGAATTTTCTTGGGGTGATGCTGAGGGTTTAAAGTGAAAGTTGGTGTCATCACTGCCCAAAATTCCCAAATTTTGGGTGGCAGTTTTCATAGGATGTTGCCAAGGGTTGAAAGTGAAAGTTGGTGTTGGAGTGATTTGTCCTCATGGGATGGTGGCTAAAATTAATAAAGATTCCAGGTTTATCCGTTTGGAGTTAAAATTTTATATTATAATATATTTAATAATTAATATGATTTATGTTTGTGTTGTAAATTTATATTTTATATGTAGGTTTTTATGTATTTTATAGTATAGGTTTTATATCTTAGTTTTATATATTTTATATATAAGGTTTTATATTTAGTGTAAAATAAAATTATTGGGAAAACTTAATATATAAATAAATAGAACTTATTTCTATTCTTTTTATATTTATATTATTGTTTCTGCAGTTACATAGTGTTTCTATTACTCTTTTACTAGTAATTATTCGATAGATTTAATTTAATTTGGTACTTAATTAGAATAATTTATATATTATAATTTCATTATTTATATATTAGAATTTTCATTATTTTCCCTCTTTCCCAAGCCACTCCATAACTCCAGACAGCTCAAATCCTGACTTTTGATCCAAAACCAGGATGGGTTTGGGACCTGAAGGTGCCGGATTGCAGTGGGATAATCCGTGTTTAAATCTTACTTTTCCATGGGATAATCCGTGTTTAAATCTTACTTTTCCATGGGTTTTTTTTTTTTTTTGTTTTTCCCTCATTCCCAAGCTATTCCATAATTCCAGAGGTCCAATCCTGATTTTTGACCCAAAACCTTTGCGTTTTTCGGGATGAGTTTGGAACCTGATGGCGCCGGATCCTGCCAGGATAATCCATGTTTAAATCTGAATTTCCCTGTGTATTTCCATGATTTTTTCCCTCACTCCCGAGCTATTCCATGATTCCATGACTCCAAAATTCCCTTTTTCCTGCAGGTGGGGCCCTGCCCTTCGTCAGCCCCGCCCTGGCCGTGCACAAGTCGGCCTCGGCCGTGGACCGGCAGCGCGAGTATCTCCTGGACATGATCCCGCCCCGCTCCATCCCACAGTCGGCCACGTGGAAATAATTCCCGAGGGAGAACTTTTCCAGGCTCTGCCATCCTTTCTTTTCTACCACAATTCCGTGGAATCTGCTTTAATCCCAGCTGGATAACGCCCCGAGGCTTTCTAGGATGCAACACCACCACTCCTCATCCGTCCCTGCCGGGAGAAGTGACCGCGTCGGGGTGGCCGAAGCCCGGCTCCGTTGGCTCCCAGATTTTTCATGGAAGCTGGCAGGGAAAGGAGGAAGAATTCCTTAATATTTTTTTTTTTTTTTGGTTGGCTTTTTCCGTATTTAGTTTTGGAATTTTTTTGGCACCAGCACAAAAAAACATACAAAAGGACTCAGCGACTCCTCTCTGCCTTCGCCGACGCCGAACTTTTTGCCGGGAACGCTCCGGAATTCCGGAATTTTGGGGCGTGGAGAGAGGAATTCCAGCCCCATCCTGCATTTAGTGAGCCAAGTTCATGGCTGCTCCTTTTCCCTGCTCCTCTTCCAGCCGGGAAAGCAGGCAGCACATCCCGAGATCCCCAAAATTCCGACGATCCCAAGAAGAAGAAGAAGAAGAAGAAGAAGAAGAAGAAGAAGAAGAAGAAGAAGAAGAAGAAGTGCAAATCCCCGATTCTGGTTGAGTTTGGTTTTTCCCCTTAGGGATCGGCTGCCGCCCAAGCCTTGGCTGGGAGGTGGGAATTGCTGCGGGAAATTCCCACTTTTTTCCTTGGATTCTGGTTGGAACAGACTTCAGAACTGTTGGTAGTTTCCAAACTTGCAGTTACTGAGAGACAAAATCCACCTTGGTTCTTTCTCATCCCGCGAGTTTTGGGCCTTCCCGACGTTCCCAGAGACTCCAAAGCGAAACTTTTCGGGAATTTTTTTTCCTTTGGGAGGGTTGGTTGGGTTGGTTTTTTTGGTTTTTTGGTTTTTTTTCCCCTTTCTGTTGTTGTTTTGAGGGATATTATTCCAAAATTTACAGGAATTCCAGAAGCTGATGCAGGCAGGGAGGGTTGGGAGCAATTCCCGATTCCCACTGGGAATTCCGGCCGTTCCCAATCCTTCCCTCTGTGGTTCGAGTTCTTCCAGGCATCCCAAGCATGCTCCTGTATCCATTTGGGATGGAGTTTTCCATCGGTTTTTTGGGAATTCCAGTGGTTCAACCCAAAATCCATCCAGGGCCAGTTTGGTTTCATTTTTGGTTTCTCATCCTCTTTTTCCGTGGGCTTCTTCCCGAATTCCAGACGAATCCAAGGGGCAGAATTCCAGGCCTTATTCCAGTGAGGAGAATTCTTTGGGAAATTTGGGGAATTTTCTTGGGGAAATTATAAATATGTATAATTTAGAGATCTATATATATTAAAAAAAAAGTGTGTGGGGGGAAATTCAGGAAAATCCGGATTTATTTTCTTAGGAATCGCTGAAGCCAAGAATTCCTTTGGGATCATCCCCCTCGGATCCGAGTGACAGAACCCCTCCCTTTTCCCACTTTTCCCGGCGTTTCCATATTTAGGGATTTCGTTTAGGAAAAAAAAAACAAAAAACCCTTGTTTTCCAAACTGGGATTGGTTGGATAAAAACCCCCGGAATTCCCACCTGGATGTGGATTTTGGGGTGTTTTCCGTAGGGATGTGAAGAGCTCAGATGTGGGAATTGGGTTGGAATTTTGGAATTTGGAGTTTTCTTTTCATTCCAAGCTTGGATTGGGAGATGCTGCCAGAGGGATGATGTGGAATTCCTTCCATTCCATTGGATTTTATGGAAAAGTTGCCGTTCCTGTCCCACATGGAATTTTTTGGGTTTGGTTCGGGGGGATTTTCCTCTCCTGGTTTTTTTCCTCATGGATGCCAACGTTTGGAAAAAGTTCATTTATTCCCAAAAAAAATCCCAACAAAATTCCTCCAATTAAAATCCTTTTTTTTTTTTTTTTTTTTTTTGAGGTGGGGGGAAACCTGGTTTGTTTATTCCCAGAGTTTGGATGATTCCTGAAAAAAAACACGGAATGGAAGAGTCACAGAAGCATTCAGTGGGATAAAAACGATGTCAAAACTTTCTGGATCCCAGCAGAATTCCCTTGGAAATTGGAATTTCAGCCAACTCTGGGTCGTTAAAATCATCAGGAATGTTGGAATTGAAGGATTTGGAATTAAAAATCCAAACAAGTCTCTGTGTCCAGACTTCCAAATATTTCATCCTGATTTTTTTTTGATGGATAATTCAGGAAAATTTTTTTAAAAATTATTTAGGGGACAGGAGGGAGATTTGTTTGGAAGGGGAGGGAAAATCCAGCATGGACTGAGGCTGAAATTCCAAAATATTTTATGGGGTGGGGCTGAAGCTCCAAATTCCTGCCCGGAACGCGGCTCCTGGGATCCAGCCTGGTTCTGACGTGGCTTTTCCGGAATGTTCCTGGAATGCTGCCGGGAATTTGGAGGATTTGTTTTATTCCATCCACGTTTCTGCCAAATTTGGGATCAGTCTGGGAAAAGATTCCGTGTTGGAACGCCGGGATGGTTTTTCCTTCGCAGCCCCAGTTCCGTGTTCCGGTGGAAGTTTTTTGGGATTGGGATGGTTCAGGTTCAAAGTTGTTCCAACTCTTCAATACAGATTTTCCAAACCTCTTCCCGGTCTCCTTTTTCCAGGAAAAATCCCCACAAAAAAAATGGGAAAAACGGGGGGGAAAAAAAATCTCAACGAAATGGAAAATTCCCATGGTGGAATGCTGCCCTGGAAGGGAAATGCTGGGGAATGGTGGAGGAGGGGGGAATTTGGGAACAAATTTTGGGTTAATTCCTGCTGCTGGATCCCCTTTGGAATTTGGGATTCTCTGATTGGATCCCCTTTGGCATTCTGGAATCCCTGAGGCCCTTGGATCCCTTTTAGGATTCTCAAATCCCTGAGATCTCTTGGGATCCCCTTTTGGGATTCACAAATCCTTTGGGGCTCTGGAATCCTGAGATCTTTGGGATTCCCAAATTTCTGAGATCTGTTGGATCCCCTTTGGGATTCCTGAACCCATTGGGGTTTCGGAATTCCGAGATCTTTGGGATTCCCAAATCCTTGAGGCTTTTGGAATTCTGGAATCCCTGAGGCCCCTGAATCCCCTTTGGAATTCCCAAATCCCAGAGATCTCTTGGATCCCCTTTGGGATTCCCAAATCCCAGACATCTCTTGGATCCCCTTTGGGATTCCCAAATCCCAGAGATCTCCTGGATCCATGGGAACACCACCCAACCCTTCGATTCCCATAGATCCCTCGGGATCCTGGATCCCATTTCCCGCTCTTCCCGAGCTTCGCTGCATGAGCTGCTCCAGGGGGCTTCGGATCCAGGGGGTCCCTAAAGCCATAAAATTCCCGCTCGGAGCCGCCGGGATTTTGGGATTTTCTGGGACACCGCGGAGAACAAGGAAGCACCGTTGTACTTTAGATTTTAGCAACTTGTGAAATAAAAAGATCCCGGATTTTCATGGGAGAATTCCCGCGGTGGAACTGGGGAGCCGTGTGGTTTTTCTTGGATTTCGTTCCCAATTAATTTGGGATTTGGAATTTCGCCATGGGGGAAAAAAAAAAAAAGGGGGGTTGGAATTTTTTTTTTCTATCCAAGGCTCTTCTTCCTTGGCGTTCCCAGCTTGGAAAAAAGGTGAATTCCCAAATTTTTTATATCCCAGGGATTCCTGCGCCTGCCATTCCTCAGGACAACAAAAGAAATCCAAAATTCCAGTGGATACGGGATTGGGTTTTTTTCCATGTCCATTTTTATACTCATTTTGGGAATTCTTCCTTTACCTCTGGATTCTCCCGGCCGATTACCCCATTTTTTTGGAGGGGGAAGAATTGGAATTGAATTCCCGAAGTTGAATCCCAGATGGAAAACTGGGAATTCAGGCTGCAGGAAGGGGTGACATGGAGAAAATTCCGGGAGATTTTTGTGGAAAACCCAAATTTGGCTCATTTTTCCCTCTCCTTTGGGAAGGAGGGAGAACAGGGTGGGGTTTTTATTCCTTGGATTTGTTGGGACCCAAAATATTCCGGAATGAATCCCAAAATGTAATAATTCTCACTAATCCCGCCAGTGGAAGGATCCAGAATCAATAATTAATAATCAATAAATAATCAATAATCAATAATCAATTGGGGTTGGAATTGGAATTACAAGAAACTGAGAAACTCCTGGATCTGCCTCATATTCCCAGGAATTTGGGGGTGGGGATGGATCTCATGGATCCCCCAGACAAAGCCGGATCTGCTCCTTCCTCTCCTGTGGATTATTCCCCAAAAAAAGCCCGGGAAGACGCGAGGATGGGAAAAGAAGGTGACAAAAATCCGGGATTTTTGTGGATTTCTGGAATTTCATGGATGGAGCATCTTCAGAGGCGCATCGCGGCATTCCGGCGGAGCAAATCCATAAATCCATCAACCCTTCTTCATTCCCACCTGGAATTCCTGCTCCAGCACCCTTGGATTCCACCCGAACATTCCAGGAAAACTCATGGAGCCGTTGGATCGTTTCCCTCTGGAAGGAGAACGGGCCAAGGACATTCCCAGACGGATTTTTCCCCCGATTCTGGATAAAATCCAAGTTCCCGGAGCCTGGGAAGAGCCACGGCCGTGCGGGAATTCCCATGGAATTGTCCCAAATTCCCATGGAATTGTCCCGAATTCCCGGTCACCGGTGGAGTCGCGGCCGTGCTCCGGCACTGGGGAAAGGGGATCAGGGAATGGATCCCGCTGCAGGTGAAGCCTGGCTTGGAAAATTCCGGGAAAATTCCGAATGTTCGGGGTTTTCCAGCCCGATTTCCCTGTGGGATTGCCAGGGAATGTCGGGAGTGGATCCCGTGTGAGGGGAGATGATCCCAAGGAATTGATGGATCCCATTGGATGAGAGGATGATCCCACAAAATGATGGATCCCATTAGGTGTGAAGATGATCCCAAGGAAACAAAGGATCCCGTTGGATGAGAGGATGATCCCAGAAAAGTGAAGGATCCCTTTGGATTTGCAGATGATCCCAAGGAATTGCTGGATCTTATCTGAGGGGAAGAGGATCCCAAGGAATCCGCGGATCCCGCTGGGAGGAAGGACGATCCCAAGGAATGCGCGGATCCCGCTGGGAGGGAGGACGATCCCAAGGACTCTGCGGATCCCGCTGGGAGGAAGGACGATCCCAAGGAATCCGCGGATCCCGCTGGGAGGGAGGACGATCCCAAGGACTCTGTGGATCCCGCTGGGAGGGAGGACGATCCCAAGGTCTCTGTGGATCCCGCTGGGTGGGAGGACGATCCCAAGGAATCAGTGGATCCCGCTGGGAGGGAGGACGATCCCAAGGAATCAGTGGATCCCGTTGGGTGGGAGGACGATCCCAAGGACTCTGTGGATCCCGCTGGGAGGGAGGACGATCCCAAGGAATCCGCGGGTCCCGCTGGGAGCGAGGACGATCCCAAGGAATCAGTGGATCCCGTTGGGAGGGAGGACGATCCCAAGGTCTCTGTGGATCCCGTTGGGAGGGAGGACGATCCCAAGGAATCCGCGGGTCCCGCTGGGAGCGAGGACGATCCCAAGGAATCGATGTGGCATCGCCCTTTTAAGCGCGCGTTGCCCCTTAAAGGGGCGGCCCCGCCGCTCACGTGGCTGCATCACGTGAGTTTCCCGCGCGCGGGAACTGGGCGGGCGGCGCGGCGCGGCGCGGTGACGTCACCGAGCAGCGCCGCGATGGCGGCGCCGAAGGTGAAGCAGGACATGGCCCCGCCGGGCGGGTACGGCCCCATCGACTACAAGCGGCACCTCCCGCGCCGCGGCCTCTCAGGTGAGCCCGGGGGCAGCCGCGGAGGGGCGGCGGGGGAAGGGGCGGCGCCGCGCGGCCTCGCCGCGCTGAGCGCCCCTCACGGCCCTCACGGCCCTCCCGGCCCTCAGGGTACAGCCTGTTCGCGCTCGGCATCGGGAGCCTCCTGCTGGGCTACTACACCGTCATCAGGTGGAACCGCGAGCGCAGGTGACGCTCCGAGCCCCCCGCGGGCAGCCCCGGCCCGATCCCGGCTGTCCCGGGGCTCCCCGGGCTCCCTGCGCCTCTGGCCCCGGGAGGGGCTTTCCCTTCCCGGGACCCCCAGGGACCCCCAGGGACTCCCAGGGACCCCCAGTGCCCCCGGGGACCCCCAGGGACCCCAGTGACCCCAGTGACCCCAGTGACCCCGGGGACCCCCAGTGCCCTATTCCCAGTGCCCCATTCCCAGTGCCCCATTCCCATTCCCAGTGCCCCATTCCCAGTGCCCCATTCCCAGTGCCCCCAGTTCCCCCAGTGCCCGTTCCAGTGCCCCATTCCCATTCCCAGTGCCTTATTCCCAGTGCCCTATTCCCAGTGCCCCATTCCCAGTGCCCCATTCCCGTTCCCAGTGCCCCATTCCCAGTGCCCCATTCCCAGTTCCCCCAGTTCCCCCAGTGCCCCATTCCCAGTGCCCCATTCCCAGTTCCCCCAGTTCCCCCAGTGCCCCATTCCCAGTGCCCCATTCCCAGTTCCCCCAGTTCCCCCAGTGCCCCATTCCCAGTGCCCCATTCCCAGTTCCCCCAGTTCCCCCAGTGCCCCATTCCCAGTGCCCCATTCCCGTTCCCAGTGCCCCATTCCCAGTGCCCCATTCCCAGTTTTCCCAGTTCCCCCAGTGCCCCATTCCCAGTTCCCCCAGTTCCCCCAGTGCCCGTTCCAGTGCCCGTGCCGTGTCCCTGCAGGCGGTTGCTGATCGAGGAGCTGGAGGCTCGGATCGCGCTGATGCCGCTGCTGCAGGCGGAGTCGGACCGCAGGTACGGGCTGGGAGCCCAGCTTCGGGATTGGGAACATCCCTTTGGGATTGGGAGCCCAATTTTGGGATTGGGAATGTCCCTTTGGGATTAGAAACCGAATTTTGGGATTGGGAATGTCCCTTTGGGATTGGGAACATCCCTTTGGGATTGGGAACATCCCTTTGGGATTGGGAATGTCCCTTTGGGATTGGGAACATCCCTTTGGGATTGGGAACGTCCCTTTGGGATTGGGAACGTCCCTTTGGGATTGGGAACATCCCTTTGGGATTGGGAGCCCAATTTTGGGATTGGGAATGTCCCCCCTGGGACGTGGGAATCCCCCTTTGGGCTCGGGGTCCCCTTTGGGCTGGGGGTCGCTTCCCGTGCCCTCTGTCCCGCAGAACTCTCCGGATGCTGCGGGAGAACCTGGAGGAGGAGGCCAAGATCATGCGGGACGTTCCGGGCTGGAAGGTTCGGGATTCCCGGGGCGAGGGGGGGCTGCCCCTCTGCCATCCCGTGGGATTTGGGATCCCGTGGGATTTGGCTCCCTCCCATGGGTTTGGGATCCCCTGGCATTCCGGGATCGCTCTGGGCTCTGCAGTGTGGGGCGGCGCCACCCGCCCCGGGGCGGCTCCTCCCGCAACTCCTGGTGCAATTCCCAACACAATTCCCAGTGCAATTCCCGACACAATTCCCAGCAATTCCAGGCACAATTCCCAGCGATTCCCGACGCAATTCCCAAAGATTCCCTGCACAATTCCCGACACAATTCCCAGCGATTCCCGGCACACTTCCCGCTGTTCCAGGTGGGCGAGTCCTGTTTCCACACGGAGCGCTGGGTGCCCCCCACGCTGGAGGAGCTCTACTTCCTGCGGCCCCAGGCTGAGCTGGAGCGCGAGAAGTTCGGGCTGCAGAACTACGTCTGACCCCAAATCCCAACCCCAATCCCAACCCCAAATCCCCAAACCCAATCCCAACCCCAAATCCCAACCCCAATCCCAACCCCAAATCCCCAAACCCAATCCCAACCCCAAATCCAAATCCCAACCCCAAATCCCAACCCCAAATCCCAAACCCAAAACCAAATCCCAAACCCAACCCCAAACCCAATCCCAACCCCAAATCCAAACCCCAAACCCAATCCCAAATCCCCAACCCCAAACCCAATCCCAACCCCAAATCCAAATCCCAAACCCAATCCCAAATCCCCAACCCCAAACCCAATCCCAACCCCAAATCCAAATCCCAACCCCCAAACCCAATCCCAACCCCAAACCCAAATCCCAAACTCCAACCCCAATCCCAACCCCAAATCCAAATCCCAAACCCCAAACCCAATCCCAACCCCAAATCCCAAACCCCAAACCCAATCCCAACCCCAAATCCAAATCCTAAACCCAATCCCAACTCCAAATCCCAACCCCAAACCCAAATCCCAAACCCAACCCCAAATCCCAAACCCAACCCCCAAATCCCAACCTGCCCTTCCTGCTCCTTCCCAGCCCTTCCCGCTTTCTTCCCGAGCTTCTCTCCCTTTTCCTGTCCCTCTCCAGGCTGTTTCCCCCATCACAAGCTTGTTCTGACTTCTGCTCATTAATAATTAATAAATGAATTAATAAATGAATAAATAAATCATTTGGGGGTTGGGAACCGCCCCTGGGAATTGGGATCTGCCTTTGGGATTGGGATCCCCCCTTTGGGATTGCGAGCTCCTTTTGGGATTGGGATCCCCCCTTTGGGATTGGGAGCCACGTGGCTCTCGGACACCCCTTGCTCCCGGGGGATTTTCCTGGGAATTCGGGCTGGGAATTTGGGATGGAGGAGGGGCCGTGTCCTCGTCCCCTCCGCGCGTGTTCCCCGCTCCCAGAGCTGCGGATCCCGCTGGAAAAGCCCCGATCTGGGCGTGTTTAACACCGGAATTCCAGCGCGGTTTGAATTCCCGGGGTGGGAACCACCGGCAGCGGCAGCGGGGCCGGACCGGCAGCGGGGCGGGGGCACCGGAGCCGCCGCCCCCCGGGCGGCACCGCCGAGCGCGGCCCCGGTCCGGCCGGAGCATCCTCGGCATTCCCGGGGGATCCGGTCCGGCCGGAGCATCCTCGGCATTCCCGGGGGATCCAGAGCAGCGGGAGGCGCCGGGTCCGGTCCGACCGGAGGGTCCGCGGAGATCCCGGCGGATCCGGTCCAGCCGTGAACGGAGGCTCCGTGCAGCTCCCGCCGGGTCCGCTCCTGCCGAGCTCCGTTTCGCCGCCGCTGCCGTCCCGCTCCCCGCCATGAGCTCCGCGCCCTGCGCCCCCCGGGAGCCGCCCCGCTACCTCAGGTGAGCCCGGGGGTCCCCCCGAGGAGCCCCCCCGGCAGCACCGGCAGCTCCGGGCGGTGCCGCTCAGCCGGGGCTGCCCCGGGACGGGCCCCGTTCCCCGGTGCCGGGACCCCGCGGGGGCGGAACGGGACCTCCCCGCTGCCCCGGGAGCTGCCCCGGCTCGGTGCCAGCCCCCGCGCGCTGCCCGCGGGACCCCCGGGCGGGGTCCCGGTCCCCACGGGTGTCCCCTGGGACCGGGGGGTGGGGGGTCGGTACCCACGGAGCCGCCGTTGCCGGAGCAACCGCATCCCGGGTCTCCATGGCTGCGGCGGGGATGCTCCGGGAGGCGGCGGGAGAGGAGCGCGGAGACCCGCGGGACCCGGGATGGGCAGCGATGGGCACCGGGGACAGCGGGGACAGCGGGACACGGGGGACAACGGGACACGCGGCGGGGACAGCGGGACAAGCGGCGGGGACGGGAGGGTCCCACGGCCGGGCTGTGCCGGGAGCGAGCGATGGAACTGGAGCGGGGAATGGGACCGGGACACGGGACTGGGATGGGACTGGGATGGGACTGGGATATGGGACTGGGATGTGACACTGGGGTGTGACACTGGGGTGTGACACTGGGGTGTGGGACTGGGATATGGGACTGGGATGTGACACTGGGATGTGACACTGGGGTGTGACACTGGGGTGTGACACTGGGGTGTGACACTGGGATGTGGATCGGGGATGCGGAGCTGGGATGCGTTCCGGGGGTGGGGCCGCAGCTCCCGGGGAGCCCCCGGCTGTGTGCCCCCGCCCGGGGCCGGTGCCAGCCCCGCGGAGCCAGCGCGGGGCCGGGCCAGGAGTGTCCCTGCCAGCAGCGATTAGGGACAATGCTCTCCGGGAACGGACGCGGGGAATTGCGGCAGACACGTGGCTTTTGTTGGGCGAGGGACAACACAGCTGGGCACGGCCACCCCCGGCCACCCCCGCTCGCCACGGGAGGGGCTCCGGGCACCGCTCGGTCCCTTCCCACCCCTTTTCCCCCCGGCTTTGTCCCCAGGACCCCCCGTGTGGGGCTGGGACAGGGCTGGGACTCACTAGAGGGCACCAAAGGATTGGGGACAGGGATGGGATGGGAATATGGGACAGGACGGGATGAAGTTCTCCTGGCAGGTTTATCAGGACAGCCAAGGGATGGGAGGTGGGAATGGGGGAAGCAGGAGCTTGCTGGGGGCCTGCTGGAATGACCAAAGGATTTTTTAGGCTCTGCCTGGTCTGGGGTCTCTCTGGCTGGTCCGTGGGGACAGCCTGGATGGGGTGGGACCACCCTGCAGCCTCGGGCCGCAACCCGGGACCCCAGCCCGGGCCCCCTCAGCTGCCCGTGGCAGTGCCGGGTCCCCTCCCGGGGCTGGCTCTGAGCGGTTCCCCCCAACCCGGGGCACGGCGGGGTCTGGATCCCCCAGCTCCGCTCGGTTCCCCCGGTACCGCCGGAATCCCGGCCCCAGAAGGGCTCAGATTCCATCCCGGCGGTACCAGCGGGGTCTGGATCCCCCAGCTCCGCTCGGTTCCCCCGGTACCGCCGGAATCCCGGCCCCAGAAGGGCTCAGATTCCATCCCGGCGGTACCAGCGGGGTCTGGATCCCCCCAGCTCCGCTCGGTTCCCCCGGTACTGCCGGGATTCCGTCCCGGCGGAGCTCGGGTTCCCTCCCGGCGGCCGCTGGAGGCGGCCCAGGCCGCTCCGCCCGCGCAGGTGAAGCCAACAGATGTGAGCAATTATTGTCGCGCTGGGCGCTGCCAGCTCCGGGCTCGGCGGCGGCGGAACAACCGCGGCTTTGTTCGCTTTTATGTAACCGGGGAACCGGGGCTGCCGCCAGCTCGGCCGAGCGCCACTCCCGCCCCGGGCCCTGGGCTCACGGTCCCCTCCGTGTGCCATCCCTGCGACATCCGTGTGCCACCCGTGTGCCACCCGTGTGCCACCCGTGCCCGTCCCCACCGCGGTGCCCACCCCGAGCCCCCAGCGCGCACGCCCCGTGTCCCAAAATCCCGTCCCGGGGCTGAAGCGGGGTCCCGAATCGTCTCGGGGGTGTGGGGACAGCTCTGTCCGCCTGTCCTGAGCGGTGACTGTCCCCAAGGCAGCCAGGCGGAGGCGGAGGCCATGGAGAAGGAGCTGCTGGAGGATTACCGCTTCGGGCGGCAGCAGCTGATCGAGATCTGGGGACACGCCTGTGCCGTGGCTGTCACCAAGGTGAGGCTGGGGACACCCCGAGGGGCTGGGGACACCCCAGAGGGGCTGGGGACACCGCTCCGGGGCTGGGGTCCGCATGGGGAGGGGGATGCTCAGCCCTTCCCGGGGGGTCGGGGCGGGGCCGTGGGGGTCCCCAGAGGTGCCCAGGTGTCCCCGTGCCCTGGCGATGTCGCTGCTGCTGGGATCGCCCGGGGCTCGTGAGGGATGTGAGGAGCAGCAGCAGCAGGAAGAGGAGGAGGAGGAGGAGGAGGAGGAGGAGGACCAGGGGTCCATCAAGGGCAGCTTTGTGCCTCGGGCCGAGAGCTCCGCGCCCGCCTCAGCTTTTCCATCGGCCCTTCCCTGCTCCAAGGGCTGCCTGAGGAGCGGAAATGTTTTGGTGCTGGAGCTGTTGCAGCATCCCTGACCCCACCTGGGGCTCAGCATCCTCCTCTTCCTCAGGGCCACCCCAGCTCCGGCTCGCCCAGCCGGCCGGGGTGTCCCCGCGGTGTCCCCGCTCTCGTGTCCCCGGTGCCAGGAGGTCCCGGCGGCGTGGCCAGCGCTGGGCCAGGGCCAGGGCCGGGCTACCAGGGCCGTGTCCCGCTCCAGGCGCTGGGGACGGGTCCCGGAGCCAGGATCCGTGAGCAGGAAAAAATCCGTCAGTGGATAAACAGAGCCTCCCTCCCTCCCTCCCTCCCGCCCGCCCAGCGGATCCTGGAATGTGCAGCGGGCGGGATGGGGGGGCCGCGGGCACGGCCTGGCCCGGGCAGCGTCCTCGGCCCAGCCGGGGCATCTCCCTGCTCCTGCCCTGGGCATCACCCCGACCCCACCCGGGGCACCTTCCCCATCCCAGCCCGGACATCTTCCTGAGCCCACCCTGGCATTCCACCACAGGCATCGTCCTCACCCCAGGACGGGCGCCGTCCTCACCCGACTGCTGGCATCGTCTTCATCCCACTGTGGGCATCGTCTTCATCGCCCCGCGGGCACCATCCTCATCCCAGTACGGCCCCAGTTCCATCCCACTCCGAGTGCTACCCAGGTCCTGCTGTGGATGCCATGCCATGCTGTGCCACGCCGTGCCATGCCATGGATCCCATCCCCGTCCTGCTCCATGCGCCACCTCCATCCCACCCTGGGTGCCATGTGACAGTGACACCGTGACATCCCCACGTCCCCTCAGCCTTTCCCCTGCTCCCCCTGCCATGTCCCTGGGTGACACCAGGCCATCCCCGTGTCCCCCTGTCCCTGCCGTGTCCCTGGGAGCCGTGCGACAGTGCCACACCGCAGTGTCCCCTGTCCCCACCATGTCCCCTGTCCCTGCCGTGTGACAGTGCCACACCGCAGTGTCCCCTGTCCCCACCATGTCCTCTGTCCCTGCCGTGTGACAGTGCCACACCGCAGTGTCCCCTGTCCCCACCGTGTCCCCTGTCCCCGCCATGTGACAGTGCCACCCCGGTGTCCCCTGTCCCCCCCGTGTCCCCTGTCCCCGCCGTGTGACAGTGCCACCCCGGTGTCCCCTGTCCCCCCCGTGTCCCCTGTCCCCGCCGTGTGACAGTGCCACCCCGGTGTCCCCGCAGGCCTTCCCGCTGCCGTCGCTGCCGCGCAGGCAGCCCACGCTGCTCGTGGCGTGCGGGCCGGCGCAGAACGGGGCCATCGGGCTGGTGTGCGCCCGCCACCTCCGCAGCTTTGTGGGTACCTCCGCCCCCCACCGTCCTCCTCCTCCTCCTCCCGGCCTTCCTCCCGAGCCCCCCCGGCCCCAGCGCTCCCGTGTTCCCGCAGGATTACGAGCCCACCATCTTCTACCCCAAGCGCTCCCCGGACCCGCTGCACCGCGACTTCACCACGCAGTGCGAGAAGATGGACATCCCCTTCCTGTCCTACCTGCCCACCGAGGTGACCCCCACCCCCCAAATCCCCTGCCTGTCCCCCTTTTCCCCCTCCCTTGAAATCCCCCTGTTTATCCCCCTTCTCCCTCCCTTTCCCCTTCCTTTGAAATCCCCAAATCCCCCTGGTTACCCTTTTTTCCCTTCTCTCTTTCCCTTCTCTTTTTTCCCCTCCCCGCCCCCCAAATTCCCCCTGGTCATCCCTCTTCTCCTTCCCTTTTTCCCTCTCTGAACTCCCAAATCCCCCTTTTTTCCTTCTCTTTTTTCCCTCCCCTCTCCCTAAAATCCCCCTGCCCAGTATCACTGATTTACCCCTCTTTCCCTTCTCTCTTTCCCTTCTCTCTTTCTCCTCCCCGCCCCCCAAAATCCCCCTGTTTACCACTCTTCTCTTCCCTTTTCCCCTCCCCGAACCCCAGAACCCCTCAAACCCCCCCAGACCCCCCGGATCTGATTTTCTCCCCTTTTCCCTCCCTTTCCCCCCTCCCCGCCCCATCCCGGCGCTGCCGGGATCCCGGGGATGCCATGAAATCCAGCGGCTGCTGCCTCCAGCCACCAGCTCTGTTATTTTTGGAATCTCCCAGCGCTGGGAACGGAGGAATTTGACCCAAAAATCGCCGTCCTGGCCCGGGCCGCGCGTCTCGGCGTGCCGGGCTCGGCTCCGCGGCCCCGCCCTCGCTGCCGCTGCGCCTGGGGGGGGATTTGTTTTGGCAGGAAAACGGCATCGCCGGGTTTGTCCCGTCAGAGGTGACACGGGGACAGCCCAAATGTCGCTGTCGCCTCCAGGTGCAGCTCATCAACGACGCCTACAACGCCGTGGTGGACGCGGTGCTGGGAGCCGAGGCCGAGGTGGCCGAGGGGACAGAGCCGTGCGCGGCCATCCTGGCCACGCTCAGGCACGTCCGCATCCCCATCGTCAGCCTGGATGTCCCCTCAGGTGCTGCCCGTGTCCCCTCAGGTGTTCCCGGTGTCCCCTCAGGTTTTCCCCGTGTCCCCTCAGGTGTTCCCGGTGTCCCCTCAGGTGCTGCCCGTGTCCCCTCAGGTGCTGCCCGTGTCCCCTCAGGTGTTCCCCGTGTCCCCTCAGGCTCTCCCCGTGTCCCCTCAGGTGTTCCCCGTGTCCCCTCAGGTGTTCCCCGTGTCCCCTCAGGTGTTCCCCGTGTCCCCTCAGGTGTTCCCCGTGTCCCCTCAGGCGCTCCCCGTGTCCCCTCAGGTGCTGCCCGTGTCCCCTCAGGTGTTCCCGGTGTCCCCTCAGGTGTTCCCCGTGTCCCCTCAGGTGTTCCCGGTGTCCCCTCAGGTTTTCCCCGTGTCCCCTCAGGTTTTCCCCGTGTCCCCTCAGGTGTTCCCGGTGTCCCCTCAGGTGCTGCCCGTGTCCCCTCAGGTGTTCCCCGTGTCCCCTCAGGCACTCCCCGTGTCCCCTCAGGTGTTCCCCGTGTCCCCTCAGTTGTTCCCGGTGTCCCCTCAGCTGTTCCCCGTGTCCCCTCAGGCGCTCCCCGTGTCCCCTCAGGCGCTGCCCGTGTCCCCTCAGGTGTTCCCGGTGTCCCCTCAGGCTCTCCCCGTGTCCCCTCAGGTGTTCCCGGTGTCCCCTCAGGTGTTCCCGGTGTCCCCTCAGGCACTCCCCGTGTCCCCTCAGGTGTTCCCGGTGTCCCCTCAGGCACTCCCCGTGTCCCCCCGGTCCCCCCCAGGCCGCTGTCACCGCGCCGCGGTGGCGGTGTCACGCCGGAGCCCCGCGGGGGCCCTGGCGGGGTGGGGACATCCCCGGGACCCCCCCGGGGCTCCAGGCGGGACTGGGACACCCAGGGGAAATAACCAAGTGCCCGGCCCGAGACATGACGTCACTCCCAGCTGGCATTCCCAAACATTCCCAAACATTCCCAAACCGCCGCGTGGCTGCTGGCCAGGCCTGGGATTGTCATCACCCGTGTCCCCACCCGGCCTGGCCGTGTCACCCCATCCCCCCCTGGGTGGATCCCCGCGGGGACAAACCCCGGCGCTGCCACCCCCCCGTGCCCTCCCTGTCACCGTCCACGGCAGCAGCGGGACCCCGGGCCACCCCTGAGCCACCCCGTGTGTCCCCACGGGGGGCATGTGTCCCCTGGGGTCACGCCTGTCCTCTGTCCGTGACCCCACAGACCGTTCCGTGTCCCCTGGGGTCACTCGTGTCCCCTGTCTGCAGGGCGGGGTCCCTTGGGGTCCCTCTGTCCCCGGGTGTCCCGCTGTCCCCTCTCCATGTCCCCGGGTGTCCCCGCTGTCCCCCGGTGTCGCCGTGACCGCCGTCCCCGCTCCGCAGGGTGGGCGGCCGGGGCGGGTGGCAGCGGTGACATCAGCCCGGACGTGCTGGTGTCGCTGGCGGCCCCCAAGGAGGTGGCGCGGCGCTTCCAGGGACGGCGACATTTCCTGGCCGGGCGCTTCGTGCCCGAGGAGCTGCAGCGGAAATTCGGGATCAGCCCCCGGGAGTACCCGGGCAGCGACTGCGTGGTGGCCCTGTGACCCCACACGAACCCCTGGGACCCCAAATCAACCCCTGGGACCCCAAATCACCCCCGGGGGTCCTGGGACCCCAAATAAAACCCTGGTGGGTTTGTGACCCCAAATAAACCTCTGGTGGTGGCCCTGTGATCCCAAAGAAACCCCTGGGGGACCTGGGACCCCCAAATAAACCCCTGGTGGTGGCCCTGGGACCCCAAATAAAACCCTGGTGGTCTTGTAACCCCAAAGAAACCCCCGGTGGCCCTGGGACCCCAAAGAAACCTCTGATGGTGGCCCTGTGACCCCAAATAAAGCCCTGGTGGCCCTGGGATCCCAAATAAACCTCTGGTGGCCCCCAAAATGACCCCCTGCTGGCCCCGTGACCCCCGAAATAAAGTGCTGGTGGCCCTGGGACCCCAAAACCAAAGCGCTGCTGGCTCCAGCAGGGGCGAGTTGGAGATGGGGACAGGGGGACCTTGGTGGCCTTGGCTTGGCTTGGGGACTTGTCCTGAGACTCAGTCCAAGGCCTGGGGACCTGGCCTGACCCCCCTGGCGGTGCCACCACCCCTCTGCTGGGGACGGAGCGGTGTCACCTCCCCTGTCACCCCCACGGGCACCGCCGGGGTCCCGCGGGGCTGAAATCCCACAGAAATCCCCCCCAAAAAAACCCGGGAAAGGGAGCCGGGGACCACCCCCCACGCCACGGGGATGTCCCTAAGGGTGACGAGCCACCCCTGGGGACTGTCCCCTGTGTCCCAGCGCGGGCGGGGTGGCCGTGACCCCAGCGGAGCCCCGGGAGCTGCCCCGGCCCCGGGAGGCGCCGGAATGCCGGGAATGCGCCGGGATTTCCGCTCATCCCAGAGCCCCCGGCGCCCCCCGCGCCCCAAATGAGAGCGGATCCCCGGGTCCCGGGCCGGGAGGGAATTTGGGGGCGGATTTGGGACCTTGTGGGTCGGGGGCGCCGCGTTCGTCCCACATCTCCTCCAGCCCTTCCCGGTGCCCCCAGGTCAGAGAGGATTCCTAGATTTTGATGGATTTGGGGTAAATGAGGCGTGTGGGGGGAATTGGGGGGATTTGGGAGAGAGCTGGGGGGCTCCCAGTCCATCCCAGTCCATCCCAGTCCATCCCAGTCCCCTCCAACCCCTCCCAGCGCCCCTTCCAGAGGGCGAACCCCCAGATCCCGGTGCGAGGTTTGGGTCAGAGCAGGGATGGAATTGGAGGGGGCGGATTTGGGGCAATTCGGGACATCCCCAACCTCCCCCCACTTGGCCACCCCCATCCCGTGCGGTGTCCCCGCTTGGGGACCTCTTGGTCACCGCCGTGTCCCCAAGGGCGCCGCCGCCACCTCCAGGGCGGCCTCAGCTCCTTCCTTTCCCTTTTCCTGTATTTTTATTTCCCCTGTATTTTTATTTCCCCTGTATTTTTATTTCCCCTGTATTTTTATTTTCCCCCTATTTTTTTCCTGTATTTTTATTTTCCCCATATTTTTATTTTTCCTGTGTTTTTATTTTCCCTGTATTTTTATTTTCTCCGCATTTTTATTTTTCCTGTATTTTTACTACCCCGCATTTTAATTTTTTCCTGTATTTTCCTTTCCCCCATAGATTAATTTCCCCCGTATTTTCCTTCCCCCCGTATTTCACTTCTCCCGGTATTTCCACTTTTCCCTCCCTCCCGCTGCATTCCCCGGCGCATCCAATTTTAGCAGCTGGACAAAAACAACGGCGGAGCTGCCGGAGCTGCCCCGGGCAGGGCTCCGCTCCTGACGCGGCTCCCGGAGCGCGCACGGGCCGAACCCGCGCCCCATAAAAGCCGCGCCGGCCCCGGCAGCGGCCGCAGTCGCCGCCCGGAGCAGCCATGGCACAGCTGGCACGGCTGGCACGGCTGGCACGGCTGGCACGGCTGGCACGGCTGCTGGCACGGCTGGCGGTGCTGGCGGCGCTGGCGCTGGGAGCAGGTAAGGGATTGGGGTTTGGGGTTTTGGGGTTTGGGAATTGGGAATTGGGGTTTGGGGTTTTTAGGGTTTGGGAATTGGGAATTGGGGTTTGGGGTTTTGGGGTTTGGGGTTTTGGGGGTTTGGGGTTTGGGAATTGGGAATTGGGGTTTTTTGGGGTTTTTGGGGTTTTTAGGGTTTGGGAATTGGGAATTGGGGTTTGGGGTTTTGGGGGTTTGGGAATTGGGGTTTGGGGTTTTTGGGGTTTTTGGGGTTTTTGGGGTTTGGGAACTGGGGTTTTTGGGGTTTGGGGTTTTGGGGGTTTGGGGTTTGGGAATTGGGGTTTTTGGGGTTTGGGGTTTTGGGGGTTTGGGGTTTTTGGGGTTTGGGAATTGGGAATTGGGGTTTTTAGAGTTTGGGAATTGGGAATTGGGGTTTGGGGTTTTGGGGGTTTGGGAATTGGGGTTTGGGGTTTTTGGGGTTTTTGGGGTTTTGGGGGTTTGGGGTTTGGGAATTGGGGTTTGGGGTTTTTAGGGTTTGGGAATTGGGGTTTGAAGTTTTTGGGGTTTTTGGGGTTTGGGAACTGGGGTTTTTGGGTTTTGGGGTTTTGGGGGTTTGGGGTTTGGGAATTGGGGTTTGGGGTTTGAAGTTTTTGGGGTTTGGGGTTTTTGGGGTTTGGGGTGTTTGGGGTTTGGGGTTTGGGGTTTTTGGGGTTATTGGCGTTTGGGAATTGGGAATTGGGGGTTTTGGGGTTTGGGGTTTTGGGGGTTTAGGGTTTGGGATTTGGGGTTTGGGGTTTTTGGGGTTTGAGAATTAGGAATTGGGGTTTGGGGTTTTTGGGTTTTAGGGTTTTTGGGGTTTGGGAATTGGGGTTTGGGGTTTTGGGGGTTTGGGGTTTTTGGGGTTTGGGGGTTTTGGGGTTTGGGGCTTTTGGGGTTTAGGAATGGGGGTTTGGGGTTTTTAGAAATTGGGGTTCAGGTTTCGGGTTTTTGGGGTTTGGGAATTGGGGTTTGGGATTTTGGGTTATTGGGGTTTGGGGGTTTTGGGGGTTGGGGTTTGGGGGTTTTGGGGTTTTTGTGGTTTGGAGTTTGGGATTTTGGGGTTTGGGAATTGGAGTTTGGGGTTTGGATTTGAGGTTTTTGGTGTTTGGGTTTGGGGTTTTTGGTTTTTGGGCCACTGGTGTTTTGCGAGTCCCAGTGGGAATGAAAGGGGGCGGGGGTGGTGGCACAGGAGGGGTGGCACGGGGGAGTTGAGACCGCTGGCACCTGCCAAGGAGGAGGTGTGGATGGGGATCAGGGAATTCTGTCCTCTCAGGGATCACGGGGATGGAGGGACAGGGATGGGGACAGAGGGACAGGGATGGGGACAGGGACAGAGGGACAGGGATGGGGACAGGGACAGGGACAGAGGGACAGGGACGGGGACAGGGACAGGGACAGAGGGACAGGGACGGGGACAGGGACAGAGGGACAGGGATGGGGACAGGGACAGGGACAGAGATGAGGACAGGGACAGGGGGTGGCAGGGTCTGTCCCTGCCATGGGGTGGCTGCTGGAGGGGGGGTGGTGGCCGTGGGGTGCCCAAGGTGACCCAGGGGTGTCACCCGCGGGTGACAGGGGACAGAGGTGTCACATCCATCCCCTCTGGAATTGCGGGATCCCGGGGAAAGAGCCGGCCCCGGAGCCTGCGGGACACGGCGACAGCTGTGGGGACACCCCAGATTCCTGTCACCCCCCGCTCTGGGGCTCGGTGGCACCGTGGTGGTGGCATCTGTGCTGGGGGATGTGGGCTCATGTCCTTGTCCCCCCCGGGACAGCCGGGAGCTGGCTGGGAACGTTCCCCATGGGTGTGGGGTGGGTCCAGCCTCGGCCACCCCCGGGGCCACCCCTGGCTGCCAGGCCACCACGGCCCACCCTCGGTGACACCGCCAGCCCGGCCTTGGGGACAGGGATTGGGGGGCTCGGGGCAGGGTGTCCCCACCTCTGCGGGGACAGGGCTGGGGACAGAGCCCGGGACGTGGCAGTGCCACCTCTGCGCCCCCCAGAGCCGCTGGAGAACGACTCGGAGCCGGGCAAGGCTGGCACGGCCGGGAAGCCCTGGAAAACCACGCCCGACCTGGAGGAGCCGGACCTGGGCACGGCAGGTGCGGCC
This sequence comes from Anomalospiza imberbis, assembly GCF_031753505.1. Lineage (NCBI taxonomy): Eukaryota > Metazoa > Chordata > Aves > Passeriformes > Viduidae > Anomalospiza > Anomalospiza imberbis. Next base: position 5,358,274 of record NC_089707.1, read on the forward strand.
ACCCCGAGGGCCCTGCGGCCACCGTGTCCCCTGCAGCGTCCCGGGGGGCAGGGCCCACCCTGTGCCACCCCTAAGGACAGCGGTGGCGACCGCTGTGACGTTCCCATGGATCTGGGGACAGTGCCCCCCTCATGCCACCCCCCCCACACGACCCTCAGTGGTGACCGCCCTGCCGTGTCCCCTGGGGTCACCCTGTCCCCTCTCCATGTCCCCACAACCCCCCCCACCGTGTCCCACTGGCCGTCCCCACCCCACCAGCCCCTCAGTGGTGACCCTTTATGCCCACACCCCCTACCCTCCGTGTCCCCAAGCTGTCCCCAACCATCCCCAGCTGTCCCCAGCCCATCCCCACCCATCCCCACCCATCCCCAGCAGTCCCAGCTGTCCCAGCTGTCCCCAGCTGTCCCCAGCTCTCCCCAGCTGTCCCTCTCCCAGGTGAAGGCGCCGAGTGGACGTCGTGGTTCAACATCGACCACCCGGGGGGTGACGGTGACCACGAGAGCCTGGCGGCCATCAGGTTCTACTTCGGGGCCCGGGTGTGCGCCCGGCCCGTGGCCATCGAGGCCCGCAGCACCGAGTGGGCGCTGCCCGCGGCCCTGGGCCAGGTGGTCCATGCCAGCCCCCAGCGCGGCTTCCACTGCCTGCACCGCGAGCAGCCACCGGGCACGGCCTGCGCCAACTACCACGTGCGCTTCCTGTGCCCGCGGGGTGAGCCCAGGGCACCTGGGGCACCTGGGGGGACACCTGGGGGCACCTGGGGGGCAGCTGGGGGCAGCTGGGGGCAGCTGGGGGGCAGTTGGGGGGTACCTGACACACCTGGGGGCACCTGGCACACCTGGGGGCAGCTGGGGGCACCTGGGAGGCAGCTGGGGGCAGCTGGGGGGCAGTTGGGGGGCACCTGACACACCTGGGGGGACACCTGGGGGCACCTGGCACACCTGGGGGCAGCTGGGGGCACCTGTGGGACAGCTGGGGGGCAGCTAGGGGTACCTGGGGGGCAGCTGGGGGGCAGCTGGAGCAGCTAGGGGTACCTGGGGGGCAGCTGGCACAGCTGTGTGTCACCTCTGGCACACCTGTCACAGCTGTATCCACCTGGGGCACAGCTGGGGCACAGCTGTATCTCCTCTGAACCCCACCTGTGTCCCACCCGTGTCCCCCCTGTGTGCCACCCATATCTCACCTGCGTCCCCCCTGGGCTGCGGGCTGGGGGCGGTGCTTCCCCTTTAAGCCCTCGGCTGCCGTCTCCGGCCCGCGCGCGCTCCCAGTTACTCCCAGTTACTCCCAGTTACTCCCAGTTACTCCCAGTGTCCCCGCAGATGACATTTACTGGTCGCACTGGTCGCCCTGGAGCCCCTGCTCGCGCAGCGCCTGCGGCACCCGGGGCACTCAGAGCCGCACCCGGCGCTGCCGCAGCGCCCGCAGCCAGGCCCCGCTCAAGGAGCTGCGGTGCCAGGGCAAGGCCAGCGAGCGCCGGCCCTGCAGCGCCGGGCCCTGCCCAGGTAGGCACCGCCAGCCCGCCGTGCCACCCGCCTGTGCCCTGGGTGCTGCCGGGGAGGGGACACGGGGTGGGGGTGGCACCTGAACCCCGCGGTGCCACCCGCCTGTGCCCCGGGTGCTGCCGGGGAGGGGACACGGGGTGGCTGCGGAGTCGCTGCTAGAGGTGGAGGTGGCCGTGGGGTGGCACTGGGGTGTGACAAGGACAGGGGTCTCCCCAAGGACCTGAGTCCCCGTCTCAGTCCCCACAGCAGGAGCAGGTGTGAAAAGCCACCCGGTGCCACCCGGTGCCACCCGGTGCCACCCACCTCTGGCTGCTCTGCCGAGGGTGTGACCCGGGGGTGACCGAACGGGGCCACCCCGAGCCGGGGCATTGGGGGCACCCGATTGCCACCGGGAATGTCCCCTCAGAGCCCACCTGGACGGAATGGGGCGCTTGGGGTCCCTGCTCCCGCAGCTGCGGCCGCTCCGGGACGCGCGTCCGGCGCCGGAGCTGCCGGGGCGCCAAGAGCCCCCCGTGTCCCGGCCGTGCCACCGAGGCGCAGAAATGTCCCCGCTCACCGTGCCCAGGTAACCCCCCCGGTGCCCCCTCCGCGGTGCCCCCGCTGCCTGCGGGCTCTGAGCCCCCCGCAGGCTGCCCCGGGCACACGCTGCGGGGCACGGTGGTGACAGCGGGCGGGGTGGCACTGCCCGGCGCCCGCGTCTACCTGGAGGGCCGCCCGCCCGTGCTGCTGGCCCGCAGCGATGCCCAGGGGCGCTTCACGGCCTCGGGGCTGTGCCCGGGCCCCGCCGCCAACCTCAGCGCCCACCGCGATGGCTTCGCCCCGGGGCTGGCACCCATCGTCACCAACGGCTCGGGCGTGGCCGTGGCGCACCTGAAGCTGCGGCGGCTCGGTGAGAAGGCGCGGGGGGTGTGGGGGCAGCCCTGGGGGCGAGCCGGGGGTGCCCATGGGCTCGCTGCCCCTCTCGGCCCTTTGCAGAGAAGCCCCACATGGTGCTGCACCCCGCGGCCAGGGTGCGGGAGGCCGGGCAGGACGTGACCTTCTGCTGCAAAGCCTCGGGCACCCCCGCGCCCCAGAAATATTACTGGTGAGCTGGCACGGCGGGCACGGGCGGTGGCGGCGGCGGCGGTGTCCCCGCTGAGCCTGTCGCCCGTCGCCTGTCGCCTGTCCCCGCAGGTACCACAACGGGACGCTGCTGGAGGGCAGCGCTCAGCGCAGCAGCGGCCGCCTGGCGCTGCGGGGGCTGGCACCGGAGCAGGCTGGCACCTACCACTGCAAAGCCAGCTCCGAGGCGGGCGCCATCCGCTCGGCGCCCGCACAGCTCACCGTGCTGGGTGAGCGGGCACGGGGGGCTCCTCCGGGGTGGCGAGACCCCCACCGAGCCCTCTAATGCCCTCCCCCCCCCTCCCCGTGCCCCCAGCCCAGGGCCAGCAGAGCTGCAGGGCGGAGCCGGAGCCCAGCCTGGTGGAGCTGCCCAGCGAGTGCCCGCAGGATGCCAGCGGCTCCCGCTACTACAACGTGGGGCGCTGCCCGGCCTCGCCGTGCCCGGGCGGCCCCGCGGAGCCCTCGGGGTGCGGGGGGGAGTCGGGGCGCTGCTGCGGGGTGCGGAGGATGGAGCTGCGGCAGGTGCCGTGCGCCGGCTCCGTGCTGCCCCTCAAGGTGGTGGCCGAGTGCGGCTGCGGGCCCTGCGCCCAGCCCCGGGCGCTGGTGCAGGGCCGGGTGACGGCGGCCGACACCGGGGAGCCGCTGCGCTTCGGCCACATCTTCCTGGGGGGCAGGAAGGTGGGCTTCACGGGCTACCAGGGCTCCTTCACCATCGAGGTGCCGCCCGACACGCAGCGCCTGGTCGCTCGCTTCGTGGACGGCCAGCAGCGCTTGGTGGACGCCGTCAAGGTGCTGCCCTTCGACCGGCGGGGAGGAGCCGTGTACCAGGAGGTGAAGATGCTGCGCAAGAAGGAGCCGGTGGAGCTGGACGGCGGCCGGAGCAACGCCATCCCTCTGGGGGAGGCCGGCGGCCGGGAGCCCGTCGGGGAGCTGGTGCTGCCGGCCGGAGCCTTCCTGCGGCCGTCCGGGGAGGTTTTCAACGGCACGGTCAAGGCCAGCGTCACCTTTGTGGACCCCAGGGACGTGGCCACGGCCAGCGCCGCCTCCAGCGACCTGAGCTTCACCAACGCCGAGGGGGAGATCGTCCCCCTGCGCACCTACGGCATGTTCGCCGTGGATTTCCGCGAGGGTGACAGCGGCGCGGCGCTGCAGGCGGGGCCGGTGCAGGTGAGGATGGACACGGCACAGGTGTGGATGCCCGAGCACCTGCAGAAGATGAAGCTGTGGTCCTTGAACCCCGAGAGCGGCCTGTGGGAGGAGGAGGGCGTGCTGCGGCCGGCCGGGGGCGGCCGGAGGAAGAGGGAGGAGAGGACCTTCCTGGTGGGCAACCTGGAGATCCGCGAGCGGCGCCTCTTCAACCTGGACGTGCCCGAGGACCGCCGCTGCTTCGTCAAGGTCAGGGCCTACAGCAACGAGAAGTTCAACCCCTACGAGCAGCTGGAAGGTGTGGTGGTCAGCCTCATCAACCTGGAGCCGCAGCCCGGCTTCCCCAGCAACCCGCGGGCCTGGGGCCGCTTCGACAGCGTGGTCACCGGCCCCAACGGCGCCTGCCTGCCCGCCTTCTGCGACGCCCAGCGCCCCGACGCCTACGCGGCCCTGGTCACGGCCACGCTGGGCGGCGAGGAGCTGGAAGCCGTGGCCTCCAGCCCCAAGCTCAACCCCAACGCCGTGGGGGTGGCGCAGCCCTACCTGGGCAAGCTGGGCTACCGGCGCTCGGACCACGAGGACCCGGCGCTGAAGAAGACGGCGTTCCAGATCAACGTGGCCAAGCCCGACCCCAACAACGTGGACGAGAACAACGGCCCCGTCTACTCCTACCGGAGCCTGCGGGAGTGCGAGGAGGCGCCGGTCAGCGCCAACCACCTGCGCTTCTACCGCGTGGAGGTGGACAAGTACGAGTACAACGTGGTGCCCTTCAAGGAGAGCGACATCACCTCCTGGACCGGTGACTACCTGGCGTGGTGGCCCAACCCGCAGGAGTTCCGGGCATGCTTCATCAAGGTGCAGCTGGAGGGGCCGCAGGAGTACATGGTGAGGTCGCGGAACGTTGGGGGCAGCCACCCCCGCACCCGGGGCCAGCTCTACGGGCTGCGGGACAGCCGGAGCGTGCGGGATCCGCTGCTGGACAACACCTCGGGGGCCTGCGTGGAGTTCAAGTGCGGCGGGATGCTCTTCGACCAGAGCCTGGTGGACAGAACCCTGGTGTCCATCGTGCCCCAGGGCAGCTGCCGCCGCACGGCCGTCAACGGGCTCCTGCGGGACTACCTGAGCCGCCACCCGCCGCTGGCCGACAACAACCACACCGGGGCCTTCTCCATGCTGGCCCCGCTGGACCCGCTGGGCCACAACTACGGCATCTACACCGTGACGGACCAGAACCCGCGGCTGGCCAAGGAAATCGCCATCGGCCGCTGCTTCGCGGGCACCTCGGACGGCTTCTCGAGGGAGATGAGGGCGGGCGAGGGCACGGCCGTCACCTTCGAGTGCCAGGAGCGGCCGCCGGGCAGGGAGAGCTTCTTCCAGCGCCTGCTGAGCGCCCCGGCCGAGGCGCTGGCCGAGATCCGCAGGGAGATGGGGAGGTCCGAGCTGCGCCGCGCTCCCCCCGAGGTGATGGACTTCGCCTCCGGAGCCCCCGGGCCCACCCGCCGGACCCCCAGCAGCCAGCGGAGACCGGGCCGGCCGCGGGGACAGCCCTGAGTCCCCTCCGTGTCCCCTCCTCGGCTCTGCTTTGTCGCCCCCTTTCCCCGTCGCTTTTGGCCGCGCTCATTTATAACGCCCGAAGGATTGGGGGGACACGCGGAGCGGGGGACGGGGGTCAGGGGACAGCGGCGACGTGGGGAGGGGGTCCCGCCACCCCCCCGGTGCTGTCGCTGCCTCCTCTTGGTGCTCAGCCCCGCGCTGGCGGTGCCGGAGGCGCCGCGGACGGGATCGAAATAAAAATAATAAAAGAGGGGGTGGGAGCAAGCCGGGGAAGGGGCGGGCATGGCAAGGGGGTCCCCGCCCGGTGCTTTGCCCCGTGCCACCGGCGGAGCCCCGGTGTGCCCGCGCCGGGAGCTGGCGGCACTGATTTCACCCCCGAATCCCACAAAACCGGGATTTTTTGGGAGGAAACCCCAAGGACAACGCGGATGAAACTCCCTCCCTGCGGTGCCACCCCCACCCGGGGGCCGGTGCCACCCCCGCGGCACCTCGGCCACCGCGCCGGCCCGGATTTGGGCGGATTTGTACATTATTTATTACAAAATATACAATTCTTGTACACCCGCCTGGCTGCTGGGCTTCTCCGGGACGGGGGGGGGCCCAGCCCCGCGTGTCCCCGGCGTGTCCCCCGCGTGTCCCCCGCTGTCCCCAACCCCTGCCCCCGTTCGGTAGCACCGTCCCGGCCGCTCCTGTTTGCCTTGGGCCGGGCTCAGCCGGGCTGGCAGCGGCGGGGGGGCGCGGTGCCAGCTCCCCGCGGCCAGCGGGACGTGGCAGACGGGGCGGGGGGACCCTCCCGGCGCCCCCCCGGCCCCGGGATGTGCCGAGCCACCAGCCGGGCACCCCCCGCGTGACCCCAGCAGGGTGGGGGACGGGGTGGCTCCGTCCTGCTGCCACCTGGGTGTCCCCGGCGGGGTTATTTTTGGGTGTCCCCCCCGCTCCCTCCCCGCCGCCCCAGCCGCGGATGCTGTAATGGAACAGGCGGCGTTTATGGGGCCAAACCCGGGACAACATTTCCCTTCTCCAAGCCGCCCTGGCCCCGGCGCGGCATTTTTCCACCCTTTTTCCACCCTTCTCGCTGGATGCGGGATCAAAGGGGGCGCGGGGGCCCCCGGGGGGGTTCCTTGGCCGGAGCAGCGGCCAAATCCCGGCCCCGCTGTCCCGGCCCGGTCCCGCCGGGATGCGATCCCAGCGCGGGCGGATGCCGGCACGGCGGGGGGGAGAGGGAGAGGGAGGGAGGAGGCACCTGGAATGCTGAGATTCCATGGCGAGGTGTCATTCCAACCCCTCCTTCCCAAAATCTGCGTGCTGCCTGTGCCCGGCTGCTCCCTGCCCTGGGCTCTCCCTGTCCTGGGTGTTGTTTTTCCCTGGTTTCTCCTTATCCTGGATTTTCCCTGTCCTGGTTTCTCCTTATCCTGGATTTTCCCTGTCCTGGATTCTCCTTATCCTGGCTGCTCCTTTTCCTAGGTGCCCTTTTCCCCTGGATCCTGCCCGTCTCTGAATCTCTCTCTCATCCCTGGCTGCTCCTTATCCTGGGCGCTGTTTTTCCCTGGATTCTCTTTATCCCGGATTCTCCTTATCCCGGATTCTACTTATCCCGGGTGATCCTTATCCTAACTGCTGCCCGTTCCTGGGTGCTCCTTTTCCCTGGCTCCCGCCTGTCCCTAAATCTTCTCCATCCCTGCTTTATTCCCTGGATGTTCCTTATCCCTGGATTCTCCCTGGTTTGGGTCCTGCCTTTCCCCGGATCCTGATTTTCCCCGGGTTCCAGGAATTGTCCCCACCGGTTCCACGTCCCCTCCCCAGGGACACGCGGGGGAAACTCCCGGTGGCAGCGGCCGGGACAGGGCCGGGGTCCGGGATCCTGTGGGAATGCGGGAATTCCATGTGGGAATGCGGGAATCCTGTAGGAATCTGGGAATGCCGGGATCCGGGATCCTGTGGGAATGAGAGAATGCCGGGATCCTGCGGGAATGAGGGAATTCCATGTGGGAATGCGGGATCCTGCCGGGAATGCCGGGATCCTGTGGGAATGTGGGAATGCGGGAATGCCTGGATCCTGCTGGGAATCCGGGAATGTCGGGATCCGGGATCCTATGGGAATGAGGGAACGCGGGAATCCCGGGATCCTGTGGGAATGCCGGGATCCGGGATCCTGTGGGAATGAGGGAACGCGGGAATCCCGGGATCCTGTGGGAATGCCGGGATCCGGGATCCTATGGGAATGCGGGAATTCCATGTGGGAATGCCGGCTTGGGGCAGGGCAGATGGAAACGGCTCCCGCCGCTCTTCCTGGAGCCAGGAGGGAAAAGAGGAGAGGAAAAGGCAAAAAAAAGGGGGGAAAACTGGGGAAATAGAAGGAAAAATTGGGGGAAAGGGAAAAAAAGGGGGGGAAAGTGGGGGGAAAGTGGGGGAAAGGGCAAAAATCCCAAAAATAGGGACAGAAGGGGTGACTCCCAAGGCCAGGAACACCCCGGGATGTCCCGTCTGTGGGATGGGTGATCCAGAGGGGATTTTTGCAGGTTTTGGGTGGAAAAACCTCGATTTTCCCCGGCTTTTGTGTGGAATGTGGGGTGGGGATGGAGCGAGGATGCCCTAAAAGGTCCCGGCCGTGGATTTTGGGGTGACCCAGAGGTGGATTTCACCCTGGAGGGTCCGGGAGGCAGGACCAGGGCTGGGAATATCCCGGGAGAGCGGAAAAACGGGATGAGAAAAACCTCAGCTGCTTTTTTTCCCCGTTCCCGGCCCCATTCCAAGCGGGAATCGCAGAGCGGGGAAGGGAACGGGAGCCCGGAGCCGGCAGCTCCCGGCCCGCCCCGGTAATTTGGGATGGCCGGATCCCAAAAAAAGATGGGAAAAGGATGTGCCAGCACGTCGGGATCTCGGAGCGGCTTTTTTTTTTTGGGATATTCCGCCTTCCCACAGCATCCCAAAAACCCATAAAAACCCCACAGGGAACCGGGAGCGGGGGGATTTGGGATTTATTTGGGATTTTTTTAGGATTTTTTTTTTTTATATATCTTGGGATATTCCACCCCTTTCCTCCGGGAATGAGGAGCTGGAAAGGCCCCTGGGAAGCCGCTTTTGTTTTTTGTTTTTTTTTTTTTTTTTTTTTAATTATTTCTTTGAAAGAATGGAAAATGTAATGACAGGGTCTGAATGAAAAGGACAAAAGGAAGCAGCTGGAAAGGCCCTAAATAGAGAAAAATTCACAAAACAACAACAACAAAAAAAAAAAAAACCCAAAAAAAAAAAAAAGAAGGATGAGAGGGAACAGGGGGTGAAAAGGGGAAGGAAAGGATCGGGATCCCCTGTCCCCAAATGGGGCATCCCCGAGGACCCCAAAACTGAGCATCCCTGGGGATCCTGAGCATCCCTGGGGACCCCAAATCGGAGTTTCCCGGGGACCCCAAACTCGAGCATTCCCAGGTATCCCGAGCGCCCATGGGGACCCCAAAACTGCGCATTCCGGGGGAGCCAGAGAATCCCGGGGGACCCCAGATTGGAATCTGTGGGGATCCCAAACTGAGGCACCCCTGGGCACCCCAAACCCGCTCATCCCGAGGTATCCAGAGCATTCCCAGGGACCCCAAATCAAAAATCCTGAACCGGAGCATCCCTGAGGACCCCAAATCAGGGAATTCCTGGGAACTCTGAACTGGGGGATCCCCGGGGACCCCAAATCCGGGAATCCCTGGAAATTCTGAACTGGGGGATCCCTGGGGACCCCAAATCCGGGAATTCCTGGGAATTCTGAACTGGGGGATCCCTGGGGACCCCAAATCCGGGAATTCCTGGGAATTCTGAACTGGGGGATCCCTGAGGACCCCAAATCAGGGAATTCCTGGGAACTCTGAACTGGGGGATCCCTGGGGACCCCAAATCCGGGAATTCCTGGGAATTCTGAACTGGGGGATCCCTGAGGACCCCAAATCCGGGAATTCCTGGGAACTCTGAACTGGGGGATCCCTGGGGACCCCAAATCAGGGAATCCCTGGGAACTCTGAACTGGGGGATCCCTGGGGGCCCCAAATCAGGGAATTCTCGGGAATTCTGAACTGGAGGATCCCTGAGGACCCCAAATCAGGGAATTTCTGGGAATTCTGAACTGGGGGATCCCTGGGGGCCCCAAATCAGGGAATTCCTGGGAATTCTGAACTGGGGGATCCCTGGGGGCCCCAAATCAGGGAATTCCTGGGAATTCTGAACTGGGGGATCCCTGGGGACCCCAAATCCGGGAATTCCTGGGAATCCCGAACTGGATCATTCCCGGGGATCCCAAATTGGAGCATCCCGGGGGACCCCAAGTCAGGGAGTCCCTGGGAATCCCAGACCTGAGCATCCCCGGAGACCCCAAATTGGAACCTGTGGGGATCCCAAACCAGAGCATTCCAGAGGATCCAGGTGCGGAATTCCAGAGGATCCAGGTGCGGAATTCCAGCTGTGGAATTCCAGCTGTGGAATTCCAGCTGTGGAATTCCAGCCCGTCTGGCCAAGAGGAGCCGCTGCGCTCCCGCCGTTCCCTCTGCCGGGAGCCGGGAAAAAAAAAAGCCCCGATCCCAAAAAGCCCCGATCCCAAAAAGCCCCGATCCCAAAAAGCCCCGATCCCACCCTTCCCAAAGCGCTTCCCTTGGGAAAGGGGTCTCCAGGAGCCGGGAGGTTTTTGGGAACAGCCCGAGGGGCTGCGAGGTCACTGATTTCTTTTCCCGACGCGGAATTCCACAGGAACGTTCCTCTCTTTCCCAATATTTTTGTCCTTTCCCAGGTTTTTTTGGGCTTTTTTTTTTTGGTTTTTTTTTCAGCTTTCGCATCCCAAGCGTTCAAAACGAGTAGCTTCTGGAAAAAACATCCCATTGGTTTTTTTTTTTTTTTTTTTGCTTTTTCCAGCTATTTTTGAACCTTTTTTTGGCTTCCTTTCCCTCTCTGGCGCTCCAGCCCATAAATAATAATAATAACAACATTTTTAAAGCCTTTTCGCTGACACTTCACCGGCCCTGCCAGAGCCTTTTCATTCTCCAGATGGCGAAAACCCGCCTCAAAATAATAAAAATAAAAGGGAAAAAAAATCCCCTAAAAAAAAAAAAAAAAAAAAAAAAGAAGAAGAAGCCTGGAAGTTTTGGTAAATATTTGGTGGCTTTCCCTTTTTTTTCTTTTTTCTTTTTTTTTTCTTTTTTTTTTTTTTGGCGCGGGGTGGAGGGGGGGAACTTCTAAAAAAAAAAAAATATTCTGTCACATGAAGAAGTCCTAAAAGTGGAGCAGCAATTTTTGGGATATTTTGGGGATACTTTGGGGATATTTTTGGGATGGGCAGGGAGGAAACATCCCTGGCAGGTGCCGGGGCTCCCTGCCCGGTTTGGGGCGCTCGAGGTTCCCCCCCGGGTTTTGGGGGGGGTCACACCCGAGGGAGGAACTGAAGGCGCTCTGCCACTAATTAAAGCAAAATTAAACTAATGAAAGGAAGCGGAACCTCCCAAGCGTGCGAAATTCACAGAGCTCCGCTCCCCGGTTTGGGATTTTATCCCCGCAAATGTTACATATTCATAGAGTCGTGTAATGAGCTCATGCATATTCATGAATGGCCCCGCCCACCCCGCTCCGTGTTTGCTGGAATCTGAAATTCAAGGAAATCTCCAAACCATTGCTCCTGTCCTGGCTGAACTCTGAATTATTGCTCATTGTTTCTGTTCTACCTAAATTCTGAATTGTTGTACATTGCTTCTGCTCTTCTGGCTAAAATCTGAATTGTTGTACATTATTTCTGTTCCACCTAAAACCTGAATTATTGCACATCGCTCCTGTTCTACCTAAAATCTGAATTATTGTACATTGTTGCTCTTCTACCTAAAATCTTAATTGTTGTACATTGCTTCTGTTCTTCTGGCTAAAATCTGAATTGTTGTACATTATTTCTGTTCCACCTAAAACCTGAATTATTGCACATTGTTTCTGTCCTGCCTGAATTCTGAATTATTGTACCTTGCTCCTGTCCTGGCTGAACTCTGAATTATCACAAATTCTTTCATTCCTGGCTGAACCCCGAATTCTTTTAATTCTTTTGGATCCTTAATTCGGTCCCGGCACACGGGACTGGGGACTCCTTAGTCTTGGGATTATTCGCCCCCGATCCCTCTGGATCCCCCCGTGCTGGAATGTCCCCGGATCCGGCCCGGAGGTCACCGATTGTCGCCGGGCGGGGGATTTTGGGAATCACGTGATTTCCTTTTTTTGGAGAATCGAAAGTGCTGAACTTTGGGAGAGAATGTCGAAGTGTCTCCCTGGAAAAGGCAGGACGGAGCTCTGGAAGGTGGTGGCCGCCGTGGCCCTGGCGGTGGCCGCCGTGGGGGTGGCGGTGACCGTCCCCACCCTGCTGTGCCAGCGCGGGGGGGACCGGGATTCCCGGGAGGGGCTGGAGAAGGCTCTGGATGTCACCAACAGGTCCCTGGCCGTGTCCCGCGGGAGGTGGCAGCGCTGCAGGGAGGAGCTGGTGGGTCCTGGGGACACAGGGAGCCCCGCTCTGGGGGGTTTGGGGACACAGGGAGCCCCGCTCTGGGGGATTTGGGGACACAGGGACCCCTGCTCTGGGGAGTTGGGGACACAGGGACCCCCGCTCTGGGGGGCTGGGGACAGGGGGAACCCCGCTCTGGGGGGCTGGGGACACGGGGACCCCCGCTCTGGGGGATTTGGGACACAGGGACCCCTGCTCTGGGGAGTTGGGGACACAGGGACCCCCGCTCTGGGGGGCTGGGGACAGGGGGAACCCCGCTCTGGGGGGCTGGGGACACGGGGACCCCCGCTCTGGGGGTTTGGGGACACAGGGACCCCCGCTCTGGGGGGCTGGGGACACGGGGACCCCCGCTCTGGTGGTTTGGGGACACGGGGACCCCCGCTCTGGGGGTTTGGGGACACAGGGAACCCCGCTCTGGGGGGTTGGGGACACAGGGACCCCCGCTCTGGGGGATTTGGGACACAGGGACCCCTGCTCTGGGGAGTTGGGGACACGGGGACCCCCGCTCTGGGGGGCTGGGGACACGGAGACCCCCGCTCTGGGGGTTTGGGGACACAGGGACCCCTGCTCTGGGGAGTTGGGGACACGGGGACCCCCGCTCTGGGGGGTTGGGGACACAGGGAGCCCCGCTCTGGGGGTTTGGGGACACAGGGAGCCCTGCTCTGGGGGTTTGGGGACACAGGGAGCCCCGCTTTGGGGGGTTGGGGGACACGGAGAGGGGACAGCCCGAGGCGGGGTGTCCGGAGTGTCACCGGAGTGTCACCGCCCAGGGAGCGCTGCAGGGAAAGGTCCTGGAGCTGGAGCGGGCGCTGGCCAACGTCACCTGGCTGGAGGGTGAGTGAGGGCAGGGAGGGGCACTGTCCCCTGGGCACTGTCCCTGGGCCACCCCGGGCACCCTGGGCACTGTGTCACCCTGGGCACTGTGTCACCCTGGGCACTGTCCCTGGGCCACCCCGGGGCACCCTGGGCACTGTGTCACCCGCACTGTCCCTGGGCACTGTCACCTGGGCACTGTCCCCTGGGCCACCCTGGGCACTGTGTCACCCTGGACACTGTCCCTGGGCACTGTCACCTGGGCACTGTCACCTGGGCACTGTCCCCTGGGCCACCCTGGGCACTGTGTCACCCTGGGCACTGTCCCTGGGCACTGTCACCTGGGCACTGTCCCCTGGGCCACCCTGGGCACTGTGTCACCCTGGGCACTGTCCCTGGGCACTGTCACCTGGGCACTGTCACCTGGGCACTGTCACCTGGGCCACCCTGGGCCACCATGGGCACCGTGTCACCCTCATGCCTGTCCCTTGGCCATCCTGTCCCCTGTCCTGTCCTGTCCCCTGGGCCAGCCTGTGCCCTGTCCCCTCCGCAGAGCAGAACCGGGCGCTGGGGACAGAGGTGACACGGCAGCGGGAGCAGCTGGGGGAGGAGCAGAGCCTCAGGTGAGCCCCCAGTCACCCCCACCCCCACTCCCAGTGACACCCCCACTCTGTCACCCCCTGTCCCTGTCCCCCTGTCCCCCTGTCCCCCTGTCCCACTGTCCCCTCTGTCCCCGCAGGGCCGAGCTCCAGCTGCAGAACCAGCTCCTGCAGGAGCAGCTGCGGGACATGAGGAGCCAGCACTCGGCGGGGGACAGGCTGGCCGTGTCCCCCGCTGTCCCCGCGCTCCTCGCCGTCCTCGGGGTGCTCCTCCTGTGACCCGGAGCACCCCGGGTCCCCCTGTCCCCGCTCTGGGGTGACCAGGGGCTGTCTCCACCCGGCCTGGTGGGGTCTGGGGGTGGCAGTGGCCTCAGGGCGCCCTGTCCCCTGCTCAGCCTTGTCCCAGGTCCCCAGCTCCATGGGGACATCCCAGAGTGACCATTCCCCTCCGGCCACCGCGGGGAGGGGGACAGGGGACAGGGGACGGGGACATGCCAATGCTGCCCTGAGCCACAGAGATTCCACAGTTCCTCATTTTTAACCGATTCCCAATAAAACCTGGCAAACTCGGGCTTTCTCTTGCTGTGGGGGACACGGAGCTCCGTGGTGGGGACAGCTGGAAACCTCAGCGCCCCAGCGGTCACCGAGGCCACCGCGGCTTGTCCCCGCAGCTGGGGCAGAGCCCTGTCCCCTCTCCAGCACAAACAAAACCTATTCTGGGCCCTGACCTGCCACAAACCTCGGCCCACGCGCGACAATTACGGCGTCGCCAGCAGCGCCACCGCCACATCCCGGCACGGCCACGGCCGGAGCGGCTCCGCCTGTCCCCTCCTGTCCCCTCCTGTCCCCTCCGGCATGGACCCCGCGGTGCCCAGGGCCACGCTGAAGGTGCTGGCGCTGTGCGCGGCGCTGCTGCTGCTGGTGGCGGCGGTGACGGTGGCGGTGGCGGTGATGGTGTGGCGCTCCGAGGCCCTGGGCAAGCTGCGGGGCTGCCGGGAGCGCGCGGCCAACGAGAGCCGGGAGCTCGGGACGCGCCTGGAGGAGCTGGAGCGGCAGCGGGAGCGGCTGCGGCGGGACGGGGACGCGCTGCGCCGGGAGCTGGCACGGGCACGAGGTGACAGCGGCAAGGGCAATGCCAGCCTCGTGTCCTGCCGGGAGCGGGCGGTAGGTGGCCGGGAGATGGGGACAAGGAGGAGTTTGGTCATTCTGGGGTGGAAAAGGGGTTGGGGACAGCACCCCCTGTCCCCTCGGCACCGCCCCTGTCCCCATAGGTGGCCGGGAGATGGGGACAAGGAGGAGTTTGGTCATTTTGGGGTGGAAAAGGGGATGGGGACAGCATCCCCTGTCCCCTCAGCACCGTCCCCTGGCCCTCCCTCCCTGCCCAGCAGCCAGGACCGGGGGCTGCTCCATCCCTGTGCGAATTCCCACCAGGAAAGCCCCAGGAAAGTTCCAGCCGGGATGGTGAGCTGGGAAACGGGCACAGCCGCCTGGAGGGGCAGAGCCGCCACGTCCCTGCAGGGGACACCCCAAACCCGAGCCCTGGGTGCTCCCCACTCCGTCCCGCCCGTCCCGCTGCCGGCGGGGCCGCTGTTCCCGGCTCCATCCCTGTCATTACCGCGGGCCGAGGCAGCGGCGGGGCTGCAGCTCCCGGGTTTGTCCTTCCCGGGTATTTTTAGCTGCGGTTCCAGCCGGGAAAGGGCCCGGAGGAAGAGCCGGGTCCCGCCGCCCCTCTCGGGCTCATCCGGCTGAACAATGGCCCGGAGAGGCTGGAAAATGTCCCCGTTTCCCGGGGCTGGCGCCGGGAGCCAGGCAGGGCTGGGCAGCCTCTCGGAGAGCTCCTGTCCCCCTGTCCCCTCCCTGGCACCAGCGGTGACACCCGCGGGGTCACCTCGGCCTGCTGGGACAGGTCACATCTCCCCCAGGGTGAGTGTCACTTCAGGGAGGAGGGGCTGTCCCCAAAGCCACGTCCCCAACCCTTTGAGGAACGTGAGGGGAGGGGGACAGGCACCCAAGGCCACCAGGAGCGTGGGGACACTTGGGGACACGGGTGACCTGGGGCTCCTGTGTGATGGCCACGCTCAGGATGAGCTGTCCCTTCAGGGATCTCAGGATTGTCCCCAAATCCATGAAATCCATGTCCCCACCCTTCCAAGGAACGTGAGGGGAGGGGGACAGGCACCCAAGGCCACCAGGAGCGTGGGGACACGGGTGACCTGGAGCTCTCCTGTGCTCCCCACCCCCAGGACCAGCCATCCCTCCAGGGGAGAGGGATTGTCCCCAAATCCATGTCCCCACCTTTGGAGGAGGATGAGAGGGGCCCCCAAGGCCACCAGGAGCGTGGGGACGCTTGGGGACAGGGGGTGACAGGGAGGCAGACGAGCAGGAGGGCTCTGGCAGCAGATGAAGAGTCGGGGCGGGAGGGGACACTGCCCACCGCTGTCCCCACGTGTCCCCTGTCCCCAGGCCAGGCTGGAGGCCAATGTCACCGCGCTGGGGGACGAGCTGGTGGCGCTGCGGCGCGAGCGGGCCCAGCTGGCCGGTGACAAGGTGGCCCTGCAAGGTGAGCTCTGTCCCCGCGCGAGGAGCCCGGCCGGGGGCGGCTGCGCTCCGTCCTGGGGTGACGCCGGTGTCGCCGCTGTCCCCAGAGGAGGTGGCGCGGGGCGCGGAGCAGGCGCGGGGGCTGCGGCGGCGGCTGCAGGAGGCGCTGGAGCAGCAGCGGGAGCTGCGGGAGCGCCGGGAGCGCTGCGAGGCGCGACAGCGGGAGCTCCAGGACACCCTGTAAGGGCCCTGTCCCTCAGGGACACCCCCGGTCCCTCGGGGACATCTCCCTGTAAGGGCCCTGTCCCCCAGGGACACCCCCGGTCCCTCGGGGACATCTCCCTGTAAGGGCCCTGTCCCCCAGGGACACCCCCGGTCCCTCGGGGACATCCCCCTGTCCCCCAGGGACACCTCCCTGTCCTTCGGGGACACCCCCTGTCCCCCGGGGACATCCCCCTGTCCCCCGGGGACATCCCCCTGTCCCTCAGGAACACCCTCTGTCCCTCGGGGACACCCCCTATCCCTCGGGGACATCCCCCTGTCCCTCGGGGACACCCCCTGTCTCCCGGGGACATCCCCCTGTCCCTCAGGAACATCCCCTGTCCCCCAGGGACACCCCCGGTCCCTCGGGGACATCCCCTGTCCCTCGGGGACATCCCTCAGTCCCCCGGGGACATCCCCTGTCCCTCAGGGACACCCCCTGTCCCTCAGGAACACCCCCTGTCCCTCAGGAACACCCCCTGTCCCCCGGGGACATCCCCCTGTCCCTCGGGGACATCCCCTGTCCCCCGGGGACATCCCCCTGTAAGGTTCTTCTCACCCTCCTCAGGGTGAGCCACCCCCAAAAAGCAGAGCCTCCCCCACCCTTGTGACATCCTGTCCTGCCCCTCCCTCCTCATGGGGACCCCTCATGTGTCCCCCCAGTCCCCCCCTCCCCTTCCCTGTCCCTCCTCCCCTTGGGGACCCCCGTGTCCCCAGCTGGGGACAGGGCCACCCCCCCACGTGGCTCCGCTGTCCCCACAGCCGGGACTACGCGGCCGAGCTGGAGGCGCTGCGGCGGCGGGGCAGGGACAGGGACAGAGGCAGCGGGCGCAGGTGTCCCCCGGGCCGGTACTTCTGGGGGGACCCGGGGACGGGGGGACAGCCCGGGGAGGGGGACAGACCCAGGGGGACAATCCGGGAAGGGGACATCGCGGGAAGAGGGGACAGCCCGGAGAGGGGGACAGACCCAGGGGGACAATCCGGGAAGGGGACATCGCGGGAAGAGGGGACAGCCCGGGAAGGGGGGACAGTCCGGGGAGGGGGGACAGCCCGGGTAGAGGGGACAGCCCGGGAAGGTGGCACAGCCCAGGGAGTGGGACATCCCGGGAAGGAGGGACATTCTGGGAGCGGAGGGACATCCCGGGAAGGGGGGACAGCCCCGGGAAGGGGGGAGAGCCCCGGGAAGGGGGGACGGCCCCGGGAGGAGGCGCAGCAAGGAGCGGTGGCTTCACTGCCATTGTCACCGTGTCCCCAGGGCAGCGGGACCCGTGCGGGACTCACTGCCCGTCCCCCCCCTTGCAGGAAGGGCTGAGGGCCCGCAGCCCCCCCGGCCCCCCCAGCGAGCGCCACATCGCCGGTGCCGCGGTGTCCCCAGCGCCGGGACCTGCGGGGCTGGCCCGGCCCCGGAGCCGCCAGCGCCGCGCGGCAGCGATGGGAGTGGGACACGGCTCCTGATCCCTGATCCCATTGATCCCTGATCCCATTGATCTCTGATCCCACCGCGATCCCCGACCCCACTGATCCTTGATCTCACGGATCCCTGATCCCACTGATTCCTGATCCCATTGATCCCTGATCCCACTGATCCCTGATCCCATTGATTCCTGATTCCACTGTATCCTGATCCCATCCCATGTCCTGATTCCAATCCCGATCCCGATCCTGATCCCGATCCCGGTCCCAGTTCTATCCCATGTCCTGATCCCGATCTGGATCCCATCCCGGTGCCGATCCCGTGTCCCAATCCTGATCCCGATCCCGATCCCATCCCGATCCCGATCCCATCCTGATCCCGATCCCCATCCCATCCCATCCCATCCCATCCCATCCCATCCCATCCCATCCCAGTCCCGATCCCATCCCGATCCCGATCCCATCCCGGTCCCGATCCCATCCCGGTCCCGATCCCCATCCCGGTCCCGATCCCCATCCCGGTCCCGATCCCATCCCAGTCCCGATCCCATCCCGGTCCCGATCCCATCCCGGTCCCGATCCCATCCCGGTCCCGTTCCACCGCGCCCCGAGCCCTGTGTGACGCCATCGCGTGTCCCGCTGCCGCCGTGTCCCCATCCCGTTCCGCAGCCGGACAAGGGACAGCCGGGTCCCATTCCCGCTTTTTGGGGCGTTCCGGCTCCTCCCGGGCACGCTTTTCCCTGGAATCCCCTCGGGAGTTACGGCCACACCCGCAGCGCTCGGAGCCCGGGAACAGCGGGAATTTGGGGAATTTTGGGAGGATCGGGCAATAAAAGCGGCGCTGCTCGCCAGGACATCTCCGTGCCACCAGCCCCTGTCCCCTGCTCCTCTGACCCCACCTGTCCCCTCCCCAAACCCAAATGTCGCCCCAAACTCCCGGGATTCCTCCCACCCCGGATCCCAACGGCTCTGCCAGGGACCCCAAAACACCCCGAAGGGGGACTGGGGGACCCCAAAACACCCCGAGGGGGGACTGGGGGACACGGAGCCGCCCCCCTGTCGTGGGGCCACTCCGGTGTGTGTCCCCGCACGGGGACATCGCTGCCACGGTGGCTCCGCCCAGCCGGGAACGGCAGAGCCGGGGTTATCAGCGTGTCCCCGTCCCGATCCCGGTCCCTGCGGGTCCCTGGGGGTCGGGGCGGCCTTGGGGACACTTTGGGGACATGGAGGGGACTCAGCGCAGGGAAAAGGGTGACCTTTGGGGTGGCATGGCTGAAGGGGGGGGACACTGTCCCTTTGTCCCTCAGTGCCACCTCAAACCGGGTGTCTGGGGGTGTCCAGGCCCTGGCCACGGCCACTGTCCCCCTGTCCCCATCCCGTGGGGATGTCGCGGTCCCCCAGCCCCGCAGGATGCCCGGGGGGGCCCGAGGGGTTCGGGGGGGGCCGGGCCGCGGGTCCCCCGGGCGCTGACCCCGGGCCGGTGGCTGTTTCCTGCCCTGGCTGCTCCGCGTCCCTCGGGGACCGGGAAGTGTCTGCGATGGCCCGGCCGGTGTCGCTGCCGGAGCCATTCTCAGCTACCGCCGCTTCCTTTTCCTGAGCTGCAAATAACAGTGAGTCACCCGCGGCCCCCCCGAGGGGACAGTGCCACCCCCCCCGGGGGGACACTGCCATCCCTGACCCCCCCGAGGGGACACTGCCACCCCCGAGGGGACACTGCCACCCCCGAGGGGACACTGCCCCCCCCGCGGCCCTGGGATGCTCCGTCCCGGATCCCATCCCGAGGGCTCCTCGCAGCCTCCCGGGGCCCCACAGATCCCCGCTCTGTCCCATTCCCAAATTAACCTCCCCAATTAACCCCCCGCCGTAATTAACGCATCCCCACACCGTGGGAACGCTGCTCCCAGTTCGGGAATGCTGTTCCCAATTCAGGATCGCTGTTCCCAATTCAGGAGCGCTGTTCCCAGTCCGGGAGCGCTGTTCCCAGTTCGGGAATGCTGTTCCCAGTCCGGGAGCGCTGTTCCCAGTTCGGGAGCGCTGTTCCCGGTTCCATTCCCCATCCCAAGCCCTCGCAGGGCGGGGGGGCCGCTCCGACCCCACCCAGATTTGGGGTTTGGGATCCCCCGATCCCAGGGAGCCGCTGGAAGCGCCCCACGGGGGCACCGGGATGTCACCTCTGTCCCCTCCCGGCGGGTCGGGAGGGATCCCCCGAGGGAACGGGGGCTCGGGGGGGATGTGGGACACCGAGATGTCACCTCTGTCCCCTCCCGGCGGGTCGGGAGGGATCCCCCGAGGGAACGGGGGACTCGAGGGGGATGCGGGACACCGAGATGTCACCTCTGTCCCCTCCTGGCGGGTCGGGGGGCTCGGGGGGGCCCGGATGCGCCGCTGCCCTTTGCACAGGATGCGGCCGCAGGAAAATCCAACTTTCCTGGAAACCCGCTTCAAAGTGGGCCCGAGGATGCTGGGAAGCCACGGCAGAGCTGCTCCCGGTCCCTGTCCCCGTGCCCGCCCCGCCTCCCCACGGTGGCTTCGTCCCCGCCTCGCTCGGTGCCACCCGAGCTGTCCCCGTCCCCGTGTGCCACCCCCGTGCCACCCTCGCGGCCCCCACCCCGCACTCCCGGCGGGACCACCGCTGGAGTTCCGGTGCCGGGGGTGGGAATTTGGGGACGGGAGGCAATCCCAGGCAATTCCAGACAATCCCAGGCAATCCCAGGCAATCCCAGACAATTCCAGGCAATCTCAGGCAATCCCAGACAATCCCAGACAATCCCAGACAATCCCAGACAATCCCAGGCAATCCCAGGCAATCCCAGACAATCCCAGACAATCCCAGACAATTCCAGACAATCCCAGACAATCCCAGACAATTCCAGACAATTCCAGGCAATCCCAGGCAATCCCAGACAATTCCAGGCAATCCCAGGCAATCCCAGACAATCCCAGGCAATTCCAGGCAATCTCAGGCAATTCCAGACAATCCCAGACAATCCCAGACAATTCCAGACAATCCCAGACAATCCCAGGCAATTCCAGGCAATCCCAGACAGTTTCAGGGGCACCAGGCACGGGAATGGGATGAGGGGGAATTGAATCCCGTGATTCTGGGGAGGGAGGCAATTCCAGGGATGCGCTGGGCACTGAAATGGGATGCAAGGAATGGAATCCCACTTTTTTTTCCCCCTCTCCACTCCAGGAACAGCAACCCCAGCAGAAGCCGCGCCCTGATCACCCGGCGGAATCGAATTCCCGGGGATTCCCACGCCGGGAGTGGGAATTTTGGGGCAGGACACAATTCCAGACAATTCCAGGGCGCGCCGGGCACTAAAATGGGATGGAGGGAACGAAATTCCATTTTTTTTTCCCCGCCTCCACTCCAGGAACAACAATCCCAGCGCCCCGATAACCCGGCAGGATCTAATTTCCACACCAGGGCTGGGAGTTTTGGGGCGGGAGACAATTCCAGGGGTACGCCAGGCACTGAAATGGGATGGAGGGATTGAAATCCCATTATTTTTTCCCCCTCCACTCCAGGAGCAACAATCCCAGCGCCCTGATCACCCGGCGGGATCGAATTCCCTGGAATTCCCACGCCGGGAGCGAGAATTTCGGGGCGAGACAACTCCAGACAATTCCAGGGCCGCGCCGGGCACCGAAATGGGATGGAGGGAATGAAATCCTATTTTTTTTCCCCTTCCACACTCCAGGAACAACAATCCCAGCAGAAGCTGCGCCCTGATAACCCGGCGGGTCCCCGGGAGCATCCGGCACGGCAGGAAGGAGCCCGGCAGGAGGAAATATTAAATCCTGGGATATAAACACGGCGTCGGGAGCAGCCCCGCCCCGGCGCGGCCCCCCTGAAAAGCGGGGTCCCGGCGGGGTGGGGCGGCCAGAGCAGGGGCGAGGATGGAGAAGAGCAGCTTCGCCATGGCCAAGTTCGGGCTGGAGCCCAAGCAGGCGATGCCGAAGCGCGACTGCGGTTTTTACCTCAAGTACATTTTCCTTTTCACCTCGCTGATCCAGTTCCTGATCATCCTGGGGCTCGTGCTCTTCATGGTGTACGGCAACGCCCAGGCGGGCACCGACACCCACCTGAGGCTGCTGGAGGAGCGGGTGCAGAGCCACTACCGCAGGATTGTCGCCCTGGACGCCACCAACGCCAACCTGAGCCGCGTCCTCAACGCCACGCTGAAGGACAAGGACAAGCTGCAGGGCATGGCGCTGAAGGTGCAGAGGGAGCTGGAGAAGTGTAACAGCAGCCAGGCCTCCAGCAGCATCCCGCAGGTGAGCCCCGCGCTTTGGGGCGGGCTGGCAGCGCCCGGGGGGTGGCACCGCCCGCAGGTGACGCTGCTGTCGCCTCCTCGTCCCTCCGGGTGGTGGTGGCGGCGAGGGGACCCCAGGAAGTGCCGGGGGGTTTTGGCCAAGGGGGTTCCAATCTTGGGGTGCTCTTCCTCCTCCTCTTCCTCCCTGGAGCTCTCCCAGAGCCGCTGAAGTGGTGCCAGGGGGTCCTTTCGGGATGTTCTGACCGCTCTCCTCCTCATCCTCCTCATCCTCCTCCTCCTCCTCCTCATTCCCCAGGCTCACTCTGTCGCCTGTGGGGACCGAGATGGTGCCGGGGGTGTTTTTGGGGTGTTCTGACCCCTCTCCTCCTCCTCCTCCTCCTCAGCCCCTGGAGCTTTCCCGGCGCTCCTCAGGCGGTGCCGGGGGGTCCTTTTGGGATGTTCGGACCCCCTTCCTCCTCCTCCTCCTCCTCTTCCTCCTCCTCATCGCCCCCGTCCCCAGAGCTCTCAGAGCACCCAGAAGGTGACGCCGGGGGATCTTTGGGGTTGTTCTGACTCCTCTCCTCTTCCTCTTCTTCCTCCCGTTTCCCCGGAGCTCTCCCAGCACTCACGAGGGATCCTTTTGGGGTGTTCTGACCCCCTTCCTCCTCCTCCTCTTCCTCATCCCCCAGGCTCTTTCTCTCACTTTTGGGGACCGGGATGGTGCCGGGGATGTTTTTGGGGTGTTCTGACTCCCCTGTCCTCCTCCTCTTCCTCCCACGCAGCTGCAGGAGCTCCTGTTCCGGCAGGTGAGGCTGACCGAGTGCCAGGTGATCACCACCCTCATCAACACCACCTGCAACGGTAAGAACCCCCCCCAGCCCAAAAAAACCCTGGGGACCCCCAGCAGCCCCTTCCCACCCCTTGGGGACCCCCAACTCTCCCTCCCCACCCTCCTGGGCACCCCAGCACCCCCAAGTGACCTGCACCAGGCAGAGGCGCCACCCCAAGCCACGGGGTGGCACCTGGGGGGACCCAAACCCCCAGATCCCAAATCCCCCAGACCCAAACGCTGTCCCCCAACTCCCCCCAAGCCGAGAAGCTGCAGCTGCAGTGGCAGCTGGACCAGGCCAGCTCATCCAAGAAAATCCTGGAGGACAGCGGCCAGCAGAGCCAGGCCCAGCTGGCCAAAGCCACCCAGGAGAGGGACAGGTGCCAGGAGGAGCTGCAGAGCGCCAGGACCCAGGGCGACCTGAGCAGGATGGAGCTGGAGGTGCAGAAACACCGCTGCAGCTCCCTCCAGAGCGACATCAGCGAGAAGCTCCCGAGGATCTCGGAGCTGGTGAAGCAGCTGCGCTGCGGGGAAGCCGAGGCAGAGCTGCGGCAGATGCGGGACCGCGTGGAGGGGCTGCTCCGGCGGCAGCAGGAGCGCGACTCGCAGTTCATCTGGAGGAGCAGCTGCGAGCTGAGCGTGCAGCAGTGCCGCCTCAACTGCTCCCGCGACGCGCAGGAGCTGCGCAGGAGCATGCAGGGCCTGCAGAGGAGGGAGAAGGACAGCGAGGAGGAGAGGAAGAGGCTGCAGGCCGAGAAGGAGAAGGTGGTGAAGGAGATGGAGGAGAAGAGGAAGGCGGCGGCGGCGCTGGCGGAGTCGCTGAGGGAGCAGCTCGGGGTCTGCATGGGAACCAAGGTGGGGACATGGGACATTTGGGATATGGGTACATGGAACACTGGGGACACGGGGACATGGGACATTGGAGATACGGACATGGGGAATTGGGGACATGGGGACGTGGGACATGGGGACATGGGACATTTGGGATATGGGTACATGGGACACTGGGGACACGGGGACATGGGACATTGGACATTGGGGATACAGACATGGGGAATTGAGGACACAGGGACATGGGGACATAGGGATACTGGGGACATGGGGACACAGGGACATGGGACATTCGGGCACTAGGACACGGGGAATTGGGGACGTGGGACATGGCGACACGGGGACATGGGGCACTGGGGACATGGGACATTGGGGACACAGAGACATGGGCACACGGGGAATTGGGGACGTGGGGACATGCGGCACTAGGGACATGGGAAATTGGGGTACTGGGGACATTGAGGCACTGGGGACACAGGGACACGTCGACACAGGGCATTGGGGACATGGGGAATTGGGGACATGGGGACTCTCATGGGTACATGGGAATGTGGTGACATGGGGACTCCCATGGGGACACGGGCACGGCCACCTCTGCACCGGGGATTTCCTTTTGGACACCTGGATTTCATTTGTGCGGGAATTTCCTGCTGGGGGTGGTGCCACCACTGAGCGGTGCCCGCTGTCCCCCCAGATGTCCCAGCTGGACCTGCCGGGCTCGCGGGCGCTGGGCAGCGCCGGCCCGCTCGGGCTCCTTCCCTGGCCCGGGCGCCTACATGGAGCTCCTGAGGAACCCGGCCACCCTGGGCACCATGGGTGAGTCCTGGCGGGACTGGGGACACGCTGGGGGGTCACCGTGTCCCCCTGGGCACCCATCCCATCCCCGTCCCATGGATCTGATCCCAATTCCATCCCAATCCCATGGATCCCATCCCCATCCCATGGGTCTGATCTCAATTCCATCCCAATCCCATGGATCCCATCGCCATCCCATGGATCCCATCCCATCCCATCCCATCCCATCCCATGGATCCCATCCCATCCCAATCCCATGGATCCCATCCCATGGATCCCATCCCATGGATCCCGTCCCATCCCAATCCCATGGATCCCATCCCATGGATCCCATCCCATGGATCCCGTCCCATCCCAATCCCATGGATCCCATCCCATGGATCCCATCCCATCCCAATCCCATGGATCCCATCCCAATCCCATGGATCCCATCCCAATCCCGGCAGGAATGCAGAACCCGGCGGAGCTCCAGCGGATGCTGCAGCTGATGGAGCAGTACACGGCCACCCTGAAGAACGCCAGGTGAGGGGACAGAGGTGACACCGGGCCACCCTCCCCGGGCCACCCAGGGCTCCTGGAGGAGCCTCCGACCTGACCCCGTTTTCCCACAGCGGATAACGCTGGAAAACCCCAGGGAAAACCAGGAGAGCCGCCCAGGAGGTGCTTCCCGCAGCACGGATGGCAACCCCCGGCCCAGGGCCACCCTCCCTGTGTCCCCTTGTCCCCGTGTCCCCAGCCCCGCCCCGCGTGTCCCCTCAGATGTATCCCCGCCTTTTGGCTGGAGCGGGACAACAGCCGGCCCCGAATCTGGGGACAACTCGCCGCTCGTGTGGATGGAAATCATGGAAAAATCGGGAATTCTGGGAGCGGGAATTCCGCACAGAGGGGTGGGACACGCCCAAGGACGAGGGACAGGGATGTCCTTGTCCCCAGAGGATGAGGGACAGAGCTGTCCTTGTCCCCCGGCCCCGAATCTGGGGTCAACTCGCCGCTCGTGTGGATGGAAATCCACGGAAAAATCGGGATGGGGAGCGGGAAATCCATCCCGGCTCTGCACAGAGGGGTGGGAAACGCCCGAAGGCAAGGGACAGGGATGTCCTTGTCCCCAGAGAAGGACGAGGGACCGCGCCGTCCTTGTCCCCCCGGCCCCCCCCGGAGCGGGGCAGGGATGGATTCCCGGGATTTATTCCCGGGATTTACGGCTGCGTTTCCTGTGGAAAATCCTTTTCCTGCCCCGCCGCCCCTGCCCGCACGCCAGGCGCCACCGAGGCCTCCCGGAGTGTCCCTTGTCCCCCGTGCCATCCCAAGCGTCCCCCAAGCCGTGTCCGTGCCGGGAGAAGGGCACTGCCACCTCCTGCCACCCCTCCAAGGATGGCGATGCCACCTCCCCCCCAGCTCCTGCCCAGCCCGGGTGGGACCGTGGTGACAAAGGTGACAAAGGTGACAAACTCTCACTGTCCCCGAAGGTCGGGGAGGGGTGGGGGGGGGGCCTCAGGCACTGCCAGAGGATTTCCTGGAATTCCTCCATGGATAATCTCGGAGCTCCAGGTGCTTCCCCAGCCCCGGAGCGCCGCCTGGGGGGTGGCACAGGGCGGGTGGCACACGGTGGGGGGGGGGGGGGGTGGCACAGGGGTGTCCCCAAGAGATGCCACCATTTTTGGGGTGGCAGAGCACCAGCAAGATCCCACGTCTGCCACAGCTTGGGGGAATTCCGTGGATTGGGATGGAACCCGGGGGTCCCAAACACTTCAAACTGAATCCTTGGGGTTGGGGGCATGGGGATGTGCCCCATGTCACACCGGGGATGGGGACACCCCAAAGCGGGGACACCTGGGGTGGCTTTTCCCTTCCAGCTCCTTGTTTGTCCCCCTAGCCAGGAATTGGGACTTTTCCCAGGGTTTTTTCCCCACATTTGGGGCTTGGGACACGCTCCCAAACACGGCCAGCAGCGAGGGGACAACACCAAAGCCACCAAAGGCACCATGGTTTAATCCCGGTGACACCACGCCCCGCGGAGTGCCAGCGTCACTTCCCGACACAAAAATCCCTAAAAATGATATCCAGGACATCCTCGGCGCCCACGTGCCCGGTGATCCTGCCCAGCTCCCGCCGTGCCACCCGCAGCTGCTCGGCCGCCAGCGCCAGGTCCCCGCTGTCCCCGAGGTCCCCGAAGCGCGCCAGGGCCGCCGCGCACGCCCCCGAGGTGGCGGCTGTGCCTGCTCTGCGTCAGGCTGGGCCACCCCAAAAGGGGATCCCCGCACCTGGGAAAGGGGTCGGGAATGGGAAAAGGGATTGGGAATGGGAAAGGGGATCGGGAATGAGAAAGGGAATTGGGAATGGGAAAAAGGATCAGGAATGGGAAAGGGGATCAGGAATGGGAAAAGGGATCAGGAATGGGAAAGGGGATCAGGAATGGGAAAGGGGATCAGGAATGGGAAAGGGGGGATTGGGAATGGAAAAGGGGATTAGGAACAGAAAGAGGATCAGGAATGGGAAAAGGGATCAGGAATGGGAAAGGGGATCAGGAATGGGAGGGGATTGAGAATGGGAGGGGATTGAGAATGGGAAAGGGGGGATTGGGAATGGAAGAAGGATCACGAATGGGAAAGGGGATTGGGTATGGAAAAGGGGATTGGGAATAGAAAGGGGGGATTGGGAATGGAAAAGGGATCGGAATTTCCATTTTCGATGGAAAGGGGATTGGGAACAGAAAAGGGATCAGCCAGGGAAAAGGGGATCAGGCATGGGAAATGGATTGGGCACGGGAAAGGGGATCGGGAATGGGAAAGGGGATTGGGAATGAAAAAGGGATCAGGCATGGAAAGGGGGATCGGGAACGGAAAAGGGATCAGGAACAGAAAGGGGATTCGGCATGGAAAAGAGGATTGGGCATGGGAAGGGGATCAGCCATGGAAAAGGGGATTGGGAATGGGAAAGGGATCAGGCATAGAAAAGGGTATCAGGCATGGAAAAGGGATCAGGAATGGAAAAGGGATCAGGAATGGAAAAGGGGATCAGCCATGGAAAAGGGGATCAGCCACCCCAAAAACCGGCATGAGGGTTTGGGGTCCCCCGGGACTCACAGCTGTGCCAGCTGTTGTGCCAGCAGCTCCAGCAGCGCCTCCAGCCCCTCGCCCGTCTTGCAGGACAGGAGGGTGGCAGGGGGTCCCTGGGCGCCGGCGGGCACTCGGGGACCCCCCGCAGGACAGGAGGGTGGCAGGGGGTCCCTGGCGCCGGCGGCACTCGGGGACCCCCCGTGCCCCCCCAGCAGGTCGGCCTTGTTGAGCACCAGCACGCAGGGGGTGCCCGGGGGCGGCTCCAGCGCCGCCAGCGCCGCCCCCAGCGCCGCCGGCGTGGGTGACACCGAGGTGGCATCCAGCACTGCCAGCACCAGATCGGCCTGGCACAACCTGGGGACACACACGGCGATGGCACCTTCCGGGCTGGGCCGTGGGGACGCCCCGAAACACCCCCTAAAACACTGCAAAACCCCAGAAAACACCCCAGAAAACACCCCGAAACACCCCGAAACCCCCTAAAACACTGCAAAACCCCAGAAAACACCCAGAAAACACCCCAAAACACCC